>NC_140780.1:193928418-195330918 GCF_044657685.1 Stegodyphus dumicola
AAGAACATAAAAATTAATTATAATAATAATAAAAAAGGAACAGTTTACGTCATACGTCAATTGCTTTCATGGAAATTTGATTCGCTCACATATAATTTGTCTGCTAGATCTTTTTTCTCCATCCCACTTCTGCTCGAGGTGAAGCAATTATAGGCTGAGCGGTGCATACTAAACTTACCCACTGTTCAAGATTCTGAGGGACCTCTATTATTAACCAAGAGGTAGAAGCACATACAAGTGGGCATGACAATCAAGCCTGGTAGGCACCGCCCATACCAATCTTTGTTGCACATACACGTTGGGGTAGGACAGTGGCCTCTATGCAACTCCGTTTAACGTTCCAACAGCAAAGAATTTATTTTTTTTGCATGGCAGATATTTTATTTTATTTTATTTATTTATTTATTTATTTTTTTTTTTCCGTTGGAGGATAATTTCGTTGTTTTATTTCTTTAGCACGTGGGGCTGTACATAATGATTTTGCTGGGCAAGTTTTAAATTATTTATCAATAAGAATATCTGATTAGACCCTCATGTTCTGAATGCATATTTAAAAGACTGCTCTGGTGACTTTTTAATGTAGTAACCAAAAATTGAAAAGAGTTAAAAATCGGTACTATTTTTATTCAAAGCAAGTAAAAAATGAGAGATGCATAACATTAAAAATTAGGCCGAAGAAATTTTATATTGAGCAAAAAGTAATAGCTATTTCACTGCTAAGTAAAAAGCGTTAAATAAAACGAAATTATATTGCTACGTTGCCCCTTTAGTGCTGCTGTGATTAGTAATTAAAATCATTTGCATAAATTTAGAGCTCTTTCAAACAGCGTTTATTTTACAACGAGACAAGAAACATATTAAAAAAATAAAATTACCTATTAATAATTAATTATTAATTATTAATATTTAATAATTCATTATTTCTTTATCCTTGAATTCTAAATAGTAGCATCTATGATTAGGCATTGCCATAGAACTTCTCTCACAACAGGATCCTTTAAGGATCAGGATATGAAATTAGAGCGCAGTTAACTAGGCGGGATAAATTAAATCTGCAGGGATGGCGAAAAAGTAAGAAATTTTTTAGAAGAACTCCATCTAGAAACTCCAAATACTAGTAGAATTGATAAGTCTTAATGTAGCTGTATTAATAAAATTTGCGAGCACTGTCAAATATTTTACACTATGCCTATATGTAGGACACGGGAGTTCGATCGATGAGTTAATGCTATTAGTTATTAATCTCATCTCAGTGCTTTGGCTAATTTTCCCTGGCCACATGATACATTTAAATTTTTTGTCTTTAAAAATGAAGATTTCTTAGAAATTGATTTTAGGCAACTAATGAACATTAAAATATAAAAAAAAATTCTTTGTTTATAAAAGGAAATCAGGACAGTTAGATGACTAACACCACTCTGGTCTAAATGTAACTCTGGTCTAAATGCACTCTTCTCTAAATTAGTTATTGAAGAAATGAGAATTTAGCATACAAGGATTTTTTTATGATCTTTTAATGTATATGAATCCAATGTTAAATCTTTAACTGAATTGAGATATTACGAATCCTGAGTTCGCTGAATGTTAGGTCGGTACGTCAACTTGAGACATTTCTTACTATCAATAGTCTCATACGTTCTATGATTATGAATCTGATATGGAAATAGTTCAAATGCTCTGTAGCCAACTGGGTTCCCAAAGCGTTTATCTCAGAATGATTTTACACGATGACATTAATACTCACAATAATGAAAGGGGGAGAAAATGTACTAAGATTTTTAGTTCGTAACAGTAATTCAAACTGTTACGAAAATTTTTATGCAACTGATAGATTTCAAATCCATTTGTCTGATACAATTCTTATTAATAAATTTTCGATATAAGGAAATCACGTAAACTACTTATTGCACCTTTTAAGAAAATGTTTCAGATGTGCCCCAAATTACTGAAATTTTCGAGGACGCTAATTGTAGAGATTGGCAATTTATTGGAAATATCCTCATTTTAGTACAGATATATAAAATTAATATGGAAAATATCTTTTATTATCTTTTTCCTTGGGGAAGTATTCACTGAAGGATTTATGATATAGTAGGTATAAAAGCATAGGACTTTACGACAGTTATTTATTTACAATTAACATTTTCGAAAATAAAAGTTGTGAAGATAATAATGACATTTATGTTGTAATAAAAATATACAGGATTTTCTTTAAGATGCTAATTTATCAGTTTTTTAATCTTATTTTCATTTCTTCAAGTTTGGTTGGTTTAGTTAATTATGGCAAAGCATATTAGGGCTATCTGTCTAAAGGGAGGGATGCCTTCCCGGAGGACTGGCTTGTATACACATTATACATGGAGAAAACCACAAAACGCTCATGCAGCCAGGCCGCTTGCCTGGAATCAAATTCAGGTTGGAATTAACAGTGTTCAGCGAATTTAACCGCTCGGCCGCTAGTGGTCCTTTCATTTCTTCAAATGTTAAGTGACGGGGTATAAGAAATTTAGAATTTTTTTCGTGGTTCGTCTATTTGCTAATAAATCGAATGGATATTTTTCAAGCAAATAATTCTAGATTGCACCTTTCATTCTAGTTATACCTTGCACAACTTGGCAATAATGACCAGCACATGATGATTAAAATTCAGAAACTCTCACTTTTTTTAAACTGTATACTACTAAACATAATTTTATTGAATCTTTTTTCAGATTTTTATAACATTCATATTAGAACTAATGTAGTTGTGAATTAAAGAGCCATAAAAGCCTAGAGTTTTCCGTGTAGGATTTATATTAAACAAATGTGTCGTAGTTCATTCAATGATAATATTTGCCAGTTATTTAAAAAATTAACCGATGATAACATCATGGTAGCTCAATTCTTTGGAATACAAGGTTTTTAAAGATGAATTACATATGTTTATAAAAGAAGGAATTTTTACCTATGTTTTTAACTGCTGTTTTCCTTCTTTCAGTTTCTTCATTCTAGTATTGTCATAATGGAATCCCCTTAATTTTGTAAGCTCTGAGTTAACTGTAGGCTATCGCAGTCATTTAGCCTCAGAGCGTATTTTTAGCTTTTTTTTAACATTGACCCTGACATAATCTTGTTCTTAACCAGAACAGTTGCTGAATGAAAGGTACCATTCTATTTCTTTCTTATTTCACTATTTAACTATACATCAGTTGAATTTATTGCTAATTTTCTTTCGCCAGATCTAAAATATAAGTAGTAATGTAGGTAACTTTTACTCAAAAATTCATGTAGTTTATTACTTACGTTATGCAATATGCAGTTTGCATCTTTCGCAGCGCCTGAAGAGGTAAAGCATTAGAAGCGGACTCAAGTTAAGAAACTATTCTTTCAAGCTTCAGAAAAGTACATAATTTTTTTAGGAATTAAGTTTGCAGTTTAAAAATGATGAATGATGAATCTTGCATAGCTTTGTAACCATTCGTATATGTTTGAATAATCCCACTTTATGTAGAGAATATTTGAAAGTACTGAGAAAAATTTAATATGTATCATAAAGTCAATGTACATTATTACATGATATACAAGTAATAATTATTGCAGTGTTCCTGTTTATTGCTACATAATGGCCGAGGATGCTAAAGAAATATTATAAAGAAGCTTTTCTTTTAGTATTTCATTGTAACAAATACATCAATCTTTCGATAAATGCTTTTTATTTATAAGATTGTTGCAGGAAAACATTTAAAAGATTTTACTCTGACAGTCACAAATAAAAGGACTGAAGTGAAGGCGTTATTTTAACAAACAAAAAGTACATAAATCTAGCTGTTAAATTTTGACCTCAACACACTCAATCCATCACTCAGACTATCCTTTTATCTTGTCAAAGAGCTAATTCTGAGAAAAGGCTGATATTATTTTTTAGATCGGCGTGCACTTCAGGTAACTTTAATACACATGTAAGTATAATTATTCTATTATTTGAGCTTTTGACGCTACACAAATATAGTAAAATGTAGAACTCAAGACAATATTCATTTTAGAAACACATATTTAAAAATAAGTATAGATTGCTTTCAAGACAACATTTTAAAACTTTGAACTACTGATATTGCAGTCTTTTAAGAAAAATATGGTCAGATATTTATGGAATAAAAATTTGCGGCATACAGGTACGTTATTTCTTGTCTGCGCAGATAAGAAAAAATTTGACATTAAAAGTTATTCATTGAGTTATCTCCTGCGAACTAAACACAGAATTTTCGAGAACGAATTATAAAGTAAGTAGAATTGCAACGAGTTATTCATTCATTCTTTTGCAATGAATAATATAGTGAATATGAGTTTTGCCTTATGATTCACAAGGTCTGTTGCAACGAATTTTCCATTCAGTAAGCTCTTGATGATTTCTGAATAATATATATTTTATATTGCTGTATTTATTAGAATAAAAGCTAGGGCACATTAAGATCTATTAAAATCAGTTTTAGAACAAATTATTTAGACAATGAAAGAGGCATACTGTTACAGGAAAGGGAAAATTTTTCATGCTTGATTGCATGGGAACAGTTGGATAGATATATATATAAACAACATGCCCACGCACAGATGCAGCATTTAAATTATGAAAGCATCTCTCTAGTATTTCTAAAGCCATTTGTAATTCTATGCATCACTAGAACACGTGAGCAACGTCACTTATCATCACTTTCGGTCGAGAAGCCACGATGAATAAAGAAAAAGGTCTCTTGCTGTTACATAGATCATTATCTAAAAGTCTGTCGCCAATTACTGCAGCAAAACTAAACAAAAGACTGTAACCCCCATTTTTGTAAAAGAAAAGTTGTTAGTAAATTATTTAAAGAAGCAGGTAAAGCGAGCAGCCGATAGGCAAGTTGTAAAACGATGGAAAAGCTATAATAAAGTATGAATAAATATAGTGAGTTTGGGAAGAAAAAGGCAGCTAAAAGATGTTACCATCCACGAAGCCCGATCTGCGACTCAATCTATCAGGAAGTAAGTGTGGCGTAAAGTCGACCATGAAAAGAATCATCATCAGATCAACCCTCAGGACACAGGAATAAAAGGGAACTTTGCGGTTGATGCTTAAAACTCCCCTTGCTCCTTGTGTGCCGGACGAGGATTGGTGTTAGAGATTCGGCGGGATATCTGACTCAATCCAGGTTGACACGGAGAAAAAAAAAAAAAAGGAGGGAGGGAAAGGGATAGGGGAAATAAATCAATAAAACTGATGTAGCTATGTATTTTATCCAGAGTGAAAGCTCCTTAAATAAAATCTGACATAAATTTTTATGGCAATACAAAATTCTTTAGGGAACGTATATGCCATAGCAGAAGAAACTATCGATACACTTCGAAGTTTGTTGAAATGTTTGTTACAAGAAGCGTGACTTTCAGTTTAGCAGATGACAGGTAGTGGAAGACGGGAACACCAGTACTTGAAACATTGTTATTCTTCTCAGAAATGTATGCTTACTTTCAATTACTTTTTTTTTTTTTTTTTGAAAAAAATTTCCCCCTCAATTTATAAAACTGCGTATTTTCTGTGCAATATTTATAGGCACGATATTATATAATTTATAATGTATCCGGTAGTATTGGAATATCTTATATAATATCGAGGTAAAGATTTTATGCTGTAGAATGTGTTTAGTTACTGTTATTTTTTATTCAAAACAAAACGCTTATAGACAATATTTAGTAATATTTTTAATATTTATGTTTTACTAATTATTAGTAATAAATCAGTATACAAATCCTGCTTCATTCACCATATAAACTTCCCAATTTTACTGTCAGTATTAAACACATATTACAGGACTGGTTTCTTCGTGATGAGGTAATGATACATGAAGGGCATGCTTCGTGTTTGGAATAATGGTATCCACGACGGCACGAAGATATAAATGGGGCAGCACAGTATATCTTTGCAAATGAAGAAGGAAAATATTCCCTCAAATACTGAAAACTTTGTATATATCAGAAGTGAAAATGTAAATAGCTACATTATTGTACTTTATCCCTTATTTTTCGGCATTTTAAGAATTAATGCATTAAGTATTTATTATATAGCCAACATTCTTTTTCCCGATTAGTTAAAGAAAAATTAATTTATTTTACTGAGGGTACCGAATTCTATATAGAAATAAGTAAGATTAAATCGTT
This sequence comes from Stegodyphus dumicola, assembly GCF_044657685.1. Lineage (NCBI taxonomy): Eukaryota > Metazoa > Arthropoda > Arachnida > Araneae > Eresidae > Stegodyphus > Stegodyphus dumicola. The sequence goes on from NC_140780.1 coordinate 193,934,584, forward strand.
AAATTTAAAGTCTTAACTTCAAGCCTTCATATCCAAACTCCAGGATTTTGTTTTAGATATCAAGGATTGGTGCAGAAAATGGCTCAAAATCAAAGCTCCTTTTGGTAAGGAGACGCAAGAATCGGAATATAGCATTGAACAACCTTTACTTATTCTTTCCTCTACTTATTGAAGAGGTTGTGAACCATGTAAATAATATGAGATATCTATGGATTATCATTAACATAGGATATACAGGATCTTATAGACTTGTCATAATAGTCACGTCATAGGAAAAGCCTGTTATCGCCAACCGATTTTCTGTACTCCTTGGAAATTATTCTGGACTGTCTCTCAACAAAACGAGAAGAACATACATATGCATTATAAAGGCCAATTCTATAGTATGCCTCTGCAACCTGGGCGTCAGCCTCAAACCCAGACTTCCACAAACTTCAGGTAGTGCAGAATAAGATTCTGGGAAGAATTTTAAATGCACATATTCTGAGAAGAAACAAACTGATCGATGACAACTTGAAAATCGACACTATAGTGGACCATATTACTAAATAAGCGTTTCTTCAAAACTGGACTTAGCTGTGATGCTGCAAATTTTTCAGAAATTCTTAGTTACCAAATCATTCCAAAAGATAATTTAATCAGACCATTTGCTACTCATATGCTTAGAGACCTAGCTTTGACTGCCATGCAGTTACGGAGACAATGGTCTCCCGACTTTTATCGCACTTTCTCAACTGTCCTGGAGTTTCACCTGTTAGCTCATCAAAGTCATGTACCTTCAGTTAATTTTCTTATCTAGCTTATTAAGGCCCCTTCCGGGACCACATAAGGGACTTCATAATCAATATCAGTATAAGCTTCATGCCTTCGGTGCCTTCGATTCCTGTTCGTTGATTCAATGACTTCAATTCCTGTTCTGGTTAACCATCTTTAATAGGCAGCTACGGTATTGAATACTGTATGACTGTTAACTGGATCATTTGAAAAGCTGCAGCGCAGTCAATATTGTCATAGTTGTTACGCGAGTTCCTAAGCGGAAGGACAAGAATTTTTATGTAGAGAGTTGAAGAATCCTTAATTACTTATAAGTTGATGCCAGCAATAAACCTTGCAAACACAATGTGAAGACGTAAGGAACTTCTGTTGCGTAATAGATTGGCTTAAGTTAGAGAAGCTCGGTTGTTATTTGTCTTATCCAATAAAAGTTCATTTTCAGTTTACCTAGCAATGGCATATTACGCTCTCATGTCATGAACCATCAAGTGATGAAATATGTGGTTTCGGTTTTTTTTAACCTCTCGTCACCTGCGTACGAAGGTAAGGGTAGTAATGCTTTTTGCTCAAAAATTCAACAGAGGTTTTATAGTGAATAAGCACAAATTAGCGTCCCCAGAACATGTTTTTGCTGTCTTTACAATGATGTCTGTATGTTTTGTATGTATGTGAGGATTTTTTCGTCTACAATAACTTCCAAAGCAACAATCAAACTTCCAAAAAGTTCCATTTTATATATTTAAGCTTTTTGCATTCATATAAAGAGTTGACTACATTTCGGGGAAAACCGGAGAACCAGAAGTGGTATTTTACTTGAAGCCTACAAAAGGACTGTTTACACTAGCAATGACTTTAAGTGCAAGTAGCGCGCATGAGCTTGACGACTCCGCCTAAAGGGAAAAAGGACACTCACTATTTTTATCCCCCTTCTATATACATAAAGGCCTATATACATAGATAAGGGAGATAATGTTTTCAGTCCAAAAATGTCATAGAGGTTTCAACGAACAAACACTAATTAGAATCCCCAAAACATATTTTTACTATTTTTACAATGATGTTTGTCTGTCTGTGTGTCTCTCAGTGTGTTTATATGTGTATGGCGACTTTTTCGTCCACAATAATTCTCTTCCGGAACTTACAAAAATTTCTGTTTTCCTTATTTGACTACATAGCAAGACAGACAGAAATAGCACGAAGCCCACAATAGTCTTGAAAGAACCACCAGAAGTGGTACCGTACTCGAAACCCATAAAAGTTATTAATGAAAAACTGTATTAAAATATCACCCAAAACTTTTCAGTTTCAGCATTTAAGATTTTTATATCAATGTGGACAATATATTAGATTAATTTAGAAGTGAAGCAACAAGAATCAGTGTTATATTTTCAAATTGATAACATTATAGTTTATATTTGTTAACGTTATACATATACGGCGTTATATTTTCAAATTGAAAATATAACGCTGATTCTTGTTGTTTCACTTCTAAAATTAATACTTGTTCCGCGTCTTATTGTATCTTAACATATTAGATTTTGGCTAAAATTGATAAATCGAAAGTGATCCTTCACTTGAAGCTATGAACAGACTACGCAAAAAATGTAGAGAACATGAAAAGAAAAAAAATATATATTTTATGGGATAATCCAAAATTTCTCAAACTTGGTAATTAAAACAGGTATGTGATTGAGAACAACAAAGTACATTTATAAGCATTAAATGTATTCTTGGAATCACTGCTAAATGCAAGGAGAATAAGCTAATTATGAAGATGAGTTCTTATTAAGAAGCAAATAAATGTATTAGCCTCAGTCGAAATTTTGAGTTTGTTTCACTCTTATGTGTAATCACTTTTCAAAGAAAAGGACGCTGCCACCAAACTTTATCGCTATTTAGTATTTTAAAGAAATAATATAGCAAGTGTAAATGATACAGCAAAAATATAAAAAGAAATGTATGGAAGTACTTGACACTCTATTGGGAACTCTATAGATACACAGTTTTTAAAAATTTTGAGATTTTCAAGTCATTGATTTGTGAATGAACAGACGATATATGCTCGTTTCTGGATTGTTCTTTAAAGCCGAGCTCGAAAGAGAAATGTGTCTATATCTGTTGGCATTGTCCATGTCTGTAGCAAATAAAGAATACTAGCAGAATAATCTACAGATTTTTTCCAAAATTAGGTCAGCTTCTAAGAAGTAGCTCGCCTCACTTAGTTTCCAACAGGGTATGGGCCCTTCATGACTTATGTGCATCGTTTTAAACGACATGAAAATGACCAGTGTTCATGCGGGTTGGTAGGAGGTCCGGATCACTATGTGCTCGTTTTCAGAGAGACTACAGAATATCACCTTAGACAACAAGCAGAGGAGTATATCCGTGCATGGCCTGAAGTTTTTTTTAAAAAAATCGCTACGCTTTGAAACACGTACAGCTTAAGTAACTTTCAGATGCCATCCTCGCCGCCAGCACAGTGCCTATGTGTTCTGTACTTGCATTTCATATATTTTTGCAAGCGTACGGGTTCGTAATAGATTGAATTCACAAGTCCGATAAAATGTTAAAAAAATTTATAGCAAAAGACATATAACAGAACGCTGGAATTTCCTCAGAGATGTTCATACAAGTGTTCACAGTATCATCCAACATAATCAGCAATTATACTTCAAACTGATAAAAACGTTGAATAATGAATAAAATGAAAAAAAATCGTGTCCAAAGAGAAAGCTAAATCTGATATCTCAGTTCACGCGAAACTAAAACAACTCGTAATAACAGTGACTAAGCAATTGAACTGAGACGCTCTTTCTTCGGTTTTAAATAGTTTTGAACCGGCCGCACGAGATCTTTCTATCATTTTCTGCTTCTCGAGATTTCTGGAAAGCAAAAAGAGTGTAATTAGGGGTTACAGCTAACATAGTGTTCAATTACATTTATTCAATTTAAATATAAATTACCGAGATAAACTTTTGCTCAGTGCACGTGCTCCTGTATTTTTAATTTTCCGGCATAGCTTTCTCTTAAAATCTGTCTCGTGCTGCATTGCACGAGGAAATACAACAATTTTAATTATAATTCTGCTAAAACTAGCTATCTTAATGCAAATTTCGTAGCAATATTTAAGTTAACGTTTTCTGTTCTCTTCTATATCTTTTTATTGCCCTTTGTTTTTATGAGATTTAAATTTTTTATTTAATATATATATAGCAGTTTTTTTAAAAACAAATTATAAAATATGCCTAGCTTTTTCGCGCATTAAGCTGCCGAAAAATTATCAATAAAGACATAAAGTAAGAAATTTAGAACTAATTTTTCGCAAGGACCAAAAATTGAAATTTATAATTAATAACTTTCAAGTAATCCTATAAATTCAACAAAGAGTTTTAAAAATATTAAAACCAAAACTTTTAAACAAGCAGTACTCCAGTTAAAAAACTAATGAAAAAAGAACATATCAGAAGAGGAATCCAAGCAACTTCGATGTCACTTCGTCAGGGGGAAGAAACATTGAAATCAGTTGAAATCTCTCTTTTACAAAAATCCTTGCTTTTCTATATCCAGAATCAGCCGATGAACCATTTCAATGTATTTTAATTATAATACTTCACCCGAAAATTCTGGCCCTTCCCCAAAGCAAGGAAAAAAGTAAATTATACTTAGAATCTTGTACTTTAAATAAAGATAATTCTATTTTATTTAAAGAATTGAAACCGAAAGTGAAAAATTAAATACTTCAGTGAAAAATATAACTCAAAATTTTACTTTTAAACATACAGCATATAATCCAAAAAATCTTAAACTTTACTAAAATTATAAATCTTAAGTGAAAAGAGTTAATTAAAACTCACAATAAGTAATTAAAAACTTTCCTTAGACCTCAATCGAAGCTAGGAATATCGCGACAGTAATGACATACAGGTGTGCCATTTTGGCTTCCTTGGCGAAACTAAAAAAACCTTGGCGATGAATAAGTAATCGCTCAAGAGGCTAAAATTTGAAACAAAAGATGGAATTTTGAAACCAAAAGAAAAAGTTTTGAATACTTCAATAATTTTTTTTTAAATTTTGACAAAGAAAAAGATTCCTTGATTAAGTAAATGAAATTAAAGTAAATTCTGACTCTTTTAAAACAAAAATGGGAATAAAGAGCATCATTCAGTGTAAAACTTTAATTCAATTTTAAATTGAATTATTCTTTAAAAACGGTAGACTCAAAAAGGTGCCTAAAAAGTTGTCAAAAAGTTTTTAAGAATTGTTCTGTAGAGATGAGTAGAAAAATCCATTAAGTTGAATTTTATATTTTTTAATATTGTAATTTAAAGTTACAGAAAAAGATAGAAAAAGGAAGTAACGGAACTATTGTTAGAAAAGTAAAAATTCTCCACGTCATGGGCTTATCATGACGACTTTGAATATATATGGCCCTCGTTTAGTAACAAAATAGTATTTAAAAGAAAAAGTAAAAATAAATTAAAAAAAAAATAAAAACTTATAAACCCTTCAAAAAAATCCTTCTTTATCCTTCCCTTTTGGAGCTTTCAGAGAAAAAAATTTGTACTCTTAAAAAGTATTTGTAGAGTGTAGACTACTCCAGGTTTCTTTAAAAGACTATTAATAAATTTTAAAGGAATTTTATTATCTTTTAAAATTTTGGTTAGAATTACAATTTCTTCTTTTTGTGTTTCTATTTCAGTGTAGACTTTTTTAATTCTGTTAATTTGGTTAATAATAGTATTTGCAATAACTTTTTTAGATATGTTGGAGTTCCAATTTATAAGTTCATTAGTAGAAAAATCTTTTCTTTTATCAAAAAGTTTAATTTCTGTTAGATTATGAATACTTAGATCAAAATAAACTATTTCTGTTTGTTTTTAATTGGTCTTATTTAGTTTTAGAAAATTTGGGTAGATGTTGCTGTTTTCGATGAGATTAAAATTGTTGAAAGAAATAATGTCATTAATATATCTATAAGTGTGTTCAAATTTACTGAAATCGTTAGCAGAAACGGTTTTTAGGAATTTGAATTCTTTAGAAAATAGAAATAAGTTACAAATATGAGTGGGATATGAACTTCTCATTGGAATTCCTTGTGCCTGCAGGTAAAGAAAGTTTGAATGTTTAATACAGTTATTGTATAGCAAAAAATGTAGAAATTTCTTCCATTTTTGCATATCCAGAATATTAAGTATTTCAGGGAAAAAATTCTGTCATTTCTATAAGATTTTCGTAAATTTCTTTGAGTGGCAGACATGTGTAGAGGTTTTCAAAGTCATAGCCGTTAATATTGTAAATTTTAAGATTTCTAACTTCTTCAATGATTTTCAAATTGTCGTTAATAATCCAGCAGAAGTTTTTGTCTTCTTTAACTTGATCAAATTCTACATAACTCTAAGTAGATTGGTAAAAATATTATCAAAATTCTTCTTGAAGTATCTGGTACTTACTATTGGCTATAAATCTAAATTTTACAGCAGTTTTATGAAATTTTGGTGAGGCATAAAGATTGGCAAATCTGCTGTTTTTAGTGAAGTTTGAAATTCTCCATTTTTTGTGAAAAGCAGAAATTTTGTTAATAACAGTTCTTTATTTTTGTAGAAACAATAGGTTGAAGAATTTTTCAATTCATTTTCAATTATATTATTGTTGAATTTTTTCATAAAATTTTGAAATTATTATTATCATGTACTCTAATTTTAACCTTGAATAATTGTATATGTATTGCCTTCATTATTGCATCATTGTGTCTTTTTATATTCGTAACTCTGTTAAGTGCGCATTGCTACACTTTTCGTATTACATAGCTGATTGTACAAAGTATATCCATGTAACTCAGTCATACCTTTACCTATATTGTATTTATCTACTCATTAACTCTTCACAGTGTGGAAGCCCGTTAGCCTTTTCAGTCGTTCAGGTTGTATCTATTCTTCTATAACTCCGTACATGTGGACACTGGAATTCTTCTCCTTACCCGCATTGCACCATTCTTCCATCTCTAAACCAGTGACTCGTTCAGTGCTTTTTTTTTTTTTTTTTTTTTTCACCCGTCAGCACTCGTCAAAGTACTCATCTTGCAAGTAACACACCAAAGTGTTTTGTGGACTTTTGAAAAGGACTGAAACACATTTTACTTGTCCCTTCGCCAAACATAAGCCTGGGAGCCTGCAGTCCAGGAACTTTTGTAGCAAAGTTAATTCCGTCAGCGGGGCCACCTGGCCAATATGCTAACAGCCCGGTAGATCGGCTGCCCTGCCATCGGTGGAAAGAAAGACGTTATATGCTGCCCCAACGTGCGGATCGATGCGATATATTCAAATGAAAGCATGAGAAATGACGTATAACTGAGCATGTAGATTTATCATTGTCCTTTGCGAGAATAGAATAATACAAAATAAATAATGTTTATAATTAACATTGAGTCATAATGATTAGAAATAAATTAAATTGCTTTTAAAAACAATCAAGATATTTTTAGTTTACTTAAAGCTCGTTTCTATTCCGCTAGTTCCATGTCTTAATATGGAATTGGTGGGAGATTATGTGCTGACTACATCAGACTTTTTAATTTATGAATGTGATTTTTATGAAATACTTAAATAACATTTTAAAATTGAAGAAAAAATTTTGTGAGAAATAATATTTAACGGTTCAAAAGGTTTTTCTAGTCTAATCTTATGTTAATTCTTCTAATTAACAGTGTTGACTTTTTTAAATCCCATTTTATATTTCACAGTAGGCTTTTAGAGAAATAACACATTTTATATCCTGTCAGACTAAAGTACAGTATTTTAAAAGCTTGGTAATTAATCGGCATTGAAACTAAAGATAACTGCTTATACTAACATTTACGCTGAACATAAAAACTATTTACATTTCTTTGTTGAATCAATTCATTCTATTTCCATACAGATAAAAAAAAGAATCTGAACTATCTCTCTTAAATAAATAAATTCTGAATTACCTCTCTTCTAATATATCTTCGAAGTAAGGGAGAAAATATGTGATTTACGCTTCCCCATCCAGCCATTGAAACTAAAATTTGAAAATAATCTCATCACAAAATACTTATTACTGTTGGAGTATTTTACAATCAGATTAACTTGTGTAATTTTCGCACAAAAGTTTGCAATGCTTCTGCAATTTTGCGTTAGTTTGCTGTTTTCTCAGTTCCCAAAATTTGATATTAGGATTTTTTACTTCAACAGTAGGAAATAATAATTAATTCCAATTAGCAAATTAAGGTTACAAACCCACATATATCTATAGATTTATACATAGGTTACACGAATGATTATTTTTAGTAGCTACAAAACAAATTTGATTCTAGATAAGCAATTATTTCTTAGGAACAAATCCTCTGCAATTTTACAGTCAAAAGCAATTTTGTCTGGTTCTTTATTGGGTTCTGTTAGTTAATTTTTGAATTTGATAAGCAGTATCCTTTATTCCACTTAACTGGCAACTGCTAGAAAACCATAGTATTCATTTGAACTGGCTGGCTGCTGATGGAGTTTTCGTTGTTTTTTCCATGTATAACACGAGCCAGTTTCCTTTAAAAGTTCTTCCACAAAGAAATCCATCTACTTAGGCAGGTAGCCCTTCGAGTTGCTTTGCACTAATGATCTGATTCATCCCTCAGTAAATTGTCCACGAAGACATCCCTCAGATATATAGCTCTTTTTTGTTTTTCAGGTAAAACAAATATTGCAGTTTTGTTCCTTAGAAAGCCCTTCACGAAGTCATGCTGCTCCTTAGGTATTTTTTAAATGAAACTGTAGCATGGTGGGCACTAGCCATTTTAGCTTTTGGCCACTACTAAGCCCAGAAGCGGTGGCCATTTTATTATGGGGGCACATAAATAGGCGACCACCTTTACCTCCTACGAGCCCGGGCCCTTCGGTAAAGCGGTCAGAGTTACTAAACGCTTTCCAGTCTGGGAGGCTTTCCTTAGGCATATACCCGTGGAGGGTTTTGCAGTAGTCTAAGTAATCTGATCCACCCTTTAAAGCTATTTAAAAGTATTGTTTTTCGTATTTGCATGACACCGTTTAAAGTCGTAAATACCTATATTATCTCAAGCGAGAAGATGTATTAACTGTAGTTATGTTGTCTGTGCTTTGAGTTTTTAATTTTTTAAGCAAGAAAAACAACAATTACTATTATCTAAATCAGTTTTAGTGTCGACTTAAATTAACAGAGAACTCGCTGCTCTGTTGATGAACAGTTAGATAATCATGAATTAAAGATTTGAAGTTTATATCAGTCTTGTTCCCATTTAACAAACTTTTAATAAAAACTAAGATACCTCATGTTTAATCCGAACATGTCATTATATAGTATTTCAGTAATTACAAAACTATACTGTCCTTTTTTATTCGTTTCTAATATAAAATATTCAGAGATAAAAGCTATAGTAAAGTCTGCACATACTTTCATGGGAAGATACTATTTTATTCGTATTAAACTTGCGAATCTTTCGTATTTATCATCTACTTGTGTTTCTGTAAGATTCAGCTGGAAAAGTAGTGATAAATCAGCAAGTTTACGTCTGGAATATACCTACTTTTCATGTTCATATTACAAGGAAGCAAATGTCTCTGAACAGAAGGAAGCACAGCATTAAACGGGTTATTTCAATGCTAGAAAATGCCCTTTTTTTTTTTTTTTTTTTTTTTTTTTTTTTAATGTGTGAGAAAATTTCCCTTTCTTTGAAATAATCTCTACGAATTATATCCATGAAATGTAGTGCAAAGAATGAAACATTTGGTAAATATCTTTGGAAAGGTTTAAGTGAAGAAAATAATTGCAGCTTAAATTTGCTCACTGTCATGATAAAGGCACTGATAGTTTATAGAGTATAAAAGGAAGTCACTGCTATGGCTGTGTTTCCAATAACTTGTTGCTTTGATTCGTTCTGCTAGAGGATAAAAGCAATTCCCTCCCTATGGCTGAAGCTAAAAATGCTTTAAAAAATAATAAGGGGCTTGAAAAATCTATCCCCCAGACCTTGTGTAGTGTTCATCCCCTCGAAGCATAGCAGTGTTTATGTCCGCTTGGCTCTACTGAAAGGGATAGCTATACATCATACCAAGCTTCCGTGTGTTGCAAACTGCGCTATAGTAGCGCATTAATCATCCACATGAGCCGTCACCTAGTAGCCCCCCTTTATGTCTGGATAGTTCCACTCCGTTCCCCCAACTCTAATTTTTTTCTTCATAGGCGTTCTTTCTATCTGTCCATCAAGGGGCCATTCTTAAAACTGGTACTGTTCAATCGATTGCAAAATCCCGAATAACTCATTTAAAGTTGAACAGTAAACAGAATGGAAAGGAAAAGGTTAAAATTTATCTCCTCAAGGAAGAATACATGTGCCAACATTTTCTGGGTTGAAATTCTGAAGCGGCTACTTTTGAACGACTTTTCTGTTCTTTATCCAAAAACGTTAACAAGCCATAATAGGTTTTATTTAAGGTAATTATTATTCGCGATGGATATCAAATGATTTAAATAAATCGTCTTAAATAGCTTTTGCCTGATTTAGCTAAGTACATACCGAATGTGAATTGACTGAATTCTTTATGGATTCTAGAATTTTAGATAATAACATACAAATACTCAATAAATTCGTAGTCAATTTATACACTGATTAGGTATTTGATACCAATTTACTTCCATTTATATTTTAGTGGGCCTAGACATCCTAGAGTATTTTATAGTTATATATCTCCTGTGACTTTAGTCATGATGGTAAGAAACATGTATAGAATATGGCTGCTTGATTGGTTAATAAATTATTGTAAAACACTCGAAAGCAGTATAAAGGAGGATTTTCTAAGGGCAACTGACTCATATTTAAATCATATTCACTTGCATACAGGCTACAATTAGTGTTGTTATTTATCCTTCTGATATGAAAGGGAAATAGCCATCACACACTTTGAACACATCGAATAAATTGAAAAGAAAAAAAAAAAAAAAAAAAAAATACGCTGACCTGAATAAGTCTAAGAACTGAGAATGGCCAAGATGGAAAGTAGAGTTGTGGCTGATTTTGGCCAAGGTCTTTGTCACCTTAATGATGATAATGCACTGTTTTCCAAGCTCCACTCAGTTTTAAATGAAAACTACAAGGATATCCATGGGTCTCGTACTCCTTTTGCTTTACAACTAACCTTTTGTTAGTAAATTATTGCAAAGCATTGGAAATATATTTAAGGTATCCGAACACGTTGAAAAGGCCAATTTTGGCAAAAAAATGGCAATTTTCTTTTATTCGTTCATTGGATAGACTGTTTATTTAGCTTTCCAAAACTGGTATTCTTCTGTTTATACGTTAATTAGAAACCAAGATATTAAGGATTTCATAAAGACGCAAAAACCGGAAATGGGCATTTAAATCACCGAAAGTGCCATTCAAAGGGTTGAAAAGAGCTAGAAATGGACATAAATAATTTGTTGTCTTTGAAATGTAATGTAAAGACTTAAATTTATAGAATCTTATCTGTAGTCTTTTCAGCAATATGAAATTATTTCCAATAAAATGCAATATTTTTATTAATTATCTGTGGAAAGCGTTATGCCCTTGCTAGCATATGAGTTTGATTTGATTCGACACATTGCATACTGCAATTAGATTTATCTTTGATTATTTTTTAAAATATTCTACTTAAAAGCATAATAAACGGTCATAAAGAAATCGAAGTCGAGTGTTTGTAAACGAAAATGCGTAAGGAACAAATTTATGAAACGTGTTGCGAAGGAAATGGAGAATAATATTAATAAAGCAATTTCCATCGAGTGAACTAAAAATAAAATGTTTCTCATCGTCAGGACATATTTTTGAAAGTGATTTGTGACGTAAATATTTATACTTAAATAGTGTTACTAAATATGAATGTGTAAGTCATATTCAGAAGCCCCGTTCCAGAAGGAAAAACAAAAGGAGAAAAACAAAAATATCTTGATGGAGGGGTCAACGGCGCTCACTAATGATGTCTTTATTGACAAACTTTAAAATGGAATTAGAATCAGGAACAATGAATGGAAAGTGCTGTAATTGCTCCATTTTTTCACACTTTCTCTCGCGCAAAACTACTTACATGGTCAGTGCCCAGATGGACCAGACATTTTTTGTAAATATCAGCGAGCTGTATCAGTTAGAAGAGTGTACACAAACAAATCCAAAGGACTGGGCCAAAGAATGTCTTCAGAGTGTATATAAAACTATGTGAGCAGAAGCTCTTTTAAAAGTGCTTATAAAAAAAGACACGAAATGCAAACAAAATTTTAATGACATTTTTTGGAAATTTATACCGATGGTTGCCATTGTGGAATTACATACTCTTAAATTGGGGGCATATATAGCTGTTATACACTTTAACAGAGGGCTTTTAGGCTTACTAGATATTTTAATTTATATAGGTATGCAACATGGTGAATATGCAGTTGAGAGATTTAGTAAGTTCGACATGGAGCGATTAAGGAAATCAAAATATCACTCACTACCCAGAGTAAAAATTGGCATAAAAAACAAATAGGCTGACTATAAACAGAAAAACAGATAAAGTTGAACAAACGGAAGGTATAAGCTATATATATGGGAGTTTTAGGTATTTGGGTCAAGATTTAATAATAAAAATAAAGCATTTTAAACTTTAAAAATGCATTTTTCTCAAAATCTATTTTTTCTAAAAACTGGCTCACTTGGTGCACGATAAATCAAATTATTATTACTTAATTTTTATGAAACTTTGTATGCTTAATCTATATATAGTTATCTAGGGAATGACATACCAGAATATTTATATATTAAATATTTTTGAAATTGTGGTCTGTTATTTAAATAATGAGACTGTGATTTTATCGAAAATCTCATAAAAAAATTTTCAAAATTCTGAAATTTTTTTACTATTCGAGATATCTTTAAAATCCTATGTCATTCCCTAGATAAAAGCATGTAATTTATTATTATATGACTTTTTTTAACATAACTTTAATATTTTTTCATATAGAATGTTTCAAATTGTTTTAAAATTTGCTTAAAATTTCACGAAAATTTAATATTTTTTGCAGGATAATAATAGAATATATTAAATTTTGATATTGCATATTTAATCTCTGTAGATAATAAATGAGAAAATGTGTTTATAGTATACCTATACTGCTTTTTTGAAAAAAAGTGCTTCAAACGTGGTCGGATACCTTAAAGGAAAGACTTTGTAAGGGTAACTGTCTGACATTATTCACACTCAGAACCTGAATCAGTGTGGAATACTCGTGCTTTAAAAGACAAACGATTTTGAGAATTTATTAGAATTTAAAAAAAAAAAAAAAAAAAAAATGCTTAACTATTCATTTTTTCAAAGGTAGTTACTTTATATTTCATTTCAGCATATTTTTTATTTAAAGATTTTAAGTTTAGCTTATACATAGTGATTTATACTTGGATTTAATTTTAAGTTCCACATTTCTCATAGAAAAGGGCATAATTTCCAATACTCATAGTCCTTGCGTGTTTTAGGGAAAATCTGTTAGCAACTTGCCAAATGAAATAATATGCAGTTAAAAAGATGAATAGGAATTAGGATTTTTCACTTCGTTGTTATATAATTTTCATTAAATATGATTTCCGAATAATTTCAAAGAAATACTGTTCCCCCCCTCTAATGAATATAATTTCTATTTTAACTAATTTTGCATTAAGACTATCATCTGTCTGTCTTCATACATTTATTTATTATTCAGTTGTGTGAAGAAAAACCGTTGTTTGTTCCGCGTCTATATTTGGCCCGTACGTATTAAACACAGGATCTGCTCATCTATCTCATCTCGACAAGCTAGGAGCCAACACTCAGTGAAAGAAAAAGTTTTGACTGCAGTCAACTCCGAACTTCAAGTAGAACTCTTTTAAATTTTATTTATTTGCTTCTTTTTCTTTGAAGTATCTTGCTGGTATTGGCGATTTATCGCTTTTTTTAATCCGTTGCGTACATTTTAAAATTTTATTTTATTCGAATCTACATTAAATCCGCTGTAAAGGAGAAGATGCTGATGCATTTGTGTTTCTTATAAATATTACGTTTCGCGTAACATAAAATTTAAAATATAACGAATAAAATTTATGAATGAATCTATATGTTAAATATTTATTAATGAATCAATAAATTAAATGTGCAAATACTCGTAAATTACATCTTGTAAAATGTGTCTTTCGCGTCAGATAAAAACGACAATAAACTATTTCAACAAAGCCACCCGTAGCGTAGTGCAAATTTTTAAGTGATAGCAATTCTTGCTATGCTATTCTTTGCTTTAAATTATAGCAGTGTTGTGCCTTCTACCATAATTAATAAAAATTTAGATCTGTTTGATATTTTTATAGCCTAAATGTCGGGGAAGGAGGAAATAAACTTTCCCTACTTTATTTTAAATGGTTTATTTAATTACGGCAAAGCACTCAAAGGCTATCTGCCTAAGGGTAAGGATGTCCTCGTGGAGGACTCTCTAAGGAAAACCAGCCAGTGTTTGAGCCCCGGACCTAAATGCCAATGTTCAGCAACTTTACCGCTCGGCCGCTGGTGGGCTCGTTTTAAATGGAACCAGGAAACAACCGTTGCATTAATCATTTAGAAAAGTAAAGCAAAAATTTAACAGTATACTTTAAGTGTTCCTTCTGAAACGTAAGAGAGTATTAGTACCATATGCAAACTCATTAAGAGTTATTATTTCATCCCCGATTTTTAAAATAATTAAAAATTAATATTTTGAGTGAAGTTTACGCAATTTTCATTAAAAACAAAAGTGCTATCTAGAGATTTCTAAACACTGTATAAATTCCATATGTCACGAGTCGAATTAGTCTCAGATAACCAGAACACGAATGGAAGAATAAAAACTTGATAAACATTGTTTTTTTATAGCTATTCTTTTATGCTTTACGAAGAGAGTCATTGTTCCGTAGTGTTATGTATAAAGGCCTATTAAAAGTGCAACGAAAACAGAGACTCTAATTCAATGGTTTTTGATGCAAGATAAATATTTTTTAGAACTGTAACTACTCTGGTCTCTTCTTTCGTGATGTCGAAGGGATAAAAATGCCCCAACATTGCAGTTTAATCCGGATTTAGTATACCATGTTTTTTTGGGGGGGGGGGTCTAAATGCTCGTCTGAGTCGGTATTCGCTTTGATGCTCGACAAGTCAGAGTCCTGTTATCCCCGATTGTTGCAGTATTTTGTACAAAATTTTCAGAAGCAGATTTTTATGATAGCTTCTGTAGCTGGATTAAGGACTACAGGACGATTGCCCAGCTTCTTTAATCCCTTCAGCGCATTTGTTCATTAAATTTATGTTGAAAAATCCTAGATACTTTGAAAGAAGATTCATAAAATGAACTGAAAGTCAAAATGAAAATTTCGAGGATAGTTAGATTTTCCTTTTAAATGTAGTGAAAAAAACTTAAGATTTTGCAAGTTTAATTAGGGTATTATAAGCGAAATTGTACAACTTGATGAAAACCAAATCATTTCTAATAAAAGGCCAAGAAAAATGCACTTCATCAAAATAATGAAATAAAAATTAAAGACAGTTATAGAAAACACAAAAATATAATAAAATTTTGCTAAATTAAGGGAAGAATATATTGTCAATAAATACTCAGTAATGAACTAAAAAAAACTTGATACATTATATTGTGTTTCATAGTATATTTATTATGCAGCCCAGTCGGTATAGTGGTCAGGGAAGCTGACTGCGATGCCGAAGGGCATGGGTTCGAATCCCAGAGAAGGCATGGTTATAACTGTCCGTCCCTTCATAGGAAAGGCCATTGTGGCCCCCCTATTAGGTGCCTTCATAATAAAGCGACCACCACATCCGGCCTTGTATAGATTAATGGACTGGGTTACATTTGTAATTGTTCACAATTTGCCATTGGAAAAAAAAAGTATATTTATTATGCTTCATATTATGTTTATTCAAACTATTCCGGAAACAAATGAGACAGCACTTAAAACATTTTGGGCATAAGTACTTTCTAAATAATATTACAAGATTGCAACTACATCAGGTTGTTCTAACATATTGAAGAGGTTTTTTTGTTTTCCGTTACAGATAAAGTTCTGTCAGTTGCAAATACAGAACACGGGAACATATCATTTCTAAATGCCGCTGCACAAGGTCTTTTATCTTTGGTATTACAAAACAACATTTTTCTTCGACATGAGAAAGGATTTGACAGCATGTTAGAAATTAATTTTTATTAATTTAAAAAGGAAATTCACATGCAGTATTGTTTCTAAATTAATAAATAATTACAAATAAATTCTTCGAGTAAATGAGGCCAACTAGCGGCCGAGCGGTAAAGTCACTTAACACTGGTAGTTCGGTCCGAGGTTCGGATCCAGCGAACGGGCTGGCTGCATGTGCGTTTTCGTGGTTTTCCCCATGTATAACGTGTATACGAGCCAGTTTCTCTTAGAAAGTCCTCCACAAAGGCATCCCTCCCTTTAGGCAGATAGCCCTCGAGGCTTTGCCATAATCACATACACACACACACTGCAAGTAAATGTTATACTGAAGTTAATGTATGGTCTACCCGAAAGTTCTGTTATTTCAGAGAGACGTATATGTCTGTCTTTCTTTATCAATGAATTTATAAACATCTGCTGTTCTAAATTTACTGAAATAAAAGTGTCTCATATCATTAATTAGTGAGAAGCGATCGTGTAACTATGGCTCCAGATAAAATTCTTTACGACACTGTATTTTGCGAATTCCAACAAATAAGAAATGCTACAGAAGCGAGTCGAAATTTAGTGACAGTTTTTGATGGAGACGCAGTTTTCGGACAGAACGTGCAGGAGAGGGTTGAAAAATCTGAAGCAGCTGATTTCGATCTTAATGATAAGCCACGCTCTGGTCGGCACCTTTGATTGATGACTATAATAGAGCAAGATACTTTTTTGACAGTCTGGGCGATCGTGGAAAAGCTTAATTCAGCACAAGAAACCATTTTAGACTATGATCGGAAACTAGGATTGATCTATAAATATTCCAGATGGCTGCTTCGTGAGAAAAATTTGCATGATCGAGTCGTCATATGCAATCTGTGTTAGCTCGAAAAAAAAAAAAAAAAAAAAAACAACAACAAGAAGAACAGAGAACTCTTTTTGGACCGGATGATAACTGGGGGTGAAAAGTGTATTACCTATGAAAGCATTGTTAGGAAAAGGGCACAGACAACTTGCTCCTTCCACCTCTAAACCGAGTTTGAGCCTGAAAAACAGAGCGTTGTGTACCTGGTGGTACGTCCAAGGAACAATACATTACCAGCTTTGAAATCTAAAGAAAAGCTCAATTTGGAGAGATACTGTCAGCAAATGGAAGAGTTAAACACAACAATAAAAGAAAGGAGGCCAGTGATGTTTAATAGGAAGCACATTATGCAACATCATGCTAATGCCAAACCACATGCTGCTTTGGTGACTCGTCAGAAAATCGCAGAGCTAGGCTGGGAAATTCTGCCTCATCCACCATACTCGCCAACCCAGCTCGCTTTTCTTCTTCTTCTTCTCTCTCTCTCTTTTTTTTTTTATTTTCTTATTCTTATTTCTGATTTATCGTATTGTTCTAAACTAGACACAGTGGCGTAACAGCCCTAATGGGCCAAGGTCTCCAGTGCCCTAAATCTGCTTTCTTGACCGCGGGCCCCGGGGTGCGTAAGCATATGCCCTGAACAAATGGTCAGCTTGTCGCAGGATCCCCAGTGTTTAGTCCCCAAGCGAACTTGATACTCATTTTATCGACACAAGTGACGGAAGTCAAGGGATGAAAGACTGAGTCGACCTTGCCCAGCCCGGGAATCGAACCCCGGACCTGTGGTGCTGCTGCGCGATGCACTAGCCACTGCGCCACCGGGCTTCATCTTATTGTTCTATTTTTTCTTATTTATCACTTATTTTTCTCCTTGCAAAATTTTTTGATTGGAAATAATTCAAAACTGAAGTTTGTGTCTGCCAATCACTAGAGTTCTTCTTCGCTTCTAAGGATAAGTCATTTTTCAAAAATGGTATCTACAAATTACGAACATGCTGGCAAGAGGACATAAGTAACTACTGAAATTATGTAATACAATAAATATTATTGAAGGTAAAAAAATGTATTGTTTTCTTTCACTTCCCGAAAGCACAGAGTTTTCAGTAGACCTTATATTACGATCAAATTTCTTAATGAGAAAATTATTTGAAAATTTCTACCCATCGTGGAAAATGTATAACTGCAATTACATATTCGTTTACTTAGATTATGGTGATGTGTGTGATTATGGAAAAGCCTCGAGTGCTATTTGCCTAAGGGGAGGGATGCCTTCGAGGAGGATTTTCTAAGGGAATCTGGCTCGTATACACGTTACACATGGGAAAACCACGAAAACGCCCATGCAGCCAGCCCGTTCGCGGGATTCGAACCTCGGACCGAACTACCAGTGTTCAGCGGCTTTACCGCTCGGCCGCTGGTGGGCTACTTGGATTATGTAAAAGTGTGCGAGAGCCATATCACCTAAGGAAACATATGCCTTCGTGGGAGGGTTTTTTTAAGAAAAACTGGCTGGTGTTCACATTACACATGAGGAAAACTCTCATGCAGCTAGCCCATTCAACGAGATTCGAATCAGGGTAGAGCTACCAATGTTAGGCGGATTTATCGCTTGGTCTCTGCTGAGCCTTATAAGAAAAGGGAATCCTATAAAAGCGTTTTATTTGTACTTTCAAATAACATTTTGCAACAAATGTTTTTATACCATACAAGCGTCATAAATAAAGCATTTTTCTAATATCCTGTAATATACCCACTGAAAAATTTCTAACTCTGGATCTTCAGTACACTATCATCTGCACCCAAAATAAAACTGAATGATGATGACAAAATTTTGTAGAAACCTGTTAATCGTAATGCTCTTTTATTCAATAGTATGAAATTAGATATGCAAGATGGGAACAGGAGGTATTATTTCTATTCAAAAATAGAAGCGAAACATTTGTATGACTTATCTACATTTTTTAAATTCTTCCATATAATTTTTTAAAATTTTTAATGCTAAACTCTTCTTTTAGATACTAGACTTTAATATAAAATTTTGAAATGACAGTTAGTTTTTTAAAATACTGATTTTCTAAATAAAATTAAAATATTTCATATTTTGTTACTTATGCCCCATATTCCATACATCTTTAATTAGTAAACGCCGCAAATTTATTTCGAAAATTAATTTTTTTTTTTTTTTGCTATGAAATTTTTTTGAAGCCACAACTTTGTTAAAGAGATATTTTTAATTAAAAACTCAATTTATTTATTTTTACTGAAACACAAAATCAAAATTTAAATAAAAATGTTTGCTAGGAAAAAAAAAAAAAAAAAATCATGAGAGTCGATTGTAACGCGATTGATTAGAAATCTGTAGCAGCACAACAGCAAGCATTTAAGGACTGAATATAAAATTCTTTGTTGTTGGGCGAACGTTATATAGCATGCAGGTCTTAGTGCCAATAATTTTTTTTTGCTGTGGGATTACCGGTACCAGCCATAGTGATACTGGTAGTGTTGACGACTACTCTAGTGGTACTGACAATGACAGTGAAAAAGAAGTGCTAAAGACTGAAACTTGTTCCGTTTGATAGATAATAAAAATTTTGTCTCAGTGCGTGGTAAGTTCTGCTTACATTTTAGATGCTTTCATACCTTCAACGCCTCCCGCCGAAATGTTGTGGATAGTAGGCAGGCTATCTGGGGCTTATCCTCGATTTTTTTTAATTTGAGGTAAAAATTAAGGGCGCGTCTTGCACATGAGTAAATAAACAGCTTATATACGCGAGAATACTGTATATCAGACTGGAAAATTATTTTTATATTTGTGATTTGCTGGAAAATATTAGTTGCTAGAATGTTTCTGAGTTAGAACTTTGTATTTTGAACTTAATTCGAATCGGACTTAGTTTCAAAATACCTCCAATCCGTGCAACTTATAAAAGATGAATAGTGAATAGCGTTATTTCCAGCTTAACAAGATGTAGATATTTGAGATGTTTAGTTAATTTTCCATACGTAGAGAGACTTGTTTATTGTTATACTAAAAATGGCAGGACACGGGAGAGGTATTTTGTCTAAGTGGAGGGATGCGTTCATGGATGAATTTATAAGAAAAACTGGTTCCTATTTACGTTTATGTAGAGCGAAATGTCACTTCACATAAAATATTTAAAAACAACCGTTACGTGTTTTGTTTTAGCATATAATTAATATGATCGAACCTAACAGCCCTCGTGCCCCGTGTGCTTTGCTAAAATCAGATAAATAAATAAACAAATCTAATCTAAAGTAGTAGATAATAAAATGGTGTTTAAAGTTGACAATAATAGAAACTTATAAACTAAATATATGGGAAAATCCGCTTACCAATTATAAAGTTATTGTTGCTAAAGCATTCTTTCTAATAAGTATATATATGATAGTAATTTTTGTAAAAAAATTATAATTCGTCTAGGTTCCCCCACCCGTCGCGTCTTCCTTTATAGTTATAACTTTTTCAATGTTTTTAAAAGATTTTGATTCATTTATTTCGTTTACAAAATACTCGCTTTAAATCCGTCGCCAAATGCATCAACCAAATGTACCAAATGGTGATTTTTGGCGAAAAATTCCCTTTTTTTTTAATCCGGCAACCTGGTTCTGTCATTTCACGTCGGGATTTTGACGAGAGATGGGGACCAATTGGCGGAATGAATGAGTCAGGGGACCATTTTTTCCCCCTCTGGCGAGGTCAGCATGAAGCGGCGACGCAACGTTTCCTCGTATCTTCCGACGACTTGTCAGGACAGCAAAGAAATATCACTAATACTAAAACTGAGCCCCTTTTGCTAAGCAGGCTTGGCTATTTGCACTGCAAAGGAATTTAGGGAAAAATTTTGACTGCATTTTGTTTATCGACAACCATTTCAATATACTTTTTTGAAACTTTTCTATGTTACTCTAAAAAAATTAAAACAAAAACACATTATACTATGCCAGTGACATTGAACATTTTGATATAGGCAGTTAATGTTTACGTTAGCAGAAATGAAAGCATTCATCCATTAAATATGAGGGGTGGTGGAAAAAAGATCCCGGTAATTTTTAATTTCTTCTCCACTTTTAGATGATTTTTATGTCAATTTTGCTTAGAGAACTATGCCTTAGGCATTCCTAAAAGCAAAAAGCACCTTTTATTTCTGATATTGAGTTTTTGAACACTTAATGAGTGTACTTTTAATTAATTGCACTGGAAAATTGCAAAAAGTTTAGGAAAAGTAAGTCTAAAACTGAATGAGTTCTGCTATTAAAACCCTGTATTATAAAATATGAAATACACATATGAGTTAAAATTTGACTCCTCAGAACCCTAAATTTCACTTGATATCCTAAAGCGCTGAAAAAATTTTTTTAACTTTTAAATCTAGTTACCATGTGATGCAAAACGTCGGATAATTTCATTCTACATATTGCAATTTGATACATATACTACCAGTATTTTATGGTATGCTGTATTTTGTACTTTAATTTTCTCATCGTTAATTTATTGTAAAATTGTTCTCATGGCAGCTCAGGAACAACTTTTTTATCAGCAACGCGCTCTGTGTTGAACATCTGTGGTGCACAGGGAGACTGTATGTGTTCAAAATAAAAGAGATGCAACGCAGATTCTAATATGTGAAATATAAATACTATTTAATATATTTATATTACTGGATATGAGGATACTATTTAATATATACTGGAACTAACCCAAATGAATTTTTCTATTAATATTTAGAATGCATGCATAGTTTTATAAGATTTATTTAGATTAACGAAATATTTTTGTATGAATTCCGTTTTGTGCTTCTCTTTCTTCACCCTCATCCAAAATACACACTAAGTGAAATTTAAATAGCGAGCAAAGATGTAAAGTAAAAGTTTAGCAACGCACCTGAAAAGCTGCTTCTCTCGTAAGCCGCTATTCTGTTTATTGTGTTGGTTTCAGTGAGTGATTTCTGCTATTTGATTGCGTTTGCTTAAAATTCATTAGGAACGGGTTGGTAGAATCTACTTATATGGTCGTGCGTTGTTCTTATTTAAACTAGTATGCTGTTTCCCAAAACTGCGCAAGGAGCAGTGACTCAGTTTGTTAAATTTTAGTTATAACTGCATCTTCATAGTGAATAAACTTTATTTTTTACTCTCGTTTTTATTGATTAGTATTCTAGATTTCACTTTAAACTACGAGGAAAATAAGCTGTGAGGTTCCTTTAATTTTGTTGAATAACCAGATATTTTATGTTTTGAATTTGTACTATTACGTCTCTCTTTCCGTTTCCCGCTAGAATGTAAATTAGTTCGCGTGTACAGTGAGGTTTAGAGATTGTTAAGACAGAGCGCGTTCTGCCAGTCATGCCCACGTTACAAGGTTTTTCTACTTTAGATAAGCGTTCCTGTTTTCAGGGACTTGCATTATAATTCCTGATAGATGAAATTCTCGCTGGTGACGTTCTGAGCCAACTTCGAGTTAAACTGCTCTGTGTAGCCTTTGGCTATCAGTTTATTTAAATTAAGCTTTAGGTTTGATTTACTGTTTTCCATTTTCTCTCCATAAAGACTGGCTGAATTGTAAGCACTAGCAGTGTCGTCAATTTAATTTATTTAGTTTTAAATACTGGGTCTTTTACAACCTTCTGAAGTTTCTGTGATACTTTCGCTTTCTGTGATATTTTCGCTTTCGATAAATCGCTTAACGTACACATAGAGTGTAATATTGGGTGATAATAAAGAGAGTTAAACTTTACAAAGTCATATATAGATGGGAAGTTTAAGTTAACAACATATTAAGAATGAATTTAGATTTAACTTTATAGTTTGTAAAACTGAACTGAAAGCATTTACACAATGAAAAAATGCATTTAATGAATAATCTATATGATTTCAGGAATTATGATAAAGATTCGTGTGATATCACTCTCGTTCATTAACTTCAGTGCATGTTATATGGACGGAAAAATAAATCTCAGATCAAAATTGATAGTTCAAATTGATCAAAATAGTTTGATTTTTAATTATTCAAAATTATACCAAATAGGAGCTAAAGAGAAATCAGATTCTACTTTGCAAGGGGCCGCTGATTGAGATGATATTTTTTTAATGTGCTGCAGTTTACCTTCACTCAGACTGAATTTTAATATTTTTTATTTAAATTAATTTTTTAATATTAAGCGGATGTTAATAATACGCGCTAATGCAGTTTATGTGAATAAAAATCGAAATGGTAATGTTTAATAATTATCATTACAATACTTCAATTTTATGTATAGCATATAATCTGTCCAAAATATGCGAATAAATTATTTTTTTAGATGCCAAAAGTGCTCCAGATCTATTTTAACATCTCTTCGCAGGTTGTTAAACCTTCCCCCTTCTTTGTTCATTGATTAATTGAAACAGTATACAATAAAAAAACAGCATAAAAATGCTTATTAAATAACTGATATGGTAAAGAATGCATGAGGTATCTGCTTTAGCAGAGATGCATTCGTAGAGAACTTTGTAAGGGAGAATAGGGAAATCATGAAAACTAGGTACTGCCAGCACCTATGCCACGAATCGGTTTGGAGAAGAATTATTAGTGTTCAGCAATCTGAATCTGTATGCCAGTGGTAGAACGAATATTGGTGGCTATACTAGACTGTAGTAGAGGAAGATTTTTCGGTTCTTTCCGATTATATGCACTGTCGTTTCAACATTCAGAAAAACTGCCGTAATTTTTATTATACATTCGACAGCAGCCAACCCACGCATGTGATTACCATACTGTGTTTGAGTGCACATGGATTTATACTTCTTATATTTGAAAGTCATTTCGTAGATTAGTACTTTCCAGCTAAAAGACTTCAATATCGCTCACACGGAATTTTGTTTTTCCTTATAAAATGTCTTGTTTCTTATAAAATGCCTCTTTTTATTAGTATTTACGACAGTATCTATGAGCCCTAAAGGTAGTGCAACAAGCGGTTTTTCACTAATTAATATAGTTGCCAAAGAGTAGAGTAGTTTCATAAAGATGCGGATAATCAGAAAGCATCGATTTTTTTCTTTTCGTTTGCCAAGTTTAGAAGTTTAAAAATACCATTATCATTAATTACTTAGTCAATGGGCTCAAAAGAATGTCATGTATCAATGCAGAAATGCGTTTTCAACAAATTTGGAGAGTTAGGACCTTTTTGTGTTCTCTTATTAACGATTGAAAAAGCTTCATGGGAGTGTTTAAGCAAAAAACTTCGTTAAGTAACTTCATTAATGAACTTCGCTAACAAAACTTCGTTAATGGAAGTAAGAGAACTAATTTCAGAACAAATATAACACTTGCCAATGGATTTCTCAGCGTATCGCACTCCGCTTTCAAACAAAACTAAATTTTGTTTTACTTATATAGCCTGAATGAAATGCGTCACAATATGCTTATTTTTCTTTATTTGCTTGCTTACATTTTCTGCTACAGGTAGCTGCTACATTTCGTTATTTTAATGTACTAAAACGCAATTCGTTGAAGTATCATAACAGAGATGAATTGTGTTTATTTACGATATACGCCGACGGGGGAAAACATCTCATCACCAAGAAAAAATTAATGTAATGAAATTTCGGCAATACATTTACCTAGATAATATATTCAATTGATTAAATTTTCAAGCTCAAAAGTGCGAGCCATTTCAAATGTGAAATGCTGGTCCATTAATAATTGGCGTAATCGCCAGAATTTTGAATGCAAGCTTGGAAACGGGCTTGCATTCTGTCGTATAGGTGCCGGATGTCAGTTTGTTGGATGGTGTTCCATACCTTTTGCGCTTGGTCGGTCACTACAGCTGGGTGTGGATAACGTTGGGTGTTGTCGTCCAATGATGTCTCATACGAGTTCGACTGGAGAAAGATTAGTAATCTAGCAGGCCAAGGAAATAGGTCGATACTCTGTACAGCACGTTGGGTTACAACAGCTGTATGAGGGCAAGCGTTATCCTGTTGGAAAACACTCCTTTGGATGCTGTTCATGAATGGTATCAGCGCTAGGTTGGAACATCAGATTAACGTAGTTTGCAGTCACAGTGCATGGGATAATCACGAGAGTGCTCGTACTGTCATACGAAACAGCTTCCCAAATCTTAACTCCAAATGTAAGTCCAGTGTCTCTAGGCCGCAAATAGGCTGGTTGCAACTGGCCTTCTTCTAAACAACACATTGCCATCACTGGCACCAAGGGAGAACCTAAGCTTTCATCATAAAAAACAACAGATCTCCATTTCGTCCTCTAACGAACTCTAGCCTCACACCACTGGCTTCGCAAAAGGCAATGGTTTGGAATCAGTGCAATGCACGCTACAGGGCGTTTGCCTTGTAGCTTGTCTGTGTTTGATCTGTCCTTCAAGTAACTGGCTTGTAACAGTTTGTTTGTCACTGTAGGGCCAACTGAAGCACGCATTTCTGCTACAGCTACCATACCCCGCACACGGCGATTTTCCCTTTCAATAATGCCACGTGGCCGCTTGGAGCCCGATCTTCTTGAGCCAATACCTTCCCTTCACCACTGAAGCTAACAATCCCGCACAATGAATGGATTCTTGCCAAGTCTTTCTGCAATATGGAGGAAAGAAAATCCACCTTCTAGTACTTCTATTACACGACTTCGTTCAAACTCGCTGAGCTGTTGATAATGGCTCCTTTGTCTTCCTAAAGGCATTCTTGATGAACATCAACTCACTGCGTCAAATCTTAAAGACAAATAACACTCACAAATTTTACAGTACGTATATAAAGCAAACCTCATTTGCATGTTCAAAGTGGCGCTCCGAGTACTACACCTGTGCCCCCAGCGCGAAATTTGAATAGAATGGATATACAGATGTATAAATACGCCTACCATATTTCGTTTATCTAGCACAACTCATTCTTGGTGTTGGGAATTTTTTCCCGTGAGTTTATATCCCCTTTAAGCAGCATGTTAGAAGACATTTTGTTATTAATTTTAAAAGGAAATTCGCATACAGCAATTTAATAAATAATTACAAATAAATTTTTCAAGCTCATTCGACGGAAGCTAATATTGTAACTAAATTTTTAAGGATATTTTTCTTAAGCATTTAACCATTAAGTAGAATTTATAACTGCAATTATAGGTTTTATTTATTTGAATTTTAGAAAAGCATATGAAACATATCTGCCTTAGGAAAGGATGTCTTAGTACCTTTTTAAGAAAAATTGGCTCATATTCATATTAAACATTGTAGAAAAAAAATCGAAGTTAGCTATTTCGTTCGCCTGGGTTTGAACTTGGATCGAACTATCAGATTTCAGTAGTTCTACAGCTTGACTTATGGAGGGCCTAACTAAGTCAGTACACACACAAGTTTCCCATAGTTGACGTCACTTACTTACACAAGTGGGAGAAACAATGATACAAAGGGCTAGTTGCTTTTCAGCAAGTTAGGGGCTTGTGACGTCAGGCAAGAACAAACCTTATAGTATAGTAAACTTGACTTAACTGCAATTACATCAACGTTTCGATTACGCTTCGTTAGAAGGAAAGGAAAGTAGCTCTGATTGAAAGACTGGCTGGCACAGCGAACTTCATAAGCCAAAACAAAATATTTATTCTATATTATCCTTTAATAACCATAAACCTAAAAATCAAAAAATGTCTCTACATTCTTGGGTTAGCATATTATACAGATTAACACTCTGTCTTTACTTTCCAAGAGAATAAAAAGGAATCAAATACACGCTTTTGAAAGGGTTAAAAAAAAAAGCACCATTGAAGAAAGTGACTGTTTTTAGTGAAATAAAATATGCCTGAGTCTCATACGCAGGTAATAAAATAATTAAAAAGTTAAGGGCATAGGAGCTATCAATGGCTAGCAGTTGCACATTGAGTATTGCTGGGTATGACCAGTGCGCTTCTCGCATCGCTACTATGCTACCACGTTTGAAGTCGTCCATTTGTCTATAAATTTTTGGACAACGTAACGGCATTATTGGTTGTGTCTCCAGAGAACTGAAACTCCGGCAGTGAGAAAAAATAAATCATCCGCAACTATTGTCTGTTTTATACGATGCTAGTTGCATAGTAGAAACACACGCTATAACCGAAGTTAACATTCATTGGTCCTGAAAATTTAATCGTTTGCATATTTGATATCAATTAATTTGCATACAAAATTTCGAGATGATCGGATTACTTTTTAAGGGTACTTCTTTTCTATCGAAAGAATGTACATCTTTACATAAAAGAAGCAAAGCATTTGAGATTCACACTCTAATGTTGTTATACTGAGATCAGGGTTTTTTTCCCCTGCAGTTCACTTAGTATATATAACATTTAAAAAAAATGTTTTTACTAAGTCCCAAAATGAGTTTTAGAGATGTCCTTAAAAGAAATTTTGTTGAATTTTTCCCTCTTGTTGAAGGTATATTTAGACGGATATTGTAGGATATCCTCTTCTATGTTGCGATTTTCTTAAGAAATTCTCTTATAACATCCAGAAAAGTTATAATAATTCTACTGCAATATTGGCCAGTTGGTAGCTGAATCATAAAGTAGGCACACCAATTTCTTTTCAAAAACTAGATAATAATTTCTGAATTTTTTAAGAAATATCTCTTCTTCGCTTGCTATCTGTTATAGGCTCATGTTTTATTATGTCTTCGCTTTTCATTATTATTTTTTTTTTCTGGAGCCTTTAACAGAGCACTTGATTTCTCCTTGATCACATGCCAGCTGAGCATGAGAATCTGCGCTGTCATTCCCTTTGAAACCAGCATGTGTTTTTACTCAGCGCCAATTCATCTTAAAACAAAATTCTTTGTTTATTTTAAAAAATTATTGACACGTTAATGCGAACTCTTAAAGGATTCTGGATAGATTTTAAGTAAGACCACAAATGAATCCCTTTTTATTTTTTATTACAACATGCTTTAAACTAAATATTGCTATGTAATTTACCTGAAACATGACTGAAGAAGTATTTAATTTTATTATTTTTGTTAATAAATTTCCTCATATTTCTTAAAAGCAACAGTTACAGAATTTGCTGTTTTTAAATCTGGATGGTGTAGCCTTTATCATTTTGCTAGAAATTATCCCAGAATGGTAAACCTTGTGTGGTTATCTTATGTGTAACGTAGAATATGTAACTTTACATTCACGCGCGCATAGCGTGAATGCGAGCCAGTGCCCCTTTCTTAACATGAACCCATTTCTTGGGAACATGATCTTTCCCATTTTTTAAGCCCTTCGCAGATAATTTTAGTCCTCCACGAAGACATCTCTTTTCTTAGACATATAACAGTAGTGAAATTTGTTATAATCCAATATATCTCAAGTAGTCTTTCTGCTCCGAAGATTCATACGGCTAACCCCTGCAATATATTTCACATGAAAAATGCCATCTCGAAAACGTACCACCCCCTCCAGCTACGTTATTGTTTGCGCTGATGATATACACAGGAAAAACTGTTTAAAAAGAGAAATGGTTTGCGGTTAAGCAATACTCTACTACTAGCAAGGAAAAGACGGAGCCCTGTTGATGCGTAATACCCAGATAGGATAGATCGTGGATCCATATTGAAGAGGGGGAATTTCGATTGCGTAGTATGCTAACATGTTGAGTTCGTAATATCTAAAAAACTTGGCAGTCGAGGCAGTTTTAATTCCATTTTATTTGCAATTGACTTTTGCGGCCACAATCACTTGGCACTCTAGTCGTGCCTATTCACAGAAAATTTACATTTTTGATATTATTGCAATAGCAAGCAAGACAGCGAAATTAGACCTTAGCAGGGTAGCTGAAGTGCGTAGTTATGGAATATGGAAGCACACCAAAAGAAAACTTTTGGTTTGAGTTAAAAATTTAAATTCCCAATTATTACGTCATCAGCGCTGCGCAGGCCATGCAAAGTAGAATGATCTAGAAATGACGCAATCCAGAGAAGGTATTACGATTTGTATACTAGAGAGGGAGAATTAAAGGGTTACCGTTAGTTTAAATTATAATTTTGATTTACATATTTTTTCTCTTACACACACATATGTAAACTTGGCCTTAGTCTAACATGTAATGAACTTATATTTTATCAGCAAAATTTCAGAAAAATATTAAGTATTAGGAACTTATTAGTTTAAAAATAGTCTGCCTTAAGGAGCTCCGAAACATAAAGCACAAAGAAAGATAAACGCGGAGCTGATTATTAAGCAAAGCACATCGCTGCTGTGAGAGAGATTGTCTTATCAGACTACTGTCAATTATTACAGATAAAGAGTGAGATATTAACATCCGTAAATTTCCTTTGCTTTTGATTCAGAAAGCTCTATCTAGAAAGATATGTATAAAAAATACGTCGGCGCTTTATTTGACTCGTGACTTAAAGCATAAGAGTCTTCTCTTCAGACATCGGTAAGATCAGGATAGAAATGGGGTTAAGAAGACCGTAATTATGATAACCGTGAAATGTTCGGACAACTGCTTAGATCTAGAATAGAACCGATTTATTCTTGCTCAAGGTTATCATTTATTTTTTTAATCGCGTTTACTCCCGCATGTCTAGAAATTTGCATAAAATTACCTATAAATCAATCTCCTGCTTTCTTTCGTCCTTTTGCGCAAAAGAATACGTTTTTCTTAAATGTATTCTAACCATAATTTACGGGTGAATACAAGGGAAATATAAAGCTAGAGAATCAATTTTCATTTATACAGTAATGTCAAGTTTTAAGGTCGCTTGGTTCTGTGATGAGTGAATTATATATCACATAAAGAATTGCAAAGGCCAATAAAAACTAAAACCAGCTTGTGAGTAAATCTAATATTATTAATCAGAACGAGTTTTTAAGGTTGACTACACTTTTAACTATACAGAGTGTCGCATTTAGGTGCACTCGATCTAGGATTCGAAAATGCAAGCAGGTGGCATTACTTGTTCAATTATCAAGTCGGAAGGCAACATATGTGTAAGAAAATAAAGCTTTCAATTTCAGATAAAAATTCCATCTGCGTTCAGGAAAGTGTTCACGTAGTATTAGAATGGAAATAAAGTTTGCATCCCATTCTCTATTTATGGAAATTGACATTAGTTTGATATGATTATCTTTGGCACAGCAGAGAGGTGCTTTGTTTCAGATTTAGCTCAGCATCTGTTGCTTATTGCACCTTTTATTTCAGAACTTAAAGATGAAATTTTATGAATAATAGCAGAATATTTTTTTATATATATGTATCAAAAAAGAATAAATTAAAGGAAATAAAATGTAGTTGTAGTAAAATTCAACACAAAACGGTTAAATGCGCTTCGAGAATGAAAAATAACTTATCGATAACACATGAGTCATTTCTTATATATTACTGGAAAAAGGAGGCATTTTCTTATAAAGAATGACAATTTGAGAATATTATGAACATGTAAATAACTAATAAATATACAGATCAGTAATATGCATATCAAAAAGTGCTCTAAAAGTTCTGAATGCTAATTTGACGTTTCTAGAAAAGAAGAAACCTAAGATAATTTAAGCTAGTGTTTCCCGAGCTATTTAGACTCGCACCCTGTATGCATATAGTTGTCCTACCCCCCCCTCTCCCTCAAAAAAGGAAAAGGAAAGAGGTTTATGAAAGAAATTAGATAACAAATAAACTAATAATAAATAAACTAATAATAAATATACATTACATAGCTATTAACATTTAATTGAAAATAATACATACATTTGTATTTACTGGCATATATATAGATATATAGTATATAATTATACAAAAAAGGAAAAAACACTTGAAAACTACTTCACATGTACTGCTAATGGTATATATTATTTTGATGGTACAGTTTTTACTCAAAACATTTAATTGAATGTAATGGTTAGAATTTTAATCGGAAAAATGCTTTTACGATGGTACATGTATTTTTGATTTTTATTTATGTGGTACAAATTTAAAAGGTTTGAGAACTCTTGATCTAGACATTATCGCGAAATTTTGTCAAACTCTTAGTCAAAATAAACGTTTAATAAATCTAGAAAATTGCGGTTCTTACCTAAGCCTCACGATGTTTTTCTTACAGTCAAGCATCATCTTGGCAAATTATTAAGACTGCATCTGCAAATAAGCACAAAACATCGTATACTAAGCTAGACTGAATCGCAATATTTTGTCTATCGATAATTTCGAATAACTATACGAACGGAATAGTACATTAAAAAATACTACTCAGTCGATTATTAGTTTATTTAGCATCTTATGCACCAACTTCATTAACATTATTGATGAGTGGACACAATTCGATGGATGCAGAAGAATTCTGCATATATTCGATCTTGAAAGCTAGGGAAAACAGTCACATTTTTCATTTGCCACTAATTTAAGCAGACGTTTCAATATAATTTACAAGACACATATTTTATTTAACTTTTTATTACAAAGCGCTATAGTGTGGGAAAATAAGCTGAAGTAAACAATATTAAAACGGAAGCAAACAATGCCGCTTTTAACTCAAAATCATGCTTGTAGCTAAGGGAACTTATATACATCACGAAATACTTAAGCTAGCTATTCTAGAAAGCTTTACTCTTTCCAGAATTAAGGGTCGATGAATGCAAATGGTATGTCTCTTAGAGAATATTTAGACAGGTCACCAGCTCTCAATCAATCATGAAAATTAGCCCTCTCCATACCAATACTCGGACAGAAATGCCATTAAAAGGTTTCAGTAGCTGAGTAGTTACATCTCTTCCCAGAAGATTCAAAATCAGGAAATATTGTGTACTATGTTATGTATGGCTTAGCCGCTTGAATTCACGGATCATGATTATTTAAATTAGAAAGAATATTAGTAACATATACAAGCTGCATTAAAGTAATACAAATTTCACTGATGACATTAGTTTATGAACATTGTAAACTAAGGAGATCAGAAAATGCTTCTAATTCTCTTTAAAAGATAGGGCTAAAAATAATTTTTAAGAGCATATTAAATCTTTGGTTTAAATGCGACATGACACGAGTACAAGCTGGAGAAACGTGGAGAAATTTCAAAGGAAAGAAACAAAATATCAAAGTATGGAAACAAAATTTAATTAGGTGAAAAACTAAAATTTTCCTTATTTTGGAAAATGGTTCTACAAATTTGAATATGAAAAATAATTTTCGCATACATAAACTTTATGTGCTTGAATTTACGGGAGAAACACAACATTTTTATGGATATTATATATCTGCAAAAGTTACTTCTACTAACTTTAACGATTTCAAAATGAAGTGTTTTGGTAATATTTATTGCTTTCGATAGAAATGTGAATCGAATTCTTATGGTTAAATTTACGTTCATCGAAAATTCTAAAACATGGTTTGGTTAATACTCTAGGTATATTAACTCAGAAGTGCTTGATTTAAATGAACGTGTTGAATTTATTTACTTTCGCTATTCAGTGAACTTCATTTTTGCAAACCTCAATTTACGAACTACTTAGTTTCACTAATTACGGCTATGTTTACCAATTTTTTTTTTCCACTTACGCATCTTCTGGCAACTCATTTCTATAATTTGTGCCGTTTATGTTATCAGGCTACAGATAACATGAACGGCACAAATTATAGAGTGCTTGCTATTTCTAATTCTTTACAGTAACTGTAAATATATAGTTCAATAATGATACAAAAGTATTATAAAATAATAAAGTAGAAACAAATTTTAATTAAACAAGTTACAGTTATTTCATGCAAAAGCAACATAGTTTCAATAAAAAGTACATTCCATCATTTCATTGCAAGATGTACTTTTAGTTTGCTAATAATTGGAAAACTTAAATATGTTTCAAATGAATATTAATTAAATGCCAAAAGTTATTTTATATACAGCAAATATTCAGTGCTATTTTCGAGTGGCACAAATATTCATGATTTTTGTTTTGAGGCGCATGTTATTTCAAATCACCGATGAAAAAGGCGGCTTTAAAATCTGGAATAGTTTTCCAGATTCTTGTATTGTAACGATGCAAGGGGAGAAAGCTCTTTCCCCTATATCCACATTTGTGAATTCTGACAGATACTTAAGTATTTCGCACATGACGTATGATCGCTTTTCCCCGATTATTCACTTCCCCCCGTACTCCTGAATATCCTGATTCCCCCCCCCGTGAGAGAAAGGTACGCGTGCCATAGGTACAGAATGGATACACAACAATGCAGCTTCGATCCCGAAATGTTTATGGTCTTTCTAATCGCATTCACATGTTAGAACTATAAAAACGTTTTGCAGTTTTTACGAGTTCGTCAAATCGAGAGTTCATTGTAGTTTCAGCGAATGACCAATGACACCTAGAAAATAAAACTTTCCGAAGGATGTTTCGCTGCTAACAGCTACACTAAGTGGAAAAGGAGTTTAATTTTTGGGGCAGAAAACTTTTTTTTTTTTTTTTATGTTGTAAATTCGTTACAAAAAGAAATTAGTGGATAAATTAGGCTTTTTTTCATAAAAATGGAATTAGCTAGTTTTAGAAGATTAATACGCGTAAATACAGTACCATTTCCAGTTTCATTCTCACTCTGTTATAATAAACATAACCTTTACAAGCAGACATTTGGAAAAATATTTATGAACAGAGACGACATTTTAAAGTTGAAGATTTAACATTTTCCCTCTTCTGGAAGTGTTAATGATTTCTAACATTACGAGAGTAAAGTTGCATCCTACATCTGCAAATAAGTCTCTTGTCACTCTATCCATGATTTTGGATTACTAAAGAAATTTCATGCGATATAATTATATAATTTTACTTTGAGGATTGAGTTATATCATTTAGCTCAGGAGATTCCAGTGCTGTTTAGGAAACCTTCTCGAAGGCATCCTTCTAAATAAGCAGACAGCTTTCTTGTGCTATGTTATAATCAAGCTAACAGGGATTTCCACAATAGATTAGAACTCTCTAAAGACGCAATTAATCAATTTGGGTGGTCAAAAATTACTCAAGCATCAATCTAGAATCTACTATTGGAAATTTTTAATATCTAATTTTATCAGTATTACACCAATACACTGTTCATTAAAATTGTTTGTCAATTCGGTATAATACGACTTTCGATGAGAATCTTGATATAATTGCTGCATAGTTTGGAATTCTGGACACTAAGAACTAGTAAGAACTGCTATTAATAAATAATGGTTATTAGCTCAAAGGGCGTTAGCCTAGAAGGGCTATTAATTTCGTTTTGCGTTTGTTTACTATAAATGTGCGTTCACCTTTCAAATTATTGCCAATAAATATTATCGCCCGGTGTTATATTTAAAGTAATTAAATAATGACGAATCTGCATAAATATATAAATGTTTCCAGCATTGTGATAAAACAATGGTACCTAGAGCCATCAAATTTTGAATAAAGTAGTCTTCCACCGAATATGGGTATTTAGAATTTAGAATTTGAAATTTGTTTTATTATCGATTTCATATTTTGTAACACTTTAACGAGTTTTTGATTAACAAACTCAACGATTTCAGAGTGAGCAATGACAATATTGTACGAGGAAAAAAAAAAAGTTTTTATCTCCAGCGCCGCGAGACTGTGTATCGGAAATTCTAAAGACATGCTCATTTTAAAATTATTTTATGATATTGCTGTTGAATTGAATTTTATGGTTTAAGTGCAAAAACATGATATTTAATAAATAAGGGTAACCCACAAAACGTTAAAAGAAATCCCTTTGGGCGTAATATAAAATCTGAAAACTTTCAGATTTTTGATAATATTTTCCTTAAAAAATATCTGTGCATCAATTACACAAAATAAGTTAAAATGAGTAATTCATGTGTCTGGATACTTAAATTACTCATTCATTTTATCAATATTCACGCATTCCAAAACTGGTGGTTATGGAGATGATAGAATGTATGTTTATTGAATACTAAATTTGAAAAATTGTTTGCAACAACAAATTAAACTAGAGCTTTGCACAAAGTTCATGGAGGTAATAGTAGATGTTGAAGTGCACATGGAACTCTAGAAAGCAGCTCATCTGTCAATGATCATTTTGTAGTTTCTGATGCGATCTAACTGACGGTTACCATGATATATGTATGTATATAGAGAAGAATCCTTAAATGGGAAGTAATTTGTACGGCCACGGCTATCTGGTTGATTTAGTAACTCCAGTAAGTAATCACATTCTTGCTTTTTTTAAAATGTGCTTAAAAATTCTACAATTTATTTTACAGAAACGATTTACATTTCATTTGGAGTAAACAAACGTGAATTGTTTTATATATATTTTTAAATTAAAAAATTCTTTCTTTAAGGAGTCAAAATATTTTTAAAATGTTGTTTTATGACACATTGCTATGTTGTTTTATGACACATTGCTGTTGAAAAGAAATAAACGGCAGAATTAATAGGAGGCATTTTAATAATATTCATAACTACTTTCAAACTGACATGACATGGCTATTTCTTCTTTAAAATCCCGTGGTTTTGTATCCCCGATAACTTTCTTTAGAATTATTATAATTTTCACTTGTAATGTTAACACCAATATACTCAACAAGCAATTTTTCGATTTTAATTAAATTTCAGAAGTTTTTAGGTGTCAGAATAATATCCGTCGCTAATGTGAGTAATAACTTATGCTTTGTTAAATACATTAAAATTCACATCTGAGTACAATACATTTTGGTGTTTAATTAGTCAACTCTCCTTAACACGGGTTTATGTATCTTCCTCAAAATTCGCCTTGCCGAAGTTCAGGTGACTTAATTTAAAACGAATTCTACTTATTGCACTTGAATTACAGGAAAATATTGAGTTGAAGTACAAAAAAGAAAATACGCTTAATATGTACCTCATTATTATCGATGCTTTATATACATCTCCTACAGGTAGAAACCAAACTATGTAATTGTTGCTGAACAAAAAATTGTTGTCTCCAACTCCTCAAAAAAATTATTAAATAATTCTTTTCAAAATGGGAGTTCTAGAAAAGAAGTGTAAAAATATTCAGTTTACTAGCCGTACCACATTTCGAAATCACATGTACATTAAGTGTAAGAATACGAAATCCATAAATTTACATAGGTTTTCTTAGCATCTCTTAAGTATCTAAGTAAATATCAAAGTGTAATTTCCTAAAAAATCCATATTTAAAAACTCTGAGTGAAAACTTGCGTAAAAAATTATTACTGAAAGGAGAACTTTATTTACTTATTTAATCTTTTGAAGAATATATTTTTGTAGATCAGTTAAATCTTTCATTTGCTTGCAGATACGAAATGACTACAAAAGTGATCAAATAAATGGCTACCTGTATACTTTATCAGAAATTTAAGAAGGTATATTAGCGTAAATAATTCTCTTTTAGGAACTCCTAGAGAAGCAATATCAAAGTCTGCCTTCAGCCATTCAGACTGTTAGTTACTAAATCAAACTTGATAATTCAATTATTATTCTTACAGGTTACAGTAATTAACAGTAATTAACAATTATTATTATTAATTATTGCTCTTAATTCAGACAGGGAATGAATTTATCGGAAACAATAAAGCTGCAGTAAGACTGCACATGCTAATGTAAGAAAATAAAACAGTTCAAATGCTTAAATGCAACTTAAGTTTTAACTGCAAGCTAATGCATTTAATTCAGTTTGGCCTAATGCGATAAGTAATTATCTCTCTGGAAATATGAGTAAACATGTTAAATTTTTCGCAATACTCAAAGAGATCTGTCACAATAATAAATTAATTCTGCATCAAAAATGCATTAATATATTACATCAATTTAAATATGTATCTGATGTATATGTAAAAGAAAAAGACAGCTTATCTCTAAAGATGGAGTTTTTAAATTCTGCTCGTACAAGCGTTTCTTCTTCACATTGAAATTTACTCACTTACCTATGGTTTTAGAAACTTCCTTTGCTTGCAACTTATTTGTGAGATGATGGACGGTTTGCGTGATACTATCTCAAAGCTGTACCTCATTATTATCGATGCTTTATATACATCTCCTACAGGTAGAAACCAAAACTATGTAATTGTTGCTGAACAAAAAATTGTTGTCTCCAACTCCTCAAAAAAATTATACCCTTTGGCATCATGCAAAACAAAGAAACCCACTGTAGATGCCAATGAGACTTCGAAGTGGATATCATCGAAGATGATTGGCAGCTTGTGTGTGATAGAACGTATAGCCAACAGAAGAGATAAGATTAATCTGGAAAAGGATTGAGGCAAAGATGTTTATGAGTGGTGTTCAGTAACTTCAGAATCTGGCTGAATTATTTGGACTTCATGAAAGTATCTCAGCTACATTTTTAAAAAAAAATTGCTTTGTCTCATCATCTTGTCAACCCTTTTTAAGCAAATACGTTTACGAAGGTTATAAGATTTTGCTAATGACTAATCCGCATAATGTAGCATTACATAAAATTGTTTTTGCTGAATGATGAAATTATCATTTTCTTTCTTTCCTGCATTGTTATAGAACATTTCACACAAAATTATTAGGTTAAGTTAGCTTTGAGTGTTATATGGTTTTAGTTAGATAATTCTATTAGTCAACAAAGCTCAATTTCGATATATTAGTACACCAAATGTCTTTTGCCCATTATATTGCATATTTAATCATTTTAGCTCATTTTGTGTGTAAGATACATACTATGACACTTAATTTCAGTTATAATGACATCAAGTGGAAATCACGGGATGCAAAGAGCAAAATTACATATGAAAAACCTGTCATTGCTGTGGGATATATTTTATGCCACATTTTCAGAATGAGATTGCAAGGTAAGATTGAAATAATAATTTTACTCTTTAAACAATAGCGTTGGAAATAGGGGATAATTAGAACAAAAATTATTTTAAAACAAAATATGGTAATAACTAAAACTCTTCTTACTACTACGGTTATAGCATGTTTTTACGAAACTTATTTTCTTACGTTAAACCAAACTTCTTCTGCATTTAAAAAATATTCCTTTGTCTAATTGGACTTTTGTCTAATTTGGAAGAGAAACATTGCAATGTAAAATTTTAAAGTAGGCAAAGAAAGCAGTCTCAGAAACCTGTAGATTCTGAATAAAACTTTATTGATTTAAATGGCAATAAAACAAGGATTTTCTTCTTTAACAAAACAAAAATATTTTACTTGACCGCCTACGAAATCGATAGTTTTATTTACGTCTATCTAAGTTCGCTTCTTTTGCCTAATTTTGAATATATCTTTCTATTATTTTGCGAGCTTTCATCAAAATGAATTATGATAATATCAACCCGTATTAATCTGATGAATGCATTCTTGGTGGTAAATTGCAGACAACGCGTGAGAAAAGATGAAGCAGAAAATTGTTCTGTCCATCGTCTGGTCTCCTTCACTCCTCAAACAGACCTTTCATTGTGAGTTTATTATAATTTTGCATTTATCTGCTGAAATTAGCTTCCTTCAGCTACAATTCTGTTCGAAAGTTCTTGTTGCTTTATCAAAGAGTTCTAGTTATTGCTACAGACTTTTCTGCTAAAAATTTAGGTTTGTTTCTAATCCAAATGCATAAACATTAATTCCCTGACTTCCTAATATATTGTTGTTGTTCGCGCCTGCGCATCTGTAATGTAATCCACGCATGCGCATCTGTAATGTGATGATCTAACGAGTTTGAGAATCGCCATCGACGGTGTATGAGAGGGCTGGTCACAGCTATGAGTTAATGAGTGATTGTAATTAATTATGAGAATTAATAAAGAATCGAACCAGCGAACTTATTTAGTGTGTGTTATTTGGGATGAGACCCAAACATATCTGGTCGTAGTCGACCGGAGCGTGAGTAAATAGTGTTTCGTTTTTGAGAACACAGGAGTGTTTGTGTTTGCCAGTATTCAAGCCTGTTCTTTTTAACGAATATCGCTGATTTTGAATACGGATATTCATCAAAAGTGAATCACTGCAGAGGTAAGTGATTCCTCTCTTGTTAATTCTGTACTTTCTGTGCTTGTTCTGTTATAAATAACAATGTTATTTAAGGGTGCTAAAAAAGAAGATTTAAGGCTTATTGCCTTAGAAATAAATCTAAATGTTGACGAAAAAATGACTATAGCAGATTTGACTGATATTATTGAGAATAGTGAAATTTTCAAAACTAAACAAGATTTAGTAAAAGAGATAGCAAACTCTATTATTGAAAATAGAAAACAGGAAGAGCAAAAACTTGTCGAGTTAGAAAAATTAAAACTTGAGAGATCAAAGAATGAGTTAGAGTTGGCTAAGCTTAAAGCAGAAACTAAACTTGGTGGTGTAAGCGAAACCGAAACAAAATCAGAGTCACTAGATCAATTAATAAAAAGTATCAGAACCTTAACTGTAAAAATTCCTATACGGCCTGAGAGTTGGGGATTTTTCTTTTCGTCATTAGAACGAGCGTTTATTACAAAAAATGTTTCGGAGGACTATAAAGCAGAAAATCTGTTAAATCTGTTAGGAGACAAAGCTTCGAATATAATAACTTATTTACATGATAAGGATATCGCGAATTATGAAAAAGTAAAAGAAGTAGTTCTGAAGGAGTTTCAGCCAACACCATATTCGTGTTTAGAAAACTTTAGAAAAACTGTTAAACAACCACATGAAACTCATGTGCAGTTTGCTTCTCGCTTAGTAACTACTTGGGATTATTATTTAAAATTAAGGAAGGTAACTGACTTCGAGACCCTCAAACAACTAATAGTTTCAGATAGGTTACACCAATCTTTAGATGCGGAAACAGCTTCTCACATTGTTGTGAGGCAAGGTGATTCATGGTTTTCACCTAGTGA
The DNA here is from genome assembly GCF_044657685.1 of Stegodyphus dumicola. Taxonomy (NCBI): domain Eukaryota; kingdom Metazoa; phylum Arthropoda; class Arachnida; order Araneae; family Eresidae; genus Stegodyphus; species Stegodyphus dumicola. Next base: position 193,974,246 of record NC_140780.1, read on the forward strand.
GTTAGGTAAAGAAATAGATTTATATTTCACGTCACGAGGAAAACCTCTTACTGAGAATTCTCATGTTAATCGTAAGTATAATAGCTCAAAAAGTGTAGCTAAAGTGTTTTTATCAGATGTTAAAACAGAGAACTGTATTTTATGCCACGAGAATCACGGATTGGCAAAATGCCCATCGTATTTAAAATTACCGGTACAAGAAAGAGTACAGGTTGTGAAATCTAATAAATTATGTTTCAACTGTCTACATATGCATTCAGCATCAAATTGCCCATCGAAATATTCTTGTTTTTGTCAAAAACGGCACCACAAAACTATTCACTTTCCGAAAGTAAATAATATCGTAAAGGAGAAGGAATGTTCTTCATCGGAACAAAATAAAAACAAAACAAATGTATCTGACTGCAACATTACCAAACTAGATGACTCATCGACCTTGAATGTTAATGCGCAGGAGTTCGTTCAAAAGGCATTTATTAGCAATTATTCGAATAAACAGAGTACAGTTCTGCTTTCAACAGTCGTATGTTTTCTAATTGATAACGAGGAAAAAAAACACAGAGTGAAGTGTCTGCTGGACGGGGGCAGTATGTCGAACTTTTTGACACAGAATTTTATTGAGCATTTGCAGTTAGAGAAGAAAAAACAAACATTTCCGTTTCGGGAATAAATGATGCTACTTTAACAATAAAGCATAAAATTAATGCTTCGATATGCAATAAAGAAGGAACTTTTATAAAGAATTTGGACTTTTTAGTAATTCCAAAAATAACTGCTGATTTAACACCTTCGCGCAAAATTAAAATTTCAGTGCAAGATCTTCCTAATTTAAAATTAGCAGATGAAGGATTTAATGTTCCAGAAAGGGTAGATATGTTGTTGGGAGCGGGAGTTTTTTATGAACTTTTGAAACCGAGTCAAATTCGAATGAATAATCCTGATCTTATTTTTCAAGATACAGTTTTTGGTTTTATCGTGTCTGGAAGTATTCCAACAGAGACTGAAAACAGGGTTCATTGTGGGTTGATAAAGGAAGAAGACAACTTAGATAAAGCTCTTAGAAAATTTTGGGAATTAGAAAATATAGAAACTGATAAACCCAAAAACAAAGAATTTTTAATTTGTGAGAAACATTTCGTAGAAAATTATACACAAGATAAAACCGGTAGGTACGTTGTTAAAATGCCATTAAAGGAGGTTCCGGACACTTTAGGAAGTTCTAAACAAATTGCAACGAGTAAATTAAATTCCTTATGGAAACGCTTAGTAAAGAATCCCGAATATTTAAAATTATATTCAGACTTTTTAAAAGAATATCAACAGTTAGGACATATGGTTGAGGTGAGTGAAAGCGAGGAGGAACGAGGTTCATATTACATTCCTCATATTGGAGTATATAGGGGAGAAGAGAAAAGTAAGTCGACTCCCTTGAGGGTAGTATTTAACGCTTCTTCTTTGACAACCAAAGGAAACTCTCTAAATTCTATACAGTATAATGGAGGTGTGATACAAGATGATTTATTCTCAATTATGGTGAGATTCAGGAAATATATTTTTGCTTTCACTGCTGATATACAAAAGATGTATCGAGCTATTTCTATCCATCCAGATCAGTGGAAGTTGCAAAGGATTTTATGGAAAGAAGGCATTGATAAGCCAGTTAAAAACTTTGAGCTAACCACCGTTACCTATGGAACTGTGAGTGCACCATTTTTAGCAATGAGAACACTTGTACAGCTGTCAAAGGACGAAGGAGATAAATTTCCTTTAGCAGCACCTGTACTGAGAGAAGACATGTACATGGACGATATTCTACCTGGAGCTGAGTCGCTAAGTTCTGCGTTAGAACTTCAAAATCAGTTAATAGGCATTTTGAAGAGTGGAGGTATGTTACTCCATAAGTGGTGTAGTAATGCTACTGAACTATGTCAAACAAACGACAAAACATATCCCTTTGGTAAATCAGAAGAATCTAAAGCATTAGGTATTTTATGGAAGTCAAAAGGAGATTGAGCTTCAACGTTAAAATCGAAGACAGCGTAAAGGTTACGAAACGGCAAGGGTTATCCGTCATATCTCGCATCTTTGACCCGTTGGGTATAATTTCCCCAGTTATAATTGTAGCAAAAATATTTATGCAGAAATTATGGCTGTTAAAATTGAACTGGAATGATGTTTTGCCAGAAAAGGAGGCTAAAGAATGGAAAGAATTCTCCACTACCTTGTAGCTAATTAACAACATTGAAGTCCCTAGATGTATTTTATTACCGGATAGAATCAAGATTGAATTACATGGTTTCTGTGATGCCTCAGAGGTCGCTTATGGAGCAGTTATCTACTGTAAAGCAACATCAGCAACAAACCATACATCAGTGAGGTTGGTATGCAGTAAATCGCGTGTCTCACCCCTAAAGAAGACTACAATCCCAAGACTTGAGCTTTGCGCAGCAGTGCTATTAGCTAAACTAATGCATCGAGTGAAATCATCATTAAAATTGGAGCTTACTGCTATTCACCTTTGGACCGATTCTATGATTGTGCTGTCATGGATCAACAAAGAGCCACACCTGCTCAAGACATTTGTCGCAAACCGGATTTCAAAGATACAGGATCTGACTGAAATAGCACAGTGGCATCATATCGCTTCTGAAGAAAACCCATCAGATCTCATATCTAGAGGTATGTCTGCCAAAAAACTGCAACTAAGTCAACTGCGGTGGAACGGGCCTGACTTCTTAATGAAGGATGAGTACCCTATAAGAGTTATACCTGAAGCAATTAATGAAAAGGACAGTAATGAACTTAAAAACTTTGCTGATTCTGAACTATCTACATGTTTAAATCTGAATGTGAAAATTTTTATTAATGATTTATTGAATTGCAGTAATAAGTATTTAAAATTAATTCGTATTATAAGTTTTTGTTTTAGGTTTTACAAGAATTGTAAGCAAGAACAAAAGCAGGTAGGTAATTTACAAGTGGGAGAATTGAGAGCAGCTGAAGAAACTTTAATAAAATTAGTACAGGGTGAGTATTTTATAAATGAGATAAATGATCTTAAAAACTCAGGTATTGTTCCAAGAAATAGTTCTATAAAAGGTCTTAACCCTTTCATTGACAGTAATGGACTGTTGAGAGTTGGAGGTAGATTAAAAAATAGCAATTTAACTTATGAGAAAAAATTTCCTATTATTCTGCCTTCTAAACATAAATTAACAGAGTTAATAGTTAATTACTATCATTTAAAATATTTGCATGTGGGTCCTCAATCTTTGTTATATCATATAAGACAAAAATTTTGGATTGTAAGTGGTAGAAATGTTTGTAGAAAAATTGTAAAAAATTGTATAATATGTTTTAAAGCCAATCCCATTGTAGCTCAGCAAATCATGGGTGATTTACCCAAGGAAAGAATCACAGCTAATCTTATATTCAATTGTACTGGAGTTGACCTCTGTGGCCCATTCTTAATTAAGTACAAAAACCAGAGAAAAGGTACATATCAAAAAGTTTATGTGTGTATATTCATTTGTATGGTTACTAAGGCCATTCATTTAGAGCTTATAACAGACCTAACATCTGAAGCATTAATAGCTACCTTGAAACGTTTCTTTGCACGAAGAGGTAAAAGTTTAACACTATTTAGGGATAACGCTACGAATTTTGTAGGTGCAAATGCAAAATTGACATTTGAACAATTTTTAACAATTATGATTCAGGTTGAAGGAATTTTAAATTCCCGACCATTGACACCCTTGTCTTCGGACATTGATGATTTAGAGGTTCTAACACCTGGGCATTTTTTAATTGGTAGAGCAATTAATTCGATACCTGAGCCAGATATCACGGAAGTTAACATTAACAGGTTAAAATTGTGGCAACAGATCACAAGATTAATACAAATTATCTGGAAAAAATGGAACTTCAATTATTTAAGTCATTTACAAAATCGATCTAAATGGCAAAGTTCTAAAAACAATATACAAGTTGGAGAATTAAAGATAATTTGCCTTGTTGTAATTGGGCGGTTGGTCGTATAATAGAAGTATTTTATGGTAAAGATGGAAAGGTTCGCGTGTGTAATGTAAAAACTCAAACTGGAACTTTCAAACGACCAATTACCAAATTATGTCTTACCAATACAAAAATGAGTATTGTCTTTATAGTTATTGTACAGTATTGAATGTGTTTCACATAAAATGTCATTATGTAACTGAAATGTTATATTGTATTGCTTTGAGGTGTACGCTAATGTATATGGTAAATGTCTAATTATAAAAATGATTTTTATGTAATAGTACTATTCAAAATTGTTTATGATATACTTGTTTAATTTTTTTATGCTATATCTTAGTTACAATAGTTGAATGCTAAGCATTGCAACGCGGGGCGGCATGTTCGCGCCTGCGCATCTGTAATGTAATCCACGCATGCGCATCTGTAATGTGATGATCTAACGAGTTTGAGAATCGCCATCGACGGTGTATGAGAGGGCTGGTCACAGCTATGAGTTAATGAGTGATTGTAATTAATTATGAGAATTAATAAAGAATCGAACCAGCGAACTTATTTAGTGTGTGTTATTTGGGATGAGACCCAAACAGTTGTGATGATTAAATATGATAACTTAGGAATACATTAAAATATGTATTAAATTAATAATGTATTTTAATTGCTAAAAGAACAGTAATATGTCTGGACACTATAAGAGAGTAAATTAATTGTAGAAATGAAATTCAATGAAAAACTTCAAAGTGAAATATCCATTGGAAAAGACTTCCTCTAAATTTTATTATTTTTAAATATATCTTTTAATGTTAAAATTAGAAACTTTTCTAAACCGTTTAGAAATGACATAAAATAAAAATTTAATATTTTTCCTTCAACAGCTTAGTTCATTTAAATGCGAAATGCGGAGTGCTTTTTCGATAAAGATTTTTCGCAAGGAATGTTTCGAGTTTTACGAAAATGCTACTATTTTATTTAATGTATCTTATCATTTTGTGGAATAATGTGCAGTAAATTAAATAGCGTAATTTCAACAAACAAAATGTTTTGGTCTGGAAGAAATATTTTTGACTCCTATTTAACAAAATTTTCCAAAAATATTTTTACAACTTGCAGCAATTTTTGCAGATAGAAAATAATTGCTTAAATCAAAGCTGAAGCTAAGATATATTTTCAAAATTAGAAGTAACAGAAACTAACTAACACAAATTACCACTGCTTTTAAACATCTAAAAATATACAGACAGCTGATTTAACTTTGTTAACTTTTGCCTATCATTTCTGCATCGTATGTGTGGAAGCCATTGTCTTCATGGAGCTTTAACATTTAACAATTTTATGTAATATTTAATAATGAACACCCGTGATTTAATTGTGGACCATAATCTCTGGATTATTTTAGTATATGTACTGCCGAAGCGAGTACAATCTCTGAATTATTTGGCTGGCCAGTTTAAGCATGTAACTAAATGCGATAATTTTTCACGAAATTAAATTGCTTAAAGCAGTAGACTGAAACGAAAAGACATTATTATTCGAGTTTTACCTATTAATGTAACATATAAAAAGTGAAATAAAATGTAAAATGTTTTAATGATAGGGCATTTTTTTTTTTTTTACTTCCTTGTACGAAGTAAAAAGGAAGTATTGTAATCGCGAAAAGTTTCAGGCATCGTATTTCAAATCAAATATCCAATTTCACCGCTATCGAATGCAATTTATCGATGTTTTTGCTTGAAATCTGTTCGTAAGGACAGAATAAAGGACTCTTTCCCCCCCCCCCCCAAAATTGTAAAACTAATTTAAAATGAATTCTGAAGAAAATTTTTCGTGGCGTCTGTGCGTACGTACGTACGTACGTATGTATCTCAAAAACGAGTAGCCTCAGAACGTAGAAAGTTTGTATATAGGATTACTATAACATGTATATGTGCGCCTCGTATTTTGGTTGCAATCGGCCGCACCAAAAGTATATTCTGTTACTCAGTTCAGTGATCTCAGTTTCTTTATTCTTATGTGTTTATAAATTGTGCATTTTTTGCTTTAAAAATGATTGAATTATGCTGTTCTTATCTTCCGGTTAAGGTTTTTATGCCTTTAGTAAATCTGTTTGCAATAGTTTTAGAATTATCAACAATTTAAAAGTTGTTTAAGTGCGGCTAAGCCTAATAATTTTTGCCATGTCGGCCATTGCTTGTTTACATTTGAAGCAACAGAATAGTAGATTTGTTGCCAATCTAGAGAAAGTAAGCTTCACAATAACAAAGATAACGCCTTCTTTTATTATTGCAAATTAAATCATGCTTAATCCACTCTGGAATTTATTCCAGGAAATAAGTGTTTAAGATTTACTTCATAATTTTCAATACAGACATTTTGAGTTTTATGTATTTTTGCCTTGTCGCGAAGTGAGAACTGAATTAATTGATTGAGAAATACTGAATCGTCTGTGAAAAACTGTTTCTTTTTTGTTGTTGTTGTTGTGTTTTTTGCTGTTGTTCTTTGATTAATTTCTTTTATACATCGTTTTCGATTTATTATAGTATTTGAATAGAACATGTGGCAACGATTAGATAATTCTTAAGATGATATAAATTTTGTGCATTCTGAGTTAAAAAATGATTGAAATGTAGCTCTGTTAAGTGAGCCTAGAGCCAGAGTGTCGCTATGGTAAACAAATACAGTGAATTGTAATATTTATTCTGTTGTGGTTTATGAGCTATCGATGAAGTAGATTTAATTCAATCCAATAAGTTTAAATGAAATGCAAGAAAAAAATGCGTATAATTTAATATTTCGTACAAGGAAGTCATGTGGTGCACACATCAGATTTTTTTGTAAAATACATGATAGCTAAAGGAGGTCTTCGATAGGAATGCCGATGTGCTTTGTCAAGCTGGAAGCAGACCAGAAATCTTTAATACTCGAGATCAAATAATCTCAAGATAATATTAAAGGAAAATATTCCACAGTCGAACATATCATGATCTTAAGAATATTCTTTCGATTTTTATCTGGCTTCATTTAGCAAAAACCTTATATAGTGCATTTAATTTCTTAATACATAATGCAAAGGCGAGATATTAGTTTAAAGGATCAGGCCTTTTAGTAGCCCTTTAGTATGCTGCTGAATCTGTATTCACTAGCTAAACTGTCTGCCTGATCAGATTGTATACTGCTAAATGACGAATTACGTCTGTAAATTTACTTACACACTTCCCTTACCAAATAATAAAGAAAATCGAAACATTTCCGAATTGTTTTGGCGTCTCTCCAAAAAATTATTTTTCAACATATCGGTAATTGAGTAAGAACTTATCTGAAACAAGACTTCTAAGTACTATTTGCTTTCAAGTAGCAACTGAAATAGATTCCTCTTTTCAAATTTGCGAAATCTCTTGTCACATCGTATGTGTATATGCTATAAGTGCGTTTCGTCATACTTTTATTAAGGTTTTACACGTGCACTTTTTTATGCTCCTTTTCCTAACACTTATTCATATAGTCAATTTGATATATATTAAAACTATATTATTTTGAAACTATTATTTATTATTTTTAATATTATGCTATTTTCGTTTGCGAAGTTTGGGAAACACTATCTGTTTCAGTAATAAGATCAAGTTATATAAAATGTTAAAATTTCATTGCTTGATTTTATTCATAAAATCGAAGTATATTCTTCTTATAAGTAAAAAACTTTAAACTTTTATGATTTGATAGTCAACGAATTTAATTACTTTACCATTGAAAGACTCGATCATAAAGATTACACTATCAAAATTTAAAATACATTGAGATGCATAAAAAAAATTCTCGCAAAAGAACTCTTTGTGTCTGAAAAAAGAACGCACTTATTACTTTTTGTATCGAAAAAGAAAAGCTAAGACATACACATAATTAATATAAAATTCACATAATCTAATATATTTCTGTGTAAAGATAGATTTGAAGTTTAACATTTCTAGTTCGCTGTGATACTCGATTTTATTTTAACCTTATGCATCTAAAGAATCAGTTCAGACTATTGACATAATTACACACCTTAAAGAAAGAATGTGACAGCATTGGATGGCTGTTGCGTGCTTTGCAAGTTAAAAATTTTACGCTTAATTAGTATATTTAATATATCACATACGTGAAGCTAATTTTTATGATGGTAAAGTGCAGAATTCTGAAATACATGAATTATTTTCCAAAAATTTCATTTAGAAAATCTTTAGGTCTTTCTTTTGGTTCAGAGTTCTGGTTAGCTCTTTCTATTAACTTCCGATCTGAATTCCCCAAAATTACATAAAACTTAAATGTTCGAAGTTTTTGATACATATATTTTTTAACTTTGCTCTTTATGTTTACCTGCATATGTTAAATAAAAGATTCTAGAGACTTTGTATTTCATACTAATCGTTTGATATTTTATATTTGTCAAAGAACCTACCTATTATTTGTACGAACGTACGCTTAATGATGCTTATGCAGTTACTTGAATTTATTCACAAAGAACGACTATTTTTTCCCTTTAGTGTGTAAAATGTGTGGTTTTGAAAGAAAAAAAAATAATTAACGAAACAATTGCAACGGTCTTTATTTCTCATGAAAATACCAGTATGATAATCTATGGCATAAGGCTGTTACGATGGCGTTATGACAAGTATGGAGGGAATAGAAATACTTTTAGTAATACAGGGTAGCAGCTGGAATTAAAAACATTTACATACTAATTATTTTACAATAAAACACTGGCAACTGTTGCTTACGCAAATATGAGATTAAAGTACATTGATATCTTTTTCTTGACACACATGAATAAGGAAAAATGTGCTACATGTTTTTATTCATTATGTAGTTTAATGCAAATGTGATGTGCATATGTGTCGTGGTATATTTAAGCAGTAAAAGTAACCAAGGCAATAAACTAAGGCATCTACATCCTAGTTTTAAAAATGATAAAGTAGTTTCTACTGCTTCATTCATATGATGGTACCTCACATTAACTAATTTTAAGTCTCCATTTACAATTTTGAATATTGTACTGGTCTACAAATCTGCATTGAATAATTTTATATTTTAACTTAAGCTGTTTCTTTAATTTATTGAATTAATCTGATTACAACTTGCCTTTAATTGTCTTAAAGTATTTGTCATTAAATAAGATTCTCCGAGTAAAGTCATGTGAACAGATTGTATGATGTTTAATAAGAAATAAAAATAGGGAAGCATATAGCATTCGAGGCATAGACAAGTTAATCAAACTGGACAAAACTTAAACTTTAATTTGGAGTAGTAAAAATCTATCGATTTCGAGGCTGAACAGAAAAAGGTCCGTTTTCTTCAGGAGCTAAACCTTTATACAAAATAGGAGGAGAGACGACTGGAAAAAGCTACTTAAAAGAAGTAGCTGAAGACCAATATAAATCTAAATATCCAAGTATCCATTTTGAAATTTTTTTTTTGTTCCTGAAGAAAAAGGACCTGTGAGCCATAGACCTATGTCTGTCGGCCTACGAAATCGATAGAATTTTATTCAAAATCTACGCCAAACTAAGTTTGCTATTTTACCTAATTTTAGTCAGTTGATTGAAATCTATCAGTAAAGAAATAAAGAGTTTTACAATATTATGCGTCTTGATTTAATGCGAGAAAATAACCTGCGATAACAGATCATAACTGATTATGGATTTTTGAGTTGGAACACTTTCTCCACCAGTAATTTAATATGACCGAAGAATAGCATAAAATTCATTTTAATCTGCTTAGCGTCAAATAAATAAAAGAACATTCACACGAAATGAAGCCGACGTAAGTTTAAAAAATATATATATTTAATATAAAATACAAGTTAAATAAAGCTATTTGACTTAAATTTTGCGCTTAAAGAGTTTTTTTTTAAATTAAAGAGTTTTTTTTTCACTAAAATATCTTAAACTATTCATTGAATAATTTAGTTATACTTTTATTAAAATGCAGATGCCTTTGTTTGCCTGTATGGTAGACACAAGAAAATAATTTGGGACAGAAGTAAATGTATTTCCATTCTCGCCTTTCAATGCCCATCTACTCTAACATCAGAATATAGAAAAATCCAAACAAATTTTGACACAGAGTAAAACATTAAATAGCTATACAGGTATAATTCACACATAAATTCAAAGACATATTTGGTAAAGTGTACAAATAGTGACTAATCAACGTATTTAATAATTTAAGTTTTGAGAAATGTTTTAAAGTGGCCGACAGGTGTTTAATTCAACAATAGGAAATTTCTAGAAGCCCTTCCATTTTGGGATAAAACATTAGATAATATAAAATATAATTTGATTTGTGTATATACAATATTATTTTCATTCAGTTTTGATTAAAATCTTCTGTTTCAAACCTAAATATGTTTAATATTTATAACTTTATGAATACCTTATCAGCCACTTTAATTTCAAACAAAAATTTGTAAAAAATGTATTTACAAAGTTAAAAAAGGTAAACTATATACATAATTCGGTTTCATAATACTTGAACGTAAGTTCAACGCCCTAAAACAAGATAATCATCTTGCTAACACAGAGACAAGAAAATCTTTAGCATAATAATTAGTAAGCAAAACAAAAAAAATGGCGAACCAGAGATTCTTTTTAAATTATATTTACTGCATATTTCAGAATTTGATGGAAAATGTAAAAGGACTTTAATATTTTATGTGACTATTTTAAGCAGAAATATTTAAAATTTACTTTTTAAGTATCAGGGACATAATAAAGTGACTTGAAACTTATTTTCATCTTTCGGAAATGAATTAATTCGTTGACTATTCTGTGTTCTTGAGCTATAAGCTATTTTGATTGATTTTGGGGATGAATTTAGAAACTGACTCCAAATGACTAAAGTATTGCTTCAAACGCCATTCTCAAACTGGAAAAAAAAAAAGAAGAATTTCTCATTAAGAAATGTTATTATGGGCAAGGGTTGTTTTTTTTTCTTCCCCAGGTTGTAAGTTTTATTTACTGATTAATAACATAACCTTACATCATAACGCCTATCAAAGTTCTAAGCCAGTTATTATTAATTTTTAGTGTGTACTTAATCTTCTGATTTCATATGATAAAGAATATACTTCAGAAGAAGATACAAAATAACTAATGCAGAGAAATGTAGGTGAAGATAATGTAAGATATTAAAGGCATTTATCCCTTCACGAGCTCTTACGCATCATTTAACATGTCAATGCGGTTAATATGGGATCTCGTATTCGAATCTGTGCAAGGGCACAGTATATTTTCAAATGCTCTGTATAATGTTCTCTCACAACATGATAAAGAAGTAGCGATTTCATATCTTTGAAACTACAATTTATTATTTTGAATATTAGTATCTATTATTATATAACGCCTTAAAATTTGATTTATATATATATATATATCATAATCGAAATTATAATAAATTTATGATGTTTAATAACTACATCTTTACAATAAATTTCGCAATTTTATTTTTTTGATTCGTTTTGTTCATAAAATACAGGTTTGTAAATCTATTAGAAATCTAAAATAAAACAGTTAAAAATATAAATTAAGCTTTTATCAGCCTTCTTACTTTTAAAAAAATTGCAAAAAAAAAAAAAAATAAAACTTTGACAAAGTATTAAATACTTACTAAAGCTATTTCTAAGAAATATTTATATACTTTTATAATTATATGATTCATTCAACATAAAAAAAACCATTTCTTTAAAGTAACTGTTACTGAAAGCAACACGTAAGTAATAAAAGTTTATTGAATTTCCATGTGTAATGTTTCCTAAGTGCGTCAAAAATTCCTTGATATGTTTCCAAGAAGTCACAAATATTATAAAACTTAAGCATTTGTATCTAAATTTACAAATACTTGCATATTTAAATTAAAATCCTTCTATTGTTGAGAGCGCTTAAAGGAGCCTAATATATGTGAGAAATTTTTATAGCAAAGCGCAAAAGTTTACCTCTCAATAAAAATGCTAGTTTTTATTTATTTTATCAATTTTTATATCGTTTCTAGATTATGCAATCAAAAATTTTCTCTTTAAATTTCAAATTTTTTTTCACAATAAATAAAATATTGCTTTTCGACCACGAAATATATTCAAAGCAAGCAATAATAAGCAATAAAATAACAATAAAAATAAAAATTACTATGTTAACAGGGGACTTGTGAATAATATGAGGAGACACATACATAACTTTTTTTTTTTCATCTTTTCTGTTTCGCCATTTTTTTTTATTTGGACACATACTCTCAGGTAATACATTCGCAAGTAATAACATGTCAAGCGTTACTGAAAACTTAACAATGACAAAACAGATAATATTTTACAATTCCATACCTTTCGAGGTAATAATTCAAATTTTTAGATGACATTAACTGAAAAAAGAGCAAATGTTACTGAACTATTGGAATCGCAATAACTATATTTCAGAAAGGAAACGTTTCTCGCATTTCTTGCCAAAATATTAACTTTTGATATGAATTTCTGTTGCACATAATGTAACACAAAAGCTTAAAACATTCAGAACAATTTGTACATAAATATACTTTTATATTCTGTAATTTTACAAGCAGTTTCTTCAGCTGTCTTTTTCCCATAAATAGTGCACTTTCTTCGGAATTAAACTAATTCTTTACATTTGCTGCTTTTTTTCTTCCCATGAAAGACATTTCCGTTAAACTTAAAACTTCTAAAAAGATTTCTTCTTTATTAAAATAAAGGACTTATTCACAGTTTTTAATACATGATCGTTTTTACGACAAGATGAAATACATGCGATCTTAACCCTCAGAAATTTTGAAACAGCTGTGATTTTTTTTTTTTTTTTTTCACTTTACATATGCTCATGTTCCACTTGAAAATACTGAATGTTTAAGATAACTTCGCAAAACACTTATTAGAAAATAAGGATTGCCTTCTTCAATAATAAAACTATTTTAGACTATAAAATTTTCTTTTCTGGAATCTCTTAAAAGTTATATATTTCATGTTATTTATTGAAGCATCCTGCTATTTATTCTCTTCATGTCTTTTATTGAAGCATTATGTCCTCTTAATAATGCTATTAATTTACATAATTTAATAATCAAAATAACCAAATTTAATAACCATATTTAGTACCAATATTTGATTTTTTTTTAATTTTATGACGCTTTAATTTTTAACTCTGATTTAATTTTGAATCCTGAACTGATTTATATTTCTCCCAGAAATAATTGTGACTCCAAATACTTAAGAAGTAAAGAATCTATGTGGTGATTGCTAATTTTTTAAACATTTGGTATATGAACTTTCTGCTATGTAAAAAATATCAAACGTTTGGATAATTGCAATGAGAAAATGACAAATATCATTATGTAAGTTTGTTTAGCTTTTATAATACTAACAAATGTTTTTTTTTTTTTTTTTTTTTTTTTTTTTGAAATTTTACACGAATAATAGGGCAGCCGTACTTTGAGTTTTGTCCTTTAACATCAATACAAAGATGCATGCCCACTGAACGGCAAACATTTTGATAAAGCATTAGGAATTGAGAAAAGAACATGCCTTCTTTTATATTATGCATTATTTACAATATGAAAGTTTTAAGGTTTATTTAAATTAAGATTTATTAAAGTTTAAAGTTTATTTAAGTTTTATAACAGTTATTTTTAATTTTGAAACCCTTCCTTTAAATTTTTGCCTCCCACTTACAACTCCCTACCAGAATGAGTTTTTAGTATCACGTTGCATTTAAATGAGGTATAAGGAATATTTAAAGAAGGTTCAGCTTACTTCAGTAGGAGAGCTTAAGAATCCTTAGTGGCGCATATTTGCTGCCAAGCTATTTCGTATTAAATCAACTACGCTCGGCCTTATGGTACGTGTCTGTTGATAGTCGCGGCTAATTTAATTAAACGTCAAATACGCTAGGTAATCGTGCGCAGCTTCTGCTAAGTCAGTTTAGTTTAGAATTAGATTAGTTTCTTATTTCCTTATCTTGATTTAAAGCCCAAGTGTAGGCTTCCTGTAAGTTTAAAAAGGGGCCAACTGTTATTATTTCTTTGAGTGAATAAAAGGTATTTTAACCCTTCTCTGGGCTTTGTCGTTACGCACTTGAACTCAGAGATAAATCGCTTCACAGTTCAACAGGTTCCTCTACGTTCAGCATAGACTAATAGTTAAAAAATTAAAAATTTTAAGCTTACTTCTGCTATTTTTGAAAAATGAGGGTACATGCATTTTCGTGGGTCATGAAAGACCAATCCTGATACTAAATGAACTAGTCTTGCAGTAAGGAAGTGCTGTAGGCGTAAGGGAACAGAAAAATTAATACAGAAATGAAAGAAAGGAAAAAATTTACAGGAAAAGGGTTCTCACTTACAAATCTACGTACATTCCTGCAAAATGCAATGAGAATAGTGTCTTTTGTGAGCTAGCTGTCTAAAAATATCTAGCTATGATCTCCTCGAAACAGTAACATTGGAATTCTTGGAAATGCAAAAAATGCCTACGATAATATGCTAATGAAACTCCCTTGAAGTTCTGTGAGCGCAAAGGGGAAGCTTTCTTACACCATGTCATAAAACAAGATGGGACATGATCTAGAATGTTTGAGCCAAAACTGAAATGCCAAAAGTGGTATCATGAAGCTTCACCACGACAATCTAAAGTTCATCAGAACTCAAGCAGTGTGAAAGTTATGGAGATTTTCCTGCATGAATGTGATGGCTTTCCTCAAGGACAGTTAATGAATATTCAGTATTACTGTTTATCTTCTTAATGTGACTCGTGAACAGCTATGTGGAGGGGAAAAAAAAAAAAAAAAAAAAAAAAAAAAAAAAAAACATGATTTCTGGGATATCCTCCTACCACTTTACACGAGAAGGCTTGGATACGTAACGCAAAGTGAATGTGGTTTGTTCGCTTAATAAGGGATGGAAAATGCTCTGCTATCTACCTATTCCTCGAGCTTAAGCCTCTGTGATAATGATTTGTTTCCTAAAATAAAGAAAACATTTTGTGACATTTGTTTTGAAATGTTCCCGAGATTCGTAAGGAAATAGACTGTCCCATTCAAACCATCAACTGAACAGAGGCTGCTGTGGGTGTACTAGGACTTCCAGATCACTGGCAATGGGTTTAACTACATCGAAGGACTTCAAAAGTTTCATAAAAGTGTCTCTTTCTTATCAGTTTCGAACAAATAGTTGCAAACATTAAAGTTATAAGCCTCGTATATAAACTTTTGCAGGAAAAGAGGAGCAAATGTTGCTATTTAGTTTCTAACTAACGAAATAAGAAAATAATTTACTCACGTTAAAAATCCGTTTCATTTTAGCTGTAAGAAAGTTACAAAATGTCTTTATGAATAAAATTGCTTGTGCAAGAAACCTGTTCGTTTCTCTTTTTCAATACCGAATGTAGCTCAATTCTACCGTTTAGGCTGAATCTGAGACGGAAGTAAAGCGTTGTTTCTCGGATTCTTAGAAAGGAATGATTCTTAAATAATTTGTCGGCAACAAAAAGTATTAAAATTCGAGTAAAAACTTTTCAAAAGATTTCTGATTCAAAGGCACAGACATTTCGTAATACTTTCTGTTATATTTTGATACCCTACATTAAACACAGAATTTCAATATTTCAACCAAAATTGTGTTCGTGTTCACCTCATCAATAAAAATATTTTGATGCAATAATTTAACTCGATACAATATTCTAAGACACTACTGTTAGAAAAACAAGCACATTTACTCTGCCCATTTAAAAAGAAGGAACAGAGAGAATTTTTCCTTTTTACGTTTGTTCAATATTAATTTCAAACTAAAATAGTATCCTGGTTGTGAAATTCGGATAAAATTTTCTTGCAGTTTACAATTTCTTGCAATTCTTGCGTAAAGTTACATATTTTTGTAGTTTTCAGCAAAACCTCAAGCAATATTTAATTATTCACATCAAGCGTAAAACATAAAGACTGATTTATGCGAATAGATATTTTACTGTAGCATTATCTATATCCTGTTTTGTAACACGAGAATGCTATTAACGTTTTAAGTATTTTTCCTATTTAAATTACATTTTAAGTTCAATATTCATCTTAGCAGGAAAATAAGAAAGTTTCAAGTGAAACATGAACACATTGTCAGAGATAATAGCATTTTCCCTAAAACATGAAATCTAATAATTAAATATGTTAAAAATGCTGAGAGTAACGTTTTAAGTTACTCTTTACTTATCACATCACGCATGTCCGTACACTGTTGACTCTTTAATAAAGTGTTAAGTACATAAATGATAATCAGTTCCCGGTATGAAACTTTACTTGGTCTAAGTGCTCTTTTTCAAGTCTTTTCAGAGCAAGATGTTCGATTTCCTCCTTTTAGTAAACTTCACTATCCAGAGAGTTCAAATCAGTTTCTGGTGAACTAATTCGCGGTATACTCAGCTGTTAAGAGAGAGTGTGCAGTAACTTACCATCTCTTTTGAGCATTTATGGCTGAAGGGAAAGGGACTCATGTTGTCCGTTGCGTTTCTGTTATGTCACTGACTATTGTCCGGTGATGTAAGTGGACCGCCTGTAACAACAGAGGCAGGAGGAACACTATTGGATGAGCTCACAGGTACAGAGCCCGTGACAGATGGCGGTGAGGAACCAGTTTCACCTCCCGAACTCGATGGATCTGTTGGTATGAGACCCTCTTTCATTCGTTTTTTCTGCTTCATTCGCCTATTTTGGAACCAAATCTTTACTTGTGTCTCATTCAAATGTAGAGCTGTCGCAATTTCTATTCTCCTAGCTCTAGTGAGATATTTGTTGAAGTGAAATTCCTTTTCCAATTCGGTTAGCTGCTTTGTTGTGAAGTTAGTTCGCCCTGTGCCCGGACCTCCGTTTGGATCGTTGCTGTTTGGCGTTGATGAATTATAACCATTGTAATCTGGTTTTGAAGCTAATAAGGGAAAAAAAAGGAAGAAAACAGTTATCTAGCTGGCAAAATACAATAAGCAAAATTACACTAAAGGATTGGTTATATGATACAAATATAACCATACAGTTATACATAACTGCAGATAATAGGTTTAAAATAAGTTAATACCAAAGTTAATGAACAGTATTTAAATCTATGCATTGCAATTTTAGAAACATGTATTGATTTCCAGATAAAATAGAAAGTGATAAATATATGCATGATTTAACAAATTTATAGTTCTGTCAGCTTTGAAACCTAGAAAGCTGCTATTGGCTTTTTAAGCATAATTTAAAAAATGAAATTTAAAGACTATTTTCTCTCATATTTTTATCTTAAAATAATGATTGTGAATAAAAAAATTTAACGTTTTAATTATCTTTAAGGGATAGACAATAATAAGTACACTGATATTCTTAAAAACAAAACACCAATACAGTTACAATTTTTACCCAGGATATGTAAACTAAACTTTCCAAAAGAAGTAGTCTTTCTGAAACGGACTATGAATTGATGACGTTACCATTCTAAGGTTTCTGGTAAGGAAGAGTAGATCTTGCAGTACAGAAACCTTGGGCATTGTTAAGCGAGTGAAGCAAGGTATTTCTGCGAGTCAAAAAGCATGCATTCTAATTTCATCCATGATCCTAAGTATCTCATTATTTATGCAGTTTCATTTAGCTTTATTTTTCCGAATATAATTTAGCATTTCGTTCACTGGTAACTGCGATGGTTAATATTTATGTTCAATATTACTATTTCTTCTCCAATGCTGCTTTTGCAAGTTCTGAGATTTTTAAATTTCCTTTATGCCGTAACGAAGCTCAGTGTGAATACGGAGTCACATGATTTTCATATCATTTTGTGAAATTTGCATTTGCAACACTGTTTGAAACCAAGTTTACACTATATATACAAAATTCTTTGTCTCCATGTTTATATTCTCCACCACACACTTCTATTCAATATATAAAATAACTCATTTTGTGTCAGCCAGTTTCTTTTCTGGATGTGCATGCATGTTTCGACCAAAGTAATAAAATCATATGTTTTACACGACTTTTCTAATCTTTCACTTGACCAGTGTTAAAGCTAAGCAGAAACAGCCCACTTAATAGCTGGCATAGATCTTTTACATAAAACTTTGCATTAGTCAAATTCAAGTTTTTTTAACTTAATGATGACAAGGATACATAATGTTATTTCCCCCTATCTTTATAATGTGATTAGAAAGATATTATTTTTGTAGCTAATAATAAGCAAATACAGTTTACTCTCATTGATGGTGGGATACATTGTGGGTGTTTGCGTAAACCCGAATATTAAGCTGGGTATTCGTGGCAGATAAGTAAGGAGAGAACAGAACAGGCAATACAGCATTCCATATGCAGACAGTGTCGACAACGTCGATGAGCATGCATGCAGAATAATTTTACGAATTTCCCATTTTACCTAATTAAAGTTAAACTGCTTTCTTATTAAAGAATTGCATATCTGTATTTCATGCTCACTGTTTAAAGAAAACGAACTAGTATTTTTAGATGGCAAAAACTATGATTAATATTTTAAGAAAGCGAAGAAATGGTCAGTGGTTGGCAATAATGTGACATGAAAAAATAACAGATGAGCTGCTGCCACAAAATGGTGCATATATATATATATTAATTTCAAAAGATAAAAATTCGCATTGTAATTTACTTTATACATACAGCTGTTTCATTCTTTTTACTTATCTTTTCGCTGTTTCAGGGAAAGGGAAAAAAATGGCTTTTAAAAGATATTTTCAGAGTACTTTTAGCTTAGTAACATGAACCTTAAAATATGGCATTCAAGATTACTTTTACACACGCGGGGACTATTTTTGCATTTCAACAAATAGTCTTAATAAAAAGTAAAATTTTTAAGATTAAAACGCTTCAAATGATTTATTAATGCACTTTTTGTTGTGTAAAACCCCAATTAACTACACAGAGTACTCATATTTTTTCTACAGTTTTGTTAGGAGTAAAAATTTCAGCTTAGAAAGAGCAAATAACGAACTCACTTAACAACCTGCATTTTGCTCACCCGTTATTGCTTTCTTAATGTATTTAAAAGTTGTCATGCAAAGTTTCGCTTTGTGTAAACATTTTGAAGCCAAGTTTAAAAAGTCTTGAAAAATTTACGGCATTTTTTATATTTATTTTAATAGCAAAATGCATGTAAAAAATGAATCTTATAGGTCGGTCACATACTTTACTCTCCTGAAGTAATTCAGGTAGTACGTGCCCATAATGCAGACATAACCCCAAAATAATAACTTTAAGTGACTGCCCAGTGCAGCTCAATATTCAAAGGACGTGCAGCTGACGTGAAGTAGGCACCTCCAAAGCGTTATTTTTACCAACTAAATTCAACCTCCCAGCAGGATATTAATAATTTTCTTAATGGAAGAAGATATACATAAAACAACGTGTGTCACCCTCCCTTTTTCCTACACCAGTGTTACACAGTGGGAAAAGAGCCAGACCCAGTAATGAGGGTCTAGAGCCCAGGTAGAAAGTGATTGGGTAATCAATTACTGAGAAGTCAAGGCGGACTCGGTAAGCAGTAATCTAAAGGTGTAATACAGCACACGAAAAGAGGTGAGGAATTCGTTGGAACGTTGTCTCATAATATTGAAAGAGTATATTTAGCAGCATTATAAGGCTGATAGTTTAGTGAAAGCGATCGAGCCTCGTAGGCCGTCTTGTTCCGAGTAGGAATCAGATTTTAGAAATGCTCAGCTGAAGAACTTGAAAGTATTTCTAAAATCAGTATGAGAAATAAAATCAGTATGAATATTTATCAAATTAAGTTTTAAAACAATATGTGATTACACATAAAGCGAATAAAAATTATGCTTTTCGGCGGATTTAGTAATAGATTAAAGTATGCCTGTACATAAATCATAATTTTTATTTACTTGTTTTCAAACATGTGGAGGTTGGTTATGTAACTAATCAACCTCTACATATTCTAAACAGAAATTTAATGTTCTGTTTATTCATAGGGTGTCCACAAAAGTCTTTACCCTGCCTTTATTTTAGCAACCGTTGGCAGTAGCCATATACTTCCAGTTACAAATATGGTTTTAAATGATGCAAATATTCATATTTTGGTATTTCTAAATTTAAAGAAATCAGTTGTGTAATACGTTTCTTCTGTCCCTATACTTGTAGTTAGAAAAGTTTTGTACACGTTTTAAAAAATAAAACACAAAAAGTCTGATTAATGTCTGACAAAAATTGACCAAGATATTTAATTTCAAAATTTTATATTTTTACGTAATTTGTAATTTTCAGTTTGCATTGAAGGGTCGGTTAATAAATAAGTTAGAATAATTCGAGTGCATTATTTTCTCCTTAAATGCCATTCGATAATATTGTTTATTAGCGTCTTTATTTTAAAACTTTTTACGTTTGTATGCTAGAAGAACCAAGTAATTTATAACATTTTAAAGTCTAAAAATATTTTGCTAATAGTCCTATGAATCTCATTACTTAAGAATCGTAATTTGGTAATCGTACAGAAAATCTTTAAATTCCAAGTATTTTTAATTAATGCATATTTAACATCACGAATTTGCTGCTCGTCTATGCTGAAGCCTACCAGTTTTTCAAAAACACGAACTCTATAAGATTTATATTCTCAATACTTTTCACAATAATCTGTACAGAAATGCTTGTCACTTAATCTCTTAACATTAGAAATCTTTTCATAAATTGGCATTTTATTTTTTGTTGCGTACACATGCAAATATTTTGCTTTTCGATTTTGTACTTCTGAACATGCTTCCGTATTTTAATATCAAATACCTCAGCCAATTTTTATCGTATGGGAGTCAAACTTTTATTTTTAACAACGAGTATAAAATTTTCCTAACTGTAAGCATGGGAACCGGAGCAAAGCGTAAAAATTTAGATTTCGTATTTTATGCAAAATCATTATTTTAAAGTATAAAAATATATGAAAACATGAAGTAGTGATTTGAAACATTTTTGTAATTTGAAGTACATATCTATGCACGCGGTTGAGAAAATATAGATATATATTTATATTTTTTGTCTTCCGCATATCTATAAACATACATAACCAACCAACTTCTACCTTTTATCTTCTGTTTTATTATGTACAGAAAAATTGATTAATAAGAAAAAATGACTTTAATTGCCTAAATTTGTCTACTTCATTTACTCACGCAGCAATTTATTTTCACCATTATTGCCAGTAGCGGATTAATGAAGTGAGGGACACTCCTCACTTGAACTTTTAATTGCTTTTCTTAAACATCTTAAGAAACAACGTTAAGTTTTCTATTTTTAAAAATTAATTAATGATTCGGAGGCCCTTTACGATTGCGACAACTCTGTGAATATACCTCTGTTTATTGCGAAAGCTTAAAAAAGACGAATTTTTAAGAACAAAGTATCTAGTGTAATGTATCCTTCGCTTGAAATATTTTAATCAGCTCTTTGTTACCTCTATTTACATTACGTTTATCTCGTTTTTTTTAGCTTATTGTAACACAAATTGCATTACAGAGTCTGGAATTTTAGAAAGGCAAATAAATGAATGGCTAAAAGAATTATTTTGCAATGCTCCTTCCTATGCCTAGTAAAAAATTAGAAAACCGGAAGCTTAAGTGGAATTAAGGTTTTTCTCTAATGCCTATGATCATTCTGTCATTTTGCAATTCTCAGAAAGAGAAATAGAAGCAAACAATTATTAAAAAGAATTAAGAAAAAAATTATCTGTCTATTGCCTTTCCTTCCCTCCTTTTAAACAGTTGGTATGTCATAGTTCATTTAGATCTTTTAAGACAAATCCGGTTAGTCTCCGTCGTTCCATGAAGACAGAACATAGCGCCATTTTTCAGTATTTTAAAGCTGCTAATCTTGTTACAGAATGAGTAGCTTAACGATCCTAACGAACGCTATTGAGTTTAGCGGCAAATCACAAAGTAGAAGTAATAATGGGTATGAAATCAAAATCAAGCATTAAAAGTTGGAAATGGAAAAAAAGACCCAGGAAATTTTTTCGTGGCTGTTTCAGTCACTTAATAGAAGTGAAAAGATGTACTTTCGAGAGTTAATAGTGTATATATGTAATTTCTCTCTTACTTTTTAATTTGATGTCTTTTAGTTAATATTTTGGTTCATTTACCTGCCTGGTATTCTTTAATGCTATTAATGCAAATTTTTCCGTTGCAGACTGGGAGGTCTTATGGATTTGAAGGGCGGAGGGTCAACGCTGTTAGCACTAGATACAGGGCGTGGCGTCTTTAAAGTTGTAAGTTATGTTTTACATGGCTCACATTTGATGCATGAAACAGATATTAGAGTAAAATAGATTAAGGGCTTGGTTGATGAAAATGCTGACGTTGGGTGTCTTTAATTTATATTTAACTGATGTCCTTGCATCTGAGAGATAGATATACGAATACTAGATTTGATAAGTAGTGGAAAAAATCATGAAACTATTCTGGTAAAGAGAGTAATAACTTTATTTCTTTATCAAAGTTTATTACTGCATTTGATACCAACACATAGTGCCATCTTAACATATAGGCACTAAAGGTTTTGTTCAGTGTTCAATAAAGGTTTGAGAATATAGAGGCCCATATTTTGAAAAATTTGTTATTGCTGTTCATAAAATTAATATTGGTAAGGGCTCCAGAACATTCCGAAAATCTGAAGACCATATGTTTGTTAAAACGACCATACTAATGCAAGCTGCATGTGCAAGATTCCTTCATGCTGTCTTTTACATCATTAAGTACTCTTTTAATAGGCGAACAGCTTATTCCCATGAAATTGTTTCTTCGGCTGATACTTGAAATTTATTGAAGTGAATAAATTTATGTAATGAAAAATGAAAGTTATTTTTTATGCAAATGTTGATTTAAGTTCTTCAGTTTCGATTTTCAGAAATTTACTTTATGTTTTGTAATTAAGTAAAGAAGGTGCTTGGAGAAATATCAATAAATTCTTTTCAATACACCTTAGCACTAATGTATGTTTGAATAGCGATATTTTCTTTATTACAATTAACTGTTTATTTATTAATAAAATTATCCATTTAAAAGCTATTGGATGTCAAAGTTTTGAGAGGTCGGATTTTTCGAATATGGCAAAACCACGAGACTATCTGCACGAGAGGAGGAACTCAGTTGTGAAGGACTATCTGAGGGAAACTGACTCATATTTACGTTGCACATGGGAAAACCCGGAACCATGCAGCCAGCCTTTTTCTCTGCTTTCTCTGGGATCGAACCCAAACCAAGTTGAACTACCAGTATCCATGATTCTTAAAAACTCGGCTGCTGGTGGGGCCAAAAGATGTAAGAATATTAAACAATAATTCAAACAAAAGCTCTATCTTTAATTCAGAAAAGTTAAATAAAAGAAGTCTAGATATTTATATTCAGCTAGAGTATTGATGCTATGAGCTCAACTACTTCAATTTCATTAAGACTTTTTCCAAATTCAAATTAGCAACTACATTTTCAAAACTTTCGTATAAAGAGATTATAATACCTTACATTTCAGAGATCCTCAACTACGTCTAACAAAAATACTCTTTAGAAAGTTTTGAAAATGTTTTCATACACTTTGGTTGTAAACATAAACTGTAATTTTCCTCAAATAACAATACTAAAAAAATTACTTGTTTCCTTATAAAGTCAAATGATACTTTGTAAGTCATTATTAAACTCGCAGCCCTGTCCAATATTAATCACTTATCTAGCTGCTCTTTCTGCAGTACGAATGCATATTCTAAAGTTGCCTGAAGAAATGACAACGAACCTAGTATGCAGTTTTCATGCATAATCGTATGAAAATATCTAATCTAAGAGTACATAACGTTCATTCTCTTTTTTCCAAATCTACAGAGTTTTTCAAGTGTTTATGCTATTGTTATTTTCATGTGATACTTCTTCAAGTTTCGGAATAGTTGAAAGTTTCTTATGAGTAAATCAAAATAATATAATGGCTTGCTGTAGTATCTTGAAGAAGCACTGTCGCGATGTAAATTTCATTCCTTTAACATCGATATATATCACATGCTTTAAAACGATATTTTTTTAATATCTACAGAAATCTATGGTCGTCCCCTCATTCTTTTATTTCTAAAGTCAATGACAAATACATATTTCATAAATAATAATATTTCTGTCTAAGTATTTATTCGTCTGTACGGACAGGTATGTTGTTATAATTGCATTTACCCTCTTATTTCCTGAAATGCAGTCATTAATGATGAAAGTGGGAAGCTGAGATAAAGGTGTTATGATAGCAAAATTCCTGTAATATATGTTGCCGGCTAAAGAACTTAAAGTTACTCCTTATGAGAAATGAGACGAGAGGAAATCATCTTTAGCTCATATACAAGCATTTGTTACGCCGGCAAATATTTTCATATATTAAAAGAGAAGTGGCAAAAATTGCATTTTACTTCTCTTAAATGTACCATCGTTGAATATGAAGATGGAACAAAAAGTTATCATTTCCTGGACTCGGGAAGTAAGACTACCGTAACCATTTATGATGTGACTTTCATATGAAAAGTTCTCCATTCTAAAGACAAGAAGAGACTATTGAAGTTATAACTCCGTTTACAGATAATTCAGAAAGGGGAGATAATTCCCAAAATGCAGATCTAAGACAGTCTGCTAGACAAAAGGTATACTGTCTCACAGATGCAACCACACTTCATTTCCAACACAGCACAGTCAGAAGAAAAACTAGACCCAACATCATACCATGAATTTTGCCCGAATGCCAAAGAGGAGAGAGATGTGGAAAAAAGGCATTCAAGATGAGACTAATGATTTAACGACTTAATGGCGCTATTGGCAAAAGCCCTTGAAGTTAAACCGTTATAGGTTGCAAATGGGTGTATAAGGTTAAGAGTGATAGCGAAGGGAATATTTCTCGATATAAAACTAGAATGGTTGCTCAAGGATGTCATGATAATGATGAAGTATTTGCTCATGTAACCAAGAAAACTGCTCTGAGAATGCTTTTTTACTACACTAAAAAAAGATAAATGCCAGTGCAATGGTGTGATATTTAGTCATCATATTTAAATGTCATCATATTTATTAAAATTCGTATTTAAATGCATGATATATCCATGAAGAAAACTCCCTAATTTGAAGAAGGTAATATAAATAAAATTTGCAAGTTTGTGAACAGCTTATATGGCTCCAAGCAAGGAGCAAATGAACTTAGTGAAATTCTCCTAGGTATAGTATTTCAACGAAGTCCAAATAATCCTTGTTTGTATACCAGACAATATAAAGAAGGATTTATCTACATCATTGTGCCTGTTGATGATATGAACATTGCAGTATGCACAGAAAATATGCCTGAAAATTTTGAAAAAGAAATTAGTGAACATTTCACAATGACAAATTTAGAAAATCTTCACTAATATTTAGGCGCATACACTGGTTTCCAAAAATAAAGGAAAAGTCGCAAAAATAGCGATAACTCATCCAAAAATAAGCCAATTCGTATAAAATTTGAACATGTTGTCAAATAAGAATTGCTGAGTAAAACGGCAGTATGCAAATTAGTGGCGCTACAATCGAAATACATCATCTGCAAGGAGAGTAAAATTGCGTGTTTCAGAGCAAGGATGCAAATTTCGCTGTGTTACTGCAATAAGAAATCTGAGATTCCCAATTTATACCAATGACCTCCAGGCATCATTTGCCCGAAGAATTCCAATTGAGAGGTATTGGGAGACTAGAGGCAGGAGAGTCAGGTATAAGTGGCCAAGTGGCTAAATGTGGGATTTTCTGTGGTTCATGGACTTTGGCAATAATTTCTAACCACAGATTCGGCATCCAGGAGGTTCAGCCAAGAATGGACAACCGTTACGCTAATATTTGTTGTTATGCGCACAAAGGAATAGAACCGCAACTTCTACTCAATCCATTTCCTTTCTTGCTGAAGCTACCAGAAAGTTGATGTCAATGTCAAACTTGCGTAGAATGGTTCACGAAGGTGGTCTCCCTGAAATTCGGCCAACCATTTGCGTGCCGCTCAAGTCACATCATAGAAGGGAACGTTTGAGTTGGGCAAGTCAACATATCCTCTGGACGACTGATCAATTGAGGACTGTTTTCTTTACGGAGGAATCCAGGTTTAGCCTCCAAAGCGACAGCAGGCATTATTTGATTTAGTGAGAACCTGAAACCTGTTATCATCCATCAAACATTCTTGAAAGAGATGCATACGGAGGAGGAAGTTCATGTGTTTGGGGTGGTATCTCTCTGGGTGGGCGCACAGTCCTCCATGTCTTTCCACGTGGAATCATGAATGCTCACGCCTATGAAGATCACATGTTTGATGCTTATGTGCGCCCTTATGCCGGGGCTGTACATGATAATTTCCTGCTAGAAGACAACAACGCTAGACAGCACAGGATCGTGGATGGTTAAATTCAGCAACAAACAATTCAGTGCATGAAGTGGCCAACTCGATCGCCGGACCTGAATCCTATCGAGCATGTTATGGGATGCTTTAGAAAGACATATAACTGTTCTCAATCCTCTTCTTCAGACCCTTGCCGGGCTTGCGACTGCTTTGCAATGGCAGTGGCTCTCTTTTCTTGCGGAACTAGTAGACTGCATAATTTGCAGCATCGCACATCGCTGTATATGTTGCATTATTTTTAGGGAAGATATCCATATTGAAGACAACTTTCCTATACCAAATTGAAACATCTGATTTGTTCATTTTATACATATGCTGACTTCTGTAACACCATAATTGTCTGGTAATTTCTTTTCATGTTAGTTTATTCCTTACTACGTGTTGTATACTGCGGATCAGTTTCATTAAATTCTACATGTAACTTTTTGAGTAATAATCTTTTTTGTGATTTTTCCTTAATTATGATAAACAGTGTATTTTGAACTTGATATTGATGGAATCTTCTACATAGACTAATCGAACTACATTTCAAAAAAGCTGAAATGGTATGACATGAATGTCTGATGTTTATTCAGGAGATTATAATCAAAGGAAAGATTCAAAAGTTTCAATAGAGTTTGAAGCAAATAAAAGTGCTATAGGATCGTTACTCTATCTACCTAGCAGTCAACACCAGACTAGACATAGTAATTGCTATTTCTATCTTAGACAGAAAAGTGTAAAAATCTATTGAAGCCGTCTGGGCGGAGTCAAAAGACATTTGAAAGGTTTAAAATTAACTAAAGATCTTAAACCGATCTTAAATTTAAAGATCGTAAAGTGTGAACGAAACGGAAGACAACTCCCAGATTGAGGAAATGATCCTACCATTAGGAAATCTAATTTTGGATACTTCTGCACATATTAAGGTAGTTTTTTATTTACATGGAATTGCAGGAAAAAATAGTATGCAACTTTGTCATTCACTGAAGCGGAATTCGTAGCTGATGCCGAAGCAGCAAAGGAAGTATTTTGACATAAAAGACTTCTGCAGGTTTCCACGAAAGGAAACTGTTTGCATTTTCTACGAGGATAATCAAAGTTGTATCAAAATGTTAGTGGAAAGAAGTAAACATACATATACTAAATATCATTTCGTGAAAGAGCTTATTAATGATAAATTTTATAAACTCCGATATCTTCCCTCTAAAGAAATGATTCTAAATATTTTAACAAACTTTTGTAACAAACAAAGGAAAACGTCTAGCCAAACGCTTGAATTATGTTCAGATGTAATTTCATGTTATATTAATTCATCGTATGTATGCATCTCAAGCCCGGTCATTTTCTTGTATTAAACATTAATCGAGGAGGAATAGTGTTAATATTGATTCCATATGTAAGGACAGATATGTTGTTATGTTTATATTTAACCTTTCATTTCTTAAGATGCAATTATTATTATGCAATTATGTTATTTTCTTAGCTTCTTTTGCTCGACTTTCAGAGCGCTGGTACGCAGAATATGAATGTATATACTGTTGGCTGTGTGCTTAGGTTTGAGATTCAGTAGAATGTAATGATCGCTGTCGAGTATGCTCGTGCATTTCTGCTCTCTAATAAACACTTTATTGTAATAAAGTGCTCACGAATTTAATGCTATAAATCATACATTTCTCAGAATTGTACTTGCAAGGTTCTTATTTTAAACTAACCGATTATTATGATTTGGATCTTTACTTAAACTTCTTCTTTCCGTATTACTCATCAGAATGTAAAATAGGTAGTTTGAGTATTTGAGGTTTTTGGGTCTTGACAGAGAGTACTTCTGGCATGCTCGCTACGTGGTTAGATTCTGCCAGCCGTAGTTAAATGTAGTAACTATCTCGGCTTTGCGTCCTCTCGCCCCCGATATTTAAATATGACGCGCTGAAAATTTATTGAGCCATTTTATAGCTTAGCGTTTAATTGTGTAATTGTGTTATTGTATAATTTTAATTGTATAGCTTAGTATTCAATTTAATTGTGTCTTAGACTACTGATAAGTTGGTGTTGGTGTGTTGGTGTATTTAATTATGGCAAAGCACGCTAGGGCTATCTGCCTGAGGGGAGGGATGCCTTTCGTGGAGGACTTTCTAAGGGAAACTGGCTCGTATACACGTTACACATGGGGAAAACCACGAAAACGCCCATGCAGCCAGCCCGTTCGCGGGATTCGAACCTCGGACCGAACTACCAGTGTTCAGCGTCTTTACCGCTCGGCCGCTGGTGGGCAGACTACTGATAAACTTTTAAATTTATTTAACTGTTGTTATATATTTGCATCAACACAGGTTGTGGGTATTCGTAGCACAAAGCTGTGGAATTCAGCTCTCAGAGAGAAAATTTTCTTAAAACTTTGTGAAATATAGAGAAAGAAACCAGAACTCTTCACAAAAGTACTTTTAATTTGATTGACTTGAATTATCCACTAGCCTGAGAAAACTATCTGCTGAAAAGTAGGTATTCCCTCGTAAAGGGAACTTGGGGAACTTTCAAGGGAAACTTGATGGTACTCATTTTAAACTCAGAGTAAATAACAAAGACGTCTATGCAGACGATCTTGCTGCTCAGGACCCCTACAAACGTTCAACGATTTTTACTGTTAGATCGCTGCTGACAAAAGCTTTTTTGAGTGTTAGAAAGTGATTTTATTTCAGCTTCTTTTTAAATTGCTACATATCCTAGAGAAACAGTTTTTCATGATTTCTAGATTTTCAGATTTATATGTAAAAGTTTTATTGGGTACAAGTTGCTTTTTTGGCGTAGGGTGAGGGTTAAATGAACCACGTATCATTGGACAAAGTACTATAAAACATAAACTCTTTCGCGAAAACCATCTTGGTTTTTAGTCTAATCCGTAATTAAAGTGCTAGTTTTCACGCTCCCAGTACTTTAGTAATTAAAATCTACAGAATTTTTAGATACCGAAATTTCACTAGAAACAAAGAAATGTGCTCATCGAGAAGGCACGTTCTAAAAATCTACGATTTATTAATTTCAGACTGTAAAATAAAAGTAAAAAATTTTCAGTTTACTTTTTACACCAATAAAATATTTCCTTTAATGAAAACATTTTACGTCATTTGCTCATTGAAATGTATACAAAGCTTCTGTTTGTAATCTTCAACTTCATTTTAATCGTATCTCAAATTTTAGGTAGGCTATTAAATTATTCATCATTCTAAAATGTAATTTCAATAATATTAACTATTTAATGAATTTTATTTATAATTTAAATATACCCCATTATTTCAAACAAAATTTACTCTTTGAAATTAGTTATGTATCAAATTTGCCGCAATTCTGGCACTTGTATACTTCAGGCAACATTCTGATTGATAACGCATAATTACCCTTCTACTCAAATGAACTACTGCACAACTGTAGGAAATAGACTTTTCAACCACAACCTGCTGTTTTTCATTGTTCTCTTTCAAATGGGACAGCTAGCTCAGATAACAATGAGAAGCAGGAAACCTAGACTATTGTTAGAAACTCCATTAAGTTCTCCACTCTCGGTTTCACTGTTTTCACTCAACATGATGGGGTGGTCCAAAAGATCATAAGTTATCAGTAAATACCAATAAAGTGGAGGTATCTCCACCCTCCGCGTAACTCCAGTAGCGTGGACAAATTTCTATAACAAATCATCCTAGTTCCGCGGCATGTCTTCAGGTTCTACCTCCGTTAAATTTATGATCTGTAAGGGATCGGCGAACACACCATTGAGCCAAGTAGCAGAAATTCTCGATGACTGCAGTTTCATCAAACATAAAATAAAAGAATTGTTTATTTATATTCGCAGGAAATGAAGACCGAACTGTTCTCAGATATTCAGTAATACTGCAAAAGTTTGTTCATAATGACGTAATAATAAACGGAACAGTCATCATAATTATTACAAAAGTAAGTTTATTTTTAATCATTTTAAATTTTCATTTTTGGATCATAATAAATGATATGCACGTTTATAGGAAAATGTATCTGAGCAAACATGCCGTGAACCAATTTAAATAAATCCAGTACGAAAGATATTCCTCCAAAAAAGTTGATTAAGACGCCACATAGAAACAAATATTTTAATTTACTTTTAAAACTTATCTGGCAAATTTTATATTTTTTATTAGAATTTTTTTCCCTTGTGAAGTTTACAGTAGAATGAAACACATATGTTTTTCACAGGAAATAATTTTCTAAATTATGAATTTGTTTTCCATAATATGTATTTAAATACCTTGCATGCTAGACATGATAGCAAATATTTAAATATTCCACAAATTGTAGTTAAACTTTCAATAATTTTAAAGTGAAAGGGCGTGTTTTCCGAAGAAACAGAAACTTACTAAAGAGTTTCTACTCTGCGACTCGATAAATTCTTTTAAGCTTTTGGACATTGTTATTTTCTATGTTAATTATATTTTAAATTTACGACATCCCAAATTTTTATATAAACCGAAACAAATTTTTCGTTCTGTGAATTTTTTAAATTGGATATCCTCTTGTCCGTTTTGTTACAATACTTAAGGATAGCTGCAGTAATATTTTCAGCCTCAATATTTTTAATGTTAATAAACTAATATGTTTTCATAAACTAATATGTTAATAAGAATTTTAGACTTTCCGGAATTCAAAGGCTTTGAATGTGATACATGCCGTACTGAGATCACTGAATAACGAACTAGCCAAACCCGTGTATGGAGCATTATGCATGGAAAAATAAAATGCATGGTAATTCATGATAGTCCATTTCTCAGCCATTTTTGGTTGTATGACAGTATTTTAAATGCGGGAGAGCAAAAAGGGATAGTCTGAGGAGAGGTGAATTATGCCAGAGGGGAAAGAGGAGAGGGGTCCGATCAAAATCAAACCGCAACAAAACAAATTTTCAATTCCTCTGAAGCCGCATCGGGGCTCTTTTTGTAGCAGTGCTTTGAGCATTTTACCCGAAACAATCTGAAGGTTTCAGAGGCCAGGAAAAAACTGCCCATATACCCGGGAAAGCGTGAAAACGGCGAGACGATTTTTCGCGAAAAAGCTGCGTGCATACATGTGCATGAGCTCGGTGGGAACAATTCCTGACGCTATTGATCACAGTCCCGTTCCTCCTCGTTCTCATCCATCATCCATTATCCGAGAAGACTTCACTCCTCTCCTCTCTCTCTCTCTTTCTCCTTCCCATTTTTCTCGCAGGGGTCCCCCATTGTGCCACCCCTCTCCCCAGCCGTCGAATTAATGGGATTAACATACGTTCGGACCAATTGTTTTTCTCCAACGAAGTAAACGCTCACTTCTCCCTAAGCCTTGGAAAAGCCACTGAACCGTTTTAAAGACTCCGCGTTAACAATCCTTTCAGCAGTCTCGCGAAAGGGGGAAAAAATGAAGAAACTTCAAGGGAAACGGAGAATATGGATTTCTTAAAACTGCTCTAACGATTAAAGTTGTCTTGTTCAGAGGGAGCTCAGAAGAATGATGCGCGATTTATTGAAATATTAAAACAAAGAATGTTCAATTTTACTTATAACATTTTTAACAGATAGGCTATAGAACTGCCGCAACGAGTTCATTCTACTTAGATAAAAGGAAAATTTCATGTTTCATGTGAAATATAACTAAAATTTTGCTTAACATAAATGAATATAATTAACAGCAGTAATCAACACTTTTTAAAAATATCTTTATATAAAATATGTAGTATCATAAATAATATAATGTGTTTAATACAAAATATACTATACGGATGAAAAGAAAAATATTATACTATTTTCAAATTTTGCGCACTGTGCACTTTTTCTTTCTTTTTCCTCTTTTTCTATTCATTTTTTTTTTTATTCACCATTGAGTCATATTAACAGTTTGGGAATAAACAAAACAAATTCTTTATTCCATCAAACTGAGTTGTCATGAACATATAGTGCAAAGGGCCCAAAGTAATTTTAACATTAATACATTGTATCATTCATGATGATATATTAATGTATCAATAACATATCATCATAAATGATACAACATATTAATGTTAGTGTAATGATATATTAATATATCAGTCTATCTGTTAAGCTATTTATGTTCTTAGTTAGTTAATTCTTCTAAGTCCGCGGTTCTAAGTCTCGTGACTAGCTAATTAAACATATATCTTGATACTACTGCAGAATAAAAGTCTCATTTAATATATGTAATTCAAACTGATGTTTTCATTATTCAACATTATTCGCATATTTTTTAATTAAATAATATATAGCTTTTAATTCTTGAGAAAATCGTATCTCCATGAAAAGGGGGACTATATCAGAAAAATTTGAAGAATTTTCGGTTGAAAGAATCTGTAATCATTGATAAATTCTTAATATTAATTTATCGTTTGTTGAAATTAATAAGAAAATTTTAATCCCCCTGATCTGCACACTTTCGATTGAAAGCTTTCAGAAATTATTATTATTATTATTAGTATTAGTATTATTTCTGTTGGGTAAATGTAATTAAAAATAAAATCTTAGAGCTGGTAATGAAGTAAAATATTAAATCAAAATTGGCGAAGTGAAATTTTAAAGGACTGAATATAATCTTTCTTACATATTAATCTCTAGCCAATCATTATTATTATTATGCCTGACAATCTTGTTAATGACTTAAGTCTATGGTTTATGGGTGCCCTAAACTTTCTTTCATTAAAACATATGGCTTAGAATGTAGTGATAGTTTAAAAATTGCTTTTACGTTAACTGCAAAATCTCGTACCTTAAAAAAATGTTATATATATTTAATTTTACATTTTTCATTCTATAAAAGGAAATATAATGAACAAAGAAAATCACTATCTCTAACATAAGAAAGTATTTTCGCCTAATCTTGGCAGGAAGAACGTGAAAATAGGTTTCTTTCCGTTCAGTAAGACTACATTCAACATACATGAATTTCCTTTTGACAATTCTGATAATAAAATAATGTCACAGGTAGCATTCGTATGGTCATTTCTGGAAATCTATCGAATGCACGGTATTGATAAATTATGTTAGATATTTCGAACAAATTTCACTAAGCGAAATTTTCAGCGCATAATTTTGATGTATTTACCTATCCGAAGGTTAAAAACATCAAAATTATGCGTTGAGTAATTTGTGCATTAAGAAATTGCTTCAGCCTTAAGTAATGCTAATAATAGTAATAGTGATAACAGCAATAATAACAATGAAATCTGTATAATCTCTTTGAAAAATTGTATTGTCAGTGGTTAAAAGGGAGTGAAAAATTAATTTCAAGATTTGACATATACTTTAAAGAAACTAAACTATATAAAATCGTATAAGTAATTGATAATCATATAAGCAATTGAGTCGTAGAAGTAATTGATGTTGAATATTATAATCTAAAATCAGCCTGCAAATAATGTAATTTGATAGCATATTGACCAAAATAATACACTGATATTTACAATAAAAATTTAATAGTTTGATTGGCATAGACTTGAAGCAAAGTCGTTATTTTCTGTCTTCTCTAATATTTTGAGCCCCCCAGCGGCCGAGCGGTAAAGTCGCTGAACACTGGTAGTTCGGTCCGAGGTTCGAATCCCGCGAACGGCCTGGCTGCATGGGTGTTTTCGTGGTTTTCCCCATGTGTAACGTGTATACGAGCCAGTTTCCCTTAGAAAGTCCTCCACGAAAGGCATCCCTCCCCTTAGGCAGATAGCCCTAGTGTGCTTTGCCATAATTAAATACACCACACCATCTCTAATATTTTGTCTTAAATCTGCACTGAAGATATTTTAAGTATAAAAAAATTTCCCTTTTAATAATTTTATTTTATAGAATAATTTAATTATATTTAAAGTTTTACTTAAGTGATTAACAATCGGTAGGCAATCTTCCTTTTATTTACGAGCGTCGCGGTATATTGATTAGATTTAATTTTGTTGAAGATAACTACAATTTAATAGTGATACCAGCAGCAATGTGATTTTGACTCATATATTTCGAATGCGGATGTAAATGTTTTAGGAGTATTCTTAAACAGTAGAAGCAGCTTTAATCTGTAACCGAGGAATTTCATTTATTTGTGAAAGGTTTATAGAGTATATCTTAGGCTTTATAGAGTATAAAGAACGCTGCACACTTAGAGGTAAAGGACTTCAGAATTTGCACTTTGAATTTCTGTAACAATAATCCAGAAATCATGTTTAATTCTTGTTTAGCTACAAAAGGTTTTAACTTCCCTGTGTGAATACTCGTATCCTACAGGACGGCGATTAAATTTCAACTCATTACTGATGTGAAGGCAGCGGCGATGTCATGTTAGATAAGAACTCTTCCTTCATTTAGTACAATGGCTGCCGACTTTCGTCTCTCAGATAAATGTTTGAGAAAGCAGGATAAATGTACACCCTTCCACGTATTACTTTGGATAACGAGGAGGTCGAATTTCATTAAAAGTTCTCAGCTTTCATAGATCTCAAATTGCTTTAAGAGTCTCATAAAGAAATAAAAATTAAAATCAACGTCGGTTCTTTTGTAAAGCTTGTTCGCTATTACCTGGTTCATTGGGTATTCTGTATTAAATGGTCTTGACAGCTTAGGTAAGCCTATGACGCAATGACGTTGAGCATAAGAAGCTAATGAATTCCGGCCTTTTGTTTCCGCTTGTGCCATTTTCTGAGTACACTTCAAAGAATGGCGCCGAAAAGCCGAAAAGTATGTAATTTATTGTATTGAGTTTAATTATTAGCAATAAATTCTTGCTCTTTTATCTAGTATGATATATTACAAGAAATAAAATAAATATTAATTATTTATATTTAATATTTATTTTATTTCTTGTAATTTATTTCTTGTAAGTAAATATTCTTTCAAAATTTAAATTTATTATCTCGAGTTAAATTTATCTAACAGAGCAGCTGAGATAAAATTACTCTGTTTGGAGATTCTTGCGTATTATTGTATGCAAGGGAAGGCGTATTATTGTATGCGTATTATTCTGTATTATAGTATGCAATTTCACTAAACGAATTATTCAGCGAATTATTGTATGCAATTTCACCAAACGAATTATTCAGCGAATTATTGTATGCAATTTCACTAGGCGAATTATTATTAGTATGAAAAAGTTTTTTTGGCCTAATTGCATCTTTTAAACCATAATATGTGTTCACATAATAATGCATAAACGATACATGATATATCTTGCGTATTATTGCGAATTATTGTATGCAATTTCACTAGCGAATTATTGTATGCAATTCACTAAACGAATTATTATTAGCACGAGGAAGTTTTTTTTTTTTTTTTTGGTTTAATTGCATCTTTTAAACCATAATATGTGTTCACATAATAGTGCATAAACGATATATGATATTTGTTTAGATCAGTGATACTTTTCACCGAGATTATTTTCTGTAAGAAAATTATAAAGTATTTCTCCCGCCTTCCTAGCGCGCCTTCGTGATGTAGTGGTTCTGCACACTGGGTCGGTATTCCAGAGGTCCGCGGTTCGATTCCCGGTGAAGGCACTGTTCATTTTTCATCACTCCTGCTTTAAAAAAATACGTAATGTCCCTACAATGACGCCCGATATAAAAGGGTTGTGGATGATGACTCTCCCCGCCCAAGATTTGGCGATTGGGTCCCCTAAAAACTCTAGTCACCCTTTAAAAGCGGGAGTTATAAGGTATTTCTTCATCTTCTTGGCGTGCCTTCGTGGTGTAGTGGTTCTGCACGCTGGGGCGGTATTCCAGAAGTCCGTGGTTCGATTCCCGGCGAAGGCGATTGCTAATTTTTCATTTCTCCGGCCTCTAAGAAAAACTTAATGTCTCTTCAAAATTATCAGCCGTATTCTTTACTGGTGATGTCATATTTTGGTTATAAACTTTAGTAATTATGCAATCAAGATTTTAGGAAAAATTTTCTTTTAGTTTCGTCTTGGCAAATTCTTTTGTCTATAATTCTGATCCTCTTTCAGAATGATACTGAAATGAAAAAAAAAATTATTCTGCTTAAATGATAATGAAATAAATGCTTTTTAAGGTTTCTAAGTAAAAAGAATATTTCAGGGTTTTTTTCAAAAGCTTGCACATATACTTAAGCAACCCAGCATACATTTGAAGCCATGTTACGTGCATGCTTATGATATATGTTTCGACATCATTAATCAATTAAGATTGACATAAAAAGTGAAGCAAACTGCCGATAATATGTGCATGAATATTATATTTAATTATCTCATAATCACTGAATATTTGAATAAATACACTGACTTAAACACTAATAAACACATATGGACCTAAGGCATTTAAGTTACAGTGCACACTAGTGCATAGATACTTTACATTGGCATACTTCCAATGTAAAGTATCTGAAATGTATAAAAGCTTATCGAAAACGTTACATTTAATGATGTAATATGTTTAACATCATTTCTAAAATACAATTTCGTTGCATTATTGCACATTTTTACCTTAAGCTTAGAAAGTAAAATTTTGTTGATTAGCTGGTCAATAAAAGTAGAGCAAAGCCATAAGAGTCTGAATTCCTTAATGAATAGAGCAAAATAATCCTTATATCATGAGCTATATAAAGCCATATCGGCTGATAATAGTTTTTGGTTAATAGAGACATTTGTAATAATGAAAAGCATCCAGTTACTTTTCCTGTAAATCAGTAGCGTACAAAGGTTTGTTTTATGTAAATATTGTTTCATCATTTGATCCCATCAATATAAACTCATCCAATTTTATTGAGTTATTTTCTCGAGAATAAAAGCGCTGTTACTCCGTAAATAATTGCTGTTTGTAAGTGCTTGAGAACACATATAACAAACTTCTAAAGAGAGGATTATGATACTAAATGATAGTGGTTCATTAGCTATAGTCGTAATGCGGCGTACCAGTATTACAACTTATTGTTAGTAATAGTTGAAACTAGAAGCAGATTTAAGAAACTAAACTAGAAGAATACTTCAGTATATTACTTTCTTATATTTTAAAAGGATTTAAGCCAGTTGAAATGAAAATAATATTTACTATAATTAATATTTACGATAATTCTCTAATTGTACCATTTTCGTGGGAAGGATTTATAAAATTAATCAGTGTTAGAAGTGTACAACATATTTCGTTGTTGTTGTTGCTTGTTAGCCCAAGCCCACAAAATTCCTCGTGGCAAGGAGCGCTAGATTACGCTTGCCGTTGGCAACAACTTTGAACATCATTCAGGTGATAGTGCGATTTAGCTCAGTTCCGCCCCCAAGTTTGATGGAGAGCATCCTGGGGGGGGGAAGACTGGGTCTCTCACCTCTCTCCCCTTCCCCCAAACCACACGAGAGGACTTTCATCTCGCCGCATATTTAGAGTGCCGCCATGCCGTACCGACACTATACATTTACAAACATCCATGCCTTCTCCTGGATTCGA
This sequence comes from Stegodyphus dumicola, assembly GCF_044657685.1. NCBI lineage: Eukaryota > Metazoa > Arthropoda > Arachnida > Araneae > Eresidae > Stegodyphus > Stegodyphus dumicola. The sequence goes on from NC_140780.1 coordinate 194,012,094, forward strand.
ATCCGGCCCCTTCGGCACGACAGTCAGCGACGCTAATCACTAAATTGAAAAACTTAGCATTTGTTTAACCTTTACTCAAATTTAAAAAGGTGCAATGAATTGAAATTTTTCGTATACTCATTTGCGAAGACAGCGACTTCGAACTCAAGGTTTTCATTTCTTACGAAGATTTATGCAGTGATAAGAGAAGGTTTTAATCACTGCTTTAATCACTGAAGCAATGTTTTAATCACTGCTTGACACAGCTGAAGAAGATGAGAAAACCCGCTTATTTGGGACTACTCCTCAGATATCCTTTTGAAAAGTACATGAGATAAAAAGAAAAAAGTCCACATAATACCAATTAGGAAATATATATAGATGTAAGCATAATATGAAAGTCTCTGGAAGAATTAATTTTCTCTTTCTTGCATTTTACTTCATTACTTCTTTCTGAATCTCGACGGTCACTATCTTCAGCGAGGAGTCATCAATCAAATCGAAGTTGTTGAGTTGTTATGCATTTTGCTCGTTGACAAAGTGTTTCTACGCGTCTTAAAAACTTGTTTGACATTTAGCGCTTTTTAAAGAGTCGAGGTACTCTTATTTTTTAATATGTAAATAATATTTTAAGAAGTAATGAGATCAAAATTCACGAGCATAATATTTTAATTCTTGTTTCTATGATAGTAGTAGTAAAGTAGTATTGAATGTGCTTTATAAAAAGTATTTTTAATTCTTTCTTCTGGCTAAAAATCATATAGTAACGCATCTGAGAATAGTCTTCTCATTGAGATATGCTTAACGAGTTTCATACTTAAAAAAAAAATTTCGTTTAAAATTTTCACTCGAAAATCAGAACATTTATTGTTAGGTATGTAACATTTTTCTAAATTATTATGCATGCCCTTAATTTTTAAGTATGTTTAATGTCACGAATAGAGATGTTTTGTAGCAATTTTCCTGGAAAACTCGAGTTGTCTTTAGGATTTATTTTTAAAATTAATTATAGCATAGCGATATTTTGCATGAAACTTCTTTACTTAAATTCATAATCCCTTAAAAGTTGTAAATCCTGTTATACGTTTTTTCATTTTCTGAATATTTAGCCTTTCAACAGCTTCTGCTTAAAATTAAAAAAAAAAAAAAATAAAAAAAAATTCATATTCTACGTTTCATGTTTCAGAAGGCAAACTTGTGAAATTCTCCCTTATTCTCGCGTCTTTAAATCCTTAAGTCATTATAGATGCACTAGGCTTTTGCAAAGTATAAGAATTAATTTTTTTAACAAATTTCATCAAACCTGCCAAAGAATAACTATTCTAATACTCCTATTACTGTAGCATTTCAGCTTGCTTTTCCTAAAATATCGTCTGGACAGGACAGCATTTTCTATGCAGTAAATCGTTTACTCTTATCCAGAGACCATCTGCTGTTATGGACTCGTGAGCTTAGTCAAGAATAGCAAAGAAGTTTTTCGGTAAAGCGGGAAAAACAGCAACGGAGACATCTGATATGCTGTATAACCATACGGGGATCAACATCAACGCTATCCAACGTTTTCCGTTGGTACGGGCAATGCCGTGATAGACGTGAATATGTTGAATGATGAGTGGTTGCTTTTCTTCTTGGACGGATATGAATATCCGAAAAGTTTGACACTTGTTTCTTAGAAAATGTCATTTGTCTCTTCGAATGATGGTTGATGAGCCCAGCATAAGTAAAGCGACCACTCAAAAATTGTCATAGAAGATCTTGGATAAAGAATTTTTTTTTTTCGTTTTCTTCCTCATACATTAACTGCAAAACGGAAAGAAGATCGAATTTCTGCATTTCATGATTTGATCCAAATGGCAGACATTAATCTTGGTTTTTTTTAAACAAATTTTAACTGGAGATGAGACCTTGGTACTTTTCATATGAATCTGATCTAAAACGGCAATCGTTTGCTTAGACTGGAGAAGGTTCACCGCGACCACAGATTTCGGTTTCTAAAGTCTCGCCTATAAACCATGTTGGTTACCTTTTTTGATTGGAAAGCAATAATTCGCGACGAATTTTTTCCTTAATTGACAGACAGTGAACTCCATACTTTACTAAAGCTTAACGGACATACTTTTGAAGAGGATTTGACGTTTCAGACTTGAAAAATTTCAATCGAATAAATCATGTTGCTCTATGAACATTACAGCGTTATACAGACTTAATTGAGGATTGTTTATTGGAGGCTATGAAGTAAAAAAATTTTATTCACTTCAACGTCCAATTTTGTAGCTATTTATACCTAAAACTATATATAAATAACGTATATCTTTTCAAGTTAAAACTAATTTTAACGCTAGTTTCTCTTCTTTGAATTAAATATTTTTGTTCGAATTTATAAACTGAAGTAAAATGAAGTTCTTATTGTTGTCTTTACTCAAAATTTCCTCTCTAGTTTTAGAAAAATGAATTTCTAATTGCTGTCTTTACTCAAATTTTCCTTTTCCATTGCATGTACGGAACTGTGCTCATTATTATGATAGACTTTTAAAGAAGAATTGCTCTAATTTTTATCATTAGTGTGCTTAAACTATTTGAAGGCAAATATGGAGAGCTCAAAAAGTATTCAATAATTTATTTTTATTTTATTTAGCTTTATTTTACATTAAATTAACAATAAAAAATATTTTTTTCAGTCTTAAAGAAAGTAAATGATAGGGCTATACTGTATGGTGATAAATTTTATAGAAAAGTTACATAGTTGAAGCAGATACTTTAGTCGGCACAGTCAGTGCTGAGCTATTAAATAATTTACCACACTCCGAATTTCAATATGCGTAATTCATTTTTCTTTGCTTCCCATTCTCAGATTTTTCTTCTTTCTCATTTAGAATAATTTCTGACGGAAGTAATTGCATAAAATTCCTTATCACTTAAAATCCCAGTTTCTTTAGATTTCATTCGGATAGTTTCCCTTTTAAAAATAGTTACTTTTCAAGTAAAGAAGGAATGAAAGCAACTTACTGCGACCAAGTAGTCTATGGATATTTATTTATCTTGCGTAGGAAGAAATCATGGACGTTATATTATATTGCATTACACAAGAGTAGTAGTTCTGAAACAGTGGCCAAGAGGATAAGACCGTTAACACTGATAGTTCGACCTGGTTTCTAATTCTGAAAAATATGCTGTTTATATGTGTAGTTTCATGGTTCACTTCATGAAATGTGAATAGTAACTTATTTTCCTTAGAAATTTCTGCCGTCGCATGCTTTGTTTTGGTCGGCTAAACTACCAAGCAAGAGTAGCTATACAAATAATCCTTTTCATGGTGGAGATTGAATTTGCTGTGCAATTAGTAGCGTGTTTGTTTTTTAACTGCTCGGCCGCTAGTGGGGGAACGAACAATGGGAGCTTTATTTTTTTATTAAAAATAAAAAAAAATTTTGATCCACAAAATTATTTTCCACTAAAATGTAGAATTCTTAAGTTACTTGTCAGAATTTTTTCTCATTGAAAAGCCTGGATTAATGACCAGAACGCTGCTAATTGCAGTGATCTTTAATTAATGACCTCTAATAATGACATTTTCTCAAAACGGTCCTAAATTATCTATGCTTTGTACGTGGGAATACTGAGGTTTTAATTTTTACGAAATGTTCTTTTAAATTAACTTTTAAAAAATTTTTATGGAAAATCTGTCTTCTAGGGAATTGATGTAAAAAGAACAAAAATTATGTATGTATTCAATTCACGAATGATGGACACCATGCACAGTGGAAAAGTGAATGTTTTTGAGAATATCTGAATAGGAATGGACATTTTTTTTGTTTATTTTATTCGCTGTTTTTAGCATCTTACATATAATTAAACGTGTCTGCATTTTGTTAGCTTTCAACGGAAAAAAACTAAGTTTTCATGTAATTTCGTGTAAGATTATTTTTTGCTTGTTTTCTGTGGAATTTTTGCAGTGATGTTGCTGTGGAGCTTTGCAGTTACTTCTAGGGCCCCTTTCTTTCTTTCTTTTTTTTTCTGCTTAATGAAAGAATATATATACAGTGCTGTGTTAAGTACAAGATTATTTTTTCTTCTCTTCCAGTTATCTACACTTTAGTTTTCTAATTTTGCATAGCTGAACGTTTGTCTTATTTTCTTACCAAAACTGTCAACCGAAAAATACATAAAAATAAATTCATTTGGTTTTTTTTTTTTTTTTTTTTTTTTTTTTTTTGTTAGAAATTTAATCTGCTACTAATGTATCACTTTATGAATCGCAAATGATTTTGCAATATAATACTTTATAGGTGACATAACTTATTTATATAATTTTCTTACTCTTTTATTTGAGATTGAAAATATTTAATAGTTTTCAGGATCATCTTTCCTGAGAGTACTCGCTGCTATTTGAGTAAGAAATCTGCAGAAAAGATAGAAAAGGAATCAGAAACTTTTTTCAGCAAATCCTTAATACGTAAGTTACTGAGTAGATTTCATCTCATTTGTCATAGAATTTATAACAAGTTAATACCTCAAAGATTCGAAAATTACTTAGCAAAACGGGAAGCAGTTGGAGTACTTCAAAATCCTGCACTAGTTATCCGTTAGCATAGATCTTAATCATACTGAATCCCTACGGCGTTATACAGGGCGTAACAGGAAAGATAGTCATAACTTTAAAGGGTGATAGATCATGGCAAAAGTAACAATTCTCGTAATGCAGTGTGTGGTAGAATGTGAAAAATAAATGCTTAAATATGAAGAACATAGAAAACAAAAAGGCCAATTTAATCATAAATATTTACAAGAAATAATGTCTGATATTTACTAGAATATTTCGGATATCTGCGATCATGAATTGCATTATTACGAAAATTTTTATATCTGTCATGTCCTTCATTCCTTAAAACTGTGGTAATTTTTCCAGTTAGAATAAAATAAGAGCTTAATCCAAAACTGCATCGAGTAAAAAAATGAGAACAAATGCACCTGTTTGAACAATTTAAAAAGGAACTTTAATATAATTAGTTTCTCAATGCCGACAAAACTAAACCTCGGGATTAAAGCAAAACTGATTTCATACATATTTGCACAATACTGTACACACATATATATATAAATTTTAATATATATATATATATTAAAATTTATAATTATTTAATATATATTATATATATATTATATATATATTAAAATTTATAATTATTTAATATATATTATATATATATTAAAGTAGAGGAAAATTATCATGCTTATGGCATACGAAGAAGGAACTTTCAGCCAAATCCATTAATAAATCAGTCGAAGAGCTGAGTACTCCGTCGGAAGTGTGAAACAGAAAGGTTAGTTGATTTTCCATTCATCGAACTGAGCCGCCTTAAGGCGGGCCTGAAAACTATAAATTGTCAGTTAGTGTGGAAGTCACTTAATACACAGTATGCTACAGTAGCGTAGACAAATAGTTGCTCTTCAATGATCGCTTTTTACTCACGCCCCTAGCTGGTACCTCCAACTGATTCCTGCCGAGACGGGAAAGATTAATGTAGACTATTAATGCTACCGGCTCTGTTCGTACTTCATTCGAAGTTCTTTTGTTCTGACACATCTACTAAGACTTTTCCTTTTCTTTTTTTTAAGCCTCCATTCAAGCGAAATTCATTTTGCTTTTTCTTCCGGCTGTGTATATTAAAATAGTTTGAGGAAAACTTCTACAGTAAAAAATCGTGAAGTATGAAGTAGTTAAAAGAGGAATCTTTCGAAGAATGTCAATGAAATGAACTTCACCTTTCCTGAAGCAAAGGTTTAATGGTATAATTGGTAACGATTAAGCCATATCGTTTTAAAGATACTCAAGGGGATTATAACTCGTTTGGCCGGTTATAAAGTACAAAGTTAAACTTTGATATATGTAAATGAAATTGTGCTTCAGTTTTCGAGGGAAAATCTAGAGATTTAAGAATGATAAATTTTGTTGCAGCATCAGATTTACCTGCACTTTTTTTTCTTTTCCATTTTAATTGCTGTAACATTTAAAGGGAAAAAAATGAAAGCAACTCATATCGCGGAAAAAATGTAGTGGTGGTAGTAGTAGTCGTGTAGAAAAAAATTTAGTAGTAGTAAATTGTAGAAAAATATTGTAGCAGTAATTTCGAAAAATGTAATAGAAGTATTGTAGAACAATGTAATAATACAGTAGTAGTTTGTATTGTAGAAAAGTGATCTAATATAAATAATAAAAAAAAAACTTTAGTTAAGAAAATGCAACCAAGTATGCGTATTAATGAAAGGCAGACGAATGAAATTTCTTAAATCGTAATTATTAATTCTTAAATTCAGCAAAGTCAATGCATAAAGGAATGCTATCTTTCACTTTTTTAATAAAAAGTATAATAAAAAATTGGATATTTTTTCAAGTTTTATAATATACTTTCGGTCGAAAGATCTAAATATTTTCTTTAAATAAAACTATAATTATGACCGTATTTCTAATTAACACGTCAAACACTATTTGGAACATTTGTGTCCCTAACTTTTATTTTCAGTGCTTTTCAGACGGAAGACTTAACTGTTCCGGAACCATAAATTTTGCTTACATTTACTTTCTCAAATACAAACATCAGTTTAACTCTGACCACATTTCATTAAATTTCCAGGCTTAAAATATTAAAGTTTTCTTTCTATAAGATTTTTCTTCGCTTTTTGATTAAATTTTTATAATCATCCAGTTTCTGGAGCAATTTTCTTTTTATTCTATTTCATTAATTCTCTGATTTCCCACGTCCCCTAAGCCATGAATTTGGATTTTTGAGCGGTAATTTATTAAATCTACGACCAGAGAGTTATTCTTGTGATAGAACTGAATAGCTATGAGCTTTTAATGTTCTGTAGCACTTTGCAATGTTAGGCAAAAGAAAAACCACATTTATATTAATAATAAATTAAAAACAAATAATCTCCAAGTTTGCAGAATACCTTGAAATTAGCATAATTGTTTAAACTGCATTTTAATACTTATTGTTCTTTATATGGTTTCTTTCATAAAGCAAAGAAAAATATCGCAATCTGGAAAGAAGCAGAATTACTCTTAAATAAATGTATAAGAGCGTAGCATAATACTTGAACAAACGTCTTCAAGAAGTTTTCTCTTGTACCTATGAGAATTCCGGAGAATTGTTTAGATCTAGATTTCTTATTTGCTGTGTAATTTATAATTTTTGACGTAGGTAACCCATAATTCTTAGTTAAAGTCAGTTTCTGTTTCTTTCCATTACTTGCAGGCTCGCCAGCGGCTGAGCGCTAAAGTCGCGGAATACTGGTAATTCAGTCCGGGGTTCGAATCTCGCGAACAGTGTGGCCGCATGGGCATTTTCGTGGTTTTCCCCATGTGTAACGTGTATACGAGCCAGTTACCCCCAGGAAGTCCTCCGCGAAGTCAGGCAGATAGTCCTCGAGGCTTTTCCGTAATCACATAAACCAGACCATCCAATATTTGCGTTCCTGGCTCTATTAATATGTGGGAATACAAGTATTATATTAAAGCATGTTTTAAAGTGCACTTCCTGAAACCACTTAGAGAAGACCTAAGTTTATATGTCATTAATATCTGATTAACTTCCGCAATTTAAGAGATCTTTAGAAAATAATGAAGTGTAATATCACAAGAGTATTACTTTTGTACACCATAGTGTACTAAAATGAGTCTTGTCATTGAGACGATAAAAATATCGACTACTGGTAATTTATCTTTAAATTTACTCAAATTTATAATTTGTTTTGCTTTCAAACTATATTGAATCAAATGTCTACCTGCTATCGCTCTATTTCTTGTGTAAGTTGGAAATGTTTTTTTCTCTTTCAAATAAAAACTCGAATTAATGATGGCATTTTCGCGCAGTTAAAAGAAAAGCCTAAGTTTACTAAGAGAAATTATTTTACGAAACATTATCTTCTTTTCTTCTTTGCTTTTTAAGCTCCCTCTTTTTTATTATCCAGGCAAATGCTAGTCATGAACAATTAATTTGCCTTTTCTGCTTTTTTTTCGGCTTTAACTACGCCAATTAATAGTACCCAGAAGAATCTTATAAACTGCAGAACAGGCACTCTGTCTCTGTATCCTCGAAATATATTCCTAACATCAATTACAGCTCTAATCGGCCGAATACTCCTTATATTTAGGCTTACCAAACAATCCGCCATCCCTCTATGACGAAAATTGCCACGGTTTTGATATTGTGGACCCTGCAAACCGGCCAGTTTGTCATATTGCCCCGGTTATATGGTAACATTTTAAAGTTTCGAATATATAAGAATCAAAAATAGTGCAGCCTTGAGTGAAACGGCGATTCGGCAATTAAAATATTTCCTTTATTACACTCATTGTTGTCAATCTCAGTATTTCGTATTTAGATCTAAGCGCTTTTAATGTGTCTAGGTGCTTTCTCTCTAAATTATAACATGTGGACTAATGAATTTAGATTTTTTTTTCACAGAACTTATAATAGCATATAAGACACAGATATTTTTATTTCATTTTTTAAATCTTTAATTTCAGTTAGAGTGGGCAACAGCAGAACTTATATTGGCCATTTGATTATTACGCAAGCCCAATCTTTGCTGTGCTCAAATTGTTAGTCGGCATTTGCGATTGTTTTATACTGTATATTAAATGAACTTAGTCTAGAAAAAGGCCAAAAGGAAACGGTGTGTTTACCGATGAATCAAAAAAGGATTATCCGCTTTTGAAAAAAGTTCATGATCGCACTGATGAAGTGAAATGTTATTTACGCTTTTCAGAATTTTTAGTATCGCGTGTTTATTCGGATATAACAAATCACTTGAAATGTGCGAGGTAAGATTAAGTAGTAGCAGATCATATTTTAAAGGTACCGATTTTTTAACTGACAAATAAATTTTGCATTTCATGTAGCTGTTCACAATCTCAGCTTAAAGTCAGGCAATTATTTACCTAAATCGATTTCGAAGTTCTTTGAAAAACAGTTTAGACTAGCCAGAAGGAAACGCGAGACTTTCATTGTTAATGTGACTGAATCATTGCTGTTTCAACAACTTTGTGAAAATTTAAATAATAGAAATTTTCTGATAGTATCGACCGATTCTTCTAACAAAAAATAAATTAAATCTATGGCAACTGCTGTACGGTATTTTGTACCAGATTGTGGCATAAATATAAACTCTTAGACTCTCAATCAGTTCCCTGTGTAACTGAAGAAGTACTGGCAAACCATTTAATGTCAGTTATTTAAAAACTCATAATATAGAGGGAAAAAAAGATTTTTGGAGGTAATTGTTGAAAATGAACTAGGAAGAAATATTGTTGCCTAAATATTGTAAACTAAACTGCAGTAAAATTTCCGATGCTGTTAAAAGTAAAGAATGCTTAAAGAAAATTCCCACTAGTGATAAATACTAATGACTTCTTAGTAGTGAGATACGTTCAGTTGAATTCATTATTGTAGAAATGAAGGCAACTTCGTAAACATATATCGAATCTTTTGGTGGAGTTATATTAGTTGAATCTGAGCATTGTTATAGACATCAAAATAATTCCTTGGTACACAATCTTATTTTAAAGTCAATAGAACTTCACTATTACTATAAAATAATTTATATGGGTTAATGCTTCAAACTTGCTATTTGAGATTGAAGAACAGCGACTTTCCAGCTACTTTAAGGAAATTCAGCGTTTCAAATGATACGAAATAAAAAGTTAAACTCAAACCATTCATGAACTACATTTCCATTAACATGTAAGGGCATTTTGTTCAGAAAAATAAATCACGCTGCGAGAATTCACGCCCTCATCTTTCACCTCCGAAATTATTCAAGAAAACTGTATACTCATCAGGTAACAAACAAAAGACATAGCCTCACAAAAGTGCAACATAGAAGGTAAAGAGTGGGAGGAGAAAAGGAAAAGTACGTGGAAGGTTATTTGGAAAAATAAATATTCTTCGTCATTATTAAAGAAGAGCAAAAAGGGGAGCAAAGTGTTTCTTAATGGACTTTCGATGGCTGGGATGCGGTGATTCCACTTTATCCTGAATTAATGGTGTCTTGTCAAAGGCGCTGAGGGCAGCCTCTACAACCAAGGCGCGTGTTAATCGAGTGATTTATGTGGGAAAGAGCGGCGAGTCTTTACCTCTAATAGTATCTTTCATGTTCCTTTCACACATCGGATTATCGTATTTTACAAGGGAACCGGTTTCAATACGATGTTTAAGGTAGTTAGTAGTAGCAGCTGAAGTTAAAAAAGGTTGTCGTATTGAGTTGCTACAGGTCACTTTATCTAAACGGATTTATCTCGTCTTTGACTATACAGGAAAGACGAATGGGACAAAATAAGAATGTGAAGAGAAAAAACAAAATTTACAGAGGCTGAGACGGAACAAATGGGGATTTCTGGGTGGGGCATTGTAGTTCTTAAAATAGCTCACATGTGTAATTGTGAAGGTTTGATTTTATGGGGAGGAAAGGGTCTGTTCACTTACGCGTTTGGGGTATATGTACTATACAGTAAAAGGCAGGAATTATATTTTATGATAAACAAATGGTTGTCAAGAGCTATTAAAACTTCATTTTAGTAGAAAATGAATGACATTTTCTCTGACATACGAAAAAAAAAAAAAAAAAAAGAAAAGAAAAAAAAAAAAAAAAAAGGCTCAAAATAAGCGCTTTGAAAGCAAGTTGAGATTTTTGAACATCTATTGGAGTTTCATGAGAAATAATAAAGCATTTAAAGTCAACATTGCCTTGGCACTCTTTGCATTTGTAACTCACATACCATAATTATATTCCATTTAGTTGCAAGCATTATAAAATTATAATATGTCCTTATTTAAAATAAGCAGAGTCAAAATTATTTTACTTGACGCAAATTTCTACATTACTAATACTATTACCTTTATTCATTTCTATTCAATTTATGTTTCTTAATTTATGATTCGTAGTTTATATAAAGCTCATCAGATTCTTTATTAGAGCAATGTATAAACTGTGGATTAGAAAAATAATTAATTTATGTATAAAACCAATAAGATGCTTTTAAAGGGAATCATAATTTGTCCGAAAAAAACGCAATTGAAAGTATACTAATCTTGTCTGGTATTTTAATGTGATTCAGTATTTTAATGTATTGAATGCGTATTGAAATGTGCTTAATGCGTAATGTTTACCTAGCCTTTATAATTTAAAAAAAAAAAAAAAATCAAAAGCGAAACGAACTTACATTTTATAGCGAACAGGGTGCAAAACAAAGAGCTTCTTTGTTTTCCCTCTGACATTTCTTATAGCAGTAATACTTCAGCCCATTTGCTTCTTTGTTTTCCCTCTGACATTTCTTATAGCAGTAATACTTCAGCCCATTTGCTTCTTTGTTTTCCCTCTGACATTTCTTATAGCAGTAATACTTAAGCCCATTTGATTCTTTGTCTTTACAATGTAAAGATATTTATTTTCTTGCTACTTAAAAAATATTAAAATATTTTGTTGAAAATTCGAAACCGTGAAAATCTTAAAATGCGGTTTTTATGTCGTACAGTAAAATTAATTGCCGATATTTTTCAGAATTTCTTATGTTCAACAAAATAACACCGTAATGTACAGCAAGAAATGTGCTTAACGCGTATTGCATAAGGAAAATGCATAAGGAAAATGCAATACACATGAAGATACTGAAATCTGATCAAGTTAGAATTAATGAAAGACACTGGAACTCGCTTCATATGCAATTAATGAAGAAACTGTACAGTGTTAACAAAATATATGTTTATTATTATCATTGACTCATTCACATAATGAATAACTATGTAATGGAAGAAATAGCTTTAAATCGAAAGATTAATTCAGAATTGCAAGGGTTAAGAGACAATATTAGATTAATACTAGGAATTTATAGGTTTCCTTCTTCTTTCTTTTTTTTCAAAGTAAATATTTGAAGCTGACAGAAAGAAATTAATAAATGGAAAGTAAAACATTTGAATCTAAAGATATGCATATGAATTGATTCTCCTATTGCAAAATTAATGCTTCTATTACAAAAAGTAGGAATTTAGAAGTAATAAAGAGTTAATTGAAGTCACATGCAAAGCGAATGCACTTAAATTATCTGAATTCTAGTTTTAACAAAGAAATAGAATTTATTAGTATTAAAAATAATACTTTAAATAAAACCGTCTGAACATCAAATTAGATAATTCTTCTCATAATCTCTCCTATTTTTAGGTAATAAATGTCTTCTTTCCCGAACCACTAATTCAGTATCGTTTAATCATCACCCCAGTAAAGGACATCACGAAAAAACTACAAGTTGAGATTTGTGCAACATTTATTTCGTCCAGATTTAGGATCCAGCAGTAAAAAAAATAAAAGAAATCGTTCTGGCACGCGTCTTCTGCTGCTGGTATGTTGCTGTCACATAACACTGCAACAAAGTAAAACATATAAACGAAAGAAAGAGGATTTGTTCCCGACTTGCGATACCTTTCATAAGACCCAGTAAGCATTTTAAATTAAATACTAATAGTTCCCTGAAAGCGTTTAAAGTTTTACTCATAATAAATTATTTTAAAGCCTTCTTAGAATATAAAAATAATTAAAATTTAATTGTATATAAAATATTTACCTCATTCAGAGTTTTCTTTATCATTCAAGATCTTCATAGGAATAGAACACTGAGAATGGATTGGATTACTCTGATTAAGGCAAACGCGCTAGGGCTATATGAGGCACCAGCAGAGCTTAAGCCGGAGCCCAGCTCCGGTATTGGGGACAAACCATAATTCCAGCTGGAGGGCACCGGAACCCTAAATAAAAAGGCCCCGATATTCCTTTTATATAACTGAACAAAAATTTCAGTAGAAATTTAATCTCGAAAATTTTATTGTTAGTAATAAAAAAAAACCCCGAAAGCCTTCAAATTTTATATTACACCCAAACGGGCTTTTTTTTTAAAAATTAACAGACACATACACGTTTCGAGAGCATTTGGCCTAACATCACATTGAGCTAAAATTATTTTAAAACAGCATATCTTTAGAATTTTCGACAGACAGTCTCGCGCACTAGAGATAAAAATATTTTATGCCTAATACTACTCGCTTTGAAATTGTTGAGCTTTTTAATAAAAAATTGGTTAAAATATTATACAATATGAAATACATAATAAAGTAAATTCCAGATTGGGATTTCCAAGTGCCATGTACGTGTGGAGAACTATGTTATTTGAAATTTGATGACTCTACCGTTGTTTTTCAACAATACGAGAAACATACATACATACATGTAGATTCTTCATTATTTTGTTCCTTTATATCTAATACAGGGAGATAATATTTGGTAGCATCGTTTAAAGTGATTCGATGCAAAATGCCTTTCTGAGCTAAATTAAAAATCGCTTATTAAATTTTAATTTAGATCTTCACATTTTATTAAATTATAATTTAAATTATTTTTTTCTTTAATCATTTTTAATTATTAATTGTTTAATTTTTAATGATTAATTATTTTACTAGTCATTTTACTTATTTATTTTTGTTCCTCTTTCCTGATTGTCTTTCATAGGGCTTCTGATTCTAGAAATTAAGCCCTGGGCACCAGGAATTTGCCACGTGGTACTGCGTGGTAATGGTTTTGCATAGTACTGCCTCGCGATGCTATTTATCCAGTGAAGTATCCTACATTGAAACTCACGAAAAACTTAGGGCACGAAAAACATTCAGCCACAAGCAATAGAATCTAGTTGAAACAGTTGTTTTCGTAGCATCGCCATTCGGCTACTAATAGGATGCTGATAAATACACTATTTAAAATCATGTACTAATAATTACTTGTTTACATATAGAGTAGTAACAATTTTATGCAGTTTTCCCGTGAATAGTTATGTAAGTAAACACGATGCATAATATTTACAAATGAATGCGAACAAATCCGAAAAATGGAAGAGGGTTTACAGTGCGTCAAAATATAAACGAAATGAAGTCAAGCAAAAACTTCGGTCATGTCAAAGACTAGATAAAATTATATTTTACTATAACAAGAAAAATTGAAAATTTTCTACGAATTTATTTAAGATAATATAAATTTTATTATATACTTTATAAAGTAAAATACAAAGTAAATTTGCTGGATATTTCCTTACCTTCCTAAGGTTTATTATTTAATGTAATTAAGCTGCCTCATAAAATGTGGGAATTTGATCTCAATTTAGTTTTCGAGTACAAAAGTCGAATAGTTAGGTTATTTGAATATGGCAAAGCCATGAGGACTATCTGCCTAAGAAAAAGAATTCCTTCTTAGAGGACTTCTTAAGGGAAACTGAATCGTATTCCCCTTACACATAGGAAAAACAACGAAAAACCAGCCCATTCGCCTGGGATCGAAACCAAACCATGTCAGACTACCAGTATTCAGTGGTCCTAGCTATTTGATCACTGGTGGGGGCTAGTGAATTAGTTAATTAAGCTTAATATGACTATATTATTAATTTGCTTTTATTACGCTTCGAGGCTTTGAAATTGCTTCAGAATGTTTCGTATTTCATTTGCTATGTTTCTTCCTCCGCAGTCGATATTGTTCACAAGCTGAATATTTTTATTAATTTAAGTATTTTTTGTATTTTTTAACGTCTGCCAAACTTTCGAACTCTGCTTTAGGCTTGGTTTAATGGCTGCTTTTAACGGCATAGCATGCGTTCAAGCGAGTATCTCTGTGCGTTAACATTTAAAAATGGAGCATCAAGAGGAAGGATTCATAAATTCACTATACCGGCATAATTTCGCACTAAGTTGGAGAGGAAATGGCTGTTAATTTTTTTAAACTATTTAAAACCAATAACGGCTCTGAAATTTCATAATCGAAGCTTAGTGGAATAAATGCAAGGTATTGTTTTGACTGAAAGTGGAAGTAGTACAGAAAATACGTAGGTGTTAAAGTTAACTCTAAAATACTATGTTAACAATTGGTCAACTTTAGAAAAATCCAAATCAACTAATTTCTTATCACGTATGGATTGAAATGTAAGATACATCTTTTTGCTTACTATATCGAGGAGTGTGCTTCAAGTCTACATTAATATCTAAGCTATTTTGGTTGTACCGAGTTCATGAAATCGATAATTATTCTGGTTGAAAATGTTATTTTCCTAGTTATGCACAACTAGTTACGTGAAATGAACCCTCAATTGTGATTTTTAATGCGTTTCATTTCATCAATTTTTTTTATTTGATATTTTCTGTTATAATAAATTTATTAAAGCAATATACATGCAACGCACTCAGAATAAGTTAGCAGTTTATGTGACAGAAAATCTGAAATACTAGTTTAAGTTCGAATGTCAGTGGCTTTAAAAAGTAAAAAATTCTATTTGAGAATGTTAAACTTCTCAAAGCAGGAAGATTTATGTATCAATAGAAAGTGAAATTTTATTTATTGGTAATACAAAAATACCTGATATAACACTGAATGTAATAAGCATGGCTATAAAATGGCTTAAATGAAAAAAATGTAACACATATTTGCATGCGTTCCTCGAACACTAGTTTCTAAAAATTCGTGTTTATTATAAAACTATGCTCTTTGAAATTATAGGCCTGATTTTGAGATGCAGATTGCATGTATTTTTAAAGCGTAATTCTTCACTCTAAAATAGAAAAAAGTAAGTTAAATATTTTATTATTTTGGTAATTTGAGTTCCCGAATCTTACTTTACTTTGTTTTATGTTGTTAGAAAATAGTAAATTTGTAAAAACCCACTTCTTAAAAAGTAGCATTCAATCAAAGTTTTTTTTTTTTTTTTTTTTCATTTTGAGAGTTAAAAATTTTCCTTCAATGCCAAGTAGGTCTTGGAGAAAATTATTTTTTGAAAAGTTCATGATTCGCTTAAGCAATTATAACTCCTTCACTCAAATATTTAACAAATTGTTTTTAGCACGCTGAGAATTAAGTGATAATTTAGTAACATCAATCAAAAATAAAGAAAATACACGAAATAATTACCGTTATTCTTCGTTCAATCATTCTTTTATCAATTGTCTTGTCTGGAGGAGCACTGTTATGTTTTGATGGCTTTCATCTTTTATAACGAACGACTATTCCAGTTTTGTGACAGCGTCAATCATGGCCTTTCTTACACTGCCCTTCAAAAATATCATTAGGTTTTTGACAACTGTTTTAATCAAATAAATTAATTTAAATTTAATGTTTTGATACATTACTATAAAAATAGTTCTTTTTCTAAGTTGATGGACAGAATGATTAAAATTAGGAAGTAGTAAAATACACCTCGAAAAGCAGCCAAAAACGGTCAGCAATTTAACTTTTATACTTTCTGGTCGTTCTGAGATTTCTTTCTAGTTAGAATAAATATTTTAGAATATGATATTAATTTTTGAATTATGCGATTCCGTATGATGAATAAAAAAATGTTGAATAAATTGTATGGGCACATAAAACAAAATTTACACTTACTTAAATTCCTTTTTCTTTGATTTCAAAGGCATGAATTTGTTAATCATGAATTTATTATTTTCAGTCCTATCTGACCATAGGAAATATGTAACAACTTTAAATATTTTATTATAACTAGAATTTTCAATAATCTACCGTTACGGAGCTACACGTATATTACATTTATAATATATTTATTATATATATATATATATGTGTGTGTGTGTGTGTGTGTGTGTGTGCCTGAAATTCTCACAGCTTACTTGCTGCCGGGGTTTGCGGCTACTGAAAGGTAAGTTCTGTGTTCTAGCTTTACTTATTTTCAGCAATTTTTCCTTTTTGAGCATAATTGCTCCATTGTTGCATATTTACTTGGACAGGATTTTAACTTTGACAAGATTTTCATGACTAAAACGTTTATTTAATTTACGCATTCGAGTTCCCTGATTGTTTTTGCTTCTATAGGACTTTCAAAGTAAATTTCATTTCTGAAAATTGCTTGATTTTATTATTATTTTATTATTTATTATTGTTATTTTGCATTTACTTTATCATTTGATCATCAGCCATTTTTTTGATTTAGCTATTTTTTCTGATTTTTAGATTTTATAATTATTAAGAGTAATTTCTTTAAGCATTTTTGTACATTATAGGGCAGAGAAAACGAAAACATGTCGGGAAAGGAAAGGAATTTAGTGAGACTTTTTGTTTGTTTAATTTAAGTTAGTAAAGAATATGAATTCAATTAAAGCGGTTTAAAGGTGAATTCATTAGAACGAAACATGTTAAGGTTTTCTAATTGATCAACTTGGTTTGAAGCTTCAAAACACTTTTCCTTTGACAAGTTCTGTTTGAAGCTTTAAACAGAGGAGATTAACACAAATATTGTACTCTAAATTTCCCATTTTGATTGTAGTAATGTATTTTGTTTATATCTTGCCTTTTCTTATGCACTGCACTTTTGCAAAGAGTTTCAGGAAAATGATAGGATGCTTTTAAATATTAAGGCGGCTTTTTTTAGGTTTTAAATTCTATACTAAATTGTATACATATATATATAAATACAATTTAGTATTATATTTATGTATATATATATATATATATATACATAAAAGAAATATAAAAATAGGCTAAAAATTCGAATTAAAAATTTTTTTTTGAAACCCGTCCTGCTCTATAGCGCTCAGGATTGAAGTAGAATAAACTTAAAGCATCTAAATTAGTTAGTAAATTGTAATAAAAGCAAGGCAATTAATCTATAATATAATAATTGCAACCGTGTTTAAGAGGTTTAATAAAATATCAAAAATAATCCAATTAAAGAAAGAATTCATAGTTGAACAATCTCGAAAAATAAAAATGTGAAAGGGGAAATATACAAAATTATACAAATAAAAATTAAAATTAATCTCCTTTTATTGAAACTCCAATTCAGAACTCATCAGGGGAAAATTAATTAAAGCTTCATAAAAGTCGATTAATATGTTTCGTTCTCCTGGTTCATTTGAGATGAAAAACCGTAAAAAGGTTTCATCCAATTTTTATTAAAAACTTTAAAATTTATATAAAACCGAAAACTCGAATCTCAAATGTACCAGAATTTTCCCTACCAATTTTCGAAACACTTTGGAAAAAGAACATAATGCCAAAATGACATTACATAATGCCAAAATGACATTACATAATGACAAAATGACAATTGAAATATATATATATTTGCACAGAAGAGGGAAGTAAAAAGAAGCTAAGCTTTAAAGCACATTTGATTCTGCAGTTCCAGAGCAAGGAAGTTACACCAAGTATAAACAAGAATGCTATATTAAAGCAGTAAAAGTAAAATCTACTGTAATAGTTACAACAATATGTACTTCAAAAACAAAAACGGGTTAAGTAAAGACTAAACAATATTTTTACAGTCAAAAATTTATTATAATGCACGCAAACTAAAACATTTAAAAGTCAAAGAAATTATATACAAAGAATTGCAAAAAAATGGTAAATTAGCCCAATTCCAGGTTTCTCTCGGACTTCAGAGGAAAAGCGCAAGAAAACTCCAATTTAGCTAATTTCCTTGGCGTGTTAGTTAGAATTATACCTTTGCCTTTAACTCCATCTGTAATTAACTAGCATTCTGCTTTCTTGCCTTTTTTAAATGTTCTATATTGAAAACAAAAAAATTAATTTAATTCCTTAATAGCTTGGTTTCTGTTTGATGAAATATGATTAAATGTGATCCCCAGAAGCATTCTACGAAGAAAGATGTGAAGTTAAAATAGTGAATGAAATTTAACATTTAAATACACGCTTTTGATTTGCACGATATGGTGATCTATTTCCTCTTTTTAGCAACAAGGAATTTTTCAGTTGAGTTAAGAAATATTCTTGCCTTCAGATCATTTTCAATTAGTTTTGATTTAAAATACTTTATTTTGTCGCTTTTAGGAACACGAAATTATGCGATCAAAATCAAGCCATAACTCAAATCCTTCTATCAATTAATTATTCAAGAAGTGTATGCCTTATTCATTAGTATGATTAATTATTTCTATTGCGAAAAATAAAATATTTGTCTGCCTTCAAAAGGTTTGTATTCTCACTCCTTTATTTTGCTTTACCTGGTAGACTAAAATCCGCGAGCAAAGTTTCCTTTGCACTGATTGATTGAATTGAACTACCTTTTAAATTGAATTAATTGATTAAGAAGTGTAAGCTTTTGCATATGCCTCTCAACACATGACTATGGCAAAGCACCAATTTATAAGGGAAATTGCTACACATAGGTGACGTCACTCCTCACTTTCATGCGACATTTCGGGAATACAAAGAAAACGTCTATGAAGTCTGCCTTTACTTTGGCATTCGAATACAGGTTGAACTAGAAATATTCAGTGACCTTATTCACCTGGCTATTGTGGGCACCATGTTTATACACTAATAAGTATACAATGACTGAAGAATTATAAACAAATTATACAATAAATTAAAATTTGTAATTTTGTGAGAAATAAAGTCGACTTCTGTTTCACAATTACTTAATGATAACAATCATATATGTTATGGTTGTGAAAATCAAAAAGCAACATAATTATCTGCTTTGTAAAATTAGTTAATGCAAGAGAAGAGAAAGAAAGAAAAAAGGAATTATTAACTACACCACCCTCCAGGAAACCAATGAAAACGAAATTGATGCGGTTGATGAAGAAAAATACATTGAAAGTTACTGGACCTTCCATTTAATTGGAGGGCAGCGGCAATTGTTAAAATAAAACCAATTTTTTGTGAGAGCTTAGACTTATACAAAATCATTTTATAACCTCAAAGAGGCCCAAAAGTAAGAATTAAGCTTTTATTCAGAAAAATAATATTCAGAAATATATATTATTTACCTTCTGTAATATTTATATATGATGCGAATGTAACAAAATTTTAAATCTGCTGTTTTGATTTTTGTTCTGAAGAATATTTTTTAATCATCTTAAGTTGCATTATACTTTGAAAAAAGTGACTTAAATGCAGGTAAACCATAAGTTTAATTCCTAAAATGACTTTTTTTTTTTTTTTTTTGTTTTTTTTGTTTTGGGGGTGAGTTAAACTTTTTTTGTTAAAAAAGCGGGAAAAAATGAGATGTGGTAAAACGTTTATCTAGATTATGCGATAGTTAAAAGTAAGGTACCATTCGAAAAGGCATTCCTTCTCGCTGAATATCTATTTGAATGTCTTTCTTATTTCAGGGTGCTTATTCACTTTTGAATAAAATCTTTGAAATACAAAGTGATTCTTCAAATTTGGTTAAATTTTCAACATCACCCCTCATTATCGTAATTTGAATTCAAGAACTGAAGCTAAATTATGCGCATCTTTGTAGAAGTCGGCTCATTTATATCGCAAGTCATTTTAATCGAGGTAAAGTAGTCATTAGCTGCCCATCAATCACACAACTTCGATATCCTTTCGGAATAATTTCTTTGGAGTGTCTCTTTAAAGCTGTACAGATTTTTTTTGTCTAGATGAGGTAACAATATGATCAACTCCCTCTTAACTGCTTCTCACATTAAGCTTAAGAGGAAAATTTAATATTCTGCTTTTTCTTTCTTTGCATACTTTCAGTTCTCGCAAATGTCGATTTTTAACTTAAACGGATTTTATTAGGCAATGCATATTGGCTAGAACATCAACTAAAATGCGGTTTAGTTCCAAACTAAATAGTGATTTACTTGTACAAATCACTTACAGATGCATACTAAGATATTAAAATGCATAACAGTACTATTTTACAAACATATTCATGAAACTATATAGAGAAGATCAAACTCTGAAAGAAGACTTTCAGGGTTCATCTTTTTATGTACTAAAAAGATACTTTTTAATTTGGAAAAAAAAATTACATCTAAATTTAAATATATCTGATAAAACTACTAAAATTTATTTTTAAATTCATAAAAATAATAATACAAAATTTTATCGGAATGTATCGAACTTTTTTTCGCCGTTTTTGTATGGCAAGAGAAAATAATAGTTTGCTTTAACACCATTCTTTTATAAGGTATTTCTCCTACGTTCAACGCGAGCTTTTCTAGTGTAGTAGTTAGCACGCTGAGCCAGTGTTTCAGAAGTCCATGGTTCGATTCCCGGCGAAGGCGATTATTAATATTTCATCTTGCCTGCTTCCAATTTGACCTAATGTCTCTACGCTTTAAAAATGGTGCTTTATACTCAGTTTTTTTTTTTTTTAGTTTCTAGCCTTTTTTGCGCATACATTGCAGTTTATATTCTATCATTATCTCAAAGATTGATTTTAGTTACATCCCTGGCATAAATAGCTAAAATACTGCACAATTTTATATTATGAGTGAAAGTGGCTCTGAAACGTCTTCCATTTTTTGGTATTTTGGAACCTCCGCTGTTACAAAAGCCACATAAGAAAACAAAGGAAATGCTTCGGGTTTTTTTTTTTTTTTTTTTTTTTTTTTTTTTTTTTTTTTTTCAGCCTGAGTTCAATAAAATTATGTTACGCATATCAAACTTATTTAATTTCATAAAATAATGTCAAGGTTTCGTTACCAATGCACTTCAAATGCAAATTCCCTCTCTGGCTGGATTTGAACTGGCTGGAATGGAACACAAAAACTTTCTTTTTATTGTAATTATTATTGTTTTTAAAATTCATGCATTCACAGCGTAAATACTGCCAGCGCAAAGGGCATTCCCTCATAAATAAAAAAAAAAAAACTTACAGTAGGAGATTATTTGTTTATAATGATAAACCTGCAAATAAACCTCTCACTTACTAAATCATTTAATAAGTTAATCTATTCCATTTATACTTATCAACTTCCTTCAGTTTGCTTCACTTTTCAAATTGCAGTTGATTAATTAGTATATGATTTAAAACTAGAGTGGATGAAGGATTATATGCTTCTTGCAGCTTAAATTTTATTGGATGCATTTCATTGAGATGTACATTTTGTCTAATAATACACTCGTGTTAAAAATTAACAGAATTGCCAAATTATGTCTATTTTTACGAAAAGTACTGAACCGAAAAGGCTAATTATGGCAAAGGGACCAATTAACCGAAGAATTATGCAAATATTCTGAGTAGAAAATGTAAGCATACAAGTGCGTTTCACCGGGGCTGTGATTGTGGAGGGGATGTAAGTGCCCGAGGGGTTTTCTGCGATTTGTGTGCTCGCACTACTTCACGACATTCGCCACGTTTCTCGTAAAAGTTGCGTAAATTTTTTAAGGTATCAGCTAAAATGATCAGCCACGGGCGCAGGGATGAAGGAATGAGATGGAGTATTGTAGGGAGATTTGAAGCAGGCCCGATCACAAACGCATTTTGATACAAAACTCAATGTAAAAGCTCAGTATCGTCTGTAATTTGTGGAAATAGTTTCCGGACACTGAATCTATATCAACAAGGCCTGGATAAGGTCGACCATGATCCACAGTGACGAATGAGAAACGCTATTTTGCACTTCCAGCGCAGCGACACAGGACTGTTGCAGTTTCACAGCTCTCATGTGATCTGCATGCTGTCACTGGAGCCTAAGTTTTATCGTCTGTAGTTGTCCAAAGGCTTCATGAAATAGGGCTTTATGCCAGAAGACTCAACTGTTTGCGTCCAGTTCACTGCAGCAGTCAAGAAAACACATTTAGCATGGTGCAGACAACATGCACCTTGGACAAGACTTCAGTGAAGCACCGTGAGTTTTACACATGGGAGTCGAAATTCCACCTGGATACTGACGGCGTAC
Source organism: Stegodyphus dumicola (assembly GCF_044657685.1). NCBI lineage: Eukaryota > Metazoa > Arthropoda > Arachnida > Araneae > Eresidae > Stegodyphus > Stegodyphus dumicola. The sequence goes on from NC_140780.1 coordinate 194,034,773, forward strand.
CTATATGGGGATAGAGTCTGGAACATGAATCATTCCTCCCCCCAAAAAAAGGATCATTACGGTGATGGAGGTGTAGCGGTTTCGGTAGACATCTCTGTATGTGTTTGACAAGGGCTCCCTGAGTGCTACGAGTTACAGACAGGAGGACTTAGAGCCTTATGTTTGAATTTTCAGGGGTGCAGCTAATGCTAGATTTCTGTTAATGGGCGACAACGCTCGTCCACATATGGTTGAGCTGGTAGACGATTACCTGGAAAGTGAGAATGGTCGCCGTATGGATTGACCAGCCAGATCTCTTTCTTTACCTTAACCGTATAGAGCATGTTTGGGACATTCTTCTGAGGATAATTTCGTCTCGCCATCATCCTCCAAGAACCGTCCCGGAGTTTAAAACTGCCTTTCTGAAGGAGTGTGATCGGCTGCCATAGGACTCCTCAACTTCCTTCTGTCCGTTATGTCGTCACTTGACCTGTCTGCCTGTGAGAGAGGACTATCCGCATAGACTCATTTTCAGTTCGATATCACTATGAAAGTTTTGGACATCCCTGCACTATCAGCTTTTCTGATAATCATGAGTACATAAAATGACTTTTGAATAGTACTTTTCTTTCTCTGTTTCAAATGTATACCATTCCAAATTTCATTAAAAATCTGTCCATTAGTTTTTCAGAAATCCGACGTAATGTGAAAGTTTTCCAAGTATTGCACACGAGTGTAGTTCTAAGTAGAGATTCTGTTCAGTCAAGTTTTCATATTTAAAAAAAAATATTTCAGAAATAGAAATTCATTTTTAGCCCGTCCAAGCCAAGATTTTGTTCGAAATATCAATTATATGGTTCACTCGTAAATAACAGGAAAAGGACAAGAGTTATTACTTCTCTAGCAAAAGGATTAAAATGTTCATTCTTTTTCCTTTGTGTCTGTTGGAGAAATTTTGCCGTGGCGATTGGAAGAAAAATTATTGTATATTGAAAAACCGAAGATAATACTCACATCAGTTTTACAAATGAGTCTCGACATGTCCCACATCATAAAAAAGGAGCTGATAAAATATAAATGGCAACTAGTTGGAAGATTGAGTAGCAGAATAAAGATAAGCCTCCGTAGCTCAACGCTTGCAGCATCTAACCTTTCTTATTATAGACCGGGAAGAAGGAGAAGGTTTTTTTCGAGGAGAAATACCGTTTCATAGAGACTGATAATTCATGTGTTGTTGTCAAAAATTGTATTAAATATTTTATTAAATTGCATTAACTTCTGTATTAATTATGTCAAAATTTAGCCTAAGCCGCTTAAAATATTTTCGTGAGATTACCTAAAGAACGGTTTAAATGGAAACAGAAATTTCTACATAATTTGTGCGATAGCTGGAAATACTGCGCAAAAATTTAATACAGAAAATGTCTTAGAGAAAGTTATACCTAAGATACTTGCATTCTAACTGCAATAATCTTGACTATGATGTGCAATTTTAGAACTTGTGCTGTGAATGTTTAGAACTTGTGAATATTCACGTAAATATTTTTTGATAAATCGGCATTCACAGAGGGAGCAAATAAATTTTCTTCTCTATGTCATAAAAGATTTATACAAAATAATTCCATTTCTGCATAACGTATATAATACTTTTACTTTTAATAAAATCTTCAATAACGATAATCACTGAATAAGAATTACTGTGACTTCTGTTATATCTAAACTATAAAGCTTCTGGAATAACTTCATATTCTTAAGGTTATAATTTAACGAGAATTTCCTTTTGAGATTAGATTAAAAACTCGAAATTAGGCTAATATTTTGTTGACTATATCTCTGTAGATTAAACAGCAAACAAAGATTTCCTCGACATAGTATTTTCACTAATTCTTGGTTACAAGCGCTAAGTTTTCTCTAAAAAATGGCGTATTATAGAAATTAAAAGAGACTTTTTCCCTGAATCTGCAATGTAAGTTACTGATTACACTGAAGCATTGTACTTGAAGACTAAAGGAATATAAAACATACAGCAAACTGGCAGTTTTTATGCAAGAATGAGCTGGCTGCATGAGGTTTCAATGTTTTCTTCATTGCGTTACTTATATATACGATTCAGATGTTGAGAATTTTATTGCTATCTATGATGTGACTTAAAGCTAAGATAGTGGGGCTATAAATAGAAAAGAACAATACAGTAATATCCTAATTCAAGATGATGATGATATCATTGGAATGCAAAGATTAACAATGATGCAATTTTGAACAATATAAAAGGATTACATTTACTGTCTTATTTTGCAAAGCCAAGAATACTACACATATATCATTGCCGAAATATAACCTTCGAGTCCACCGATAACGCTACCATTAACTTCACCCTTGTAGTACGTATGATGTCTAGTGGAAAGACAGACCAGACGGACCACCTGTCAATAGGACAGTAAGAGTGATTTGTGATGAGTCAAAGCAGAGATATCAAAGCGAGTTACGAATGAAAGGTCCCACTTCTTATCGTATTTTCAACTAAGAGCAATCCTATGTTACAAGTCGATTAGCAATTCAATTCTCGATCTTTAAGTTAACGAAGCATTGTTTCAACTCTTAGTCAGATCTACCGAAGAAGCATAAATTTGTCGTAATGCATCGCTTACGACTGATAAGAGCCGGTTATTCGCTCGATAGATCGTGATAGACGGCCGTCTGTTATCCACCTAGCGTGGGATTCGCAGATTTCCATGGACAAAACTAGTCTCTAGTGAAAATAAATTTGTGTGAGATTAGGTATAATAAATGAACACAGGAAGCTAGTCTTATTATTTAGATTACTATATTTAGATATCTATGCTACAATGTAAATTGCTTTTTTTTCTGAAGGCAGGGCTTTTTACACATGAGCGAAAATGATTGCATTTAAAAAAAAAAAAAAAAAAAAAAAAAAAAAAAAAAAATCTCACCATGCTTTTGTCTTAGTCTAAGAATCAGTTATAAAAAGTGAATCTGGAGTTGAAATAGCACTATGATTGATAGGTTTCGAGACAAAGAGATGCAAGTCACATACACGTTATTTTGTTACCACATGAATTACAGCTTGTTTTACATTACTACTGATTCAGCTTCCCGCTTCTCTGAAAAGCATTGATGCAATTTGAGGAATGTAAAGTGAAATTATATATATATATATATATATATATATATATATATATATATGGGTGTATGTATGTGTGATAAAAACTTAGAGAGACCGCTGCAACGAATTGACGATGGTTCTCTGCATTTTACCACATAGCCGATTGAGCATAATCGTTATTGCTGAACACGAACTTATTATCTAAAACATATTTTTCATTACGCATGATCATGAACATATTAACACACACACCCCAATTTTATATACAGTATCATATTTTAAATAACGGCGTAGTTAGCAGCACGACAATGAACAGCAAAATGATACAGCGTCGAAGCGGTAACAGAGCTGGAAGCTAACTGCGCTTTTATGCAATGTGGCAGACTGCTAAGAGAAAGGTTTTGGTTTAGTTAGAAAGGTTAGGTTCTGAAAATAACTATGTCATCAAAGTTACGCAAGCTTTGTGGCATAGATTAATCTAGAAATGACGCAATCCAGAGGAGTTATTACGATTTTTAGAATACAGAGGGAGAATTAAGGGATTGCTGTTAATTTAATTTATAATTTTGATTTACATGTTTTTTTTTATCTTACATATACATAAAGCTTCTCTGAAAATTGTCTTTGAATGTCCTTTGCGAAGAAGTAGCAAAAATGTAAAAATATGAAACAGGTATTAGTTTAAATTTTAATAGCAAAATTTAGATTTGAAAATATTAGAAACATGCGATTTGCTACTAGTCAAATTTAAATATTGGCTATGTAATTTGAGAGATGTAAGTAAACTTTAGTTTGTAAAAAACTTCGCTTTGTATGACCAAATTTTATGGTTTAGGTAGAAGAATTAATGATATTTGAATTGGAAATTATAAAATTATGCTCTTTGATAGTTTGGAAGAAGCAAAGGATTAGCAGATAGAATTTTCACAGTTTCCAACTGAGAAAGAAAAGCTAGTAGCCCTCTTTTCTGAAATAAGAAATAGGAAATTCAATACTAGACAAAATAAGAAACGATTACGAGAGAAATTTGATAAGACTTAAAATTCCTACAATACGAAGCTGTCGTATGGTTTACATTGATTGCAATAAAACTAATGATTTTCCTGCTGATTATAATGTGGCCAACATTTGATTGGAATTCAGGAAATGAAAATTTTTCAGAAATATAACAGCAACCGAAGTCAAGATTCATGACAACTTTCATAAAAGGATGACCCATGAAAATAGTCTTCTAGTCTTCAAAAACGCAGACAAGTAAATCAATAAAATTCTTTTCCAGTAAAAGACTTTGTGAAAATTCTTAGAATTCAAGTACTTTTTTTTCACGTCACATTTCTTAGGCAAACCGCTATCTTTAGGTTACTGCTGCATCTCCTGATATAACTTTATTTACTTGTTAAAATAACAAAAAGAAATGTAGAATTTTAACTCTTAGTCACATATTCCTTTTAAATCAGTTTTAAAATCTTTAATGTAAAACCGGACACTTATAATAAGGGTGCCCCCCCCCAAAAAAAAAAACTCTGTTAAGAAGTTTCCCCTCCATATGAACATCTCAAGTATACTGATGAAATGTAAGATTCTAGACTAGACGAAATTTTCCTTTTTTTAGTGATAGAAAAAACTTATAGTGATTGAATAAATATTATTGTACTTAGGAAGTATTATTGTACTTCCTAAATACAATAATATTTATTACACAAATAATAATAATCTGCACTAAGCAACTAAGGAATTCTTTTATGTACATAATATGCATCAAAAACGCATCTTGTTTGGAAGGCCTTTTTATAATTTTTTTTTTTTAATTATTCGTACATTCTCCGAAATGTTGTCGAACAAAATATGGTACAGGAATATATAAACATGCTGAATACCTACACTACGAATATATCGACTAAGCTGACCTAAGCGGTATGAATGTAATGTTTCATGCCGCCAAGTGGCGAAAAGGTATTCAGCGTAGCTGAGCATTCACTTCGCCATCGGATATTAATTGCATATTTTACGCTACATACATTTTTATACGGATAGGTGAGCAGTGCATAATATTATGCACTATGGACTTGTGAACTTGTACATCAGCCTTAAACCTACAAGCTTGTCCTTATTTTTTACTAAAACTTTTTGTATCTTTTAAAAAAAAAAAAAAAAAAAAAAAAAAAGTTGTTTCAACCAGAGCCAGGACAAGGGTGGGGCAAGTGAGACACCTGCCTCGGGTGAATCACTACATGGGGCGCCAAATTGGCTATACGAATTCAAAAATTACTTTAATTATGTTTTTTAATTTGTATGTTATTATAGGGGAAATAAGCTTCAGGAAAATTAAACCAATAAAACAATAGGGAGAATTGCAAGAAAACCTGGAAATTAATGCAATGTGCATTTCGATGTTTTTTCTTATTTATCAAAAAAGAATTTTTTAACATTTTCATATGAAAGCTATAAATAATTGGCTATATTACTTTTCTGAATTTATAAAACTACTATTAAAATATACTTTAAGAATTATGGTATAATTATGATATTTTAATTCAATACATTTACTTTTGTTTAATACAAATATAGCTATTTTGATATATAGGGGGGGCGCATTTACCTCTTTACCTCAGATGAAAAAATATCTTGGCACATATAATATTATATAGGGGCACGCATTTACCTTTTTGCTTCAGGTGAAAAAATATCTTGGCACGGCTCTGGTTTCAACTACAGTTCGCATATCGCAAGAACTCCGGCCACGTGCAGCGGCCATTATTGATACCTTATGCTTTTCTTACTTGATTTGTTTTTGCGTTTGGACGATCAATGTCCCTTTTGTTTATTTACTGCTTTTTCTATATTTATGGATGAATTTTGGGCAGATGCTATTTTATCACTCACAGCCTGTCGAGGTTGGGCAATTTATGAGCAACTTAAGCGAAGACTTTCTTATTTATTAAATTTATTCAAATTATTTGGTCTTAGTAAATTGCTCATTGGTTAGCTCAAAAGCATGTTATGAATTTTACTTTTCTCCGGCTCCCAACCCCTGATGAAGAAGTCTTTTATTAAGATCTTATAATAGGCTTATGAAAATTTATGTCTGAGTATCACTCATTCAGTTTTCTGCAGTGATTGTATTTTGACTAAAATGTTCATTTTGATTTTTTCATTTGTTGCTGTTTCATAAAATATGAATATAAAATTTAGACTAGATTATTATATAAAGAAAAATAATTAAAAATGATTAATTTTAAAAACTATAGGCAAAAATATTGTTTTCTGAAATGTCTTTTGTAGTGAAGTAAGTAGAAAAACATTAAAAGATGTGTAAGATTTATTCCTGTTTTGCGGCTCTGAAATAACTGTAAAATGCATAGTATCTCTATCAGTAAGCATGCTAATGTGATATATAATGAAGATTGCTATGAATATTAAATTTACTTTGGAAATATACAATGGTGGAGAAATATCGCTGTTAAAAATATTTCGCTGTGATGTATGAGAAATCGAAAATCCAAAATAATTCTGTTCAAAATACATAAGCTTTAATATTCCTTTTCTTGAACTTAAAATCAACTCACATAAGTATAGCAGAGTGTTTATTAAAAGGCTTACCAACCTCATTAAGGGCAACCAGAGGTGATGAAATATATCCAGAAATATATTCCTAACATTTAAAAATTAAAGGAATTGAATATTAAATATTTGCCAAGTTTTTTTTTTTTTTTTTTTTTTTTTTTTTTTTTTTTTTTTAATTTTCAAGATTTTGCATGTTTCAAGCATGTACAATGCATATTTAAAGTTACCGTTGCAAACGAAATTTCTTAAAGACATACGTTTAAGAAATAGTACCAAAACAAATCTCCTTATAATTGCCTAAAATGCTGTACAGATTAGAAAACAAATACGTGAATAAAATTTGTTTTAAAAATTATTTTTCATGTTTTTACTTTTTCTAAAAATATACTAAATTCCCGTAAAATATACTGATGAAAGTAGTTCTGAAATTTCATTACCTTTTTCAGTTAATAAAATATGCTTACTATTTATGCAAATTTGTTTTTTTTTTTTTTTTCATTGATGAATTTTTTCACATAACTTTCATTTTAACCCCCCCCATCAACCTATTATATATAGGTCAGGCAGGTTATGCTTTCGGTCTAAAAATTAGAAAGTTAGTTCTTATTCAATAAGCACGAATTAGGGTCCCCTAAACATGTTTTCTCTATTTTTAGAATTACGTAACCTTTTGTCCACAATGAGTCTAATACCGAACTTTCAAAACTTTCTCTTTTCCTCATTTAAGCTTTTTGTACTCCTATAAAGAGCTGATTAGATTTTGGGTGAACCTGGACAAACAGAAACGATACTTTGCTTGAAGCTCATAATTATTTATAATGGACAAACAGAAGTGATACTTTGCTTGAAGCCCATAATTATTTATAATGGACAAACAGAAGTGATACTTTATTTGAAGCCCGTAACAGTTTTTTTATGAAAAACTGCATAACAATACAATTCAAAACTTTTCAATTTCAGAATTTTTAACATTTTTATATTACTGAGAACAATACCTTAGATTTTGGCTAAAATTGATAATCCGGAGCTGATACTTTACTTGACGTTCTGCAGAGATTTTTATGAAAACTATATTATGATACTGGGCCAAATAAATTACAATTTATGAGAAATGAAAAGGAAAGCATTTGAATATGCTGACATAAATTTAGAAAAACAATTAATTTTTTTCACGTGGTCAGTTATGCCTAATAAATTATAACCCAAAATTTCGTGTTACTGATTTTTCTATTTATTGAAATAAAATATTAGGTTTTGCTTATAAACGATCAACCGGAATTTATACTTTACTTAAAGCTCGTTGCTGTTTAAAAACATGGAATTGGACAGGAGTCATGTGCCGGACCCATCAGAATTTTAAGTTCGATTTGCAAGCGATATTTTTGCATTTATATCGTATTTTGCTACATCATATACTGTCACAGTAAGTTCTAATTTACTTTTTTGTTTACTTTTCTTTTTATTTGTAATATCTTACATAAAAACACACATACTATATAAGCTCAGTCGTGATAAGACAATAAAGAAAAGTCAATTGAAGGAAACAACAATATATTGTTTAAATAAATTGTTCAAAAATCCGAATAATGATTTTTTCCCCAAAAAAAACGAAATACAGCAATTTCAACCTGAACATGAACTTTCAATTCAGATTTATGGAAGCAAACTCGAAATTTAATGAGAAATGTACGCTTAATAAATACAGGCAAACACACTTTAATGAATGAAGGCATGGACGGGGATAAATCGGTTAGTAAATAAAAAAAACTTTCTGAAATTTAAATCATTAGCTACATCGTAAAACACTATCATAGCAAAATAAGTAATTATCGTGTTGAAAGCTGATTAGAATAATCAGTGTTCCAATCTTTATTCCTATGGAAATTTATACATAAATTATTACCAAATGAATTAGCAAAAATAAAATTAATTCAAAAGTAGAAACTATATCTTAGCTGATCTAACAGCTGCATTTAAGCATAGGGATAAGTGATAGACTAAAGGATTAATTATAAAAAATAAGTTATTGCGACGTCTTGAATCGAATGGACCATTAAATTCTTAATGAAAAAAGTAGAATTAAACAATGCAAAATGCTGTAAAAGCTTAAAAAAGGGCCTCGGCGAAGTAAAGACTTAAACGTAAGTACATTCGGAAAAGAATCCTGGGCATATATAAATAAATTCAAAAACAGAGTTTATAGAAAAATGGGTAACTGCATCCCTCATTTATTTCATCGCGAGAATTAAAATTAGAAGTGCAGTTAGAGATCTAAGATCTAATTTCTAATGAAAATCTATGTTCATACTGTAGAATTTAGAATAATATAATAAAGCAATAGTTACTAAAATTTTAGAAATAATAACAAATTTATTACTAACTGTCTTTGTTTTAATGCTTATTTAATATTTAGAATAATAATATTATTTCTAATGTTTTAATGATTATATATGTGTGTTTGTGTGTGCGTATGAATGTGTATTAGAGTTCTTTTACATTTTTAATTTCCTCCGGCAATCTTGAAATAACATTAATTGTGGGCAACTAAGCAATAACGGTATAAGTCAGTTTGCCAAATTTTAAACGAACAGAAATTGTAGACAATGCGACAACAGTAGTAAATTCCGATGACGACAACGAGAACAGCGAGGAAAAACTAAAACTTAGTAACTGAAAAAGCATTTAAATTTTGCTATATATAAGCAAGAACAAAAACAAGGAAGAACGAGAAAGTATGGACATATTACGAATATTTAAGACATCTCCGATATTAACAATAAATGAAATAAAATCTGCTAAAAGGCGAAAGAAGGTAGTCAATTTTTCGGCAAATTTGAACCAATTAATGGTCTTCGGAGTGAATTTGAGGTAAGAAGCTGGAATTTTCTGTTAATTACATTTTTAAGGACTTGATATTCTTTTCCTATTAGCTTTTAATAAAAACATATATTGCAAAACAATAAATATACACCTGTTGCGCCTACCTTTCTAAAAAGAGAAAAATAGGAATTCCAGATACTGAACTTTTAAAACGTAATTTGAAATTTTCTTGATTTTTAATATCTTTTGCCGTTTAATAAGGACAGAAAACTATGATCCATTTATTAGTTCGGTTAAAAGGCTTCTATAATATTACTGTCATCATCATAAGTATATCTATATTAAAATAACGACAGAGAGGGACATTTGAATTTCTATAAGTGAAGAAAGATCTGCTCATCTGAGATCCAAATTTGAACTTTCTAGATTTACTATGTGCAATTTTAAGTTTAGGAAGCTTTGGAAATTTCAGAATTTACTTTTCAGCTTTTTTAATCTATAACTTGAAAACGGGAGCGGGGCGGGGGTAGGTTAAAACTGCTGTTGCCAACTACGCATATAAAATATTATATTAAATCTGACATGAATAAAACAATTTGCGCGTAAAAATTTAATTTTACGTTGACTAGTTCAGATATCTTTACCTTAATCTTAAAATTCCGTATTAACTCATAACCGGATGCCAACTTTAGAGTCTTTTTATGTATTTATATAACATGTATTTAAATGGCCAATGAAACATCTATTACTATTTTCATAACTTAAAAGAGTAATGAGAAAGCGAAAAACACATTTGATTTGTTATTTTTGACAGTGATAACTATTATTGTATAAAATTATATGCAACCCCTAGAGTGAATATGAGCAATTATCTGACCTACCCATATTGTAGTTCTGTTGTTAGATTTGCCACATCAGTAATCAACTTAAAATGCTTGGCTTGGCAGTTCATTCAAACAGCAGCCTACGTTTTGTACCTGACCATCATCAACCGTCTTAAAAGGAAGTAGGGTAAAAATGAAGTGACAAGAAAGAACAAGATCCGGTCTTTAGATATTGTCTTTCGCTGTTCAGCGCCATAGAGTAAAAAGAAAAAAGAAGAAATGTTGCAGTAATAACAATGGATTACCCTCAATTATACCGACATACAGCGTGGGAGAAGAGTATCACTACTTGAAGTTGATTATAAAAAGCTGATTCTGCTATATTGTCGATGGTCTAATGCACTTAGCGTTATCTAGATTCATGCAGCAGTCATCGGCCGTTGTTACTTTTTGTACAGCATGCAGAACAAGATCTCCATGTATTCTGAAAATATTAATTTACTATGTTGATAAACCACGTTCTTAGCATCATTATTATATATTGATAATAATGGCTTAATTTATTATATAATGATTACTTATTTTTGTTTTTATACATTGTGTATAGAAAGTGCCCATCATGGACAAAAGATGCTTAGAAGTTATAAAAATTTCGATTGGATACAAACATAAATTTCCTATACAGTGCTAAAATAAAATATTTGAAAGATAATGCACATTTTTATTTATAACTTTACATAGCATGCAGTTTTCATAGAATTTCTATCTTGACAGAGAAAGAAATATCCTAAAATTACCCAGAGAAAATATTCTTAGGCACATGCATTATAGATCAGTCTAACATAACATAGATTCTCTATCTCATTTACATAAAGAAGTCCCAAGAAAAAGGCTGAGATTGCTTTTATAGCGTATGTTGCATTTCTAAACTGCAAACAGAAATTCAATTTTACTGCAAATGCTAACTGGTTTTTAATTTCTTTGCTTTTTGGAGAATACTTTTAAACATCTGTCAATGTTTTATTTACCTGAGCAGAAGCTTGAGTTACAACGTAATATCTGGCTAGAACACTTGCGTCTGAATTCCGTGTTGATCAGTTTACTGCTGTAATGTTTATTATGTGATTATGAAATGTAGCAGAATAAAGTGTAAATGATTATAATAAAACAATTAACGTCTCCCTTTAAAAACGTCTTTGAAAAGATATAAAAAATAAAAACTGCAGTACAAATAAAGTTACAAACTTTGTTATCCCCGTAATCCATATATCAGTTATCTTACTTTAATCATTTAAAACGTTATTTTGTGAGATTATTTATTGACAGATAAGCCATGTTTTAGTTACCGTTAGAATGTTTCTATCCTAAATGGCGATGAAATGTGCATTTCTAAATTAATACACATTTCAGTACAAAAAAAGTAAAATCTACCCTTTGTAAAATAGCTTGCACGGTAGAAAAATGGAAATTGCTTTGAGTAATAAAATGCTAATTTCGGGTTTACTAGAAAATACCTTTTAATGATTTGTTTTATTGTTAAGGCTTAAATGGTCTTTTCAGAGGTCATAAATAAAATGCTGTTTCTTTATCTAATGAAAACTATAACTTGCGCAGAAGAAGAAATTCATATTTTAAACATAGTTTATTTATAGCAATGCAAAATATTTTTATGAGGATATTTTTCATAAGTTTTAGTAATTAATAAAATAAAGTTAAAAAGACATTGTTCTTTAGAATCCTAAGTAATCAGCCTCGTGATTTTTTAAACTGAATATTTTTTTAATTTAAACAAATCACAAAAGTGCAGACATTTCCTTAGATATAGCCTGAATGTTATTGCAAGACAACCTCGGTTGACTGAACATAAAGTGTTAAATTATAAAGATAATATATCATTGTAACTTAAAGACTACTTTGAGTTAAGTAGTATTAATTAAGCTCGTAATATGCAAAAAAACACTTTTGTTAGCTCACTGTATCATAACAGAGAATAAAATTCTTTTATCAGAAAAAACTGTATTCACTTTACTTTTCTATTCAAATTTCAAGCCGAAATCTGGTAAGTTAAATTCTCTGTAAAAAGTGAGATTTAATTTACGAGTTTATAAGTATTAATGATTACAATGCAAAATAGTCTAGTTGAAAATTTCTCATTTAGTTGCAATTATAGCAAGGATAACTGGATTCTGTGCGAAAGAAGGACTTAATTTCGTTTAGATCATTTATTTATTGCAGTCAGTTTGAATATGTAAAGAACGAAACGAATGATTAATGTTTCTGAGTAAACTTGCTCCCATTTTTAGATATTTCAGATGTTATACAAGCAGCTATTTAGCAGATTCAGATGTTATAGGAGCAGTTATCCCAGCAATCATTTAAGAGGAAATTTTCTATATGCATTTGACAAACAAGGATCTGTGTAAAGGATTATAGATACATAATTTTTAAGACAAACTGCAATTAGTAAACTTAGAATTAACAATAATATAGCGAGCAGAAGATTTTTGAGTTCTACTAAAAAGGAGCAAATTATATTAAATTAAAAACAATTTTCTAGCAAGGGTTATAAGATAATTCACATGTATCTGAGAAACCAATATAAACCCGAAAAATGTTTTTCAACGTATTTGATAAATGTAATCATATTTTTCCAATAATTTACATATGGTTGTTCTAGATAAATATAAAACAAATTAAACTGTAGCATTTTTTAATTCTGTAGTATATTAATTATATAGTAAGGAAAGATTCCTTCCGTATATGCTTAAGTAAATTTTCTACAACTCAGAAAAAGCAATGAATAGACTCACAATTTCTTTACTAAATTTATATATATAGATATAGATATTATAAAACTTTGAAATTATAAAACTTTTATAATTTCAAAGGTTTGCGATACAACTTTAAACATAATGTTTAATATTCTTGGACACAGCTGAAATTTTTCTAGAATTTACTTTAAATTATGCATATGTATACATATTAGCTTTTAAATCCGTAATTAGCAAATCGGAAAGTAATGCGTTTCACAAATTACTTATTTTTAGCACTCCTTTAAACGAAGCTCAGTTCGGCGGGTTTTAAATTAAACATTGAAAAGCCCCCTCTGATCAAACAGCGTGATTAATTATTACGGTTCACATTATGTCACTCGTTGTCGGCCTATTTCATTTAAAGTAATCATGATGATTAATAACCCTACATGTTTCTGTTTTGACACTCGCTCATTCCCACTTTCTTCAAATGGTTCCCAGTCCATTGGATCACTTGGTTTTATTTTCCAGAAACCACCAACAGATGGAGAATGAGTCTTCGATGATGGGACTGAGAACGAAGCACTTTGATTTGTGACCCTAATCACATAAATTACCCAATTAGATCATTTCTGATGGGAATGGTAACATTATCCGAATTATCATTCCAGTTAGGACAGAATAAATAAAAATAAATGCGATGCTGAACTTTGATATAAAGGATGAAAATCTTTATGCTTTCATCAAATGTTTTGACTATAAGAGCACTTATTTCATTTAGTTATATCAATATTTATTTGTTTTAAGGCGAAGCTTCATAAAATAAATATCGAGACAGTTTTCCTGTGAAAATTGGATCATCTTTATATTATCACGGAAAGCGTCTGGAAATCATTTTTTTTTTTTTTAATCTTAGTAAACTTTCTCGGAATATAATTAAGCTCAAGGACTAACATTAAAAAGCAGAATTAATTAATTGTAATCATTTATACGTTGAACTTAAATGTTAAGAATTTATACTTAACCTCTATCTTTGCGTCAATTTATCTTTCATTGACTTCATTATATTAAGTCTAGCAGCTGAAGAAAATTAATAAACATTAAATTTGTTATTTGTTCATTGGAATTCTAACACAAAAAATAAAACTTACAGTACTTACACCGAAAAAGTCCCAAATTAAATTTAAAGCTCCGTTATAGTCATTGTAATGCATTGCTCTTGCTTTCTCTGTATCCTTTTACTGTTCCTTTTTTAATTAATCATTGCTTATTTTTGTTATTAGTCTTTGTCATATTATAAGTTTTTGACTAATAGTAGAATATAAACTGCTCGTTTTAGCTAGGAAAAAACGAAAATTATATGCAATTTCTATTTAATCGTAATTATACTGAAATTTCGTTTTTAATACTCGCTTAAATTCTCTAAGACTTTATAATTCAGAACAATTGTTTCCTAGAGAAATTGGGTAATAATTTAGCTAAAATAATAGTTTAAAAAGTATAAATAGTAAAACATTTGAACAATTGCTCTTCTTGTGTTCTAAAATTCACCAAGAAAATCCTTTTCCTTCTTTTTTAGCTGATAAATAAATATTTTGCAATCAAATAAAGTTAAAAAATTTTAAATTGTCTTTAACTTACTATAGCATAAGAAACAGTAATAAACAGTTCAGCGCTTTCAAAAATAGAGTAATTTACGAAGCAATGACCTGATGCTTATAAATTTGTGTTTGTTTAAATATTTAGGATTTATGAAATAAACTATACCCCTCCGATTTTATGAACATTAAAACAAAACCTTGCAGAAACTGAAACTAAGGTACCTAATAAGTATTTGATATAATTCACATCTAAGTAATTACTGCTAATAGGTATTGTTTTCTTTAAATAACGCTTTGCAAGCTTAATTTGTAAGAAAAAAACAAAAAGCAAATAAATCTGATCTGGTCACGGTACTTATATCCATGAAGCTCCAGATGATTAGTTGCACTGTATCTAAGGCTTTGCACAGGAGTTAAAATGTTTTTCATCCTTTAATTTAGGATATCGCTCGAGGAAACACACGCATTTAAACAAGAAGTCTAAAATTTCGAATACCACTAATTAATTCCATATGCATGTGAGTGCAAGTATGACTATCACAGATACCAAAAAGTAACAAGCTAGCTCGAGGTACTATTTATAATTTGCATTAATTAACGTTTGCATATAAACAAATTACAGACATTAGGAAGCGAATGAGCGTCGAACTGGTTGATGCCCTCACCGGAACTTGGACCTCTCGAATACGCACCGAGTGTGCTACCGTTACACCACGAAGGCATGCAGAAAAGAGTGAGAAAATAACCTTATATACTTCCGACTTTTAAAGGGTGGCTGGAGATTAGGGGACCCAATCGCCAAATCCTGGTGGTGAAGAATCATCATTTACCATTTTTTAGTTTGGGTGCCCTAGAGTCATTAGGTTATTTTGAAGCAGGAGATGTGAAAAATGTGCAGTGTGCTCGGAAGGACTCGAACTTGGATATCTCGAGTACTCGCCGAGTGTGCTACCGTTACACCACGAAAGCACGCAGAAACGAGGGAGAAAATATCCTGTAACGGAATTCTTAGAACTATTATAAGATTTTTTCAGAAACCCTATGCCACTCTTAGAAAAATATATTAAAAAATAATATTTAAGGTAGATCAATATGTAATAGGCACTTTATGTAAAGATATTTAAAGAAAAGTGTTGTTTTTTTTATTAAAAACTTTTAATATAAAACTAATGTAATTTTCTTATTAATATCATTAAGTTGCCATACATTATTCAGAATGGCATTAAAGTGCTTATTGCTATATGGGATGTATCATAAAACTCCAAGATATTTTGCATAAATTTACGACTAAATATTTAAGAGTTGCTCTTGATAAAATTTAGATTTTTATGTCGAATCTGTTGATTCTGTGACTAAGTTGTTACCTTTCCTTCACTACTAAATCATCTTATTTATGGTAGTGCTCTGGGAACATTCTTTTATAGCTTTCTTCAACTGGAAAAGGTGCTATATTGTATAGTTTCTAACACCTCATCTAAATTCAATTCCTTTTCCATTAGAAACCTGTACCTCTGCCAGGCGTTACACGCCATTCTCTTTGACATATAATGACCAAATGTTAAGCTTTAAAACTAATCTCTAACTAAACGTATCTTCATATATTTTAGTTAATAAACACTAGACAGCTAGTGTGCGTTTTTAAAATTTTCTTTTTGAATTTTATTTTGACTCACGGAACCCTGGGGTTTGACTTGCGGTTTGACCCAAAGGTCCTGTGGAACACAGTTTGAAGACGACTGATATACAGTATTAGAAACTTAGATACAGCGAAAAAACAAATTGCCGATATATAAGTGATAGCATGATGTAATGCAATACCTGTAAAAATTGCAACTATAATCTTAACAGTCAACCAAATTTATATTGCTGCTAAAACAGCGGTATATTAGAATTTTATGTATGCACATAAAAGCCATGTTAGCGAGCATAAAAAACAAGAACTTTAACTGAAATTTTATTTAAAGAAAAAGTATGGTATAGAAAGATATAACATGGTTTTGATTTAACATTTTAAACATAATGAAATTTATTGAGAGTACTTTTTCTTCTGAAACTGCCGCCTCATGGAAGAAATTGAACTACTCATATGTGTGTATATATATTAGAAGTTATTTATTAGAACAGTTTTGGGATTATCTCCTAGGAAAAGAAAGGAGATTAGGAAGCTGAATACAAAGTGAGCTTTAATGAAATTTTTTATTGCCATAGGCAATACTAATTTTTTTTTTTTTTTTTTTTTTTTTTTTTGTTGTTGCTACACTAGCATTAAAGTGAACTTTTTATTCAATTTCCTAATACATTTTTGTGAATAAAATGATAAGTAATTTTATTATTCTATAAAATTTGTGTTAATAGTTTTAAGTTAAGATACTTGAAAAAACATTCAGGATGATACTATTTCATACCAAAATTCGGAGCTTTTAATAATAAATTAATAACAAGTGAATTATTCGCACTAGCCAATTAATCTTGGCTTGCCTAAAAGGTGATTATACTACACTATTGCTTCACCATGAATGAAAATCGTTTCATTATATGTACGAGTACGTAAATAATAACTTAACATCTGCAACTAAATCTTAGTTTAAGCTTGCTTTTTCCACACATTACGCATATAATATAGATAAACATACAAATTGTAATTGAAAACGCAATACAAACGTTTATTTTACTGCAAGTTACGCATGTCTAATTTCTTCAATTCATTCCCCTTTCGCTACTGCTCTGAGCCATTCCTATCAAAAGATGAGTCGCTCCACTTCAACTGCAGCTTGCCCTTCATACGATACTATGATTTTCCATTATTCCTTTCTCGTCAATCTTACTTCAATAACTTCCGTCATCAACCCCCTACGTAGTCTCAGACTCGCATTTTTGAATCCTCCCTTTTAAAGCTTTCATCTACTTCTTTTACCGCAAGCCCAAAAGGAAAAAAAAAAAAAATCCTACGTGTCTATGGATATTTCGTTTTCCGTTGTGGCAATAGTAATAGCATATAATTTTGCCGAGGTTAGAACTTACATAATGGACTTCAGTTTATGTCTGTTGTACTCGGATAATATTGATGGAATGTGTTGTCTGCTTGCTAACTTTCTCGTACTTAACCACCATCTGCTTCAGAATTCTACAGTTCGAAAACTAATCAATTGTAGCCTGCGAGAACGTTTCCGTCTCTCTCACTGGGGAGATCAATCCAATTCTCATTACATATATCATACTACACTTCAATCTAATCAACCCTCAAGTGAAATAAATTCAACTGAACGCGTTTTCGGAGTTCACGATCGTGCATGCTATGTCTTTGTGGTAGAAGCTTTTCTTCATATGCCATTTTCTGAAACTTTGTAGAGAATAGGCTTTATGAAATTATAAGCTTTAACAGGCACATCAGATCTAAAAATTTTAAATGAAAGATTCTGGTTAAGGGACTATATCCTAAACTAGAAAAGTAATAATCATTCAGAAATTGAATAACTTAAGCAATAAGACACAGATGATAATAAAATCATTAATTCAGTTTCATTCCATTTAGGATATTTCCGTATTGTAAGTAAACTCATGAAGCGTTTGCAAATATAATAATCATGTTCATCATTGTTTAAGAAAAACATAAAAATTATACATTAAAAGTTAATTAGATGTTAATATTTGATTTTTAATTGTTATAAGTTTATTTTTGTTGATATTATTAAATAGTACTATAAAGAAGCAGCAACAGACTAATTATTATTATAAATTAAAAGGACCTATATGAGTTTGTTTTTTAAAAATTGGATTTTTAGTATTTTCTAACTTAAGCATAAAAATGGATTCCAGATTATGTTAATTAAGTGGAAATAAAGACAAGTATACCATGAAGAGGAAAGTTAAACCTCTTTTACAAGAGATTTAATTCAATTAAATGGGAAGGAATGCCTTCTTGGATGACTTTCTAACAGAAACTATGTTATTGTTTTTGTGATTTATCTCATTCGTCTTATAGTAACATCAGAACAAGCCCACAAAATTCATCGGGGCAAGAAGTGCAAGATTGCGCTTGTCGTTGGCAAGAGGCTTGAGCATCACACAGGTGACAATACAATTTTGCTCAGTTCCGCCACCTAATTTTGAAGGAAAGCACCCCGGGGGGGACGAATCCGAGGATCTCCCACCCCTCTTCCCCTACCATCAACCTCTCAAGAGAAGTTTCGGCTCGCCGCATATTAGAGTGCCCCCGTGCCGCACAGACATTATACATTTACAAACATTCATGCCTTCTCCGAGATTCGAACCCGGGCCCTTCGGTACTTCAGTTCAGTGTCGCTAATCACTATCTCTGTTGGGCGGCTCTAACAGAAACCAACTTTTATATATACATAATGTGAGAAGAGAGCTAGGAAAGTATCATGGAATTTGCCCGTTTGGCAACGACTCCACCAAAGACCGAGTGCTTAAAAACGATGAATGCTAGGCGTTCGACCTGGGTTCGATCTGGCTGAAGGGTTGGTTTTCGTGATTTTTTTCCATTTGTAACGTGGATACGAGCCGGTTTTCTTTGAAAGTCTTCCACAAAGGCATCCCTTCCCATAGGCAGATAGCCGTTGTGTGCTTTGATGTATTCAAAATAGCCTACTAACCTAAACCATTTAGCACATAACGATTGAGGCCACGTTAGGGTTTAGGAACTTGAGCTCTCAGCCTGAAAAGAGAAGCAGAAAACACCCAAACATTGCCAAGGATCCGTTAAAAATTACTGCAAGGGTTCGCTTTCTTTGGCTATTTTATTATTATTTTGGATGTATAAAGAATTTCTGAGAAGTTTTATTGAGTTTATTACTATTATTACTGTATAAGGTATTTTCTCTCTCCTTTTACTTTACTTTTTATCTTCCTCTCTGCCTCGTTACTGCCAGTGTTTCGGCATTACAAGCGTCTTCAGAGAGGTGGTAACTCTGAATTTTCTAATGCATATGAAATTTTATGATTTTTGGAAGAGGTGGCAAGCCACACGATGTATGAATTCTAATTTCGCTTTCATATTATAGCAGCACATTATTTTTATGTACAAGAAACTTATTATAGTAAAAACAACACAATTCGTGATAACATTTAAATAGTTTTGGAAGGTAAAAAATATTAATAGATGTTGTCTATTTGAAAACAAGTTCTATTACTGTGGTACTTTGTACCATTTATTTGTAACACTAGTTTAACTGTGTACATATATTTCTTACATCATACAATTCGAACCTCTAGTACAGACTATCTCTCTGAAACCTACTCACTGTAATTACAAGATTATCTTGATAAAATTTATTATTTTTTCTCTCTGTTTGGGTGTTTAGCAATCAAAATATTTAATGCAGTTCAGTATTAGTCTTAGATAAAATAGTAAATGACGAAAAACCATTGCATGCGACAAAAGAATTTATATTTATTTACACTTACATTTTGAAAAATGATGAGGAAAGATATTACCAAAAAAGTATTCATTAAATTCCGTAGTCATATGAATGTCAAAGTTTCCCGAACTTGACTGTTCAAAATGTTATCAGCTGCTTTAGCAAAGTTACAAAGCCGTCATGGAGTAACTGACTTGACATAAATGCAACGGTTCCGTCGCCGAAGATCTTAGCTGCAGAGAGCTCCAAGTTTACGAAACTTCGACGGGAATAGCGACTGTCTAAATGTTGATGGATTTTGGGAAACCTTTACGCTCATGTTCAGAAGCGAATTTCCCAAATCACTAATTTCGGAGCTAGGGGTAATAAATTATTGGCATGGTTTGTGTAGAGACAATAGCTACTCGACGATCCAATAGAGTTCACTTGCGCGTAAGATACGTTGTCAGAAAAGAAACAATCTAGCTAAATTAGTTTTTTAAATTTCCGGATTCATTTTGTAAAGTGACCGACAGATTAATGTCCTGAAGGTGATACATCATGATGTGTCAGTACCTTACGACAAAAATTAAAAGAGAACAGAACGTGCGTCGAAATACGTTTACCTACCGGATGCGCCTCTGTGGTTTTGGTCTAGTGGTTGTTGAGATTGGTTTTGTAATAAGTAATGTGCAAAGGGAGCAACTAATATACAAAGCCTTCATCTAAAAGAGGATTTGAAGGATACAAGGCCAAAAAGTGATTACAAGAGCACTAAGATTTTACTTTTGAAAATACAGTGATTGAATAACGGCTAAACTATTTTCACTCCATCTGCAGTGTTAGCTTTTACGGCTCAATCATTAAAAATTTGTTTTATGAATACATCTGAAGCGCTTTTGAGAAACAGAAGATAAAACATACACACTTTGCTGAGAAGTTCCGCTCGTAAAACTAATGTAATAAAAGAATTCGGTTTACGTTTAGTTCTTATGCATTTTAGCATTTCAGCCTGCACATTTTGGTGCAGTTAACGTTTTTGACAAACACTAAAAGAATGCAAATACTAACGGTTAATTAGCATCCGCACTTTTTTATAATGACAATTATGTTGTAAAACACTGAATGTTTGTCTAGATTTGACATGGGAATAATTAATTGCTCTATTAGCAACTAAGAACTGTTCATCATACATCATATGAAAGCATAATTTTAAAATTATGATTGGATTCAAAATTATACTTAGAAAATTTGGCAATTAAGATTTTAAATATTGCTAATACGAGCTGGCGTCTGATTGAGACTGCAGGATTGTGGAGCACTCTTCATTTGATTTTTGTAGCTGGTTTGTTTTTCTATTTATATTTTGTCAAAATCATATTAGTATTAGAAAATTAAATTGCAGTGATTAGAAAACTTCAGATGAATTAAGTTTACGTTTAGTTTATTTTTGGGTAAGAAGAATTCCTTGACTTTAACTTTTGTAGCGAATAAAATTTGAAATGTTAATTCATATTGAAATAATGCTTCATTATGCATAAACTGTAGTTGTGTCTATTTTAATTTACGTGCATGTTGTTAAAGAGGTTCCTGAACTAGATGTTAGAACCTACTCCAGACAATTTTTCATTAATTAAAATATTTCTTATATTGATTTGATTACAAAGGAAGCATAAAATATGCAATAAAATTATTTTTCAATTCAAAATTGTAGCTGAAAATATCTGATAGTTAAATTTTAAAGACAGCTAACATAGGCCGAATATTAAAAACCTCACGGAGCTATACCCTTTTGAGACAATTTTTGATAAATTAAGATTAATTAGTTAAAATTAATACTAATTTTGTTCACAAATAAAGCATTATAATATGCTGAAATGCAACTTTACGTTCTATTTCTAACTATTTCACTCTATTTTTCAGATTTTACTATAATTGTTGCAAAACTTTTTGTAAGTTTGCTTGTTGCTTGTTGTATAGTAATTTCGTAAACGCAAACGGGTATGGGCTTTATTTGAAGAGCGCTGATTATGAATTAAAATTTCGCTTTTTACTTCATGACATTATATTGCAAATCAGAGACTGATTTTCGGTCACGTATTAATTCTATTTTTGATCTAAAACTCCTTGCATCTAAGTATGCTACTTGAAGATCTTTGCTAAAGTGGTTTGTATGCTTATTACCAGGAATGCAGGGTACCTGGCAGTCGGTTATGCTTCGCTGATGTGACTGGCCGGTTTTTTTTTCCCCAGCGGGTCTTCTAAGGTTAATCTATCAGCTTCTATAATGTTCTACCGAATCAAAACTAAGACTATTCGCAGGTCTCTTAGTTTTAGCAGGTCTTTTAACTTCTCTTCAGAAAAATGCAACATAACGTACTAATTCTTTTCGCTGATCGATAAAAATAATTTTCGCTTATTGTATTTTCCCCAAATTTTCTTTTTTGAATGAAACGTAAATAATTTTTTAAGAAATTTGTTGCATCTCTTTATATCTTTCAAAAACTATATAAATTTGTACATATAAAAAGTGTGGGAGAAATAAAATAAAATTCACTTTCTCTCTTTTTAACTTCTTTCAGAGAAAAGAATCAAACTTATTTACTTAGAGTGCAAAATTTTATAATAATAAGACAAAAAATCGAAAAGAAAATATTTTGGCATACATCGGAAAAAATGTAATCTTTGGCAGTGTGGAACTCATCAAACCTATCCTTTTCCTGTAACTATAATTTTCAACCATAAAGTAGGACTTGACCTTTATGGTTTCCTTATCAATATCAAATTCACTTAAATTAACATTACATGATTTATATTTGTGCTGTTATTAGTCGTAAGTCTAGAAATTTTAATTTATGGGCTAGTAAGAAAAATGACCCACCTGAAATTTCAGAATAAAATTCGGATATGACGTATGCAAATGCTATGAAATATTTACGTTTTTTAGGAAAACAAATTGGCATATTAATCTAGAAATATGATTTATAACCCTTTCTGTTCTTCTGTATAAGTTAAAGAACTGTCCACATTAATCAGAAAAAAAGCAGTTAATCATAGCTTTAAGCTGAATAAAATTTAAAAACATAAGAAAAGGTAACTTCTAAAAAATGTTATGTCGGAGGCGACGAGAGGAATTTTATTTTCGAGCTACCCGACAAACAAAAATAATCTGAATTAAAGCCCCTTAAAACATACCTTCCTACTGGTAATAACGTGGAGCCAGAAAAGAAAATTTGTAAGTGCATATTTAGAACCCTGATGCCCTCCAGACTGTATAGTGGTTAGGGAAGCCTATTGCTGTACCGAAGGCCTCGGGTTCGAATCCCGAGAATCATGGATGTTTGTAAATGTATAGTGCCTTTGCGGTATGGGGAGTCGAGCCAAAAGTCCTCTCGAGAGGTTATTGGTAGGGGAAAAGGGGTGGAAGACCCTCGGACCAGTCTCGCCCTCGGTGTGCTGTCCCTCAGAATTGGTGGCGGAACTGAGCGAAGTCGTACTGTCACATGTATGATGCTCAAGGTTATTGCCAACGAAGGTCGCAATCTTGCATTCCTTGCCACGATGAATTTTGAGAGCTTGTTTTGATTTTACTGTCAGACAAGTGAGATAAGTCACAACACATAGAAACCTGATAAAACACACGTTCAAAAACGTACGAATTGGAGACATGAATTATATTTCAATGATTTAAAATTACGTATAGATTTAATGTATCATTTTTAACGGATCTAAGTTCTTAGTATTTAGAAACGTCTTCAACTATCAAGATTAGCGAAATAAAACCATTGTGGATGCTTGTATGTTGATTTTTGCTTAAGCATTTTCTACGATCAATTATCAAGCTTTTTCAGAGGACGATAAATCATGGTATTATGTAATTCTGCCCCCCCCCAACATTTTAATGTGCATGCAAAATGTCTTTCCGCCCAATAACATTAGTTCTATATAAAATCTAAAAGCGGTTTTACGTAATTAAAGTAAAAATAAATGGATAGAATTTTAAATCCAAAACTTAATTATCCTGCATGAGTTTTTAAATTTCGTGTCGGTACTTCTGGATTCGTCATTCAGAATATTCAAACTTAAGTAAATATTTAACATATTTTTACGCGTTCATTTATTTTTGCTATAGAAGTATTAAAATGGCTATAAATATGTAAATGTTTATTATAAGGAACTTTTTTTCCATTAAATATAGTAAATTGTAAATAATGTTTGATTATTAGTTTAAATATTTCTAAAAGAATATATTTTCATATTTTAAAATTGTTGGGAAATTTGCACTTCTGCTTCGCGGCTGCGCTGAGCCGTAAAAGGTAAAGTATATAATCTCGCGGTAGAACTCAAGAAATTGGGTGAAGACTATGTCCTCCCGATTGTGCCTTAACGACGTGGCCACCAGTAGCGTATTTTCTTTTCATTCCTTCTTTTATCTTGCATTGTAATATATTACTGAATACCTTTACTGATTTAGAGAAATTTTTGCAGTGATAGTCATCTAGTAATGGCAGATTATTTGAGTGCATAGAATAGAACTAAAAATCTTCAATCAATTTATTAAATGTTACTGAAAAACACATTGACATATAGATCCACTGATGCCTTGGTATTTGTAATAAAGATCTAAGAGTTTAAAAATTTGCGGCTTTTTAAAATAATTCTTGTGACTTATTTACCTATTATACCTGAATAACTCCCCTAAGGAATAGGTTGAGTATTACATTAGAAAGAAGAAGAGTACAAACTAATAACTAATCGCAGTGCTTTAATTAAAATAAAATAAATGAATTTATTACCTTTTAATTGACAAATAAAGAAGGTTTTTTTTTTCAAAATAACTGAAGATTAAATTTATTATACTTCAATTTGAAATTTGGAAACAGTTACAAAAATATCCATTTCCCCTTTTACCATAAAAAAGTTCAAAGCTGAAACATAGAGTTAAATAATTATTTTATTCTGTAGGCATACTTCAAAGAATAAAGAACATAAATTGGTACAGATTCTCGAATTTTACTATAATAACTGGTTAAATTTAAGCTTTACATTATAATAAGCCAGAATATTTTTCGACAAAGAAGTAAATTAAAGTAAATGAAATAATCTACTAAGATTTGCATAAAGAAGATTTGAATTAACTAAGATTACTAAGACTGAATTAACTAAGATAACTAAGATTACTAATACTACTAAAATTTGAATTAAAGTAAATGAAATAATCTACTAAGATTTTCTTTGAGCACTACCTAAACTAGCAGTGGCCAAGGAAACTTAAAATATTTGATTATGGATCTACAGCAATCAGTCTTAAATAGCACTAGATTTCAGAAAATGAAAGAGGGTCACAGACAGATTGCATTAAAAATATAATTTTAAACAATTTAAAACATTAGTTACTCTTAAAAATTTATTCACAGTTTAGAAATTACTATCGCCATTTGATTTGTTTAATTACTGAAAACACTACCCAGTTATTAACTTCGGATAGGTTGTGTTTCGGGGAATGAGACGTAGGAGATATATTTCGCGTTGCTAGTCAGGAAATTCATGAAAACATACACGTAGTCTGCTTATCTTACCGGAAATAGAATCCGAGATGAAAACGTCAGTGAACTTTTTTCTTTTTTTTTTTCCAAAAAGCCTTTAGTCGGACAGTTTTCGATTTTGGAAGAGACAGACAAAACAGCAGAAGTCTGGTGCGCTGTTTCATTCAATGTTTAAGCATTTATGACTTAAAATACTTTTATCATTTGATTTATTTAACTTCAAACTTGAGAGTTGCCTAGTTGTGCAATGATTAAGGATAATGAGAGTGTGATGCTTATTGTTAAATACTGAAATTTCTGTATACAAAATTGCCTTGCGCAGCTGGTGTGAGAAATATCAAGCAGGCAGATGCAGAGGTTTTTTTTATGCAGAGGTTGTGGCAAAGCTCTCAAGAGCTACCCGCTTGCAGAAAGAGAGATATGAAGAAAAAGTATGCATCGAAATGGTTCAATATGGCACATTAAATTCTGTAGATTCTGATGGCATATGGAGAGTGGCTGTATGCAAGGCGGCTCGGTTCCAAATTCAGAAAAAGTCTTTAAATTGTAGCATTTTTAGTACCTTTTTTTGTTTTGTTTTGTTTTGTTTTGTTACTGTTGTCCAACGATGGCTTCTTTACTCTAAATATTGGCCTCTGAACAACAAATTTGTTGTTCAGAGGCCAATATTTAGAGTAAAGAAGCCATCGTAGGACAACAGTTACCATTAGCATACAGCTTATGGTAACGAGGCGTTCTTCAAAATCTTTCCCTAAATTTAATAAACCCTATGTTACTTTAAACTTAACTTTTAGCAAGAATCATATTGTAGCCCACAGTCGCCACAGTTTTTTTTTTTTTTTTCTTATTTTAAAAGAAATTTTGCAAAATATCAGAACTTTACAGTTACATTTAAAGTAACACAATGTATTCAAAAGAATTTGTACATTATTATTTTCTTCTATTATAAGGTATTTCTGCCGCCTTCTTGGCATACCTTCGTGGTGTGGTGGTTTGCCCGCTGGGTGCGTATTCCAGAGGTCCGCGGTTCGATTCCCGGCGAAGGCGTTGCTATTTTTCATCTTGGCCTGCTTCCAAAAAAGAAGATCCATTTGACCAAATCAAGGTAATAACAAGTTACCACCCACAATATTTTAGCTCGGACGACAACGTAGAGATTACTAAGTGCTTCCCGAGAGACCAACTGAAAAAAATCTACTCCGTTAGCCGGGAATCAGTGCCTAGACCTTTCAGCTATTAACTGAATGCACTGAATAGTGTATCACAAGAAAAAACGGCAGACATGCTTTTGGTTCCTTTCAACTTTAACCAAATGCAAATGGAATCTTTGGAATTAAATAGAAAAGCTTTAAATTGTAACTGAAAAGAACAAAAATAAAACTGGCCTAGTAATGCATCTTGCTTACTGCTGAAGTGATGCCATAAAAGTTCCTGCCAAGAAAAGTCATAATGCCTGATCGTAATTTAAAGTTTTATGAAGTATACATTTGCGCAGGGACTTCCATGCAACAGAGTTTGCTCCATGCAAGTTTGAAAGATTGCACGTGCCACTAAAATTCTATTAGGGCTCAAAAATGATGTGAACTGAATATTAGAAGTAAATGGTTGTTATATTCTTAATACCAAGATCAAGTGACAGAGAGAAAGCTGAAAATTTCCCAACGGAAATCATTCATAAAATAATCTATCATTTAAAAGAAATCTGAATTTAATTACAGACAGACCTCCCCCCATTTTTTGGTTGATAGATACAAATTTCAGATCAACTTAAAGATTTTTAGTGCAACATAATAGTGAACGAAGAGCTGCTCAGTTGATATTTTTTTCCACGACTTGCTTGTGGTTGATAACTATTTCTTTTCGATTGCAAATGGCATTCATGACAGTGATGAGATCAGATAGTTGGCACAGGTCCATTAAAACAGCTTGTTATAGTTTTAGTTCGGCAAAGTAGTTTCGAACTTAAATTAAAATGTTTATTTAGGCAATACATTGCTTGAGCTAGAACAGCTCATTATCTCTTACAGTGGTTCACATTTATTTCGAACACTTGAATTATCGAAATTTATTTGCGTAGATATTGCACTAAATATACTTTTTTAATCCAATGCCAGGCACTTGCCTCGCCTAAGGACATAAGCGGTGGCCATTTTATTGTGGAGGCACCTAAATAGGCGGCTACACTTAACTCCTATGAAAGGACAGACAGTTGCAATCATGCCTTCTCCGGGATTCGAACTCGGGACCTTTAGTACCGCAGTAGGCTTCCCTAACCCCTGTAGCGTATAGGTGGCTTTTGCACTAAATATTAAAACAAAGATTCCAAACGTTTTTCCATGTATATTATTTTTCCTCTTCTTTCTTGTTACAAAATAAATATAACTAAGATATTTCTTGTAATAATAATTTATTCAAACATTGTTAATCAGGAACTCACACAAGCAATTCGGCACTCGAAAGTTTTATTGAGATGTTTTGGCAGAGCGTATTTCTTTCTATAGTATTTTGCTTTAAATGAAAATACATCACAAGAATTATTGTGTGTATTTGGAAATTATTACTTGTTTAGGAAAAAAATATCAGTAAGTCCACATCTAAAATGAACATGGCAAGGCGCTACAAATTAACGAAAGTTTCTGTTAGAAACTTAAGATTTCATCATTTTACAGCCGGTAAAAATATTTGAAATATCTAAAAAAATCTTGATGTAAAATGTTCAACTATCTTATAAATAATAGGTTAAAAAAATAGCAATTGCGTGGAAAATTCACTGAAGTCTAAACCACATTCTAAGCAAACACGAAAGAATCATAGATTTATTCTATGAAAAATCAAACAATAGCAAAATTTAGTGCTATAAAACTTGCACAGGATTTAGAAGAATGGTTTGTAATAAAAGTTAACTTTGAAACTACCAGAAAAGTCATTAGAGCACAGATATAATAGGCTGTCAGCAAGAAGGAAATTTTTCGTCAACAAGGAAAATATGTTTGGCTTTTGTAGAATTCATAGTCAACAAAGATTTATCATATTGAAGCAATATTACATTTACAGATGAGTCAAAATCTAATATATTTGTATCCGATGGACGAATTGCTGGGTGGCGAAATCCTAATTAAGAAATGAATCAGAACCTATTGTCTAGAGTTTAGCACGAGGCAAGAGGCATAATAGTTTGGGTATGTTTCGCTGCATCTGCGATGGAAAATTTACTTCTTATATAAAATAATATAGATCAGTATAAATATGTAAATATTCTTAATGGAAATCTGAAATTATCTACAAGAAAATTTGAAATGCAAAATGTATTGTAATTCTATTGGGGTAAGGATCCTAAACATCAGCTTATGGTTATTATACGATTATTCTAAGTTAGCTTTTGATAACTTAGGGTAATTCATGTTCTTAGGATCCAAAAAATTTAGGATCTCTTCCATATTCTCCGGACTTAAATCCTATCCTATCGAACATGTATGTAGGGAGTTAGAAAAAAAGAATAAGGAACATGGCATTTCTTCAAAAGCATTTTAGAAGCAGTTCTTTCAGAAGAATGCAAATAAACGGAGCATTCTTACCCGAAGCGATTAGCTGAATCCATGAAAAAGCGTACAAAAAGTGAAATTTCAGTTAAAGGATATTAAACGAAATATTGAATGCAACGTTAGTTTCATATTTTTATTACATAATATAACCTGTTTGTTCAAAGTGATCGCATACGTATGATGGTTTGGTTTATTAGATTACGGCAAAGCACTCGTGGGCTATCTGCCTTAAGGGAGGGATGCTTTCGTGGATGATTTTTTAAGGGAAACTGGCTCATATACACGTTACACATTGGGAAAACCACGAAAGCACCCATGCAGCCAGCCCGTTCGCGGGATTCGAACCTCGGACCGAACTATCAGTGTTCAGCGACGTTACCGCCCGGCCGCTGGTGAGCCCGCATACGTATGAGAGTTCATTTTCAGAACTTTTTGAAAAATTAATTATTTATTTATTATTATTTTTTACCAAAACGTTTTGAATAAATTTTTTCAAAACAAACAGATTTTAAGAAAAGATCATCAATTGCATATATAAAAAAGTAAAGTCAGTCCGAAAACAAAGGTGAACCGCTGCATTTAAGACTTGAAATGGTTTTTAATTATTTGAATCCCATCATTGATTCATGATGACCATTTTTTATTAACTTACCATTCCCTTTCCAACTTCATTTTGTAGCACCAATTGCTGTTACATTCAAGAAGCTATGAATCAAGCTTCTTTCATCGACTTCGGAGCGTGGCGACTCCAAGATTGAGGAAGACCGAGTGAGGAAAAAAAAAAAAAAAAATTGAATGAGGACATGTTGTCTTTGTATCAAGTTCCCGCCCACATACCGAGGATCATCCTGTCTTAAAAGACTGTCTCTTAGATATCTGTTAAAATAGTAGATGTATTCGTTGTAGGATGGGATCAGTTAATGTCAAAGTATTCTGCGTGTTCTGAAACACAACTTTTATGAAAAGCTTATGTTTTTGAAAGCATTGTTCGGAGATAAAACGAAATTTTAACTAAAACTGAATTATCATGTAGTTATGCTCTTTTCTACATTAAAAAGTTCATTAAATGTTGACTTCTGCATTTCACTAATGGCAGAAGAAGTTCAATATGTATTGTTTAAGCAAAGAATAAAAAGCAATGTACCTGATTAAGCAAGACCAAGTTATAAAACAAAATCAGTAAATATTATTTTCGGAGAATGATAAACAGTTCTTTTCATTATGGCATGACTATAAAACAAGAACCATTCTTTTTTTGCAATGTATTTAGAAGCAAACTTTCCACATTTTGCTTTTCTCCACTGGTTTGCTTATAAAAGAAGATGACATATACGTATTTATATGAATGCATGTATATGTATTATAGATTGTTATGTATATATACACACATATATCCTACATCTCCTACATTTGTAATTAATTTTCTTTTTCTTTTTTTCATTTTCTTTAATAATCAAAAATTGTTTGGTCTTAGTTCTAAATTCAAAAATTTGTCTGTGTGGTTATAATTTTACTTAATTAATTATTATATATCAATCTTAGCAAAAAAATGCACAGGATTTTTTTTTAGTTTGGAAAGTCCTTCTTGCATTTTTTCATTACATTTCTCTGTACATATAATATATATATATATGTGTGTGTGTGTGAGTGTGTACATCAAAAGAGGAGGTATTCAAATAAAACAGATTCTGTAACTTAAAGTGAGGACTTGGCAGGAGATGAATGACCATTACCACTAAGTATTTCGTGCTTAGCTTTAGTAACCTCCTTAACAGAAATGTATAACATTTGGGACATTTAAATCATTCATAAAATTTAGCCTCTGATTTATGAGTTTGTCAATATAAGAAAAAATAGTCTGCTATTTTTGCATCACTGGGTCGTTACTATATCTGAGAGAATATTTTATTTTGAATGATTAGCAGAGGTGTGAATAAAGTGAAGACGAGTTACGCATCTCTTAAAAATGACCAATAAAATGTATTTCATTTTATAAAACTTTGCATCAAGAATACTTTCATAACAGTAGAGCAAGAGTATTTTTTAAACTTCGACTTAAGCTATACATTTCAAAAGCAAAAGGGTTTTATTCCTCCCCCTAGCATTTATAAAACTAATTTCCTAATTTTCTTTTTACACTACACACTTCTTTACAAGTTCTTTGAAATCATTTAAGTTATGCTCATAAATTGTATCGCCCATGTTTCTTTCTTTCACTAGCAATTTACTTTGGTGAATGCTTGTTGAGGGGGTGATATGCATTTAACGTCACAAAATATAGCCCAGAAGCAGAAAACATAGGATTTCATGCTTGCATCAGTTGATTTTACTGCTGGTGCAGTCAGCAATCTTATGATTATTTGGATCGTTCTTACATACCTGTAGAACTTTTTCACTTTAAAAGTTTTGCTTTATTCTATGATCCAAATACCAGTTATACATTATGTTTTGTGACTATGCAGCTGCATTATCTCTTCCTAATAATGAATATACTCGGTCGCAAATACAGACATTTTATTTTAGAATATTTTCTCAATTTTGATAGTTTTTAAAATTAATGTATGGCTTATATCAAAAAAGGATATTAATATTTATTTTCACATTTGATCGAACTTGAGCACTTGTTTTAAAACCAAGAAGTTCTTGAAACATTTTCTTGTTACTGAGACTTGAACAACTGTTGCGAAGATGGATGAAGCATGTTTTATTTGCAAAGGACAGATCTATTGACGTTGATCCCAAAAATTCTAAGGTTTTCCTTGAACTAAAGAAGCGTCAAACTGTTAAGAATCAAACAAGATTCTCTACAAAATAGCTTGCAAGTAATTATTTTTGGATGTTCTTTTATTACGCTAGGACATCAGGACTGCACGTGTATCTCAAGTTTTTCTCTCAACGATACAAATCTTTCAAACACGACGAATTCTTTTCGACTTAACACAAGATCTATTTCTTTTCCAAGCAACTTTTTTTTTTGTTTTTGTTTTGTTTCTTCGAATGCACAAAAGAAAAAATAATCCTAGAACCATTAATCCAGGTTAATGAGGGCTGTTTCTTTTTTTTACTCCTTTTTTCCTGAGTGGGGTTATTTATAAATTCCAGTGCAAGGAAATCTAACCACAATCACTGTCCTTCATTATCAAGACTTAACCCTTTTCAGGAACATCTATTAATGTGAAAAGTGATAGGTCTGAGGGCCAACTGGCGTTCAGTAACTGAATACTTAAATGCTTGAACCGCTTAAGATGGATTCTTGAAGTAGAAGGGGGAAAATTGATTTCGGTGATTAAGTGCGCTTACAAATGAGAGAAGTCTCTCAATGACACTTTTGAAATTGACTTCTTTCGACGGCACTTCTAAAAGCGTAAATAAGACTTATAAGTAAATTTTTTTAGTTTATAAATACGTTTTTTAGTTTATAAGTACGTTTTTTAGTTTATAAATACGTTTTTCTTTAGGCCTTATACACAAAGTCAGTAATGAGCACCGCTAATACAGTTAAAAGTAATTATAATGGAATGGAAAGATGTCTAAAAAAGGAAAAAGAGAAAATATGTACTTCTTTCCTCCTCAAAATTATCTGGTGTACTGTTTACAGTTTTTGCCACCAGCGGCCGAGCGGTAAAATCACTGAATGCTGGTAGTTCTATTCGGGGTTGTAATCCTGGCAGATAGGCTGGCTAAATAGACGTTTTCGTGGTTTTTCCTATGTTTAACGTGTATAGGATCCAGTTCCCTTAAAAAGTTTTCCATGAAGGCATCCCTTTTCCTAAACAAATAGCCTTCGATTGCTTTGTCCTAATAAAATAAACCAAATCAAACCAAACTATTTACAGTTTAAAACCCACAAGACTAATTTTGTCCCACCTTTTATTAAGTATATATGTTATAAAATTTTAAGAGCAGTTTTAAAAAATTTCCTTTTATAGAAATCAATGAGGCTTTTGTAATCCATAATTTATCGCCTTCCACATATACTACGTAATTTGTTTAATATTTAAAAAAATATTTTCTTTAAGCATTTTAATTATCCCTTCGCTAATATTTAAATACACTTAAGTATGCATCTATACTGAAAATTTATTTTTGAAATGCTTAATCAGCCATGACTTGTTAAAGTGGAGATTTCCTCCCTTCCCTTCAAAAATAAAAAGCGATAAAAACTTAGCTTTGAGACGGTATGAGATTATTTTTTTAAGCACGCATTCTCCCTTCTTATTAAATTTTTAAAGATATTACTTAAAAAAAAACCATTTTTTTATGTCTAACATGAGAGGGAAATGTGCAATTAAGAGGAATGAAGCCTATCAAGAGAGAAATGCGTGGCCTGGGGCTATTTTCCTCTAATTTCAGACGTCAGTAAAAAACGAAACTACTACTTAAAAACCTTTATGAATATTCATCAATTGAGGCAGACAGACCTATAGCAAGCAAATCAACGATCTCTTGTACTACGGCCGGTTTGATAAGGGAGATTCTAAAAAAAACCAGTCAGTTCACGCCTGATAGTCAATTTATCTTCCCCACTTTCACTCACTGCGTGCTACGATAATAACTCACATTCATAAAATTTCAAAAAAGTTTACAGTGTTAAAAGAATTAAAATTTCACCAATATATTGTTAGTGTGCTTTTGATCATTTTTGTTTTACTTTTCTACCAAAAATTACTTTTTAAAATTCTAAGACTTCCGAAACTTACATCAAATATATAATTTGAGGAATAAACATTCGAGTTTCTTAAGGAAAAGAAAATAAATTAAATGTCTTAGTTTATTAAAAAAACAATACATTGAATTTCTTTTTATCGGTGGTAAAGTTTAATCTTCTTTTGAAAGAATTCAAGAAAGATAGGAAGCAAACTAAATGATTTCTTTTTCCTCCAAAAAAAGTTAATAGAATTAAAATGTTTTGAATTTCAATTATGTAAACAAAATATTATTTAAATCAAAACATGAATTTTAACTCGTTTCAGAAAAAAATGTAAAAAGCAATAAAAAGATTTCCGGCAAGCTGGAATGTCAGTAAAATGATCACTTGATTGACAGACAACAGATATAATGTGCCTTAGAGTGAAAAAAGGAGAGATATGTAAGCAGGAGTAAAGGGAGATATTTTATTTTAAAAATAAAAATATTGATATAGAGGAGAACGTAAAGTATTTTTTTATTTTTTCAATAAAATGCACTTATTATATTTCGCATAACTATATTAATTATTCATAGATAACTGGATTAACTAGCTTTTTGCTTCTCAGTGCATGTGCGATGCAATCTGAAAGATGAAAAAGAAACCTTCAATAATTAAGGGAAGTTCCAATTACGAAAGTGTGATTTTAATGCAAAAAATAAATAAAGTATAAATTAACGCTTTTATTAGTTACACCACTAATAATAAAGAAATGAATATAGCTCGGAATATTATTAAAGGAAAAAAATTGAATGGGAAAACTAAAGAATTGGAATTACTTTTCTTCTTCGGTTGAGTGCATATTAAGCGTTTTATGCGAAATAAATTCTGCATTGTTAAGCCTTTTCTGTTGAAAGTTTGCATTTCCACTGTATTTAAAATCCTCACCTAAATTTTTAAAGAAGGCAAAGGAAGTTAGTTTTCCTGCAAAGTTAGAGAAAGTGTATATGTGTTTTTTTTCCCTTTACTTTACTGGGTCATTCTATGAAATTAGAGAATAATAAACGGGAAATTGTATCAGTGTTATAAATAACAAAACACTTAATGGGTTTTGAAAGTCCCCTTATAAAGAATTATCTCATTATTCCATGCGTGTTTTTGCAGTGCAAGTTGTAGCATATTCAGCTACCAATCGGAAGATTTTCTGCCTCCTTTCTTCATGCCTTCGTGGTGTAATTGGAAGCCTACTCGATTTTATTTTTATACAATAGAAATTTTGCATAACAGAAAAAATTGACGTTCAGATATAATAATGATACTGGAAATAACTCCATTTATGAAGCAATATATAGGTTTACAAATAATGTTAGATAGATTACTTTATAAATTAAAGTACTTACGAATCACACTTGATAACTTAGATTTATTAAAGAGAAATATTTATAAAATATACTTTAAAATAACTTTCATTAGTGCTTTTTTTGTTTCCATCAGACCTTTTTATCCGTTTTATAGCGTAAATTATATTAACGACAAGTAGGCCTGTAATATTTTAAATATTTTATGAGGCAGAATACATAGATTCAACAGCTTTAAAAAATTGAGTTTTTTATCTTTAAATTTTCTTTCATTCGATTCAAACACAAGTGCTTTAATGAAAAAATTTGACAAATATATTTATGATGCAAATTAACAAGCAAAATTAAAATGAAAATACAGAGACTTCATAAATAAGCTCTAAAGATTCTTATTTTAATTTACCATAAAATTCAAGCTTGATGGAGTTTTCATAAAAACTGTGAGTTAACGAAAATAAGTTATTAGGGCACCTATTAAAAGCAGCCCTTTCTTTGAAAACATCTCCGAGTTTCAGTGAACAGGTTTCCTATTTGAAAGATGAGCATCAAAGACATTTAAAGAAAATTAATGCCCATAATAAGCCTTTTTATAAGCATGATGAATTCAATTCGCATTGTAGCAAAAAATGTGTATATTAAATTCCAAACGCATAAGAGAAATAATATTATACACAAACTATTATCAGTATAAAATCTTTGCATGTACTATTCGTAAATAATAACAGTAAAGAGTAGGAATAGTTAATATTTATTCCTGCACTGAAAAATAATTTTTAGATCAGCATTTGCACTTACTGTTTGAGGATAAATGCATTAATCTATCTAACTTTAATATTTGGAGGGCGATTTTTCTATCTAAAAATCACTAATCGTAAATTGGTTCGCAACGGTTGCATATATTAATAGCCGATTATTTTTTAGATTGAAAAGGAAAAAAAAATATGAAATAATATTTCTAGAACAAGCATATTTTAATTGTAAACTTACTTTTATCCTCTCTAAGAAAAAATAAAAATAAAAGCTGTAAAAGGATATAAGCTGTAAAGAAGAATAAAAGCTGTATTTTCTACTCATTTTAGCATGAGGTATTGCACCGCAGAACTCAATATATAAAATTTTTGCTCGAGCTAATATTAAAGAAGCTAACATTCATCTTTGAAATCATATGTTTAAAAATGAGCCATCAGTAACAGGTTCAAGCATTATAATGATATTCCGTTAGTTGTTAACTTCGTACGAGTCTTAAATTCTCGAAATCTACTAAACTAAAGATCACGGATTATTTTATAATGTGTACAAAACTAAAAATTTACAACATAAAATGTGCATCGCGAATACTGTACACGTACAAAATACAGTACAAAATAACAGGGTATTTATTTATGCACTCAAAACTTAAACAAATTTTTGGAATACTTGCATTTTTTCACATTGAAATTCTTTTGAAATTGAGTCCTCCCCATCATTTACTCAATATGTATTCTATGCTCCAAGTGTTCAAGTGGTAGAATTTATAAATTATGTAACTGTGACTTCGGGAAAAACTTTTTGGGTATGTGCTATTAATTAGCTTTGTCATGTTTAGGAGCAATTATTGCGAAATCGTATTTTTGACCCCAAATATGTCTGAAAGTAAGAAAACAACTTTTAAAAAAATTATTTCTTTGGGAGATAAAAACAACAATTTTGAATAATTTGTTAAAAGAAGAGAAGGTATCTGACGTTGCAAAAATCTAAATCTAAATGAGGCAACACTGAAAACCATAAAAAAATATGTATATATCTTGTTTTTAAAAGTCTTCAAGCTTTCTGAACGCGTCCCTCTATTTCGTATTTGTTGTTAATCTCATATAACAGGGTTTCACACAACACGGGGTTTTCTAGGAAACTGTCTACCGTGTTATAGAAGGGATACCCGTATGTTTCAGCCTACAGCTGCCATTAAAAACAGCGGAAATGAGGACTTCTTTTTTTTAATGCAGGTTGCCAAAAACAGAAGAAAGCTTATGAATGTAAAAGTGATACAACAGTGAAAAGTGATTTGACCTGAATATAAATTGTTTAAAACGCTGTTTCTCTACTCATGCTTGCAGATTACTCATGTTTCTTGAATAGCTTTTCGCACCTGCGAGACATCTGGTAAAATTAAATTGTATTTAAGAACTTTTAAAAAAGTTTATTTTATTTAAATATATTCTCACAAAAACAAAACAATAATCAAAAATAATAATGATGAAATTAGTCGTTTTAGCCTTACGGGCATACAGCAAAATTTTTTTGCATAATTAAAGGCTCGAAATTCAGCCGCAACGAAGTATGGGGAAACGCTGTGGGGGAGAAGAATGAATTGTATAAAAAATAAGGAAACTTTTTTTTACTAAACAATGTTATGCTCACTGTAATTAACATTAGCAAAATGTTAATGCTCACTGTACGTTGTAGTACAATATATTAACTGATCTCGTTAGAGGCGAAAAGTAACGATGCTGCATAAGTTTGGTTCCACAGTGGGACAGCTTACTGGGTAAATCTGTAGCAATGAAAAGTATTGGCTTCGTAGTTAAGAGTATTAAAACACGTGGAATTGGAAGTCTCTCGTTGCTTTTCTGTTAGATGGTTCCAATGAAGCATATTTTTAAAAATTAAATCTCATAACTTCCTTGATAAGACTGCCTTTTCAAGTTCTTTTGTCTGACATCTTGATTTGTGTTTATAAGTCTGAAGAGGGTAAAAGAGAAAAATCCTGCAGCCGCCTTATATTCGAAGAGGATGAGTTTTTCTGAACATTTTACGGTAGTTAGATAATGAAGTTTAGATAAGTTGTGCACGTTTTAGATAAAACTGAATTTCGCTTTACATGCTGGTGTAGATAAAAACCTGCTTTACAGCCATCCAAGAACTGCCTTAGTAAAAATAGTCATAGTAAAAATTAAACGCAGAGCTTCTTGTTTTATTAACTGGCTACCGTTCAACTCTCAGCTGTTGTTTTGACTCTCAACAAAGGCGTATGAGTACAGATTTCTATTTAACGAGCAGTTTTTGTCTTTATTTTGTAGTTCTACGTTTGACGTTATGTGACGTTCGATTAAGCTTTGGCCAAGTGAGCTGTAAAACCGGTTTATTTACCTTCGGGCTTTAGGCTTCTAAGCGTCTGAGTTAGCGGTCAGGAAAAGTATCTTGTGTCTTTTGATGAATTCGAAACGCTTAAGACAATACACAAAAACACACGAATTATTTAACTGAATCAAAATTTCCAGAATTTTCGTTCTGTTTTCTGAAACTACAGTATGTCTCCACTGTTCTATGTTTCTCATAGAGATCCATTTATAATTAAAAGCAATCCACTAATTTTTCCATTTGGATAAAGGTTAATCATCGTAAGCATTAAAAAAGAACAATCATCGTAAGTTCTTTTTTAGTAAATTCATAAAAGAACATAATGTATAATATATTTTGTTTATAGTTAACTTTGCTTAGGTGTGAGGCAAATAAGCAATTATTAAGATATGCAATTATTTCTAAATCAAAACACCAGAAAAAAATCATGAAAATTTCTGTTAAAATGTTATGAGGCTTAGTAAAGGTTTTTATAGGTACATTTAGTGCTTCATAAATAAACAAAATGTTGTAGGTAACGTTTTATATGCTGTATCTGATGACGCTGTTCGTCAAAGGTGATTCATTTCCCCATAGTTTACTCTCAGTGGCTGAACCGATATTTTGAATTTCAGTTACAACTGCACTTTGAACAAAATATTTAATCTAATAATGTAAAAAAATTGAAAGACACACATTTAAGCTTAATCGTTATAGTGGTAACTTATAATTCCATAAATGCTTTAATAAAGGAGAAGATGAATAACATATCTGTTTGGTTACTGTTTTAATTTCATGATCATCATCATATGGAATTGTTCAAGATCATTTCCTATCTTTTATCTTTCACTTTTTATTTAGACGTGCACTAAAATATATTGATATTAAATTCGACTGACCTTAAAAATATTTTGAAGATAAAGCATTTGATTTAAAGTTTCGTATTCCTTATTTACTTAAAATACGTAATTTCGATTCTCAATACTCGATTGAGGTAACGTTTGTACGTCTCAATAGGCTTGCTTTCTGTAATCTCAGAATCCCTGTTCACGCTCTCTGAATTATTATTGTTTGTTTCAAATTAATCTATGCATATAGTAATATTTGAAATAAGTAATCTAAGGCATGTTCTTCATTTGCACCGTATTTATCCGTTCAAATTTGTAAGAAGTTTAAAGCCTTGAAAAAGAACTTAGAAACTTATAATTATCAAAAAATAACACTAGTAACTAAACGTGTTTGCAACAGAACTTCAGATTTCCCTAATTCAAACTCTGATAAATCGAATTGAATCTTTCTGGTGGACGAAATGTATTAAAAAATAATGCTAACTGCTCTCAATTAAAAAAAAAATACTTTTTCGTATGTTTAAATTATTTTCATTAATATTCTTTTTTTTTTACAATCCAGAGACGGATATTAATTACAAGCATCTGAAGTCAAATCCGAAACTTAAATCATAGAATCGTTAAATAGAAAGCAGTTTTCACGTCAATGAGTTTATGAATCCTTTAGTTCTCTCATAAGCAAATGCTCCTTCAAAATTTTAAAAATTTATGTTAAAATTGCAATCTATATTTTTATCTTTGGTAACAAAACTGATTTGAAATTTTCTTTTGTTAATGCCTCTTTTTAGATGAAAAGTAAACCTATCACCTGTAAGATTTTCAACTGAGTTAAAAACATTTAATACATTTTATTTCTGAAATTGAAGTATTAGTCTAGTCAAAGCCAGTGAATATCAAATAAATATCGAAGACTTTGAACTAGTATTTTTCTAATGTTGTTCACATTGAAGTTTTAGCAAAATATTTCTGGTACTGAAATAAAAAGAACTTTTACCAAAAAATAAAAAAAATTTTTGCTAATGTTATTGCTACATTTATGTGAACACATTCCACTTGAAAATGCACTAGAACCAAAAGATTTTAGACCACACTCACTTTCTCAAGGGCTATTTTTATCATTTTCACTTGCTAGCACAACATTGCGGAAATTTAAAGTAATACCTTGTTTTAATTTAATTTATATCTGAAATCGCTTTTGTCGCAAAGTAATTTTCACCATTAACTTAACAATTTCCCTCTTGCATTGTAAACATTTTTTTTTTTTTTTTTTTTTTTTTTTTTTTTTTAACATTTGCGAGAAGTCCTAGATTTTATATCTCTAAGCTGTCGCAAATCTTATTAATTCAAATTATATTTCCTGCTTCCTTCAATTTGGGCTTATTTGAAGTTCGACTGCATACTATCAGTATATGTATATCTGTCATAGATTAACTAGTTGAAATAAAAGCTCGATAAGTCTGTTATACTACAGTAACATCATAGCAAACATTAATAAGAGTAGACACACAGCTCTTTATAATAGTAATTTACGTTTACAAGTATTATGTCGTGTGTACAAAATAATGTTTTTATATTTCGTTTTGAAAGAAACACACGCACACATACATATAAAAGTTACAGTAAACAAAGTGTTGAGTATCGAAATCTTGAGGCACCTAAATCAATCAAAGGGACGTGTTACTCTGGCATTTTTTTCCCGCGGACAAAGGCCCAGTGTAATCCGATAATAAAAGCGATACGACGAGGAGATTGAAAAAAAAAAAAAAAAAAGAAAAAAAAAGAAAGAAAGAAAGAGAGAGAGGGGAGAGTAAAATAGCTGGGGATATTTATCAAAAAATAACACCTTGCTTTAAAATGGTGACTAGAAACGGCGGGAAATTTATTTTGCAACAAAAATGCTGTCAATTCTTCGTCTGTTTTGAAACTACTTTATATTTTCCTGTAATGAATTGCAGATCGCAATAAACATGATGTTTCCGGGGAATTAAGCCTTCAAGGTCTTCATTCGCATCTAGCCACAATATTTGAAATTAAAATTAGCTATTGCAGAGAAATAAATGACTGCAAACTTCCAAACGTTTATTTTTAAAGTACTTCAAAAAAGAACCTGGCAAATGCAGTAAATGAAGGCAAAAATATTATGAAGAAATTCTACTTAGCATCTAAATGTTTCTTAGAGCTGTAGATTTCTTTCTTAAAGAGAAAGTAATTTAATAAAAAAAAAAAAAAAAAAAAAGAAAAGAAAAGAAAAAAAGAAAAAAAAAAAAGAAATTAAACAAAATTATTCTCCACAGCAAAATTTTAACACACAGGCTTCACAATTTTAGTACACGAATATTTTTCAGGGGTACGATAAATAAATTTTGACAGGTAAATACTCTTTAAATAAAGTACTACAATGTTAAACAATGTATTATGAAAATTTTCTGATAGTGCTAACTGTAAATTACTAATAAATGACTACATAGTTGATGGGTCCCTGAAATTAAATGTATTACTTTTCAAAAATTTGGAGCTTCTGTATTATTACCCTGATTGATGCACGGGACATTTAGTTTCCTTGAGTTAAGTATATCAAAAATGCTAACTAACTAAAATTGGTTTTGAAAGTTTCTGTATGACATAGTTATTTTCTCTTCACGTGTTAAGTATAAACAATTGCTTCTATTTTAAAATTAAACCAAATGTGACAAAATGACGAACAATATTAAAGAATGGAGTTGTTTAAAACTCCACTAATAATGAGATCTCATTTGTTTGCATTCTTCATACATAAATATGTCAAGTGAAAAAAGTTGACGTCTGGAAACTTTATATTTAGGTATTTAAGTTGCAGAACTAGGGTTAAGTGCCTCAGAATTTGCACACGATTTGTTTTGCATGCATTAAAATAGCATTTCAAATCAAGTTCTTTTTTCGTTAAAATTTTTATTTTCCATAAAGAGACTGCGCAAAGCGTAAGAAAGAAAACACAGAAAGACGAATGGATAAAATTTCTGTTAAAAAAATCAAGATAAAAAAGATGAAGATCAAGATAAAATTAAAGATAATTGTTTCTAGGAAGGTAAATAAATTTAGTGCTTCCATTAAAAGTATAAACTTGGACCTTCTGCACTTTACTTGAGTAAATCATATAGTGTTGTTAAATTCTGAAGTTTTGAACGAGATGTTTGTCCCAGAGTGAAGAAAAGGGCAATCTCTAAATAATTTTCTGTGTTTGTATATCATACTTAAAACGAAGACTTTGTAATGAATGGTAGTTTGACTTGTGACTAATAGAAAAAGGTTTTTAAAATAAAAAAAAAAAAAAAAAATCTACAATGACAGTAAAATTGACTGCTAATTTACAGGCTTTCTGAGT
Organism: Stegodyphus dumicola; assembly: GCF_044657685.1. Lineage (NCBI taxonomy): Eukaryota > Metazoa > Arthropoda > Arachnida > Araneae > Eresidae > Stegodyphus > Stegodyphus dumicola. The sequence continues at coordinate 194,077,176 of NC_140780.1, forward strand.
TTAACAATATGATATGATTTATACTGTAAACTAAGGAAATATCAGGTCTATACGTTTTGGGGATGTAAATGGGCAGATGAGTTTGCAATGAGGAAATGGAATGGCATTGGTCGGACAGTTTGTGCACGGAACCACAAAATTTCCTAGTAGACAATTGTATTATGGATTTCTCAACATAAAAGGCTTCACTGGAATTCATAAAGAAAGAGATCATTTAAAACTTCCTTATTACGTAACCAAAGATCACGAATGCGTGAGGGACGAATATTATTCAATAGGGTGTTATAACAAAACCCAAACTCCGTTTGCATCAACACAATATAATATTCATCGATCATGTGCAGTAGGAGCTTAAATTAACTAGGAAACATTTTTAAATATATTTTAAATAATTTGCGTTAGGCTTTAAGCGAATTTTTCTTAGTTGGATTATAAAACATTCATCATTAAATATTATTAACGAAGTTTAGATCGAAGAGTTCAACATTCAGACATATTTCACCAATGCCTATTTTGTATCGAGCTATTAAAGTTATTGTAAGCTCACATGTAATGTTAATGCAATGCTTTTTGATTATTACTGCAAGATGGAAGCTAATTTTATAAGCCTCTTAAGTATTAATTTCCAAACAAAATTAAAGCAGAGTGATTTTAAATCGTAATATTTATTTATTTGAATTTTTACGAACACCTGGTTTATGTAACCAATGTTTTCGCTATTTTTTCTCCTCGTACAAATTTTCTTTCAGGGAAAAATATCATGTATTTAGTATATAGTAAAACCTAAACGTATCACTGAATTATTTATGTCTTTAGTTGAGCTGTAAATTATTCATTTTTAAGAAATATTTTATTTTATTAAACAGTTTTAAATATTTGCAAAATTCATTTATATATATAAAGCAAAAACAAATAAACTAATTGCTTTCAGTTTGAACTTTGCAAATTTTAATAATTTACAATAAAAAATAACTATTAAAAGGTTTTTTTAATTAGATAAGAGCACAAAAACGAATACACAACATAAAAACAGAAAAGAAGCTAACATCATAAAAATTCAAGAGTGCTTGCTATCGCCTTTTCCCGGTTTGTTATTATTATTACATATATATAACTAAAGAATTAACTTTGTAAAAGTTTATAAAATATGTGTGAAAGACGAAGCTTTGTAACAGATGAAATAATCTGTAAAATTAAGTTTGAGAATATATATATCATGACCACAGCATTTAACTGCTCATCGTAACTGACACATCTTTCTTTTATCTTGAAAAGTAATTTTAATATCATGAACATAAAAAAAAAATTTTTTAAATCACCAATTTCATTCAGAAGAATTCATGCAATGTGGTCAATATAAGTGACGTTTTTACGTCTACTGGGTATGCTTTAATAACTACCTCGGTAGCAGATCCGTATCATTTCACCAATATTTAGTCTCATTTATGTTGGATACCCGAAGTTCTGTTGCGTGCATTTCTTTATACTATGCAGCTTATAAAACTGCCTCTCCTGCTTTTATAACGTATATACAGTTTAAGCTTAATATCATAAAATAAGTTTAAAGGACGTAAATTAATTTCTTTATTCTACAGAAATGTTAAGAACTAATGACAAACTTAAGCATTACTTCCGAACGGGCGCCAGGTAAGCCATCTTCCCTATTGATGTGACATTGCTGATGTTTACTGAAAGAAGGCATTTTCAATTATTGTTGGATTTTATGCAACTGGAATAGTTGAGCAAGGAACAAAAATTATATTAAAATAAAATAAAATTTAATTCAAAAAGCCTTTATTTGAAAATATTTTACATGATTAGACATCCTTAGCTATAGGTTTCAAATATAGCATGTGGAACTTTAGTGGACAGAGATAAGACTTGTCAACATCAGATTTATTTAAAATGAACCTCATTAAACTTTTTTTAAAGCTATGGGCGGAAAATCCTTGAGACGCTACGCAGAATTTCCTGGCACGAGAGAGTTTAGTCAAAAGCTTAAAATAAATATCATATTTGAATTTATCAATCTAATCCGAAGAGTTACAACAAGCAGAAATAACTTACTAAATACAGAACAACTTATGCGTCCACTCACTAATGGGAACTTTTAGTTACAAGGAAATTTGCAAACAGTGTGGAATAAAATATGTCGACATCTAGGGTTTATACTTACTAATACTGTTTTAAAATTTCATACAAATTATTTTGTGCTTAAAAAATGTAAGTATGCTTGCTTAATTTCAGTCTTGTATGCGTCATTTAAAAATGATAATGCATAAAAACGTTTTTATGCATGCATTAATTTTCTATAGCACGCATTAAATTTAAGAAACAGTATGGAAGAGTCTCTGTTTAGTTCATTATTATTATTATTATTATAAATTATTCGGCTTAAATAGTTCCATAGCATTTTAACTGGTTGAAATAATAATACTAGTCTTAATTATAGAAATTAGTAATATTATAATGCGTTATATATCATATTGTCTCTGGTATCTCTTAAGGAATACCATTAATATTCACACTAAACTGAAAAAGACCATGCTGTCGGAAGAAGTACTATTAATCTTGGCGTGGCAGTGAATTTCAAAAGCATAACTTATAGGTTCATTTGCGTATATTTTTACACAAATATTTCCAGCGAGATACTTAGAAAAATGTTCTATTGTGTCTAAGGGAGGGGGAATCCACCTGTATAATGTAAAATGTCCACCTGAAAGTAAACACAACGAGAAAGAAACCGAAATTTCGCGGAGAAGGATAATCAAAGTCTTTTCAAAGGTCTATCTAAATTGTATTGAATCCTCTTTCTGAAACATGCAAAGAAATTCTCTGTTCTTGCTGAAATGAAACTAACGTAAATGCTCAACTTTTTTGAGTGAACGGGAACTTTCAAATTCAAAATGTAAAAAAAAAAAAAAAAAAAAAAAAAAAAAAAAAAAAAACAACCAGCGCACACTATAGCATTTATGCTTTAATCTCAAATAGTCTTAATATAATCCTTTACAAGCACATTATTTTAGAAGAAATGTTTTATAAAACTAAATATCTGAGATAATTATGCGAATTTCCGAACTATTAAATTTTAAGTTTTAGTTTCTCATATTGTTTTTGCTTCTGTCACATTAATTAATCTGATTCTGAAGATTTATGCAAATATTAGCTAATCTAGAGTAAGTACTGATCGTGGAACATGAACTAATAACCTTTCGTACAAGCAAAAAATTGAAATTTAATTCTTCACAGCCAGGGTTAGAATAGGTATTTGGTTGACTTAGCATTTAGAACTGTGAGTTGTAAGCGGCTTTAGGCCAGCTGTCGGAATTTTGATGAAAATAGCGAGATTTAAGTTTTTCTATTGTTTATTATTTTAAGTTATATTGCAAGTTGTGATCCAAATAAGTTTATAGCTTTTATCATTTAGTTGCATTTAAGTCGGTAAGCTGACAAATAGAATTTCGGTTTAGAGCTAGAAACCTGCAAGCATCTTAAATCTTCTAAATATTTAGTTATTGTTTCCTCTCGAGCAGATGATGGTGGGCCAAACAACACGGTACAAAATATTTTTACCATAATTTTGTTTCTTGATTTATTTATGTATTTATTACATAACAAGCATTTATCTACCGAAAATTTTAGACACGGACTTATATTTATTTATTTATTTTTTTACAGATCTTTACTATTGAATTCTTAACCCTAGAAAAATATTTACTTATCTTAAAACAATTTTATTAAAATAACGGAAGTAGTGCCATAGTTCTACATTGATTTATAGTAATAAATTTGGAGCAAAGAAAGCTTCTATTGCAATAATCGTGGGTAACTTTAGGTTTCAAAGTTTCGTTTCAGTCTTAAAATAGAACATCATGATATTCTCCAGATCTTTCTAAATTGCTTTTATTTAATAATATTTAAATCAGCTTTTATTTAATATTTAAATCAGTAAAGTCTTGTTTATGTTGTACATTCAGAATTTGACAATGAATCTATTATTGCGACAAGGGAAAAATTGTAAACGGAGTTCATAAAAATAAATAAAAAAATAAAAATTAAATTTTCCATCTCTGCGCGAAGGTTTCGCTGAAGCAATGTAAAGAAATTCTCTCCAAAAGATGCTGAAAGTAGTGGAATCTTCAGATAAGCAGCAGCGTAACCATTTAAGAACAGCGCTATCAAAAGGCGACATGATTTACGCATTTGAAAACACTGAGCATAAAAAGCTAGAGAATTAATGAACTCCTCAAAATTGTCGATTCATTGTCAGACTCTCTTTTAGTTAAAAGGCTACGTCAGCAAACAGAAGTAAGGAAACTAAGGAACTGACAATCCAGATCATCAGTCCAGTCCTTGCAGACATAAAATTTTACCGTGTGGTATGCTGTATCTCCTTCCATAAAAACTGACCCAATTATCCTAAATGTACAATCAGTATGCAGAATTATCATACCTAATCGGCCTACATAGCTATACCACACATAATTTATGTAAATGAGATTCTTTTCCAGAAATTCAATGATTTTTTCTTGCCCAAGAATGGCATTTGCCGAAACATTAAGGAATTTATATGTGGAAAATGTCTAGAAATGGTATCGAATAGCCTATATTTAGTTCACACTTAAATGCTTGTAATTATTTTATGTGAGACTGTTTTAAATTCATAGTTTACAATCATGATCGACATTGAATTGATGATTTAAAATTAACAGTTATTCGGGATATTAAAGTTACGAATTCTGATGTATAATGCTGAATACAAGAGAGTTTAGAATTCGGATCTGTAAAAATGGGAAATAAAAAATTTGAAAACCCTGCACATTAATATTCACTTATTTAGTAGCAAATTAAAATTGATTCGATAATTCCGCGATGTCGTATATAAGGCATTCTTTAAAATTTTATTCTGAAATGACATACTTATCTCATAAACGCAGTCAAAAGTAAAGATAATTTATCAGCTTTTCACTAAAATTAAACGTATTTACTTAATTTTATTTTAAATTGTATATTTTTCATAAAGCACTGAAGTACTTATCGTAATATATATGAGCTAGTTTCGCCCCTCTTTGTACGTGCAAAACACCTTAATAACATCAAGATCGTTCCGGACACTCCTAAAATACGAGAAGGACTCTTGTAATATCTGATATCTATTTTAATAGAATTAGAAATGTCACTATTTTTTAATTTTATGCAATAACAGGGGCGTAGCTAGAGGGGGGCAAGGGGGGCATCTGTCCCCGGGCGCAGAATCGAAGGGGTGCTAAACTGATGTTACGACATTTTAGAATTAAATGTTTTCCATTCTTGGCAAGCAGTAGGGGGCGCGAAATCTTCAGTTGTCCATGGGCGCTGAAAACCCTAGCTACGACTCTGTGCAATAACAATATTAAAGATAAACATTATGCAAGAAAATGTTTCATCTTACAAACAGAAAATGCAATAAAATTTTAAGTCACAATTTTGCTGCAAAAAATTTTACTTAATTCTTTTATATGAAAAAAATTGCTCTTTGTTCTTAAAATACAGTAATAGTTCTTTACCTATATGTCTACTTTTAACCAATGTGGTAATAGTCTAGAAATGATATAAACATAACAAAGCTTATAACTGGTTGGTTGACTGATTAAGGCTCTAAAGTCATCTGCCTAAGAAGATTGGTTAAGAAGAAGTACCCAAATTAAAAAGAAATTAAGGACTATAGTTTAAATTAACAATAGCCTTTAATTAATTTCACATAATTTACATATTTTTATCTTACACACGTTTACATATTTATCTCACACATTATCTTACACACATTTACATATTTTCACGCACATCTACCTATCTATCTATCTACCTCTCTCTCTACATATGTGTGTGTGTGTGTGTATTTTGAAATGGAAATACGTACCTAAAGAAAAGTGAGACGTGGTTAATATTCAGTGCTAAAAAAAAACAACTCTTAAATTTACAGATTTGGCCATATGTAAACTGTTTGCGCAAAGAATACGTCTTTTCGCTTTTTCGCTAGAGCAATAAGCGAATAGAGCTTTCACAAGATATGTTTGTAACTAAAACGATAAGTCTTTTCCCCTCTGCTATAACTAAAACGTGTCATCTCAGATGATGCATCCCTCTTAACAGTGTAGTGTATAGTCAGTGTAGTAGTTAGAAAAATGAATTACTGATAGTTATAAGTTACAGTGCCAGAATTATGAGTGGATTTATGAAATTTCAAAGAAACTTATTGATTTCAAAGAAACTTATAAAAACTGCTATGAAATTTAAAGAAACTTAGTCGAATAAAAAATTTTGTAAAATGAACTTCCATAAACTCAAGTGAAATACACGCCTCCAAAGTTTAACTGCACTGAGATAAAAAATACGCTGTATACCAGATCTATTGTAACGTTTGTCAGATTACATTTGGAAACAGCATGGAATTTTAATTGTATTCTTCTCCTCTGACCTTTCATACATTAAAGATTTCCCAGAATTTTGTACTCTTCTTTTGTAGGGTTCCTAGCATCAAGTATCTGATGAGAAAAGCCATGAACATGCTTCTCATTAAACTACTTCAAACTTAATGATCACTATTTATTATACTTCAGCTTTGATAAACATGTTCAATATGCAAGATAAGCAGTTCTGCAGCTTCTTACTAGTATCATACTACTGTATCATTTCTTCAATGTGGTTATTTTTTCTGCAAGGCTTACTAATTTTGAGTTAATATTACTATCTATAAAGTGAATAAAAATATTTCGTAATTCTTGTCATTTTATCAAATTTTTATGAATGCGTCTTTTTCTCAATCCTGTTGAAGATCGATAAACAACATTTATTGATTACAAACTTATCACTTAGAGTACATATTCTTCTTTAAAACCTGGGTAATTGTGAATAGTAAAAGTAAGCGTGTAAATTTTTTTATCTTAAATAACGAAAGCGGAACAAACAAATACCATTACACGTATTTCTTTGTATACGTTTACAAAACATGTTATAAATCTCTGTGTCTGACTCTGAAGGGATGGGAAAGTGATATGGTATTCTTCCGAGAAATGCTGGAATCATTTTTCTTTAACCAACCAGTTCACTTTTTACTTTTTTTATGATGAATGGTGTGTTACTCGTGATGCATGAAAACAAATATAACCCATGACAACATGCTTTAGAGCAAGAAAATATTTTAAGCACTCTTAGTGGACCTGATAAAGAAAATGCTCTCTTTTAACACATAACAGAAAAATGAAAGCAAGAAAAGAAATGGATAATATTATTTAATACAGTATCTCGTTAAAGGCTAAGATGCATGATAAATTATAAAGGCACTCATACGCAATAAACAGAAATTTTTTAATTCTTAGTAGCTATAATATAGATTAGAAAGGCCTCTAGTACCGACTTTTACTTATGAACTTTTTATTTTAGAAGGAAATAGCGAGTGTATCGGTACTTCCATTATTCTGAAGGAAAATGTCGATCATATTTTAACTTTAAACAAAATACCAATTGTTTCTGTCAACAACTGAATATATTTTAATAAAGGACATCTCAAATGCTCTCTATAATTTTACTTATAAGTCAGTAAGACTATTTTACCATATTTCCGAAATTTTCCTTGTGCCAGTAAAACATAAAATATGTCTGTATGTAAAATTCATAGTTTTCGATTAATAATAATAAGTAAGTTAATAGTAATAATAATAAGTTCACTTATTATTAAGCTTAAAATTAATTATTTATGAATAAAATTCAATTTTAGGCAGTCTAACTACAAATTTATTTGAATCTTTACAGTAGCGTACTCGATGTTAAATTATCTCAAAGAGGAAATCTGCAAGCCAGACACTTTTTTTTTTTTTTGAAGTATTTAATTTTCTTATATATGATTAGAATCGGTAAAAACCGAAATAAATTTGATAACACGAGTTTATCATCTTCAGTATAAATGGTACTAAATTTCATAACAGGGGCCTGTGTAACATTTTATAACCTCTTCCACTATAATTTGTAGTTATGATAAGTTTAAATTAATACAGATTTCGGACATCTCTGGTTATTTATTACGAAGGAATCAGTTAAGGCTTTCGAAAACTTACTATTTTTGAGCAGAATCCACGAAAACATTAATTTAGGAGATTAAATCCATTTAAGTTTGAATTCATTTAAGTTAAATCCATTTAAATTAAGAATAAATCCATTTAAGTAAGAAAAATATCCGAAAATTTTGTCTTCCATGGTCGTTACTCTAAGGTTAAGAACGCAAATGTAAATTTATTTGAACTTTTACAGTTGTTTTGCAGGGTATTATATAATTTGCGGTTTCGATTTAAACTTTCAACCACAGTTTTGTATTATAGCAGTAACCCCATATTTTTGGCAATCTCTTTTGATAAAGAACAATATAGTTTGATATTTTAATCCCTTGGTAAACCCTTGATAGCGCATGGTATAACCCTTTTCAACTGGATATCTCTTACTGATAAATCACTTTCTTTAAATTTAATACTTGGTTTGGTTTCGCTTATTTAATTACGGCAAAGCACACTAGAGTTATCTGCCTAAGGGGAAGGATGCCTTCGTGGAGGACTTTCTAAGAGAAACTGGCTCTTATACACGTTACACTCGGGGAAAACCACGAAAACGCCCATGCAGCCAGCCCGTTCGCGGGATTCGAACCTTGGACCGAACTACCAGTGTTCACCGACTTGACTGCTCGGCCGCTGGTGGGCGAATTTAATACTTGAAAAAATAGTAATAATTGTAGTTGTGAAAGAAAACAAAAATATGTGTTGGAGAGTTAAATAAGCAGGTAAAGATTTTTAAAGTTATTCGGACCTTCATGCAGTATTACGAAATAAAAGGCGGACATTACGTTTGAGACAACAAACCAAACCCAACAATCAGTTTCCTAAAAATCATATACTACTTTAAAGCCACAGCTCTTTTCATCCTTAGTTAAAACTTTATTTAGAGAAAACAATGCATCACTATTTCACTCATTTTCAAAGTATTTTTGCAAAAAAATAAAAAAAAAAATAAAAAAAAAATAAAAAAATAAATAAAGGGAAACAATTGCATTCATGTCTTTACGCACTTAATTGACTCAGTAAAACAAGGGGAAAAAAAAAAAAAAAAAAAAAAAAAAAACTTAGTTTTGGCTAAGATTAGAGTGAAATATGGCGTACTTGTTTCTAGTTGATACCTTTTTACAAAATCCATGTATTCTGAAATTTGTTTTTCAATTAATTTTCTTTTTGTTATCAAAATTAAAGTCAATAAAACCTCGCAGCGCTATAAATACAAGTTGCCATTCATTTAAATAACAAGAATGGGGCAGGTTTCCTGGCTTTCAAAACGATACTCATTTTCTGATCCCTGAACAACCTCTCCGGCTTATTATAGAATCTGAGTCATAATACCTCGCCACACCCGTATCATATGCCAACGTCATTCCTCGCAGTCCATGTACCTGGTAGATAAAGCAAATTGCTTTTTACCATCTATCGATAGTATGGTCAAACTGGCAGTTTCGAGAGTAAAAAAGAATAATTCTCCAACTTTTTTATTTGAGCTCTGAAATAACATATGTTTTCTTGATGTACCGGAGCTTCTTTTTTCCTTTCTTTTCTTAAAGCTTTTTTTTATTTTTTTTATTTTTACTATTTATTTATTTTAAAGACTAAAAATAATCTGCTAACTTTCCACTTAAAATATCGCATAAGATTGCTTGCGTGTTTAATTAAAAAATGCGTGTAAAACAAAGCGTGAAAGTCTTTTGTTAAAATTAAGCTTGCCAGGGAAAGGGACAATTCCAATTAAATTGTCCCTTTCCCTGGCAAAATTTAAAGCTAGTAAATTTAATGATGAATATCTTGCATAACAATATCAATCTGAAACTGTATAAGTTTTACTAAAATGTATAGCGAAAGCATGTTACTGAATGAAATAACGATAGATTACTATTCTGTATATATGCATTACTTTCTTCTTTTCATACAATTTTATATTGCGCAGGACTTTCATTCGTCAATACTTTTATGCAACTGTTACCATTTCTAACCATTAAAAGAATTTTAATAGTATATCTTCCTAATAAATGTATAAAGATTTGATTGAGATTTAAAATAGTATATTACTTTGCACGAATACTTTAGATTTAGTGATTTAGAGAAAAGCTTTCACATTTGCGCTAAATGATGAAACATTAATTAGCATATATTCGGAACGGATTATAGATTTGTGAGCTAAGAACAAATCTTCCTTGTATCGTAAAAGTAATTAATAATATAGCACCTTAAGTCATAGTTTTTAATGGAATTAAAGATTTTTAGTAATTTATATAGATTTTGTTAAAAGGTTTTTCTTTTTAAATAAATTAGCTATTTAAGTTTATTATAAATAATGCCATAGTTTTGATTTGTTTTCTGATTTTATTTAACCGTTTTATCAATCTGCTTTTCTTGTTTTGCTAATTTAAAATTTTTACTTTAATGTTGTATGCATACAGGTACATATATACACAGCATTTTAATGCAGCAAAACAAAACAAAACAAAACAAAAAATTGAAAGCTGTGTTTTAAAAATACATATAGGCAAAACGCTGGAGGGCCTCCCTTCCACATTAAAAGGACTTTCATGCAAGATTTTTAAGGTGATTACATATGTATTACGAAATATTGAAATAATTTACTTACAGTGCATATTGTATATATTGAATACATAATTGAATGTTTTCCGATGAAAAAAACTTGAGTAATTTAATAAACGTATCTTTCAGTTTGCTTAAATAATGTAATGAATAAAAATAATAAATTTTTATAATAATTAATTAATTTAAAATATTTTTAATAAATATTTAAAATATTTATTTTTTGCATTGCAAACAAAATCCACACGCGTGATAAAAATTGCTGTTTCAGTTTCCGTATTACAGATTTTTAATGCAGAAAAGTTAGGTTTCTTAAATATATAAAGGTAGATTGGTAGACAGATACTTATCAGAAAAGTGTTTAAAATATCTCGTTCTTAGGATTACTGTGACTGTTAATTGCTGTGAATCTGTACATTAGATGAGCTATTCATGTGTGTATTAACTAAATATGGGACTAAACAAAGTATGATTTTCAATTTTTAAATATTTAAGATGTTAAATATTAAATTTATAAACAAATCCAATGTTAATGGATATATATATATATATAAATTAGATATAGTTCAAAAAAAAGAATATTATTTAAACCAATCTAACGGTTTTTAGAAAATTAATAGGTCATAATGATTCAAAGACAACTGTTAAAATTTTACGAAACTAAGAATTAAACTTTATGAGAATTTAGGCATTTTTTCGTCACTAATGTCCATTATCAATCAATCCCCAGCAACATATCGAAGCCCTTATTTTACGTTTTTTCCCAGCCAAATTTTAATCTGTCAAATAAGAGAAAAGTGTTGATATTATATCACAGTTTTCAAAGTTAAAGCAAAGATATGATTCAAGTACATCGAAATGAATTTGCATGAGGCAATCTACGGATTTGTTTTATTTTAACTATAGCAGAGAACGCTAGTGAAAAAAAGACACGTATTGTTGTGGTTAATAAAGCTTTTTTATGGATTAAAGTAGTTATAAAGATCTAGCTTTTATCTGGAAAGACAAAGCTATTACTTTACGAGACCATAATCCGTCCTGTCCTGACTTACGCTTCGGAGACTTGTACTATGACCGTGAAAGAGAAAGGAATCTTGGGTACTTTTGAGCGCAAGGTCCTGAGGCGCGTTTTTGAAGGAATTTTTTGAAGTTTCGGTTTTTGAAGTTATCTGGTATAGAAGACGCAACACCGAAATATACCGAATGTTTAAAGAGCCAAGTGTTCTTCATTACATTAAAATAAGACGCCTCAGTTGGGCTGGGCGTGTTATCCGTATGAACGACAACAACATACAAAAAGAAATTTTTTCGGCTAGACCAGGTAACACAAGAAGAGGAAGATCTAGACTTCGATGGATAAATACTGTACAGGAAGATTGTTTAGTCCTTAAAACTGAGAACTGGAGGAGTTTGGTTGCTAGCAGAAATGGTTGGAAACGGTTAGTTCAGAAGGCCTTGGCCCACCTGGACTATCGCGCCATGGATGATAATTAAAGAATGTTAGGGCTATTTGCCCAAGGAAGAAAATGCCTTCGGGGAGGACTTTCTAAAAGAAATAGGTTCGTATCCACGCTGAACATGAGGACAACCACGAAAATTAAGCATGCAGCCAGGCCGTTCCGACTGAAATTGAACCCAGATCGAACTACCAGCTTTCAACAACTTTACTACTCGGCCACTCGTGGAGACAAACTATGATTTTTAAAACAATATTTTGCATTGTTGTACTTTAAATACAGAAACGTAATGAGTTTTAGCTTTATTTGAACGTTACTGCATTTTAAATTAAAATCATGTAAATACAGGAAAAGAATTTTGCATGGTATATTTAAGTAGGCTGCACTTAAATAATGAATTATAAATGAACGGTCAATTAAGTTGTATTACGTAGCACTATATACAATTAAGCGAATGAAGAATTTTATGGTGCACTTTCATACAAAAAAAAAAAAAAAAAAAAAAAAAAAAAAAAAAAAAAAATCTAGTTTTTACAGTGGTTATTAAAAAGAATTATCGAGGGGGAAAAGGAATGGTTTTGTGCAATTAGATTAACAAAATAAGAAAAATAATGTTTCGGAGTTGGAATTTTTTAATTACGTTAGAGCTCCGGTTTGTTTAGTTGAAAATAAACTATATAACTTTTTGTTTCTTGATATAACTACCATAGCCTAGCAAAAATTTTGTACCTTAGAATTAAGAATTAAAAAATTCACCTTACTTAATGTTAAGCCGTCTGTCTGTGTTGGTATCGAACTTTAGGCCTCCTGGAATTTTTCACTATTCATTTCAGTCTGTCAAGGGTCGCAGTTTGGAGGAATAGGATATTCGGCCTGCGAAAATGATGCACGAATTAAGAATATTGAATCACACTTCTAATCTTTATTCATAAATTAAATAAAAATTACCTTGTCCTTGGAATTTCATATTTTTGGTCTTTATATTTATTTCTCAAAAGCTATTCCCATCAGTTCATTATGAGTTCTGCTGTTTTGTAATAATATGTTTTATTAATGTCCTAAACTTGGAAGATAAGGACTGTTTCTTAAAATAAAATTTAAGTAAATGCTTCAAAATACCCTTTCGTCCTCTTAGATTTAAAGTATCATTTTGCATCAAAAATACATTAAATTATTTAAATTTAAAAATCAGAAAAGCATACATCGCTGTCTTTTTTAATGCTTATTTGAAACATATTAAAAATTGCTCTAAAATTAAAAACTCTGAGAGAAAGAAATGTGCTCTGGAGAAAACTGTATGGAAATAGGGTAAAAAGTGATGACATAAATTTCCGTCTTTAAGACAAGAATTTCTGCTTTTTTTTATGAGTAGAATTTTCGAAGTCAAAATATCGAGCTTTAAAACGTACAAATAGGAAAAAAAGTATAAGCATTTTTTATCTTTTAAGACCCGTTTTTTACCTCCATAGATTTTAATTTAAGCAAATATTCTTGCATATCTGATCTTACATTTTTATTTTTAAAACTCGAAATTTAACTCTGTATTACGCTAGAGATCGATCAGTGTTAACAGACCGCCAGTGGTAAATAGCTATGTAATATTCAAACATCGCACATATTTATTTACTCCTGGTTTAGAATTTAATGCCATAAAGGTTAAAGTGAACTGCTTAGAGTTAATCGTACTATTCATATTAATATATGTAGGGCATTTCAGGCAAATAATTTGTTTGTAAACTGTCAGTCGTTAATTATAAAGCTGCATAAATGTCTAATAGGGTGGATGGCTCTTGTATTATGTTACTATAGCGATATTCGTCGCGCTGTATCACATTATAGGATAAAATATTTAAAGTAAACTAGAGCAAAGCACATTAAAACTGCTAGAGTAAAGTTTAGAGGGTAGCTTAAAATAATTGCTAAAACTTTATTTCGATAATTTAACGCATATCAATCAGTATATTAATTTAATTGATTAATAACAGCATAAATGTAATCTTTCGGTGTTTCTTTCTGTAAATTTCTGATAGTTAATGTTTCAAATATTATAATCATAGTATTTATTTATTTATCTGATACATTGACACATTCTGTAAGCATGATTATACTTTTAAATAACAAATGTTTAATCTGCGGAATTCCAAATCTCGATAAATGTGAATGTGGGGGAACCGTAAGGGGGGATGCTTCTAATACTTAAGTATTTTAGTGGAATATAAAGGATTCTGAATAGAAATAAGTTTTGATTGTTACAAGATCTGTTCCGAGAAAAACGTTGGAGATTGAAAGTTGGAGTAATGAAAGTGTAAGAATTATTTTAACCTCCTACCCCCCCCCCCACACACACACACATGCAAAAAAAAAAAAAAAAAAAAAAGAATCAGGAATAAAGTCTATAGAGAGACTTATTAAAAAATAAAATAATTAAATTTGCGAAATAGATGTTAATGTTAAATCACGTTGTTCAGGTAAATCAAAAGAATTTGAGTACAATGAATTTAGCACGGATAAAAATTTGGAGGCCTATACAAATGAATATGTATGACTTCTTTGTTGTTAATTACATAAATGCAATTAAGAATCCGATGAACATTTGTAAATACATAATAATGCAGATGAAACATCCTTAATTTAGTTTTTTTTATAAGTAATAAAAGTTAAAACATTAATCTCTTTACGAGTATTCAATTGACTGCATTTTACTGATGTATCAAAGACCTCCATTCGTTTGCAGGCTATCTTCAGTGATTCTGAACTTAGAACGTAACGCATTGATGACGCAACAGAAATCGAAACTTTTTAATATTCAATTTTGGATTACAAGAAATATTTTCTCAACGAACTTTTAAATCAAGTAAATTTTACATTAATGGTAGAATGATCCCTGCAATTAACAGAGTTTTTAGTTCGATTACTAACTTTACCTAATTTATTTCACTGAGAAACATATTCATTGCCTTATTGATCACAAAAGCATTGTAGAGACATTAGGTATATTTTTAGAAGCAGGAAAGATGAAAAATAGCAACCGCCTTCGCCGGGAATCGAACCACGCACCTCTGGAATACAATCCCAGCGTGTAGAATCACTACACCATGAATGCACGCTAGGAAAGCGGGAGAAATACCTTATAGCATTATTAATTCTAGAAAAGTATGATTGTAAATTTATGAATAGTTAAGAACAATTTAAAAATTTTGTGCATCTAATCTTATTGAGCATGCAGAGTTAAAATAAATGTGTTTGTAAATTTAGAAAAACTATGCTTGTAAATTTAATGAATATGTGATGTTGAAGCGAAATTAAGAAAGAAAAAATAAACATACTTGATTTATACACCGCTCCATGACATTTCTTTGTTGGTCAGATATCAGAAATCTTATTTTAACTATATTAAATTACAACAATGCTTTGCGATTATTTTATGTTCCTTGTATTCTGAGTCTCACGATCAATCTTATCACTAATGTTGCATTTGAAACAGCCATCCGTGTACTATGAGAAAAAGTATTTATTTAAATTATTGATTATTATATTTAGAAATATTAAAAGCTATTGTAATGTCAAAGAACTTACCTCGGTCAATGTGAAACAGTTGTGTAGTTAAGACTGTGTAAAAAAAGTAAAATATTCTTTAAAAAAATTGACTTACTTCCAAGGATCTTTTCAGTACTTCTGGAAGGCATTTCTTCAGCAATAGTATTCTTTAAATACAATACATATGTAGCTTCAGATATTTAATAAACTGTGAGAACAAGCAAAGCGGAAACCTTTCCAATTTCATTCAGCGTATCAATACCTCTTTATCCATTTTTAAGGTAAAATTCATTTTAACTTCATTTGAATTTTTAAAGCTAAAAACAGAACAACTTATTTTCAGCTTTATTAACAAAGTTTCAGCAACTAGAAAGGTTAAAAGATTAGCAATTCCCCCCCTTGGAATCTTTATTTAAAAAATATTACTGCTTGATAACATAAGTTTTCCTAGGAGTAAGTTACCATTAATAAACTTCGGAATTTTGGGAGGATTTAAAATATGAGATATTGGGTAAATAATTTATTTATGTTTATTCAGTTGCTTTAATGCTTTAAAAATCTTCCAGTTTAATTCAGGAGGACTAGAATATAAAATAAATAAATAAATAATAGGATAGTAAAACTCAAATGAGTTTCAAGTCATTAATAACTCAAGTGAGATTTTAGTGTTATGATCTTTAATGCATTTGCTTTTATAAAAATTACATGGTCTAAGTGAAATCTAATGTACAGTCCCCCTTTAAATATAAATCTGAAATTTTATGCTAATTTTTCCATAGATGAATTTATTGCGATCTACTAAGTGTCAGTTTAACTTGCATTTATTATTTATAATAGCATGAAATCAGATTTTAGTAATGCTCAGAAGCATACGATTGTTTTCTTCTATCATTTATTCATATTAATGATTCATGCTGTCATACAAGCAATATTTCTAGAATTAACAGAACTTCTCAACGTGCCAGATCCAAAAATTTGAAAAAGTCATAACAACATTTCTTTTCCCATACAGCGAAAGAAAAGCAAATATAGATGCTGTTAACATAAGCTAGTGAAAAAATTAAGGCGGTACAAATAACTGATAAAAAAATCTAAAGAGGTTTTGAATTTTACTCTGTAATTTTTGTATTTATATACAAATCAGATAATTAGTTTCCTTCCAATCCCATAGTTAGTAGAAAATAAAAAGTTATTTTCCCTTCCTTAGTCAGCTATAGTTAATAATTTTATAGTTAAAAGTAATAGCTAGTAATAGCAAACCTGCATTTCTCAAATTTAAGACATTTTTTCCTTATACAGGTTTGTTTTGTTTTACGTACATTAATAACAGCCATATGCATTAGAATTCAAATATTTTGACATGTATATTAGTATGAAAATGCTGTTAATGTAAACAATTTTGCGCATTGCTATCAACTAAGCAGGTTATAACTTAGTATTCGATTTATGTTCACAGCATGTTTACAGACAGCAATCACATGAATTTAGAAACTTGAATCAGCTCATTATTTAGATAATCTCTCAATCTAAACTTTATGAAACGAAGAATGAAGCTCTATTATATATGATATTTGTTAATTCGAAATAAGACTTTTTTTTTTTTTTCCAGGTAAGCTAAATGCAAAACATACAAATACAGTAACTAGTCTTACTCACAATATATGTGATAGTGATTTACGTAAGAGCTATTTTACTTATTTTGTTATTGTTATAATTATTGTTATTTTACATTGATGAGTTAAAAATTGTTTTTGTAGAAATTTGTAAGTTTTAACTTAGTTCAGTTGTATGAATTTATCAGAAATAATGCGCTTTTCAAAATTAATGATATTATAATAAAACTTTACTAAATTATCATTAGCCTTTCCGCAGAAAATTGCCAAGTATTAGAAATAATTGCCTTTTTTTATCATTAAACTTGAGAAACATATGTGCAGGTTTAAATAATTTTCTCTCAGATCTCCTATTTTGGTAGCATATTAACGAATTTTAATTACATAGATTTGTAGGCATCATCTTTTTAAACTATTTTACCTACCTTTTTATTTCTTCTCATATCAACCGCCTATGAATTTTAAACTTATATAATATAGTAATACTTCACTGTTCCTGATCCTGTATAATATTAGTCACAATGTCTAACCAGATTCACTACTGGTGCTGCATTCTGCTTTCATTGGGGATGTCAGAGTGCACATATTCTGCTCAATTGAAGATTATTAATTGGCAACTGGCATTAATTTAGTATTCAATCCTGTTATCATAGCCATTTGAAGTTTATTTCGATAATTATTATTTTATTATTTCCTTTTATTTTTCAAACTGTGTTCTATAACTGCAACACCTGAAGGGGCCATAGCAGTAAATAAAATGAAAGTTAAAAATGTTACATGATTTAAAAACTAACATTTCTTTTAAAAGAAAACGACTTATAAGTGTAGCTCTCGAAATTAATCTCAGTAATATATATATATATATATATATATATATATATATATATAATACTATTTATCAAAGTCATTAAAGGGACTGTAGATCTGAAAGGTAGTCAGTTTACAGTTAATCGTGGGATGACAAATTAAGGTACTGCGCATATACACGTACACGGATTATGCTTCTTAAAATAATAGAAAGATAGTAATCTTTTCATAACTTTTCTCCTTTAAAATGTTAGCTCATTTGCAGTTTACCGAAAAAGTAGCAAAAAGAATTTTATTGAAAATGCACTTACCTTTTAAACTAGTCATATTGATACACTATTAGAACCTGCGCAAATATTAAAATTCCAGAATGTTCAAGAAATAAAATATTAGTAACTATGAACACTAATTAAACAAGAATAAAGACCTTATTTCCTTTATTAGCTGTTTTTTGTTGTATGGTAATTAAAAAAATTGATTTAGCATAGCTTATCATAGTATTAGGTCTACCTAAATAAAAATATTACATTAAAAATGTTAATAAACAGAATCAGCTGGATTAAAATTGCAGTGACAGCTGAAAATTCATTCCTGTTGAACCAACATTAGCAAATCAAGTAAACCCTCCTAACCAAAAATTATGTGCATTGTTCTCTTTGATGTCATATTTATTCCATTAAAACTTAAAGAAAGAGGGAACTGTTGTTATGACATCATCCCACTAAATCAAACGAAACGGTAATCTGTTCAGTGTTAGCCTTTTCATATTAGTCCAATCTAATGCGATAAAAATTCACATGCGAAGAATTAAAAGTGAAAAGATATTTTTTGACCAAATTTTAGGTGTACTATAATTCCCGCGCTTCGTAATTCAGTATATTTCAGTTCTTACGATAATCCTAATAATTAGCTCCTTCTTAGGCACATTTCTAAGTAGAAATGTTTTAGTATACGCAGAAGGTGACCCCCTTCAAAAAAGGTTTTGTTTTCTTATATACGTTAAGCACGCGGTCTAAGAATTATAATTAAAACTTGTGTAAAAAAATGTATCTTTATATTTAAGAAATAATACTATCAAAAAAGAAAAATAAGAAAAGAAACAAAAATATTTTACAACTTCTACCCGTAACTTTGGTTATGTCGGGAAGAATATAACACTACATTTTATCACTCGTGTCACTTAGATTTGCTGAAGCATTTACGAACATGATTCAGAAGTTTTATGTTCGCAGATAATATTTATAGGTTATATACAAGAGTAACTGGTTATGTCATGTTGACAGATCTGTTATATTGAGCAGTAAAATTTTTTCTATACTTGAAAATATATATCGTTATCTTGAACAGTTTCTGATCAAAACTCTTTGCAAATTTTTTAATTAAAAATTAATTTTAATTAAATAAAATTCCTAACTTAATCTAATGATAATAACAATTGGTAATTTTTTTCTTTTATTTGAGATTTATTTATGTTTCAATCTAGTACGAATTAGATCGATTATTTATATAACCATTGAATTCAATCCCTACTTCTCCTGGATAAACTTGATATTTTCAAAGAAACTTCACGGAATTAGTCGAATAACTTTTAATAAAAGCAAGCTAATAATAAGAAGCTAAGCCGGAGTAAATTATTAAATTAATAAATTAATAATTAGTAAATTATTAAAAATAAACACTTTTATTTTAAAAATAAATAATAATAATATTTTATAATTTAATGTTAAATGACAGAATGCATTAAGTAACTCCTCTTTCGAGCGTAGTGAACTAGTTTGTTGTACACTGACTTTCTTCTCGCCACAAATTACCCAATATCACACATAAAGGCCTCTTTATATATCCCCACTATGCGCTTACCAATTTAAACTTTTAAATCATATTTATCATATGCTATCTGTACATGCGGTACGTACAGAGAGAAACTAGAAGAATTAAATAAATGTGTGCTGAAGAACAAAATTGTTTGAACATCGTTTTAAACCAAGGTTAATTCATGGAAGCCTTACAAGAACTTTGTGATATGTTTGTATCTCATTCATAGATGTTTCTCCTTCCTACATTGTTACAAATGCATTTATCTTACCAAAAACTAATTGATATTATTGCTTAGTTGCAGTTTATATAATTTCCAATTACAGGCAAAATTCTCAAAAAGTACTACGTTACGTAGTAGTTCGAATTTTGCCTGTAATCGAATTTTGCCTGTAAGCTGGAAAAACGTATCTGCTACATAATCAATAGATATATATGTTAATCGCAACACTTAAGTTAAACAATTATAAAATGATTTGTGACATAAAGTTCCCCTGAAGTAACCAAAGAAATTTCGAACAAAGATAGATGTAAAATGAATTCCTCATGTAAATGCTAAATGTCCCTCAAATTTTTAAAATCTTTCTTTTATTCCTGTAATTAAAATTATATGCGAATGCATGCTGACGTTTAAAAACGGAATATAGATGCATTAAAAAGCATTGAAGCAAGAATAAAGCAGAGTTTGGTATGTAAGCTGAATGGACGCTTAACTAGTGACTTACTTGTATGACAGAGGAGAAAAGTTATACATAACCCAAAATTTGAATTTTCGTCTAATTCTAGAAAGATTCATTATACGTATTTCCAGAAAGTTTTGTTATACATATTTCATACAAAGTTATTAACAACCGTTTCACTTGTTGACCTTATTTTGTGTTTATAATAACGATAAATAAATGCTTTTTTTCAAATAGGTACTTATTTTCTAAAATGAAATAGAAGTGGTTTTATAATGGAGAAGAAAATAAGCTTTACTAACGAAAAAAATGAGCCCTTATACTAAAAAACAAATATTTGTTCCATATTAAGATAATTCAGAAGGAAGACTTAATTTAAACAACATACATGACTAGCTATTTTCTCTTATTAATGAAAGTACGACTGCCAATGCATTCTGACTGTTTTGACGAGCTTACCAATAATATATATCGAATGACTTCTTGATTCAAATATAAAAACACTTAACAGCATTTCCCTTAAAATGCATTGAGAATGCTTACAAACGGTCAAAAAAATTTCTGCAGAAATATTTGTCAAATCATGTATCGAAAATATTTTATCATATTTCTCAGAGTTGAAAGAAATGGAAAGTTTCGAAATCTATAAAACGTTATTTCAAAACTTCAATTTTTCTGTTCTGCTACTTTTTTATTTTAAACTTGATATTAGATGACATGTTATGAAAATGGAAATTTCCAAAGTATAAATAGATTAACTTTTTTATTTTGTTTCTAAAATAACAGTGTCATTTTATGTTTGATGTTAAATAAAATCTTAAATTAATTTAAATTGAGTTTAATCATAATTTTAAAAAGGTTTTTGTAATTCTATAAGTTGGTAAAATATTCTGATGCATTGGGTTATTAGCGAAGCAAATTTGCATTGCTTTAAAAAAAAGCGAATTAAAAAATCTTTTAATAAATTTATACTAAAAATAATCTAAAGAACTAGGACGACTTTCATCAATACGGTAAAAGAACTTTGTTACCTTAGAAAGACAACGATCTTTTACAGAAAGGACGATTTCAGGTAAAATGAAAATACCTGCTTACAGAAATATTACGTTTTGGATTCAAAATGTTATTTATAAAGTTACAAGAAAAACATGTCAATGAGTTATTTTCTTAAAAAAAGCTTTGCATTAGGGCTAGATATTTGGCTTCATTGGCGAAAGAAAAAACGACCAAAATTCCAAATTAATTTAAAACAAATAGATTTCCTTGAATGATTTTCGAACTATAGAAGTTATAATTGGATTTATTGTCCAGAAAAACGAACTGAATGAGTTATGGATTAACTAACTTTTTATTTAAAGAGACTGGATAGAAGTTAGTTATATCATTCATTAAAAGACTAGTTATATTTCTGGTATTAGTTTTCTGCAGTGTCGAAATATCTACAGTAGTAATTCAGTTTTTGCACTTCTTGCTTTCTCTCACGCAATATGTATTAAGTTATTTACAATAAAATGAAGTTACAATTGAAGGAGACAGGAATGAAATTTAAATAATAATAATAATAATAATAATCTGTTGTGATAGAGAAATATGTGGACTTGCAAAGATTACAATTTTATTTTTCGTAAGTCTTTATTTACTTCAGAATGCGCTTAGACTGAGTATTTTTAAATGCTTATTATTAAAGCAACAACAATCTAATTTTAAATAAAAAATCATAAGCTTAGTCATCAACAAAAACTTTCATAATTAATGATGGTTAATTAACAATGTAATAATTAAAATTCTAAAAATGTTGAAGAAATTTAATTTGTCAGGTGGATTTTACGATGAAGATGTAATATTTTGTTTCTAATTAATTTATCTAGGTTAAAAGAAACATAACAGTTTTTCAATATAATGAATGAAAGAAGGCATAATTTATATTTTTGAAGAGCATTATGGATTCGTAAAGAATTAATTTATTTTTAAAAATTGCGAATTTAAACAAGCTATATAGAATTTTTCTTTTAATAGTTCTGCTGCTGTATAAATTAATTGCAAAAATAATGCTCACAGAATTCCCTTTGACACTGTACTTCTTAAAATTACATCCCAGTGGTCTGATAATATAATACAGTCGCTTGTTGATGATGCCGAGCCAGAAACAATCAATCAACATTTTGCCTGCGTAAGTGTTAAAATTTGGCGGTTAGAAAACACAATAGTTAACAAGAAAACGCTCCTTCAGTTCTTTCAAGTGAGATTTTTTTCATTATGTATACATGACAATTCGTTCGGGGAAAAGATTTCTCCTTGTTTTCTTTTTGTTCTTTTTTAGCTTTCTCGGAAACTTTGAAAGTCGCGATCGATTTTGCAATTAGGGGACTTAGTAATTATTCAAATTAAAAGCTGTCTTAGAAAAAATGGAAGCTAATTAAGGAAAATAGAATATTCATTTGAACAGACGTTTTTGAAATATATTCCTTCCAGAAAAAGATCTAATTTCCAATCTCTGTCTAATGTGAGTGGCTAGTTACTAATGAATAGTTTCGAAATTATAACTTGAAGTGAAGGGTTAATCAATGTGTATAAAATTTCATTTGCATTTTCTTTTTGTTTAATCTTTCATAAATCCGCCTTACATGCTACGAATCTTAAACACATAGATATTTTATCCGATATTATTTACAGTATTTTGACATTAATAGTGGGTACTTAGGTTTCAATATCAGATCATTTGTCATTACTTTCCACATATTGTTTAGCTATCTATCAGAGGGGCATTAGTTAAACGTTAATGGCTGTTGTTCAAACTACGTAGTTTATAAAGCAACTGAGAAAGCTTTTCGGGCAAAAAGAAATTAATTACAGAAAAGTTTGAGAGTAAATAATATTGTTGCAATCAACAAGTATCAGTAAATTATAAGTGTAGTCAGTAACAGCAGCTGTGAGTGTATCTGATAATAATGTTTTAGCTATTATTAAAACTCAAAATTCTTTGATTTTTGGTTTTCACTAATTCCGCAATTTCTTAACTTTCTATATTTAATTTAGTGATTTTATTGCTGTTTACCGGAAATCAGCTAAACATACTGTTCCAAATGACATCATAATATATTAACATTAACTTCAGTAGACTGCTTAAATTTTGCGAAGATCCAAGTTTTTCAAAACCCTAACTTTCCGTGGCATTGTATTGTTGTCGTTAGAAAAAACTACTCTTGATGCTACTATCAATTTCATTTTTGTTTGGTCACTGGATTAGTTGGATTCTAAAGTCAACTTCTGCATAGTGCTATTCATATATAAAAAACAATACAGTAATTCAATCAATTAACTTCAATTTTTTTACTGTATAACACGGTCCCCAAAACAGGGAGAAATTACTTATGAATGATAATGACTTCTAACGATAGATCACTGGGCACTTTTTATGAAAGTCCAGTTACATAAGCAGAAAGTTTACTTATACTTTCGTTGAATAATTTTAACGGAATCTTAATTTTTCTAATATTTTCAAATAAAGATAGTAGCACAACAAACAACTCCACAAAAACTGGCAATAATACCCAAACTAAGCAATTAGCTTTATATTTTATGAAACGTATTTACAAGCCTGTTTAAATAGCACACATAAGTATGCATAAGAATAACAGGTAGCAAAAAGATCAAAACTGCACTGCGAAACTACACAAGTTTCCTACGCATAACATAACATATACATTAAAATTTATTTGAAAATCAATTAAAATATTTATATAATCAGAATTTTTAGTTCTGTAGTTAAATATTCATAAATATTTACGTTGAATTTATACTTTCAAAATTAAAATTGAAAATATCGCTAAATTATACAAACATAACTTTTAGATACGATATTTTTTTTTTTTTTTTTTTTTTTTTTTTTTTTTTTTAGATTTTAACAATTCAAATAAGGTTTATTTGAAATGCAGAATTTGTAACAGCTTATACATATAGATCATCATACTAAATGCTCATATTTCCCCTGAAACTTAAGGAAAATCTACAGTTCTTGATGAATTTACCTAAACAAGCAGAGATATGTCAAAAGTGCTCAAGTGATGAAATTCTCATTATCGTGCTTTTAATTCAAGCCGTTGTGACTATACAGGAGTCTGAAAACTCTAACTTGAACTCCATCTTTTAATTTTTATTGGATGAGCTATGTTTGGAAAGGTTAATGACTTGAACTAAAGGTTAATTAACAGAAAGTCGAAGCGAGATTAAACCATAATACATCCTATGGAGCTTAAGTTGAGAGTGATATTCTCTGGCGCTTTAGTCAAATGGATTGATGGATTTTTGGAAAATGTGCAACCGCAATAGGGCTGCCATCAGTTTATCGATTGTAACTCATACCAAACTTAACAAAGATTCTTAATTTCATTTTTCAATAATTCTAATATCCCAGTCAACGCTCAGTACAGGTTCCTGGGGGGACACGCTATACAAAATTATGTTAAACTGAGGCATTTTAACACACTGCTCAAGAATAAGGGAGCATCTGAACAAGTGTATAATAGGTTTACTTAATTCTACTTTATATTTCATCCTGGTTTAGTTAATTACATACATGTGTAAGTATATATATTGCTATCGAAGTTTCTGGCACTCTGAAATCCTTGAATATTAATGATAAAGTGATCTAGTGATATATGTCTTACCCTTTCACTGTCGATAGCAAGGCATCACATCTATAACGCTTCATTCTCTTTTTGAGCTCCTTTCAAAATTTAGTTCATTGACTGCAAATTTAATCTGCAGTTTTCCTTTTGTCGCAGAAGCCGTTGTGGTCAAAGTTACTGATAGCATTGTTTTGTTGTTATTTTCTGAAATTTTTCTCTTAATAAAAGTAGAAAATGCTGCATATTTGAGGTTCATCTGCTCCAAGCCCCTGAACATATGTATTTTAGTGTCTTGTGGAATGCATATTCTAATTCCGAATTAAAGAAACTTAAAATGTATTTGAGTAAGCAAGAATTTAAGCAGTAAAGAAGGAAACTGAATAAAATAAACATTGCTGTCGGGTGAGAGTAATGTCAAACTAAAAATTTGATTGCAGAGAAAAAAAAAATGTTCTAGTAAAATATAACACAATTTATGAACATCAGAGGCTGTATTCCTATGTTAATTATATAATAGTGGCAGGAAATGTACTTTAGTAACGAATTTCGCAAAAAGCTTTTATCCTTTTTTTGGATACATTTCTAAATTAACAAAATGCACTATATTGTAATTCTAACGTTTTCAAGATGAAAATTTGTGAGAAACCAAATTTTACTTTTACAGAAGTTTGTAAGGATTCTTGTGCTAATTCTTAAATTCTTTCAAATTCATTTTTTTTTCAAACTGTCAATATACAGTA
The DNA here is from genome assembly GCF_044657685.1 of Stegodyphus dumicola. Taxonomy (NCBI): domain Eukaryota; kingdom Metazoa; phylum Arthropoda; class Arachnida; order Araneae; family Eresidae; genus Stegodyphus; species Stegodyphus dumicola. Next base: position 194,103,099 of record NC_140780.1, read on the forward strand.
TATCTTAGATTAAATATGGTGCAATGATATATCAATACTTTTAACACATATTCTAGTAGGTGATAAACATATAGCACAGGTACAAGGCAAGTCATTTTTCACATAGAGACTGAAGACAGCTATACTTTCACTATTGAATTATGGAGTGAAGGAAGCAACAGGTGCCGCATAACGAATTGATTTTACTCGTTGCCAAAGTTTGAATTCTGTTTTATTAGTTTATTTGGACAGAGATAAGGAAAAGAGAGGAAAGAAATAGTCGGTATTAATATAAAGAGACAATTCTTGATTATTTTAGCATTAACATCTTTACATATACACATATCGTTTCACGGCTATCATAAAGGATCACGCACATAAGAAAAACAAAGTATGTATACGGATTTTATTTGTTATGCAGACATTTTTTACCTTTAGTAAATTGTATACACATGATTTTCTTAGCTGTTAGTAAGGAAAGGCAAATAAATTTGTTTTTTTTTACAAGTTAAAAATATATCAGTTTTCATAATCATCAAAATCTTTAGTTTCAATTTAAAAGAAACTTAATTTTGAAACAAAGAAAGTTCGTTTCATTAGAAAATATGTGTAACTACAAAAAGATTTATCTATCTACCTGACAAATTCAAATAATTAATGCTTTAAAAATTCAAAAATTAAGTTTAAATTAAGCAATTAGATTATGTTCAAAGTCCCAACGATTAGAGGTACACTAAGGAATTGCTTGTAGAGTTCTTTAAATCAACTTGAAGCATCATTTTCACAACCCTTTTTTTATCGAGCTGAGAAAATCGTTACTATTGCAGAGGTTTGTTTTTATTTTGTTCTGAGCATAACAAGGAAGTTTGACACTTCTCCGCCCCGAAAAAAATTTAATATTATAATAACAATAATCCTCTTTAAAATAAAAAATCTTTTGACTGAAAAACTCCTACTTTTCGAAATAATCAAAAATAGCTACACATTTTAACCCAAACCTTAATTCAAATGCCATTTCGAAATATGCCTAATATTTGAGAAAACAGTTACGAAAATTTATCATTGCAATCAAACAACTATGATAACGGAAGGATATTGCGAAGTGAAAGAGTATATTTTAATATGTTAACTTTATGTGCTGATATTAAAACATTTAATATTTAAGTTACATTTAACCAGTGATTTTCTGAACAAACTTTCACATTCATAACTATAGTAAGCCAACCAGAAACAACTATAAAGTTACTGTCTTGACAAATTTATATGAATTCGAGGTCTCAACAACTGCAAAAATACCTGTAAATTTACAAGAAAGTTGTTAAATACATACACCCCCCAAAAAAAATACTTTTCGAAATTATTTATAAATTCCCTGCAGGTATTTATCATGTAAACATTGCCAGTATAGTGTATAATTTGTTAAAAAAGGAAACAGTGCAACTCCTAAAATCAGAACAAATGCTGTAAATAAATTTCAGTGTTAAAAATATTTTTTGCCTTGAAAGTCAACAAGTGCAGTGCAATAAATAAAACAAAAAGTAGCCCTGAAAATTAGTAATCAAGATAATTGTCGCAATATATTACTTTTGTTGCACCGTTAAATTAATTTTAAGACTGAGCATTCATATAACTTAGAATAAATTGTATTCATTTTTGCGTATTTTTTTCCATTTAAGCTAAGTACTTTAGATGGTGTTTTGAATGTGGAGTTAAATTGTAAAGCTCACAAAATAAACAAAAATAAATACACACTCTCGTAAATCGAACACATTAACAGTCACGAAACTAAGACCTTAATTAATCAATATTAAAGTCATTTTCAGAATATAAGGACAAAGTTCTATATTCTGTATTTATAAGCTATATCAATGAAAATAAACAATTTATCAGCTTAGCAATAAAAATAAATAATTTATAAGGTATGCCACTCAAATACTTTTGATAAGCATTATTAAAATAAATGTTATTTCAAAAGAATAGTTACTATCAAATGAAAAGCTATTTAAAAAATTGAATGCCGTAAGCAAACTTAACATGATAGTTATTTAGATTGCTTTTTTAAAAAACAACTGTATCTATGAAATATTGTATTGAGGTATTTTTCATTAATGATGGCTCATTTTTGCAGCAGTTTAAAACGACACAGTTTTAACACGTGCTTTAGTAATTTACGACCTATGACATGTTTAATGACCCCACAGCTGACATTCATTGCTTGGGATGAGTAATGAAGTCTTCGTGACAAATTTACTCACACAAAACTTGAGTTATGATCATTGCAATACTACTGCTCCTTTCACACATGCTATTAAATGACTGCTTAAAAAACATGTTTTGACATCGTAAAAATATTAATTTTGCTATTTCACATTTAGCTGCTATACTGTTTATTAATATATTATGAAAAAATTACTAACGCATTTGTAAAATATCATTTAAATTAATGCACCCTCTTCATTCATTTAAGTTTCTACAAATTTTAATCTTTCATAAATGTAATTTAATCTGTTGTGCGTTTTCACCCTCCTTACATTTTTCACAGACCTATTTTATTCAGTTCCGTTGCACTGACAAATACATAAAGCATATTAACTCTATATATTTAAATATATAAAAAAACTATCACGAAATAAAGACTATTGTGAAAAAAATTATTAAATGTTTTCTAACATTTCATAGAAGATTTTTTTCTTTACTAGAACTAATAATGATAAAAATATCTCCTTAATATTGTCTTATTTACTGTGCTTTTGATAAATGCAGATTATTTATGCAAAGTTATAAAATGTAATTATTAAGAGACTTACGTGGCTTCGGTACGCTCCTTTTCACTTGCATCCATTTATAAGTGGGTACCGGTGTGGGTTGAGCAGTCGGCAAGCGGTTCCTGTGCACAGGGGAACCGTACTGGTACCCCCCATTCATCTGACAACTTTCTCTTAATGTAGGATCATAATTTTCATAACCACCGTACCCGTTTCTTCTCGATAGGCTCAAGGAGTCTAAGTACGGATAAGTAGAAGGTGGCACGCCGAATCCTGTGACTACGCGGGCCCCTTCGGGTCCGAGAGGGACCCCTTGAGGATGGTCCGGCGCCTGATGACCACTTATTTCGTAGGAATAGTCGAGGTTTCGATACGGGTGATGGTACGTTGCGTTTCGAGGGGCTACGTCAGCTACGGCACTGTACGGTGAGTGGTGGTGATGGTGGTGGTACGTCGGTGTAGGATTACTGGGATGTCCCACTCTCTGATGGTGCTGTTGTTGGTGAAAATGAGATTGGTCAAGATTAGTGTAACTAAGTCCATTGCTTTCACTGATGATCTGATGTGGTGTAGGATGACCGTTCGTCGCCTCAGGGTGCAGCGGCGGCGTCCGCAACTCATGTGCGCTCGAGTAAGGGGTCATTAGAGTTGTAGGAAGGTAAGAAGGTCCAGCAGGTTGTATCAGACGATCCGAATTCTGTTGGTGGTGGTAATATGCAGTTATCGAATCTCCGCCGGCCGCTGAAGCCGCGGTAGTCCCGCCGTTGTACAACGGTTGTTGCGGCTGCGGGTTGGCCGCCGTCCCGTAAGCCGTCGCGTCCCCTCCGTTACGGCAAACGGAGGCGTACACGACATTAGAATTCATAATAACCTAGCGGGACACCTTTTTTTCCGGGCCCAGTTTTATTATAAAGGGGGCTTACTTTTAAAAGGATGAGGCCTCTAAATTAGCTGTCTCACCGGGAGATAAATCAGAAAATAAACGGACGGTAAATCATCGCGACCGAGGTTGACAGAAATATGGGAGTTAAATGAAGCACGTGACTCCTCCGCTCGACCAATCCTGTCACGAGTGAGGCGGAGTTCGGGAGCTACGAGCGGACGGCACAGACCATTAGAAGCCGAGTTTCCAAGTGGATTCAGTGACAAGTTTCAGGCCTCCGAAAATCTTTTTTCCTCCACCTCTTTTCCCCTACTTTGCGGATTCGTGAGCGCTGCTCGACGTCGCTTCGTAAACGAAGAGCACTGACATAAACGCATCTTAACGCTTTCGTCGCTAATTTCTGTAACAGGTGTTCGCAGAAATAGATTTGCAAGCAGATGCTTCGTCGTCGGCTCTTCCGTTTTTCAATCAGCACCAGTAAATCCTAAACATATGAGCGGAGTTCAAACTGCTTTCTCAAATCTTTTCCTTTTTCCTTTCTTTCTAACTAATTATGAAACATTCCAAACATATTTTTAAATGAGTCTCTCTTGCAGTTTTTCATAAACACTAAGAAATTTTTTTTTTCTTTTTTTCCCTCTCGATGCAATAACAGTTTATTCAGAAAGTGAAGTTTGTTTCTTCATCCCGTATAGTTTTATTTTACTTGTTTCTTATAAAGATGATAAATATAATTCAGGGTAAAGTTCATATATTCTATCACTTGCATCGTTATATTAAATAAGTCTTATTATTTCTTTAATTACTAATCATATTCAGTATTTTCACAATTTTATTTTATTTTTGCAAATACAAATTTTTAAAATTTAATAAAATATACTCAACTTTCAAGCATAATTGAATTTATAGAGTTTCTCAGCATCATTATGCTTTAAATATTTATAAAACTATCAAATTTGGAGAGAAATGATAAAACATGTAACTACCATTTTCGTATATAAAAATGGCGAAATAAATATTATGGGTTCGCAAAATATAATTCGTATGATCGTTATAATTTTTTTAAGTTTAAAAAAGCCACAAATTTCATCTTTTAAAGTAATTCTAAAGTAATTAACTGTTCCTTTTTTAAAGAAATTGTTCTTAAGACACCGATGTTTTTAATATTTTCCATGAGTCATTATTTGTTAAATTTTTGTAGCGTATTCATTCAGGATAAAGACCTCCCACCAAAAAAAAAATTAATATCGCATGGAAATTTTAGAAGTAATTTATTTAAAAATTAGCCAGCACAGCTAATGGGAAGAAAATCACATCATCTCATGTAAGACTTTTTTTTCCTTGTACACCTACCTATTTTGATTAATTTATAAGAAAACATGAGACTTAGAATGTTCAGAAAAGCAATTTTTTCAAATTTATATTTTCTGTTTTCTCATTGTTTCATATCGTCACAAAATCATAAATGTGCTGCAATGTTAAAATAAAAAGTCAAAGCATACTTTGAAATCGAAGTTGCTATTAATTATTTTCTAGTAATTAAGCATAATATTAGGATAGATCTGTTTTCGTAATTACGAAGAAACTGATATATAGTTGCCGTTCGCAGAAATTTAGCCAGCCAAATTTCACTAAAGATGAAATAACGTTTGACTTAGAGATAAATGCATCGTTTCTTCTTTAACACTATTACATATTTCTCTGTTTTTTTTTTGAAGTTTGATCACGACACTATTTTTGAAATCATCAGTTAGTTAACGCTATGTTTTCTCGAAATTATATCTAGCGGAACTTAGCAATATTCTTCACAACAGTGTTTTCATTTTGACATTGTTAATACTTATTTATCTCTTACATCACAGCTCATAAATTTTTAATATAAAATATGCTTTTCAGCCACAGATTATCCTTCTTTACGAAGTGCCACATATTGAAACTATAAGTCTTTTAGACGAATAGGAAATAATCGAAAAGGCCAAAAATTTAACTGAATTTTTAAAAGTCGTATCCAAGAGAAGCATCCGCACAGCGAATTCGCTGCTTGCTCTAAAGAGATTGAATAAGCATGTAAGTTGCTTTCCGTCATTTCCACGATTCTACGACAGAGCGGCCGAAATGATTCACGGGAAGGCTGGAAGGAGGTGGCAAACAGAACGGATTTTTTTCATTGGACGGAAAAGAAAAAAATATAATAGGGAAAGAAAAAGCATTTATGTTTTGAGTTTTTCTCGACCTGCCAAAAGTGTCCAACCCTCTTCTTTTGCTTTTCTCCCAAACATCTGCTTTAATTTTTTACTTTTTGCAACCTTTGCGCAGATGTTTCCGACGGCGTCAGCAGAATTGCAGTCTGCGAGAACTGGCATAAGTTCGCTCCCTCTTACCAAAATAGAAGGGAGCAACAAACTTAAGATTTTGGATTGGTGAAAAGCAAAACATAACAGCGAATTTGAACTTAATTCAAATGAGAATTAAAAGATCATTATTTCGGGTTTGAGTTGTTGAAAGCTGATTAGAACAAGCTCGAAAATGGTATAATCTAGATTTTTACTTGGGAAAAGATTTAGGTGTATCAAGTGCACATATGCCTAAAATAAAGCTATGCCTAGCATGTATTTGTCTGTTTTTATTAACATGGGAAATTCGAATTATTGCTTTCTTCAAAAGATTAATTTTAATAGAATTTTTAATATGCCATTTTTTAATTAACACCTGTACGAAGAGTTAATGACATTGAGAAGGCTATTGAAGGAAGATTTTTTACAATATTTAGAAGACTATTGAACATATAGAGCTTTTGACGACATTTAAAGAAGGCTTCTGTGATATTTTAGAAGAGACTGTGTAGAGACATTAGGTATTTTTGAAAATAGGAGAGATGAAAAATGAGCAATGCCCTCGCTCGAACCACGGGCCTCTCGATACGCGCCGAGTGTGCTGACCAATACACCACGAAGGCATGTTATGAAGGCGGGAGAAAACCTTACAACTGTTACATATTTACGTTGATCTTCAAGAAAACATAACGTTAGCCACATATAAAGAGTTTTGATGAAATTCTAGTCTCGAGAGTTTGTGTCAGATATTAGATTCTAGTCTCAAGAAACTGTGCCATAGATTCGAAACTACAAATTTATAGTAGCCGTGATGGAAAATAGTCTTATTTACTTCTTAAAATGAAAATATCCCTTTCGTTATCCCCCCCCCCACAAAAAATCACTTGTATCAACAAAGAAATTTAAATTTAAATTTATGAACTATCATTTATTTATTTATGTATTCTGAGACTGGTTTCATTGATCATACCCAATCATGAAAGGGCTATCTGACTTTTGAGAAGGTATATCTTAGGAAAAGAATTTCTAATAAAAATTAGCTTGTGTTTGGAGAAAAAAAGGCCGTTCTTCTGAATTCACGCCTGGGTACTACAATCTAAGAGTTTCCAGGAAACATTCAAGAAGGTTTAAACTTTTCTTTCGTCTCATTAGAGCGGAGAAGTCTAATGAAACTTTATTGGTATCCGAATAAATTTTTTGTAATTCCTTTTTCTCTAAATTTAGGTCTACTTAAATATTTATATAGCCGAATTTTGTCTTGCCAAACACGGTTATAATGATATTGCAGCGGTAAAGGGCAACAAGGCAGTGTTTTTAACTTTACTTCTATTGCCTAGATGTAACTCATTCTGGATGTAGCAAATAAAGGTTAAAAAGAGGGTTTAGCACCAGAAGTTCTTTCAACAAACTTAGAATGGAACTACAGACAGAGCTGTCATCTGCTCTTTACTGTGAGTGAGTATTTACCAAAATATGTGCATGGATTATACATAGTACCAAAATAGAGACTAATTATACAAGACATGTGAAGTTTTAAAGTGCTCTATATACTTATAATTGCGAATTAAATAATTATCATATCCTTTTACTGATTTTCTTTATTAACATTTCATTGTTACATTATTTTTGTCTAGGAATTCCGTTTTTTTTTTTTTTTTTTTTTTTTTTTTTTTTTTTTTTCCCGTTCTCAGCACATACATGTAGATCACACCAAGAGGAAAAGCTTGGCTATAAACAAATAATCTGCTTTAAATAAGTAGTCCGATCTCCATTCCAGTTGAACAGCACTAATTAGCAGTCTAATTGTTTATAAAATTAGTCTAAACGGCGAATACTGACGTTTAAGCTACCCTTTAAAAAGGCTTATGAAATTATTTAAAAAGGCTCTAATGTGAAATTAATTATTTAATTCTGCTAAGAATAAGGAGGGTTTGTGTGTTTATTTAACTGAACATGGCAAAGTATATGACAGCTAGCTAACAAAATAGCGAATAGTACTCGTATATATACACACACTGAAGAGCCAAAACGTTATGATCACTTACTTAGTAACTTCAAATCCTATGGCCTTCAAATCGCCTTGGCATGGATGCCGTCCTGGTATATGACTCGACACGGATTAAACCAAATGTCTAAGCAGCGGTCACGCGAATTCGAGATATCCTGACGTGGTGGTGTCTGAGCTCTGAGTATAAGAAGAGGAATGCCTTAACGGATAATTTCTAAGGCGAACTGATTCATATTCACGTTACACATGAGGAAAACCATGAAAATCAGCCATGTAGCCAGTCCGTTTGTCTGGGATCGAATCCAGATAGAACTCCCAGTATTCAGTGGTCTTTAACCACTCGGCTACTGGTGGTGGAAAAAGAATGTGATTGAAATTGATAACTTTAAACTGAGTCCTTTGCCATATATAGCACAGCAACAATACATAACGTAGTACTGTGTTCATCATTTAAACCTTCTCCTTAGAAATGGTACACAGTGCATAATTTTTCCTGTTGATTTATGAAACATAAAATTAGTAAAAAAGGCAGGGGTGTGATTAGTGAATATGGCGCTTTCTCTTTCCTTTGTACCATGCATAGTTATTTTCTGCACATATTTTTACCGTCATTTCATATAATTTTGATCACATTCTAATATTTCTCTGCTTATATAAATACTCGAGAAAAATCCAAAGTAATAAGTATCAGAACGTACTTTTGTATGGCCATTTTATCTCTGTCTTATATGTCCGATTAATATGGATGATGTTATGGCAAGGAGAAACTTAGTCACCTCCTATCAAAATTTAGCAACTTATTTACAAAGCCAGTAACATCAATCATATCTCAGTTTCCTCTATAGGTGATATGTATGTATTCGTTACTCAAAACTTAAATTTATGGCAGTATTACTAATATCGGCTTGAACTTAAGATATGTAGTCGTGATGTCGCATTCTTCTCACACTTTTTTTCGTTTTCTGCAGTGGCGAATATGTCTGGTGATGTCGTATTATATGAAAAGTGGTAAATATATGAATGGTCCTATGATAAACTATTTTCTATTTATATTTACGAAGTAGATCGCCTCAGTTTAAAAAAATTCACAGTATATTGTGTTATTACACTACGTATTTACAAATAAGCTATTCCCGAAATCACTTATACTAGCGTTCTTTCAGCAGTTTTGCTTGAATAAGCATTGCGAGCTCATGTATAAAATAACGATTCAACTAGAAGGTAAATAACTTATTCGTGAAATGCTTAAATGTTAGGTACAATATTTACTTTTAAAACAAGATATATTTAAGCTGTATATCTTAAAACTTCAATGATATTTAAACGTTTTAAAAGGCTTTATATTTTAATAAACACTTTGTAACTGTTTTCTAAGCAAGGGTGTTATTAATTATCATTTTATATAAATATTTTTATCAGATTGCATTTTAAAGACCATTGGAGTTAAGGCACATAACAGGAGAAATACCTGAGAAGAAAGTAACTTTCACAAAGTTCTTTCTGTGACGTTTCTGTCAGACGCCAATTAACACTCCCATATATCCTCCATATTTTCGCACTTTTGGGGATCAAAACTGTTTTAGGATTTTCGTTGGTAAATTTTAAAAGTCTTCATACATCATACTCAAGGACTGAATTTAATACAAAGAGGTACATTTTGTTTATCTATCCATTATATTTATTTTACATGCTTCTTTACTCGTATTTTTCGTTGATTTTCTGACCTATCATCTGTTAGGTAAATCGGCATGGAAATTTAAATTCGAGGTGAAATCTATCAGACGGATCTATAAGATGGAGGGGAATAACATCTAAAAATGTGTAAGATTTATTTCAGGTTAGAATTGCACTTTTCATTTTTTATCATGCCGCCAGGCGAACTAAACTGAGGACAGCTGAACCATTGTTTCATACTTATAATTCCCATGCATTTGCATGAACTTTATTTATCATTGAACTTCTGGCGTATAAATATTTCCAGTATAACATAACATTCCTTTGTAAATATTATAAAGTTAAATTTCGATTCAAAGGCGATTGACTTACCATTCCGTCGTCTTCCCCTTAAATTCTGCACTTTTCCCCCCTTAAGCATTAGATTTTAATAATTCAGGTAAGTAAAGAAAAGAAGATCATTTCTTTAAATTCCCCCCCCCTCTTTTCAGTACTTTTATATGCGTGTAAAAATTTAGATGATCTTAATTAGCTGAAATTAGAGAACAAAAGATATTGTTAGTTCTTGTTACAGATTGTAAAACTGAAGCAAGAATAACACGGCTCTCAAAATACCATAAAGAGAGATTGTTTTGTTATCCCTTGCATCAAATTTGCAGCGGCTAGCATTTATCAGTTAAGAAACTGGATTTATACTTAATGATACAATAATGTAATAACTTCTTGATATTCTCTCCAGCCATAAACAAGATCCCGCCGTAAAATAAATGTGATACGAAAGGGGTGAGTATTAAATAACTGAAAAAAAGTGCTTAAATTCCTTATTACATAAACACATGTTGTTCAATGAAGATAAATAAAAATTCCAATAGTTAAAAGTCAAATAATTTGTGATAAAATCTGAAGAATCGTTAACTTCAAAACTTGTTTATTGAAATTTTAAAATTGCACAGAATACTAGAAAACTAAATTAAGAAAATTGCATCAGTCGGCCTTTCACAAGAGTTCACAACTTTTTACCGAGGAAAAATACTGCAAATGCAATCTTATGATTCGTATAACATTCATTTAAAAACTAAGTTATACTCTTGAATGAAATAAAATAACATTTTGATTTGCGTAGACCTCCTCTTAAGAGGAGTAAAGGAGCAAATGATACTCTACGAAGAGAGTAATTATCTTCAGAAACAAAACATTAACATCTCCTCAACATCATTGTACTGTGCAAATAACAGATTTACACTGTACGAAATTTTAAAGAAATTCAACGCATTTTATGTGTGATAGAAATGAGCAGTTTTAGGAGCAAGAAAATGCATTTCTTTTATTGTATATCGGTGATAAAGTCGCAAGGAATTTTAGCATTCACAAATGTTCGTGTTGACGTAGATTTAAATAGTCAGTACGCACAGGTATTAAATAGAAAATCGGTAATTCGAGCGCACAGTTTGTTTTTTCTGTTTCTTGGTTCATGATGTCCATAATTTTTAGTTATCTTTACGAACAGATCAAAAATAAACATACCACATACAGCAGTATGCCTAAGTATAAGATATCTAATTTAATAGTGTATTGGTGCTAAAGTTTCCAATAAACATGTATTCACTTTTGTTCTTATTCCTACTTTGAAATAAGTTGTTGGGGAGGAAAAATACAAAATAATATTCAAAAATTCAACATTATTCAATATTCAAAAATAAATATATCACAAACAGTAGTATGCCTAATTATAATGTATCTAATTTATGATACAAAATTTTAGGTAAAGATTTTCTACACGCATACTTTCAGTCGAACCCATACCAGTGCAGATTAATAATTTAAATAAAGAGCTCAAGTTTCCAATACACATGTGTTCACTTTTGTTCCTATTCCTATTTTGAAATAAGTTGTTGGGAAGGAAAAATACAAAAATAAGCCCGATTCTTATATTTACTTTTTACAAGCACTAGTGCTATTATACTGTAACACAATTATTACAATATTTTTGTCATTGCACTAATTTAATTATAATATAAAAATGTCACAATAACTTTAATAAAGAAACTCAGTTTGCATTAAATTCAATACACGAGTTTTACCATTCACTCAGATACTACTAACGTGTCTTTTTTTCCCCTCAAATTATAGTCAAAAATTTTTTATTTAGTAATTAAATAACCGAATTTTGAACAAGCAACAATTTTTAAAAGTACTAAAGAGCAATCTCCCTAAAATGAGAGGAATTTTTTGAGGATTTCTTAGCTAAACAATGTGAGGTAAAAGCTAAATATTAATTACTTATTTTAAGAAATAATGACAGGTTTATATTTAACTATTTTCATACAGCTTTGAATTGCATTTTGCATTGCAATCATTTACGGTTTCTGGATTTATAATATTTTATATGTAACTAAGTTATTTGGAGAGTTCCTCTTTGCTGCTCGTTGTGCTTACAAACGGCAACAGATTTTTTAATTTAAATTTAATAATTTTTCTGTACTTAAAGTTTATTTTGCCAATAAAAAGTGATATTACTTTTGTCATTAAAAGTTCAACTTTGTCATTATAAAAGTTCAATTTTATCATTACAAAAGTTGGACTTAGTATTAAAAAAGCCCTTTGTCATTAGAATGTTTGAACATTCTTTATTTACGTAATAGCTATGCATTTAAGAATTAAACGCTTTCTGTTATTTGTTCATTGAATTTTTTCACAAATGTGTTCATGAAAATCTTAGTCAATATTCTTACAAATCCACCTTAATTTTAAAAGAATTTCGCCGTGTCTGAAGCACGCAGTAGATTTTGGGAAAAGTGAAGCAATATAAAGGTAAAAGCTGAGGATTTAAAATATCCATTGAGGAAAATTATAGGTGTATTGTATATATTTTTGAGAAGCTCGGTAAGAATGAAAATAATGAAAATTTAGCAAACAGAGTGCTAAAATCTAAAATGCCTGTGACTTCTTTTTTCAGTGTTCTCTATTACTGAGGGCATGCTCGACAATCTCGACATCAGACTCGAGTCATGAAGGAGATTGTTAAAAACAAGTTTCTGCCTTGTTAATGCTTTTAACTTCTACACTTTTTTAACCATTTAATAACCATTTTTTTTCAGCTTGCGTAAAGAGGAAGCAATATGTGCATTTAGCCATAGAACAAAATATTTTGTTTGACACTCGGGTATTTCTTAGAAAGAAGGCGACACTTTTTATAGGATAATGAGCTATTATATTGAGTTTTAGAGGGAGGTTTTTAATAACAATAATATAAAGCCCAGTCATTTTATTTAATAAATTATATTTTTTAAGTATCTAACTTCAGTAAGAGGAAGAAGAAAAAATACAAGCGTGAATTTAATAGAGTTCTTCAAATTTGTAAAAGTTACACAATTAATACAGCATTAATTTTATAAATAGCTAAAATTTTTCCAGTAAGTAAATGTACTTTGAAAAATCTCTACTTCTTTTTCAGTATGCACTAATTTACGTTCAGACGAAAACTTATACCTCCATGTACTAATAAAAATCTGTTGCTGAGAAAAAGAACCTAAAACTAAACAAACTGAAATGAATTAGTTATGATCACTTATATAACAGTGAAAGGAAGATAGTTTAAAGGACAGGAATTGAGTTTGAGGAATCCCAGTTTTGAGGGACAGGGCCCAGGAGGAGGGGAGTCTGAGGATCTCCCACAGCTCTCCCTCTATCACTAAACCACACGAGAGAACTTTTGGCTCGCCATATACTTAGAGTGCCTCCATGCCGCATGGACATTATACATTTACAAACATTCATACCTTCTTCGGGATTCGAACTCGAGCCCTTCGGTAGCGCTGTAGATTCCCCTAACCACTATACAGTCTGGGCCGCTTCCTTCCGTGGTAGATGAGCATAATGAAATCTCCTAAAAATTAAGCCAACGCAATATCAATTTTTTTTCTTTTTGGCTAAAGTGCCAGTTTCTCCTAAAATTTCTCTTACAGAAATACGATACCAGTCCCTTTCTTTATCTAACATTTGCCAAATTTATATAAGTTGAGCTTGGTATAATAAATGTGGCTTTCTAGAACTACTTCTGCAGGTCAGTGGCACGAATTACAAGGGATTGAATCAAAAACCATTGTATGGAGCGGTCGTCGGTTATGTTTCGTAATTTATTTTTAAAGCATGTAGCTGAGGGGTCACCCTGCGTGGGTGCTCCCCACTCCATTAACATCCGCCAAGACTGAGATTGCAAGACTAGGGGCCCAGACGAAGCTTGTCTTTCGTCACAGCTAGGAGAAATCGTGCGCGAGACCTTTTTACCTCGGAGAACCGAAGCACGGAAGATCCGTTACCATTGCGTGCTTGGCATTATGAAATATCAGGGTTCGGCTGCAATCCATCATTTCGTGTTGAATCGAGATCTCCTTTTGGTTTGCTACGTTTACGGTCCTAACAACGAGAACTCCTCACGAAATGTTAGCTGAAAAGAAAAGAAAGGACAAAAATGAAATGAAGAGAAGAAACATGGGAGAGTTGTTGATTTCAATCTGAGTCGCAGAAAGAGTCCAATAAGTGAAGAGCGACAGCCTCTCGAAGCTGAAGTGAAGAACATACTTTTTTTTCATGTACATTCAAATTATACAGCTGAACATGAGCGCTTATATAGATGCTTGTCACGCCACGTAAATAAATACAGCATTCGAAGATAACATTTTGTTAATGTAAAATGTGTTAGTATTTTATTAAACGCCTCAAGTTTTACAGTTTTTTGTTTTCTCAGATATACAAATTTATTTTATAATACAAAAGTATTCTAAACAAAACAGTGTTGTAATTTTAGTTACTTGGAACGAAAATGAAGCGTAATACTTTTCAATTTCACAATAAAAGAAACACGTCAAAAAGAAATTTTGAAGTGTGTGTGGGGAGAGAAGCTGAGAATACAAATCGCTACTAAAATAGCTTAAATACAACAATGGGATTAAACGAAAAGCTTCACCAAGAATACTGTGCTTAATGGAGTGGCAAACTGATACATCGCGAAATGTAAATTTGACCAGAATTTAACATTCTCAGTACGTATTTTTATTGCCTTATTTCCTTCAACTCATTTATTCGCTATTTGAAATAAGGCAAAGAGAACAATACTTTTCATGTTCCTTATAGCATTATAGGCTGCAGCTTCTGCCCTTTGCCGCAAAGAACAGATATCTCTTCTCAGTGTTGGGTAAAGTACATTAGAAATATTTTGCAGATTGAATTCCGCATAAGAAAGTTTACAAACTTAATTGAAGAAATTGTAATGCAGATAACTTTAGCAAAGTGTTTCTTCAAATTAATTGAACAAACATTCAGATTGAAGTGCATAGTGATGTAGATTAATACTGAAAATCATGTGAATTTAACAAATTGGTTATTTTTAATATTTTTCATAGTTAAAAACTTTGTGAAGCGCGCCAGTGTTAGCTATATCCGTGCTTTACAGGACGAATTTTTAAGCCAGTATTGGCCACATACTATAGTAATCATGTTAAAACCACTTATCTGCAAAAATGTTACAAAGAAAAAGTTTTCTGACTTTTTATTCGGTTTGTAATTTTTATGAAATAATAATTACTTTACTTATACCTTATTTAGCATTATTGTGTCCTCTGCACATTTAATCAGTTTTACGCAGGTATTGAAAGCATAATCGTGATCTTTAAGTAGCTGATGTGATAATAAATATAGATTAATTTGGGCATAAAATAAACATATTCCGAAAAAAAATATTGTAATAACGCAAACTCCTTTATTAGTTTAAATTGAATTTTTTATACTTTAAAACAGACTTTTTCATTTCCAGTCTTCCTAATGGGATTTTTTGCTGATGTTTGGCACTGTTGAGTTACCTCTTACCTTTTGGTTGGTTATAGGAATATGACAAACTATACAGACGCTATTTGCCTAGGGAAATAGCGTCTGTATAGTTTGGAAATAGCTTCTGAGTTGTATGCCTTCTTGGAGAACTTTCTAAAGGAAATTGGTTTGTACTCCCGTTATCCATAATCTCGCACTATTTGTGATATCACGGAAGGGGAGAAGTTATGATATTCTGGTATTCTCTAAATCCGTCGTTGTCAATATAACCCACATGGATATTACTAGGTTTATCGTGACTCGCACATATGTATTCTTTGCGGGAGAAAAATGAAAAAAAAAAACGGAAATTCTTTGAAAAAAGTAATGTATTGAGGAAGTAATAGTAAATAACTATGTATAATTATTTTTTAAGGTTTTTATTCAAACTAAGCGGTTATTTTTGTGCTGATTTTGTACTATTTTTATACTGACTCTGTACTGTTTCTCCTGCTCTTCTGTCAGTCTTAACCAGGAGTTAAATTAGATCAATTATATAAGAACACGAGTATGACTTAATAAATTAGACTGAAATGGTGATTATTGCTGTTTGTTTACCTGCGATCAACGCGTCCTCGCGTCTTCTTGCTATATAGTATTTACTTAGAAATAATTTAATCCGAGGAGAATTTAGGAGCCGAAGCTTTCAAATTTTGTGTTTCACTCGGGCTTTTCGGTTTGCCTTAACTATCGCCTGCTAGTAGTGATGAACACATTACTTATAATTGTTATTATCAATCTTCTTCAAGTAGCAGAATAAGTTTAACTACTTTCTGAGATTCTATTGATCGGATAGTTAGTAGCAATGATAATAGTTCGTCAAACTAAAAAGACTTAGATTTAGTTAAAACATTATAGTTAAAAATTCGTTGATTGTAAGGGTGTTTTATTTTAATGAGCCAGATATTTTTCGGATCTTTGCTGTCACTTTTCACTTTCGTTTTCCTGCCCGAATGCGAATATAGTTCTCATGTATTTAAGGACTTTAGATTATAAGGCAGAGCGCATTTTGCTTCTCGAGACCACGTTACTAGGTTGCTAGATAAGATAAGCTTTGTAGTCTTCGGCCATGTATTAAACTGCCGATAGCTAATATCAACGCCGGTTAGTTTTTGAGCCAACTTCGCATTAACTGATTTGTGTAGTCTTTGGCTGCTAGCCAACTAGAATTTAAATTTTACTTTCCCCTTCTACAGTTGAGTTACCTCGCCACAAGTGGTTGGCTGAGTGGTAAGCACAAAGTATGCTTTCTGTTTTCATTTAGTTTTAAATAAAGGGTCTCTTACACCCTTCTCAAATTTCAGTTGTTACTTAGCGATACTTCGCTTAAAGTCTATCAAGAGTTTGGAGACTTTTAATGAGATTGTAAAGAACATTAAACTCTACATAATAATTATAAATAAAGTAATAACTAAAGAGGGTATACTAACTATAACTGTAGTAATCTAAGGTAACTGTATCTAAGGCAGTTAGGAAAGCTAGCTAGTCCCTCATCTTATAGAGCTAGCGAGACCGAAACCCTTCCCATTCCCGAGAAAACCTGACGACCGTCCAATGGATTGCTGTTTCAAAAGACATAAAATAATATTCATGATTTTTCTTTTAATGATTTTTGGATGTTAGTCAAAAATATACATTCAGAGAGTTTATGAATAAAATGTTGATTGATGGCACGTCACACTGTTGGCATGTCCATTGACTGAGCACCATTACCAAATTCGAATTCCCATCCCATCAGGGAAAATGCGTCTGTCAAACACCGGATCAGGGAAAAGGATGCCAGGCGAGACTATGCCAGTCAAAAAAATTATTAATTTCATTAAAGTTGGATTGAAGCTGGTTACTACTGGTAACAGATGCAGTTGCATTAGTGTGCAGCGTCTGTTGATTGTTCGACGGAACTACTTACATAATTTCTGTGGCAGAGAAGAGCATACATTATATGGAATCTGTGTACTTCAAACCTCCGTGTAAAGAGCCAGACGACTCATCTCCGTGTCATCCAGAAAGCCGACCAGTGGTATAGTGGTTAGTGATGCTAACTGTCGTATAGATGGACCTGGGTTCGAGTTCCGGAGAAGGCATGGATATTTGTAAGAGTGCAGTGTCTGTGAGGCAAGATAGCAAGGAGCACTCAAAATACATTGCTAGAAGAAGACCCTTCCAGTTTGGTGGTAAATGAGGGGTGGAAGACACTCGGAGCACTCTCCCCGGAATGTTCTCCTTCAAAACAGGACGGAAGCTTAACATTTAAGTTCAGGTTCAGCAATACCTCAGTCACCTGTGGAAATGCTGAGGTGCTGTTTTAGCTTTTATCTGTGCCTCTCTTTTAGAAAAATAGCTACGAAACTTAGAAGCAAGTTTAAAATAAAACTTTTAATTAGAGTAAACACGACTAGCAAATGGCTCAGGTAAATCAGGTAAATCTTAGAGATGGGCGAAATTAGTTTTGAGAAAGTCAGAGTTCGCTGCAGAAGGCTGTCTCTTAATTTCAGTAACTTTATTCTGCCCACGTTAAGCTAATTTTTATCCCGGTGTTAGCCGGCGAAAGTGGAGCTGACCCCGAAAATAAATATAATTAGATAATGAGCTAATATACACGAAAACTTGAAACATTATTAATTAAACAAAAATATACAATCCGTGCATTATATATTACGGTAAGTACGGAAAATATGGATTAAACAAACAATATTACTGTAGGCAATTACAAAACACGGAAACAACACTTACTGCGCAAATGTTTACATTGCATATGCATAAAAAAGAAAGGCACTAAACGATATTATTGGAAACCGTGGGTTCATATATGTAACAGGTAAAAGGGGTAAAAGACCACTTTATTTTACATTAATCGGTTTGCAAGTAAAGCTTAGTTAGACATTGACCGAATATTAGCAAAAAACTTGAGCGTTAATTAAAAACAACTGCGTAAGTTATGAATGCTGTTTTGTCAGAGATAATCGCCAGCCGCCAAAGTCGCTTCCTGTCGAAAAGTCAGACTACTGTTTTTAGTGGTGTCTGCAATAGTTAAATATGTCTCACCGCCAAACTCAAGTAATAGAAAGTACGTATACACTCGCGAAATGCTTCATGATTTAAACACCATCTAAGTATTAAAATTACATTTCTTACTTGATTTCTAAAAAATGCAATTTCTATGATTAAGATTCTATACTTAACTGAGGAAAGCCTTTTAGTCTCTGTTCAACAACGACATCTTGAAAGCGGGTTCGAAGGCTTCATCAAAAGTCAGTTTAGCATTTTAATACTCTTCCCCTCCCGTTGAAAAATAGTCTTTCTAAACTGAAGTCTTAAAAGTTTTCCTATTTAAGACCTCCCTTTTTAAGATCTGATCTCCCTGATGCTGATAAGGGCCTACCAGCGGCGGAATTGTAAAATCGGTGAACACTGGTAGTTCCGATGTTTTTGTTTTCCCCCATGTGTAACGTGATAGGAACTAGCTTCCCTTAGAAATCCCTCCACGAAGGCCTCCTTCCTCGTAGGCAGATAGCCCTAGTATGCTTTGCCATAATCAACGAAACCAAACTAAGCCTAATGATGATAAACAGGCTTAAACGAAGAAAATTTATTTTCCGTAACCAGGAACACTTTGCAGTCATCATCTTCATATCATTAATACCAGAAAAAGACGCTCATGCGGTGTAATGGTTAGGGTAGCGTACTACGGTACCGAAGGGCCCGAGTTCGAATTCCATGGACGTTTGTAAATGTAAAATGCCGGTGCAGTATGGCGGCACTCTAAATATCGGCACTCGAAAGTCTTCTCGTGTAGATTAGTGGTAATGGAGAGGGGTGGGAGGCCCCCAAATCCCACCGAGGAGCTCTTCCTCAAAATTGGGTGTGGAATCGTAGGCTTCGGCGTAGGCTGTGGCAACCATTGTTCCATGTAATATGGACAAGACAATAACAACAACAAGAAAAAGTTTTTGTTACAGGGGGACTAGAAGAAAAAATGTTTGTAGCTCCGTTATTTGCAAAAGAAGAACAATCAAACTAATGCAACGTAAACTCGAAGCTCCCTTTTCAAATTATATGCCAGACAATAAATAGCAAACACTCTATTTATAAGAACGTAAAATACTCATCAGTATTATCCCTCTATGGAAAGAAGATCATTGAAACTGATAAGGGGCTATAATGTGGATCATCAATTGAAGAAAATAGGAAATGATGAAAAAATGCTTAGATGTGTTAATTTAATGAAAAAGGTCCCTTTATTGAAATTAAAGAAAAGAACAGTTTTGAATAATTTTCCCTTTAAAACTGCTCGCGTATTCCCTGAAAGTTTGTCGCTACTCCTGAGGGTAAGACACCCACAGTTTGGGCACCATCGCTTAAAAATCGAAGTTTAAATTATTTGAAAATGGCAAAGCACACGAAGAGTTATCTACCTAGGGAGCGAGAAAGCTTTGTGGAAAATTTCTAAGGGAAATTAACTCGTACTCGCATTATCACGAAAACCAACCATACAAACACGAAAACCATCCATCCATCCTTCGCCTGAGATCAAACCAGGGTAGGACTTTCAATATTCAACAGTCTTAACCACTCTGTCATTAGAGGAACGTTAAAGCATTGAAAAACAGTATTAAAAAAATCATCGCTTAAGGGAAAATATAATAAAATATGATTTCATGCTTTTAACATTAGCCAGTAGCTGATAGCATTTAAAACATCTCAATTATTTAGGAGGGGAAAAAATGGAAAAAGAAAAATATTTTAATATCAGATTTGCCTGCATATAGCCGGCAGAAAAACCGAAAGGTGCCTTTTTCACTTTCTTTCTACGTCGCGGCTATTCTACCTCTTCTAGTTAAAATGCAATTTAGGAGATACGCGCCATTTTTTTTTTTTTTTTTTTTTTCATTCTAGATTTATTTTATAAACATATATCTTATTCCTTATGAGAAGAAAGACAATACATTTCAGATCTTAATTTAGAAATTTTTGAATAAAAGTAAACGTTAACCGGACGCATGCAAAATGAAAATAAGTTACGTAACGTAAGAATATGGCTTCGGATGCTTCAGCATGCTTTAATACAGCAATAAATTTCCACTTACTCTGAATCCTCAATTTTTCCCCTAGAAACATTCGTGGAAATGCATAAATCATTCCTTTTCTCACTGTCTTTCACTTCTTAAATCTTAGCCAAAAATAAAATTCTTCCCCTTCTAGACGCGGTTGAACGAACACAGATTTGATGTTACAAATTCCCGATCTCTATAATAGTGGGTGAATAATAAATGATGGGCTCTGAATTTGACGTTGGTGTTTCTGAAGCGAAACATATAAGTCTTCTAAACAGAACACAAATCGTTTGTAGAAGTCTGGTGCAGTTGTAAGAGCTATTGGTTTCATACGTGGAAACTGATTAAAAATATTTTGATAAATATTTAGATAGTATCTACATCAGAATGCCAAATACAATGAGGAAAACAGGAAAAAGATACTATCATAAAACTTACGTTTAATTTCTATTTGTAAATAGGGCTTTCCGATATAATAAGTCTAATGGTATTTCTAATAATAGCAAAATAAATCAAACTTTGGCCTTTTTTACATTGCAAACTTTGATTTTGTTGGGGGGCTTTTTTCTGTACATGTTTTTGAATTGCTCGAGCAGAGTTTAATTCACGCAAAGGAAAGTTTAACACAATCAATTTTAATGTAATTCTGGCACATATACATTTTGGTAATCATGGTCCAAATCTCGTTCTATCGTTTGTGGCTTATTTTTTAGTAAACTGATTTAATTACTTTTTTATCTTTCTTTCCTTTTAAGTATTTACAACTCTTTCATTCGTATCAATATATATGAAACAATAAAAAGAAAAAAAAATGAGCAGTGAGCAGAATTAAGCAGATTACGGTAAATGCTGAGAGCTTTCATCAGTTAGGGTTTGAAAATATGAACAATATAAGGACCAGAGTTTCGCCTTCAAACTTATACTATTTATTTTCAAATTAAATCACCATTCTAGAGATATCTTTTGAAGGGAAAAGGGAATTAAATCATTATTTTTAAATAATAGAATGTACGTTGTTGCGTGCCATTACAAGGCAATTTCTTTCACCCTCCAGCCCTCCCTTACCTTTTTAAATAATTGGAATACGATAGTATTTCCAGCATGTATTATATACTGAAGATTTTTCATTAGTCTAGCTGTTCAAATCACTTTCAAAAGGAAAGTCAAATAAAAAATACATGTTTTCAAAGTTGTTTATCGCTATATCTAAATTTTTTACCCGTTAAAAATATGTGCCTCAGTGGAAATCAGTTAAACCAAAGAATTTATTTTTCAACTAGTAAGATTCACTTATGAATCGAAAATGCGAATGCCTGAAGCTCACTACGGTATGAATTAATCACATGGGAATGAGAATGGGAGAATTAAAAAGTAGATAATAAATCTAAGTCTAAACTTGTATATACATTTTTAGACTTGGTGAAAAGATTAAATAATAAATAAATAATATTAAATAAAGATTAAACGAAGGTGGATCAATTAGTTTATTGTTTTATTTAACAACATAACTCAAATTTTGCTTAACAATGAGCAGTAAAGTTAAAATAAATCAGCTCATGAAATTAATGAGAAACTTCAGTGTATTCAATGTTTCGGGTAAAAGTAAAGTTAAACATAGTTAAACACTTATAAACATTGATCACCTTAATGCACTTCACACATTTTTTTCCCTTTGTCTTTTCTAATATAAATTACGTTAGCAAAATAATAGTAATTAATAAACAGCAATTATATTACTTTCAATTATTAATTGAAGTTTTACAATATATTAATATTTAAAATATATTTTACCATTAGTGCATCATTTACAAACTATAATATATTGCTAATTAACTAAAATCTTTATATTTATATTAAATTATGTTTAATAAGTATTATTTTCATTAAATTTAATAATCTCTAAAAATTAAATTACATTTATTAAACGCTAATTGCATCAATTGTGATATATATTAAAAATTAAATTTTACAAAATTTAATAAATGTAATACAGAGTAAATTATGTATAAATTATTGGTCTCGTTAATAAATTTTTACGAAAAATACGTTTCATAAAATATTTATGTAATGATTTATAAGCGATTATTTTGTATTTTACCATATATGACAATTAAATCCAAGATTCAAAATTTGAACTATAAACTAAGACTATTCCGCGAACACCAATAAATGCTCTTAGTACTCCAATTTGGAGACCGCCATTCTGGGGAAAAAATGGGAAAAAATTTCTAGTACTTAAAATAAACAATTTCAGTTTTATTGGACAATCAGTTTCAAAAACCGAGTACCTCTTCAATTCAAAAACGTGAAAGGGAGATAAAAGGAGGCTAATTTGACTTACCTCCGGTGTTGTAGATTGTGGCAGCTCTTTTTGGGTGCGTCCAAAGCATACACCTTTTTTTTTCTCTTGTCCTTTTCTAATATAAAATTAGAGCAAATGTACTAAAATGGTACATTAAGCTTCTGACACTTCAAAATATTTCCAAAACTTAAGAAAATGCAACGTACATGTAATTTCAACTAAAACAAGGAGCTTTAGAAACAACTCTTTTCTCTTGCCCTATTTATTTGTGTGCAAAGGAATAGCGGCTGAAAACAGATAAAGTAAGATATGAAAAATTAAACAATAGTAATAGGAATATAGCGTTTAAATAACAGATTATTTGACAAAAAGAAAAAGTGTGCATGGAAAAAAATCCCTCCCTCAAAAAAAAAAAAAAAAAAAAAAGGGGGGGGGTGACAGCGTATTGAGTATATGCTATGTCTTTCCAACTTTAAGTTTTGATATAAAAATAGTCAGTACTCACTTTTCATATTATAATATGTTTTGGTAAACGAAAACTTGTTTTAATCCTCGAATACTAAAGATCGGAACATATTATCTCGTTACTAAAAACCGTCTGACATTTTACATCTTATATTTACACATACTAATATATCAATTAGAAATCAAAAGTTTTGTATCTTAAAATGAATTTATCGCTAAAAGAACGCGTTGTTCTAATTGCGTAATGTGCTTAGAATAATTAATAATCGACGAATTTTTCCGAAAATTGCTCTGTATGTTTGAAAATTATGTACCATCTTCTCGTGGACTTGTAACTTTTACAAAAGTTTAGAGATCTAGAGATCATAAAAATAATCATAAATATTAGGATATAGATACCAAATTTTTAAAGTTTCAGCATGGCCTCCAGCATTCTAATTACGTATAAACCAACGGTTTTTTTTTCAGCTGCACCTGTGCCGTCATGTACAGGCATGTAACACAAGAAGTCGTTATTTTTGTTAATTTTTTTGTATTAAAAATTAATGTACAAAATGGGATTTTTTAATAATCAGTTATAAATTAAGAAGTGTGATTAATGAAAATTTCTTTTGAATAATCCGAAGAGTTCATTGAGTTTCTATTGTCCTGCTTCTTTGACTAGTTATAATACTTTAAATCTGAATTACTACAAAGCTGAAATATTTGATTGTTAAAAGCTAACGACACATTTTTCACTCAGAAGCTGCCCTGGATTAGAAGTTAGTTTTTGTATTTTCACAGTAAAACCTTCCAATGTTAATGTCTGGCAAAGTCAACAAAAATGACTATAAATACCTTGTAGTAGGTATAAATACATAGTAATTACTTGTCTGCAATATTTTGAATAGCTAAATGCATGAAAAACAAGGAGACAATGATATTACTTTAATAACCTACGTAACCAACGTAACTCCTCTTCTAAATCCTTTTTTTTTTCGGGGGGGGGGGATAATGCCTTTTTCAGTTTTCTTCCAGCCTGCTAATATTTGGCTTAATAAGTGTAGCTTCTGAAAGAACCAAGGATTTAAAGATACAGGTTAAAATAATTGATTTTCCCGTTTTCCGCCTCGCATATTTTCAGCTGTCGATTGATGACCGATCACCCTTCAGCAAAAGACATCGCCATTGTAAGGAAACGTTTATCAGTATTATCAAACTGAAGAGAAGATAAAAAGGATATTACATTAAGTTGTGTGCGTGAAACTTCTTGGGTGGTCTTAAAAAATTAGCAGATATTTTTAATGCGTGTAAATCTAAATTTGTTTGAAGACAGCAGAAACGTGCTCATCATTTCTAACTTCTCATTCTTTCTAAATCATTAGTGCGATCTATGAAATATCTTCCTCTCTTCACTGAATATTTCTTTAATTATTTCTAGATATCCAATCATCTAGATGAAGTATGTCATGTTAGCAAACTGTAAGATTATTGTAGAAGAAGGGGGAAAAAAATCCTAGCAGCTTAGAATTTCATATCTGCAAATAATGATTTTGGTTTCTTTCTTTCTCAAATTTTATGCTTATAATTTTAAGCACTTCCATTTCGGATTTATTTTTAAAGTAACTGGTAACCATTAAAGACCCAAGAATAGCTTTATTCAGTTAACTGAAACTAACTAATCATGTATTTTCATATCCTTTTCGTAATAAATTCATAAGGGCTTTTGGAGTTTCGGTTTGCATTAAAAATGACTCAGGATGGAAGAAGGTAGGAAATAATCCACACCGTTAGAAATAATAGAAAATATATAATGACACAATTAATGGTCCAGCATATCTTTGCGATCAGAAGATTTCAGTAGAGTATAACTAATAATTATCAGAAATAACTACAGTCAAAAGTCTTTAATCCGGACTCGTCGGGTTTTCGGCGATTCCGAATTATCGATTTTTCCGGATTATAGATCATCAGTTTAAATCTGGTAAGATAGCATGCAGAAATTATAAAATTAAAAATATGAAACCGTAATTTATGAAATAAAGAGCAATTATGATCTAAAGGGTATCAAAATTTACAAAAAAAAGGGCTTTATATTTATTTGTTTACTTTATTAAACATTTCTTTCAACGCGCGCATGAGTAAAGCATACATTACGCATAGTTGAAATTAGAAAATTACAACCAGAAAACTATTTGATGTGTATTCGTGATATTTATAATGACGAGGAATTTCATTTAAATCATATCAAAGACGGAGTACATAGAGATGAAATACTACATTTAGTGAGGAATTCTAAGCCGAATAAAATAAAAACATCTGCCCTGAGGATAAGGATAGTGCTGACAGATCAACTTCCAGTTCATTGCGCGCCCCGTCATCCCCCCCGCAGAGCAGCGTGAAGTTGATAAACATATTCGGAATGATTAGAGAATCAAAGGATATGCCTTTATCCATTTTTTGCAGCAATTCCACTTTTTGTTTGATGGACATCGAAACATGCTTTCGCTTTGTAGATCCTTTGGTAGCTCCAGAATCGGAAATTCTTTTTCACATAATCGAAAGTTCAAGCTTACTTTTATAAAATTGCTCTAACAGTCTGCAAAAAGTAATAAGCCGAATCCAATTAAAAGATTAAGGAACAACGCAATCTGCAACATCAACTGAAATAGATAATTAGATAATTTTAGCTTAGCTTATACCGTCTGTTATACATTAAACGCGCATGCGTAAACGTATTATGCGCATGTGAAGACGCATATGCGCATGCTTAAAGGTATTATGCGCATGCGTTAACGAAATATGCGTTGACGCATGCTCAGAAAGTTTTTAGCTTTGAGGTCCGGATTATAAATCATTCCGCATTATGGACGTCCGGATTAAAGACTTTTGACTGAACTAGGATACAAAAGAATACATTAACAGTATGAAGCTTTAAAAGTATGCTGTAAGAACTGCTTTAACTGTATGAAAATTGTATGCATAATTTCTGAATGTTTGTCCCTGAAATTATTTCTATGACTGATAAAGGCATTTTAATCCTAAATATCAAACACCGATAAGCCTTCTAGAATTCTTGAGCGAATTTGTTTATATGAATCTTAATACAGTTGATCTTTGAAGTGCACCAGTTTGAAATGCCCGGATCTGTTTAAAAGATGTTTTTCAGTAAATAAAATTAAAAGAGTTTGAAAGATTTGCAAGAGTTAAAGAGATTTTCAGTAGTAAAACCACATACTTTAAAAATGTAATAAAAAACTCAAAAAAGTTATATATGTTATGAATCCGTGAAATGCATGCAGATGCTGTTTTATCATTTTTTACCATAAAACAAACAGAGGCTTGTAATAAAAAGTGGATGTTTGCCAAGATACTGGCATACAAAACTTGCAGATTGCCTATGATTAAATTCTCACAATGAGAAAAGTATTAGCAAACTTAAAGAGATAAATCATATGTGCATAAAGTTAATCACAGATCACATTGCGCTATTATATTTATTTTGAAGGCAGCTTTTGTTACTAGTATCACTGCAGTGAGCTTAGGTGACGTTGAGTAAGTACTCAAAACGCCCTATTGCAGGAATTATATCCATTTGAATACTTGTAGAGACATTAGGTATTTTTTGGAAGCAAGCAAGATGACCGAAGAAGAACACCGGCTACATCGGTTTTCGTCGGTGCCCATGATGTTGTTAAGGTGGCACTGATCATATGGTAAAGTTCTGGTGTCCTGTACTGTTATTTCTGTCTTGTAAAGGACCGTAATATTTGTTTGGCTGACGGTAAGCATGTGATTGTTAAAAGTAATATCAACTTAGTATTAGGTTAATTTAAATTGAGTTAATATGATTCCTGTCTCATAACATTGACTACTTTCATTTAGACTAAGACAAGATGTAACAAGGAAAAGGAAATCTACTGGAAAAAAAAAAATATTCTAGTTTAATTTCTATTTTCTTCTTTTTAAAGTAGAAATGGTCAAAGTGCCATATGTGGTTGAAGGGTCAAGAAATGTCATAGCCTGACGGAGTTAGTTTACCCAGAAGAAGCTTTGCAGCACAATGGAAAATTGTATTGAGTGCCTCAAAATATAATTAATTGTTTACAAATATGGGATATAAAGAAATTACGCATAGTTAGTTAGAAAATTATGTCAACATTAAATAGAACAAAATTATCACTTTTCATAATTATGAGCTAAACCTCTGAGATATTCTGTTATAATATCGTTTCTAAAATTATGCAGATATAATGTTTACACGATTCGTAAAAATTTCTTGAAATTTTAAACAGCTAGTTCAGAGAAATTACGTATACAAAACAGGAAGTTCACATTTTTATGAAATCTTAACTAAAAATGGAAAATTAGTAAATATGTAGATAGATATGCTGATAAGTTAACCTGTTAGTAATATAAGTTAATATGCTGATAAGCTGTAACGATATATTTATATAAAATTGTATACAAACACATTTTACGTGTTATTCAAAAGGTTTTAATGCAAGGAATTTGAGGAAATGTAAATATTAACAAACCAGCTGATTCTTTAAATAGTAAACGTTTAGAAAGATATTTTACCATGTCTTTCGTTGTAGAGCAAATTTTTCTTGCGATTTTTTTAAATGCTTGAAAGAAATCGAATTTTAATTTAAAATCACAAACAAAATTCAATTTTTTTAGTTACAAAAAGACAATACTCCTTAAATATTATCATAAAAATGGCCGATCTATTTCGAAATCTCAGCATAATTTCCTTTTTATTACGAATGTCGCGTCGTTCGATTCTAATATTATGCTTTATTTTATTATTATACATTATTTTTATAATTATATTACATTTCACCTTAATTATGAAGGTTTTTAGTTACTAATTTGAATAACTGCACTGCTGGCCACCGTAAATGCAACACTCCGAAGGAATCATACAAATAACATGAAATTTACAACATGCATTAGCGGAGGTGAGATATGCAAATGATTAGAATTTCAGCGCAAACGCACATCACGCTCGCCTGTGGCGCCACTTCAAAACGCTATTTAAGGCTTGGAGTTTTCGACGATTTCAAGTTCAGCAATTGTGTTTCTCTTGTGGTTTTTTTAAAAAAAAACGATCAATTATGCCTCGTAGTAAACAGCGATCATCGTTTGATCAAGTATCCGAGTTCGACAGAGGACGGATAGTTGCCTACCGAGAGTGTGGATTATCTTTCAGGGAAATCGGTAGTCGTGTTGGACGAAACCAAACAACTGTAATGCGGGTATGTGACCGTTGGATGCAGGAGGGTACGACGGACCGACGTGTTCGACCGCATCCACCTCAGTGCACCACTTCACGTGATGACAGGAACATTGTGAGCATGGCAGTGACGAATCGCTCAGTCACATCACGAACCATAACACAACACATTCAGTCTGTAGCACATCATTCAGTGTATGCGCGTACCATTCGACGCCGTTTACAGCAGAGTGGTCTGTCCGCAAGAGGTCCATTGCTTCGCATACCCTTGACGCAGATCGACAGACGTCTCCGCCGCCAATGGTGCGATGAAAGAAGGATGTGGACCGCAGAATGGAATGAAATTTTCTTTTCTGACGAGTCACGCTTCTGTTTGCAACACCACGATGGTGGGATTCGAGTCTGAAGACAGCGTGGAGAGAGAGGATGCTGAACAGCTGCGTTATGAACTGCTACACTGGTCCTGCTCCGGGTATTATGGTATGGGGCGGTATTGGATAACACTCTCGTACTCCATTAGTACGCACTGCCGGTACTTTAAACAGCCAGCGCTACATCTCCGAGGTGTTGGAGCCAGTTGTTCTTCCTTACTTTCAGGGCTTGCCATATTTCAACAGGATAATGCGCGACCACACGTGGCACACATTGTCCAAGGTTCTTCGTCAATCGCCAGATTGAATTGCTTCCCTGGCCGGCTTGCTCCGGATCTTTCATTGATAGAAAACATGTGGTCCATGGTTGCTGAATGATTGAACCAGATTACATCCCAATCTGCCACACCAGATCAACTTTGGCAACGTGTGGAAGCTGCTTGGTCTGCTGTACCCCAAGAACATATCCAAAGTCTCTTTGAATTAATGCCGAGGCGTGTGGCAGCGGTGATCTCCAACAATGGCGCCTACTCTGGCTACTGATTTTGGAAGGAAACACTTTACAGAAGTCTATAAATTCAATCATTTGATTTTTCCTTCAGATGATCCCGCCAATGACTCAGAAACGCATACATTAATAAGGACGCAATTTCAGGAAAAATTCTGGTCTTCCATAAATGGAGACTATCTCCCACCAACAATAGAGGAGGTAGACCTAATCATAAATGGTTTGGCAAGGAAAAAGGCACCGGGGCCGGATGGCCTAGACAATATAATACTCAAGGCATTGCATAATGAGTTTCCAGAGCTGATCCACTCAGTCTGCAAAGCATGCTGGAAAGTAGGACACTTTCCGAAAGATATGAAGCTGACAGAGATCGCTCTGTTTCACAAAAAGGGGAAAGATCCCTCGGATCCGACCTCCTACCGCCCGGTAAGTCTCCTTCCCACAATTAGCAAAGTTCTAGAAAAAATCATTCTAATGAGGCTAAATTATTTCCTGAATAAAAGTTCAGTAATTAATAAAAAAACAGTATGGCTTCCGTGAAGGAATATCTACGGAACAGGCAGTAGCAGATCTCCTGAAAGTGCTGAAAAAGAACAGAGAGGAAGACAATCACTCAATAGTAATATCTATTGACATAAAGGGAGCCTTCGATAATGTCTGGTGGCCTGATGTCACAAAAGAATTAGATTCAATCAACTGCCCAATTCAGATCTTAAAGTTGATAAGGAGCTACCTTGAAGACAGACAAGTCCAAGTAACTACAAACGATGGAATAATCCAGCATAAACTGGAGAAAGGCTGTCCACAGGGTTCCTGTCTAGGGCCAACCCTGTGGAACCTAGTAGCTAATTCAGCGTTCCAAATTTTTGAGATGGAGAGCGAAATACATCTGCAGGCTTTTGCGGATGATTTCCTTCTAGCAACTTCGGGAAGAAACAATATCGAGAAAATTACACAAAATGCACTAAATAGGTTCTTAGAGTGGGCACAAACACATAAGCTTACGATCTCAGCAGAAAAAACTACCATGCTATTTATAGGGCGTAAAAGAGTAATGAAAAGAAATCCTACCATTAGACTCAACGGTAGCTCAATAAAATGCTCTTCAAACATAAAATACCTAGGATTTACCCTCAACAATAATCTCTCTTGGATTCCCCACTTAAAAGAACTCAGGAAAAGATGTATTGCACTCACAAACACAATGCTACGCACAACAGGACTGCAGTGGGGAGCACCACCATGGGTGCTTAAGAGGTGGTACCAAGCAATAACAGAAAGAATTGTTCTCTACGGCGTAGCGATCTGGGGAAATACACTCAACGTAAGCATGCGTAGATTACTTCTGTCCATGCAAAGGCTGCAACTCTTGCTCATCTGCAAGGGCTACAGAACTACTTCAACGACAGCTCTGCAGGTTCTAGCAGGAATTCCTCCGCTAGACCTGCAAGCGGAAAGGGAGTCGTTAATTGCAAGAGTGTTAAGGCTAAATGAGGATGGAGTTCTATGGGAACAACACCACTTTGCTGAAGACTTTGAAAAACACAAGCCAGTGACTCAAGGACATCCGGCTGAAACACATCTAAAAAAGTGTATTCTAGGCCACTATGTGACACCAAAAGATAACCACACAGCTATATTTACAGATGGCTCAAAAACCGAGACGGGTACTGGCAGTGCCTTCTGCGTTCTAAAAGGTAATACAGCTGTGTATAAATGGAAAAGAAGACTTGGCAGTAGGAACTCAGTATTCCAAGCTGAGCTGGCAGCACTTAAAGCAGCAATTAATTATGTGAAGAGGAACAGACTTCTCCACATTACTATTTACAGTGATTCTGCCTCTAGCCTTGACGCAATCAAAGGTTACAAAAGTAGAAGCCAGTATGTCCAAGAAATTAGAAAAATCCTCCTCAGTCTTCCACCATCAGAAAGGCCATGCCTCACGTGGGTTCCGGCTCACGTGGGCATTAAAGGCAATGAGGAAGCAGACACCCTGGCAAAAGAAGCGGCAAAGGAGGTCTCAAGAACAGCCAGATAAATTACCTAGGTCTCATCTCAAAAAGATCACTCTAAAACAACTGATAGACAGATGGCAAGCCAGATGGGACACAGCAGATACAGGAAGGAGAACGTATATGTTCTTCCCAAAAACAACGCTAGAGTTAAACTTCAATAGTGGTAGTCAGACACAGTTTTATACAGGTCATGGCCCATTCCTGACCTATCTGCATAGATTCAGCCTGAGTGACACAGAAAGATGTCAATGTGGAGAGGTGGGGGATCCAGACCACTACGTCTTCCACTGCACAAACACGGCACAGTACCATATAAGAAAGCCAAGTCAAGCTTACTGGCCACAATGGGCGGCAAATATGAGAACAAACAAAACAGCAAATAAAAAGCTACAAGCGGTAATCAGCCATTGTCAGAGAAAGTATTCTCTAATACGACGATAAGTGTCCCCAAATAGAAATAATCAAGTGCTTAGCGCTCTGAATCATAAAATGTATAAATCACACTAAATCAATCTGGGCACACACCTCGAACCTCTCAACCCAAGACTAACTTAGATAATTAGGACTATGGCAACAACCTGCCTATATTCTTTATAATGTTTACTTTTGCAATTAATGTACAGGTCTAGGACTCACAAGACCAGATCGTGCCAGTAAAATCTTCAACAGCAATGAGTTTTTCCTACACTTACTAATCGTGTATTTAAATTACAAGTTTGTGATAAATAGGTTCAAGAAGGGCAAGGTCAACTTATGTTATCACCTTAAGTTTATGAATGATATTATTATTGGTATGGCATTTTTGCCTTCTTAATTTTAATAAATATTCAACTTTTTATGCAAATTTTAGGGAAGAAATATCTGTATTTATGTGATCAATTGCATGTTTGAATCTCTTCCCTAGTGATCAGCATTACGTGCTTAATTATATTTTGTATAAATTATGTGCATGTTCTAAGGTGATAAAACTAACTATGGAATTAATGTAGGTAAGTTTCTCTTTGTAATTATGTATCAGCATTATGTATTCAAGTGTTTGGAATCAGATATCAGTTTTACTGAGTATGTGCTGTACTTTTCTGTTTATGTTCACTTTAAAGTACTCAAGTCTGTATTTATTCCTTCTCAGCATGTACTATGAAGGTCAATTCGTACTTGGCTAGGATTTAGACTACATAGCAGTACTTAATGATCAGTTTTATGTATTATGCTTATCAGTTTTATTTTTAGTTTTCATGTATTATGTATGCATTTTTAAGTGTTATGTATGCAGGCATTAGGGATCAGCTTTCTGTATTTCTGTACTCAGTATCATGTTAGTTTTTCACTTTAATATTCAGTTTTGTACTTATGTGTGTATTATCCTGTCTGCAAGTACTACGAAAGAAAATGTAGGTGAATGGTTCAATTTGTAAAACAACTACAGTTTAAGTATGCGCAAAGAACTAAATTATGCAGGAATTTGTTATCTTAGTGATAACAGGTACACAATCTTTTAAATGTTCTTACATAAGAGTCAGGCACATGGAAATTAAACTGCGTTAAATTATGTTTGGGCGCTAGGATTTTTTTAATCATCTTTTAATCTCTCTCTTTATTATTTTTTTATTTTTTATTTATTTATTTTTTTTAAGTTTACTATGTGCAATAATTTAATAGGTTACAACTTTCCTCCATGCAGGACCAACGATTTCACAGAAGCCCCATAAAGATATGACGGTTGTGTCACGATAAGCACCCGCATGTAGACAATTAGCAAGTCCAGAAAATCCACGGCAGTTAATTTTTCAGGCAAAGTCCTTCTATCTTTACTTTATCTAACACAAGTTTCTGTCTATTCTAACAGCGATTCTTAACAGTCTTTTGATTGCTTCTTTGCTTAATTTTAAGTAGTTCCTAACAGGATACTCTTTCCCCGTACAACAACATCCAAGCTTATATGTAGACTTTATGAGGCTCTTAGCCGTCTATTCGGCTGCGTTCCCGGAGCAGGATGGAGCAGAGAGTAGATGGTTTCTGCCAGGAAGATAACACACTGTGAGGCTAAGGCCAGGTCAGTGGTCTTCCTTGGTGGCGCTCACTCACTCACTTGGTCAACATGTTATCTTCTAAATAAATTTTGTTGTGATATCTCTTGTCTTTTTTGGTGTTGCAATTTGGGTGGCCAGCAGTGTAAATACCGCATATCATTAATGAATTTATTATATTAGTATATTTCAATAATTCTAGAAGCTGTGTTTAATAGCAAAAGATTTTTCTTTTCTTTTAAAACGTAAGACAGACAGAGGCATACAATAGGTAAAAAATAGATATAATATATAAATGTAAAGAAAAATATGCCTTGACAGCGAAATGGCATGATGGAGAATTCCCCTTTCCCGATAAAATGAGAAGGAATAGCTTTCTAATTATAGGTCTAAAATTGGAAGTAATTATATTTGTAGTTGCAAGAAACTTAAATAAACTTTACTAATTCTACAGTTAGTCTAGTCTGATTAAAATATAATACACGTAAAATACGGGGAATCATAGAACCTACACAGAAACACCCAATTAATAAATGTATATAAAGAAAATTTTTAAACATGACTCTTATAGTTAGAAACCTTTCTAAAAAAAGATCTGATAAGATGAAAAACTTCATTTCCATTATTATATGAGCGATCAGACTAATACTTCTTCCCCAAACTATGGTCGTTTTGCTTTACTAAAACATTTTAGTGTTAAGCTGTCTGTTTATAATGAGGTTTGTAGTATTTATGGCTTTTCAGAAGAACTTGATCAAACATTTATGAAATACTTTGGGTGAGTGTCCTTTTGTTTCTATTCCTTCCAACTAGGATATCTATTTGACGCGAAGAAAGCAGAGGCAAGACAGAAGAAAAACTAAAATCAGAATCAAGAAGCTCTTGTTCTATAGTCCATTGTTCTGCGCTATGAAAGAACCCCATCGTTAACAGAATTTCTGAGAGCTGGAGAGTATTACAAGATTTTGTAATTTAAATATCAATAGTTATTAAGCATTATTTAGAGAACTGTTCCCCGATAAAGGGGAAAAAATAAATTTAAAAATAAAGTAGGCAACAAAAATTACTTTTGTCGCTAAGACATAGCATGTTTCTATGTACATGTTTTCCGCGAGTAATTTTTGAAGAGTTCGTTTGTGCTTATGAAAGTACTTTCGTTCAAGTATTTTAAGAAGCCCGTCATTTAATGCCCTCTGATTTTCTTCATAATGTTCTTGAAATCTCACATTGTTTATTATTAATTCGATATTCGTTAATTTATGATTGAAAATTTGAACATCTAATGTGTTGGCAGAAGAAAATTAAACAAAAATTCCTCTTTATTCATTGAATAATGCAAACCAAGTCAATTATTTAACGAATTCTACGTGAACATTGCCTTTCTGTATTCTCACTACCTTTACATCCGGGACCAATGATCCACCTGTCAGAGGTTAATTATTTTTTCTCTTTTTGTATGACATTTTGAGCCCTACGATTTCTTAGTATCTCAATGGACGGATTTCAAGTCTTCTAACCACTGTAACAGTTTAGATGTCTCTTCTTTAACAGTTTTAATATTCTAGTCAAGGCAGAATTTCCTTTGTGGTAACCTTGAGATACAGTTCAAGGACACTTTACATCGAACCATTTTTCCTTTTTTCTTTCACGAGATATGGAAAACCTTTCGTGATACTATTAATGTAAACTAATATTAGATAATTTAAATTGCATTACAAACTGAGCTGAAATACA
This sequence comes from Stegodyphus dumicola, assembly GCF_044657685.1. Lineage (NCBI taxonomy): Eukaryota > Metazoa > Arthropoda > Arachnida > Araneae > Eresidae > Stegodyphus > Stegodyphus dumicola. The sequence goes on from NC_140780.1 coordinate 194,138,300, forward strand.
AATACTGAGCTAGATTGCATTGCAAACTAAGTACCTATTTTGGAAAAATGGTAATATTTGAAACATGGGGGAAATATGTGTACCTACATGTGCATTTTTTAACATTTCTGGGAAGTAATGCTGCTGTTTTTATTTAGCAATTTTTGTTCGACACAAAGGGAAGTCAGAAGTTTTTCCTGTTGACGACGCCTAAGACTTTCATTTAACATTCATATTATAAATGCGTGTTTCTCACCAGGGTAAAAGTTTATATCATTTAGAAAGTAATTTTTCTGTGCTTCTTAATATTTTGCAACAAGCTTCATTTTATATAATTTTATAATATGCAGAAGAAATTTCAAATGTCATATAATATGTAGATTACAAAATTTCTAGCTCTAGGTTTTGCGCATTCTGTTGTCTGCTGAATCCCACAATTTTTGTATAATAGTAATTTACATCTCAACAATGAAATAAAAGTGGAGTATATTTGTCAGCATCAAGCAAAGCGGCGAGAAAAGAAACGCGCAGTTATTCGCCGTGGTATTTGCAGTAAAACTTTTTTTTAACTGGCTGAGATTTGCAGGCATGATTATAAAAAGTCGTTAATGTTTAAAGACGTACATTAGAAAAAGTTATTACTATTTTTAGAATGCAGATGGGAAATACCCAAATTAAAAAGAGGAATTAAGAGGCTATTGCTAATTTAAAGCATAATATATAGGTGCATATTTTTTCTTACATATATATATAATTATTTTGAAATGTAAATTTTATTTTTCGAACCGAGCAATGTATTTTTAAATACATTGCGATTTACATGCTTTTACAATGTTTCATAAACACAAATACGGGAGCATTCTAAACTAAAATTTTGGTTTCGAGTTAAAATTTTATTTAATAATAAAGATTTAGTTTTATCAGGTTATCAGGTTTTATTTTTATCATGTATTATTTTTATATATTTAAAGATAAAATTCTCTTTGTAATGTTATACTGCAGTCTCAAGTTTCCAGATCGAAGGATTTTTTTTTTTTTTTTTAGTTTTTCCTTTTTTTCTTAATTTTTTAAATAAAGAAAGAAATAAAAATATGCAACCCTTGAGAACTTTCGTAACTAAAGAGGTTTTTCTTTTAAATACAACATAGACGAGGAGCGATATTTATTAATTAAATTCACGTTTGTTTGTACTTACGCATTCTGAAATAGATGTGTTTCTAAGGAGGAAAAAGGATTAATTACTGTTTTAGGTATAGAAATAACATATACTATGTTTATCAGTTTAATATATGAGAGAAATTAAATAACCATGTGACTGCTTTTTATGAGTGGCTACGATAGTGAATTAAGTTTTCACTAATCTTGACTTTATTTTATCTTAATATTCTTAGTAATATGATGACATATATTCTAACAAAATTCAAATTATTTTCATAGCATCAATGTAGTTGAAATGATAATCTGTGAATGTGTGTCACATTTTTTAAATATTGATGCTATATTTACTAAATTTTATCATTTGCGCTTCAGAAAATACAATAAAATTTCATTTATTAAATATTTAACTCGTTGTAACTTTCTTCTTTGCTTTTTATTTTATTTGTCTTCAGCAAAAGTGTCAGAAACTGTTGTTTAGCTTTCATAGGATATCTAATCATCTTTCTTTCACAAACACGAATGATAGTTATACATTTTTTTAATCTTCTACTCAGCATCATCTTATTTACGGTAGAAGGAATTTAATTATTTGTAAGAGACTACAGGTAATAGATTTTAGAATAATAATTCTAATTTTAATTTTTAGGGATTAAGTCAGTAAAAGAACAGTACTAGTATTCGTTTTGACTAAATTCGAATCTCAGATTCTTAATAGTAGAATATGCACACTCATTGAACACTACAAAAAAATCTAAAATGACCGGACCTTCTGAAACTAATCATAGTTTGGATTCTAAATTAGATTAACATTATCATTAAAATTAATTGAAGGAAATATTTTTGTTTAACTTAGGAAAAAATAATGAATAAGACTTGAAATTTAACGTCCCATTTTATTAAAGTCAATTGCCATGAGAAAAACTAATATTCTATTGCAGATAAAAGTAGGAGCATTTATTTCAGTACTTGAGTTCATGTGACACTTACATCAAATGATTTCCATTAAAAATATATTATAGTGTAATTAAAAAGGTTTTGCCCATTTACATTAAAAAGAATAAATTTAGAATACCTTAAAATTTATCAGATTTTTTTAAAAACAAACAATATCTTAAAAAATATAATAAAAAATGGTTTCATTTAAATAGATAATTTCACTTGTTGTGTCTATCTCAGAATCTTCCTTTGCAGTTTATTTTTAAATACACTCAGGAATTGCTTCAGAGGGTTCAAGACCTCAGAATCGCTACTCCGTATCAGTCAAAATAAACCAAAGTTGTCCCCTACAATAGACTAACCATTTCATCGGGAACGACAGGAAAGAAAAATAAAAACCAATAAAACTTGTCTTTACACGGTTATCAAAAGCATCTCGTAACTAAATTTGTGCGGAGTCCCAATCTGACTAATACTAAGTGCGCGGAACTAATCAGTGGTGCGTGCGCCAAACTCAAGAGCAGCACGCAACTTGTAAGATCTTCTGGGCGCCTTTGATCGACCTGAATGATGAATTTGTACTCTTGAGAACTTTTCTTCATTTAAACGACCGAGCTTAAGGAAGCATTCTTTCGTCAGTGATAGCATCTCTATTTCTTTTCTCTCTCTCTGTGTCTTCCACTTTTTCTTAGCTCTAATAAAAACCATGCATCTAACAAATTACTCTTCCCATTTTCTTTCTGCTTGATGTAAAATACTTCGGTTCTCCATCAAAAGCCAAGCGATGCGTTTTTGTTTGTATTACGCGAGAATTTCCACCATTGCCATCCGCACATTATCTGATGAAACGCGTTTTTATTTTTATTTTCAAATTTTTTTTTCTAGTTCATCTATCTATCATTCTCGTACTTCCTCTTATTTCACTTTCTTCTTGGTGAATGACACATTTCAACAGAGACAATCACAATGCGTTGGGAAAGAAGCGGACTTTTTTTTTCGGGGGGGGGCTCTATCGATATTCCTTTTCATTTTGTTTAGCAGCAATTTTGCTTACAATACTAGCGAATATATTCAATTGACAGAGGTATTATTTACGACTGTTATCAAATTTGACAGTTGACAGATGAATTCCCGTAACATTGCTTAAGCTTTGTCAGTTCACAACCTACACATAAAATTTGAATAACATTAAATTAAATAACATAACCTTTGTTTACTATTAAAATTAAATTGTAGTTTAAACTTTAAGGACACTAATTTCAATATTTGAATTATAATTTTCTTATCATGTACTCAATGTCTAGTTGAAAGGTAGAGAAAAAAATGTTTGGTTATCTGTCTTGTTAAGGCGACTAATTTCAGTTCTCTGGTCTAATCAGAACAAACTCGCGAATTTTGTTGTGGTAACGAGTCTTTTCTTTCTGTCATTGGCAAGAGGCTTGAGCATTTTGAGCATTTACAGACATCCATGTCTTCTCCGGAGTTCGAACTCGGGTCCTTCGGTACGGCAGTCAGGGTCATTACCAACTTTCAAATCTGGGCAGCACCTGGTGGTATCTGTCTATCATAAACAAGCATCGAAATTTATGATACGTTCATTTAATATTCTTCGAATTATTTCTTATAAAACAAGACTTCCTCAAAATGTTAATAACAATAATTTCTGTCATTAATTTTAGATATAATAATAACAAAAATAATAGTTACTGGTGTTGCAATTATTATTAAGAACTTCTCAAAATATTAGGAACAATAATTTCTGTTATAAAAACAGATTTTGAGAAATTTTTGCCCTCTTCATCAAATGCAGATATTGGTTAAGAATCTTCCTGTTTTGTTTAAATAATAACTTAATTTATAATAATTAAATAATTCATTAAAATAATAATCATCTACAATCTGGAACATTTAGCTTGCAATAAGTAACAAAATAACTTTAATCATATTATTCTGAAATTTATTGATTATTCACAGAATTTCCTATTCAGCTTATTATTCAATAAAAAAGTAAACAAATTATTATTCAATAAAAAAGTAAACAAATTATTATTCAATAAAAAAGTAAACAAATCCACGCGAAACATCTATCATATGCTTCCTTTACTACTGGATTACACGTACTATAACGAAAGGTGTCCGGATCAAAACCTGTTGTTGTTAAATTTTAATTCGATATTATTATTAATTTTATATATTTTCAAGCCGTTTAACCGGGAGAGTGGTTGGTTATCCTGACTGAATGAATTATACTGACTAAAAGTTGAAATTGTTGTTATTGTTGTCTTGTCCATATTACATTGAGCAATGGTTGAAAGAGAGGTTGGACATCTATTTTCCACCCCCGATTTTGAGGAAGAGCACCCCGAGAGGGATCCGAGAGTCTCCCCCCCTCTCCCCTTCCACAAATCCACACGAGAGGACGTTCGGCTAGCTGCCATGCCACAACGACACTATACATTTACAAACATCCACGTCTTTTCCGGGATTCGAGCCCGGAACGTTCGGTACCGCAAGAGGAACCATTATACCGTCTGGGCGACAAAAGAGGAAATTGTAGGAACATATTACAGATTTAAAAGTTGATTCTTCACGTGTGTATTTTTATTTGTCACAAATAGGAGGAGCAGTTTCTGCCATGCATGCCTAATTTCAAAATAATATTAACAGTAATTTAAGAAACTTTCGTAACATATTTTCAAGGATCATGCAATTAAATTAAGTTTTAATACAATTTTAAAACTTTTTTTTTCGCATTTCGGAATAACTTTTAGTTACTATTTATATTGCTATTCAGCGCTATTATTACAAACGCAATTTAAAACCCACACTGAAATTGTTCAAAAGTGTTCACTGCAAAGATTAAAAAGAACTATTTTTGAGAGTTGGAAATTTGTTTCGTGATTCAATTCATTGCACAAATCTCTTACAGCAGCAGCAAAACAGTGAGAAAGAAACAGGTTAAACACTAAGTTGCTCTAGAACAACGAATGGCAACATTTTCCCAAAACAAACCGCCCTGTTGTATCTTAGAATCAGCAGGTATCGCGTGCAGTTCTTGTCTGGAAAATGCGCTATCCGTATTCGTGCTGCGGAAGATATTTACTGTAATACAGTGGTGGTACCCCTACCAATTTAATCGCGGATTGGGCTCTACTGCTCAACACTAAAAGGAAACAACACGAAAAACGCAAGGGGTGCAATTTAAAGCTGGTATAGCGCTATGATTAAGGATGGTTCCAGCTAGGGTTGAAAATCTCGATGTATGTTATTTCGATGCCGAGAATTAGACGAAGATAATGGGCACTACCGCCCAAAATTTTGCTCAAATGGCTGAAAGATAAAAATGTATTATACGTGCCATTTGTTCTTCACGGAAGCGGGGCATTTACAGTTCCAGTCACGAAATTGAGATTCTGAAATGGAGGTGGCTACTGTTCTCCTCATTCACGTACAATCGAAAAAGTATTGAATAACTTGTTTCGTTTGACGTTGATACAAACATACTTTAGAGCATGGTCCAGGGTAAATAATTCGTGATTTAAAGAGGGGAAACGAAATCTGTGTTGTTGGCATCATCATGGTAATAAGAAGACTCAAAGGTGCTTTTGAAATAATAAAGCAATTTTTAGATATGAAATTATATTTAATTTCAAGAGCTAGGTTTTGAATTTTTTTCATAAAATGTAATGAACAATGCTTTTTGTTTTATGAACCGGTTTGACAGAATGGATTTTGCAAAACAGGAAGAAGAAAGGTAATTAATATTTGAATGTTACTTCGAATATTATTATAAATGAAAATTACAAAGCTTTCTTTTATTCACCCAACAATGAGCAAATCATACGAATAGGAATGCTTAAGCATCTTATTGCCTATACTCCTAATTTATTACTTAAACGCTGAAATACTGAAAAAGGCACAGTTTAGAATCTGTAGCGCGCATTTTAGTGAAGCGATGAAGTTTTAGTTATTGTATTTCATTTCCCAAATTCTTATTATTAACATCAAATGCAGTCTAAGCCTTTCTAACTGATACTTAACTTCTGGAAATAAAATGTGTGGAAACAGCAAAAAATTTTGCTTAGTTTTATTTAAAAATTTTCGTATTACAGCCATAAAAAAATATTTGTAATAACAAAATTGCCCTCCAGTTGATGAACATTAAAACTTTCATACATTCAATAACCTAGATCTTCTTATGACGGGTTTTTAAATGAATTGTATGAATGTACAAATAATTAATTTTTCATAATTTTTTCTGACTTTCAAAGTATTAAAAGCATTTAGCTGAACTGCGAATTCAGATACTGAAACTGCATTGTTTTTTGCCTTTTATGCAAATATGCATATGTTTACCTGAAATATACATCTATCTGTCTATATGTGTGTATCTTTATGTATCAATTAATTGCAAATTTTAGGTTAAAAAATAACCAAACTTAAAAATAATTTAGTCACTTAATAAAACATTACTAAAAGCATGTGCAGCATTAATTAAATGGTAGTAGTATTATCTATTTGTTTGTATGTGTGTGTCTTTATATATATATATATCCGTATATATATATATATATACAGAGAGAGAGAGAGAGAGATGGTACACTTTTTTAAACATTTATTTATTCATTCATTCTATGTTGAATATCTAACGACATACTTTTTTCATTCCTGAACAAACTATCTCAGATTATAGTTGTCAGAAAACCCTTATAAAAATTATGTTCAATATGTTTTGTAGAATTTAGCGTGAAAACTAAATTTTTAATAATCTTGAACAGAAATAGAAATTTAAAAAAAGAAGTGGAGCTTACAAAGCATATCAACTCCACACATCGTTTTAAAATAAGCCTTCATCAAATCCTCTCTGTACCATCTTTCGTTCGGTAATCTATTTTGGTCATGTTTGTACTTCCAATCCTTGACATGTACCGGGGTAGGAGATTAAAGCGCCGGCTGCTTCCTGTCCAAATAACACACGATAATTATATTTGCTTAAAAACCTCATTAAAAGCTTTTGTCGACGCTATGACCGGAGCGCAGATTTTACGCCGTTAAACTGCCTATGAGGTTGTATTAAAAGTTCGATAACACTTGATAAAAACCGCGCTAGGGATTACATGTCACTGTCGGTAATTAATTGTAGCAGGGGGGTGATAAGGCCCGTCATTTGCTTATGATGATTAATTAAAGCAGACACTGGGGCCCCCATTGCCAAGTCTTTCTCACTCCCCTGCGGAGCTGTTGTGCGGATCCTAAAGGAGATTCCAAAAAGTGAAATTAAACTTTTGACATCTATATCATCTGCCGAATTGGGAGGAGAATTTTTAAACCGTTATTTTACTCTCGACTGATCTGCCGTAAAAGTTTTTCCTATTTGTTCATTTTTAAACTGGAAATGTTGCAACTGTGTTGCATATATGAGAAGATATTTTCTGAAATATTAACACTTCATGTTCCATTAATTTATTGAGGATTTCCTTTCTTATAAATATAAAAATTGTATGGCCAATTAAAAAGACTATATTAAAGTTTAAACTCAAAATTTTAATTCCAGCATCAAAGAGTTATTTAGAAATTATAAGTAAATTTTCAAAATATGTATATATGAATAAAAAATTATTAAATCAGAAGTAAAATATTAAAATGTCGAAAAACATATCTGAATTCTTTGCAAATTTGAATATCAAGTAGGACGAAATTATTGTACAACAAAGCCTTTATCGTAGCATGTCTTAAAGGATTTATTATATATTATGTTGAATAAATTACGTAATTATTATACACTGTTGCTTAATATAATTCTTCAATAACTTCATTTCGAAGGCTGAAGTGTTGTCTATTTATAATTGCAAGTGAGTTTGCCGTTTAATTAAGAGCCGCTTACTAAAATAAATAGTCTTAACATGCCAGTGCACAAGCGTATTTGATACTTCTGTGCTGTTCTGCCTAAAAAGAATGTTTATCAAAGAAAACTTTTTGAAAGTAACCTAGTTCTCATTACTTCAAGTATCAACTTCAGGTATTCAGATTGCCCTCAAACAACTGTGTAAGACTTAACCTTATCTTTCAGGAATTAAGTTACGAAATTACTTTAAGAGTTCAATGGTTTTCCCCTCTATGAATTTGTTGGGGATTTTTGTAGAATTCTTGATTGTTTAATTTGTTATTAAGCAATTAAAAAAGTTCTGCAGCCTTGATTGCTTTACTTTTCGCTCCCCCACTGTGTTCTTCAATAAGCAAAGGTGGGCGTTCAAAATTTAACTAGTTACCACTCACTTTCTCCCTTTCGCAACCTTAATAAAGGTAATAAATAGTCTTTTGTATTGGTACAATCATGTAATATCATCTTGATCATTAACTGTATAAATACTGCTCAGGACCTATTATTCCCAAGTATAATTCAAAATTTTTCGAGTGAAAATTTCGCTCTTTTTAAGAGTTCTTCTAGCTGTTTCACACATTTCACAGTCAAAAGTGCTACTCTTTTAGTAACACATATTTTCATCAAAGCTGAAAAATGGCAGCCCATCGGAAAATATACTTGCAGTGTGGTTTTAAGCCGAGATCACGGGAAATACAGCTGTTGGTAATAATTGAATAGCTGAATAAGTTATGCTTCTTTACAAACATCACTAGCGTGAAAAGTTAAACATAAAAGATTCCAATGACTTCATGGAAGTTTTCTAAATTCCAAGCATATGTGTATTAAATTCCACCCTCTAGTTGATGGATTGGATTTGGTGTAATGGAGTAGATTTCTTTCTGTAGCTCTCTTATGAACAGTTTGAAACTCTGAAGATTGTTATGAATTAATAAACTTATGAAATGTCAAGGGTCTGTCTCACCTTACAGATGTGTCAATAGGAATAATTTGTCAGTGGGCTTTATTATAATGACTTAAATTTAATTCAGCATCTTTCTTTTCATGCAGTAGTGGGGAATATACATATGAAGACTGAAGTAAGGTAATTTTCAGTATTTTAAATTTCAAAGTAACAAAATCATCTGTACTGATGTCCATGCAAACGATATGGACTGTTCGGTACTTTAAATATATTAGCTTAATAATTATGTTTCGCAAATCACTTTCTTATCTAATCTGACTACTTGTAGTATCTACCTGTTTACCGGAATCAAACTTATTCCAAAGGGGTTTAACATCTTCATTTCACTCATTAAAGAATCATTAATGTTAAGTTCATTCAGAGCCTTTTATTTCTGTCAGTTAAACTATTGTTATGAATTGATAGCTCTTGTCTCTGAAGATGTTCGATAACGTTAGTTTTGGAAGAACGAAGGTGTTAAGACTAACAATACCTGTTGCACTACTTGTATTACCCCAGTTTTATCAGATAATAAATTAGTAAAATTTCTCACTGAGTCTTCTAGTTTCTTTTTGTCTTCAGGTTGCATACGCCCCAGCTCCAAGACGGGTGGTTGCACTGCTTCCTCGGGCTTGGTTTGTATCTGTAGCTTAAGAGTTGCTTCTTCAAAACAGATTTGTGCTCTTGCTGTCTTCAGGAAATTCATACCTAAAATGACTGAAGCCTGAATGCAACAATAAAAAAATGTAGTCTTTTGGGAGTCCTTTTTAACTTGAAGATTAAAAGTGACTTTACCTATATATACGTTCAATGTTTGCTTTGTGCGGCAATAACTTTTGCGTTTGCTGCATTAAATAGTTGATATATTTTAAAATTTTTACGAAAAATTTTTCAGAAAGAAAATTTGCTTTCCCCCTGTATCTAACAGGGCTGTTGGCATATTATTCAGCAAAATATGAATGATCAGCAAGGCCAAAGTTTTTATGACGATGGTATTTAGTTGTAATTTAGAAAGATTTCCATACCAGCGGTGTAACTGTACCCTCCTTCCTTCAGCACCCCGAATTAGTTTAACTGCTGCTTTTCTGCCCCTTATTTATTTATTTATTTTTGTTTTTGTTTTTAATCTTGCGGTATACTGTAGCTATCGCCGAAACTTTTCTTTTTATCTTAAAAGTTTTAATCTTCTCCTGTTTTCTGCTGTCGGCTTGCGAAACTGCCCGTTTGTTCTTTGGCCGTAATCTACTGAATGCGCATTTTCAGCCACTTTCTTACTTTCAAATTTAACGGCCAGCTTAAATAACTGTTCCAAAGTGTAGGGGTTTCTCAATTCAATAAAATCTTGTATCTGCGGCAATAGTTGGGGCAAAATAATTTGAATAATTTCGTTATCGGGTATTTTCTCTTACAGTAAGTTAATGATTTGAATTTTTCTGAGAATAAATTTTGTTAACTCCTCTACTTTATTTTGATACTTACTGAACAACTCAGCTTCTAACTTTGTTCTGGCTTTGACCACGGAGAATGCTTTTATAAAGGTGGTTTTGAGTCTTTCAGAAGTACATATCTCACTGCCTATTTTTCCTAATAAAAATTTATAGAGATCTTGTACCAGCTTAAAGACTGTCCTCATAGGGCGGAGATAGCTATTGATATTCTTTGAGCTTATAAGACCGTTTACAGCAAAAAGTGGTTGTCCAGCTGTTCCAAAAAATATAGTGACTGATGTTGTCTTATCGAATGTCACAGCGGGTTTCATAGTAGCCCATATTGTGTCCACTAAGAACCCGAACCCTTCCATTGGGTTTACTGGAGCCGGTGGGGTCTGCTAGATTGCTTGGATCAGAGAGAAGATAGGCTGATCTTGGGCCATTGGTCGGGATTTATTCAGGCTCCATATATGGGATCCAGTGTTCTTTGCTGACATGCAGTGTAACTAGATCTACTTAAAAGACTATCTTGCGACTTCTCGCAAAGACTCTAAGATGAATACAACAAGGGAAGGATGTAAAAGACCCTTTTATTCAACACAAATAGTTCACAGAAGACACAGACTTACGTGCTTACACAGACGCCAACTATTTGTGGTGATGAACTTAAAAAAATAAGGTAACAACTAAATTTAGTGCAGGATTACACAATTCGATTTAACCTAATAGGTTGACTCAAAAACTAACAATGGTGAGCTAATAAGTTCGACAGCAAAAAGACAAAGCCGAGTTCACAGTTTAGAATTAACAAGAATTAACAACGTGCGCTCACAATAACGAAACCACGCTCTAACTAAACTTTTAGGTACTTCAGTTTATATACACTCTCGTTCACTCTAACTGATTTACATACTGGTGAGAAAACTTGAGGGGGAACAAGAAAGGACAGATAAGTCTAACAAATTACTTTAACTATTAGTAAAAATAAATAAAATCCTACAAAGTGAAACTTGTAAGCAGAGCACGCGCATTGTTGAAATAGAAAGTAACTTTTCAACAATTCGTATTAAGTGGTTACAGGAATTTTTTAAAATGTCATAAAATTAGTAAATTGTCCACGCTAAAATTATTGCTATTTAAATAGTATCACATTTTTATTTTCCACATTAGACTATTAAATAACTGTTTGATATATTTGGATCGAACTATAAAAAGCTCAAATACTCAAGACGATTGTTTTTAACTTTATTTTAAGATTGCGATGAACTAATTCATAAATCGTTAATAAGAAATCAAGTGTCGTAAACTAAAGAGAAATGAAAATTCTAACAATGCCTTCCTAAAGATGAAAATTTATGGTGCCTGTTAAAAATTATCTGAAGAATAGAAGAAACTAATTTAACTTAGTCGCTAGGCATTTTTTTAATTAAGCAGCTGTTTCAAATATCAGTGTTTTTGGCATTTTGACAGAAATATAATAGCAAAAATTTTGTTGCTACTACTAATAGTACTACTACTACTATTACATATTTCTCTTCTCTAGTGAAAGGGCTGAATTAACTGCAAGTACATTGCACTTTTCTGTAACGTGAATGCAATATTTACATTTATATTGTACTTACATACAGTACTTTAACTATAGTGATATAGTTTGCATACCTTACATTTTAACATTTCACGGCTTCATAAGATTGTACTTACCTTCCTTCTCTTTGTTTTAGTTTTCCTTGCAGATACACAGCTATAAAACTTGGGAATTTGATTGATACTCTTTAACATAATAGTATCTGTCTTTAATCATAATTATATATCTAAGTATATACATATGTCCCTTCTCTTCTTTTCATGTAACATCATAAACAAAGAAAAACTATGATTATTTAAAAAATAAAAAAGAAAGATTTGTCACCCACAAAGAGAAAACTCATTTTTTCCTTTCAGGACTTCATAATCTTATAAGAGAATATATAGTACCACATATGCTATATATATATAAATATATATATTAATACACTATGTAATATGCTACCGTACCGTATATGGTGTCATGACTTCTGTGGTATGATGTCGATTATTAAAATTCCAATACTTTTGTAGTTAGAATTATGTCTTTCTGGTAGATACAAACTTTCTCGGTAACCTGAATGTATCTTCACGGCAGATTATTCTTTCTGAGATTTAATTTCTTTGGTTCTTCAATACATGCTACTACAGCAGGAGATGTCAACTACTGTGCACAAGCAGAAGTTTTTCCTCTAATTTTCAATACATCATTCCTAAATATCTGAATTCTGTTAAAAACATGTTAATTGCCGACGTCGTCCTTGGCTTTGAGGCGATCGATACACGATTGGCAGATAGAAACCGCAATGAGAAACGGCTAAGCCTTATCTATTAGGAGCTCTCAATTGCCTCAGAAATAATGCTTAACTTACAAAGTAATACCCTAATGCAAAGCTCCGAAATTAATTTGTAAATCTTTAATAGTAAACTAAGCCTTAGGTAATATTTTTACGAATAAATTTCAACTCTCCAAGCGGCATTCTTAGTTTAAAAGCTTTAAAGAATTGAACCAGAAAAAAGTTATCATATATCATTGAAAAGCAACAACCAATATTTTTTAATGGAGTAGCTGCAATTTTTAGTGAAAATTGTTTCATGTGCTTATGAAGTCACCATCTCGTAATATTAAGTTCATTTCTCCACTGCTCGTATAAATACAGTTGTAAATCTTATCACAGTTAATATGAGATAAAACTATATATGGGTTTATTACTATGTGACATGTTATTACATTTTGCCCATACCAACAACAAGCAAACGAATAAATATATAGAACGAAGACATGCTGTTTGCATAAGAAGCGTAATCTAAATATATCTTTTAATATGTATAATAAATTAATTCATTCAATTTATCTTACTCAAATTCAGTAAAACTTGTTACAAATTGTCCAAGTTTCCGCAAGTTTACAAATTATGCTTACATGCTTACAAAACACCGTACAGTTTTGTAGATTTCAGTCGTTTTGATACTCTTTCATATCATTTTAGTTGCAAACTATATCTGAAATAAATGGAAAAATAGCGCATTACGCATTGCAAGACTATTTAATAACAGATTTTATAGTTGAAAAAACAAAAACAAAAAAAAAAAAAAAAAAAAAAAAAAAAAAAAAAAAAAAAGGTACTAGGCAGAACCAAGATATCAGTTATATTATCGTGAGAAATGTCTAAAATTTATTCAGTTCATAATTGCATAGATGAGCATTTTAAAGTGTAAATAGAAAGCTATGGCGGTCTACAAAATATTTTGTTTAGTTGACATTCTCTGAAAAATGAATTTTGGGCATCTCCGTGACTGAAAAGATATTTCCAAAACGCCTAAAATAAATGCCATCTACTTTGAACACTTACGCCCTTACTGTTGGCGACTCAAAGGCAAATTATCACCCTTTGTGGTTTAAAGACCGCGGGGGCTGGATTGAAATGATTTATGTCATAAATCTTATCGGCAAGCGAGCATTGCCAAACACAGGTGCTTTTACAGACTCGAAGGGAGGGTTGCATTTAAGGAACCGGTTAAGCAATACCGTGGAATGTTTCAAATCCATCTGTTCTTCTTCTTTCAACTCATTAGTTCGGGGGAAATAAATAGGCTAGTCGGGGGGACCTTTATATGCACGTTGTGTTATTGAGTTTTCCCACTGCATGCGTGTTGCTAGTCCCCATTATGCACTTCTGGTTTTGTATCATAGGAAATTACACTCTAATCCCATGGTTTACTCATTCATGTAAAGAGAAAGATGATCTAATACGCAAGATTCATAAAAAGAATTCCCTGAAATAAAAGCCGAAGGTTTCCACGAAATGGAAAAATCCTAATCTTATACATAGAGGGATGGTGAATATTTAAAATTTTACTTGTAATATACCTAAAATTCAACAAACATTTAAAAGCATCCCATTCGTTTGTTTTATAAGGTGTATTCTCTCTCTTTCCAGCGTGCTTACGTGCTGTAACCATAGCATCCTAGGAGTATATTCCGGAAGTTCAGGTTCGGAACGTGTCGAGGATATTTCACATTTTTCATATTCCCGCTTCAAAAAACTAATGGCGTCACAAATTAAAAGGTGATTTGCGATAATTCGTCACCACCAGGATTTGGCGATTATGTGCCCTAAGCTCTAGTGGCCCTTAAAAAGAGAGCGTACATAAAGTATTTTCTCCCTCTTTCTAACATGCCTTCGTCGTGTAACAGAAGCGAGGTATTGGAGAGCTCCAGGTTCGAGTCCCAGTGACGGTATCGCACATTTTTCGCTCTCCAGCATCCCCTTCCCCCCCAAAAAAAATAATATCTCTACAGTTTCATATATAACTATAGAACCAGCGCTATGTGTTTTATTTATTATTCTTTTGGTCGATTATGGTTAGAATTAAAAGGATTTAGTGACATATATAATATTTTTGCTTCAATAAAGAACATATGTCCTAAAATTATAGCTTAGTCTGATATAATAAATTTCAAAATTTTAATTTTCTTTTTAAATACTAAAAATAAAAAACGTTTCTAAAAATTATGCACAATTTATAATGGAAAAGTTAATTTTGCACCGGTATTTAAAATATGTATATTTTTACTTCTATTACTTTTCTATTGATTACGTATAATATATATGGTATATATAATATATGTCACTAAATCCTTTTAATTCTAGCCAAAATCTACAAAAAAAGTAATAAATAAAACACATAGAAGCTGGTTCTATAGTTATATATGAAACTGTAGAGATATTAGGTTTTTTCGGGGGGGGATGCTGGAGAGCGAAAAATGTGCGATGCCCTCACCAGGACTCGAACCTGGAGCTCTCGAATACCTTAAAGATTAGTTTTCTTAGCTATCTTGAATTGTAAACAAATTTTAGATAGACTGACATCGAATATCGCTAAGTCTAAATGTTAACTATAGTCTTAAAAAGGTTTAAACATACTTTTTATTAAAACAGAACTTGAACATAAAAGCTCTTGCTTACAATTCAGCCAGCCATTTGTGGCGATGTAACTTAAAGTAACAGTAAGTTCAAATTTAAAATGAGCTAATAGTCAAAGACTACATAATTAAATTTAACGCGAAGTTGTTTCATAAATGTAGCCGGCGTAGATATTCAACTATCAGCAATTGTTATGCCAAGAAGTGATAGTCAAGATCCAAAACGTAAAATAACAGTTAAATAATAGTAATGCGCTACATGCTTACTTAGTAAAGCTCTTCACATTTTCCATGCTTACACCTAAAGACAGTAAAAACTCTTCGAATTTCTTACATTTATCAGTTACTATAAAGCAAACAGAATAAGACTTCAATTTTTTTTAATAGGAATTTTATGACAGTCCTCATAAAAGCTCAATACAAACTTTGAATCAATGATGTGTGCTTCCGTGCTGAGAGAAGTGAACCAAGCACAAAGAAATTCCGTAATATCCTGTATAAGAAGTATTTTGGTTCCTTTCATTTAAAAATACGAATAATTTTTTAAAAATAAAATTCGATAAATAAAGTAAATGAAATAAGGACAAAATGTAATACGTGAGACGTTGCTAAATTAGTCCTTATTCCAAAATATTTTTTTGCTGGAAAGTTTTTCAAATAATTCTTATATGAATGACGTTAATAAATGTAAGCCTAAAATCATTGCTGTGATCAAGTGATGAGAAGCTTAAAATAGCAGTACAACAGCAAACTAGTGATTTTTTTTCGCATATGGATCACGTTAATCATTTTAACATCTAGCCTACTGATAAATTTTACAGTGCTTAATAACCGAGAAAAAAA
Source organism: Stegodyphus dumicola (assembly GCF_044657685.1). Taxonomy (NCBI): domain Eukaryota; kingdom Metazoa; phylum Arthropoda; class Arachnida; order Araneae; family Eresidae; genus Stegodyphus; species Stegodyphus dumicola. The sequence continues at coordinate 194,154,460 of NC_140780.1, forward strand.
TTATGTTAAAAGCCATTTGTAATGAAATATTTTCATTGAATGTATTAGGAATATTATATTCAATGCAAATCATGAAATTTCTTTTTGTAAATAGATAGTTTTGCCTTTTACAGATTAGTTAATGATTAAAAAAAATCAAATACTTTTGAGACAAAAAGAAAAAAAAAAAAAAAAAAAGAAGAAGAAGAAGAAGAAAAGAAAAGAAGGGGAAAAAACGAAAAAAAGAAAAAGAAAAAGAAAGAAAGAAAAAAGGAATCGCAAGAATTTCAAGTAAGGAAATATTTAAAACAGAAATTTCAAAACTTACATATTAAATTGAACTCAAGTGTGCGTAATTTTACATTTGTTGGTTTCTTGCAGCCTAGTTTACAGTAAAGGAAACCCCATCGTTTAACTGAAATTAACCACCCTCAGATAAGTAATTCTTCATTGTCACATTTACTAAAGACTATATTTAAGAGTCAGAAAGCAAGTAGAGTGAATACTTCATTCTGGGGTGGGGTGAGCTTTTCCTACCCTTTTTGCTTCCAATATCTTCGGCAGAGAGAGTCTGTACCTTAGCTTTTTCCCATGCCATTACCATACATCACACTTCTGGCAGCTATGATCTCCAAGGAGCGATCCATCTGCTGCTGGACAATGGTCACCCAGCAAGTCAGCTCGTTAAATAAGGAGACTTCGTGATCAGCAAATGAACATTCGGACGGAATGAGATGAGCATCGTTTTTAAGAATGGTTAATGGACGTGTTAAGTACGTGTTTTACGAAGAGTCATCGGTGCTCGTCAATGACTTCTCGTAGGGAAATACCTCCTAAGTAGCACTGATTGAAAACCTATTCATTCTTTTGATAAATACTAGTTGACTTCTAAGCTTAAAACGATTAAATTTTGAAAGGTTAGCAATATCTGCTATTTACTTAATTTGAGGCCCAGGCGCATGATGATTTAAGCCAGCTGATTACAATTTGCTCTTCATTCGCGCTAATATCAATTTGTGAAGTTTAACTGATTAATTTGACTTAATTGGATTCGCAGTTTGTATGTGGAAGATAGCAACAATTCAAAGCAAAAGACAGCCCAAGAATTTTGATTACATTTCAGCTTTCTCCTCGATAATATTTTCGATTTTATACACTTAATGTAAATGCAGCAAAGACCTTCCTGTAAACATATTACGTAACTGTCTAACAAGAGCATAAATATAATAATTTTTATGAAAGCTCTTTTTTATTATTAGAAATTACACCGAATATTAAAAATTTTATTCCTTATTTCAATGCTTAATACAAATTGTTACAGAAACAAATATAATACTTAGATGATTATTAACTGCGGTCTATACTTTTTTGCTTCTTTTTTACTTACGAATGTTTTAAAGTTTGAAATGCCAACTTAGTTTAATCAAAACTTACATTAAGAGAAATACTAGAACAATTTACAATCACTGATAAATTTAAGAATATTTATGAATTTTAATGGCATCGATTCTACGCTTTACTAGCCATTGGCAGTTAAGATTGCCATTAAGTACTTAAGTCATCATGTTTCAGTAGCATTTTCAGTAATGTTCACTTAAATAAGAAACTAAAAATGCCATGAGAGAAGAATGAGAGAGTTTTATGAATAATAAAAAATGAAGTTTGAAAAAAAGTATGAGCTGCTCCATTTAGCACGGATTTATTCCGGTTAACGATGCATCGTTTTGAAGCAAGATTGTACAATTAATTCAGCTTTAAAATAATAAAACTATCAGCGGAAATCTTAAGTTTTTAATAAAAAATTCAGTGTACGTCTGAGATAGTGCAGTCGAGCAAGACAATCTAGTTAGTTTTAGAGTAGGCAATCTGAGGAACAAGGAAAATGCTATTAAAACTGATAAATGAAGAGAAGATATCAAACAAAGAAAATCACATATTTAAAAAAATTTTTTTTATTTCGTTAGTTCCTTAGAAAACAAAAGAAAGGTCAGTAGGTTGTTATGAATTTTCTTATTCTTTATTTGTTTATTGCTCACGTTTATTAGAGGCATACATTTAATATTTAAAAATTTGAATCAGTTGATTAATTTGTAATCCCCCCCAAAAAAATTGCTATTAAATTCTCAACTTTCTGTTCTGTAATCTAAAAACCTAGTTAACACCTTTTTAACAGCTTTTATCCCACAACCTATATTCAGAAAGTAAAAGCGAATTCATTTAAATCTGCGTTAACTTTTCATTGCGTTTATACTATTAGGCTTAGGTGATTTTGAGAAATTTCCTAAGACAAACTGGCCTGCCACTGGCCGAGTGGTAAAATTACTAAACACTGATAGTTATACTTGGCCTCGGATCGCGACGAACAGGCTGGCTGTATGGAAATTTTTGTGGTCTTTTTCTAACGTTGTGTAACGTGGCTGTGTCAGTTTCCCTTGAAAAGCTCCCCACGGAGACATCCTTTCCCATGGGCGGATGGTCTTCAATCAGTTAACCTTATCTAAAACAAGCTAAAGGCATTTTGCAAATTAATGTGAAAGATTCTTATTATTATTATAAAAAATATTTTTTTTTAAATCTTACAGATCAGTAATTTGAGATTTCTCGACGTTCTCTAACTTCCAAAATGTGTAAAATAGTGCGGTCTTTTCTCTGTAAATATACACTGTCTGTCCGAAAAGTTCCGATACAGATTTTTCTACCTGATATGCGACGACAACTGAGATAAAACTGGGAATGCAGTTCTCAAGTGTCACGGATCGGTTGTGCAAGAAGATTCAGCGGATTCGTCCAAAATGATGGAAAGAGAGGGAATTCTTCTTTTGCTGCACGACAATGCGTCCACTCACACGACTGGAGTTATGGTGTAGTTTCTAGTGAAAGAACGTTCGCCAGTTCTTAACCACCTTCCGTATCCCCCAGATTTGGAACCGAGGGACTTTTTTAATTCCCGAAAATAAAACTTTATATGAACGGTCAACTCTATTACGAAGTAACCGATATTCAAGCTACAGTGACACATAAGTTAACTAACATACCAAACAAGGACTTTTCTGAAAATTTGATATGGTTATATGAACGTTCTATACGTTGTACTGAAGTGGAGATAGATTATGTAGAACATCTGAAGCATCAAAACCTTCATCTTAAGTTTTCTCTAGTTTTCATTAATTTTGTCTCGAAACTTTTTGGACAGTCTATATTTTTAGACGGTCTATATTTAAAATAATCGAAGCATACCGAAAGAAATATTGTATTATATACATACATATATATATATATATATATATACCCACATAATGTTGATCTTTTGCAATGAATAAAACAACAAAAAACAGTTAAAAATCCGATTCAGTTTAATGAACTCTGACAATGTAATAAAACTGATTTTAAAAAGTGATCTTAAAATTTTACCCATATAATTTACATATAAGCTTTAAGTGTTCATCTGAATCAAAGATCCATCAAATAGTAGTTATATCACCGCATCTATTATAATACTATACTTTCAAGAATTGCAGATGCATAAAATATTCCGGAACAGTGTTGTCGGAGAGAAAATAATTACGGTTTTTAGAATGTTAAGAAAATTCTCAATACAGAATTGGATGTAATTTAATAATTCTTATCTCCTGCAGAAAACCAGAAAACTCGGAATATTCGGCCTTGGATGTATTCATTTCAGTATCTTTAACCACCTAAAACGCTGTTTCAGTTTTGTGGGCCGTTACCTAGGAAACGAGCTGATCAACAGTCAGAAAGACCGGGGACCAATGCATCATTGTCAATGGCCAGCTGATGACCGCTGTCCGCTGGGGAATTTTCCCGTCTCCGCCGACTAAATTTGACCTTTGGTTTCGTTTTTCCTCCTTTCGTTTAGTACTGGGAGAGGCGAGGTAGTCTAAGATTTTATGAAGATTTCTGAGCTGATATAAATTCTAAAAATATCATTCTTAGAAAGAAAATATCAAGGATTATCCCTTGACAAAAGGCCTTTTCTTCTTTAAACACTGAAAAATTTTAAATAAGCAGTTGTAATGTATTAAATGGTTTATTTAGTACATATGAGTACACGCGTGTGTAATCAGACATCGATCTGCAAAATTTTGAATTTCCACATTTAAGAAAAAAGCAGAGAAGAAGCTAAACATTGCAATTTTCCTTAACTATAAGTTACAGAACGATTTCTTTCATCCTGAAAGTAAAATTTAAGTTAAACGCAGTAGCTTGGTTCAAAAAATAGAATGTACACCTCTTTTTTCTCTTCCCTTTCAACTACAGCTTACGTTTCCCCTGTATCTTTCTTTCCTTATTCGTTTGCTAATTTAATAAGGTATCAAGAAACTGAAAATTTAAGAGCCAGACGAATTAAAGCCATTCGGAGAAAGCAACTTTGTTTCAAAGAGCTAAAAATGTAAAGCCACCAGTACCAAGTGAATACCTTATGTAGTACGTGGTTAATATTCTGTTGCGCATACCTTGAAGCGAAGAAATTTAATCACTTTGGTTTTGATTTACAAGGGTAGCTAGCTACCTGTGACGAATTCTTTCATTTTAATTGCAGACCGCTTTCTTTTGTTTCGCCCCCTCGTAATATGCAGGATATACAAAGCAGTTTTTATGTCTGGCCATAGATTTTTCACCACATTATTATCCAAAAATTGTAGCGGTGTCTGCTGCTTTCCACAGTAATATAGACATCCACAGTTTTCAGATATACACTGTGTGCTTAGAGTTTTTGCTTTGCTGAGAAATGAAATGTGACTCTAAATCTGATTTCCGGAGGCTTTTCTAAGTTTTTTTCCAATCTATGGAAGTATTTTTCCTTATGCATGATGCCGTTGATAAATATAAAATCTTTAATTATTATCCGCCGTTATACAGCACCTAACAAGTACAGAAGCATCTTTGTGTGTTTTATTGCTAGTACAGTATTGACTGTATCCAGCTCAATATTCGAACATTACGGCAATGATCTCCTTCAAACATTAAATTTAATGTCATCACTAAAATTTACGCTGTTCTGGAAATCTTATTGAATGAAATATGGTTTTATGGAAAGAAAATAAAGTATTTACTACCTCCTTTCTGCATGTCTTCGTGGTGTAACGACTGCACACTCGGCGCGTATCGAGAGTCCAGGTTCGAGTCCCGGCAAGGACATTCTACAATTTTCTCGTTTACTGCTTCTTAATAACCTAATGACTCTACAGACTGTAGGTAAATACACCTGATATTGAATAGGTCGACGTCGTAATTTTCGACATACTAATTTTGGGACTTATTATTTATGCCAAGAATTACTTGGCGATTAACGGTATCTCTCAGAATCTTTTATATCGCCAGTATGATCTCGCCTACAGCGTACATAATTAAAGCTTCAATGAACATGTCTTGAAATTTATTGAATAATATGACCATCTTTCGACTACCGGACGATTAACTTACCGTTAACTTATCATTCTGAAAATCAAATCGATTGAAAATTTCAGTTGCAAACTTTCTCATAAAGCTTCAAAATAGTGTAACAAGCTAATTTTTAAACGAAAAATAACAGCTAAATACAAAAATATTTTCAAGTGTTTAGTCAGTTTGGAGACATTACTTTGCGTAAAGATTCACAAAAATAATGATATTACAGATGAATTAATATGAAAACTATTTTTTGATTAATAAAGAAATTATATATTATATTTAATATGGGAATTTTGGTTATCAATAAATAATATAGTATAGGTTTATTTGAGAAGTACACTGCATAGAGTATATACTATCAACATAATACAAAATATTTTACAAACTACAAAAATGTATTTGATAATCAAATGAATTAAACTTAAACTTCAAGAATGCATTATTTCCGAAACCTTATGGAACTTATGGAACCTTTCGAAACCATATAAAACTTAAACATATGGCATGACATGAAAAGTGCTAAATCTTAAAATAATTTCGCAACAGTTTTCTAATTTTAGAATTTTGTACATGAAACGCCATAGCTTAAAGAATAAAATCTTACTTGTTTTATTAAATGGTAGAAACTGATTCAGTAATTACCTATAGGAATTTTATTAAATGGTAGGAATTGATTCAGTAGTTATCTACAGGAGTTTTATTAATCGGTAGAAACTAATTCAATAGTTATCTACAGGAGTTATCTCGAGTTTTCACTGAGAAATTCCTTACCGACTTCTATGGTACGAATTACACTTTAATATTGGTAAATGTATTGGGCTCCTGATCATTTGTTAGTTGCCGTTTTTCCCTGTATTTAAAAGTATGTGTATACAGTATATACACTTACAGACGTAAATAGAAATTGCTTCAGAATTGAAATATTTAATAATAGCAAGGGGCACTAAGACTGAATGTAGGAAGAAATGCCTTCGTGAAGGATTTTCTAAGGAAACTTGCCAATATTCGCATTACAAATGAGGAAAATATGCAAATGTTAGGCAACTTAGACTTCAAAAACAAAATCCCAAGAAAACAGAGGGAATACTAGTATTTTACAGTTTTAACCAAGGTACTTCAAGGTTTGCTCTTCCAAACCAAAAATCTTTGAAAATGTAACGTTGCGGAATTAGAGTCTGCTCAAAGGCAACTATTTCCTACTCCGTTTATATCTCCTTTTCCCCATCTTGTGTAAGTCATGTAACGTCATTAAACTCCAACTTGGAAAGAGCATAACTTTATTTGTGTTCTGACCGTTGTTTTAACCACTCAGCAAAGTTTCTGCTCTGAGAGTATACGAATTCACATACGTATTTCTTAGGTGTAATAAGGAATGTAATAATAAACTTACAAACGGAAGCATTTTGAAATTATAAAGAAAAAGTACCATTGCAAAAGTGTGAGAACTTTTCGTTGCATATCTGAGACTATTTTAATGGGGAAAAGTATATGGCAGTATTACTTTTGAAATTTTCTACAGTTCTTTACCAGCTCGAATGAAGCTCATTTTTTTATCAAAATGTAGTATAGGGATTAGTAAAGTTTGGCTTTTACAACAGTTAAGTAAGGTTAGAAGGCTAGGTTGAATGAAGTTAAATGGCAAAATTATACTCTTCTTTGAATAAATAACAAATAAAATGTTTCAAATGCCATTTACTGCAAACAGAAGTAGAACAAATATATGGGACTATGAATATGATCTCATATAGTTGTGGTTTTTATCGCAATAATTCTGATAAGAATTGCAATTTAATTAATAAGAAGAAGAAATACAAAATATTACTATATTAGTTGGTGTCATTCTGTAGTTCTTATTATTTCCAAATATTTATCCTGAAAATTTAATGTAACTTTATCATAAATTAACGGTTATTATATTTCAATGCTTAAATATTTCTTCTGTTATATATATATTCCTTTTAATTAATAAAAAAGGAAGAGGTATTAAATGCCAATTAATAGTCTTCCATTTAAAAAGCTGGACATTATAAGTATACTACGCTTTTAATATATTATTCTGTTAACATTATATTTCCTTAGCAAATCAGTAAAAATCACTTCCGTGTGAAAAGGCTTTTAAGAAATCTTTTATTTATTAAAACTTCATTGAACTTTAATAGCATTTTAAGTGCTTTTATATCAGAATAGTGATCGGCAATGTCAGGAAGGCAGCGTACCATCAACATAAAAAGTAGTTGATGAACATCTTGATGACTTCACGTTTCCATAGAGTGCTATTTGAAAAAGAGTCACATAAAAGGAATTACATGGGGGCGGGAGTAGTTCCTAATAACACCCCTCCCACTCCCAAAAAATTTAATGAACCTCTTAAGCGCAAACTTTTTTAGGAGTTTAAGTGGCAGTTAGGCAGTGATACAGAAAGTTTTTCAAAAGCTACATTTTAACTCAGCTTTAGGAAAATCTGTATTAAAAAGACATTACTTAAGCCTCAGCGTTTTGGCTTTTGCTTGCAAAACTTAGACCTAGAATAAAAAAAGGGGGAAAGTATAATGTTTTCTTATCAACTCAACTGATAAAACAAAATATGTGCATTTCTGAGAGCTTTTCCGAGAAAAAAATAAAGAAAAAGACAAAAAAAAAAAAAAAAAAAAAAATTTGAAAAGTTCCGAATACTGAAAAATGATTGCACAAAATTTCAAATTGCCTAGTTTTTTTAAATTATTATTATGAGAGCTCTTTCTTTCAGCAACTCCAAAACATTTTTTCATCAAAATAAGTAAACTATTCTTATAACCTCTCTGTGTGTTAATTTAATAACATAAATGGACATTGTATGAATGGAGGTAGAAAAAAGCACTTGATTCTTCGGAAAAGAACCAGAAGGTAGTCTGAGAGTGCAACATTTTTTTGTTTCCTTTTTTTTTGGGGGGGAAGCAATATTATTTGCGATGTATGGAAAACTAAACAACAGGAATGATAGAAAACTTCTGATAGTTTAGTTATTCTCAGAAATTTTTATCTCTTTGGAAATGTTAAATATCACTTGCTTGTAATACGTATTTTGCATTATAATGGTTAATATATGCACTTCGGAAGCGAAGAGAACGCACAGAGTAAACGGCGTTGATTTTTTTCAAGTAATATATCCACGTAATAATGTTGCTTGGCGGGATGCCAAGCCTTAATGAGTACAGATGAAATATGAGGCAATTTGTCTCATTCGTGTTCTTAATCCTATTTGGTGAGCGATTACGAGCCAATCATGGACCAAAGTCATTATTCACGTCGAGGAGGTTAGTCGTTTATGAACTAAGGAAGCTTCGGGAAACACCTTTAACAAGTGACCCTGTTTCAACCCAACTATAAATTAAACTTTTCATCGATGAAAGCATTAGGGATCTCAACGGGCAAACACCGCTTCTGTGACCTACCGTTTAAGTCGATTCTAAACGTTTCCTTCCGCAAGATTTATGGAGCTTTAACGCCTTTATTAGCAACCCTGATTATCACCTAGCGTTTGTGGCTTGCAGGCGTCTGTTAATTCACGATGGGTATGCTAGCTCTGCGTCTTTAGAGAATGCTGCTTTATTCTATCTTTTCGTAAAGAGTGCCGTGATTTGACGGAGAAACAATATTGGACTTCATTTACTGAAGCTCTGCCATTCTACTAATTTATTTCAAACTAGTTGGTTGCTTTACAAATGTTGTTACTTGGTTTCATGATAGAGACACATTGCAATAGAAATATTGTAGCATATTGCGCAAAATGTTTTCTAGACCAAATTGGTCATACAGTATTGTGATATTTGTAAAGAAATACAAGGATAAAAACCTTAAATTAAGGAATTTAAAAATTTATTAAAAAAACTTCCTATCTCTGCTAAGATTAAAATTTTAATTTAAAAGAGAATATATAAATGATTAGATTATCTCCTAGGAAATGTAAGAGAAAGTTTAGATAGTACAGGTGTACTGTAGTGGAAATCAACATGTGGAATTAGATATTTATAAATGTTAAATTAATAAAAGGTATATTTAAACAATTAAAACAATTAAAATCGTTTTTGATTGGACAGACAGATCCCAATTTTCCATGGGGAAAGAGAATTCAAAAGCGTCGCGTTTCATCGCATTCGTATTTCTGAACAAAATTCCTATTCCTCTTTTAAGTATGCTAAACAATTTTATAAAATATCTGAATTTAAATCTTAAATTAATTCAGAACTTTAAAAAAAATTCACATTGGCGCCCTTGACGGCCGCATTTACAATATCACCTTTGGTTAGTGTATAATGTGAGTAAACTTAAAATTAATTTTATGCGTTAAAATGCAAAAACTTACTCTTAATACGCCATTTATTTTTATATTTCTTTAGTTGCTTTTATTTCATTTGCTTCTTAATATTTATTTCATTTATTCTTATATTTTTCATTTATTCTTATAATTTTTTCATTTATTCTTATTTTAAGCTTAAGTATTGTACTGAATGGGTACTATTTTTGTTTTTTTTAATTAATTGTCTATCGTTGCGTCGGGGAATTTTTTTCACATTTCTGAATTCATTTAAGATTTAAATTCAAATATATTATAAAACTGATTAGCAAATTTAAAACTGGAATAGGAATTTTATTCAGAAATGCGAAAAAGACAAAACGCGATCTATCTGAATTGTTTATGATTGTATAGAGGGATTCTAATTTCCCTTGAGGAGTCGGGATCTTTCTGTGGAATCAACAATGACTGTAATTGTTTTGTTTTAATTTACTTTTTATTAATTTACCATTTATAAATTATAAGATTCAAATTTTGATCTTGTACATCTTTGCTATCTAAATTTTTCTTCTCAATTTGTAGCAGATAAGCTAATCCTTTACATATTCAATTTTAAATTACTTATATGTATAACGCACGCACATAAACTTAACTACTCCAGTATAATAAAAAAGTAAATTATATTCATATTTCTTTTAATAGCTTTAATAATTTAATAATTAACACATGAATCGCGGAACATTTAGTACGAAGAACGAAAAACAATATGATGAAAAATTGCATTCTATTTTGTAGTATATTTTAATTTATAGCAGATTTACCTTTCGGTTCCACCTCCTGATTATTTATTGCTCTTTTTATGTGTCTATATTTAAGCAAGAAAATAAAGGGACTTTAAGCAAGACAACCTTGAATGCTAAAGGTGTTCTATTAAAAAAAAAAGTTAAATACCCTAAATACTCAGTTTTGGATAAAAATAAATGATTTTGTTTCCTTTCGAAGCAAAAGTAAAAAAGTAAGTGATGAATTCTCTCAAATATTTTTTTAATGCTGGTTTGCTTATATAACAGGATTTAGGATATTTAAAATAAGACACAATATCTTATATTCAGGTAATATTTTACAAGCATAAAATTCTATGTGTGGCGCATTGTTAAGCAAACAGGAAAAAATATCAATTTGTAAGGTATTTTCCCTCTGTTTATTGTGTGCCTTCATGGTGTAATTAAAAGCACGTCAGCCTAGCAATCGAAAGGTTCAAAGTTTGAATCCCTGCAATGGTGTACGTCATGTATCGCATTCTATGGTACCAAGAAATTTTAACTACCATACAGTGGTGCACGATTAAAAAGTGGTCCCCTTCTCTGTTGTCACCCTTTAAGTGGGGGGAAATCTGAGAAATGTTTTCTTTCCGTACTGCATACCTTCGTAGTGTAATTGGAAGCACACCTGGCTAGCAGTTTAGGTCCGGAATTCGAATCCCAGAGATAGCATAGCTGATATTTACTGTTTCCTGCTCTGAAATAAACCTAGTGGTTCTAAAAATTCACCGCATTTCATTAAATGATTCACTCATTTTGTCCACTATGCACAGAATAATAATAATAAATAAATTTTGAAAAAAAGTTCTATATCTCCCGTTCTACTGGGCCGATTGATGAAATTTAACTTGCGTTTTTCATGTCTCGAAAGCGTGACTTAAAATATATATTAGATTTATACGTAGCATTGCTCTAAAATAGGTATTTTGGCACACAATCAGACTTTCTCTGAAATGACGTACAGATTTTTTTTCCATATTTCGATTCTACGACTCAAATTATTCCAAAGTGCTAAGTTGCGTAAAAATCGCACGTTTAGTTTTTAAAAAATTAGCTGTCAAAATTTTAGCTTCTCAGTATGCATTGAATTTGGTATATATTTAGTAATATCTCTTTGTTTATTAAACTTACTTGATTCCTTCTTCACAGTTCGAAATTTAGGTTCAATACAAATGAAATTCGCAGATATTTTTGATTTAATTAGATTAGTTTGATCTAGTTAGATTTATCTGATTAGAAAAACTTTTTGAATTATAACTTATAAAATTCTTACCATCACCCTAAAGTAGATGTAGCTCTTGGCATACCTGCAAAAAATTAGAGAGTTTTGTTTAAAATTTCTCAATTTTGCAATTCAATTTTCTCATATATTGGCGTGTTTTGAATTTGTCATATTTGTTATAAGTGACGCCAAATGTGTTTTAGACACTTTATTAATATATTATTTGAAAGATTGAACGATGCGCGTTTTTTTTCCTTTCATGCAAAATGAAAGGGGAGGATAATAGGTTACCATAAGTTACCAATTTCGCCAAATTAATTATTCTTGGAGCAGACTGAATAATGCGCCCCAAAATAAATTTTTAAATTTCTAAGTATATTTCGCACCGAATTTTATAAACTTATAATTTAGGCATAATTTGAGTCGTAGAATCGAAATGTGAAAAAAAAAAATAGTTTGTCATTATAGAAAATGTCCGATTTTGTGCCAAAATACGTTAGAAATAAGTCTAATATACACCGCTCTAAGTCGCTATTTTGAGGAATGAGAAACGTAAATTAATTTTTGTCATTCGGCCTAATGTAGAACGGGACATATAGAACTATCCCATTTTTATTTATTTATTTATTATTTTATTTATTTATTTATTTATTTTGTGTGTGTGTGTGTGCGTGTTTGCAGAGGGACATTTTAATTTTTTTTTATTGTCCATCATTTCCACCTCATTAGGGGAAATGATGGACATTTTTAATGAGCAGTGCCCTAGCCGGGACTCGAACCTAGACCTCTCGAATACGCGTCGAGTGTACTACCGTTACACCCCGAAGGCGCACTGGAAGGAGGGAGAAAGTACCTAAAAAGCTATCTTCAAGATAACTGGATTTTCAATAGAAATTATTTACATTTATACCCATTTCATTGACACTATGAAAATCGTTACTTATCTGCTTGCTTTGCATTATTTTCGAAATTTCCCATTAAAAATCCTCCTGAAATTTTGATATTTTACACCTCCTTTTGGTGCCATCAAGCTTATTTCCCGCAAGTTAATGCTCCTTTTTTCTACTTAAGTTTGCAAAGCACTTCATCTGAGTTATATTTTAATATTTTCGTCTAAATTATTTATGTCTCGATTTCGTTCTATCGATTTAATGGACAGGATTCGGAATGGCATGTGAATTTTGTTAATTAAGGAATTCATATCGTGTCTCAACACATCACTAACCATATTTATTTATTTTGTTGACTTTTGATGCTACCTTTACCAATCTTTACAGTCCTTGACACTTCTGCACAGTGATTTTTCAGCATCTTTCGCAGTAAAAACAATGATAACTTTCATCAGACAGTTAACAGATTTGAATTATATTTATTAGACGGACGATATGAATTTCCTTCCAGCATAAAATTTAAATACTATGATAACTCATATCATCATTTGTAAATAAGCATTTCTTCTTTCTTCAGTTCGGATATTTCTTCTGTAAAGATTTCCATTTTAAAATTTTATAAATATTCCGTTCCATGCTTAAATATTAATTTCAATGCTTATATTACTTTACGAATTTATTAGGTATTAAGTCATTTTTAAAAGCTAGCCCTCAAATATGCTGCCACTTGCATTTTATTCCAATTTTAAATTATGTGAATTGCAAGTGACACAATAATTTTAGGAAATACATTTTTACTGCAACTTTTTATTTTTGTGTAATTGCAAAATGTTCTGAATTGCAAAATTCTGTAACATGACAATGATACAATGACTTTCATACTTACATAAAATCCATCACAAAACAAACCAGTCATAACAGTCACAAAAATATTTTTGTTCACAAAATATGCATCAAATTCAATTTTTGCATAAGAAGTTTTGCCATAGAATTTGTCTCTTCTTCATTTTTCGAAAAGAGAAAATTGTTGAGAAGTAACTACAGCTATTATTTCACTTGTGCTCACGGTAGGTTGGAAGGAATTTTTAATTAGAAATTATTCCTTTACAGTCATTAGCCGAATTTATTGGCAATCAAATTGATGAAATTTAATGTAAGCAGGAATTATCATTTTGAGTTTATTTTGAAAACTTGTCTCATATAGCAAATTAAAGAAAGTCAAATTTAATTTAATTCTTTAATTTTGTACTAACTAAAAGTAATTAAAGATATATTTTGATAAAGCGATTCATACTTTTCGGAAAACTTACCACAGCAATGAAAGAAAAATGAAATGCTCTCCTTCAATAAAAATTTAATGACAAGTTTTTACATTAAAATAAATTAAACAAAAAAGAGCTAATTATTTTAATCCTTCACATCGGCAGGCAGAAACTCTCCAATTACGTCTTCTAAAACCAAAAATTTCTGTTGAAGTTTGATGTGGGTAAGATGTCTAACAGCGAGGTAATTTATGTTCATTTTGAGTAATTCCTCATCATCTGATGGCTTAGAATGATACTAAGAGCAATGGTGATGAAAAACGTGATTAAGTTTCTGCGACTGAATCTTGAGAAGGGCATAGTTTCGTAATGACTAAAAGGTTGGCTTACTCTACAAGGGAGCTGACGCAGATGATCTAAAAATAAATGCGGTCATGGAGACAGAAGCCAACCTTAATTACTTCGGAGGAGACCTCTACGTCGTATTTCGTAGTAACAGAGAAAGAAAAAAGAATTGGATTGAAGTGGGAAAAGTTCCTAACAGACTCAAAAATACCTGCTATTTCGAAAAGTTATTAAAGTCAGATAGAAACTTCCTGAATAAGTTCATAAACTTTTTAGTGTGAAGGCTATAATTTGGTTTAATCCAGTACTTAATCTTTAGAAGTATTAAGCTTATTAAAGACCTTTTTATACTAATCGACTAAATTTTATGGTAATTCTGGGCTTTCTTAACGCTTGTAACTAACTGCTGACTTTCACTCGTCTGCGCAGATGTGAATACGCATCCTAAATGAATTTTAAAATTCTACTTGTCATGAACAAAAGTTTAAAAAACAATAATATTAAAAAAAAATGTAAGTGATAGAATTTTTTAAATAAATGCAGGGAATAAAGAATCCCATAAAATAATTTGTTCACTCAGTTTATTACACAAACATTAATTCTCATGACTGCAGACTTTAGCTCCCTAAATAAAGAGAGGAACATTTAGAAGTGTTAAGGTTTGGAAGGATGGGACATTTGAAGGGCCAAAGAAAGGAAAGGATACTTCGAAGGCTAGGGAAATAAACTGACTTTATTCTGTAATTTTGAGGGATTAATTTCTCACTTCTGTTCAAAAGACTGTGAATCACATTAAGAAGAGAGAATTATAGGAAGGAATTTTAAAAAATTTATAACCTAAGCAAGAGTTCTAAGCTTGGTTTCCGTAACAAAAACTTCTAATACTTTATAATGAATACTTTCATACTTACATAAAATCCATTTAGCATTTATTGTCGTACAAAATTAATTTATTCCAATTCTGAAAGTCTTTCGTCAAATTACACCATGTGAAAAATGATAAAAATGTCATAACAATGATGAAAGCATTATAGAATTTTACGTAAATTAAATAGTTATTATGACTTTAACCTTTACTTATTCTTTCCTTTCTCTTCACTAGATTGCAAATTAACTGTTGTGTGTTTAAGCAGAGGGTTTGAAAGTTTTAGAGTTAGAGAATCAGGCAGCTTTGAATTGCAGTTACGTACAATCGCTAGATCATTCACAGTTTTATTCCGGCTTTAGCCACCTTGCTAGCAAACATTTATAATACGGGCCGTTAATTTCCTGAGCCAGCTTAAATAGTCTAATTTTGTGAGTAGTTTAAGACTACATTAAATAAAATTAAATTCCTATTAATTTTAGGTAATTACGTTATCTAAAATTAACTTCTTATATTATTTTAAGTACCTGCAAACAGAGGAGGTTCATCTCCAGCACAAGTAGCGCCTCCTGTTAATTTAAAGAGTTTAATAAACTGGTTATTTTAATCTTTTTATGATCCTGCATTTTTTCAAAATAAAGCGAGATCTTGCTTTTCGGTCTAGTAGGGATTAAAGGGCTTTGTGTTAAGCTTTTAAATAGTGTTGAAGCCCACACATTAAGTACTAAGGCTCGCAACTTTGTTCATTCCAAACTATGTTTTTCTAGTATAATTTCACATGAAATTGCATCATAAAGGTATATTATTTACTTACATACTTAGCAATGAAGAACAGTGCTTAATTTATTGAAAAATTGTATGGGTGGTGAGAAAAAAGAATGCTGCAGAAAAAAGAAAAAAAAATTAAACCTATGAGAATGTGGTGTAAATTTAAAATTTTCTATTTTCTATCCACGCATCACCAACTTTATTGCTTGTTAATTACATTCAATTCTATGGATGTATAAATTCCACACAAAGCTGTAATAACAACAAAAGCCTTTTTGTATCTTTGTTTAACAAAAATCAATTCATTTCATATAGCTTGCGTGTATAACTGTTTGTTTTTCAATAAAAAGCAATTTTAGTTACTTAAATTATAATTTTACTACCTTAAAGCTTTTATATAATTTTATTCAATGATTTATACATTTTTCGAGAACATTTACTGCAGAATATTTATAATTGCTTCAGTTCAATAAATAATCGTGTATTTCATAAAGATGTTAAATTTCGGAAACATCTAAAGTGACTCCAATGCACGCCAGAATGCAAATTTTTTAAATAAATGACATAACGGCTTGGATTTCCCTAGGTAAATTAGTTTTTTAACTAAATGACATAAAAGCTTGGATTCCCCTACGTAATTAACTAAATGACATAACAGCTTGGATTCCCCTAAATTAGTTTGCATTAAGTTCTGCTTTGGAGGAAGAAGAATCCAACTTGTAAACAGATAAGATAAAAAAAAAAGTAAAACCAGAGTATTTATTAGTATTTTAAACTGTAATTTCAGGCTATATTACCTTCGAAAAATCACAAACATATTTAATAATATTTCATTTCAAGTATATATCACTTCACGCCGATAATAAATCTACATTAGTTAATAATTTTCGTTAACAGGGGTTTACTGTTAGCCTAATTTGTAGAAATAAATTACCAAATCCTTAAAGCTATTGTTAAATTGGTATAAATTAATATCTTAGCATAAATAAATTAAAAAAATTCTTGAAGGACTTTAAAATTCATTTCATAGTACTTTAATTGTAAAAAAATTCTTAAATAAGGATATTTCTTTATGGGAATCTGAGCCCTTTACTTCTAACGTGACGCCGGCGGCTGATAATGCTTTTTTCAGCTTCTCAACTGTTCCGCACTTGCCAGTAGCTCTGACAGGGGTTTGAATCCAGTCGAACGTGCTGGCTGAATGGGCATTTTCGTGGTTTACCCCATGTGCAGCGTTTATACGAGCCAGTTTCTCTTAGTAAGTCCTCCACGAAGGCATACTTCCCCTTAGGCAGATAGCCCTAGTAGTTGCTTTGCCAAAATAAACTAAACCAAACTAACTCCGCACTTGATTATTGTTAGGATAAATTGCCTCAAAACTGAAATTTCCTGCTGTGATGATTTACTTGTTCAACATTAATTGATGCAAGCATTATATTAATAGCTGCATGACAAAAATCAACCTGAATTCTATTTTGAGGAGTTAATTAAGTTCATATTCAAACAGATTACTTCTCTTTTTCTGAGCCTTCCCTCTAAAATAATAATAATAATAATAAAAATTCCTTTAGTTTAAATTTTATCATCTGCTCCCATTGAATAAGCAGATATATTAAAATGTAAAAATTTTCAATACTATAATCAACAATTAAATAAAAATAAATAAGCAGAGAAATAAAAATATTAGATATAACGACACCTCCTCTTTGCCACCGACGCGGTGTCTAAGCTTAGTGGTGTATTCCGAAGGGGTGGTAAGACACACGTATATGACGGGGGGGGGAAGAAAAGAAAACTGATTTTGCTACTGTTATTTATGTAACAAATGAAGAAGGGGAAGCTCTTTTTTCTCTATCTTACTTTAGCGCTGGAATCCAATTTTTTAAATGATCAAACCTAAGTACATAATAAGATGTAATCTACATAATAAGATGTAGTCTTTTAACAGTGTGATATGATATAAATCTTAAAGTTGCTAAATCAAGCCATTAATTATTCTGAAATTAACGCTTCACTTCCATACTTTTTGCTTGAAAGTGATTTCCTTTTCCCCCCGCCTTCAAAGCTTACATTATATGCCAAATATTCATCAGCCTTTATCAGCAAAATATTAGGTTTATCGCTGTTTATATAAGGAAAACTACTTTAAGCGGCTCTTTCTTGAATTCTGAGCAGCATGAAGACTGTATTTTGTCTAAAAATTATTGTCGGTTCAAGTTTCCAGTCACTTATTACGAAAAAAAAAAAAAAAAAAAAAACTCTATTCCCTGTCCGAAATGCCCTTGAACTATTTCTACCTTTACCCTTTCAGCCAAAAATTCTTCGGAAAACAAAAAAAGTTATTTTAACATAAACAACCTCTACTTGCACTTTGACGATCATGCGCAGGGGGCATATGACCTTCCGAGGGGTCACGGATGGTGGAACTTGAACTTTCTCTGATTGGAGGATTTCTGAAGAACCTCCTCTGGAACTTAGATTAGAGTGCGTTAGATGAGGCACAGTTGATGCACCGTCATAGGCAGATAAGGCCACACAAGCATAATGGGCGGAATTACTTTGCATCAAGAATATTCTCATATCTTGATCAGTTCATCTATGATTTCTTAAAGCATGGGTCAAGGAGCTTAAAATTCATGATAATTTTTTCCCTCATGATCTTGCCATTAGATTATTTAGTCTACTGATGAATAATTTAACTGAAGTTTATGTTATTAATTCGTAAAAGGCAAAATGTTAATAGCTATATACATACAACTTGAATATTTTAACTTTTCTGGGAATGGTTAATTTATTCTTCTTTTACACAATTTTGCTGAAATTTGCACTAACCTTAAAATTTTAATTGATACAGATCAAGGAATTGATTCCGTAAAATTAAAATAACAGTACTGTAAAAATGGAAAGTTCTAGTTAATCTTGATAAAAATAAATCGATATTGAAATAAGGATTCCAATGCAAGCATTAATATTTCGAACTGAAAACTCTGATTTACCTGAACATAACTAACCAGAAACTTAGTTTAGATACTAGCTTAGGTAATTTGCAAAATTAAAATAAATTATAGGACTCATCTTGGGCTTAATGATAGCATTTAATATGTTATTTTATTAATATTCAACTTTTAACGCAACTCTTGCTTTGCGTTGTATAAAAATGTAAGATCGCTTTCGTTTCGTCATAGTTTTGAGTGATATAATGATACTTTGAACGATATATGATTCATGTTGATAGTAGTCAATTATTAAAAATTTCTCAAAAGTATCTTTTCAATGTGTATGCTACATTATGCACACTGTGGCAAAAATTACGAAAAGCACTGATAACTCATCAAATGATTTTTTAAAAAAAAGTTGAAGTAAGCTTAAAATTTAGTATAGTCTAGATTACGCTTAACAGAATCTATAAATAATTGCAAAAGCTGATAGGCAATTAAGCCTTAACGTTTTGCATTTTCAACGAAGAGAAAGAGAGACTTCTTTTAAGATTAATTTTACATTATGCGATGACCCACGAAAAAGGGTTTTACTATGATAAACGTTTTATACACTTTTATACAACACATGACAAGAAAGCAATGCTTTTTTTAACTTTTTTCCAAAACTATCGCTAACGACGTGATGTTCTTTGTATTCTGTACATGAAATCAAATAATTTAAAGAGTCATAATAAGCCGTGAGACAACAACAATAATATATTTTAGAAACAAATGAGCAGTAGTCATTCTTTTACATACTGACTATTCAATGTACACTTCTACCAATCATGGAAAACATGTAAATCATGTTTTATATGATTGCTACAGAAAAGAAAATTACGGATATCTGAAAAAAGTTTTTTAAAATAGCATACACATGCATGCGTATAAATTATTCATAAAAGTATATACATATGGATACATATATATTACAGGTTCGTGAATGCTATGAGTTCGAAGATCCGTTTCATATCATATGCAATTTCTAGGACTCTTCAATCATTAATGTTATGGAGCAAACATTTTCAAATGTGCAGATTATTACTGCGTGCTATAAAAGTACAGTCTCCTCTTACTTTTAAATACCAAATCACTTCAAGTAACCGTAGAAACTATCGGATGACTTAACACTAACTGCAATGTTTTTGAAAAAATGCTTATGAATCGGCTTATTAAAAATGCGTAATCATGAAAAATATTAACCTGCTAAAGCTTTGCATATAAGCAAATAAGAATAGGAAAAAAAATAACAATATTTGCTGACACAAATCCATTCTGTAGCTTTCCACAATTTCAAAATGCTATTTTTTGAGTCTCCAAATGATTGGTTCTCGAAATGAAAACAGAAAATGGACTAATAGATCCACTCAGAATTTTAATTTACATGAATACATATTATGTATAAGTTTACTAATAGTTCTAGTTAGCAATGTGTTTCTTTTCAGTCCATGTTTGTGCTTAGTTTTACAGCAGTTATGCAAGAAGATTTATATCATTTTTTCAATAAGAGACAACTTAATAAAGCTAAAGAGCAAAGAAAAATTTAAGGAAAATGTGGAAATAATTTAGCGAATTTCTGAAAATCATCTTATTGTATGCAATGCAGCATGCTCCTAAGAAGCATGCTTCATACGCCAGGATTTGGACTGAGCGAGAGATGTATATTTCATGTGACAATCAATATGCTTATTATGGATTATATATATAACATGGACGAGGTACAATAAAGAAATAATTAAGACAATAATATATTTTAAAATGGACCTGAATTGAACAAAAGTGCCAGTTTAAGAATCCCAAATAACTGCAGTTTACATACCAAACGCAGATCTTTTGTAGCAGCAGTTTGCTTTTGTGAAAGCAAATATAAGTTACTAATAATCTGTCACTAACTTAAAGCGTAAGCAGTTTGATAATTTCACTTCAAAGTAAATTGTAAATATGGTGGAAATGCTGAAGAAGTGATTTCGATAAAGCAATAAAATTATTTGCATCAACTAGAATATAAATTATATCAACATAAAAACTACAAATATCTTTGCTCTTTCAGAAGCATAAAATATAACAAAAAATTTAGATGCAAAATCTTTGCAAACTCACAGTTTTTAATATGCAAATATATGTAATATTTGACAATATATAAATTATGCAATATTTGGCAAGGTAATCCTGTTTGGGTTTTTCCAAAATTTCACAATACTGCGAAACTTTGGCAAAATGTTTGCCTTGGAGATCAAATCTTCATGTTTAATAATTTTTTTTTTCTGGACCATCTATAGCGATTTAGCAGCTAACTTTAATCGATATCGTTCTTTTTCAATGTACAGAATCAGTTACTTATTTTCAAATCAGTCTAGAATTCGAGGCTAACAGACTTTCCTTATAAAAAGTTAAAGTCCCATATTTGGAAAAGCAATATAATTGATTATTTAGTGAGTAAATACACTGATTTTGGAAAAAGGTGTCTAATTTAAGATCTCTTAAAGAGTTAGAATAGTCAGAATTTTTTGTTCTGCGTGTAATTTTACTTGACTCAGGATTGTTCATTGCTCAGAAGAAAATTTAAGTTCCATTGATTTTACATTTTGAGTTTGTATTTCATTTATCAACTATGAGCGCTGATAATTTCACAAAGAGTAATTATGCAATAGAGTGCATATCGACATTTCGTCAAGATCCATCAAAAAGTAAGTGAAAAAATTGTGATTTAAATATTTTAATAAAAACGTATGCATTAATGTTTAAATTCGAAAATTAAATACCCATAAATTAAAAAATTTTAATCACATAACTATTATTTTTTTCAGCTATACACCTACGCCCTATAAAATATAAATGGAGTATATTAAACTGACGGAAAATGCAATCCCAACATCAAGAAAAAATCAGTTTGGAGGAATGAAATGTAGGCAAAGGATTTGACTAGATAACATATTTTAATATTTCAAGTTCACAGGTTAAAGTATGCGTGAGGAGAGCCATTTCAAATGGGAAATGGTAGTATATTAAATACCGCTGTAATCGCCACAATGTTGAATGAAAGAAAGCCACACACATATGCATAGAAGTAGTGCAGATGCCATATGTCATTTCGGGGGATGGAGTTCCATACCTGTTGCACTTGGTCAGCCAAATCAGCAGCGGTTCAGCTGATTGTAGATGACGCCGGATTTGTCGTCGAACCATGTCCCATACTTGCTTGACGGGAGAAAGATCGGGGAATCTCACAGGCTAAGGCAACAGGTCGACGCTCTGTAAATCACGTTGGGCTATTGTAGAGTTATGGGGGGTGAGCGTTATACTGATCGGAAATTTCTCCTGCAATATTGCTCAAGAATGGCAGCACAACCAGTCTTTGCTGTCATTATGTTTCTGATAACGACGAGAGAGCTCCAGTTCTCACAGAAATCTGCTCCCCAGATTATAACTCCTGGCTTAGATCCAATGAGTTTAGGTCACTGACAGCTGAGTTCTAAGTATTTATCTGGCCTCATGCTAACTAACGTATGGCCATCACTGGCACCAAGACAGAAACAGCTCTCATTTGAAAATGGAACAGATCTACACTCCGCTATCCATTGGGTATCACCGAAACAGCAGAAGGTGGTGACTTGGAGTTAGTGGTACGAACGCAACAAGGCGTCTAGCTCGGAGCTGTCGTGACGCAGTTTGCTGTGTCACTCTGGTGCCAACAAAAGGTCGAATGTATGGTCCAGATGCAGTGCGATATGTCCAGTCCAAATATATGCAGTCCATCACAAATATGCGGCGTATACGGCCGTCTTCCGTTCGTGGTTGTAAGTGCGCAGCAGGGCCCCGGCCTTTTTGAGACAGTACTTCTGTGACCACTGCTGCCAACACGCATGAACATCCCTGCCAGGTCATTCTGCAATATCGCCAAAAGAAAATACACCTTATCGTAATTCTATAACAAGGCCTGTTAAAAGTCAGAAAGCTGCTTGTACTTCGTCTCCTCAAAGCATTTTTGACTTAAATCTCGCTCAGAACGCCCAGGCAGAAAAATACATTCTTAGACAAAAAAAGAAACGACGCACCAAGAAAGAGTTTGAAAATTGGTTAGAAGTGATGTACATGTACAGAAAAACAAACGATTACAGCTTGAGAAACTCCTGGTTGTCGGCCTGTCTGCCGAAAGACAGTCAAGTTGGTATCACACCGCTGTCCAGGGCGTCGCTGGTCGCCTTCGCTGGTCGTCGAGGCTCAGTTCAAAGCGAGACTCCTCACTGAAGACTATTCTACTCTAGTCAGTGACATTCCAGTACGAATGAGCTGCGAACGAGCTTGACGTTGTACAGAGGTCAATGGTAGTCGGCGCAAGGGGCGCCGTGACTTTAGCCACCTTTCTGTGAGCCGTTTATAAATGGTCCTTGCGGTCACTGAAGCACTAGTCGCACGTACAATCGATGATAATGATGCATCTGGGGCTGTGAGTGCTGTTCTGACGATTGCTCAGTCTTCACGTTCTGTCGTTTCTCTAGGCCTACCGTTTCTTTCTTGATGCTGGATGCGGCCATGGTTCACCCATTCCTGCCAACATCGTCTAATAGTGGCATCGCTCCTGCTCAAATGTCGAGCTATTCGCCGATAAGACCAACCGGCTTCTTTGAACCCAACTACACGACCTCTGTCAAATTCTGACATCTGCGCATGTCGTTCGAGTACCTGTATGCGAGGCATAGTTACTGTCTACCAGAGTACACGGAATGAAATTCGTGAAGAATTTATGACCTGAAATCGTAATTTCTCCTCTTAAATATCCTGCCAGTTGCGCAGATCAGATGCGCTGTAGCGACAACAGTTCATTCACTGGCAGTCAAAATGTAAAATTTTGCATTTTCCGTCGAAACCTGTATATCAATTTGTGTCCAATTTGCTTTATATCTTCTCGATGCGTCGTGGTGCGTCGTTTATTTTGTCTAAGAGTGTGCATCGCATATTTAAAGCAAAGCTAATTTGCATGTTCGTGGTGCTACTAGCACCACACTTATTCTATTCGTTTAGCGCGACATTTAAATAGATGTCATTATTCAGATGCGCAAATACACCTCACAAATTTCGTTATCAAGCATACCTTTTGGTGTTGGGATTTTAGTTTTCATCAGGGTAGATATCTGAAGTTTAAAATTTCAGCTGCAGGTGCTGCGTCGCATACAGGTGCGCGAACGATATGCGATCTACAAGATCGTGTTTTCATTGCCCAAAGGTGTATATAATATTATTACTTCTCAATGTCTGTGAATTAATCATATACTTTATAATCTCTTTCAAACTTTTGTTGAAAACCCAGCCTATCTTTTCCAAAGAAATTTCTAGTATAACAAGTTAAATATTTACTAACGGAATTATTAAACCATTTAAAAACTGAGACTTATAAGAAAGAGACGAAATTTGTAAAAAATAGCCAATCACTTTTCTTTCGCCCCCCTTTTTTTTAAAAAAAAGAAAAATATAAAATTTAAAGGTTCAAAGATCTAATATGACTCGAAAAGCAATCTTGCAAGCAGTTGATGATTGCTGCTGAAAGCAAGCTAATGAAAGAAGCTTCTCTTTAACGTACACGCATAGTTGATAGATCGGGTGATTTAACAAAGATAATCACAAGATATTGAAAATTAATAATAACTAATCTGCATGACACTAACAACTGAAGAATATTATGCCAAACTTCAATTTTCTAGCTCTCTTTCTTTAAACTTTCTCCTCCATTCATTAATGCGTAATTATACATTTCCTATATTACAGAGTTATTCCACATGCATTCATTTATTCCGAAAGTATTTTCTCTTCTAAATGAAGCCACTTATTTGCTGCCTTTTTCCCCCAGTAATTACATGTAAATAATAATGTGCACTGATGCCTGCATCTTTTTACTTTTAAAATAAAATCGCTTTGGTTGGCTGAAACTTCGTTTTAGTAAAAATTTATTTAATGGATAGCTTGTCACCACAAACAGAAAGCGAGGTATAAGAAAACGATTGAGATATTCTAGGAAGAAAATTATTACACATTTTGTCTCCGAAAAATGAGTAAGTTATATCGCATTTTCTCTACAGCTATAGGATCGCACTGGGAATTTTATAGTTTTCCTACTGGATAAAATGAAATTTTATATTTGATGGGATTTTTAATAATGCTTTGGTTTACGGGAAGAAATGTAATTTGTGATATATTACCCTGAATTCGTCCAGCTATATTTCAAATTTCTTAATAAGTAAGCATGGATTGAAAAGAATATTAAAAAAAGCGAATAACTTGCCTAAAATAATAGTCATTAAAGAAAGGGATTTATTTATACCCTAAAATGCTGTCAACATCCCTAAAAGTCGATCTTATGTTACGTACAAAATAATTAATAAATTACAAAAAGGTCAAATTTAATCTTTGCATTTTAATACCTAACAAACGCAATTAATTCGCATGGTTAATTTAGTTTAAATACCGAAACATTTTCTATTTCTTATTCAGCAGCTGAATTGTTCAGCATCTGCAGATCAGAGTCAAAAGTAAGTACTGAAACTAATTTTAGTGTTTTTTCATTACAAAGATTCCAGCCGAATTATTCAAATCCAATCGAAAATAGATTTCCTCAGAGCAAAGAACTTACTTTTTTTACCCTCCTACCCTATAAATTAGCATGCAGTTCACATCCTTATACCTCTGAAGTCAAAACTGTATGATTATAGTAAAAGTTTGTTACTGTATGATTTTATATAAATATGCGTACAAACAAATATATGATTTTTCATACATGAAAAGTTAATATTATTAATCTTTATTCATTTAAGAAGCCTGAATGAAGCTTTAGATACAGATAATCTAGCCGGTTTTAAGGAACTTCTATTTGCTTGCGAAGTTCCTTAAAGTTTAAAAGAACACAAATTTAGTTATGGTTTATACTGTCTGATTGAATGACCTGATTTATTATCGAAAATTCTATGCCAAAATAATAACCTTGACTAAATAAATTAATTAATTTAGGAAAACGCGAAGTAATTTTCGGCAATATTTATTTCTGTATTCATCAGTAAGAGGAAAAGCTCATGTAGGAATAATTTATTCTTCAATACTTATTCAAAAAATTGATATCTAATAATTAAATTATTTTGACAAATGCTTATAAGCAAATTTTTATCACTTTTATGTATACGTAATCAAAACCGTTTAATTTATTCATTAATTTTACTATTATACGAAAAATAATTTTTTAAAGGAAATTTTCATTTGTGTGATTGAAGATGTTTATTATAATTATTATTTTAGTTTAGAATGATTTTGTGCAATCTAAAAGGGAATCGGGAAATAGTGAGCGCCATCTATCAGTAAGAAACGAAATCAAATTAAGCGGGAATTTGAAATAGATGATTAAGGAAAATTATTTTCTCATTGTCTTCGAAAAATGAGATGAAACTTTTTTAACAGACAAGTGTAATTGAAAAGCGTTGATGTTTAGGCTTATTAAATTATTTTCAAGTAATCATTTTTTGAAGGGGGATTTAGAAAATCTGAATCTCGTTTAAGTATCCTCATTAAATTTCTTTAAATATATTAATTAATGCTTATTAAAAGTCTTTAAAATATTCAGAACTGTATGAAATATTTTTTCTATTTTTTGTTCTTGAATTACGCTATCCGAAAGTGAAAGACTAACCCTTAACCACTGTTAAACAATGTTATATACGTTAGAAAGACAGCAAGAAATAGGTTAAGTTGAATATGTAAGGGAGACAATACTCTCTTACCGCCCCCTCCCCCAAAAAGGAATTCTCAATTTTAAAATAAATAATATCTTGATGAAAGATAGGAGGATGCTAATGTTGTAATGGAATAATTGTCGCTCAAACCAACTGAAAGTAAAATATCTTGCTACGCAATTAATTTCGTTAAAAAAAAAAGGCACAGAGAGGAAAACATGTTTATTTTAGAAGTACATAGAAAACATCTCTGCTTCATCTGTTAGACTTCAACAATAACTTTTCTACAAGCATTCATATTTCAGAGAAGGTTGAGAGGTAAAGCTTTGACTCTCCAGTCAGAGATTCGAGGCTGAAAATTCGGGGAGGATCTAAAGATCTGGGTTTCACCCAGCTATCTATTAATGAGTACTAGAGATGCCTCTTGGAAAACAACAGCGACTGACCACTATGCTTTGTAGCAGTCTTGTAGCGGGTTATTCCCACAACCCATTTTGTCCCCCATCAGGGCTGTAGTGGGAATTACTTCGTTTTGCTCAAAATTCAAAGTAACAGAAATACAAAAGTTATGAAATTGTCATCAGATCGTTCTTTAATGCAGATGACTACCTGAAAAAAAAAAGAGAATAGTATTATATTCTTCAGAATTAATTAGTATGAGTTTTCTTATCTATCGATAAATTTAAATTATTTAACGAGTCAACAGTTATTCAGATAGTCGACGCTTATTAAAGAAGTGTTTCGTAAGAATGTCCCCAGTATGAAGGAGCTTCTCGTTTTTTTTCGGCAAGGAAGAAAGCCTCTCGCTTAACATGATTTGTACGAATAAAACAGAGATTTAAGAAAGCCCCTTCTTTATCTACTTATAAATATGTATTTACAGCTACAGTTTCCTAATTCCAATTATCACCACTGTGTACTGTATAACGAAATCTAAGTGCTGCGACCGAATTGCTAACTTAAAATTACAGAAATAACATATTTAAAAAAAACTGCTTAGAAAATAAGTAAGACGTGTAGATTTTTCTTGTTATAAAGAGCATACTAGATGGGCAGAAACCATTTGTTAAAATATACTTGTCATTTCAACGTTCTATAGAACGCTCCATGAAAATTCCAATCCAATTTAATGCTCTGTGATTAACACAGAATTATGTGTGCTTTATGCGTTAGTATCTAGTGCTTGATTTAGTTGTTAGTAATCTGATCTTTAAAACATTTCTAATTTTACCAAATGTGATTATTATGCAATTTTGAAAAAATGAAAGGAAGAAAAAGGTTTAATTTGGAAATTATTTCCTAAAGCTTTTAATTATGCACTTTCAGATAGATTTCGGTAGATCTTATTCATATCTCTATACCTAAAAATTATTTTACACTTTTGCTACAGGTGTAGACCGCGAAACCTTCGGTGTTCGAAAATAATTTGAACTTAGGAGTCTGCATGCAAGAAAGCCTCTCGTAATTTTTATTCTTAATTTTCCCCCTCTTATCATCAGTAAGGGGAAGAAAAATACTGCAGATTTAAAAAAAAAAAAAATCAATTCAGCTGAAAATTATTCATAAAAGTATCAGTGGGGGTTACCTTGTTTACAACGATTTAGATCCACTAATAGTGGATCTAAGCGACTTTACTAATTGCGGATAACTGTAAATTCGTTGCAGTAATGTGGAATCAGATTTCAGGATGTAAATTTCTGGGGTGTTATTTTTCCTGTTTCCCACTTTGTTGTTAGAAAGAGGTATTGATCATTCTATTAATTTATTCTATTAATTCATTATTCTATTAACTGTCTAATATTTGTAAAGTTACATTACCACATAATCAGATTTAATGTTAAAATCCTATTTCTTTTTAAATACGCCAGATTTCTTTACTACCTTAAAATTTAAAAGGGAAAGAATTAAAGTTGGCAATGTTTCGTAAAGCCAACTAATAAAAGATCCTTTAGCCTTGCCGCCTTAATTTACTTTTAACTTCTCGAAATAAATACCAAAGAAAACGGTAAAAATTCGTTAATTTTTCGTTTATTTTCTTTCCTTATTTCAGAACTGCATGCCAATTTTTTAATTTAAAAATGCAACTTATGTAAATTTAATTTAATTCATAAAACAGTAAATGCATTTACCTTCAGAAACTCTTCTAAAAAATGAGGGGAAGGTGGAACCAGTAAAACAGTAGTTTACTTTATTTTCCAGCAAGTCACTCAGAAATGCTTCTATGTGTAGAATGTAGTACATGTAGACTTTCATTATTGAGGAAATCAGCAAAACTCCCCCCCCCCTCTTAAAAAAAACTGCGAGAGAAAGAGAGGGGTCTGGGCAAAATTTGAGGAACATGGTTTTGGAGTAAAAAAAGAAAAGCCATTAAGCTCTTCAAGTAATCTACAATTGCGGGCAAAATAAATACATACTCTTCCAGTATACGAGCTTCCGATGATGCACTTTTATTGGAACAATGCTTTTACTTTTCAACCATTGTTATTACTTTTTGTTTTGCTTTGGTTCCGAATATCGAGATGGCAAAGGAAGGGAATACGCTGGTATCATTCATTTCTGTGAAACTGCTAGTTTATCAGCCAGAGATAGCAAGTACCATCTTCAGTTCATTTGCTACATAAAGCAAGTTAACAAAAACAGATATGATGGATTTTTTTAAGACAATAACAAAGTATATCTCATAACTGGTACAGTAGTTTTATGTCTCGGGTATGAGTATTTCAAAGGTGGAGCCAAGTTTCAGAGAGTATAACAAAAAGAAAGGAGATTGCAATCTTACTTTGTTTCGGTTTCTCAGGTCAGATGTTCCAGTAGACCTAGCTTTATTACAATCACATCTAAATGCAGCAGGGAAAAAATACACATGCTTTTATATACACTATTTTTTTTTTTTTTTTTTTTGTTGTTGTTTTTTGTTTTTTGTTTAATAAAACTTCACTGAAAATTTACTATGACTCGTTTACTGCAAACATCATTCTTTATCACACCACCTTTCAAAATTATTTAATTGATTAAGTAAATATATTGATTTCCCCAATAAACTTGCGTTTCAGAAACCATTTTTATTTGCTTAATATAAATATTTGTGTGTGTTTTCTACAATATATTTGCTATCAGAAAATGCTCTGAAAATTTATAAACATTTTAGGAAAAATATTTATATCTCTTCGAAAGATAAATTTCATAGTTATTTGCGAAGCTTACGTGAAGTGTCCAGAAGTATTTGCTCATGCTTTTCGAATAATATGCTCATTTCTCATGCATATACTAAATTAAGTAGCATGCGTTTCCCGTTTTGATAGAAAATAACTAGTTTTGAAAAATTTTAAATTACATTTTTGAAAAATTAATTACGCTAGATCTTTTCCACTGTTATTTAAATTTAATAAATATACATATATGAAGAACACTAGAGTTTCTTGCCACAAATGCATCTCAAATGCTTTCTCCCGATTTTTGAAATGGACGGTCTGATACATCGAAAACTTGTAAGACACTAATTCCATGCTCTCAGAAGTGATTTACGTGCAATGAGGTTCCCATAACTCACATGTTGATAGATATAATGATGAGGAACTATGCTTTTTAAATCACTAAAACGAAAGGGCTAAATATTTTAGATCTTTCACATCATTCAACAGAATTCAACAGAACACTTTATATTTCTAAATAAAAGTGGTGGTGGTGGTAGTAGATTTATGGCGTCAAGCTCTACAGGCCATATGCGCCATTTCTAAATAAAAGATTTTTTCTTTTATTATTGATTGATTGATTCATTAAGAGCTCCTTTAAATATGATACTGCTTACCTTGACACAAGACAGACAACTGCTTATAAATAATAAAAAAGATTTACGTACATAGTCCATGCTGAAATTCAATTTGAACTAGTTTTTGCCAACTTGCATAACATGTGAACTTTAATACTTCAAGAGTAAAGTCTTGGTAAAAGAACATAGCTTAAATGTTTATATATTTTTGGGGCTTTCCATCCGGTATTGGTTAATTTATAGGTATATTATAATATAAGGTCTTTTAACTGTATATATATATATAGAATAACTTGTTTTCGAACTAAGTGAATTTAAGATCGCACAACATTTGATATATATATATAACCCAATATACTAGAATGGATGCAAACGAAAGTGTGGAAATTGATTGTTGTAACTCGCAAATTCTTCGGTTTAAAATTTTAATTTCAAAATTTTTTCCTGGAAAAAATTTTTAGACCATTATCTCTGAGAGTTCTAGCCTGTTTTTCATTTTTTGTTTTGCTTTTTGAATTACAAATCTGTATTTTCTTAAAATAAGCTTTCATTTGCTTGAAAACCATTCATAGTAAAATAATTTGTATTAGACTTGAAGAAACATATATAAGGATTTATTATTTCGTGAATGCAATAGTTTATACATTTTATACATATATATATATTAGCATCATATTAGTCATTAGACGTAGAGAAAATACGGAGAAAATGAAAACCATATTAAAACAAATTTATAAAGAGCAATAGTTTCGTACTATCTGCTTCAAGATCTTTTGAAAGTGTGTTGAAAGTAAAAGTCATACCCAGGGGAGGGGGGAGAAAAAAGTTAAGCTCTTGTTCAGAAGTATATCCAATTTCTGTTAATTTAGCAAATGTTGATATTTCATTTCTTCTAAAATTGACCTTTTCAATCTGTTAATCCTAAATTATCATGATCACTATATAAGGTATTTCTCCCGCCTTATTGGCATGCCTTTGTAGTGTGGTGGTCTGAACGCTGGGGTCATATTCTAGAGGTCAGTGGTTTGATTCCCGTCGAAGGCGTTGCTTATTTTTCATCTTTCCTGCTTCCAATTAACCTAATGTCTCTACAACTATACTAGCGATATAAATGCATACATGCATGCTTGTATATATGTGTACAGATGTTTACATTAAATTATTCTTTAGCGGATTAATTTTCGGAGATTAATAGGTTATTTCGGAGGCGTAGATAAACAACTAGATATTCTATGGTTATAACCAGTTACATCACGAAAGTACGTGCTGGGAATGCGATTAAGATTATTACTTATGTTCTCCTACTCTTAAGGGACGACTGTGGTGAGACGAGACACAGTCGGAAAAACCCAGGTAGTGACAAGTTACTTCCATAATATTTTAGTTAGGGCACCACTGTGAAAACTGTTTAAGCTTATCGGGTGGGAAGAGGAAAAATGAACAGTGTCCTTGTAATTCGAGCCAAGTCTCTTTTACCTGCTAGCTGGACGGGCTCACCACTTACACCACAAGAGCATTCATGGGGGGCTACGATAAATCCCTGCACATTTTTATGCTTTTTTAGACAATGAATATCTTTGTCAAATCAACGCTTTTGTAAAACATTTTAAATTAGATGGACGGAAACAGAAAGCAAATAAACAAAGCAAGACAAAATATCAATGCAGAATTTGTTGTAGGCTGCTAATTTTACGTAATGTATTCAAGCGAGAGTTTTGATTACACGTAAATTGCATTTCTTGGCCAGCTGTACAGCAAGTCATTTAATGAGTCTTAAAATTGAGTCTCAGTTTAAAGAAACCGCAACGAAAAACGAACTGGAAGACTATTAATCATCCTTCATAAAGATGATGAAAGTAAAGCTCTTATTAATTATGCACGAAAATTGCATTCACGTTTATTAAAGTAATATTTAATCGCATAAAGTGACACTAGAGTGCACATGATTTCCAATTCAGAATAAATTTTCATTTTGCTGAAGGAGAAGAATTTCGCGCAAGTCGGTGTGACTTTTATTACGCAATTTGCGCTCCGTTCAAAGACATGAGCATCCATCAAAGCTGAAGTGTGCATGACAAACAAGCGCAAAGTGAACTGAAAGATACGCTATCAAGTTAAATTAATAACAAGCCTTATCGCAACTTCACTTATGATCTAACCGAAAACACTTTTGATAGCAGCGGGGTAAAAATAATATTTAGTTTAAATGACCGATGTTTCAACCTTCAGCGTTACTCCGGTTATTGTCTGTGCCACCAAGAATCACACAGATTCATCTTAGTCACAAATGGCTAGAGTAATAAATGGCCTTAGATGTATGAGAATGCCGCATAAAAGCCGAGAAAACCTAATTATTAATTTCAATGCTTAGAAAAGCACATTAGAGGAGTTTATTGAGTGAGACAAAAGTCTCCGTGATGCTTAAACAAATGTTTTCTGTCCTGCGAATTAAATAAGAACGTTCACTCAATTGTCTAATTTATCGCTGCTGACGTTTGATGAATGAAAGCGTTGCGGTTTCAGTAAAACGTGTTGCTGATATAATAAATATGAGTTTGTCTTTTGCGTGACTTAGGTGTTTTATCAAATTTTGAATGGGAACTCTATTATTTGATAGCTGGGGCATTTTGTAAGGGACGTTTATTCGAAGGGACGAATATTCCCTTTTTCCCTTCCTTTCTTTAAATCTAACGAGTTAAGATGTTAAGTTATCGCATTAGAGTTAAGACATGGAGGGGGGGGGAAAGAAAGAAAGGGAATAACTCCCATGACTTAAGACGGGTTTCATTTGTCTGTTGATTGAACATGGAAATCAAAACATGGGAACATGGGGTTGAATCAAATTCCCTTCTCTCAGGTTGCACTCCAAATGTCCCCTAAAATATGAAGTTATATAAAAACTGTCTCAGAGGACATATTTCTATTGTTTCAAAAACATTAAAGTAATATTATAATGAAGATGAGGTCCACTGTTGAGGGGGGAGGGTAGATTTAAAGTACTGAGAAGTTTTAAAAGTAAAATAAAGTAAGGGTTTGAAAGAAATATGAAAAATTTAAAAATCTGCAGAAACTGATTCTTTACAATTCAATTTTATAACCTTATTCTGAAAGCTTTATTTATTTATTTGAAAACAGTTCATTAGTTTCAAATGATATCATTTTTTGAAGTTAAGCATGTTTCGTTAATAATCATGATTATATAGCTTTTTCATAGATTTAAATTTTTTTTTCATTGTTATAAAAATATTAAACTAAATCAAAGGATATTCAAGACTTTCGTATTTTCCTTCTATACAAGAAAAGGATTACTTTGAAAGATTTAAAACACTAAATATTATTTGAATTTACTTTAATTAAGACACTTAAAAAAATTAATTCGAGAAGAATCATTTAAGAGTTTCCATATATAATGTGAATCCTACTATTAAGAAGAGGGTTAAAAAATGAAAATTATAGTATACTTACTACATACAAGGTGTTAAAAAAGCAGATTTCAGTTTTTATTTCGTTAGTTTTTTTTTCCTAGATACGAATATGGAACGAATATAGTTTATGGAACTAAGGTAAAGAAAGCTTTGAAAATATTTTTAACGCTGTTTGTGTGTAAAATGGGTAGTCTTAAAAAACAAAATCTAACTCTTTATATGATTCCCCAAGAGCGAAAATTTAAGTTGCAAAATATCTACGATTCTGTGATTACTTAAAAAGTTCCACTCTTAAATAGGCACAATTTACAGAGACATGCTCAATAAATATTTTCAAGGGCTCATTTATAAATTTTAAGCCCACCAGCGGCCGAGCGGTAAAGACGCTGAACACTGGTAGTTCGGTCCGAGGGTTGGAATCTCGCGAACGGGCTGGCTGTGTGGGCGTTTTCGTGGATTTCCCCATGTGTAACATGTATAGGCAGTTTCCTTTAGAAAGTCCTCCACGAAGGCATCCCTCCCTTCAGGCAGATACCCTCGTGTGCTTTGCCATAATTGAATAATCCAATCCAATCATTTATAAACTTAATTACGAACATATCTAAAAAATAGCTGACATTATTTTGTTTAAATAATTAGTCGATAAAAACTTATGAGTCACTGTAATATGGAATCTTCGAATGTAGAAAATGTCGGATATTTAAGTATTTGAATCGGTTTCAGAGCTGCAATAGCACTTGCAGCTTCTCTCTCTCTATATATATATATATATATGTATGTATATTGTGTGTGCGCGTGCGTGGAAAGACACGTATTAATATCAACTAAACGTTATATGGTTATTTTATCCGTGCTTCCAGCTTGCCTTCGTGGTGTAACGGTAGCATATTCAGCGCGTATTCGAGAGGTCCAGGTTTGAGTCCCTGCAAGGGCATTGCTCATTTTTCACGTTTTCAGCATAAAAACGCCTAATGGCGCTCGAACAGAAAGATGGTAGACAATAATTTGTCACCACCAGTATTTGTCGACTGGATCTCCTAATACCCAGTCGTCTTTTAAAAGGAGGATTATATAAGATATTTTCTCCCTCCTTCCAGCATGCCTTCGTGGTGTAACGATAGCACACTCTTGTCTCTTTTCTTGTATAAATATGTCTTCCTTTCGATAGTAGCACTGTTTTCTGTTAGAGAAGAGCTTTTATCAGAAATGAAGGACTTGATTATTCCACCGTACATTCGACATTTACACTTCAGAAGCTATTTTCTCTTTTATTAAAATTCTGCATGAATATTACTTATTAAATTTTCATGAATGTATGTTTAGCTTATTTTAATTTTAATCTTGTTCTTGGTTGATGCCTGCATTTTTCTCATGGATTTTCGCAGTTTGTTATCTAGGCTACATATTTATGAACCGCTTTCTTTTACGACCTTATGCTTTTAGAAGGTTCTTTCGTTTTCCTGTCTTTCCGTTTGCAGTCAATGATAATTCTTCTTATATATTTACAGATTGCATTTTTTCATATAATATGCTAATAATTCAACTGCATTTTGCATGAGGTTATGGTTATTCTGCTGTAAAATGTTTTTCGCACTTTTATTCTTGTTTCATTGGTTTCGCTAGTACTTAATGTTTAACTTTATATGATATGAGAAAATATTTTTCCATTATTTGAATCTTCACTTATTACCTATTATGTTTTGGTATAATGCAATTTATTTAACTTTTTTTCAATAAACCTTTTTTTACTTTATTTTCATTGAGTTTTTTATTATTCTTCAAGATAATTTTCAAGACTGCCTTTTCTTCACTATATACTTATAGTGTCTTGCGTCTGTTCTACACGTAAACACTTAAAATAATGCATTCATTGTATCATAATGCATATGAAATTGGAATATAATAAAAATAACTCAGCTCCTCTTTGTTACTATAAAATATAGCAAAAATCAGCATATTTATATAAAAATAGATTACGTAAAAAACCAATAATTACAAAAAAAAGGCCAGTTTCAAATAAATATTGAAGAATTCTTTATGAACTTGCGATTATTATATTTTCCCACTATTTCCGTAAGCTCGAAAACGAAAATTAAATTTCGACGCAATTCTGGTGTATAAAAATTGAGTCCCAGGATCAGGAAAGCACTCCTTCTGAGGGAGCGAGCAAAGAAAGCAATCTTCTATAGTATGCATGGCATGATAAAAATTCAGCCCAGGTTTTATAAATAAATAATGCCTTTTACTAACAATGTTCTGCGTCCTATATCTTGGATGTTCGAAAAACTATCTGCCTCTGTAATAATTAATAAGGCTTGATATTTAAGAACTGTTTTGCCTACAGTTTTTCCTCGGCAGACAACACTGCACCACGTTAGGTGATAAGTCGGTGTCATTGTTCGTCAAACTGTTATCAACCACTGCGAAATAAATCCCTCTTCTTATTTTGAGAGATATATATGCGGTAGGTGAGTTAGAGGGACCGTTAAAAAATTGAGAAGTAGATTGAATGTTTTGGGAGCTTCTCTCT
Source organism: Stegodyphus dumicola (assembly GCF_044657685.1). NCBI lineage: Eukaryota > Metazoa > Arthropoda > Arachnida > Araneae > Eresidae > Stegodyphus > Stegodyphus dumicola. The sequence goes on from NC_140780.1 coordinate 194,190,711, forward strand.
CTTTAATAAATGTGAGTACAAAAATAAAGTTTCTGTGATGTCAGTGAGAATATTTTATAAATGATAATTAGCGTTTGAAATATATTCATTTCTTGTGCTTTTGGCATTACTGTAAAGAAAGCTTAGTAACAGCGAAAGTTAAAGGATTGAACATTTCGATACCATGAATGCATTACCACAGGTATTAGCATATAGAGAAGGTTTAATATCGTTAAAACCTGTAATTAATTAAATGTCGTAAAAATAACAGTCTGTTTATGATTGTATAAAAGTGCGATATTGATAACATTATCTCTCAAACATATTTAGCATGAAGTGTGTTCATTATCAACTATTAATTGTGGACATATAATATATGGAAATATTGCATATAGAAGGCTTATTAAAAGTATAATTACAACATCGCATGATGTGGGAAAATTCCGATGTTCCAAGTTACATGATAGAAAAGGTCATAAACACAATGCTCTTGGAAATCTGAAATGAATATTTTTTTTTCAAAAAGTGCTAGTTAAAAATTTGAAACAGTTTCATTCTAAATTCGTGAGTTGCAATTTTCCAGAGGTGCGCATTTGTGTGTTAAGCGAATGCTATTTGAAAAAGTGAAACATTTTCTGAAATATTTTGATCCCAGAGAAATTTATTACTATAAGATTAAGCTCGGATTTTTATAGATTAAATTGCAACTGCTATGTACTTTTAAAGTAAATTTATCAAAACGTGTTAGGCTGCTATGAAATTATGACGCATTTCCAATTTTTTCTTCTGGTACTGAACAGGAGGAAAAGCTTAAAAAGTGCATATATATAGCAATACTGAAAAATTATGTTTTATTAATAGTTTATTTCAATGAAGCAGAAAAATTTACTTAAATTCTTGAAATGATTATACACAAAAATTAGACATTATGATATCAAAATTCACGCAGTAAGAGTTATATCCTATTTTATGCAGCATAACTTATTATTATTTTTCAGAAATATTAATGCTGCTTTAGATATGTATATATATATTACCTTACATCATTAAAAGCGCCGAAGATTTCGTACGAATATATAGAACTTTTAAGCCAAGGACAAACAAATATAAACTGGATTTTTTAATAAAATTTATTAATTAGCTTGAACGGAATGAAAAGAGATTACGATTAATTATTTCGAAGCTTTCCTTTGCGTTTTAACTAACGCCATCTAGTGATAGCCTTAACCCTACGTCTAACTTATTTTAATCTTATGTACTTGTAAATGCTTATGTTTTGTATTCATGTACTGAATTTGCAATCATGCTAAATAAATGAGGAAAAGTTGTTGATAACAAAAGAGTTAATGAGTGATATTTTCAAAATATTCCTTTTGCTTAATTTGAAAAATGTCATCCTTAGACCAAGAGAACAGTAGTTATTTTTATTGAACTATGTATAACATTTTTAATTTTTCATCGACCCCTCTGAGTTTAGTAGCAATTTAACAAGTTGCCAAAAAATTGGCCGGTTGTCTTATCGTAGATACACATGTAGCATGCAATACAGAAAAATGGAAACTCCTGTTATTTTAGACCAAGGGGCTTTGAATATTTAAAATTTTTGTTTTCCCCGCGAATGCCGCACTCGTTTCTGACGGCTTTGTGGTAGAGGATTTGACGGATTACCGCCAAGTTCCGGCGAAACTCCCCGCACATGAATTTTGAATACAGTACCCGACGTTGCAGCGTTTTATTTATTTGTCATAATTTCGTCGTCAACAATATATTTTTCTGACGGTCACCCCGACTTATTGAAATAGTGGCGCCATCTATGAATAATGGATATACTTAAAAGAGAAGCTGAATTTCCTTAACGAAAAACAAAAATATATGTTATACTAAAAACAAATTAAGTTAAAAACATTCCGTTGGATCAGATTTCTTCTAACTATGAATTATTTATTAAAATTTCCGAAATTTTTAAAAATGTACTGTTGTTCAGTTGATTTAGTTTGATTTTTATTAATAAATGTTTATATTATTTTTATTTTGTTACAAAGCTGCAGTTTGAAGGAAAAAGTTTTCGAAAACTATTTCTCTTATAAAGTGTCCCCGAAAATGAATGAATATGTAAGCGCATTCCTCATACTTTAGCTATGGGAAGGATCTTTTATTATTGAAAAGAAAGTTCTCAAAGTAAATTTTGCTATTCAAACTCAAATCACATTTCTGTATTTTAAAATAAAATCATTGATTGTGGCATAAAATAAAAACTGTGCACTTTCAACTGTCTTAACTATTTACTTATAAGCATAGAATATTAAATTCTATACAAAGCTGCAATACTACCTTACTTCTTCTGTCTTTAAATACATCCGAACTATTGCCATTCTAAAATTACTAAATACTAAATGTTAGTTGCTGTCATTTACAAGTTACTAAATATTAAATTAATTGAAACATCTTCATTTTTTTAAGAGTTGAAAAGTTTTGTAAAAAATTCAAAAGTTCAGTAAAAATGCCTAGCCGAGTTCTAATCACTTCTAGTTCTATCTCACTGTCCCTTGTTTCTGAGTTAGAGGAGCTTGGAGCTCTTTATTAACTGAAATATTCAGATATGGCACCAACTCATGCTTACAAAAAGCCAATACTTTTGACTCAACTCAAAAGGTAATAAATAACTTAAAGGTATTGACGTTACGTTAGTGTAACGGCTTCACAGGTTAACTATCGTGAAAGCTGTCTCTGACTCTAAAAGTCGGCATAAACAAGCTTAATGGCAAGAATAGTTCAACGTCACAGAATTCTAATCGCTAGATAATCAAAGTTAGCAACGTGGCCTTCAGGCAGGCAGAACACGCTCTGAATTCCATTTCCAAAACCTTTCTTTAAATTTTAACTTTTTCCTACCACATTTGAATACACTCGCACTAGTCAATTTGCATTCTGGCAAGAAAGCGGGATTTGAAAGCAAGAGCGATAGGAAAGCCGCTTACACATAAAATAACTGTTAATTAAACAGATCCCCACAAGTTGATTCTAAACCTTCCTCTTGAGAAGATTTGGGATCATGAAAGCCGCTTAAACATAAAATAACTCTTAACTAAATAGATCCCCACAAGTTGATATTCTAAACCTTCCTCTTGAAAAGATTTGGGATCATGAAATTTACATACGTTTTCTGTGCGGTAACTCCTTGTTGTATTTTTCTCCTATTTTTTCCAGAAAAGCTGTACTATTTTCTTTAGTGTCTTTAATGTCTTTCCTATTTCATCCAAATACTGCTACTCCTGAACTTAGTATATATGACCTGGGCGTCTTATATACTTCGACAACTGCTGGCTTCCAGTGATTATCTTGATATACCCTAACATATTCTCCTTTGCCTAACGTTGGTAATGTTCTTGTATGACGATCATAACATGACTTCTGCTTATTTTTTCCTTGGTTGATTTTTTTCTTTTACATTTTTAACAAGTTGAGGTTTTAATAGTTCTTCTATTACAGGAAGAATTGTTCTTGTTGTTCTACTTATAAGTCGTTGAGCTGGTGATCATAACGACTTATTAGTTGGAATGTGCCTATGACAGGGCTTAATTTCTAAAATTAGAAATGCCGGAGCTCTAGGGAAGACCGTCAGGAAAGATGACCAAAATAAATAAATAAAAAGAACTAATAAAATTATTAATAATTAAAAATTAAATAGTTGATTATTAAAATAATTAATGATTAAAGTAATTAAATAATTAAAATTTAATAAAATCTAAAGAGATGAATTAAAATTTAATAAGCGATTTTTGATATAATTTTATTACTAAAATTAAAATTTTCGAGATCAGATTTCGACTGATATTGTTGTTCAGCTACATAAGTGCCGTAACCTTCTTATTTAGAGCTCAAATGCGCTTTAGATAGAATTATGAATTATCCCAAAAACTAAGAAATACCGGAGCCGGGCTCCGGCGCAATTTAAGCTCTGGTCTATGAGCTAGCAATGATAAGGAAGGATTAATATGATCTGTTTCGGGTGTTTTGAACAATTTCTTTGCCTTTTGAACTGAACTCTCTGTTAATTCCTTCAACTGCGGATGGTATGGAATGGTTGTTATACGTTTAAATTGGGATTTCTTGAGAAATTCTGCAAATTCTTTACTTACAGATTGAGGTTATTATAAGACATCACTATCGGTGGTTTGCCACCCCTTGTAAAATGAGATTTCATATAACTGATCACTGACAGACATCGAGTATCGAGTAATTTGAAGACTTCAAATATGTTGAAATAAGAATCTACGATTAATGAGAATGCATTTTTGTTAATCTCAAATAAATTTGTTCCAACTTTATTATCAGGGTAAATTAGGAATGTCATGTTGTATTATAAGTTCCTTTACGTTTGGTTCTGATATTCATTACATATAGGACATTTTGAAATTTTATTTTCTAGCTGCTTGTTCATGAGTAGCTAAAACAAGCATCTCTAACATTTTTCCATACCAAAGTGACCCTCATGTATTAAATTTAAAATCTCTTTTTGCGCCAATGAAGGGTTAACTACCCTTCCTCTTTGAAAAATTAGTCATTTTCTATTGTCAACTCATCTCTGTAATACCAAAATATTTTAACTTGAAGTTCTTTTCTTTCTGGCCAGCCACCCAGATAATATTTCTTTGAACACTGAAATGTAGCATCACATTCACTTTCTTTCTTTAATTCCAAAATTTTATTATCACATTCTAGAATAAGCATACAAATTTCTATATGTTCATCATTATTTTCTTCTGTTGTATTAAAATGCGCTCTATTTAAAGTGTCTGCTATTAGTAAGCCTTTCCCTTTTTTGTAACGTACATCTATATCAGTGCTTCGCAGCCTTTCTTTGGTCCGCGAACCGGTAAAACTTACGAAAAAATTTCGCAGACCGGTGGTTTCCCCCCTCCCTCCACCCCCCCAAAAAACTTAGGAGGCTTTTGCCAAACGACAAGGTATTCAAGTTAATTTTAATATTTTTATTACTATTTGCCTACAATCATATTTAATTATAAAGATAAGTAAATATTGTAATTATTACATATCAGTATAATTATCATATATAAGTAAATAAACCTTTTAGAAAAATCACACAATATTACAAAAAAATAATCACAAAAACCCTTGCATATAAAAACGGATCAGTGACGGTCCCTGGACAAGCGAATGAGGATCCATTATCTATCATACCTGAAGCGCCACTTGTCAACCTCTTCTCGTCCTCAAGTGGCAACAACTAAAACAATCGGAATTCCTAATAATACTTTCGCTGGAAAGAACATCTCTACAAACAATACATTCGCATTTTGGAAAATTTTCGTCTAACTATGGCCAAAGGATAAAACCATATTTCAAATTGTCTGCGATATAGTGCCTTACAAAGCTTTTTCTTTTTTTAGCAGATTGTGGACTATATTCACCTTCATCTGTATTCGAAGGGGCGGACGACGTACTTGGTTTTGGAGAATCATTTCTTTGCAAGAAATTTAGTAATGTGCCTTTCGTTTCCTGCTTACTCATCCTGGTTATTGATTTTTAATCTACCTAATGTTACAGAAATAGTTTTTAAAGCACAGTATTAAATTCAAAGGTTATTAAAAACTTACTCTGATGTATAGTTCTCAGTTGTTCAAGCGTGCAGAAGAATGTAATCAAAATAAAAAGCGAAACCTAACATAAGACGCCTTAAACACTACGGTAGATATTCAGCGTTCAAGTAATCAGCGATACTGAAGGCAGACAGGGGCACACTAACTGGTGTACTAAGTGTACGGCACGACAATTTATGAAAGGCGATTAGGTACATAGTTGCCAGTTTGTTATATTTTTCATCATCGATCATATTATTTTCTAAACTAGTAAACTATTGTTATTGTAATGTAGGTGCTGTTGTAATATCGGTTGTCGGCCGGTGACACTTTGAATTTTGGACAGATAGCTGGATATTTCGCGGATCGGCAAATAATATTTCTTGCGGACCGGCGGTTGAGAAACACTGATCTATATCATACTTTTGTCAATTTAACAGCCTTCTTTGTAATCGCTGAAGTGCATTAAAAAGGGATTTCTTAATTGTGCTTTTTAATGGTCGATGATCAGTTTCAATAAATTTGCCTTATGATGAAATTTAGAACCTATATTTTGCCTATATTGTCTATATTGATGAATTTTGCATATACTGATGAAATTTAGAACTTTTACAAGTCATAGATTACAGTACTTTTTCTATCTCAGCATAGTATTTCTGACTCTTCGTAAGAGCTCTGTAAGCATAATCAATTAATTGGTTGATTTTCTCGTAGTAAAACAGCGCTTAATCCTTCAGAAGTTGCATCCCCTGAAAGAGTTACATCCTGATTAATGTCACAGAATTTTAATACGGGTGCCTTTACAAACAGTTCTTTAAACTTTTCGAAAGCTTTCTGATGTTTTTCAGTCCAGTGACAGAGAACATTTTTCTCAAGTAACTGTCTTAATGCTGCACTAATAACAGTTAAATCGTACATAAATTTGGCCGAGTAATTAATCATTCCTAAAAATCTTTGTAGAGAACGCCCTTCCTTAGGTTATGCCATTTTATCAATTGCTACCGCTTTGAGAAATCCACTTGAGAAATCGGGCTTTAACACTTGTTTACTCAACACATAACCTATATAATTCACACGATTAACTTTTATTTTACACTTTTTCTTATTGAACTTCAGATTATTTTCTTGTGCTGTCTGTGGAGTAACTTTTTAAATCGTAGGTCAGGCTCATTTCATTCATTTCATTTTCATTAAATCTCTATATTAAAATATCGTCTATAACACATTCAGCTTCTTCTGTACCTTCAATCATTTGGTTTAATTTTCACTGACAAATTTCTGGGGTCGAACATGTGCAAAACGGTTATCTTTTAAATTTATATCTACTAAAGGGTGTATTGAATACACATAAATTACTATTTTCTTCGTCAAGCTTCATTTGCCAAAGGCACTAATACTACTTGTAAAACAGAAAATATTTTTGCTTTTGCTATTTTGGTGAAAACTTCATCTGCGGTTAACATAGGATAATATTCTCGTTTTATAGCTTTATTTAAATGTCTAAGACCTAAATATATCCTTATGTTGTTAGGTTTGACAATTGACCATTGAATTTACCCATTCGGCAGGTTATCTTTCTTTCTCAATGAAATTTAAATTTTCCCTTCGTTGTAATCCTGTCTTCACTTTATCTCATAAAACTATGGATATTTCCTTTGGAGAATGAATTATTTGTATTGCTTCTTGTTTTAATTCCCTCTTGTTTTCACCTATATTCTCCTTTTAAACAGCCTAAGCCTCAAGCACAGTTTCGTATTCCTACAGTAAGTCTTCAGTTTAAGTAGACATTACATTTGAAAGTAAACCTATTTGCAAGAAATTAATTTAATTCTAATAGAGAAGAAATGTACTTATTTGTTGATAACTTGGAATTCTACAACATAATTTTTTTTAGTATTAGAAGTTAATGGTATTTCCAACGGTATCCATTTTATTCCCAGAGAACGTAATTAATCTTTTAATTTCAGTCTTCTGTATAGAAACATCCAGTAATTTAACTTAGCTTTTAGAAATAAGATTGCAAACTACTCCGGTATCTAACTGCAAATTAAGCTTATTTTTATTTATATTAATATCAACAGTCCATTCCTCTTCTTTGCTATCCGAACTAATGCTTATTATTACTACATAAAATTCTAACTTTACCAGAGCTATGATTTAGTAACTTATTTTGCTTTCTTTTTTTGCTTGACCTGATAGCTTCAATTTTTTTATTTTATAGCTTACACACTGCTTTGCAAAGTGATTTACCGTTTTACACTTATGACAGATTTTTCCATATGCAGGACACTTTCGATATTCATGAGATGTTCCACATTTAAGAACAAATTTTGGTCGCTTGTTCCTCAACGTTTATGTCTTTGAATATATTCTTATAAAGTTTATTTAGTTTCTTTTGCACTACGTTTGTTAACAGTATCTTAATCTTTTGTTATTTTCATTTGATGTGCCCTTTTTTCTAAAGATATGCATATATGAAGAGTGTTTCTAAAGGTTTTTTGCAATGATCTTGCTTTCACTACATCGTCTCTAATACCACAAACAGTTTTATCCTTTGTCTGTTAATTGTGCAAACTCATATGTTCTAGCTTCAATTCGAAGATAATTTACATATTTGTCTAATGGTTTCGGACGCGGTTTGATTTCTAGTACACAATAAATGTGTTTTATATGTAATGTTTTTTCAAGTGTACAATATTCCCTAAATTTTGTATTAATTTAATTTCTTTACCTTCTTCCACAGGAAATATATATTTGAAGACCACGGATCCCTATTACACGAAGAAATGTATTAACTCCCTTCTCTTCTTTGTTATGTAATCCACTGGCTACTTCATAAATTTCGAGCGACTGTAGCTGTCTTTGCCAGTTTGAAGTAATATTTCCATCAAATTTCATAGGATCTGGTGGCTTTAATCTTTCCATTTTGAAATACTTATGACACCATGTGAAATAAACAGTATTTAATTTAATTTAATTTCTTTACCTTCTTCCACAGGAAATATATATTTGAAGACCACGGATTCCTATTACATGAAGAAATGTATTAACCTCACCCCTTCTCTACTTTGTTATGTAATCTACTGGCTACTTCATAAATTTCGAGCGACTGTAGCTGTCTCTGCCAGTTTGAAGTAATATTTCCATCAAATTTCATAGGATCTGGTGGCTTTAATCTTTCCATTTTGAAACACTTCTGACACCATGACTTCTGAAATAAACAGTATGCACTTTGAATTGTCTAAACTATTTGTTTGCTAGCATAGAACATTAAATATTATACAAAACTGCAATACTAATATATTTCTGTTTTTACATACATTCAAATTGTTGCCATATTCATAAAAATATTAAATGTTTTACAAGTTACTATATACTAAATGTTACAACTGGCTAATACTATTAACAACAGCTGCGAAATTACTATTTTCATTGACGAAAGCTCAGTTATAACTACATGCGAAAAATCAACCTTCCAGTGTTATTTATTTGCTTTTCTCAATTAAGAATAGTAATAACAGTATCAGTTTGGCCTCTTTGACTAATGTTGTCGTACAGTCTAAGTACTAAATGAAGCCTTAATACTAATTGTCTTAATACTAAATGACGAGAAGACAGAAGGGAAAGAATTTATATTCTAATCTTATGGGCTTGGAAAAGGAAAAAAAAAGTAAAAATAGGAGAAAAAGCAATGTGAATACTACAGAGCTGTGGTTAAGGTAATAATTGAAATATGTGTAATTTTTGTTCTTAAATACAGCGTACTGAAAGCTATCCTGTCAAAATCAGACGGTGCACTAAACAATTTTAATTATATTTGCTGTTATGACTTATCTCATTTGTCTGACAGTAACAATGGAGCAAGTCCACGAATTTTATCGTGGCGAGGAACGCAAGACTACGTTGGCATGGATAATGGGCATTTTGTAAATCGCATTACGACTTTGCTCAACTTCGTTCCAGGTTTAAAAGAGGAACCCCAGGACTAGAAAACCACAGATGAGATGATTTTTGCACGTCCGATGTATTTTAAGTGTCCCTATGCCGCAAAGTCACGATTACATGTATCTAGCGGCAGTAGTTTTCAAACGTTTTGAAGTCGATTTTAAAGTCGGGGTGCATTTAAATCCTATAAATAATTGTAGGCGCACTGTGTACAAATTTCTGAGAAATGCGCTATAGTAATTAAGTCAAGCACTACAGAAAAAAAAAATGCGGTAGGAAAAAATAAAATGAAACATACCTTAAGTTTATTCCACCCAGTGTTTAGGAGAAACATGAGTCTGATGTGTCCTAGTGATTTCCTCAACCTTTGGACATGTATTTCAAAGGCAAACTCTAATTTTCTCGTCAGTACATTGAAGAATTTCTCTCTTTTTATCCTTAATTGCGGTTTTGTAAATTTCTGAGGTTTTTTGGATTGTAAGACAGAGCGAATTTCTGCCTTTCGTGTCCATGCTACGTAGTTCTTGCCAGCTCTGATAAGCTTCTAATTATTCGGCTTTGCGTTATTAGCTATCGACATTTAAACTCATACGCTGGTTACAGCTTTCTGTGCCAGCTTAGATTTGAACTAAATTTGTGGTCTTTGACTACTAGTCTTCGTTTTAAATTTGAATTTGACTGTTATTTTAGTTTTTCCCCCAAGAGATATCAGGAAAGCGCTCAGGGATGCTAACTGTCCAATTAACATCTATCGGACCTTATGTCACTACCTCTCTGATCGCAAGCTCTTAGTTGTTCATAATAACGGCTATATAGAACGTCAACAAACTATGGGCTGTCCACAGGGTTCTTGTGCTGGCCCTCACTTATGGAATTTAACATTCAACAGCGTTTTAACAGCTGAGTGGCCAACACATACAAATATCTACGCATATGCTGATGATGCGGCCTTGATAGTGCGAGGAAGATCTCGTGAAGAATTGCAATCCAACTGCAATGATACATGCACGCTCTTCCACTCTCTGTGTACATCGCTAAAACTAACTATAGCTGACCAAAAATCTAAAGTTCTGCTTATTCCTAAAAAAGGAGGGTCACTGGTGCGAAGACCACGTATTATGCTCAATGAACAAAGGATTCAAATTGTTAAAGAACTGAGGTATCTGGGTCTTATTTTTGATGAAAAGATGACTTGGATACCTCACGTAATTGATCTCAAGACCAGAACATCGGTAATTGCCAGACGGTTGAAGCAGCTACAGGGGCATAAATGGGGTCTTAACCCACATATTCAGAAAATTTTATTCAAGACAGTTGTCGAAAAGATTATTACGTATGCAGCAGCAGTGCGGGCATTTCCTATGCAGGGCCGTAAAATTAGACATCTGTCAGCAATCCAGAGACCCTTTGCTCTAAACATAACTCGTGCTTATCGCACAACAGTCTCTAATGCAATCAATGTTTTAGCGGGATTATTACCCCTCCACTTACGAGTTGAAGAAGAGGCTGTCAAGCAACTCATCAAACAGTTACGGCGTCCAGCTTACTTCTCTGATGAATATTTCCTTCCAGAAGAGTATGAAATCCCGGCTCCTGATTTTCGTACCCATCCATCATTTAAAGGCACTGGTGTTCGCATCCAAGTTCAGCCAACTGCTACAGCTCTGCCTTCTCAAATAGAAATTTATACAGACGGCTCGAAAATCAACGAAAACACAGGCAGTGCTTTTGCTGTTTTGCGGGATCATATAGTTACACATCATTGGAAAGGTCAACTGCGCTCTCAAAATTCAGTCTTCCAAGGTGAAGCGATTGCTATTGCACAAGCCTTACGCTACTTAATCTTTTACGGTATTAAAAAAGCAGTTATAAAAACAGACAGTCTATCGTCGTTGCGTGCTTTAGGTAATCCTGACCATCCATCTACCATCATCCAAACCATTCAGCAGGACCTAACAAAGCATTTCCCCCATCAGCTTAAACTTGAGTGGATCAAAGCTCATGCTGGGCATTACGGAAACGAAACTGCAGACAGTCTAGCCAAAGAGGCAGCTTCAGGCAATGCAGATACTCAAGTCAATATCCCATGGCCTAGTTCTTATCTAAAGAAATGCCTGAGACTGAAGGCCATTGCACGATGGCAAGAGGAATGGGACGAGGGCTCAACCGGTCGACGAACGCAGTATCACATAGCGTATGTGGACAATGACCGTATCATTTCCAACCCTCAGCTCGTTCGATTTATCACTGGCCATGGTCCATTTCCGCAATATTTTGCAAAACGCGGGCTCAACCATACTGAGTTCTGCTGCTGCGGAGATATTGGATCCCCAGAGCATTACCTGACCACTTGTCCACTGACATCTGATCTTCATATTCAACTGCCAAGTACCAACAGGCAGGCCTTCTGCAAATTTATCATAAAGCAGAGATATCTGATTACAAAGGTTGTCAATTTAATGGACAAACTGTCTGCGCTGGGCATGGACTTATGTCAGACAGCGTAAATTCTCCTGCTGCCATAAACGTATGCTCCGTATGGATTATATGCAAATTTGTATCAACAATATAATAGTATTACACCAGCAAAGTATAGTATCGGTACTAATCAGTATTGTGTCAGTATTAATACCAGTAAAGTATTGTATCAGTATTGTAACAGTTAAATACTGTATATCCACATTTGTATCAGTAATGTAACAGTCGTAATTGAGTAAAGTATTGTATCAGTATCAGTATTTCCCATTTACAATTAATCACTATTAGTCAGTATTGAATGATTATTAATACCAATAAAAGTGTTGTATGAATATCAATATCAGTAACGTATTGTATAAGTATTAATATCAGTTAAGTATTGTATGAGTATTAATGCTAGTAAAGTATTGTATATCCATATTTGCTCATGCATATATCGCATGAGCAATAAAAACAGTCTTACAATCAGTAAAGTATTGTATCACTAATATATCAGCCTTGTACCAGTAGTGTATCAGTTATATTTCATCAGTAATGTACAAGTAATGTAACAGTAGAACATTGATCTATGATATTTTAATTCTCATTTTTTTTGGGGGGGGATTTCTGTAACGTATAATTTCGTGTATTTATTTACCGACTTGTGCAAAATCATTCCCATTTCATCAGTATTAATATTCAGTTTTATATCAATGTATCAGTAATGTAGCAGTATTAATCAGTGTTAATATCAGTACCAATATTATATCAGCCTTTAATCAGTTCTGCATCTGTCATATTTGCATCAGTAATATACCAGTAATGTATCTTGAATATTAATCTGTAACTCTGTAACATGTTATATTGTATGTCTTGTCGTGCACGTTGATTACCTTTCAGGTGGCATTATGTATTTTGAAGGGGTGCTATAGATAGTACAATAGTACAAGAAATGTAACAGTAGAACATTCATTTGTGATATTTTAATTCGCAATATTTTGAGTCTCTGTAACGTATTATTTCGTGGATTTATTTACCGACTTATGCAAAATCATTCCCATTTAATCAGTAATAATATTCAGTGTTATATCAATGTATCAGTACTGTAGCAGTATTAATCAGTGTTAATATTAGTATTATATCAGCCTTTTATCAGTTCAGCATCTGTCATGTTTGTATCAGTAATGTACCAGTAATGTATCTTGAATATTAATCTGTAACTCTGTAACATATTATATTGTATGTCTTGTCGTGCACGTTGAATACCTTTCAGGTGGCATTATGTATTTTGAAGGGATGCTATAGATAGTGGTGGACGTGGTGCTATACTAATTAACCGTTTGATAAAGGGATAGTGCCCACGTCCTCCGTTCTCTCTCTCTCTCTCCCCAAGAGATATCATTACATTTTGACATTATCTATCATTACATTTTTGACCTTCTATCATTACATTTTTGACTGTAATCTAACAGACGGCAAACATCTGATCAAGTCTAACAATAATCTAATACCATTTAAGAAATATGCAATAAAGAACAGACACCTTAGGGCCAAAATCAGAGACGTTCTTATACATATCCAAAGACTCGGACTGGATATTTGTCATATCTAATGCTTATTCATCTCCATATGTTACTAAATCATATTTGTCTTTTTTATTTTATTTTATTTTATTTATATTTTTTTTATTTTTTTTATTTATTATTTTTTATTGTTTTATTTCATTTTAATGTTCCAACAGTTTCATTTATCTACGCAATGCTGATGGACGGAAGCTCCGAAGACTTGCTTATTACACCTTCCGCCTTAGAAAAGACATTTATTCTTACATTTATGCTTTTGGAAGCATCAGTTGTTGAACTTTTCAAGGACAGTCTTTTCTCAATATGATTTGTGTACACTATTAATACCAGAACTCGGTTATCTCAGAAAGTCCTCTCAAGTGGTTGATGGTAAAAAAAAAAAAAAAAAAAAAAAAAAAAAAAAAAAAAAAAGAGGGGCGGGAGAGCCTCGGACCACCCCCCGGGGTGTTTTCCCTCAAAATTGGGGTGGAAAGTTTAACAGTTAGCTAGGTTCAGCAATACCTCAATTACCTGTGGTACTACGGATGGGCTGGCCTAACTTCTACCTGTACCTGTAACAGTAGCGCCCGTTCCTGTAGTAATGTATGTCGTAGCTCGTGGAGGGTGGCTGGCGATATACTGCGACCTGCTGTCCCACACATGCTGTATGGGATTCAGGTCCGATGATCTAGCAAGCCACGACAGATGTGGAATAATTTCACACTCTAGGTAACTCCGCAGAGCTCGAGCTCAATGCGGACGGGCAATATCGTCCATTCGGCGTCGGTACCCTTTACAGCAATAAAAGGACGAGCGAGAGGGTGCAGAATTTCGTCACGATAGCGGACGGCTGTTACGGAACCACCAGAAAAGAATCTCGTTGAGGTCGTTCGTTGCTATCCCAGGCCATACAAGTAAGTGTTTCTTCTGTCTCTTTTTAAGATGCTTGGAGAGTGATAACGTGTTCCTGACTCATGCCATCTAATTCTCCTTCGGGAATCGTTCGGCATGTTCAATCGAGAATCATCCGTAAGGAGAACGTGGTCTCACTGCTCTGGTGTTCAACTGCGATGTTCGACTGCATGAAAGTGAACTGCTCGCCTCATGGCCTGTGAAATTTGTTCCTTTGTCTCCGTCGTATGTCACAGCAGGTTTAAATTGGGCTCGTGAACATTGCAGTTATGTTATGTTACGTTATGTAGAAGTGAAGGGGCCACCTAGGGTAAATATTAGGAAATTTTAAGGTGTTCTAAGTAAACATTTTCATTAGATGCTCAGTAAGGAAATATGCTTAAATTCCAAATGCATATTAAGCCAAATGTAACTAAATAATATTAATTGTGACGAAATTAAATAATATTAATTGAAAAGCAAACGTATTTCACATCCTGAAGTTGATTATTTTAAAATTTTTTTTTACATTTTTACATGATAATTATGCAGGATTTTTTCATAAGCTTTATTCATTGAATTAATTTCTACTCTTTTTTTTTTTATATTTCACGTGATTCTTCCTTATTTCTTATTTCTTCTTTCAGAAAACTTGTATTACAACTTTTACCTAAGGAAAGAGAACCTATTGCTGATGCTAAAATATCTTCCCTTATTTTGTAATGCCAACATAGTGGCAAACAGAAGCAGCTTTTAAAATATAAATTATGTGTTATAACTTTTGCTCAAAATTAGGCAATTCATAATACAAGATCCAGCTGAAAAATAGCGATTGGAACAAATTTCCAACGTGGCATTCAAATAAATATTGCAAATGCTTTGTAATAACTATACTGCTCCGAAACGCCAAACTACTTATACAAATTTCTACGATATCACTACTTTATTTATTCACATGTGATTAATCGTCAGATCTCGTGCGAGATCTTATTACTTACATATCAGAACCCCTTTCATTTCCGGGAGCGATCAGGACACATCTGTCGCTCCGGAGTAGAGCAAGTTTCGTGCAGAATGCGGGAAAAAAATCGTCCCATTGTGTGCCCGTTCTTTTGGCAAAATCACGTGAGTTTCCAATTTGTAAATCTTCTCAGCGTAATCTGGTTTCTTGTTTGTATACTTGGCATTGATGAAGATGAATTTATTCATTTTTCCTCTGCAGAATAGATTTTTGGTTTTGCTTGTTCTGTGTAGCTTTCGTCAGCTTCGCTTTCGCTTTATCCCTTGACTGACAACAATATCATCCGCAGCGATGGTAAGTGACCTTGGTCGCATGCTCTGGAAATTTATTTGCATAATTGCGAAACAGTTTCACGGTGTTTAACTGAAACGTAAAAAAAAAAAAAAAAAAAAAAAAAAAAAAAGATATTATTGGTATTTAATTTATACATTTATACATATGAATTAAATCATTGCAAATGAGATGGCATTTAAAGTAAAAAGTCAGAGTAATGGATGTCACTTCCTCAAACCGTCAGGCTTCGTGACGGATATAATCAATCAGACTATAATAGAGTTAAAACTCCAGAAAGAGCAGAAAATATAATATTTCGGAAATTTACTTATTTTTGCTGCTGATTCGCAGTTTTAAATAACTGAAAAATTAAGAATTACATATTTTCCATTACGAATTTATTAATGAACTTCTAATATAGAAAATTTTTTAACAACATATTTTTTCCAAATTTAAAATTAATTGAACATTCAATCTACAAATTATCTGTAGATGTTATAAAATGTTTTAGGCTTACGAAATAGGAAACGCAAGAAAAATCAGACGCCACTAGACGGCACTCGACATCTAGAGCTCCCGCTTGCTAGCTGAAAAACAACAATAAAGATCTGCAACCTGGAAAAAGAAATTCTTCATAAAATAAAAATAAATGTAGGTACTTTTCAGTTTTGCCGGCGCAGGCGATAAAGTCTCCAGTAATGGTACAACTGATATCCTCGCTGGTAACCGTTTACGCCTCATTTTCAAAAACAAGTAGCAACCACTTCTTATCAGATTGATTTGTTTCTTTCAATAATACTAATAATTTAGATAGTTATGCCCTAAGGCCATTTGCGGTAATTAAGTCAATTAGGATGTAATCACACTGCTCACCCGAAGGCGAAAATATAGAAAAAGTAAAGTCAAGAGTTCATTCTAATGAGATGCACTCATCCATTCATCCATTCTAATGAGATGCACTAGCGAAGTAAAGCAATGCGGTTTTTTACATAATTTCTGAGTAAGCTGTTCGTACGAATTGAAATAATTCTTGCATTTAAACTTGTATTCCAAATCCAGATTTAACTTGAAATTAATGTTGATAATTACTGAGATAACTAGATTTTTGCAGCGCAGTATACGCGAGATGAGATCACTTGGGTCACGTGATATGAACCGGCGAATCTGAATGTTGAACCATGAAAGGCATATTAAATTCATAAATTTAATACCTTTTATAAATTTATTGTCTTTATTTATTGGCTTTATACAAAATTTTAAACGATATTAAAATGTTTATGCCTTCAAAATAAAAAATTCTCAGAACTAACATTTGTTAACATTTCTTATGTGTGTATTGTACGTTGTCGCCAATAAAATCTGCTTGGCGAAATTTACACCGGCGAAACGGAAAAGTACCAAAATGTATTTTCTTGTCATAAACAGGTGCTTTTATAATAGCGCTTAAATCTTTAGTAAATGAAAACACAAATAATAGAGTGAAACTGAGTAGAAAATGTATTTATTTGTCATTAATGGCACGGAATTGAAATTAATTTTGATTCAGCGGTAAAGACTTGTTGCAAAACTTAAGTTACTTAAATTTGGTTATATTCCTAGAGTATATGATTTTTGTTCTTCACTGCTAGTAGCGACTGTAGACACTATATACTTGCTTGATTTGAGTTATACTATTTTAAAGAATTACACTAATATATTGATATATGCTGTCACATTCTTGCCACTAGGTGGCGGGCATCTCTTCCTTTACTTTTGCTGTAATTAAGTTCCAATCTCGACTGCTTCTCGGAACTTAATTACAGCAAAAGTAAAGGAAGAGATGCCCGCCACCTAGTGGCAAGAATGTGACATCGCAGCAGGTAAGGAATTTTACATTAATTTTATTGTAAATAGAAGAACCTGATGCAACATATGCCTTTTTATTGATTTATATTATTTCTTCTTACATATAGTTATTTTATTATTTCTTCTGCTCGGCTAATTTCGATTCATTCATTCAATTAGTAAAACAAACAGACGAATTTGCTTTATTTCTTTACTTGGCATTAATAAGCGCAAAGATGAACAAAAACGTGAAATTATGAAGCATATTAGAGAAAAAATACTCCTATCTTTTGTTATATGCCATCTATTGATTTCAATTCATTAATTCGTCATATATCATATATTAACGAAAGCAATTATCCTTTTTTTATTACATGTGTAACGAACTAATGTTCAATACCTTAATTTGTTAGAGCTTCCTTTGTTAGCTAAAGCAATTACTCTTCCCTCCCCCCCATCCTGCTTATATTGTACAATTAATGTCTACTGGCAAACAACAGAAATTTACTGATCATTTATTCCATTACTAATAGTAAGAATTAATTTATTCGAATGCTTAATAAAGTTAGATAAAAGAAGCCTTTGATAAATTTATCGGATTCACTAAATTCCTTGATAATAAGAAATGTTTTAACGGTAAAAGTTGATTAATAATCGATAATTACTTACAAGCATAAACAAATTCTAGAATATCTATTCATTTTAGTTATGAAAATAACAATATATCATATATTTAGGATTGCATTTATGTCACTATGGAGCAAGAAATTCTGCGTTATATAAAATGTTAAGGCATTCTGTTCAATGCTACACTTACTAGAAACAGGATAGATCAGATTACAGAGCACTGGCAGTTAGAGCTCTTTTCAAAGGCCGGAGAAAGGCCAGTCTGCATGGGACTTTTGTGGCTTTCCCGGCCTGTAAAATAAATGCGAGGTAGTTTTCCTCAGAAAGCACTTCTCGAAAGATCATTCCTTTAAGCAGATAGTCGCGTGTTTTCTTTAATCGGATTTTTAATAAGCTATTCATATTTAACTATTTCACATAACATATCAACTATTTATATTTAATCAACTATGCAGTATTAGATCTCGTATTAAAATTCTGGCATTGCATGCAGTACCTAAGTTTGAAATACCGGCGACATATATATACAGGGTGATTATAATTAAAGTTTAAGTTTCAAAACGCTATAAAAAAAGAACCACTGATGAAAATGATGTGAAATTTGAAAGGAATGTTATTGAAAAAGGCGGAAAGCATATGGCAGAAGAAAAATTTTAGTTTCAAAAGTTAGCAACAGATGGCGCTGTAAGCGGCAGAATCACGACGAGAAACGAGAAATGATTCGTAAAACAATGGCTAAGGTGGAAGTTGCACATTAAAACGCATTGAAAAATTAGAATTGTTGAATAATTTTATTTGCATGACTGTACATATCACATCGAAAGGGACAAATCGGTTTCAAGAGTTTTGCGGCGACATACCGCATAAGAACCATTCATCAAAGAAGTTCGGAACTGTCGCGAGACTGGCGCAAAACATGTTCAATATGGTGTCCACCGTTGTGTGCAACAAGTTGAAAGTGACAAACAGCATGTTCCACAACGGATCGCAGTGTCTCCGGGGTGATGTTCAGAATGTGTTGCGAAATGCGTGCCTTTAATTCCGCTAAATTTGCAATTGGAGCACGGAACACAACATCCTTCAGATACTCCCACAGCCAGAAATCACACGGAGTAAGATCAGGCGATCGGGATGGCCAGGATGTAGAGAAATGACGGCTGATAATTCGAGCATTTCCGAAATGGCGCCTCAGCAGCTGTTTCACGGGATGTGCAATGTGCGGAGGAGCGCCATCTTGCATAAAAATGATTTCATCCACACATCCATGCTGTTGCAGACCTGGAATCACGTGGTTGCACAAAAGAGACGCATACCTCTGACCAGTGACGGTTGCGGGAACAGGACCGGAAGCACCCGTTTGCTCGAAAAAATATGGTTGTAGGATGAATGATGCCGTAAAGCCACACCATACCGTGACCCTTTCAGGATGAAGTGG
Source organism: Stegodyphus dumicola (assembly GCF_044657685.1). Taxonomy (NCBI): domain Eukaryota; kingdom Metazoa; phylum Arthropoda; class Arachnida; order Araneae; family Eresidae; genus Stegodyphus; species Stegodyphus dumicola. The sequence continues at coordinate 194,210,325 of NC_140780.1, forward strand.
TACGGGGTGCGTTGCCAGTGGATTTTCTGTTGCCCATATTCGACAATTCTGAGTATTCACGTATCCTGTCAGATGGAAATGGGCTTCATCTGTCCACAAAATTTTCCACGGCCATTCATTATCCACTTCCATGCGAGCCAGGAATTCTAACGCAAACGTCTCCCTAGCTGTCAGGTCAGACGGAAGCAACTCCTGCACATGGCCAATTTTGTACGGATAGCATTGCAGAATGTTTCGCACAATTTTCAGCACTGTGCTCATAGGCCTGTCCAATGTTCGGACAATTCCTCGTGCACTGCACGGTTGCACACCACCGGCCGACCCCTCCTGTAATGCTGTGGCCACTTCTTCAACTACCGTCGAATGCACTCGTTTTCTCCCTCTACCAGATTGCACATCAAACGAACTTGTCGTTTCGAATTTTTGCATCATTTTCTTTAGACCTACGACACTCATTGGACCAACGCCTTCTTTTATACCCTTCAGTGTCCTGAATTTTTGCAGAGCTACTCTTGACAATCATCATTCTTGTAATACAGCTTTACCAGCAGAGCGCGGTCCTGCAGTGAAACACCCATGGCGAACGTCTGAGACGCGAAATGAGGAACAGCCTGGTACCTGGTGGCTTTATAACACTGAAATTTAACTAACATTTTAATTTAAGTCTTCTTTCGCTTGCAGCGCCATCTGTTGCTAACTTTTGAAACTAAATTTTTTCTTCTGCCATACGCTTTCCGCCTTCTTCAATAACATTCCTTTCAAATTTGACGTCATTTTCATGAGTGGTTCTTTTTTTATAGCGGTTTGAAACTTAAACTTTAATTATAATCACCCTGTACTACATTCCTGACATTCCTTTGTTACTCATGTATGAATCTTTATGTAATTTTTTCCTTAACTTTAAGTTATGTCTGGCTTCTAGTGTTAATCAATTTACAATATCTATAGTATTTTGTATAGTGTAGTATTCATTAATATCTATAGTTCTCTTTATCATGTAAGAAAAAACTGGGGTAGGTACAGATAATAAACTATTCTTCTTGAATACAAAAGACATAAACTTACGAATCAGCGAATACTTACAGCAGCGGTTCCCAAAGAGTGGTGCACGCCCCTTTTATTAGTTAGGTTAGGTTAGGTTAGGTTAGGTTATTTAATTACGGCAAAGCCTCGAGGACTATCTGCCTAAGGGCAGGGACGCTTTCGTGGAAGACTTTCTAAGGGAAACTGGCTCGTATACACGTTTCACATGGGGAAAACCGCGAAAACGCCCATGCCTTTTATTAATCAGAAAACAGTTTTCGACGTTTCGCCAAAGTCCATACCTCATTAAATAAATGCAATACTTACCTGTAATTTTTAATTAATTTAAAATCATTAACTACTTAAAATTAGGCAAAAAAATAACTTTATTTGTCGTAGGTTTTCTAAAGGCTAAGTAAGGTTAGGTTAATTGAAGCAGCATACGAGGACTATCTGTCTAACGGTAGAGATGATTTTGTGGGGAACTCTCAAGGAAAACCGGCTCGTATTCACTTTGCACATTGATAAAATGCGAAAACTTATCATGCAGCCAACCCGTTCGTCTGAGATTATGCCGAATGCCACAGCTTCTATTCTATTCAAGGATCTTATCCACCCGACTACTGGTGGGGCATATTTTTAATAAAATTCTACTGATTTCGAGTGCGATTGGTTTGGCAAAGATTGATTGTGCCAATGCATGCCAGGCCTGTTTGCTTAAAGAAATGGTCATGGAGAATTTAAGGGAATCTGGCTTATATCTACGTTAAACATGGGAAAAAACACAAAATATTCTCATGCAGCCAGCCATTCACGAGAAATCGAACCCAGTTCGAAACACCAGCCTTCAGCTGTTTAGCCATTAGACCGCTGGAGGGCATATTTCGAGTTCGATCAGACACAATTTCTTCTTTTTCAGGAACAAAAAATATCATTAACAAACCAATTAATCTTTAATGATATACATATATACGTATTATTACTATTACAGAATTATTTTACATATGTAAAGGATTCCTATTTCAAAATTATTTTTTGTTTCACCTCCCCTATTTTTTCCCTCTACTACTGTAGGTATATACTTATGATTCGTGATACATCGCAACTAAACGCATGTTCGGCGCCATGCTAAGAAGTTTGAGAAACAGCATTATAGATTTTTCTGTATTCCTGATGATTCGCTGTCTTCAAAAATTACTTTTCTCTAGCTTACTTCATTGTAAGGCTATATGATACAATATTATAACACTTTTATATACATATTAATCGAAAATTATCAGCGTGCGGTGTCAAGTCAATTAACAGACTATTGGTAGTCATTTTAAGAGCAGACCAAAAATATGCGCAAAATTGAGACTGCGGGGAATAGCCTACTTTAAAGGTAAAATATATTTCAAACGGTCCTTTAAATTATTATTAAATAATAGCTAAGCAATCAATGATATTTTAATCAAACGTTTTGTTCCATCTAATATGTAAAATTGAAATAATATCACCGTATAAGTCCTTTTACAGATCTTAAAATTACACAAATCATCAGACCCAGTTTCTTCGGACAATATTATACTTTTGTTTACAATGAAATTAACTGTTTGTAACTGTAACCCGCAAGGGATAAAATGACATCAAACACATTTATAATAAAATAAAATAAATTGTTATATAGTTCAGTTCTGAATTTCTCTTGAATTTTCAAGAGCAAAATGGAAATACAGAAACAGCCTCGGTTAAAAAATTAGATTAAAGTTAAGAATGATAGACACTGCAAATACTTTTAGGAGTGATAAGATTTCTATTTACAGGTAAAATTAACGGCTGAGCTATAAATGAAAGCTCCATAAATTTCAAGTAACACCAGCCATTCTAAAGTAAAAGAATACACGTGATATTTTTTCTTAAGGTACTCGATATTTTTTAGAGTTATAGGCATTTTGGGTCTTATTGATTGTTCAATTATGGCTAGGCAAAAGGAATTATCTGGCTATGGGGAGTTATGTCTTTGCGGAAGATTTTTCAACGGATGGCTAACTGGTTTTTAATTAAGATCCAGAAAGGGAAGGCTAACAGAAAAGCAGAACCACTGTGGAACACCATTTCGTCGTCTAAGATCTGTTACTTGTTTTTGACTAACGTTTGTCCTCTGAATCCAAAAATAACCTCAGATTTGTCTAATAAGTGAACATTTTAAGCTTGGACAATTTCGCTGTAATTCTCTGGTCGTGCATTTCCAAGAAAGTCTTTGACAAAATTTTTGAATGTCAACCAAAGATTCTTTTGAAGTACTGTCATTGTTCCGATGAAATGTTAATCTTTAAGGAGGTTCCAAATCTGTGGACCATCAAACATACCGGCCTATATTGTTTCAAATGACAGGCTAAGAAATGCCAAAATTAGATATTTGAAACAGTCTCCTTCAATTGGCAAAGCTTTAACAGATTACTTCATAAGATCCGGTTTTATATGCAGAGGTGAAAATATAATGTTCTTTTTGTCGACAAGTGGCTGATGTTTACCAGTTTGTAGCAAGATATAGGCCAGCAGACAATGCTTGGATCATCAGATTTCAGGTTAAATCTTGGCGGCCAATTCGATCAAACTTTTCATGAACTCTGCTGACGAAGGAGGAAACAGATCACTTGGTCTACACAGATGATCCATTGGTGCATGTGATATTGCAACACATCTATAACACTCTCCATATGTTCATATTTTTCACAAAAACAAACTGAATGGCCTGTTGGGACTGCACCAAATTAATTTCCATTGTGCAGGAGGGTGCACCTCGAGAGCTCCGCTTTAATCTTTAGATAAACAATTACCATTGAGTTGCGTTATAGGCTGAAATTTCCAACTCTTCCATTAAACCACATACTTGTGCAATACATGGCAATACACAAATCCATCACCATTTCGAAAGTATTGTGGGAACGTGCTTTTTATTGATCGAAAGTCTTAGCTCCTTTTTCAAGCTTTCTCTTTTTCTCGTGCAGCCTTGATGCTAACAGCTCTGATGCTTTTTTGGATACTCCTAAATTTCGCGTCAAATTATTCAACTCAAGCTTGTCCAAGTCCTTACGAAAGGAATCATCAACTTCAAAACCTTCGTCGTTGAGGTTGATTTGATATTCACCAAAATAATACTCCTGCATTTCCAAAGAGAATAATTCATTGAAAACTGGCACCGGAAGTTCAGTTAAATGAGGCACTGGGCGTATAGCTGATGGTAAACTAGGATACTCTATTTTACATTTGTTATATCTTGACGTTTCTCACTATACAAAAGTAACAATCACATGAGTGATCTCTGGGTTCTCGCCAAATTATAGGTATAACAAACGGCAATTTAGAACGTGTTCTTTTCCTCCTCTTCCGTAAACTCTCGACACACTACTTGCACACATTATGAGAGGCCTTTGAGTTATCTTGACCCCAACGTTTCACTCTAGAATAGGCGAAACAGGCTTGTCTGACAGATATACTGATATGTGGCCTTTGACTGAGAATGGCAGAACTGCCACATATATAACAAAACGAATCAGGGCTGTTTGTACACCTTCGCCACAAACTGAACGCAGAGGTAGACTTAAGGAAATATTTCAGTTCATATATAAATAAAAACTAAACACTGCTAACCTTTTATATAAACAAGAACTTAATCTCCCCATCGGAATGCGCTTCACTCTATCAGAGAGACAAACAACTTCTCCATACAGTATCTCAGGCGTAACTGAACTAGTCTAGACAAGTATGCACTTGTCTCTGGTCTTCTACGGCGTCTTTCACACAGCACCAATTAGAGAGTTTATATCAGCCAACAAGAGAGTATTAGTACTTCCTATCATCCACCTTCGATGCCGGGGTGAGTGGTCACTTTCACATAAGGCGTAGAGAAAAACACTTGACATGGCAGAAGAAAACAGTACAATTTTGAAATCAGCATGCCCATTTAGCCCAAAAACCGAACTCAACAAAATTTGTGTTACAGATTATTCCGCTGGTAATAAATTCGTGGAGATCATTTTAAAGAAAACTAACTCACGTTTACTGTGTGCACCTGGGAAAATCCCGAAAAAACATATAGACAACCCATTAATGAATCCAGGACGAACTATCAGCGTTCAGCGGCTTTTCGTCCATTGGTGGGCCATTTTTAGGTAACGTGTCCTTTACTTGTATTCATGAGGAAAATAACGAAAGTTTTACTCAAGCCAACCGATCATGTCTACGAAGAGATTTTATTTCTCTGCTTTAGCTAATCGGGTGCTGAAGAAGTGGAATAAACATCCAGAAAAACTTCTGCTGAAAGTAAAATTCATATGCATCCGACATGTAAAATAAGCATGACTTTACTTTGATCTATACTGTACTTTTTGAAACCGTGGAAGTGCGTTTTATTAAATATCTTTCAGTGGGTCCAATTAAAATTTGTTATCAAAACCGAGAGCTATGAGAATATATTTGTGTTTGAAATAAGCAAACTAATAAAAATTTATAAAAATTGTTTAACTATTTAAAATTTAAGAAAAGTAAATGAGGAGAATTTAGTAAACGTCAATTTTTCTTAATTGCTCTTTCGTTTCTGAAAAAAGTTAGGAAAAAAATATTTATAGTCTAGAAGTCTTGAATGAGCGGGGAGACTTTTTCACAACTTTTTTTGCAATTTTACTTTTATTACAATGTTTCTTAAAAACGTTTCACAGTGAAAATTCTACAAATTTACTTGGATTATTAAATGAAGTCAAAGCGAAGAAAATATAGAATCTAAACTGACATGAAGTAATAAAAGATTACAAATATTTTTTTGGGCTGAGAGCTTGCATCAACTACAAAGGTCTGAGTGGGTACAATCAATGAACAGTAGTAATTTCATCGGATTCGATTTCCAGCAAAAGGACTGAGTGCATGGGCTTTGTTGTGATTATGCCCACGTGTAAAATGAGAATGACCCAGTCTCTGTTAGTAAAACCTTCACGAAGGGATCTTCATTTAGGCAGACATTGAGTTCCCGGTTCATCCTTTTTGCCGTTCCTTCTGTGTCCTTTTCATCCTGTGGTCAGCCCACCAGCGGCCGAGCGGTAAAGACGCTGAACACTGGTAGTTCGGTCCGAGGTTCGAATCCCGCGAACGGGCTGGCTGCATGGGCGTTTTCGTGGTTTTCCCCATGTGTAACGTGTATACGAGCCAGTTTCCCTTAGAAAGTCCTCCACGAAAGGCATCCCTCCCCTTAGGCAGATAGCCCTAGTGCGCTTTGCCATAATTAAATACACACACACACACACACTCATCCTGTGGTCAAAATCATGCTGATTCATCCCCTGCTATTCCCCAGCCTCGTCATCAGCAATTCATTTTGCTGGATTCCTTTCATTTTCTTCCCCTTTTCAAAAAGTGGTTCCTGAGCTCGGGAACATTTTGTGGCAAATACATGTTGGCCTTTTACATTTAACAATCTGATCAATATGTCAAATGTTGTGAAGTAATTTTAGAATGATACACAAACATAAAATGTAATTCAGTTTTCAATCACATATCTTTATTCTTAATTTGCTTCCTGATTTTCTTCAGCATTTCGGTTTAAAATGTTACTATAAGTTTATCCAAACCCGAATTTATTGAGTCCAGCTCTAATATTCTGAGGCAGATGAAATTAAATAATGAGAAATGTACAAAATAAACAATGCATCAAAAAGAACTTTTTACGGTAAATTGTCGAAACGAAGTGATTAATAAGTGTTAAAAAATGAAAGCTGAGTCAGATGAAAGGAGCAAGGCAGACCTTTCCTAAACCGTCATAATTGGTTAAGTGAGTGGTAACTGTCTGGGAAAGTGACTTTTCGAAAAGAGGATGAAATACAAGAGACAGCAATAGACAAATAGGCGCGATTTTCTGCCGGAATATTCTTCCGTTACATCAAGCAGACAACGTGCTTTTCCACAACTGATTAAGCAAACTTCGCATGACAGTTGCTATGCAGAACAAATTTTGTCTGAGAAAGTAGCTTTCAAAAGCAAGGATTTTTAATATAGGTTTTATGACGACGACAACAAAAAAATTAATTTATGGTCTCTCCACAGTGAAAGTTGAAAAAGGCTAATCAAGATCATTGTTTGTCAAGTGAGCAAAGTTAGGTTTTATACAGATTTTCTGCCGATATTGTCTAGTTAATTTTTTTAAGCATGAAAAAATTTGGAAATGCAAATGACAACTTTTTGATATGCTCTTATTATTTTTAAATTATTTTTTAGCCTGAATACAGATCTTATTTTGTAAAAATGTTTTGTTTGGTAGACGGAACTGTAAAACAGCAAGCTTTTACACATCACCATTGTTCTGTTATTTATGTACTGTAGGTGCAGATTGTGATATGATTCGTATTTGTGCAAATTTTGGTCTTTTACTGAATACATATATAAATGTATATGCATTTAAGACTATTGCATGCAATGCATCGCAATATTTTTTTGGCAAAGCATTTTTCAAAATATGCCCTCAGTTCCAGTATAACATTTTAAAAAATATTTTACTTTAGAGCACTTAACAAAGAAAGTATTTTAGCATCCTTTTAAAAGATACTATAAAGGCCCTTATTTTCGCGACTTTCACGAACCCGTCGTAATCGCGAAAATTAAAGCCTCGCGAAATACTTTTTTTAACAACTTTCTCAACTTTACTTAAGTACTTTTGAAGTTTTTCAACTTTCGGTTCTGTTCATATAAAATTCGCGAAATTTTCAACTCGCGAAATCACCGATATATTCCTTTTCGCGAAAATAAGGGCCTTTACAGTATTCAGACTAAGAAAAAAAAATCACGAGCGTTTTCAGAAAATATGCCCTTGTAAATTCATGCTTTTAATGTTCAGAAATAGGACTAGAGGCGAAGTTTTCCAATACTGAGTTAATATCTTACAGAATCCGAAAATATTTAAATACAAACAACTACCTTACCTGCAAAATTGGGTACTTAATATGTTGTTGTTGTGTTTATGATTCATCTATTCAGTGAAAAAGAAAAATTCTACAAAAAAAGAGCTAACAATTGCCAACTTTGGCACCATAATACAAATTAATTGCTATTGCACACGTATGACGTCGCTGAGTTTTATGAATGTCTATAAGCCGTAATTTTAAGAAAGGAGTTTTTTTTAATATATATCTTCTTGGCTTTATAGTTCGATTATGGGTCTATGAAATAATGAAAATGATGCTATTATACACAAGTATAATAGATTACCGAACAACCGTCTATGATGCAATTTACACGAAATGTAGTTTTATTCGGGTCAATCGAAGAGCGCATGGTGATGTTCGACAGACATGAAATCGTTAGGAATAGCAGTCGGCATTTGATTTGCAGTAAGTAGATTGTCATTTGTTAATGCCATCCAGTGGCTTTAATATCGACAGGCAAGATTAATCAATGTTTAAGCCTCACGCATTTTAAGCGACTATTATTTTTTGATTTTTGAATATTTGAAAAGTAATAACAAGTTAATAAATGTACCCATCTTTGATATTTTATATGCATAGATTTAAATTTTATGAATATATTATTTTATTAACTACAAAAGTGTTTTATATCTTCTTTTAGAATAACATAAAAATTAAAAATAAAGCTGAACGACATAACAGCCTATCTTGTTTATTTTTATTTCCAGTGTTGCGTAATAAGTTCTTTTGTTTACACGTACTGGACCGTCCGCAGTATAGTATATGCGCAACGCCCAATTTAACCAAAATTAAGCTGCTTTGTTTGTGTCAATTATTTTATAGTTGCTTTTATTGTATTTTTATATATTTGTGAATAAGAAGTTATAAAAGTATAGCAAAAAGATGCTGTCGCGAACCAAAGAGGTTAAATTTGGTTATATAACACGTGCGCATTAGATAATCTCGTCCTATTATTCTTTTATCTCTTATCTCGTCCTATAGTAGCCTGTGTGATATATTTAGTTCTACAAACTCTTAAGACTGTTATATTAATGAATGAAAAAAAAAAAAAAACTGAAGGTAGGGTTATTTTAATAACGGCAAAACATTCGATAATTATTATAACAGGAGGGATGTCTTAATGCAGAACGTTAAAGGGTTAAAGAGAAACTGGGTTATATTCACATAACAGAAAATCGCGGATACGCCATTGCAGCCAGCCCGAATACCTGGAATCGTGCCCAGGTCGAACTATCAGCAGACAGTGACTTTACAGCTCATCCGCTGAGGGACAGTGTGAAGGTAAACAATATTAAAATAAGTATAATAATTGATAAAATAATATATTATGTATATTATTAGTTAAAATAGATAAGAAAAACAAAATAGTGTGGCCCAAAAAACGAGAAGAAAGAACAGGCAGAAAAAAGAAAAAAGCTCCCAAATTAGGCAATTGGGTACTTTTCCGTTTCGCCGGCACAAATCGCGCCAACCAGACTTTATTGGCGAAACCACATAGTATACACATAAGAAATGTTGACAAATATTAGTTCTAAAAATTTTAAAGGTATAAACATTTTATTGTCGTTAAAATTTTGTAAAAAAGCCAATTAATAAAGAAATAAATTTGTAAAAAGACATTAATTTAATAATTTACTATGTTTTCATCGTACAACATCTTGATTTTCCGGTTTATATCACGTGACCCCAAATGATCACGTCAAAAATATGTTTGGAAAATATTACACTACGTGATGTTTAAATAACGCCTGCATAAATACGAAGAAACTACGAAACGTTTCTGAACTTATTTTACAGAATCGAAACAAACGTCGAGAAAATGGGATTTTGCTTCAGAATTTCTAATAAGAGACATAATAAGATAAAATGAAATTTTGATCAAAATATCATCATTTTAACCTCCTGAAGAATATTTTAAACTGAATGTATTTTACTGTGCTTTAGACTTTATTTTAGCTCAAATGAATTATCAATTAACTGGCACGACAAACGCAAGAGATCGATGTAGTTTTTATTAGCTTGGCTATATATTCCTTGCTAAAGAAACTGTATTGATACAAAAATGTGATAATTTAGTAAATATTTGTTCTAAAATATTGTAGCCAGAATTTACTTTACAATTTAGAAACACAGTACAGCTGCGTAAAGATAACCTGAATGAAAATATGACGATTCAAGAATTTGGAAACTTATTGTTAAAAAACTACCATTCTGTGAGATTTATACAGTTTTTTACTTTTTCTAACAATTCCCGTAAATGTTGCTACAGTGAAAGGATCGTTTACAAAGCTAAAAACCATTAAAATTTATAGAATAAATACGACTGGACGAACATGATTAAATTATCTTTCCGCTTCTTGCATTCGATCATGAAGATGCAAGTAAAATGGACGTGAAAAATCTAATAAAATATTTTGCCTCAATGACAGCACGCAGATGACTTCTGTGATTATGCATTTCATTAATCCATTAATTATTACGAATGTAATTCGATTAGTATTTTCTCTCCTTTTTAATTGGTAATGTTTATTAAGATTGTTTCTGTGTGGTTTTGTTGTTAATAAATTTTGTTTATTATTAAAATAGTCTTGGATAGCTTAAAACATTAAACAAAACTCAGTTATTTGACTAAAGGGGTTTTTAATTTATAATTATCTGTGCTAATATGCCATTTGGCGTGACATATATATTTATTTTTGGTCTCTAAGCACAAAACTTCTAGCCACATGCCGCTGCTGCCATCGGATTCATCTACTGCTAAGGAAATTACATATTTATTATTATTATTATTATTATTATTATTATTGCATGGAATAACTCAATAGGGCCTATACTACTGTTATAGACTGAAACCATTATTTGAGAGAAATGTGCGTCTGTGAGATGCAGTCATGAAAAAAACAAAATAATAAAAAAAAGAGAAAGAAAGTCTGAAAGGTTTCAGATTTTAAATTACGTCCAAAGGGGCGTTTTTTTTAACGTTTTGTGTGTCACCTTTATTTACTAAAAGTATCATGTTCTTCGCACTTAAACCATAAAATTCAGTTCAAGAGCAATATCGCAAAATAATTTTAAATTGAACGTATCTTTAGAATTTTCCATACACAGTCTGGAGATAAAAATGTGTTTTCTGTACAACGTTGCCGTTGCTCGCTTTGAAATCCTTGAGTTTGTTGATCAAAAATTCGTTAAAGGTTTGCAAAATATGAAATCGATAATAAAACAAAATCCAAATTTTAAATTTGGGCTTCAAGATGCCCATATTCGCAGTAAGATTACGTCATTCAAAATTCGATGGCTCTATGTACCGTTGTTTTATCACATGTATACATTTATGCAGATTCTTCATTTTTTAATTTCTTTAAATGTAATACAGTGCGATAAAGTTTGGTGGGAACAATTTGAATAATGATACAGCCTTTCAAAATTTTCAACGCATAATGCCAAAACGAAAATAACAGTCCTTCAGGGCAAATTGCCCCTTTGGACTAAAAAAAAAAAAAAAAAAAAAAAAAAAAAACCGTTGGCCGCCTTGTGCCGTGTTGGTGGATTTTCAGCGGTATTTGCCTAGAAACTAAAAAAAACTTTCTTGCTTATAATGCTAAAGTGTAATACCACGACTTTGTTAAATGCAGTCAAAAGAAGTATGAAAAACGCAACGACAATTTATTCCAACTAATGAGCTGCCCAGCTATAAAGCTATTAAGCTAATGTTAACCTATCCTTCTCCGTTAAGTCCTAAGTATCCAGAATTGTAGGTTATTAAGTTCTGTAGATTTTAAAGTCCCCTATCAACGAAATTACACTGCTGGCCACCCAAATTGCAACACCAAGAAAGACAAGAGATATTACAACAAAATTTATTTAGTAGATAACATGTTGACCAAGTATCAAATGATTAAATTTAGAGACTTCTGTGAAGTATGGTTCCTTCCAGAATCAGTAGCCAGAGTAGCCGCCATTGTTGGAGATCACCGCTGCCGCACGCCTCGGCATTGATTCAAAGAGACTTTGGATGAGTTCTTGGGATACAGCAGACCAAGCAGCTTCTACACGTTGCCAAAGTTGATCTGGTGTGGCAGCTTGGGATGTAATCGGGGGCAATAGTTCAGCAACCATGGACCACATGTTTTCTATCGGCGAGAGATTCGGAGAGCAAGCCGGCCAGGGAAACAATTCAATCTGGCGATTGACGAAGAACCCTTGGACAATGCGTGCCACGTGTGGTCGTGCAGTATCCTGTTGAAATATGACTGTGGGCAAGCCCTGAAGGTAAGGATGGACAACTGGCTCCAACATCTCGAAGATGTAGCGCTGAGGGCAATGCCTATTAGTACCGGCAATGCGTATTAGAGGAGTGCGAGAAGTGCTATCCAATACCGCCCCATACCATAATACCCGGTGCAGGACCAGTGTAGCAGTTCATAACGCAGCTGTTCAGCATCCTCTCTCCACGCTGTCTCCAGACTCGAATCCGACCATCGTGGTGTTGCAGACAGAAGCGTGACTCATCAGAAAAGACAATTTCATTCCATTCTGCCGTCCACATTCTTCTTTCATCGCACCATTGGCGGCAGAGACGTCTGTGGTTCTGCGTCAAGGGTAGACGAAGCAATGGACGACTTGCGGACAGACCACTCTGCTGTAAATAGCGTCGAATGGTACGTGCAGACACTGGATGATGCGTTACAGACTGAATGTGCTGTGCTATGGATCGTGATGTGACTGAGCGATGCGTCACTGCCATGCGCACAATATTCATGTCATCACGTGAAGTGGTGCACTGAGATGGATGCGATCGAACACGTCGGTCCGTCGTACCCTCCTGCATCCAACGGTCGCATATCCGCATTACAGTTGTTTGGTTTCGTCCAACACGACCACCGATTTCCCTGAAAGATAATCCACACTCTCGGTAAGCCACTATCCTTCCTCTGTCGACCTCGGATACTTGATCAAACGAGGATCGATGTTTACTACGAGGCATAAGTGATGGTTTTTTTTTTTTTTTTTTTTTTTTTTTTTTGAAAAAGCCATAAGAAAAACACAATTGCCGAACTTGAAATCGTCGAAAGTTCCAAGCCTTAAATAGCGCTTTGAAGTGGCGCCAAAAGCGCGCGTGATGTGCGTCTGCGCTGAAATTCTAATCATTTGCATATCTCACCTCCGCTAATTCATGTTGTAAATTTCATGTTATTTGCATTCTTCCTTCAGGGGGTTGCATTTATGGTGGCCAGTAGTATATTTATTCATGTAAGATTACTGACAGATTCAAAAGAGAAAGATATTAATTTATCCTAAAAATCCATTTTTATTGGTATGTGCTTGTTACCATATAAGACAAGGAAGGTAAAAATTAATAAGTATTGCCAAAGTAATTGCCAGTATAAAAAAAGGAATGTCATTTACTTAATAAGGAATAAATAAGATACATTCTTTAAAACACTAAATAAAACAAGATTTTAAGTTAAGAGATATTTTACAATTTTTTTACAAAATATTAAATTTTACTTGTACATATTTTGTTTTAAGAGTTTAAGGGAACTCGGTACCTTTTGAATGATTTTTTTTATTTAAGAACTTTTATCTACTTTTTATGAATAAGATTAAGTGGCTTTATGAGACAAAATGGTTTTAAGCTGAAAAAAAGTTTTTGTGCAATTAATTTTTGTATAATTTTAATTTTTTTAAAAAAATTCAATAATTAAAAATTCTTTCTTCTTCCACAATTTTTAATATTTTTGCTTCAAATTTTTATTGTATTTATAATAGTGTTCTTAATAACTTTATGGATCGATTTTGCAAGTAATGAATTACTTTCTGAGAAAAAAAAAATAAAAAGTACATTTTTATATAAAAACTTTAAAAAAAATGATTTCAGTGACATTTTCACTTCCAATAATTATTCTTTTCAATATTTTTCAAAACCCATCCTAGATTCTATTTAGTATATAATTTTAAATAAGCAGTAAAATATTTATAAATAATTTGGTCCATATCTGAACAAGTTTTAGGACTTTAAGTAAAAGGATATATTGAAAAATTGCAAACTGAGAAAACTTTGTTTAAAGAATGTAGACTGTCTGAATGGTCATTAAATCATATCAAATTTCTTAAAAATTTTATTAGTGAATTTCAATACATATATATATATATATAAAATAAAACTTAGTACTCCTCAATTGATTAATATGAACATAAATTACAAGCTTTTGTTTAAAACCTTATCTGGCTAGAAAAATTGCAAAAAAAATCATAAAATGCAAGTAGAATTTTTCTTTGCCTGTTTTTGTTTTTTAAAACAAGCTCAAAACAATTTTAATGCATGAATTAATTATAATATTTTTTCTAAAACGCTTATAATCATCATTAAACATATTAATTTGTCATTTTATTCATTTTTTAAAAGCAAAATTTGAAATTTTAACAGACATAAAACATTTTATTTAAAACCACTCAGCAGCTTATGTGATTCCTTCTCTTATTTTAGCCATATCTTCTCGTATATAAATTGCATTTTAAATTAATTTAGGTGCATTTTAATTAATTAAAGATTTTAATGTTTGTTCCAGCACAATTCATGTGTAATCACAGATAATTTAAATTTTTGAAGAAGCATAACAAATTTGACTGATAATACACATAAAATTATTTGCTGAGCTCACTATAAATATATAAACTTGCCAGTTGAAAGGTGAAAAAAGAATTTTTTCCAACTTTAATTTGTATTTAAATAAATCAGTATATACACATAAACAGAGTTTTTTATAGTTGGAGTCATATTTAATTACACTCCTTTTCATTTACACTGATTTTTAGTAAGTTACTGAAAAAATTAAGAAGTAAAAATAAATAAATAAATAAATAAATAAACATTGAGGGGGTGTGGCATTTAAAGGGGTGTCAAAATTTTTAAAAACCTTTTTATAGCATTTATTATCGTCAGATCATTTCAAAATTTCTCTTCAGTGTAGTAAGGGTATTAAGGTACATTTCCAGCAAAAAATTGAAAAATCGGTAATTTCATTGATTTTGGGGTACCGAGTCTCCTTAAACTGAAAAATCACACGAAATACATTCTAAAAATTAATACACGTCTTCCCTCCATTATGTGGCATTTTTGAAAATAATAACTTCTTTCCTCTTTCATAGATTACGATCCTTTGGTTTCATGATCGTATCGCCATCTGTCGGTTGAAATTTGAACAAATAGAATCCTATTTAATATATTTCATTCGTTAAAATATTCACAGTTTACGTGATTTATTTTGCCTGCCCTGTTTAATTTAGCACACATACTTCCTTAGTAGTATATTTGTTTGCATACCTATTGATCTAGAAATTACTATCGGTGCTTTATCTGAAATCTGAATTATTTAGATATTTTCAATTTTACTCGTATTTACTTATTTATTTATTTTGTTCTGTTTCCGAGGTTATTCTTCATTTACCTTGATTTAACTATTAAACCTCTAATTATCTCGAATTATCCGTATTACCATAAATATAAGTAGAACGGTAAATAAAGAATAATTAAAATTAGTAAAAAGCTAAATAAAATATTAATAAATTAAGTTGCAATAATAACAAAAATTTTTTTAATAAATTATTAAAAATAATAATAAATTAATAAAATTAATGAAATATTAATAATTTGAAACAGTGCTAAACAGATAAACGATAAATTAAAGGTACCAAGAAGTTTAACTATAAAATCAAGGAAAATTAATGGAATCGTGAAACGAATAGAAAGTAAGTAACTTAATGGTAGTATGATGTAATACCAAAGATAAAAAAAAAGTAAATATTATAAGTAAATATTATATATTAAAGTAAATTATATGTTGAGTATTATTTTTCCTACCAGACAAACAGTGTTCTTTTATTTTGACTTCTAACGCAGTCGAAGCTTTCATGGTTGGATGGGTACAGCCGGTAAATATTCTACATGCAAAAGTGGTCGATTTTTCATATGGACGATGCTTTCTGAACCTTTCAAATTTTCTTGCGTATATTGTGCTTTCAGGAGAAGTGAGATAGGTATGCATTCAGTAGCTAGTGTAAAAACTAATTTTGCTTAATTTTTAAAAGAAATGTTTCATGAATAAAAGGTTTTTTTATTTAGAATTCTGATATCTCTGAATAATTAAGGAGTACAGGAGCCAAGCTCCAGCTGAATTTAAGCAATGGATTCTCAGTTTATTCTCGTGCATGTTTTATGTCGTTTTACGGGGTGCTATTTCAAAATGAAGCGCATTTAATACACACAGAGTAGTTTTTCCTCTTTAAGAGGAAGCAATGTGCTTGCATTTTAATTGGTTTTCAACGTCCTAAATTAGCATAGAAAAATCTTGTTATTTTAATTTTAAGTGCCTGATATGTACATGTTTTACTTTCTTTCAAATTAAGTTCGTCAGATGTGGAATATTTGAATTTCAACCTATCTTTTTACTTCAGTTTTGTTGGAGCCCGAAGTTTTGGCTGCTGTTCTTAAATTCATTAGCATAGTTATGTACACTTTTATGCTTCGAAGTCGGAACTCAGTTGAAGAGGACTGGAATATTATAAGTTGCTTCTATACTGACTAGATTTTAAGTACTAGACTTTTAATGACCAGCATAACGAATATTTGTATATAATTTCTGAATTGCCTTTAGTACCCTCTTTTAACTAGTAATGTAAATATTCCAGCTTAACTTATTCGAGAATGCTCTTATGCTTTCGTTTTTTAGAATTTATTATTTAAAGTATGCTTTTTTCTAAAATGAACTTGATTTAATTGACTGAAGATCGAATTAAATGACAAATTAATTGTACTACACTTATTTTGTTAGTGAAGTCTGAAAACATTAAAAAATCATGTCTTCATTTTTGTTAAAATGCATTCACTTCGATTAATACTTAATGATTAGCCATGTGATTAGAATATCTTATAATTCTTAAAAAGTCTACATTTAAAAAATAATTTATACTTTATTTTAATATGTTGTTTATTTGGCCCTTTCTTTTGATTTATTTCACAAATTCATTATCATTCAAATATAATTAAGACACGTGGCTCTGTTGATAGATAATTTTTGCTGTTCCTTGAAGAAGACCAAAGAATTTTCAATTATTTATTTTAATCATATTCATTTATTATATTATTTTTATTTCGTCATTTTATTGGATTGCTTTGTTTTTGTTCCAGTTTTGATGCATTATTTTTTTTTTTTTTTTTTTTGTTGTTGTTTTTGTTTTGTTAGAATGTTAACCAAAAAAATCTTGTCTCTCCTGCTGCCTTTAATTTAAGTCACTAAATTATCTGTAGACTGGACTGCCTTAAGACTGTACTGAAGCTGAAATGCCCTTCTGTTTCTTAAATTTTACAATGCATTTGTTAAAGCGTTTAAATTATTCAATTAGGTAACACTGGATGTTTATTTCACCGGAACGAACTTGCTTAAAATGCAAAAATTAGTATCAGAAATTAAGGCAAAAGAAATGTATTAATATTTCTGCTTATTATGCATTACTTCGTTAAAACTGGAGCTCAAACATTGCTTGAGCGTTTTATCTTATTTGAAAGCATTTCGATTATCAAACCTAATCAAATAGTCATGTTTTCCGATATACACTTTTGTTCAGTTTGATTTGCTAGTGATAGAAGATGTTTCATTCAGGTACAAGATGGATGCTAAATTACACGGTTTTAATAAATTTGTCTTGTTTACATACTTCGCAATAAGAAATTAAGTAAAAACATATCTTTTAAAGCAAACAAACTGCAGTTTTCATATTCGAAATCTTATTAAATAATAACGATCCATGTAATAACAACGCAGATTAATCTTTTTTAATTTAATACCACGAATGAATCTTGGAAATCCTAAAAATACCTTCTTCTCCAATCTGCGACGGATGCCCGCAGAAACCAAGACAAGACAGGCTTAATATGCAAATTCAGTCAAAGAGGGGGGTTGTAATACTTTGTTGTCAACACAGCGCCGAAACCGGCGAGTTGCCGCCGAAGTTTCATCGCCTTCTTTTAGTAAATGATCAATCATGCCGGAGTCAGAGAGCCTTTCCATCTTTTAACTTTAGCCACAGTAATTAAAGGGACATGCAACGGGCGGGACTGAGGCGAGCGCGCGCCGCCACTAACGGGAGGGATTCAGACAATGCGAGATATTGTTGGGACTGAAGCGCAAATTCCACCACCCCTATTTCAGAAGAAGATTTTGAAGTGAATGTATACTTGGAGGAGTTACAGTATTCTATAATATATGCCATTCATTTCTAAAATAAATGACAGTTACATCCCAGACGCACATCACAGGGACAGCATGAATTTTAAGTTCTGAAATTTGTTTAGGTGGTGAAATTTCCCAAATATTGTATAATTTTCTTTGAAACTATACTTTGGCACGTACGGACAAAACACGTAGAAATTAATTTAACTGTTATTATAAATATAGTTTCTGAAAAGTACATTTTTATTTTGCTAGATGTGTCCAGATATTTCAATAAATTATTTTAATTATAAAGCAGATTATTAAAATTATAGTACATGTCGCATAAAGAAAATACATTCTGCCATAGTGAAGATACGGCCACGCTCTGAAAAGAAATATTTTAACTGGAATAAAATTTCCTTGTCATGAGGAAATTTATTTAATAAAATTAAGAACTCTTGCATTTCAAATAAAATTCAATTTTCACAGCGAGCTTTATTTGAAATACAGTAGCATACTAATTTAATTTCGGCCTTAAAGTAATGAATTGTCATTAAATATTAAATTCAGTATAAAAAAGCGGTAAGTAGTTGATGAAAATTATAGAATATTGCTCTTTGCTTAGAATGGAAATTGTATTAGCTGCTTATTATTCATACTACAAATGATGGAAAGGCTATGTTTCCCTATAATTAGACATTATATTGGATTTTCTACGGTTTATTGGTTGGCCAATTAATCCAGAAAAAGCAAGCAATGGCCTAAAAGGGATAACGTCATAGGAAAAATTCTAATAGAGACAATTTGACATGCGGTTAACACGTGAGAAAAACCATAAAAATTACACGCAGCGAATTCGACTGCGCGAAGTTTGCGTGTTCATTGAGAACTGAAACTGGAGAGTACTACCAGTTTTCCATGGCTATGCTCGTTGGTGGTATTTCATTTTGAGAAAACTAATGAGTGTTTTAAATTACACATGGGAAAACCTAAATAAGATTATTATTGTGCTGTAGATTTAAACAGTGCAATCTCAGAATGGATGGAATCCGGTGAAATGACGAATAAAGCATAAAGTTTTAGTTCAAAACAGAATTGCTCACAATTAAAAGATTATTAAAAAGTGATAAAAATACAGTTGTAACGGTAATTATATTTTCTGACCATTTTTTAGAATACTTGTAATTTCTGCAAGTTTTCCGGGCCTGGATGCATGCATTGAAATGTGTATCCTTTTTGGTTCCGTTTGGTAGGTTAAAGTTAGGTGTAAGTAAAGGGGCCACCTATTATTTACTCTCAGTAAATAGGTTAAGGTCCATTACACTAGCTATCCAGATTAACAACGTTTTCCTGGTCCCACGGTGCCGTTCTGGTGTCGAGGTGCTACTGTTGTAGTGCAAACGACATCCCAAGTTCTCCCACCTCTGGCGGTGTCACCGGTTTTCCCGACTTATGTCCGGACTTACAGAATTAATGATATATTTATGTTCAACATTTACATTCAATGGTTACGTAGCTGTTACATAATTCAGATTGCACCATTGTAAACTTAAGCAAATTGAATATTTGTTGTTTACAGCTGTGTGCAGTTTATTGGATATTTTACGATTGTGAATACAAATGATACAGATGACCAGTCATACAATTCGTTGACCTATGACATGATATGCATTCAGTGGTTATGTGATTTTATTACTGCTTATTTGCAGTATGTTCACACAATAGTTACCATATGATTACACTACTGCTTAAATAATGATATTTTTTGACAGATCGAGCAGGTAATTTAGAATCTATGTTTGATTACTAAACATTCCGCAAGCCTGGATATTCAGTTCATACATTTTATTCATTGATACAGTGTATACACACACAATGGTTATAACAGAATTACACTGATACTTGAAGTATACATTATATGCACACAAGTGTTACAACAGTGTTTACATTGTTGCCTAAATATGATCATGTATTTTGTCCACTTACGCAGTGTATACATACAGTTTCTATAACAGGATTACATTAATGTTGGAATTATGCATTTTATATACCCAGCGGTTGCATCTTGATAACACTAATGCTTAAGTGATATGTACTTGGGCAGGTGGAGCTTTTGCATCTCGGTTGGAATTGCACATTATACATAATTTACATAGAATGGCTGCAACAGTAATACATTACACTGTTGCTTAAGTAACATGTTTACCTACTTGGTCTGGTGGGGCATTTAATTGCGTACAATATGATTGCATGTTCATCACATCTGGCCATTCGTTGCTTAGAGATACAATCCATGTACTTAATTCTTTTCTCAATGCATATTCACGTTCATGTTCTATTGAGATTGCAGTTAAAGTTGAGCTTAGAATCAGCCAATTACACATTTTAACCTATGTAGTTGTTAATGCCTGTTTAATAGTTTGTTCAACTATGTTGTATTGCACACTTTGGTTATTGTTGAAATATTTTAGAGCAGTTGTGATTTTCCCGTATTGCTTCACTGATCTCTACTTACTCCCTTCATACCATTTGGATGGAGACTGGAAGTGATTTGAAGTATTTTGATTACTTGTTGGGACCACTTTCAAATGGAAATTCAAACAATAATCATTAGGAACTTCCCTCTGCATATTGATTTGGGCGGGATCCCTCTGTATTACTTAGTTCTTCTACTGTATTACTTAGTTCTAGTCTCATACTATTCTTGTTCTTGACACGGAAATTTGAAAGGGGAATTATTGATTAAATGAATATTTTTGGCCCCAGAAGTTTATGATTTAATTGTAATAAGAGAAGTTGGCGATCTTTTAACGTAGTGAATTACATTTTACACAATGTTGCTGTAATAACATAAATAAATTAAATCTAATAAAGGAAAATATCTTTATCATAACGCAAAACTTAATATATTTGTACTATTACCTTGCATGTATATTAGCCTTGCTAGCAATTAAAATGAATATGTCCCAAATTTTTAATTAAAAACCAAACATTTTAGCAATAGGAAATCTAGGGTATAATCAAGAAAATGGATCTAATAAATTATAATTGCCTTATCTTGAGCTACTGTTGCAGATGATGAACATGGAATTATTTTTTGCTCTTTTATTTTGTGAATACGTAAGGTTTCTGATATTTAATTAGCTAGTTAGGGGTAAATTTTCCTCCCTACTAATTTCTCCTTTTTATTTCAATCCAGATTTATACAAATAATGAGTTAAAAGGGATTGTTACATAGTTATACTAATCTGGAGAGTGTTCAAATGTGGAAGATCAATTGCAAATCCTGTTATAACCCACCAACACAAAATTTCTTAAATTTGCATTTGCGTACTAAGCTATAAAATATTTATTCTATAACCCACCAACACAAAATTCCTTAAATTTGCATTTGCGTACTAAGCTATAAATAATTATTCTGTAGTAGAGGTAGACTATTAGAATGTACTTTACTCGGATTCAAGTGAGAATCCAGTTAACTTTGAAAGATTTATCCCATGTCGTTTAGTTAAGTGTTGCTTTTCTGCACTTAGATAAATTATACATTAACTGTTTTGTTATTAATGTGTAAATGTGTTTGACTTCGCAAAATGTTATTTTCTATGACCAAGATGTTTAAATCAATTTTAGGTATTGTTGTTAGTTCTTTGTTTTTATTCAGTTTTGAATTTATATGTGTTAAAGTATTGTCAAACGCGATAACTCGCCAGCAGATACTTAAGACTAGCTAGAAGTTATTCTTAACAGGAGTGTGGAAACCGAAACCTGTATTAATGTTATTACACAGTCTGGATGGTATGGTGTTTAAAGAAGACTATCTCACATGCAGTAACCAATGGGTGCTGGTTCTACTTCCTTGCAAGTCTTGGTAGTTTATATTGTTTCTCTTCTCTTTGGTAGGTATACATCATTTTACTACGTCTGCTGCACGGTAGGGAACTTTCTTACTGAAGGAGGAATGTGAAATTATCACTGGTTTGACCTTTTTAGGCAAATACCTAAACGGTAAGTGTTCAGGGTTAAAAAAAATGTGTCACGTAAAAATCTGCTGAATGAATCTTATCCAAGAATATCTCGATGTTTAGCTTTTGCGAATGCGAAAGTAACCAAATCTAAACACCGGTTAAGGTTTTTCGAAAAAGTGTATTTAAAAGGCTATAGTTCGCCCTAGTACACAGAAATCGAGACTTGGAATTATGAAATAGACTAGTGCTCATGCAGGTACTTATGACAAATTACAGCTAAGCAAAATTTTGGAAGATTTCAAAAGTGCACTACAACAAAAAATACTACAATAAAATTTACGTCAAATGACGCGTTTTTTTTTTTTTTTTTTTTTTTTTTTTTCCCGCTGGAGATATAATCGACATACATGTTATTCTAACTTTGTTAAATTATTCATCATTTTGACTTTACACATATAGTAATACTTGCGTGTTCTGCTGCATTCGATTAGTAAACGGAATTTCTTACAAATTATTAACCGAAAGCGATGGACAACACACGAGAGAGTATTTTAAAAAATATGTATATCGATAATTTGCTGTGCTAATGTTTCCTGAATTTATTCGAAAACTAAAAAGAAACTGAAACTATTGTGATTTTTCGTCCAACAAGAATGAGGTGTTAAATAGT
This sequence comes from Stegodyphus dumicola, assembly GCF_044657685.1. Classification (NCBI taxonomy): domain Eukaryota; kingdom Metazoa; phylum Arthropoda; class Arachnida; order Araneae; family Eresidae; genus Stegodyphus; species Stegodyphus dumicola. Next base: position 194,233,147 of record NC_140780.1, read on the forward strand.
TTATTGTAAGATTATTTTTACAAACATATATAATAAAATAATTTTAAAAAAATGATTTGCAGTTTATAAAATTGCTGGATAAAATATTGAATATCAACAAAAAATAAAGTTTACCAAAGTAAAAAAGGAATTTAAAATTTAATATTTAAAGAAAATAGTATCCTACAAATATCTGGAAGGTGTAAATTTGGCATCATTCTCGGTGAATATCATTTTAACAGGTCCATTTAATTGGAACTTTACCTTACTCTATATGGATCTCGTTTTCAGTCCAAGCAATATTACTTGCACTGCATTCGAATTTCAATGCTTTGAAAACAGCGTATTCTCTTTTTGCGATCTCTATATGCATTTAGCTGCCTGAAGTGAGTTAAATTTTAGAAAAATTTAAGTGTTTGGAAAAATGCTAGAGTTTGCATTCAAACTCTAAACTGGAGACTTAGCGACTTAGACTAGCTGACCCATAATGTTTAGCCAGTAATTACTCATTCTTGTTATATAAGAAGATGCAATAGAAAAAACTAATTTTGAAAGTAGGACTTGTATAACACTAGTAGGATTTTGCTTGTATTAACATCAATCTAAGGTTTCAATTCCAGCCTTCAGATTTAAAAAAGTATAAACTGGTGGCTATTAATTAATTGGTTTTATATCCTTCAATGAAACAGCCAGGAGATAGTCTGCAATTCAGCATTTTATAGTTACAATTCATATTTGCTTAACTTCATAATCTTTAACTGCAAACAGGTGTCACGTGACTGCGCTTTAGAAATAAGAACGATTGGCGTAGCATTTGGTTGCAAAGTAAAATAAAACTTTTTAAATCTCTTTAATAATAGCTTTCTTTTTTTATAATTTAACCTCGTTTTTCTAAAAAGGTATAACTCAATGAGAGTTCTAATCACAAGAGAAATGCACTAACCTTTTTCTTTTCTTTTTTTTTTTCATGAAAAAAGCCGATCCGTATATGATAGTCCCAAAATCGACAGAACTTTATTTAATATCTCTGCCAATCGAGGTTGCTTTTTTACTTAATTTTAAATTTATCAGAGTTTTTTCTCTGTTTTAGAAAGTTAATACTTTTTTAAATTACATAAATTTGTTAAATTGAAAATATTCAAATGAACATTTTAATAAAAGTTTTAATAATATTGCAACAGACAACGTATATTTAATGATAAGTCACAAACAATCTACGTTTATAAAAAGGTTAAGCAGGTTTTGAGAGCACCGTTGACGTTCAGTGGTAGAACATGCATAATCAGACTGAGAACTTCTAGGGCTGGTAATCATTTTTTGTTAAAAGCTTAAAAATGAAGCTTAGCATAAATAAAATGTATACTAATTCTCTTAACAGTTTCGCATGCAGATCAGATACCTCTATGTAAAAGATTCGAATATAATATTGTCGGTCTATTAAGTATAATAGAAAGTTTAAGCAGAAACAAGGAACTATTAGATACAGCATATACCACTGATACAGCATGAATGTAAGTTGGGAGACTGTTCTTTTTCGAGACCTAGATTTTTATTAAATTTCTTCTTAGAAACCTGCTAGGTACTGAGAACTTCTATAAACCTTCCGCTTTTTCACTTATTTAAGGAATCTTTCAACAAATTGAGTTTATTTCAGCGTAATTGTCAAGAAATATATGGACTAGGGAGATGTCTGTTCAACAGAGGTAATCAACAAATATGGTGCTCATTTTGAATATTTTTAAAAAGCAGATGATATAAAAAGTGACATAAAAATGCAGAAAGGGGGCCTATCAAATTCACAAATGCAAACATAAGTGCAGATGAAATTGCTTTTCCTTTAAGTACTTAATACTGTTTTGAAGGAAACGGTGTTGGAACACAAAATTATTCGAATCGCGTTTGTCAGCACTTTCTGTTTTCCCCTCCATTTTCTGCAGGTATTTTTGTTTGCTGTAAAGTCATCATGTGCCAATAAGATAACGGTATAAATAGCAGACTTCAGAAGAAGTGCTCTTGTCTAAATGTTAGAATTTCATCACATTTGTCGAAACTTTGTAACAACTTCTTAGGCTACATATAGTCCAGAACTATCTATCATAAAAAGCAAATTAAAAAAATTATAGTTCTCAAAATTGTTTTATCTAGGAATTTTATAGTCCTCAAAAAAACCTTTTTATATTAGCAGTTAAATGTTAATGCTATTTACGAACGTTAAAAGACTCGTAACATATTATTTCAGAGAGGAAATTCTGAATCGATATATTATTGTACTTTCATTTGACTAAAAACTATTTTTGTGTGTGTGTGTTTTGGTTAAGAACTTTTCTTCTTTTTTCATTTCAACTCTAAAACGGACTTGTAATTCCAAATTTCTCTAAAACAAGTATTTAACCTAGTTTAAATAACATATTAAGAAATGTGATAATTATTTGGCTAGAAATAGCGTTCTATAACACATGATGAACTTAAACTCAGCAGATATCATTAATGACTAAACATACTCATTAAGTAGACATCATTAATGAATCAACGTATTAATTAAACAGACATCAAGAAGTAAAGCTGTTTTTATTCATTTTATTTTTAGAACATCTTGATAATCATCAGGTGAGTATAATTACATTTTTACTTATTGAAAAAGAAATTAATGCATAGTTCGAAAGTACTACAAGAACATTTAGCAAGTGAAATTGTATCCCGTTTTAAAGTTATTACCTGTATATTAAACGTTACTTTCACATTACAGATGCAATTTACTTAGTTTCAAAAGTAGAAGATTGTTGAAATTATTTAGTTATACTTCATTTTAAAATTATAAGAAGTATTCGCACATTGATCTTAAAACTGCCTCATTATTAAATTATTGAATATACGATTAGCTGATGACTTGAATCTCAGGCAGATTAGTTTGAACTTTCTTAAGCTTATAAGGTATTTTCTCCCTCCTTTCTGCGTGCCTTTGTGATGTAACTGTAAGCACACTCGACGCGTGTTCGAGATGTCCAGGTTCGAGTCCTGGTGAGGGCATTGTTCATTTTTCACCTTCAAAATAACCCAATGACTCTACAAGCTAAAAAACCAGGTACTATTCTTATACGTACTATATGCGTATTGTCCTATTTATTTCCGAAATGGTGAAGATAATTTAAGTTTAAATAAACATTGATCTGTGTACATATAAGTATATATGCATGATTAATGAAACCTTCTAAAAATTTTTTCATGATGAATCGCTAATATAATCGTCATTAATCTTCTATCTTCATGGTTAATGCTTGCGACATTCGTTTATTTAATAGATTTAGGATTTATGGGATTTCCTAGCATATATATATAGTGGTTAACAGGAATCACCTTATTGATTATCAATTGCTATTTGATTCAAATTACTAATTCGAAGATAATTAATTCAAAGCAGTTTATGTCTACCCGATGCAATCTTCCTTCAACAATCGGCTATCTCCCCCCCCCCCCCGAAAAAGCTTTTGATTGCTTTCAGTGAATGTTAGTTTACCTATAAGTAAGCTGATAACTCTTTATCAAGGAAAAAAAAAAAAAAAATAGTTAACCCTAAAACCTAATTAAAGTAAACAGGGACTGTATATTCAACTTCTGTATACGGATTTCTCTTCCTTTTGTATAGCATTTCCCATATAAGAGGGAAATCCCACAATCCCCGTATAAAAAAGCTCTGAATCCCATTCTTCCCGCGAACTCGACGACGCGTGCGGGAACCTGCGTCGCTGTTGGTCAGGGTGACGAATGACTGCTACTGCGACGTTGAGCAAACAGTCTAGACATCCTTTACCATAGCCGTTTATCATTCCGAACTCCACGGGCGAAAATTTATAACCTATGGGTCGCAGCCGGAAGTGTCTACAACATAGCAGATATAACGTTATCGTTTGGGTTGTAGTTCTGGCCTCGTGCCACCAGGGGGAGGTCAGTGCAAAGATGAGTTGTGGTTGCCATTCGTCATTCTATTATAGAGCCTTGTCCGACTTTTCTTACGCCATACTTTATTCTTTCCGACTTCGAGCGAAGACTTTTTATTTGTATCTATCTATACATATAAATATCGGAGTTGTTTTTTGCTTTCTCTTTCACTACTTGGATATTTCTTGTGCGGTGCATTTACGACTGTTATTTTTGGGGGTGGGTTTTTCTGTTGGATGGGGCATTTGATCAATCTGTTTCCGAGCAACGAAAAGAGTCCCACATTCTTTCATTTTGGCTTTGTTGTGTTATTTAGTCTATTGACACAGAGTATGGTAGACTAGAGATTTGTAACTTCTAACATTAATTCTATCGCATTTAATCATACTATCTGAAAGTCATTCACCCGCTTTTTTGATATGGACAGTTCCCCCTTTATCTATGTTTACAGGAATCAGTACTAATGTTTTAATTTGAATTCTATAGAATTGTTAACATTAAAGTTATTCAAAATGTTTGGAGCGAAATTAGAGCAAAAAACTACTTGAATTTAATTGCAGTGAAGGTTACAAATAATATACAAGCCAAGTTTATTTTCAGTTCTTAGATTAGAAAAACTTTACGATTATGAAAATTCGAAATTTAATAAAATAAAAATGTATTTTCGGGGACAACTGTATTTTTCACTTTTGGTAATAAATCCCTTTCAACAGCAAATTTAAATTTATTTCTATAATATTTAACACTATTATTTGTCAAATACAATATTATTTTGTCGGCAACATTACTTGCCAAAGCTACGCCCATTCTGTTCGCTCTCGAAATATGATTTTACAGTAGACGTTCCTCAGAAGTTAACAAAATCAAAAGTGTGAACTGAGAGCCAAACATCTATCTTTTCAGAATTTATCATGAAAAAAATACTTAAATAATTCGCTTTTTTAAAATTCAAGTACATGATAAAGGAAATTTTAGTCTGATTAAATCAACACGATTTTATGAAACATAAGTATATCTTTGTATACTTAAACATTTATTTATTTAATTAAGATTGAGCTACCCTGAAAATCAAAGATTTATCTAAGATTGAAATGGACATGTGTCATGTTTTCAAAGTTACTTGGGCGAATTTTCGTTGTACGTAATTAAAAAAGAAAAGTTTTACATAACTAATTCTTTGTAGATTAATAAACATGTTGAAAATAAAATGATCAGCTTTAATAAGCGCATTAGCTCAGAACTTTGTACATTTTTCTTGGACTACTTGAAACTTATACTATTTGGCAATAAAAATTCATTTATATATTCTCCTTTCATTATATAGAGATTTAAATGGAATTATTTGCTTTTCAGTGCAGTTGTTGTATATTACTTATTTTTATGTTGCTTATATCCTTCCGTGGAGGAGGAAAATAAGCTCATATTTTTTAAGTTAACTTATTAGCTAATAAATGTAGAAATGTTTAATTCGTTTGAATGAACTTATTGCAAAAGACATTACACCCGAATTACTCTGCATTTAACGTTTATAATGTAAATGAAAACGTTACACTATATAACTTCTAACTTTTGTACGAAAGAAGACTTTAATTAAACTATGTATTTAAAAAAATTTTGGATAATAAACTGATTTCTTCAGGAACCTTAAATGTTAGTATTTTTCCAAAAAATATATGTGGAAATCGGAGCCTGAGAAGGTGATCCAGATTTATTTGATCTTAGTTTCTACTTCTAGAATAAACAAAACAAAGTTCCTTGCTAGTGGAGTTCTTAATTAATAAAGCACAAAACAAAAAAAAAAAAAAAAAAAAAAAATGCAAACTGATACTTTACATATCTTCCAGTATTTCTACTTAATATTTCCTATTTACTCTACATATCTTTCCAGTATTACTACTTAATATTTCCTATTTAAAGTTTATTTATATTTTCCTTTCTTCACTTTACAGCTGAGAGAGCACAAATACATAACATTTATTATCATGCGTTCTTTCGGCATATATAAAATAATATAGAAATTATTAGGGTACATTTTTTATTTACTCTATAGTAGGTCATTTGGAAATGAAAGATGCATTGCATCCTTGCGAGGTCATTTAAATAAGCGATCCTTTCAACAATAAAATTTACATTTTTTAATCAAACACGTTTTTATTTTATACGTAACATACTACTAACAGTTAAATCAAGCTGAAAAATAAATATTTATAATTAAATGAAAATGCATTGTCTGATTTTTAATCTGCTACTCGCAAAGAAATAATTTTATGCTATATGTTTATATTTCTTTAATTACACCTATCTAACACTTGAACGTTAATTATTAGCAATACCTTTCAAGTTTTAGTAAGACCAAATTTCGAAAGAAGAATATGAAACGAAATTCAAATTCTTAACTGGTCTAAATAGGAAAAAGTCTCTTATTCTCCAGTTACTTCACACAGTATTTACTTCAATCAAAAGCAATTATGCAACGATATGTATACAGGCCATGTTCCTTATTTTAATCCAACAATCGATCCAAAATCATAAAACTCATAATACAAGCTCTCCCCTTAGCATTCATACTCTCATCCGAAGAGAGGTTCAAGCTCTTAAGGGAACCATAGAAGCGTTATGGCGTTTTCATGAGTTAAAATGAAGCGTTATGGCGTTTTCATGAGGATTCGAAATTCTTAAATTAGACTTTTGTATCAAAAGTATGGGAATTTTTATTCAAAGCAAATTGCTAAATTTGTTTTATTAGCTTTCTTTTTCTTTTTTAATGAAATTTTCATAATTTATTCTTAAAAATGTTCAGGCAAATAAAGGCATAAATTCATAGCTTTTTAATTGCTGAATATTTGCCATTTAAGATCTGATAATTGATGGAAGGATGAATTTAAAGATTTTCATAGATCATTTACATGTCCACCTTTTATGTAATAAGGAATTTTATTTTTCTGCCTGTACTAGCAAAATGAAATTAAAGCAGAAATAATTAATAAATGCGAATATACACAGGAAATTTGTACTGTCCAAATATTTGCGCTCACTTCTTTAAAAAAAATGTTAGGCATGAACAACATTTCATTTATGATGAATTATTTAAGTGTTTCGTACAAAAATCTGGTATATAAGAGACATTAAACACATGTTGTAAAGTAAGAAATAGAGCTTATTTTTTGGTTTCTACATACAGTATTGTTCAACACACCTATGGTAATGACCTATAAAATTTTTATTGCTGTACAGCTCTTGTTCTATAGTGAGAAAGTATGAAATTAATAACTCTATGAAAAAAATTGAGTTGTTGACCTACAATGTCATAAAATTCAGACAACAGATGTTACACGTAACGAAAAAACTTTCACATTAGCATGGATTTTTTACTGTAGCTGAAGTTTAGACAAATTTCAGAGCTATGATTTTTAAGTTATTAACAAAATAGTATATCATTAGGCCTATGGAACAGTTGGAAATTTCATAGGCTCCCATCAAATTTATAAAAACTATTCTACGGGTTAAATTATCTTGGGTTGAAATATTTTCATCTTGTACACATGGAATCGTGACAAGGTACGGAAAAGCGAAAGTAAAAATTGAGATCTAGGATCGAAAAATGTAATACTTATTTTTATAACATGCCTGAAATTTGGAAACTACAGATTATGGCTGAAATATATTGAAAATTACACTTTTAACTCGATTCTTGTGCATGTATTTTATTATTTTATAGTTTATCATGCGAAGATCTAATTTAAAATATAAAAAAAGAATTATTTGTTAATTAATTAAATAAAATATTTAAGCATGGATTCTGTTTCGAAGGAAGTTACTTAGTCTGTCTAAGAATTTTTGTTACGTTTTGATTAGTTTAAAACATTGCCTCTGAAGAAATCACCAGAGAATCCTCGAACAAATGAAACCATATGTAAATTATTACTTTTAAATTGCATATAATTTAGTTTGAAAAATCAAATGCCAATAATGAGTATTAATATATGAAAACGGCTTTAAACAATAAGCTTAACAATTTTCTTCTGAAGTAAAGTAAACGCTTCTATTTTACGAGTGCTAACCTATGCACTTTTTCTCCATTTCAGAATAACCTACAAATTAACAAAGGCCTATAATAAATTTACTCTTTAATGACAAGCGCTCATATTTTAATTTTATTTTATGAAAGAAAAATAAGATAGCCTTTTTAGATTATTTTCTCAAGATCTGAAAAACAAGATTTTCAAACATAGAAACAACTCATTCATTCTCAAATAAATTCTGCACTTTTATTAATATCTCGGAAAAGCTTAGAAAGTTAGAGGTTACCCCGTAATTAATTACCTTGTTATTATCGTATAATACGTAGCCCCTTGACGCCAGGAGACAAGCTAAACTGTGTTATCCATTACAGAGTAAATCCATTATTAATCATTATGACAGGATCTAGTCTCTACATAAACATCTAACTTACGTATTACTTCGTCGATTATTGTCATTTAATAAGAAAGACTCTGAATTTTTGAAACATAATTTCTTTTCTTTTTTGGAGGGGAGAATGAACGTTTAAGCCTTCTGACGTATTTATGGAGTTCATCACTAGATGGAGTTATGCTCGTTATTTTTCCAAAGCAAACATTACCTGAAGTCTAGTTGACAAGTTCAGAGAATTGGAATTTTAGCGCCATCTGTTAGAGATAAAATGAACTATTTGTTCTTCAAATAATATTAATATTCTTAATAATTGTGAGAAAAGCTTACTATACTTTTTTAAATATTTTCCAATAGCAGGAAAAACTATCAAAAGTGGGCATAATTATTTTATTTTGTATAAATTCTCATACTTGGTGGAAAATCGTAGTTAATCAGTTTGAAAGTCTAAAAGCAAATTCTCAACGCAGAATTCTTGCTCTTTATGATAAATCGCCAAATTTGCATGCTTTGTATCTAATAGCAATTATAAAAAATCTATAAACAAATTATCTAAAACGATAATAATGCATGGTAATAAATGCATGTTAAATATTTGGGAACGTTTTTATTCTTATTATTTGAAATTATTTTTGCTTCGCGTATTTTACGGTTATATAAGGTTAAAGTTTTTAAAAACCATAATGCAATTAATTATTTTGACCTTTTGATTAATTTTTTATTGAAAGTATAAGAGGGAAATTGCGTTGTATGAGAAATTTTACTGATCTCTCACAACTACAGTAACTTATCCAATCAAGTCATGTTTGTTGATTTCAATTCGATTTCAGCGGCTAAGTGGTATGTCGGTGAACCCTGGAAGTTCTACCCGAATTCGGGATATAATCAATTAAACCTGGCTGCATGATGGTTTTCCATAATATGAATGTGTAAACGTACTTTAACCCCCCTCCCGCTGGAGATATCCTTTCCCTTAGGTCGATGACCCTGATGTGCTTGCCATATTCCAAATAACCTAATCTAACATCAAATTTGATTTCACCATGATATGACTTTAGTTATGAGATTTTTATGAGCTGTAATTAAATTTCATAAATAAAAAGCGTGTATTTAATATATGCTAACCTGTGTTTGATGTTTTAACTTTTAAACGTTTAAAACTGAATTGGAAGACTGATCTCTCTCAGTAATACTGAATTTATGTCTCGTAAATCATAACTGGGGGAAAAAAACCCTTAGAATTTGGAGCTCATATTATCAAATTTATTTTATTACACAGCCCGCCAATATTACATAACATAAACTGAGACTTCAATTAATGTTACCATAAAAAATGAAATTGTTGATATTTTAAACTATACTTGATAAATAAATTAAACTATATTTGATAAATAAATTAAACTATATTTGATAAATAAATTAAACTATATTTGATAAAAAAGTTGTATCTTATATACAATATACCTATGGATTTATTTGAGTCGTAGACGCCTCCAGAAGGCCTGCATATCATATGATTATTATTTAGCTTATAACCGGACATTTTGTTTAGTATCAGCTTATAAATTTTGCAGCTATTAGGAAGTAAATGTCAAATAGCAAAGTATTCGCTCTTCATCAATATCTGATTATTCACTTTTATCCGAATAAAATTTAACACTATGCACGTGTTAATGAAAGTGGTATTAATTTTAATTTCACACACACACATGTAAATAGATGTATGCTTGTGTGCATATAAACTCTAAAGACAGCGAACGTCTACACGCATGCGGGCAGTTAGGCTTAGACTTTGTATGTGGTCAAAAGCAGAGAACGTTTCAGGAATGCTCTTTCCAGCCAGTTTACTTCTTTAATAAATTGACTGAAGAATTATTGAAGGGATTTAAAAATTATGCTTGCTTTATCTCGATGATGTCCTGATTTTTTTCACCGAAATGGGAAGAACACTTGAAGAATATGACCGAGGTTTTAACAGATTTCATCAGGCTCAGCTAAAAATCAAGTCTTGTTAATTTGTTTAAGATAGCGAGCAGTATCTCGCACACAAAGCTGGGGTGGAATTAAATCCTCATCCTATGCTAAAGTGATCCAGATGCATATAGAATTTTTAAAATATCCACTACAAAGCCCCAAAAGAGTGTGTTCATAGGCCTCACGACTACTACAACCCTCTGTAAAAGATTACTTCAAGATCCCTTTCTTGATCTTGATCCTTTCCTTGCAAGGCGTTCCCTTAACAAGCGAATTGCAAGGAAAGGCTATGAAGGGAGAGATTTTCTGAGACGAAACTGTGAGAGAGCATTCACAGAGAAAAGAGAAGTTAATGAGTCAACAAGTGCTTTGTGTTTCTGATTTTGAAAAAGATTTTGTCGTGCAATGAGCCGCACCAGACGTGGCTTTAGAGATTGTCCTGTCACAATGAACCTATGATGAAGAGCACCTTGTACTTTATCTCAGTAAGAAAATTAGTCCCGTGGAGAGAAAATACAGAACGATTGAACGAGAGTCTGCTGCCGTAATATATGCTCTAGAAAAATTGAGACTTTACCTCGTTGGACGGCTTATGTAATTCAAGCGGATTTCGCGTGACTTTATTTTCATTCAGCTCCAAATCAGAGGCTACTAAGATAGTTTCTGTGAATCCAACCGTTTGACTACAAGATCGAACGTAGATCAGGAACTGAAAATAAAAATGCGGATGCACTTAGCCGCGTTAGCGGAACAAGTTCAATAGAATCGTTCCCAAGAAGTCAACAGACTTAATTATTTTAATGAATTTTGAAGCACTGTTATTGTATCCTGTAAAATGTTTAAAGAAAACGTGAATGTGGTATACAATGGTAAGTTCTTAAAAGTTGTAATATTGTAAATATTGTATACTACAGTCATACCTCACATATGGAGTATACTACGTTCATAGGTATACCTACTGTAAAATGAGTATGGTCTAAAATTTCGGAAGTACCCTATACAACCAGCTGAATTTAGATATGTGTAAATATTTCTTTACTGAGAAGAAGTAAATTTTGCAAAATCTTGATTTGTGGGTCAGAGCCAGGTAAGATTGTTAGTTAATTAGTTTTAGAAACATTTATTTTTATATTCTTGCCTCAAGGTATAAGGTATTTCTCCCACTTTCCTAAAGTGCCTTCGTAGTGTAATGGTTCTGCACACTGGGCCAGTATTTCAGATGTCCGTGGTTCGATTCCCGGCGAGGCTCCAATTCCACACATATTTGAACATAGCTTGAGTAAGCTCTCTGTTCCTATTCAAGACATATCATGTTTCCAAAGCAAATCAAGAGAAACACAAGTCCTGATAAAAGTTGTTAAACAGAAGGACTCTGGTGTTGCGTTGATTGCAATGTGATCAGGACAAGTGCTCCTTTTGATTGAACGAAATTGTTCCGAAGCACCTTTCTCTCTTCCCAAGAAACTTATCTTGCTAGAGAGATGCTATAAAGATAAGGAATTTTAATATGTGACCAGTTGGCCTTAGACTTATCACATGGTTTAAACCAGACCGTGTGGCTGGGCGTTTCAGGAATGTTCCTTCGAGCTTATGGGAACAAAAAGATGAATCAATGCGTCTAGTGTGATGTCACATGGTCATGTATACATTCCATAGTTTAGCGAGCATAAAAAGGGGAAAACGCTCTTGACAAGGGAGAGTTTTCGCTTCTGGAGATAACTATTCACGTCGGGGAAACGAGTTTCTGACCATCTGCCTAAGACGATGGTGTATTTGGTAGGCGTTTTTGATGATTTTGATCGTAAAGAGTTTTTTGATTTTCGTGATAGTCAGTGGTATTGCAGCACAAATATATAGTGCGTCTTTAAATCCTTACTCAGACATTTTTTTTGCAACTTTTAGTCATATACTTCCAATTGCACAAACATTTTAAAAGTCGCAGATGTTCATCTTTTGGCCTGTTCAAACTTTAAAAAAAAAAAAAAAAAAAAAAAAAAAAAATTACAAAAACTTTGAAATGTAACATTTTATGCTGTCCTCCGATCTCTATACTTATATTTAGGAAAATCTTAATCTCATTAAAGGAATAAAACGCAAAAACGTTTGACTCCAGTATGACAAATTTTTGACTGCGGTATTTAATTTCAAAATTTGTAATATTTGACTCTTCAAACTTATTTTGAGCGATAGGGTAACATATAATTTGAAATTAATTTTTGCCCCTTAAATGCTACTAAATACTATTCTTTTGTTATTTAGTCGGGTGTAATTTCTTTAGTTTATAGTTTTATTATGATTAATATGCCAAAAGCATTTTCACACAAGGGATTTATAAAATTATGTTAGTAATATTTTTATGAAGTTAATATGGTATTTTATATGTCAGGCATTGCATCTTTATCTTTTTTTTATAATATATAATATATTGGTTCGAATAATAAGTACAGGACGTTCTATGAAATGTAAGCTTAACATATCTCGCAGAAAATAAATTTTTAAATTACTTTCTCAGTATTCTGCACAGCTTTAGCATAGTCATCTGCTAAGCGTCAGATTGCAGAAGAAAATGCAACATTTTGGCATCCCTTCAAATCATGATCGTCACTACAACGTGTGAACCACGTAATTACTGTTTCAACTTTTGAAAGAAAAAGAAGTCATGGGCCAGTTCTGGTGAATATGGTGGATTGGAATAAAATTGAAAGCGTACTGCTGAACAGTAGTCTAGAAAATCTGCGCGCTGTGTACTGTGGCATTGTGAGGCTAAACTAATAAATTTCTGCTTAGTTTGCCGCAGCATTTAACTTTACTTGTCATAGTTGAGTCACCGAGTTAGTGTGAAAACATATGTTATTGCGGTATTCTGTAGTACATAATTAACAAGTAGTACCTCTTCATTCCAAAAATAATGACCGATAACTCAACGAAATTCCTTGTTTGAGCGCGGGGGGGGGGGAAGATCATTTGTATTTCCTCACTATGCTGTCTAGTTAATTTTCTAAATCCCGATGATGAAACCATGTTTAATCTCCTGTCTCTAGCCGTGTATAAAATTTTAATGGCGTCCATCAAGCATTACAGTTTTGAAGAAGTTTCGATCAAATGTTTCTTCATTTCTAGCGTAAACATTCTGGCAACCCATCTTAGATTTTAGACATTCCAACTTTCCTCTTATACACCCATCATTGTAGCAATCCGAGAATCAGGCAACAAACATTGTAGCAACTGAGAAACTGTCACTCGTCTAATTTCCGGCACTTATTCCTCGACTATAGCACACATTTCTTCAGAGGTCTCATCCACACTGCAGCCTGGTCTGGGATCTTCTTGAAGTGACGCTCTTCCCTGTTGGATGTGGAAGCTCACCTTTTGATGGTGGAGTATGAAAGTGTTGTATCACCCTAGATTTCAAACATGTATTCATGAATATTTATCAGTATTATGCCTTCTTTTGGAAAGAACTCAATTATTGAAAGGTGTTTGATATTCATCACTGACTGATGTGATGACATTTAACAACTATTAAAAAATCAAATATTACTACTTACTGTACTTGCTTTTCTTTCTATACCATCAAAGAAATGATGTAATCATTTCACCTCATATTGTCATCCCGCAAGTATTACATCATGTAAAAGCCTGAAGCTTATCGAACACCCTTCGCCTTCAGTATTGTATTCAGAAATATGTTGCTAAACTTTGTTCATTAAACTTAGTTCATCAGAAAAAAATTATAAAATTTTCGTAAAAATTTAAGGAAAAACGATGTGTTTAAAAGATTAATACATTTTTCGACGCCTGTAAAATTTAATAAAAGCATATAAAATTAGCCTGCAGGGGAAAAAGTGGTAATATTATAGATAATTTAAATTATCGTGGACAACAATAAGTTTTCTATCCACAAATATAAATTAGCCGATTAATCTAAAAAAAATCTTGCGCTACAGTTAAACAAAAAGCTAAGAAAAATTTTAGTAATATTTAAAATCACCTGCGAAAGTAATCGAAGTTTAACTATTTTAGATTCTTTTTTAAAGTATTAAACGAAATAGAAACGTATAGTAATCAATATATTAAATCGTTTAATAAGAATTTTAAAAAGCAATAAATTCGAAAGCAACTGCCAGAAGAATTTTGCTGAAGCAAGCCTAGAATTTTTAGTTAATGGGGTAATTTTATACTTTACCGACTTCTTAGCAAACGATCGATCTCGAGTACGAGCCTTATGTCTTATCACTCTTTTATTCTGCACCATACTGGTGCCAAAATAAAAGTTCAGAGAGGAAAAAAAAAAATGTTAATGCTTGATGCATCGCTTTGCCGTCTTGGCAACTTTTAAAAAGTACATGCTTATTGAATTTTAATGAGAGATTTTTTAGCGAAGCAAAACTTGAGTCATAATTCGAAGTTAATTTTTTATGAATTTTGTCGCTGCTGCGCCCTATGTTGCTGAATACGTTTTAATAATTTTGCATGCAGGGAAAAAGTTTTTCTTAAAATATTCCTGAAACAAAGTACATTGTTTGCGGGCAAAAAACGCAACAGTGAATATATTAATGAACAGTTTGGGATAGTCACTTAATGCATGCATCAGAGACGAGAATAAGAAATTTTATTTAAAGCGTCAAGATATTTTTTATTGGTAAGATAGATGAAAATTGGTGTTTTTTTTTCCATCTGTACTTTTTCAAAAGATTGTTTGCTTATGCATTCTTTCAGAGGCACTTAGAAATTGTTTTAGAATAATTAAATTTTATGAAATTTTAGATTATTTCAAACCTTAGGTGAAATCTTAAGTACCACTCTTTTTCTGTTAGAGAACTTCTAAATTGTAAATATCTCACAGAAAAAGTGATAAAAGCCGTCAATGTCTTATAATATTCATGAAGACACCAAATCTGTTGATTTGGTGTCTTCATGTATGTATGTAAAATGTCATGTATGTATGTATGTCTTCATGTTTGTATGGCACCACTGTAAAATGTATTACTTTTTAAATTTCAAAATGTCACTTTTTGAGTGTCTCAACTTCGGTATTATAGTAAGCTATATAATAAAAAATAAATGCTCCAGTCGCTCTATCTATGACGCTAATCTATGACTTTTTTTAGAGACTTAATTTCCAGCAAGGGGAAAAAATAGCTGAAATTCACGTGAAACTTGTCTTTTATCTAAATTAGAAATTAAAGTTTTTGAAATGCTACTGAATTCGGATTAACTATTAGTGTCAAATAAAACTAAATATTAATGCCACAGTCAAACGTAAAGCTTTTTAGCAACTAAGAGCAAGCTTTAGAAACAAGTTTCTCATATGAAGCTGAAAGCAATGCTTTATATTAAAAGAATTATTTAGAAATCAAAATATTTAAAACAATATTAGTTTTGTTAATAGAACTCGAATATTTTAATATTATCTTTAGATCTTAAGTGGATATGAGTGCGCTGTTGTTTAAATTTGTAACTTATTACCATTAAGTAAACGACATTTAACATATATTCAAAGCTTTCATAGAACGCATTTAACCCATCTTTACCTATTCCAATTGATTTTCAACATTTTTACTATTTACTAATTTAAACAACAGAAACCAACTAGAAAACTTCTTCGCGTGTAAGAGTTCAGACTTACGATTTCATTTAAACTAATCTGACTTAAAAATATCATTCTTAGGCTTGTCGATTTCGAATGGCTCTTGTTCGGATTCAAAAGTGATATGCATAATGAAGTACATCAACATCTGCGAAAAAAAGGCCTTTTGCAAGAGATTTAGTTTAAAGGTGATATCATATTTGGATATAAAACGGTTATTTCTTATATTGTATGCTTTCTGCTTCTTAAATTTAATTTGCAATCATGAAAAATGTTACAAGAAGATTAACCAAAAAAAAAAAAAAAAAAAAAAAAAAAAAAAAAAAAAAAAAAAAAAGAAAGAAAGAAAGAAAGAAATCTAAAAGGATTCAGATTTTAACATCGCATCAAAAGGGCATCATATTTTAATGTCACCACCAGAAGTTAAGGTTGTCTATGCTCTTACTGAGCTCGCATTTTACCAACATGCTTTTAAATTTATTCCGGTAGTATATATATATATATATATATATGCTTTTTAAACTTTATTATTAAATTATGCTTTCTTCGCTCTTGCGCACATAAAATTCAATAGTAAAATCCTAAAATTTTTACAAGCAGCATATGTTTAGATTTCCTGACACAGTGTTAAGTGTTTTTTTTTATTTATTTATTTATTTATTTATTTAAAGAAAAAGAAATCCTCGTGCACCACAAAGTATCACACGAGACTTACAAATTGTAAGTAAAAAAGGCAAAATAGTAAGTAATATCTTCAAGTTTTCAACAATACAATGAAATCATAACAAGGATTAAAAAAACACACAAGTAAATACAAAAGTATAAAAATTTATAAAGAAATCATTAACAGTGTTTAAAATAAAAGTCAACAAAATCGTTGAATACTCGTTAGGCCGAAGTCGAAGATACAAAATCATAACATTTCGGCGGCCAATGAATTCCAACTAATTTTAATTTACATTTCAAAAGATTTCTTGCTTTATCAAGCAATGGGCAATCAAAAAGCAGGTGGAAAACACTTTGCTGAACGCTAAGATTGCAATTACACAAATTGGAAGATGTCAGCTTAAATCGTTCAAGATAAGCATTAAACTTACCATGTCCAGACAAAAACTGCGTAACTTTAAAATTGAGCAACAAGTCCTTACTTTTCAGTCTTTCAAAAATAGTTGGGAAGAATGTTTTTGTAACAGATCCCTTATCAGAAGAGATATAATCACAGTTCCACCGCTCAATCATTTTAGCTTTGAATGTTTTTTTTAATAAGATTTTGGAATATTTACATCATTAATATCATTTTTAGTTGCATTCTTAGCAAGCCAATCAGCTCTCTCGTTTTCATAATTACCCGAATGACCACGGACAAATGTAAAAAACACTGAAATACCCTTCTTCTCCAGATCTCCGAGAGACTGCTGTATATTAACAATAATATCATTACATAAAGAGGTATTTTTAAGAGATTCCAGGGAAGAGAGTGAATCCGCACATATTAAATAGCTGGAACCACGTCCATCCTGGCTAATTATCCATTTGATTGCAAAATTAATACACAGAAGCTCAGAAATATATACAGTACATTCATTTCAAATGCGAAATTTGTGACACTTTCAATATCATCTTCAAAAATAACATAAGCAAAACCAACTTTATCATCAATCCTACTACCATCCGTATACAACACAAATGAGAATGAATTTGCATCAGTGTCCATACTATCCAGAATCTGTACTGGTTGTCTTACAGAAGGATGTGGTAGAACAGACAAGGGCAATAAACGATCAAAGGGAGAATTGGAGTAATTTGCAAGACTATTCTTGTAATCTATAAAGGTCAGAACAAACAAATCCAGGGGTGGAAATCCGGCAAGAGAGAAAACAGCATTGTAACTTATAGTTTGGTAACCGCTTATAGCTCGCAGCAAAATTCGTCTTTGAACTCGAAGCAGGCATTTAGAGTTAATTTTCTTTTTTAGAGACAATCCCCAAGCTCTACATCCATATGAAATAAAGGGTACAATGCCTTGTTTATAAATAATTGCGTTAACATTCGATTTAACACCAAAACTGTTACATGCAATTCGATTCAGCCCACGCTGAAGTCTCTCACATTTATTAGAAATGTAGGAAATATGCTTTTTCCAGTTAAATTTGCTGTTCAACAAAACACCTAGATATTTAATTTCATTCACCCTCTCAATGGGATTGTCATTTAAAAGCAATTGATATCCTTCATAAGAAGTATTTTTTCTATCAATAAACAGGGTCATGGATTTTGCAGTGTTAAGTGTTGCCATTAATTTTTTTAGTCATATCAATTCATCATATCATTGTTATCATCATATCATTGTTCAGTTTTCTTAGTAAGATGACTTAACACTTATAGAGACATTAAGTTATTTCGAAGCAGAGGAGATGAAAAATGTGCAGTGCCCTCGCCGGGATTCGAACCACGGACCTCTCGAATACGCGCCGAGTGTGCTGACCATTACACCATGAAGGCATGCTAAGAAGGTGGGAGAAATACCTTATATACTCCCACTTTTAAAGGGCGACTGGGGATTAGGGAACCCAGTCGCCAAATCCTGGTGGTGGAAAATCATCATCCACCACCCTTTTAGTTCGGGTACCACTGTAGAGATATTAGGTTATTTGGAAGCAAGAGAGATGAAAAATGTGGAATGCCCTCGTCCGGTTCCGAACCACGGATCTCTCGAATACGCGCCGAGAGTGCTGACTTCGGGGTGTAATACCCCGAAGGCATGCTAAGAAGTTGGGAGAAATACCTTATACATTTTTTTTTGTCTTTTTATAATTAACGTTTTATTATTAACGTTTAATTTTATTTATTAAACATAATTTTCTTCGCGCTTACGCAATATAAAACACACAATGTTTATAACCTGGATATTTTTAGAATTGCTGAAAGGACTAAGTGTTATCATACATTACTTATAGTTTATTTTCCAATGTTAGTTCTTTAAAAATAATAGATTTGGTGGTTTGCCCTCAACATCCTTTTATTTGTGTTGCCATACTTTTTTTTTCATTTCACCATATTATTTTTTTAAAAACAATGCATGACGATAATATTTGGTGACAACATCCTTTTATTTGAAAAGTGATGCAGACAAAAAAATGGGGATCTTACCTAATAGCACCTCTGGTGCTGAAAAGTAATAATGTTATTATGTAGCTCAAAATCTACTCGTTGGTGGAAAACTTTGTTTAATAACTTCGTAAAAAGAGTACATTATAAACTGATTATTCGAAATTTCAGCCGTAATTTTACTCCCTTTATTGATTAGTACTGCAGGAACTTTCATTTCACACATTCCGTAGGATATATGAATGGCATTTTTGTTTTTTGCAATGAGGTTTTCATTCATTTTAGCATTAAATTAGAATAAATAAAATTTATAAAATACAGATTAAGAAAAAATTCCAATACTTGAGAGTTCCCCAAAATTACTTCATTTGCTTCACCCTCCAGCCTTTCAAATATCTTTAAAATTTAATAGAAAATTTGCTCTATAACTATCGATATTAAACACTCAGAAATTTGCCTTTGTTACATTTCAAACCGTAAGTTTAAGTAAAAAAAAAAAAAAAATTCTTTACATATTTTTTAACATTAAAAGCATTTTCATCAACTAAGTGGAAAATTAGACATAGTAACAGGACATGCAGATTAATATTATATGTGGATGTATTAAATCCTCAATGTCAAAACTTTTAAAGAACAAAACCCCAGTTTTCACTTTTAACATTAGAAAAAATTATCTTATTTTAGAATGAGATTGCTCATAAGCAGCCGAATATATTTAGGATTATTAATAACCCTTTCTGTTGTTGGAAACTGTTTTTGGTGTTGGTTAAAAATTAATTTTAAAACTTTATGTTACGATGTATAGAATGTGCAATATGTGATTTGTGTTAGTATGATTGCTGAAAAATTGCACATCTCAGTTCAATTAACACCCGCTGTCTTAGAGTTACATGAAACCAACTCCAAAGCAAAGGTGTAGAACATTAATTTTGAAATTTATTTTAATACTCTAGGATTTTCCTTACCCTTCTACAGTAGAGTACCTTAGTATATCTTCTTACACTAACGACGGAAAAAGTGGGAAAATAAAAAAGAAACCCTTCCCAAGTTTGTCGTATGTAAAACTGCAAAGAAATGCTGTAAAAAAGGAAGAATAAAAAAAGGATTTAACGCGCATAGGTTACTGATAAATTCCTGGTATTACATGCAGAGGGAGACTGTATGATCTGCGGTTTGAAAGCCCTACAGATAACAGGAGACCTGAGTCTACGATATGGAAACCGCCCAGTAATAAATTTAAATTATATCGAGCGCGCACCTTTTTATCTAAGGAACTTTTTCGAGGTTCGCGCGCCGGTTAATTTTATCTCCATGCTGTCTTATAACGATGGGGGGATTCCCTCTTTGAGGATCGTGGAGCCCTATACTTTGCGAAGACGCAAGCGGTTCTAATGAAGCGATAGGCGCCTCCCCAAGATGGCGTACTAGTGGCTGTCATTAACCCTGCTGCTCTACCCATCCCCCCGTTTCACTATATGGAAGGATATATATGGGGCCTTTTCAACTTTTTTAATACCCGTCATACTATTCTGGGGACTTTTTCCCCTCAGGGCTTCTTCTTTCTGAATTATGGCGTTATTAAATAAAAGGAGCAGGGAAAATGAAGGTTATTCAAGACGCCGACTGCCGAGACAAAATCTATTCCTCCTGCATTATATAGTATAATAAATTTTCCGAATCACGTGCTGTAATAATAAACCGAGATTCTATCAACGAAAAAGTATGTCTTAATTGGTTCCATTTACAGACTTCCTTCCAATGGCGCTGCGTTAATTCGTGTCTAATATGGTAGTCGTGATTCATCATTATATCATTATCAGGAACACAAAGTTAATGAATTGGGATGAAAAATGAGGGTTTGTACCATCGCCGATGTTTTATCGAAATTGGAGCTAATCAGGTGGGATTATTTTAATAGAGTGCCTGGAGAAAGGTTAAAGTCGAGTAGCAGAGATGCAAAAGTATTGTAACATTTGATTGAATGTTAAAGATAAATCGCAAAAATATTTTATTGTACCACTCAAACTGGTCTGATCTTGTAGTAACATTTTCCTTACGTATTTCTTAATAGAATCTACTTATTTTTTATTTCGGATTGTAAACGAAATTACAAGTCTGAAAAACTCTTATTTCATTAATGTTAATATAGCGAAACCATCATAAGTGAATGCTATGAAATCATTATCTGTCAGTTCCAATTAATCCTCAAGGTAATAATTTAAGGATAAAATGATTGGCTATCTAGTACTGGTGAAAAGCAATAAATACACTTTATTAGCGTATTTAAGATTTGAAAGTACTCATCAATATTATTAAAATAAATACTGATATCATTCATTTACCATCGTGACATCTTTACAACTGGGATTATTATGGACTGCGATCTAAATACGTTAGTGCAAATGTAAAACACTAAAGTATTGCAGGTGTCTTTGGGATAAGCACTGGAAATACCTTAAGGTGTACAGTTCTTTTTCAAATTTAGTTATTTACTTGGCATCATAACTAATGAAACTGCACCGTTGTTGTATAGATGTATTACTAAAAGAATCAACTAAAGTCAACGACGCTTATAAACTAATGAAATAAGGCTGAACAAATAGCGCTCGGTACAAAAACAGTTGCATGCTTATGTGGTTAATCTTAAGTTCATATAACAAACAATTAGCAACAAATTTAGCGTCATACATTTTTACATTTAACTAGTTTAGAAAACTTAGAAATGCATTAATATAAAGTCTTTGTATAAGTCACCAAAGAAACAAACACAGAAGGAAAATTAACATTTTCCACATGCAGTTAAAAGAACGTTAAAAAGTCCCATTTAGGAAGCAAAACAGCCACTCCAACTATACGAGGAAATGTTTTTGTCAATTTAGTTGCGTTGCGCAATATGTATAAATGAGAAAAGTAATGCAGCACTTGTAACTCAGTTAAGTTATAAATCATATAACATATTCCCGTTACAAGCCGTGCTCATTTTAATAACACTGGTGAGCATTTTAAAAACGAAAATAAGACACAAAAGTGTATTGCTTTTCATTAATATTAAGAAAATCTTTTTAGCCTCTGAATAACTTTGTGCGCTAACTGGAATTAAGAAAAAGTTATTTCAACAAATCTGATTTATTGGAGCAAGATGTTTTCGTGAGTTGAAGTTTCATGCTATCCAATAAAAAAAAAAAATAATAATAAAAAAAAAAGGTGAATTTCTCTAAAAAAATACCTATATTGGAACACGCTATTTATTGAAACAGAAGCTCTGTGTATCATTCTGAAGTTTTCGATGTCTTTTTACTGTCAGAAAGAAGGTGTAGGGCTTTGTTGCTAGTGGATGCTAAAGTAACGCAGATTCTGATGGACTGATAGCGAGTTATCGCTACATCTTAAACAAATCACAAACACTAAAGAAGGTTAAAATAACTTTTTTATTTAGTCTTAAATTGAGTAAAACAAACACAGTTTTTCCTGCAATGAACTCAGTTACCTTGCGGGTATTTAAATTAACATAACGCAACGTTGAAATTTCAATGTGAGTAATATATATCCCAAGTAGCACGGCAACATCGTAACGACGTTGCAAACTGGTCCGAGAGGTTGCAAAGTGGTCGTGATAACTTTTACGACGTCTTTACAACGTTGTGAAGACGCAAAATATTTGCCGTTGCATCTTGGCAATTTGCCGACGTCTCTGAAACGTCATGATATGACCGCTTTTAGACGTGGTCGTTTTAGCATCTTTTTCATAGTTCATCAGCGTTACTTTTAGAATGAAAAGAGACTAAATCTGCACTTTCAAGGATCTGAAGTCCGCATAAGATTTATTTTGCAATGTTTCATTACTTTATTTCATCTAAATATATTAATCTAAGGTGGATTCATCTAATGAAATATAAATTTAATATAAATAATTGAATTATTAAATTTAATTAGTACTAAAATACGTGCTAAATTATTATTAATATAATATAATATTATAGCAAAATATTTAAAAATGAAGCAAATCTATAAAGTCAGCTATTAAGTTATTCATTTGATATATTTTAAAAAATCCTATTTCCGAAATCAATGCAAATCACATGTTAGCAATTATTTTACTGCTGAAATATGACTTTATTTATTATTTTTGAAGTAAGGACGAATTTATTTGAATCAATATGCTGACATAATATAGAATTTTTACTGTATACAGAGCAAAAAGTGCCATTTTCGCGAAGATATTGTGCGTGAAGATATATTCACGATTATAAATAGGGCGATTTTAAGAGTTCCGAGAAAACGTCCAATGTTAAAAGACGTTGCATATCCATGCATATTTAACGGCTGTCCAAAATATCTGACGGAAAATTAATGGAAAAGGAAATAGAAATATTAACACTTTTAATGGAAAACGACAAAATTAATGGCCTTGATAAATTACTAATAAATGCTGACATTAAAATTAGAGAAACTGTGAACAAAAATACAAAATTCATTACCTATAAAAGTTCTGATGAACTGTTTGTTACGTTTTTGTCCATCTCCATGCATTTAAAAATGCTTGGTTTAATCCTAGTATACGGGACTTGGCGATATTGACATTACAAAGGTTTCAGCGGACCCGATAAATAATTTTTATAAATATAACCTTGTGAACATTGTTCGTAATTCTATTCAACTGAAGTAATTCTTCTAAGCCATTTCAGAAAGATTCTATTAAATTTTCAGAAGAACCGTCGAAAGGTTTAATGCAATCGTATAACTCGCTGAAAAGTTACACTGAAACGCTGTTCAACCGATTGACATTCCATGCATATAATTTACTGGATGATTATATTAACGAACATCTGAGCTCGAGGCTTTGGCTAGCTTAAATTCGAACACATTAGTTAACTGCACAATAAATTTCAGACTCCATCTTATTTTCAGAAATATTTTCTTCACGGTTTTGTAATTCACCGTTGGAATTAAATACTGGAGAGCTTCAATACAGAAAGAAAATGACGTACAAAAATATAATGATGGCAGTTTATTTTGATTTGAGCAGAAATCTTCATTGTAATGCCGAATTTCTGCTTATTTTGTTTGTGAATATCTGCTTGCAACGTGCTAACATCGTCTATACAGTTAAATAGTGTTCTGTTTTGGTGTTTTATGACTTTCCGGTGATTAAAATTATATTGCGGTTTTCCAATCTTCAGTCGCCCCAGCGGTGCAATATTTGGATACACGGATTATCGTTATATTTGGATACACGGATTCGGTTATAACGTCCTAAGTGCTATAGTGAATATCATTCATATTAATCGATTTTATTGTGTTCATGATACAGGTTGGTGCTCAGACTTTGCGCACATAATCAAAAAATAGTGTTAAGGAAACATTAGCATTACTATGAAATATTATAATCTATAATTATGCCATACTTAATTGTGTAGTACTGAAAAACACTATGATTTTTTATTGATTGCATATTTTTTATTGATTTCAAATTGATGTTTATTACTTGTCGTTTGGTATCTATTCTTCCAAACACTGTGTAATTCGCATTATTTTTTTTTTTTAAATATTGCCGTTATGTATGTCTATTAGATTATGTCAATAAATGAATGTTGGAAATTAGGTTTTGTTCTTTATTAAATTTAAGTATATTCATTATACTTAAATAAGTATATTAAGTAAGTCGTTTAAGTATAGTATATTCATAATTTAAGTATATTCTTCGCTTACATTTTATGTACTTGTGATAACAAAGAAATTCATAATAAATAGAAATAAAATGTTTCATCGTGTGCTATTTAACGAAGAGCTTACTTTAACGTACTTAGCTTACTATCGTATACTATATTATTTAAATTATTTCTGTACAGTATGAAAAGGAAAATTATTGATTATAAAAAGGGCCTGAAATGATCATTGTATTCTAGCACTATTCTAAAATGTAGAAACTAAAAATAGGTGAATACATTTACATATGATCGAAAGAAATGGTGTTAAGGAACATCAGCATTACTAGTAAATACTGCAATCCATAATTATTGCACTTTTAATTGCTTACTATTATTATTTAAAAAACATAAATATTTTTTTATTAATTGGAAATTTTTGTTCTGTTACCTTCCTACTGCTATTTATACTTTCAAACACTTCTAGTTCATGTTTTTTCTTAAATAGTGGTGCCGTCATGTATGTTGTTTGTTAGGTTATTATTTCATTTTAGATATGAATATGGGACGTTATTAGATTTAGGTATATTTTTGATCACATTTATTAACTACTTTATACTGTCTTTCATTTGCATATCTTGGAGATATAGAAGTTAATGGTTATATTTTTTTACTGTGAAACACGAATAAATTTATACTTGACTTCAGGTAAAATACTGATTGCGTTACCTTAAGAACCGCTTCCTAATTTATCATGACAGGGGCAATTTTCAATGCCTCTGAGATTTAACAGAAATAAATGTGATAATGCTGTTATCAGAAACGCTCTTTTTTTTTTATTCACATATGTATCTTTACTTTTATTTGTGTCTAATTGAGTTTTATTTACTTAAGACCTACTATTAATTTTATATATTTATAATAATCACTTATATAATTACTCTCACTTAAGGGAGAAAAAATGAAGAAATCTTAAATGATTTTAACTTACAATTTAAGTTATTTAAAAAATATAGTTTAAAATACTGAAAAGAATTAAGGCTATTATTAATTATGCATATTTAGTCTAAAGAGGAAAAAATGTATTAGCTTCTGGTTTTCAGGAAATGATAAAGTATTTAAACTTTAGATAAATACAAGGAATACAAAATTTTAATAAAGAAGAAAAATATATTAATTATTAAGCTTATTTTTCTACATAAATCAATATGTAACACAAGAACATAATAACGACATTTTCACAACTGTTGCAAAAAGTTGGAATTCTGCGACCATTTAGGCGTCTTTAAGACGTCGTGATACGATGCTTTCACAACCAAAATGTCAATTTAATTATTCTATTTATAAACCCATTTTCAGTCTCAATTGTTTTTGCTTGACGAAACGCGCTAAGGTATTAGCTGTGTTCTTCCCTTGATAAGTCCGAATTAAACCTCGAGTTCGGCTAATTTACCATTTATTGCAATTCTTTGTACACATTTTCTGTGTATTTGAAATGTTTCTTAATTTTTTGCTTGCTTCATTTAAAAATTAAAATTTTTATTTTAAATTTATTAGTTTTCTCTCATCCCTTTTTGATTTTGAAGTTATCTCGTTTTGTAATTGTTACATTAAGTTTTCACGCGATAACTAATTTAAGTATTGCATTGTTGTTTTTACATGGTGTAACTATTTTACTCTAAAACTACAGTATCAAATGTACTTTTAAGTAATCGCTTTTGAACTTTCCTCTTCTTTGTAATTATATATATATATATATATATATATGTATAGATAGATAGATAGATAGATATAGATGTAGATAGATAAATGCAGCTGAAATTTTTTAATGGCTCTCTCGCGTTTCAAATTCTTTTAAATGTTAAATAAAAGAGTTTTAGAATGACCTGCAGTAAATGCTTGGATTAAAGCTGCAGTGTCATTTTGCATTTTGAATTTATGTTGCTGTCTTTGAAGATACTGATGTGTAAATAACATCCAAGGTTCTTACATTGCAAAAACAAATATTTAAAGTTGGACTTAAATATTTATTTTTTAATGCACTTTACGCATCTTCATCTTCCTCTTATTTTGTTTCCAAAGAAGAAACCTGATAGTGGAAGAGTTACTCGGATATGGAAGAGAAAAAAAAAGGTTATTCGCCATTTTTCAATATATACATTGATAAGGCATAGCGACTTCAATTATGAAAATTCTCTCTTGTCAGTTGAGTACAAACCATAAACGAATTCGGAAAGTAATTTTATTCGTAGATAATACCAGAATAATCAGAGAGCAATAGAAATAGCGACGGGCAATCAATAGCGAGCAAGAGCAGCTACCAATTTGTAAAAACAAGTTTTCAAGACAGATTAAGAAGCAGAAGAATGAAAGGCAGGAAAGGGGAAGGTTGTT
This sequence comes from Stegodyphus dumicola, assembly GCF_044657685.1. Taxonomy (NCBI): domain Eukaryota; kingdom Metazoa; phylum Arthropoda; class Arachnida; order Araneae; family Eresidae; genus Stegodyphus; species Stegodyphus dumicola. The sequence goes on from NC_140780.1 coordinate 194,260,183, forward strand.
TAAAAAAATAAATAAAAAGGAAGAAGAAAGTGGAAGAAAGCTATCGAAATTACGGGTGAAAAGCCTTTTTCTAGCGCCTAATGTCATTAAGCGTTGCCACTGCTGATTAATATTGAGCGCTTTGTGCTAGTGCCTCTCGGTAATACTTTTTTTTTTTCTCTCAAACTACACTTCTACACTTTTGCAATTCCATTTCCTTACAATTGCGATTGACAGCCATAATACGCGAAAGTCTTTAATGTCCTTTTAGATGCGAACTGTATTTAAAACGCTTCTTTCCGAAATGCATGTTAGCTCACTTTTTGGATGCATATTTCATCCATTTTTTTCTGTATTAAATCATTATGTTGTGTATCAAATTACTATACCATCAACGATATATTTATTATAAGTAAATTCAAGGAAAAAATGCTGAAATTTTACGGGAAGCTAATAAAGTAAAATGAATTCACTCTGAGACAGATACTTAAAGAAGTGATTCTTAAGTTTTTCCTCTATGGATAAAAAGAGAATTTATTAAATTTCAAATAACTTTTTCCATATATCATTAATGAAAGCTAAAGCCATATTTGCAATATTCTATATAATAAATAATGAAGACTACAAGAACAGAATGAAGAAACAGTGTTGATTAGCAAGAGTTTGACAATTACGTGGTAAATAAACACTGGGCTTTCATGGTGAGATCTGAAGAATGCTGAATGTAATAACAACAAAGAAAAAAAGGTCTGTGTATGCATGGAAATTAGGCTATAAAGACATAATTTATTCAAGTCTACTTAAATTGTTTACAAGTAATCAATTTGTTGCCTAATGAACCTGATCGAAAGAGCCCAAGACAACTATCACTAGAGTAGCTACTTAACATTAAAATTGCGCTAGTGGTCAAGTAGACTGTTTTGGAACTTCACATTCTTGTATCTGTCATAACATATTAGCTTAGAAAGTGAAATTTCACAATTTTAAATAATATTACTTAAACATGAAGCAAGTACAGTTGCAAAACAAATAATGCTTTGGTTTCAGATTTATATACGTCTATATCGAAACCCACGACAGCAGTCAAATTGATCTCTTTATCTGTATAATACTAAAAACTTACAGAAAATTCTTTTATCGTAAATAATTTTGCTATTACGAAACGAAAATATACTTTACATGACTAAAAGCATACTTACAAATAGCAACTATTAATATATGTATATATGTTCGATAAGAGTTACAGGACATTGTAAAAATTTCTTTATAGTGGGAAAAGAAGAGAACTTGCTCGCATGTGACATTTATAAAACGTTGTAGAGTCATTAGGTTTTTCGAAGCAGGAAAGATTAAAAATGAGCAGTATCTTCGCCAGGATTCGAACTGCGTACCTCCTGATTGCTAGCTGCATATGCTTCTAATTACATCACGAAGGCACGCAGTAAGTAATACCTTACAGCGTAAATAAAATATATGCAAGTTGATAAATAGTTTATTGGTTATTTGGCGCTAGAAGATGAATTACTTGAGCACGGTTTAGTATTCAATTTATGCAACTATTCTTTTGTAATATTTGTAGTTCAGAGAATCGGTATCACAAAACGAATACGGCTTTAGCTCTCGACTAGCCGTAATATACATGTAAGACAGTTTAAAAATTTTCTTAGAAAGCAAGTATATATTAAAATTAGTTTTAATAAGCAGCAAAAAAGATTTCAGAGATTCTGTGCACTGCACTCAAGATGCACAAGAGACTGCGTTTCATACAACGAGAAATATGAAATACGGTAGTCCAGCTTTGGCTATACGTCACGGAAAAGCAAACAAGAAAAGTTTGGACTGTGAGCACTTTACATTCAGATTCAGATGTATAAGAAAATGCTAAGCAAATCAACAAAAAGCAGTATTTTATTATATTTTAAATTGTGGCGTGGAAGATTTCAGGTACTCATTTTAGATCAAGTGATAAAAAATTACTAAGTAAAAGCTAATTCTCGACATTATTACATACAAGTATTTTATAATATTTTAGATTCCTTTTCAATAAATGCATGAATTGTATACAAGCATTTATTTGATTGAAATTTACACTAAATAGAATTTCAAGAGAAAACTTCATGCAGAAGTTCATGGAGGAAATTCAAAAGGAAAGTCTTTCGAAAAAGAAGACATGTATGTTTGAAACAAAAATATGCAGATAAAAGCATGGAGGTAGGAAAGGAAGGAGGGGCCAGTCGGCACTAGAAGTGAAGCACTACTTTGAAGCTTGGGTCACCAGATGGGGTATTCTTTGTTTACATTCAGAAGCTCGCTTGACACGGTCCTAATAGTATTTCGACACATGACAGTTCCATACAAATCGAAAAAGGGACACTTTCGCATGAAAGAAACATTCATAGTGTGATGGATAATAGCAATTTGTATAGTTTAGTGACATTTACGCAAAAATCACATCTTGGTTATTTTTCGATAACTAACAACAGCCCGATTTTGATTATGAATTTGTTTTATAAAATTCTAAGCTGTTGAACTACAAAAATATAGATTTTAAGAAAAATGTTATGCTTAAGGAATGAAAACTACCTTACAGTACATTTAAAATTGTATACGTCTTTCGATACTCTTGATAGAGTATTCGCTACTTTTATTTTATTTTCCAAACGCCCAAATGTTTTAAATAAAACAAATTTTTTTCACATCTATATATTATTGTTACATATTATTGCAAAAAGCATGTATCTGCCTTTGACAAAATACATAAATATTCATTAAATTATTTATAAATGTATTTGAAATGAAGAATTTATTCACTTATAAACAACTGTGAAAGTACTGTGAAGAAATCTAATTATTAAATGTATCTAATTTATAATGATTATAAATGTTATCTAAATATATAAAAACCTTAATATTGAATTGTAAACATAAATTGAAATCCTGTTGACAAATACGTTATAAAACTATTTAAGCAAGAATTGTTCGTATTGGAAAGCAATCTGTTAAAAGGTATTGTAAAGCAAATGCTATGAGATGCGCACTTAAGAAAGTAATAAAGAGTTTTGGAATATGTATTGGTGAAATGAAGGGTAAAAAAACTGATAAGTATAATTAAAAGAATTATTCCCCTTACATTTTATAATAACTCAGTTACAAGTTTTAAATACTACTTAAAAAAAAAAAAAAAAAAAAAAAAAAAAAAAACTTATTTTATTCTCTTTCAGAAATGTTCAGAGAAAGTCAAGTACTATTTAAAGTATTTCGCTAATTCCTAATAATTCTCTAATTTAAAATGAACTGAATAGAGCATTAATTATAAATTGACTTACATTTTTCGATTTAAAAGATGCCTCAGAAGCCAAAAAATCATGTCATATTTAAGAAAGTATTTTAGGAAGAAGCTCTATAAATAGAAAAGAAATAATGCATAATTTTAATATTAATAATACAATAATCTTTGATCTTAATTTTTGTACCTTAACCGAATAAATTCGAATTACCTTAATTTTTTTCCTAATGTAATTAACGAAAACTTGTGAAAATATTTCATTCAAATTAAACCATTTTGAGAAAACTGTCCTGTGAAAAGTATAGCATTTAATTCCGTTCAGAATGAAATGTTGTTTAAAAATATGTTGTTTTCATATACTTAGAACTCTGAAGTGTTGTAGACAAAGAAAATATATACATTTATATGTATATTTACGACGAAATTACAAAATATTTACACCCGAACGCGTCAAATCTCATTGAACTCATGGTAAATGACCCAATGTTTTGGTCACCACGTAGGGATCGCCGGTGCTTCAGAGCAGGGTACGGGAGAAACTTGTTTAGGGCAACTCCATCTTACTTTCTACCTTCATGGATAAAAGACTCTAAAAGGTAGCTGAAAACTTTATCTGCGAATGCTATCAGTACAAGTTCAAAAGCGAAGTATCAAATATGTATAATAAGTGTAAAAACTCAGAAATGGGAAAATATGCACATCAGGTGAAGCATTCCACTTGCATAAGTAACTGGAATTATCTTTGATTCAATAAGGCATTGATTCATAAGGCAGGTCTTTCGTTTAGAATTCCGTATTGCATATAAATTTAACTTCTCGATCCTTATTTTAAAGCTTATAAGATGATATTTTGAAACATAAAGGCATATTACTATTTTTTTATACTAAAGAATTATGTTCTTTCACTGACGAGAAATATTCCAATCATTTATTGAAAGCATCTGCTTAGGCATTTTACATAATATACATGCACACTGAATTTAAATAAAAATTTTCTGACAGACATTAATTTAAAAAGGACACTGACATAAAGGGCAGCTTAATGTATTAATGTGCTTTTTGCACATGTGCTTACATCTTATTTTAAAATTTAATTAAATGTTTCAAACAATTAATTATACTTTCAAATATGTATTAATATACAGTTTATGTTCATAAAAATTGTGTACGCATATCTCTATACGCAAATTAAAATATTTAAAAAATATTTTAATATTATGACAATAATTTATACCGCAATTTTATTACTGCATATTTAGGAGTTCTCCTTAATAAATGATAAGAAATAGTTTTATAACATAATAATCCTAAAACGAAGGGTTTTCTTTTCAGGGCAGTCAAAAGGACTGCTATCACAGTTTTAGATAGAGATAAATTTTCTCAGTTCTAGCATTTTGTTCATGTGTGCCAAGATATGAGTTATTGATACAGAATTATTTGGACCAAACACTGGATACAAATGCTTTAAATGATCAAAGAAAGGAAACAACACAGGAGAAGGGGGATTTTTCTTCTCTGTTAATCAACAGATCATATTCCAAAAACTGCTCATTTTTACTTTAAAGTCCCATCCAGTATCAAGAAAAGATATTTAGCTTCCAGAAAAATCTCATAGGAAATAAGGAAACAAAGAAAAATATGTGCTAGTGCCTCCTACGTAGCTAAAATCTAATAAACATATTCTGTTCCTTTTACCTTTCATTAGATGAATATTTTCCAAGTGCAACTTATAGCAGTTTGACCGATGATATGTAGAAGAAACAGTGAAATTCCACAGAATGCAGTAGGATAATAATTTATCCTGAGAATCTACAAATTCTCTATCCTAAAGATTAATTTTCGGGTATTAATTTTTTCAATTTGCAGTAATAATCTCTCAGACTGTTATTTACAAACAAGTAGCTTAAGATTTATCTTACAAAGATTCATAAAAAAATGACAGCTCAAGTGATAAGTTTCATTTCTTCTATAGCAACAGTCTTATTTCTAAATGCCAAACTATTTATATCTTATTCATGCTCTAATAATAATTTTATGCTAAAATGTAAGATGTAAATGTAATTTATGCTAAAATGTAAGATTGATAAACCGTTAGTTCAGAAGACGAATAATGGTCTATAACTGTACTTAATATATATTTACACACGTATTTACAAGAGTTATACGTAGAATCAATCGATAAAGGGAAATGCACCATACACATGCGTGCTTGAATTATTTACACTGGCGGGAAAAATTAAAGGAACAACCACAAGAACTGATGCAATTTGAAGGATTTTTCAGCTAAGAATATGGAACTTGCGCAAGAATTTTGTCATTTGATTTTGTTATGCCTGACATATTTTCAAAGTACAGAACGTATTTAAATAAGAGCATAGGAAATGTGATTTAAAGGGGCAGGGAAATATTAGTGTTATAATTTTTAGAGAAACATAGAACAATTAATATATGTGGTCACACCTGATCGAAATGCATAGATAAATCAATAAATGTGTGGTCATTCCTGACCAAATGCATAGAAAAATTCATATGTGTGGCCACCTCTGATCTAAATGCATAGAAAAATTAATATGTATGGTCATTCCTTACTGAAATGTATAGAAAAATGAATATGTGTAATCACTGCTGATCGAAATGCATAGATTAATTAATATGTGTGGTCACCTCTGACTGAAATGCAAGTTTTGCAGATTTTTAATGTTATGTATTAAATTATCCATGAGTTCCTGCAGTAACAAAATGTTTTCATGATGAATAGCGCCTTGAAACTCCTGGAGAGAGTTAGATGGAGGCTGCAGTGAGGAAGGACTATCTTAGCGCGTCCTACACATAAACTAACGGATTTAAATCCGCAGAATATGGGGCCATTCTGTTCCCTGGACTTCTTTGCTTTCAAGATTACCTGTCATTAGTGCAGCGCGATGAGTCTGAGCATTATCGTCCATTAGGAAGAAGTTATTACCAATTGCACCCTAAACAACTTGGCATAAATATCCAAAACCTCATCTCTATATATTTCAACATTCATACTTGCATTGGTAGAAATGTGCAGGACAGTGCAGCTATTCAAACCATACCATGATTCCAGCATCTATGTGCCAGTGCCTTTCAGGATGTTTCAGGCTTATTACATCTGTTTTGCGCCCTCCATTTTGTAAATCATCTCGAATCACTCTCTAAAGAAAAACGATAGACATAAGTAAAGAGAACTCGGCTCCAGTCCAGGGTATTCCAATCACAATAATCTTTGCATCACTGCGACAGGGTGCATTTCGCAGTCTGAGAACACAGGTAATGGATTTCTTTGCATACGGTCGTTTTTTACCCAATCTATCACTCATGGTGTATTTGAGTAGTGAAGTTCATGTATCCGCAGCAAACTTTCTTGCAAGCTCTTCTAATGTCAGTGGTCTATTATTTTAGAAATCATTGCCAAATAACGATCACGAGGGTCTGAAGGGGAAAACTTTCGATACCGACTTGGTTGTCTGCATACATCACCAGAGTCTTTTTAAACCATTTCCAGATTCTTGTCGTGAAGCTTTATTGGCTACTTTTAAGTCTTTACATATCTTTGTCAGTGTCTGTTCTTTTTCCATTCTCTCTTTCCACTCTATTTCTCCTTAACGGTAAAATGACTTCTCAACGACATGTTCCACCTTCAGACAGTAAACGTTTACCCAGATAATCGTAGAATCCTATAGAAATTAGAATTTGAAACCCGCCTTGTTATCCTTTCCAGATGTGCCAAAAGAATGGGAACAAAAATTTGCCATATTTCTTTGTAGCGATTGTGAATCCCGTTGGATCTGGTCTACCAATTAGATACCTTCACTGGACTTGTCTTACTTGAATTAACATTAAGTACCTTTTTGCAGGTGTTTCTTTAATTTTTCCTCGTTGTGTATTTTTCAAAAAATGTGCACGAGGAAGCGAAAAAATTATTAAGCTAAATTCCACTTGAAACGTGAAATAGTCTAATATGCTGCCTTATCCGAAGTATTTTAAAGCAAAATTTTTAACAGTAACGAATTATTTCTGTCTATTCTATTAATATTCCTTTAGTTTCAAGAATTCCTTGGTATTTAGGTTTAAAAATTACGTTTTGGCGCGTTCTAAAGGATGAAATGTTAAAAGACAGTAGTGATTTTAGATATTCGGACATTATGAAAATTCAATTAGGAATTTTTTCTTCTTGTCTTGCGCTTTTCTCGGAAACCAAACCTTTTCTGAAAGTTAGTTGTTTTCGTGGAAATTACATATCACAGAGGAATTCATAGAGGGAAAATATTTCAAGGAACCTGTAAAATGTAAAATTCGGGTTAAATAAATTAAAGCAATTAAACGCACTTAGACGTAATAGTTTTCGAAATTAATTATCACATTTCTTCGTGTAAATTTCAACTCCAGGTCATTTTTTTACTCTTATTTGAGATACTTTTATAGAAAAAAAAATATCTGAGTACTTTTTACATGGAAAACTTAAGACTCAATACATTAGATTGTGTCGTCTAAATATAGAACATAAGAATGTTTTTGAGAATGGAAGGCTGGATATTGTTCTAATTCTTGGAGGTTTAACTTCAATCTTATAGCCATGTCTCAGTTACTAAACTTATAAAATATGAAATCTGAAAATTTCAGGAAGAGAGAATGACTAAAGAGAGATACAGATGGACGCCTACACGTAAAATTTAAAAAAAATGATTATGTCACGGAGGAACAGAAATTAGTTTCACTTAAATTAATAAATAACAACTTAATAGAAAGTAGAATTTCCAGAACCATGGGTGGTTATTATTATGATTTAATCTGAGAAGATTTTGAATGTGAACTTTTGGTCTGCTGTGTCAGGCAATGAAAGCGATACATGAGACCAAGAACCTGGTGAATTCATTGCGACTATGACTTAAAAAAAGGGGGAATTACATACATTACAGAGAAATATTGAAATTCGAGGCATGTATGCATAAAAGTTTAAAATGTTTAAAATTCATCTTACAAAATCATGGCATTTTATATTATACAAAGTATTTTAAGTAAGTAAATATTGACATACCTACTACCTTAAAATTTCGCGTACTTTATCGCATCGCTGTTCAATTAGTAATAGAGTGCAAAAACTTACGAGCAATAGGCTCAAAACAATATATGCCTCTAAAAAAATCACTTAATTTAAAACGGCATTCATTCTTATTTCTCTTTGTAAGAAGTTAAATGTACGAATAAGCTTCTGCAGATTGATTAATTTCCTCTTCGCACTTTATGCACTGAGGTTGCGCTTACATTTTAATATAAAAGTAAATTTTGCTACGGCCATATATTGTAAGTACATTTTTAACAAGGTATCCTTAACGGTAGCTAAAACTCAGCCTGTTTGAATGGAAACCCAGCTTTCTACGCAGTTTTTTAACAAGAGAGAAATTTCAGATCTGTACCTTTATTATAACGCAATCGTCAAACTGGCATGAAACACAGAGCAAGTAGTTTGAATCACTTTAATCACTTTTCGATGGTCAGACCGCTGATCTCTGCTTTGTTCCACTTTTTCAATACATGTACTGCCGAATCAGGCGTTACTTCCAGCAATATAAGAAGAACAATAGTAAAACAAGGAATTTTGTCTGAAATTCGTCGCTGGCAGTTCTAAGTTACGATTTAGCTTTTCACATTTTGGAGAGCTCTGCAAATAGTTTTTGTATTTATCAAAGAAAGGTCATTCTTAAATGGTTAAATCAGATTAAAGAATGTTCAAAATCTGCAGTTCTCTAATGTATATCTAATCTCAATTATTTATGGATAGCAGACTTCAATAATTAGTACTCTCTATAACATAAAAAGCGACGACATAATATAAAAATCCTACAGCATAAAAGCGACCCACGAAGGAGTTATTCGAATTGAATTGAATGAAGATATGTAGATTGACGCACATATGTTAAAAATGAAAAGGTATTGTAAAAATTATAAAAAAAAGTCTTATTCAGGAAATACAGCTGCAACAACCACAAAAGTAATCAACAGTGTGTTGGCCCACCTTTGATTCTTATGCAAGCTGTTATACGGCTGGGCATTGATGCCTAAAGCTGGCGGATGTTCTTCTGAGAGATTGCTTACAAAACATCTTCCAACTGGGGTGTTAGATAGGCGCGATACGGGGACTGTTGGAGACGCCTGTTCATCAAAGCCCAAGCGTGCTCTATTGGGGAGAGATCTGGAGATCGCTCTAGCCAGGGAAGTGTTGAAGAAGCAAGAAGACAAGAAGTAGAGAGGCACGCCGTGTGCGTCCGGGAATTATTCTGATAAAATGTAAAAGTGGAGGTCCGTGAAAGGAAAGGCAACCTTATGGGGAGAAGTATATCGTCGACTAACGCCATGCTGTAAGGATGTCACTGATAACAACCAAAGGGTTCCAGCTATCAAATGAAATGGCACCCTACACACTAACTCCTGGTAGTTGGGCTGTGTGGCGGACGACAATCAGGAGATTATCCAACTACTGCCCTGGATGTCCGCAGATATGTCTTCGCAGGGCGCCGGGGCTCAGTTCGAAGCTGAACACATCGTTGAAAACAATTCTACTCCAGTCTGTGAAATCTCAGGTGGAATGCGCCCGGCACCATTGCAAATGTTCCTTCAAAGCACGTAAATTACCATTTTACTGCATCAGTGCAATCTAAATGGCATTTTGATGAGAATTTTGGTGTTGAGTTTCAATTTAAATTGCTGAATAAAATTGCATTAAAGAAATTAAACCATAAATTTTGTTCAAATTTACTTTAATTTTGATATGGAAACTAAATACTGATAGAAATCTGGATGAAGGGTAAATTTAAATATTGTCTTCTAGTAATGAAAGCTTTGCTAACTAGGAATTTTCAATACAAAATATATGATTGTGATTCAAATTAAAAGGGAGTCTATTTCAGTTACGATTCAAGTCATTAAATATATGTTTAATAGGTGACAAATGAATTTAAAAAAATATATGTACGTTCTAACATTCATTTCACTTTAGTGCATCATTTTCTTTCTTCCTTAAAATAGTGATTCCAACAGATAAAACAGAAGTAAATTTTATGGCTTTACTTTTGTGTCATTCATTACAATGAAATCTTTCGTTTAAGTTCTTCACCACGGCTAATTTTTTGAAAGTCATGATACCCAAGTGAGTCAGATCTCTTCCCTGTCCTTAGGGTCTGCATTTCAAGTCTCCGTAATACCAGTCACAGCTATCCTAGTCATTAGTTTTAATAAAGAGGAAAACAAGCAAACTTTAAAAGTGTCTTTAATGGATAAACGTATGCGCTTCAGGCGGCTTTCTCTTTAGTTTGTCCCGAGAAGTTCGTCCCAATAGTGATTCTATAACTCTAATTAATCACAGTTAGTAAAATCGATCTTTACTTATTATGAACAAAGGGATGGGATCGAAAGGACAGAAGACGACTACGTACTTCAAATCCAGCTTTTATTGGAGTAATACAATAAAAGGACTTTCTTATTTAAGAGATTGTATAGAAAATATGGTATAAATTAGGTGAATAATATCATAATTTAGAATGTATTGTAAATAATAAAGCATAATTAACAACTCACTAATCTAACTCTATCTCTTACAGTATTTTTAATTCTGAAATGAGAAATATTATTTGTTTTTATAAAGAACTACACATGAAGTATGTATCGTCATTCAGTATCTCTTTTATTTTTTATATATGCGCATGTATTAGTATGTACACGCGCTTTTAATAATTCAGATTAATTAAGTTTGACCTCCATTGCTTTATAATTTGCTAATTAAATTTAAGAAGATGGTTTTTTCGTCTTATGATGGAAGCTAATTCTTTGTACTGTGAAATCCATATTCAAAGAATCTTTTGATGATTGGTGCATCCATTTGGGTCCAAGTATTAATTTTTCATTGCTAAATATTAATTTGACATAGCATTAATCCAACATGTAAACACTCATTCCTAATATTGTGAGTCTTTTTTTAGCTAACCATATTGTTTATATTGTAACGTCAGAATACCCGTGTTGGGTGCAAGAAAAGACAGGTTGTCTTTTAAAATATTTATTTTGAAAACTTAATGAGAAATTCTCGAATAAATATTAAAATAATTGAATCATTTTAGCCATAATTCATACAAAGGCCGCTGACGCGGCGACGACGCTAAAATGCGTCTGCTTTCACTCGTTTACAGCATCAAAAGCCTTTTACACAAAGCTCTCTCCTCGTTTTGTTAAAAAACCTATTTAGTTTCTGCTGCACCTTTCTACCAAAGGTCTGCTGTCCATTCTGTCGCTGAGAAAAAGATAGTTCTCATTAAGCACCGAGGGGTGCATATATCTGAACGTCACAATAGGTTAACTCTTTTCTAGATCATCCTTCAGCCTTTACCAAAATGATTGAGTTTAAACAGCTAGGGAATTTGTTGTTTAGAGAGAACATTATGATAATTATCCAAAAATATACTAGTCTGAGATGACGAGTCTCCCGAAACCTTTTAAATAAGATTTACCTCTCATCTTATTGTTGTCTATATTACTGTAGTTATTATAGTAATATTGTCCGCAGTATTGTAGTGTATTAAGTGAGACTTCCATTTTGATTATGAAGACGATAATTTGTTGGAACAAGAAGGGCTGAATCAAGTGCAAATTAGATATTCAGTCACCTGTGAGCGTATCTCCTTCCCCTTATTCGAGATACTTCTTATTTATTCCAGTTTTATGAGTATGTATGATAATGTTTATAACTAAATTATAAACATCATCATACATACTCATACGCTCACATGTGACTGAAATTAAACGCTAAGAATATGATAGCTTTTCATTTTAAGATCCAGAGTGAGGACAAAATGATTTGTTTTAATTTCTTGTTTACTTTAAATAGGTCAGGGATTTTTCTCCGATTGGCTTCATTTCTGTGTATTATTTATTACTTATTAAAGAGTACCATTTCTCTTTCTCAACAAGATTTAACCCTTTACACTTTAGTTTCGGTTCACTCTGAATTTAAAATGACCTTCGCGAAACTTTTGCGTACTTTTTACCAAAGATATTTCAATATATATCAGAGTTTCTGATTAAAATAATGAGGATTTCTCGTTATTTTTGCAAATTTGGAAAGGAAGAATCTCATAAACTAAAACTCTAAATTAAGGTAATTTTAAGAACTAATTTTTTACGTATACAGTGATCATGATCATGCTCAAGTACTTAGTCATTCTTTGAACTTCTGACTGAAGTGTTTTGGAGCCAAGAAGCAGGAGATAAACATGAGAGGATACTGTGTGTTACTGATTTAGAAAGTTTATAGTATCTCCTATAATAGTGAATCCAAGGCAATTTCTAAAATTTAATTTCAAAGTTTTAGAGTGTTTATATGTTTAATAAGGAAAGACATGTTTTATTCATATAACATCTGTACAAACGACAATGGACAAAGGATTTGAAAAATATTAAAGTCAATAATTACATACAAGTATCTCATTTCGTACTAACGGTACTTTTCACAGATGTAGCAAAAAAGGATTTGATTTTGACAAACCGAACTCTTTGCTGATGTCTTTAACTTTTAGAGTGTATACATATCTTAAACATCCTTCATACACACATCACACGATCTTCATGTTCTGTTCATGTCTTTTCCCACGTTATTTGGTTGAAAGAAGAAATTTCAGTGCCCTCGTGTTTTTGCATCATCTTAATGTTCTTCCAAAGCACAATATCAGTCAGATATTTTGCATCAGTTCGTAATCTGCATGCCTCATTTATTAGTTGCAAAATAATACGTCTGATGTAATTGATTAATATTAGTTTGACAAGCTGTAATTAATATTAGATGACAAGCTGTGATTGGTTAATATTAGTTTTAGTTGCCCTTTTCCAGTAGCGTTATATAACGTAGAAAGATCTAGAATTTGGGAGACCATATGAATTTAGGGAGACAACACCAAATCTAGAACATTAATTTTGAGGTCGCCAATTATTTTTAAAACAGCTATCGTATTTTGTAATATCATATTTATATCTTACATATATCATATATATATATACTTATATACCTATATCTTACATATATCATAATATCATATCTATATATACTTATATACTTATATCTTACATATATCATAATATCATATATATATATATATATATATATATATATATATATGTATGTATGTATGTATGTGTCTGTGTGCAACGCCGCATGCAACAAACGTCAAATTTGCATGAAAGGTACTACTTGCTGGGATATGCAAATAATTAATATTCCAGCGCATTAAGACAAAATAACACGCGGATCAAATATTAATTTAGAAAACAAACAACAAAAATCAGCATTATATTTGCAAATTTTCACAGGCTTCACACTAGTTTCGATGGTTTTACCGAACCATCATCCTCTGATGTCAAAGCGCAAATGCATTTGCCCTTTGGCAGCTGAGGAAATATCTGAAAAATTTTGGTAGGGAAAGAAGGGTGGGAGACCCACGGATTATCAAACGGGGGTGCTGTCCTTTAAATTTGGAGGCGGAACTGAGCAAAGTCATACTGTCACCTGTATGGTGCTCAAGACTCTTGCCAACGACAGGCGCTGTCTTGCCACGATGAATTTGTGGGCTTCTTCTGATATTACTGTCAGACAAAGTGAGGTAAGTCACAACAACAATGTTTTACTGTTTTGTTTTCCAGCTATTAATCTTAATAGCGGAGGAGCATTAGTTAGTATATTGCCGGTGTAAGTTTCTGAGTCAGCCTGTTAGATTAAATTGAATTGTATAGTCAAGCACTGCATCTTATCTTTTAAATTTATTGTTAAATTACTGTTAAGTTCTCAACCCAAGTGGTTGGTGTTTTGTGTATGCACGTAAGCCCGTGCCTTCTGTTGTACCAGTTTGTGATAAGTAAAAGGTCTTTTCCACTCTTTCTCTGTTGTGTTCATTTTGACGCCTGTGAGAGAAGTCGCCCGGTGCGAACTTAAAGTAGATCTTGTTACCATTTTATGCGTGCAAAACACACTAGATCTCAGAGCCGTATTTTAGGCTGAATGAAACCATCCGCATTACGCGAATCAGTAATTGGAAGGCCTTTTGGGTTTAACAGTACGGTTATCTTTTCCACTATCCAGGATACATTCATTCTCACTATTAATATTTGACCTCGGGTTACATACAACATTAGAACTTCGTTTAACATCATTAATAGTTTTTAGCTTTACAATGTCTGTCATAGAACATTTAACACATTCGGGATTTGAAACGAAAAAGATTCGAACTTACCTTTCTAAATCTCAAGAAATCCATCAGCAAATCCATGTTCTTTCTGAAGATCAATCAGAGAAGTCTGTTTACCTTTTCCATTTTTACAAACTTTGGAATAGTAACACTCGTATTATCCTTGAGTTTTATATTCGTACGAAGTCTTTCAATTTGATGCATAGCATCCATATAGTCATTTAACTCGTAAACTTCTTTGTTAATAAGTTCTTGCTAGTTATGGCCCAGAGTCCGATTCCCAAAACACAAATATCGTCCGGGAGCCTGACCACTTGGCGACAAGAAGCAGCAGCCATATTATCAGTAGCAGATAACAGGCAGAATTCATTACCTTCCACATTCCTTAGCGCAAATACAGTAGAAATGAAGAAATCACAGTCTCAAGAACGGGAGCACAATTACTGTATAACACGTATGATCCAACACTATGAGAACATGAGGGAACAAGCGGAGCTAAAAAAACCACCGTCCTACACGTTCAGCTTCAGGATCGAAGTCATCAGTGATATGAAGTGACTGTCATTCAACTACATACTCTAATCGAACCAAGTCCTTCGAGTTGTCACCTGCGTTTATTGAACACAGCATTAAAAGGACATGGAAGGAATAATACTTAATAATACTGCTTGTAGAAGGTAGCTTTACAAGTTGTGAGTAGCTAATCAGGATAAAACACCAGGAATAATGTTTTTTTAAAATCAGGAACAATATTTCTCAACCCTTAAACAGTCTTTTATTTATTTATTTAATTCTTCCATGAGAACACTTATAGGTTGAAGGCAATTGGTTTTTTAAACTACTATAATTTTCTACCTTTTCAAACCATCTAATCTACACTGCTGGCCATTAAAACTGCAACACCATGAAGGAAAGCAAATACAAAAAAGCTATTTATTGTACGTAAACAGTATGTCATGAAGATAAAATGATTAAATTTGTAAGCAGTTTGAGAGTTTACAGGGGTGCGAAATTAGTAGAAACAGCTGCCAACTTTGGCATCTAAAGCAGACCTTACCTGGTTAGTCATGGAGTCGAACTGGGCTTGGATGACAGAAACGAGCAACTCATTCTATGCTGTTTCAAGTCTATGCCACACTTCATCAACCGTATTAGCTGGAGACAGATGGCGGGCCAGTCTCTCAGTAACCTATGCCCAGATGTTTTCAATGGGTGATAGGTCTGGAGACCGTGCAGGCCAGGGCAACAATCAATTACTCTGTGTATCGAGGAAAGTCAGAACATGACGTGCAACATGTGATCTTGCATTACCTTGTTGGAAGATGGCGTTTGGCAGGCGTCATAGATAGGGCACAACCACTGGACGTAAGATGTCAAAAATGTACCGATCTGCTTTCAAGTTACTGTCGATATGGACTAGAGATGTGCGTGTCGGGCACCCAATGGCTGCGCAAACCATCACACCAGTGTCGATAACGAATGTGTCGATAACAGTGTCGATAACGGGCCCCTGTGTCGATAACGAATGCAAGCAGGTGACGAGCGGTCTCCTCGCAGCCTCCAGACACGTATACGGCCATTAGAATACTGCACGAAAAACCGAGACTCGTCTGAAAAGACGACGTTGTGCCACTCCTGTATCCAGCTTTATCGCTCGGCGCACCACAATCGCCGTCTCTCTCTATGCTACAATGTCAAGGGAAGCCGAAATAATGGTGGTCGTGTTGAAGTCCACGCAGCTGGAAACGTCGACGCACCTTACTAGAGGATACAAGGCGTGCTGCAAACATGCCCATTTTCTGACTAATGGTCCATGATGTGGTTGTACGGTTTTGCAGGGCTGACCTCACAATATATCTGTCCTGTCGAGCATTAGTTATAAAAGGGCGTTGAGATTCTGCATGCCGTTCAGTATGACCCTCAGCAATTCACTGAATCCACATTCGCATGACAGTGATTGGATGTTGACCAGTGCGAAGGCGATATCACGGAATGATAATCCACAATCTCGATAGGCAACCATCCTGCCTCTATCGAATTCCGACACTTGCTGGTAAGCATTTTTTCTTATTATTTGAGATATAATACGATATTCTGAGCAAACTCCACCTCACAAAACGCTTCCCAAATGAAAAATCCACTGCACAACTTTTCTTTCGTGCAGTGCTTCAGATGTCGTTTCTCCCTCCTGCTTTGTTTAAATAGGCTGAAATGCTAATCATCTGCATTTCCTAACCGCTTCTTCCATTCTTGTGATTTTGACATCATTCTTTCCTGGTGTTGCAATTTTAATGGCCAGCAGCATATATAACATTAAACTGCTAAAACTACATCAGTTTAATTGAAAATTAATAGTTCAAATAATTACGAATGTTACCTCTAAAATCTGTTTAAATTTTAAGAGCGTATAATAATTTTAAAAGAGAAAATAAATTTAAAATCTAAATTGGAAAGGAAAAGGATGAGTCTTACAGAAATGAAAGTAAATAATTTTGATTATGAAATTAAATAATTTTGATTTCAGTCAATCTTTAATTAGTGTAATTTAATTTTTATGCAGTTATAGAAACAAAGGAGATATTTAATAAAGGTTCTTATGATTGCTTTAATAGACGATACGAATATTTTTTAATCCTTCAAGAGTCACACACTGAATTTGAATAAAATCATAAAATCAGTGAACGGTGTCTGTTGCACATTAAGAGTGCAGTTCTAGTCTCAAAATAATTTGAAACCGTTTTTCTTGGTAAAATCTCTTAATTGAAAAATTCATCTCAGGAAAAAATAATTAATTTAGTCTTTATGTCAAATTACTGTACGAGTAAAGACTTAAACTTTTATCTTGCCCATCACGTATTTTTCTAGCGTTTTTGAAAAAGACTGAAAAAAGTGGAAAAAAATAACATTAAATATCTACAGCACTCTTAATGGAGCTGAGCATTTTAATATGGATTCATTTTTAATCGTCTAGTTTAATAACATAAGAATTCCTCCCAACACACGGGGAGAAACATTAGATTGCTGGTATTAATGTTGTAATTGCTGGAAAAACGATTAAGGTAGAACTAATAGACATTTTCCTCACAGTTTACTTTACTTCCTGGACTATTTTGTATATTTTTATCATTAGCTTCAGCTGTATTTAGTTTACTCTTACATTCGCCAAAGCTAAAAAAAGAAGTGTTTTTATAAAGCTGTGAGTTTTTGAAGAAGAAAAAAGCCTAACTTTCTCCAGGAAATTGATCTGACGGGGTGAATTTTAAAAGGTTCCTTAAATTTATGATAATGGTTTCTACACCTAAAAGATATGATATATTTCTTTCAATTAGCAAAGACCCTAAGCGTATTTCTATGTTAATGTATTTTGTAAGCATCTCTGAGTCAAACTGCATTTTTCAGTCAATATGTAAAACTGAAATTTCAAATAAAAACATCACAAGTATGCTTCTGAAATTAAATTTTTGAAAAGGAAGCAGAGAGTACAGCTAACAGTTGAGCATTTTCAGAAATTTTAGGAATCTGGAATGAGTAAATTATATTCTGAGAAAATTGTATTCGCAAAAAATGTAAAGTACTGAGGAAGTTAAATACGGACTTATTAAACTATGTAGTTAATTTATAATCTTGCTGTTTTAATTAATTGTAAAATAAATAAGAATCACCAACTTACATTTACCAGCTGCCATAATTTTAAAGCCATGGAATGTCAATTTCGATACCTGGCGAAGGACGAAGCTGGTTAAGTGCTTTTTGTTAGTCACTTTGCTATGTAACGTAAAATGAACCAATCTCATATTCGAAAGTTCTGCGTGAAAGCTGAGACCTTTGGAGTGCTTTGTCATAACTAATTAATGAGCCTACCAAATAACGTGTATAAAGGAATGAAATATATAACCAAAATTCTTTAGTTAATTTATATATTAATATGTTATTAAGGGCATACATTACAATGTTTAAAACTGAGTGGTAATTCGTTATCGCAGCAGCTGTCTAAACTAAATTTCGTTTATATTCAAGACAGTTTTTGCAAGTAAATATACTTTTGTTTGTTTGATTGTTTAATGGATGATGGCAAAGTATGCTAGGGTTCTTTACCTGAGGGATGCCTTCATGGAGGACTTCTTAAGGGGAGCTGACTTGCATTTGAAGGTTTTTTTTTCCTTGATCACATACCTTCATATTGCAATTGGAAGAACGCAATTGGAAAAAAAATTCTGAAAGGTTACAAATTTTAAATTACGTCCAAAAAGGCGTTTATTTTACCATTTTGTGTCTTACATTTATTTATTAAATATCCTTCGCCCTTAAACTATGAAGTTCAGTTCAAGAGCATTATCGTAAAATAATTTTGAGCATAACTTTAGAATTTCCGATATACAGTCTCACGCACTGGAGATAAAAAGGTTTTTTTGCTCGCTTTAAAACCCTTGAATTTGTTATTAAAAATTCGTTAAAGTTTTACAAAATATGAAATCGATAATAAAACAAATTTTAAATCTGGGCTTCCAGATGCTCATATTAGCAGTAGGTTTACGCCATTCAAAGTTTGGTGGCTCTAGGTACAGTTGTTTTATCACAATGCGATAAACATACATATATTAATGCAGATTATTCATTAATTAATTTCTTCAAATATAATACAGGGTGATAATATTTGGTAGCAACAGTTTGAAAAGTGAAACGGACATTCAGAGTGATTCGACGCAAAATCGCAAAACGAAAACAATAATCCCTTAGGGACAAAGCCCCTTTGGACTAAAAATAATAACAGATATTAAAATTTGCTATTCTAAAATATTTACCGTAGTTTTCGGTAGATGCTTATCAATTAACTTCTCCCTAGAAATGAGAAAACGCAACCTTTTTATTTATCTAATACCTAATTGTTCTGAACTGAAAATAAAAAGAGGGCACTACTTTTATTAATCGTCAAAAGATTGTAATATTATTTCTTGCTTAGTAAAAATGATTTGTCACTGACGGTTGTCTGTGTATACAGAAAGTCACTGGCAGGAACAGACGGAGTGTCGTGAAAGACGAGGAGTGTATTCCTTCTTTGCCAATATCAGTGGAGCAGTTCACGACGCAGATCAGAAAAACATGAGGTTGACTACAACATGGTCCAAACATAAAATGAGAGACTGACTATCAAACGAAATGATTAATGCTATATTCGCGCTGACTTTAAATATAATTAATCGATTATTATACAGAACAAACTTTTTAAATCTTTTTTCCCTCCATGTACGTTTTATAAATGACATTGTGAATGTTGCTGAATGAAAAAATCTGATGTGTACACCACATGACTTTCTTGTATGAAATATTAAATTATACGAAATTTTTTTCTTGAATTTCATTTAAATTGATTGGATTGAATTAAATATACTTCGTCGACAGCGCATAAACCACAATAGAATAAATGCTCTCTTTAAAATTCACTATATTTGTTTACTATAAAGACACTCTGAATGCACAAAATTTATAACATTTGAAGAATTATCGTTGCCACATGTTCTATTCAAATACTATAATAAAGCTAAAACGATGTATGAAAGACACGAATCTGCCCTAAGCGTCTGTACACGGTCTGTCTTGAAATTGTCGTACCAGTGGCTGAAGAGAGCTGACGAGACAGGTCTGAAGCTGTGCTCCGCGTGTTTCTTTTGGCAGTAACTGCCAAATACCGGTCCTCATTCGGCGTTGCAACTCTGAGGCGACCTGTGCTGTAACGTCTACTCACATTACCATCATCTTGGAATTGTTGCCAAAACCTGGAGATGACACTCTGGCCAATTCCAAGTTCGTCTGATACTTCCAGTTGGGTACGCCCACATTCCTGACGGCCGATAATTCTACCACGTAAAAAATCATCCAAATGCGTCCTTTGTGTCATAACTATTCGGTTATTGCACTGAAATGCTTATAAAGCGCCTGCGAGCAATTTTACTTCTTTGACTGTATTCCTTATATATCACTCTCTTACACTCTCGTCATTGTGACATACCATCGGTGTCATCTGGTTACGTCCTGAAATTTGCATATGATTCTTGAAGATGTGTGTAGTGATTTTACAGGTGATATATTTATTTTAGAGTTCGATTACCGCGTGACTCCGAATTATCCTTAATTTATGGACATGAGTGTATATTTATATACGTTTGGTGTGGCCGATTGCAACCAAAATACGAGGTGAACATCTACATGTTATAGCAGTCCTATATACAAAATTTCAACGTTCTGAGGCTACTCGTTTTTGAGTTATGCGAGATACGTACGCACGTACGTACATACGTTCGTACAGACGCCACGAAAAATTCTCTTCAGAATTAATTTTAAAACAGTTTTACAATTTTTTTGGAGGAAAAGTGTCTTTTATTCTGTCCTTACGCACAGATATCACGCAAAAACATCGTTAAATTGCATACGATAGCGGTCAAAATGGATATTTTCGTTGAAATATGTTGCCTGAAACTTTTCGCGATTACAATACTTACTTTTTACTTCGTACAAGGAAGTGAAAAGGTTCAGATTTTAAAAATGAATATTTGTGGACATTTTGCATGTAATGTTGCGAAAAGGATTACTACGTTTAAATTTTTTTTTTTTTTTTTTTTTTTTGTAGTATTCCATTTACTAATCTTTAAAAAAGTAATGAAATACGTTAGTATTTTTAATCAAAAGTTACTCTTAAACTAACTTTCTTTTTTCTCTATTATCTTATTGGTATTTGTATTTCATTATTTGAATAATATCTACTTTTTAAATACTGTAGTAAATATTTAATTTTTGTTGATACTGTTACATTTTGATAATTTTGAACAGCTATCCACCTTAAGTTTAGAGGTAGCTAGAGGAAAATTGAATTGGAGGATCAGCAGAAGAAGTCTTGTTAATGAAAAATCACAGATCTTTAGAGATTATTCGAGTTTATAAACTTTGGTCCAACATAACAGACTTCTAAAAAGTAATTTGAGATGTTTAGCCATCATGTTCAAAAAGGCATATGTAAACACACCTTCTCATTCTATTTCAACTGAATGCAGTCAAGTACCTGCAGATAAAAAGGACATGATTCCCTTTTAGAGTAATTAACAAATCTTCTTTGAGAATTTCTTTCGATGTCAAACAAGGTATACAAACAGATTGGCTTCACACATTATAAAAGCTGGATTTTTCCAGTCCGAGTTCAATGACTGAAATAAATGCGCAGTTTCCGATTTGAGGCTTACAACTTACGTTATTTCTTTCCACAAACGAGCTTTTAAATTCCCTAACATATGGGTAATATGACATTTCTTTCTTTCCTTTTCCCCTTCTCAGGAAAGTTTTTTTTTAATTGATTCCAAGTAGGGTTCTCCGTGAACTTAATATTACACCTCACGGTAGTTTCGCGGTATAGTGGAATTCTCAACATTCAACTTCTGTTTCATTTTTTTAGCAAGTATTGACTTTCATTAATTTCAGATGAAATTTAATTACAACCAACTCAGTAGGCAAGAAAAGTCCATCTTATTTATAATTATGCTTTTTATTCAGCTTGTCATCTTATTCCAATCACGAAGGTGTCTGTGTTTATGTTTTTTAATGCTTATATGCTTAAAAATTATAATGTAAGTTTTATTTCTTATTTTGACGCCGAGGTAAAAAAGAGAATCGGTAATGATCAAAGGATTATATTATACGATAAGGATACATAAGGATCATATGGTAGAACAATACAAAATTTGGTGAATATCTAAAAATTTTCATTAAAATCATGGAAGGGCGTGATTTCCATGCGGGCATAAATGTTATGGGCCTTGGGAATCCCCTTTTAAAGATATCTTAAACTCTCCCCGTAATATTTGAAATATGTAAAATATTATGTAATTTTTCAATTCAAAATTTTAAAAATATGCATTTAGAAGCAGGAATAAATATTAAAAAGTCAAATTTTAGTTGTTTATTCTTTTCTTTAAGAACAAGACATTGAGATTTTAAATTACTATGAAACGCAGAATAAAAGAAGCAATACAATATTTTTCATTTAAAGTTATGTATTATTTAATTGTGATTTAGAATGATCGAGATTACATAATTTTTTTAAACAGCTCCAGAATTATATGAAATAGTCAAAACATATAAATACCGCAGACTGACGTATCGAAAGAAATTATTTCTACACATCTGGAAGAAACTTAAATTTTTAATTTTGTATTTCATGTATATACTTGATTATTAAATTGATTAACACCTTAATTACATTGACGTCGTTACATTTATAAAATTAATGTGAAGTTTGTAGTAAAATCAATGAGAGCTTTAGATCCTTACCAGTTTTTCAGTTTATTTCAGAGCCCTCAGGGGCTCACTTTTGTGAGTACGGGTGTGGCAATCCCGAGGTACCCTAGCCCTTCAGGGGATCATCTTCTTGGTGAGACGGGTGTCACGATCCTGGAGCCCCAGTGATCTATCCTCTTTTCCGTCTCCTCTCCTCTTGGCTGGAACTTTTTCCCTTCCCTTCTCCCTTGTGGTTTCTCTCTACGGAGTTTGGGGCTCGTCACGAGAGGCTGGAACAGACCTTGTTTCTAGTTTTCGAGTGGCGAGAAAACTGCCCACGTGTTTGCCGTGCGTGGAGACCCGTGTCGCTGGAAAGGAGGGTCCTGGTAGTTGAGGGGCGAGGTACTGTCCCCAACACACTACTTTGGCCTCTGCTTCAGCTAAACGGGAGGCACCTTAGTCGTCCTCACGGGTGTCAATCGGCTGGTCACTAGTCCTTGTGTCAGTGGCTTGGGGTCAAGCTCTCGGGAGTACCTGCTTTCGGGAAAGCCGACTGTGGGGCTTCAGTTTGCGTATAGGTCCGGCTAGCCCTAACACAGGAATCTGTGTTCCCTTGTAGGGCTCGGTGGTGGGCGGGGCCGTCGGACCCGAATTTTTTCTCTTTTAAACATGGCTTCAATTTTCATACTAAAAAAACCTGACCCAAACGAAATTAAACAAGATATAGAAATAATTGAGAAACCTATTAGTAAGAAAACCCGTACTGATGTAAATGCAAAGGAAACTACTGAAAATCCGCGCTTCCTAGTTGTCTCTTGTCCTTCTGGTGAACTGCAAAAGATGTCTCCTTTTCTAGTAAGCAAATACATTAACTCATGCATAGGTCAGCCAAAGAATATTAAGCGTCTCCGTTCTGGAGACCTGCTTATAGATACTGTTTCGCCAACACAATCTGCTTCCCTTTTGTCACAAACCAAACTTGGAAATGTAGCTATAACTGTGTCAGCGCATAAAACTCTGAATTTTTGTAGAGGTGTTATCTCGGAAATCGACCTTCTCTCTGTTTCAGAAGAAGAGTTCGTTTCCGAGTTAGCTGACCAAAATGTCTGTGGCGCTAGGCGGATCAAGATGCGTAAGGAAGGTCAGTTGATTGACACCAAACACGTGATCCTGACCTTCAAATCGCCTGATCTGCCTAAGAATATTAAGGCTGGATACCTCAATTGTCCTCTACGTCCATACATTCCAAACCCTATGCGATGTTTCCAGTGCCAGCGTTTTGGCCATTCCAAGATGTCCTGTCGTGGGACCCTGACGTGCGCTCGATGCTCGTCGGTTGGCCACGATAGCGAAAATTGCACCGCTGCAGCACTGTGTATAAATTGCAAGGGCAACCATCCAGCATTTTCTCGTTCCTGTCCGAAATGGAAATTAGAAAAGGATGTGCAGACCATAAAAGTTACCAGGAACATTTCGTATTCCGAAGCCAGAAGACAAGTTCAAAGCACACAGCCTATATCGAACAAATCATATGCCAATGCCGTGAAATCAACCCGCACAATAGCCACCCAAACTTCCATAAGTACACAGACTCCACCAAATAAAAACCAGCAGCCTGCAAGCAAGAACAAAGAAAATCCAACACATACCATACAAAATAAAGAAATAGCAATCCCGAGCAAACCCAAAACTGTGCCTCCAATAATAGAAACCAAAAATAGAAGTCCCAGCAATAGTTCTGCAAATAAAATTATTTCTGAATCTGCAGATTCAGACAGTATGGAAGTGGAAGACGGTCTAGAAGTTCCCGATCATCTGCTTCCGCGCAAAACTAAAAAGGAACACAGGAACAACAAACATCAATCATAATGGCCACCCTCGTCTCATGGAACTGTCGCGGTTTCCACCGAAATTTGCTCGACATCAAAGCCATAATCAATGCTTATCATCCTGTATGCTTCGCAATACAGGAAACAAATCTAAAACCAGAACAACAGGCAAAACTTCGGAGGTTTTCTTTCGTCAGGAAAGATAACATTGCAGGTGAACGTGCCAGTGGAGGTGTAGGTCTCCTCACCTCACTGGATTATCCCTCAAATGTGCTTTCTTTGACGACATCCCTCCAAGTTGTCGCTACTCAAACAAATTTTGATATTGTTGTTACAGTCGTTTCTCTGTATTTGCCTCCAAATGAGCATATTGATCAGCAAGATTTAAATGGTCTTTTAGAGCAGCTGCCTGAGCCTTTCATCATAATAGGAGATTTTAACGGCCATAGTCCGCTCTGGGGTAGTAAAGATACAAATTGCCGAGGGAGACAAATTGAGCAGATGATCGAAGATCATAGCCTTTGTCTCCTGAATAATGGGCAGGATACTTACTTCCATGAGCCTACAAAGACATTCCATGCTCTCGACCTTGCCATCTGTTCACCATCTCTGTTGCCATTTTGCACTTTTAGTGTCGGAAATGACCTGTACAACAGCGATCATTATCCTATTTTTGTGTCTCTTGCACGAAGAGAAGCAAATCCCATGACGAGACTCCCTCGTTTTATCCTGGACAGGGCAGACTGGGAACTCTTCTCTTCCATTGCAGAGCTCACACATCAAATGGTAGAAGGTGTGCATATCGATGACGCTGTTGAAGCTGTTACTAATACTATTATTCAGGCAGCTATGCTCTCCATTCCTAGAACATCAGGAAAACTACTAAAATATTCGAAACCGTGGTGGAATCGCGACTGTCATGAAGCACTGAAAAAACAGAAAAAAGCATGGGGTATTTTTCGTAGATATCCTACTCTGCGAAACCTCATAGCTTTTAAAAGAGCCAGAGCAAATGCACGGAAAGTAAGAAGGCAGAGCCAGAGGGATTCCTGGATTTCATATGTGTCCTCAATAACATCCTCTACGCCTAGTAAGCGGGTTTGGGAAAGAGTTCGAAAAGCATGCGGAATGTATAAAGACCACTCACTTTCCTTTCTGGAAAAAGATGGCCGAGTGATTAGCTCCATAGAAGAAATTGCAAATACAATTGGTGAGACATTTGCTGCCGTTTCTTCCAGCCGAAATTACTCACCTGCATTTCTTTCTATCAAGCAACGCTCTGAAAAAAATCCCATCGCTTTCAACTCTTCCAACTTTGAGCCGTACAATAGAGACTTTACTATGGTTGAACTAAAGAGAGCTTTGTTGCAGACACATAGGTCTTGTCCGGGTCTGGATGGCGTGTATTATGAAATGCTAAAGCATCTGTCCTATAAGTCACTGAGTGCCCTTCTCACACTTTACAATAGAGTGTGGAAGGAGCGTACATTTCCCAGTGCATGGAGGAGAGCTATTGTCATTCCTATTGCGAAGCCAGGGAAAGACCCGAGGAATCCCTCGAACTATCGGCCAATTGCCCTTACCAGTTGTGTTTGCAAACTGTTTGAAAAGATGGTAAACAGCCGCCTAGTCTACTTCTTGGAAAAGAATAATATTATATCGCCTTATCAGAGCGGTTTTCGAAAGGGGAGAACGACCGTAGACAATATGCTTCTATTAGAGACATCTATTCGAAAAGCCTTTGTCAGAAGAAGTCACCTTGTCTCAATATTCTTCGACATTGAGAAAGCTTATGATAAGGCATGGAGATACGGTATACTCCGGGATCTTCACGAGAGTGGCTTGCGCGGCAACCTACCAATTTTCATACAGAATTTCTTGAACGCTAGAACTTTTCAAGTAAGGATTGGCTTTGTTTTTTCGGATGTTTTTCAACAGGAAGAGGGTGTGCCTCAAGGCTGTGTGCTTAGTGTAACCCTGTTTAGTTTAAAAATAAACTCTGTATTAAAAGAACTTCCTCCCACCATCTTGGGATCTCTATATGTTGATGATCTGCAGATTAGCTGTCGAGGAGCAGACATGAGATATGTAGAGCGGCAACTGCAGATGGCTCTGAATAAGATCCAAGAATGGTCAGACAAACAGGGATTTACATTTTCGAAACAGAAAACTGTGTGTGTTCACTTTTGTAGGAAGCGTGGTCTCCATCCTGAACCTGAGTTATATTTGAATGGTACAATTATTCCAGTTACGCCCGAAGTAAAATTTTTAGGAGTGACGTTCGACCGAAAATTGACTTTCCTTTCTCATGTTTTAAACCTGAGAAAGAAGTGTCTAAAAACACTAAATATTTTAAAAGTGTTGGCGAACACCTCCTGGGGTGCAGAGCGTTGCTCCATGCTTCGCATTTACAGAGCGCTTATCCGCTCTAAACTGGACTATGGCTCAGTTGTTTATGGATCCGCTCGCTCATCTGTTTTGTTAAAACTGGATCCTGTTCACCATCAAGGTCTGCGGATTTGTTCAGGAGCTTTCAGGACTTCTCCTGTGCAGAGCCTATATGTTGACTCTAACGAACCATCACTTCATCTGAGGCGTGAGCAATTGTCCCTTTTGCAATATTTTAATACTCTATCTCAACCTGAACATCCCAATAAGCTGTGCTTACTTGATAATGAGTGTAACACATTATTTGAAACACGTCCATCCTGTGTTCCTACTTTCCCTTTAAGAGTTCGCCCTGTCATTGAGGAACTCTCCCTCTCTGATATGCACCCCCAAGCAGTACAGAATTTTGAAATTCCACCTTGGGAAAATTCACGGATCCAGCTTCTTGATGTTTTTAAACATCACGTAAAGGCGAGCACTAACGAGATCGTTTACAGACAACTTTTCGCTGAGCACAGGCACAAATATAGCAGTTATTATCCGATATACACAGATGGATCAAAGTCAAATGATCATGTCGGGATGGCTTTTGTATTTGAAAATTACATAGAGGGCAGATGCCTCTCTGTCCTAACATCTGAACTAACTGCAATATATTATGCTCTTTTGTACATCCCAAAGCTCTGCCACAAAAAGTTCATAGTTTACACAGACTCGTATAGTGCTCTTAAATCCTTGGAAGCTTTTCCCAACGCTCAGAATCCTGTGGTAGTGGATGTTCTCAAAATTCATAGAAATTTAATGATACGAGGATATGAAATCCTGTACTGCTGGGTTCCCGGGCATACGGGAATAAAGGGAAACGAGCTTGCAGACATCGCGGCAAAATCTGCTGTCGAACTGTCCAGTCGCCTTATCCCTTTTAGAGACATCTGCTGTGTCATCAAGGGAAAGATACGAAAAAAATGGCAGCAAATTTGGGATGTTCAGCATCACAACAAGTTTAGAAACATCAAACCTAGAATTGAGCATTGGGATTTTGCTGGAAATCGTAAAGAGGACGTTCTTTTGACTCGACTCAGAATTGGTCATACCAGAGTCACACATAGCTATCTTCTTAGGGCTGAAAATGAGCCTGTTTGTTTTAATTGTAATGTTTGTTTATCTGTTCGTCATATTTTAATTGAGTGTCAATGTTTTAATAGTCTTCGCCAGAAATATTTTAATAGCTGTGACTTACCTCTCGACCGTTTAATCGGAAGAGAGGTCAATTCTAATTTATTTTATTATTTAAAAGAGATTGGCTTTTATTACCAAATGTAATTTGTTTTGAAGACTGTGTCTTGAATGTTAATATGTTCTTTTAACTTGTTTTTATATGACTTCATCCTCTGGATTTGGTACATTTATCTACTTGTTTTTATTTATTGAATTTTCATGTCATCAATTGTAATCATCTCATCTTTTGTTTGGCGCGTCATAATCATCTCTGGTTTTTGCGCCATAATCACTCACTCACTCACTCACTCACTCAGTTTATTTCAGAAAGGGGAAAACGCGATACCCTTATCTCTCTTCCACTTTTGAGATGTATGTTGGAGCTGGCAAGCATTTTTTGGTATAATTCGTTGCTTCCAAATAAGCTAAGACATTTTCGATCTTCTTGTATACCTAAATGTACTATTTTTTGCTGTTCCTTTCTAGAAATCTGAAAATCGGTGTAGTCGATTTAAGAGTAGTTATATTTTGAATATTCTCTGCTTGCTTTGATGCGTTTGTTCCTAAGTAAAATAACATTTAAAATAATTAAAGTTGCTTTAAAATAGTTTTTCAAGAATTTGGGAATTAAGACCAAGTATTAAGGATTTTTACATCATTATGTGTTGCTTAACGTGTAGAGACATTAGGTATTTTCGAAGCAGGAAAGATGAAAAATATGCAACGCCTTTGCCGGGAATCGAACCGCGGACCTCTGGAATACGCGCCCAGGGTGCAGACAACCACACCACGAAGGCATGCGAAGAAGGCGGGAGAAATACCTTATATACTCCCCCTTTTAAAGGGCGACGGGGATTTTTAGGGAACCTTGTCGCAAAATCCTGGGTGAGGAGAATCATCATCGAACGCCCTTATCCCTTACTAAGTACCGTTTAGTAATTTCTTTTCTTTTCTTTTCCCATTTTTCTACTTTTTATTACCTCTTCCGTTATTATATGTGGTTTACTATTCTAGATTCACAGTGGAAGATTATCCATATCTTATTCTTGATGTAAATCAATTATTACCTAACGTAAAGGGAAGCCATCATCTTGTAAAAATTGATTTTTGTAAACCGCATCTTCAACTTTTAATAAAAGATAAATCATTCGAAGCTCAAACCCTTTTAACGCCCAGAGGTGCTACTCGGCACATCGGATAAACTCCTGAATTAACCTTTTAAAGCAAATTAGATGAAGTTCATCTATATTTTGACGATATCCTAATAATGTGTATGTCATTGGGAGACTTGTGAAAAAATTGCGACGAAGTATCAATCATACAAATAGAGCTAGTTTTCTATGCTCATTATTATACTTTTAAAGGGATAAGTAAAGAAACAGAGTTTTTCCTTAGAAAGGCCTCCATAAAAGTTTTTCCTTTTTTTTTTTTTTTTTTTTTTTTTAGCTTCTTGTCTGCTTTGCCAGTTGCCGTCTGCTTTGCCAGTTGCAAATAACCTACTCTAATCTAACTTTTAAAAGCTTGCAATATTTTTAAAAGAAAATTTTTAAAAGAATATGTATTAATACGCATAACGTAGATTTTAATACATGTAATAAATGCATTATTAAATCACGATATCATCTATTCTTCCGTTAAAATTACTGCAACTACTTCTACCAAAATTTAAATCATTTTAGTTATTACCTAAAAGGTTTTACTCGAGCAGTAGCATTATTGGTTCTTAACTTGCGAAGATTTTTAAGATTTAAAAAAAAATTATCTTTTCTTACTATAATTGTTATATTTCTATGAATCTTTCTATGAAACCACGGACCTCTGGAATACCAGCCCAGCGTGCTACCGTTACACCACGAAGGCATGCTGGAAAGCGGGAGAATTACCTTATAACTTGATTAATTGATTACCGGAGGTTATTTAAAAACTATTTAATAATTATCAAATTCCTAAAAATTTCTTATTAACTTGAGATTGTGTTTGATTAAATATATTTTAACATTAATTGTTTACCTTATCAATAAGAAATTTGAGAATGAATCAGAAATATTACTTATTTATTTTTAAATTTAAATCTGTCTTTTTCATGAGAAAATAAAATGTGAAGAGAAATGCTAAAAAACAAAGCTTTTATCATTCCTGAATGAAACAGAGAAATAAAATAAGAGCAGGAACGAGGGGCAAAAAGTGCCATAGTTTAGGAAGTTGGAATAAATAAAATTACATCTGTGTATGAGTCTTCTGAAAAAGAAATTGGTAACTGGAGAAGGATACATTAGAGTTCTGGGTAGGTGGAAAGAAAACTTCATGCAAATGTGACAGCATTTAGGGACAGGGGGAGGATATGTCGCTAGAGTGGGACTGTTCGTCTATCAATCAAATACAGCCTCTCGGCTGACATCCTGCTGTCAACCAACGGCAGCTGTGGCCAGAGGAACGGAGCAGCCCACTCTAGCGTTATGTCTCCACATTTGGCTCATTATCGCCGTATTTTTTCCCCCCTCTTTCATTTTATAAGCTCCAAAAGCAATTATAAAATTTGTCTAAATAAAGGAGAAATTAAGAAGTATAGTTAGGCCTTCCTGAAACGTTAAGTTCCAAATTCACATTTGTAACTCACTTAAGAGAATTAGTACAAAGCTTTGATTCAAAACGTAAAATAACAAAATGTAAACGGCAAACTGCTGCTACGTAAATCTTTAAATCTAGCTAAAAAGAGGTTTCTATACGTATTATCTTGAGTGTGAGCTTTAGAAATTGGGGAGAAACTGTTACAAAAGAATATTTAAGGGAAATCGTTGTTGTGGGTTTGGAAAGGTTTACGTAGCTAACGTTGGTGGTAACAAAGATTCCAGTTGCCAAGCAGGTAAGACCGCTCACTGCATTAGCGTTTCTTGAATATAGGAAAGTGCTGACTAAAACTAAGTCGATTTTTTCCCTACTACTTTATTCTATATTATTTAAAACATATTTTTATCCGGGGAATAAATTATGGATATTATTTCTCAGGGCTGTTCGATTTAGCACCACCTTTTTCCTTTTCTCACCATCTTTTCTCTTTAACCTTTAACCTCTCTCTCTCCATGTATATATATTTTTATGAATATACTCGTCTAGGAATACATAATAGCAAAAAATTAGGTACTAATATTCTATAGTTAATAGAGAAAAAATGTTTCAAACTGAAGTTTTGATTGCTAGTGCCGGAATTTCTAGCGGCGTTATAAATTTTCATGAAATCTCAGAAAGAGTGCAGCATTGCCATATATCGTAGATGTGTATATTTTCAATTTCTTATTCACATTGAAACATAATTTATTTTTTACAATATTATATACTTGTAAATGACCAAAGGTATTTTCAGTTTTTTTAATTATTACATTGCTGTTTTTCAATAATTTTCATGTTTTATCGATATTTATTCATTGCTATCAATTTTGAAAATTGTAATCTGAAGTTATTTGAACTTGAACTGGATTTGGACAAATAATATAGCTAATTCTACACACTCAGAAAGAAAGTTATAAAATTAACTACTAAATTCTTGCAGATGTACCCCCCCCCCAAAAAAAAAAAACTTTTATTCACTAAAGGCAAACTTTCTTTCAGAATTTATTCCAAAAAAACATAGAAGATATATGAAATACATTTTGTATTTAATTTAAAAGACGTTTTTTCCTGTTTTCTAATTCACGACACTCACCAACCGTGCTGTCAGGCTTTCAAGTTTGTTCTGATTAGCAGCTTATCTTTTTACAAGCAGGCAACAGCAGCAGTAACAGCCAGATCTGTGTTACAACTCAGGCCGGTTACAATTTTTCTTCTTGTTTTAGCCTACACTGTTTGCCATAAAATCTGCATAACCCTCTGGACTGAGCGAGTAAGTAATGCAGGATGAAATCAGAATAAGTTTAACTATTGTTCAATTTAAAGGAAATGCCATGCTTTTAAATTTTTGATTTTGATTTCATGTTTATTGCTATCATTAAAAGATCCTTTTGATAAGATTTTTTAGCATTTACATTAAACAGAAGATAGGAGAAACTTATAATGAAACTTACATTAAAAAGAAAAGCTGAAAACTAGCGGAAACAAAAATATAAGTGCTTTAGAAGTTTCCTTTAAATTAATTTTTCCTTTTTATAGGCTGTTTTAAAAAATTACAATTCTTCCCGAATGTTAAAGAAAAATAGTTTTTCTCCCTTTTCGTCGTTCAAAACAGAAATGAAAAGAACAGGACTTAGCTTGCACAGTTAGAAACGTCGAAGCTCTATGGAAGTCAGTTAGGAAAGGTGGGAAAATGTAAACAAATACAAATAAATATATAAATAATAATTGAAATTTAATAACGAAGTACCTTATATACACCCTCTTTTAAAGGGCGAATGGGCTTTTTTTAGGAAACCCAATCGCCAAATCCTGGGTGAGGAAAATCATCATCCAACACCCTTTTAGTTCGGGCGCCACTGTAGAGACAAGAGGTTATTTTTTGGAAGCAGGTAAGATGAAGCAACGCCTTCGCCGGGAATCAAACCGCGGACCTCTCAATTACACGCTGAGCGTGCAGACCACTACGCCACGAAGGCTCGCTAAGATGGCGAGAGAAATACCTTATAAGGTAACCGCTAATTTTTTGAAGAACTAGTGTCTTAATTTTAGAGCACAGTGGATTTTTGACAATGTTCACGTGTGTTGACTTAAGAATAGAAATATTGCTGAGCATGATGCATTGTTTTGAATGCTTTGAATTGCTGAGCATGATGTTTCAGAGAAGTCATTAAGCTGATTTACAAAATATCGAGTATGAGATTACATAGAAATAAGCCTATTACAGATTTAAACTGCAATACATCTGTGATTTCTGCCTTAGTCATAATAGCATCAAATTTATTCGTCGTTAGGTCAACAACAGTCTATGGAAGTAAGTACACTATTTTGCATAAAAAAAATCGAAGCACTAAAGAAGGACTTTTACAATCGTGACAAAATTTGGTGTGCAAAAACATCTTGATCGAACATGCAAATGATCAAAGTTTCAAGGCAAATGAACAGCAGATGCGATCATAGCGCGCATTTCTAGTGCAAAATTCGCGAATTATAAAACCAGTAACAGAGGTGGATAATTTATCTTTTTTGTTGCTGCCATTGTAATTCCGTAAAGAAGCAACTAAAGATGCCATTACGACAATATCGAAGACCTTACAGACAACTAAACGACTTCGAACGCGGTCGCATTGTAGGGTTGTGTGAAGCTGGGTGGTCATACCGAGCAATAGGCCGCCACCTGCAACGTACATACACTGCTGTGCAAAGATGTTGGTAGCAATAGTTGCTACAAAGAAATTGCCGACGAAATGAAGGCCCTGGAAGGCCAAGGAGCGCAAATGCGAGGCAAGATGATTGTTCTCCAGGTCCGAATCGCCCCAACGACCGCCCATTATCGACTATTCTACGCACTACAACCACGTGTATACCTCCCGTGGTACCGTCCATGATTTCACGGCGTTTGTCTGAAGCGGGACACAGAGGCCTTTAAGACGTTTGCCTTTGACCCCACAACATCGGCGGAGTCGTCCGGAATGCTGTCGCAGCCGATCATGATGGCTGCCATCAGACTGGCATCGTATAGTGTTCGGCGATGAATCCCGCTTCACTCTTGAAGCAGATGTCCACTGTGTTCGTGTCTGGAGAGGACGGAGCCAGCGGTCATTTTACAAAGGCAGACAGCCATAATCTCTGGTGTGATGGTGTAGGGCGCTATTTATTATGACAGCAAGTCATCTTTAGTCATCTTCCGTACATCTTTAACAGATCAACGATATTCACAAGTCAAACAACAAACAATATGTTGATGCCATCCTGCGGCCGTTTGGATTACCCTTCATGGCACGTCATCCGGAGGCCATTTTCCAACAAGACAATGCCAGGCCACATACCACTCGCATGTCTCTGGACTGTCTCTGTGCGGTTGATATTCTTCCTTGGCCAGCAAGTTCACCAGACCGTTCACCAATCAAGCATGTAGGGGACATGGTAGGCTCCCAAATTCGGGCACCATAAAATATCACAGATCTGGAGCGACAACTGATGAATGCCTTGCAGAATGTGTCGCAGGATGACATTAGGAACTTCTACCACTCCTTGCCTCGACGAATTCAAGCATGTATTGCCGCCAGGACCGGTTCGACCAACTACTAATTTGAACACTCAATGGGTGATTGTGAGCCGTGAACAAGTATTATGACCTTGATTTATTATCTGTGTTTGAACTATACACATATTCAATTCCATCAAAAACAAACACTTCCTTCATGGTGCTTTGATTTTTTTTTTTGCAAAAGAGTGTAGTTAGTAAATCTGCAGTTTGAAGAAGAACATTCCGAAGTAGTCAACTGGGTACAAATACTTTTGATGATCACATTTATGTCCTTCTGAGCGAGAAGAACAATAATAGATAGTTTAATCTCAGTTTGTTTTTATCATTTTGTAACAGCAAGAAACCGGCTATTTGCTTCAACCTAGAGAAGGCATCTTCATGTTAAAAGGCTTCACGTTTTCTAGAAGACATTCTGTGTGTGTGTGCTGCTAACTTGTCTACAAAAAGTCAGTCGATTTTAATGGGAGTAAAGAGTATGTTATATGGAGCAAAAACTAATGCTTGGTAGTTCAGTATTGGTTGGAATTCTGGAAAAAGGGCTGACTGTATGGTATTTTTGCGAATTTCCCCATGTGTGACTTAAACACGAATCATTTTCAAATAGAAAGCCCTCTATATGGCATCCCTTTACTTAGGCAGATAGCCTTGTAGGGTTTATATTTATTTTAACTAATATTTATTTTAAGTTTAAACTATCTTTCCTGTCAAGCCTTACTTTCCCCTGGAACTGCCAATGCCAGAATATGTAAATTTTAGTAGAACGCGCAAGGATTCAAATTATCAGCGGAAGTATTATGATTTAAATAGAAGGAAACAAGTTCGATGTGTGATATTCTTACTTAGCGAGCGAGGAGGTAGTTAGCGAGAATTTGAAGAACCCCGCGTTGCGGCCTATGTGCTTGGCGGGAAGTAGTGTTAATCGTTCCAGTGAGCTTCAAGTCTGCTGAATTAGCAGCGGTATTGTAAAACGCGGCGAGTTAGTTATTTTAGAGAGCCTCGTAGTTAGAATCTTGTCTTTACTTTCTTTTCAGGTTATTATTTTTATTTGACTGCCAAGTTGGCACAGTCTGTGAGCGTCAAGAGCACGCAATTTTAATTTATTACGTTGAATAAAAAAGGACTTAAACCCTTCACAAGGCTCTATCTTTTATACAAGTTTTCACAGTCACCTCTTGGTTGCGTGCAAGTTGGAGGCGCGCAACGTTATATTGGCGCCCGAACACTTATCGAACTGAAATGGCCGAAAACTGGATGGAAGCCGCTGGACAACACCAAGAAATGACAACTCAGTTAGAAGGATTTGGATACCTGGTCCAGACTTTGAGAGCATCAATCAAGCCAAACGTCCATTTCGACGGAAAAAAATTCGGTGGCGGTATTTTTAGAAGGTCTAGAAAACCACTTTCAGCTCTACCCTGTGCCTGAAAGACAAAAAGTTGCCATCGCCACATCAGCACTAAGAGGACAGGCCGCGCTATGGTGGAAAAACATAGGAAAATTTCTACTAGGTGAATTTGGAAGCCCGACGTATACATTTGACAATTTCAAAAAATCGTTAGTAAAGGCCTTCCCCGCCGAACTATATAGTTTCTACCAACGGGATACAGCAGAATTGACGGACTTTATTCTACGAAAAATCAAGCTAACGGATATTCTGTATGGAAAGAAACCCGATGCGGAGATTATTGAAATAATATTACCAAGATTGTTACCCGCTGTCCAAGACTACTTTGAAATTAGAAACCCAAGCACATTGCAGGAACTTTTCGAATTGGCGGTGAAGTTTCAAAATCGCAGAATAGTGGAAAAAGCGAGAGGGGAAACATATTCTCAAAGTACCCGAAGGAAGGAGGAAACCAGAAATGGAAATCGCTCTTATGGGGGAAAGAACTATCAAGCTAACGCATCGAAACTCGAAGGTCAAGGCCCAAAAAGAAAATTTGAAAATAAACATCCGCGTACCCAGAAGACATAGATTGAAAAGAAAGCTTTAAACGACTAGAGGGGCCTGTGGAAGGGAGGGTCCAGACCCCGGAAGTTTTAAAAAACCCTCAAATAGACATTTAAACACGGTCATCGTAAAAAACTCACAGCTACCAATTATACAAGTCCTGGTTGGCGATGTACCAGTAGAAGCCCTCATCGATACAGGAACAGAAGGAAATTTTATGAGTAAAAATTTCTTCAAAAAGAATTTTTATAGGATACGATTGTTTAAAACCAAAAATACGGAAATTATAGCGGCGCAAGGAAAAACATGTCACTGCATCGGGAAATTATCATTAAACTTACAGGTAAAAGAGGAAAGTCTCAAAGTATTAATTTTTGTGGTGAAAGACCTGCAACACTCTCTTATTTTAGGTATGGACTTTTTAAGGGCCGCGAGGGCCAAATTAAATTTTCAAGATAGTTCCGTGGTGTTGGAGATGGACCAGAGGGTGGTGGAACCTGTGGAGACACCTGAAGTGGACCTTAGCCATCTGAATGACCATGAAAGTAAAGCAATACAGCAAGTGGTGAGTAATTTTTCTCATTTGTTTTCAGAAAAACCAGGAAACTGCCAAATAGTAACGCATAAGATTCAATTAAATGCCGAAAAACCTTGTAGGACTAAACCTTATCGCTATGACAAACAAAAAGATGTAATCATCGAGGAACATATTCAGGAGATGTTAAAGAATAAAATAATAACGCCCATAAATAGTGAGTACGCGAGTCCAGTCGTACTATGTAGGAAAAAGAACGAGTTTCCTCCTTCGGATAAAAGGGCTTGGAGGTTTGCTATTGATTACAGAAAACTAAATAGTATTACCAAATTTCCAGTTTACCCTTTGCCGGTTATAGACGAGATCATTAGACAGATCAAATCGACAAGATATATGTCTACTTTGGACTTAACGTCTGGCTACTATCAAATAGCTATGAGACCCGAAGATATACACAAAACCGCGTTTATAACAAAATCGGGCACTTATGCATTTTTACGCATGCCCTTTGGGTTGTGTGGGGCCCCATCAATATTCCAGAGAGCTATGGACATTGTTCTAAAGCCTGTCCTAGGAAAATCAACTTTAATTTATCTAGATGATATAATTATAACGAGTAGTACGTTGGAACAACACATTAATGACCTCGAACAAGTTTTTAAATTATTAAAAGAGGCCGGTTTTACAATTAACGCCTCAAAATGCAAGTTCGCAACTAAAGAACTTAAATATCTCGGTTATAAAATTTCGCAAAAGGGTATAGAAACGCATGATTCAAAAATAAAAGCTATTAAGAATTTCCCACCGCCAAACACCGCCAAGAAACTTTCATCTTTCCTTGGATTATGTTCTTACTATCGATCTTTCATAAAAGATTTCGTTAATATTGTTGAACCACTCTTAGTAATCAAAAGAAAAAAGAGTAAATTTACGTGGACAGCGGAAGCTAACATAGCTTTTGAAAGATTAAAAGAAGCGCTTATTAATGCCCCTGTTTTAAAATTCCCTGAGGGGGACGAAAACCTGGAAATTGCAGCAGATGCGTCAGACTATGCGGTGGGTGCGGTTCTTATGCAAAATAACCATCCGCTGGCATTTTTTAGTAAAACATTGAATCAGACACAAAGGAATTATACAGCTACAGAAAGAGAAACATTAGCCGTATTAATGGCTGTACACAAATTTCGAGTTTATTTCGGCAAATCGCCAGTAACAGTCTTTTCGGATCATGCGGCTGTTGGTAGACTTTACTCGGGGAAAAACCTAACGCCCAGGTTAATAAGATGGGCTTTAAAACTCCAAGAATATAATATCACAATAAAATATAAACCGGGTAAGGAAAACTATGTAGCTGACGCACTTTCTCGTATAAAACTGGACGATGAAGGAAATGAACTTAAATGCGCTGTGTTGACTTCAAAAATTTTAGATTCTAGAGATACGGTTATTACTGAACTGAAAGCTGATCCTGAATTTGGAAATATCTATGCGTATTTGAAAGACCCCGAAAGCTTCGAGCACACAGATATCGATGCGATAAGAAATAGAGCAAAAAACTATGAAATAATAGATAATTTATTATTCTATACGAAAACAACAAACGAAAATCTTGAGTATAAACCAGTCATCCCAGCCTCGCTTCGATTAAGCATTTTGAAGGAGTTGCACGAAGAAAAAACAGCGGGCCACCTCGGGGTCAGAAAGACTATAAAAAGGGTACGCGAGGCGGTATATTTCCCGCAATTATACAAAATAGTAACGGCGTATGTCAGGTCCTGCAATCAATGTCAGTTAATAAATGATATTAATTACAGCCCGGCCGGGTACTTAAATAGCATTCGCGCTACATTTCCGAATGAAATTTTAGGCATAGATCTCCTTGGTCCCTTCCCCCAGAGCGAGTTAAATAAAAATCGTTTTCTTTTAGTAATAGTAGATCATTTTTCAAAATGGATAGAAAATATTCTTCTTAAACGCGCATCAGCCAAAACAGTCGCAGATGCATTCTTACACAGATACATTTTAAAATACGGTGCACCGATAAAAGTCATTAGCGATAACGGAAAACAATTCATTAGTCAAATATTTGAAAACATATGCAATGGACTTGGCATACGCCATATCAAAATGGTTCCGTATAGACCACAGGCTAACATAGCAGAAAGAGTTAATAAAAACATAGTAAAAATAATTCGCAGTTACGTGAGCACACATCACAAGCGCTGGGATGGCTACATAAATGAATTAGCTTATGCTTTAAGAACGGCACATCATGATACTACGGGAAACACTCCAGCAGAATTATTTTTAGGCAGAAAGTTAATTACGCCTTTAGATAAATTATTCTTTGTGCAACAAAGAGAGCAGGAGTTTAAACAAAAAGATGTGCAAAAGCTAATTGATCAGGCGCTTAAAAGCTCGGATACGGCAAGAAATAGGCAGAAACTATATTACGATAGAAAACGCCGTGAAGCAGATTTTAAAGTTGGGGATAAAGTATTGAAGCGGAAATTTTCTTTATCAAGTGCCCCAGACAATTTTATGGCAAAGCTAGCTCCAAAGTTTGAAGGTCCCTATGTAATTCAGGAAATCAAAGGAGTAGTCTTATATCTTAACGAGAGAGGGGAAATCTGTAAAGCAAGTCCCGACCAGGTGAAAAAATACTATAATCCAAATGATTTTGAAATCCTTAAAAGTTTCTTGCAGGACTCAAGTCTAAACGAAGTAGAAGAATCAGAGACTACAACAACTATTCCACCACTCAAGAAACAGAGAACTGAAGAGAGATCTAGCACTTCTACAACCCGGACGTCGGTATCAAAAAGAAAAAATAATTTTCAAACTCCAGCGTTTAAGAAAAACAAAAATACAGATGCACCGGGTAAAGAAACCGTGGTAAAGAGAAAAACACCACCTACAAAGGATAGCAGGAGAAATTACACATCAAGGAGAACGCGCACACGGCCACAGAGTCAGGTGCCAGCAAGGCCGCCGTTCCGGAAACTGAAACGCCAACAGGAGGCACAAAAATACGAGGAACAGAAGAAATTCAAGAAGGACTCCAGACCGGAGGATGTCAAGACCAGCCGTCCCAGGGAGAAACGGAAAGGTCAACAACCAGACGATTACTCCGCCAAGAGGCCAGCATGTAGAGGACGCAAAAGAAAAAGCAACGTGGACGACACTCGGAGGGCAGTAAGGAGAAGATTAACATCCATGAAACCTCTAACTTGGGACCAATTCTGCCAAAAACGAATGACGGAGTTTCAAGCATCGAAAACTCAAAGATAAGTTAAAACCTTCTATAATTTTTTTTTTTCTCTTTTGTTCCGAAATGTTATGCATAAGTACGAAGTTCTATGTTTTGACGAAAGTCAATATGTCTCGGTTGAGACTTAGTTTTGTTTTACTTTATTTAGCTAAGGCAAAAGTAGCATTTTCTTTAAGTGTAAAAGCTAAAAACAAGCATTTTCTGTTGGTCGAAAGACTAATTCTGTTACGTTAAAGCCAAAATTTGGCCGAAGATAAAAATAACTTCGTATTCTTGTATTAATAAGAATTTTACTTTCAGTGCCGCCAGCTTGGCGAAGAATGAGTAAAGTAAAAATTTATTTTCTCTTATTCATTTTATGGTAAATTGTAAAAAGCATATGTATTAAACTTTTGTAAATGTAGGTAAATACTTAAATGTTATGTAAAAGTAGAATTTAGTCTAGAAGCATAAAATTGTAGATGCTAAAAGTGAATGCTTAAAAGCAATGAAGTCAAAATTTAAGTATTAAACTGTAAAGTCATGCTTTAGAGCGAAAGCCTGCATGTTTAAAGATGAATGAGGGGGAAGTTATAATGAATGTGTTTTGTAGGGTTCTCCACCTACATTTGAATTTTTAAGACTATT
This sequence comes from Stegodyphus dumicola, assembly GCF_044657685.1. Taxonomy (NCBI): domain Eukaryota; kingdom Metazoa; phylum Arthropoda; class Arachnida; order Araneae; family Eresidae; genus Stegodyphus; species Stegodyphus dumicola. Next base: position 194,300,929 of record NC_140780.1, read on the forward strand.
AAAGTAGCTCATTGAGTTGTAGAATGTCGAGTAAGGTGTGTCTATTTGGTCGTTGAATTCTAACAAATCATGGTGGTTAGGGGAAGTGTTGTAAGACTAAAACACGAATATTCCCGTTTGACACCACACACGGTGGAGAGCCAGGGTAAAGTTAAATTAATGCTTGAAAAATTGAATGAATGTGAATTAAGCAATAAGTAAGAAAAACGAATCGTTAAAAACAAAAAATTTATCGTGTCAAGAAAGTGTAAATTATAATGTATGTAGAAAGATACTGATACTTATTCCTTCCAGATGCTGGAAGGAAAGACCAAGATTGATCGATGAAGTCCAGGAAAAGTTGCTGTAAGAAGAGAGAGTTAAAACGAGCAACAGAATTGTAGTATACAAATTGTTACATAAGATTTTTTTTTTGTGTAAACGAGGTTCTCGCCAATTAGTTCAGAATTAGTGAAACTTACAACAGGTCGTTTGTAGGACCTGCTTCCAAGTTTTCCAAATTCTGGCAGCGGCAAATGTAGGGTTTATACAATTGCGTCAAGAGCACGCAATTGTAATTTATTACGTTGAATAAAAAAGGACTTAAACCCTTCACAAGGCTCTATCTTTTATACAAGTTTTCACAGTCACCTCTTGGTTGCGTGCAAGTTGGAGGCGCGCAACGTTATAGCCTTCTTTGTTTCTTTTATTTCTTTGTGGCAACCGATTAAACAACGATAAATAACAGCCAATAATGGAGTTCAGTAATGTTCACAAGTACTCTCTACACTGTAATTTAAATATGATGCGATCTGGAGAGCCAGAAGTAACACTATGTATAAATAGCACAGCATTCTCGAAAGGGTTTAGGCTAAGTAGGCTAAGTAGTTAGGTCCTGCGATCAATCCTGCCTTCTGATTTAGTGACTTGCGCGAAACACTCAGACGAACGCAATTCTGCCTTCACCACCCTATTGCTTTGGCTGGTGGATATCTAAATACTACAAAATACCGGGAAATGTCCGTGATTAACGTGTCAAACTATTCTCTGCCCCAGTAGGTGAATCAATTGTTTTGATGACTGATGATGTGCGGCAGCAGAGAGCAGCAGTAATCAAACAGTACTTCAAAGATCACAAAATTCACTGAATAGACCATTCAGTTCAATCATCATACCACTCTCTAACTGAATATTTATGGTACCACCTAATAAGATATGTAGCTGCCCTAGTCTTTCCCTTAAGACTGATGATTTAGCTCCATTGGGAGTTAAGGGAGCATACGGGCTAATCTGAAGTGTCTAAGAATAAGACGTGTAGAAGGACATTTGAAATAAGAAGGGGAAAACATCTTGTATTCAAGTATGTACGAGTACACTACTGCCGAAAGTAACACTACTGCCGAAATGCAACTGAAGAATTCTATCTAAATAACATCTCTTAACTTGCACTTTTATATTAAGAAAGAAATTTTACTCAAGAAAAGGCAAAATTTATGATGTATAAAAATAGACAATTTTTAGTCCAAAGGGGTAATTTGCCCAGAAGGACTATTAATTTCGTTTTGGCATTTTGCGTTGGTTCAGTATAAATGTCGGTTCACTTTTCAAATTGTTACCACCAACTATTAGAGCCCTGTATTATATTTAAAGAAATTAAATAATGAAGAATCTGCATAAACGTATGTATGTTTCTCGCATTGTGATAAAACAACGGTATCTAGAGCAGTCAAATTTTGAATAACGTATGTTTCCACCCGATTATGGACATCTGGAAGCCCAAATTTGGAATTTGGAATTTGTTTTATTATCTATTTCATATTTTGTAAAATTTAACGAATTTTTGATTAACAAACTCAACGATTTCAAAGCGAGCAATGGCAAAATTGTACGGAAAAAAAAAATTATCTCCAGCGTGCGAGACTGTGTATCGCAAATTCTAAAGATTGTTCATTTTAAAATTATTTTGCGATACTGCTGTTGAACTGAATTTTATGGTTTAAGTGCGAAGAACATGATATTTAATGAAAAAAAGGTAGTAACACACAAAGCGTTAAAAAAACCCTTTGTTCGTATTTGTAAAATCTGAAAGCTTTCAGTTTTTTTTTTCATTATTTTTCCAAACTGTGTTTTATGTTACTAAATTTTAACATATTTGTTTGAGAATGCTCCAGTATTTTAATGATTTTTGAAAGATAGCGCACCAGATATACGCCTTTCAGAAATTAAAGAATTTTCTAGAACAACGCCATATATTTGGCAATTTATGCTAAAACTAAATACATCTTAAATGAGTAGTTGTTTTAGTTATAAACTGCCAAATGAATAGACAGAAAATAATTTTTAATAGATTGCTCTTCATAAGTATGAAGAGAATTAAAGTTTTTTGTTAATTATCAAATAAAAGTAAAATAATTTTTTTAAACATACCTCGAGTTTTCTGGGTACGTTGTATTAATTGCTTCCTAGCTCTTCTTTAACAAAAAGGAAAACTCGAAACCACAATAGAATAACATTGGATAAACTTTTTGCTGTTACTTCAACTGCATTTCGTAATCATAAAATTAAAAGAGATTAAAGAATACGCAAATGAACATAAAACGTTAAAATGCAAAGGCACTGCTAATTGTATTACTTGCATGTTTTTAGGACACCTTTTATCTAATAAAGCTAAGCCGATTACCCTTCTATAACGATAATTTTTTTGTAGTTCCATTTGCTCATTACGAATTTAAATTAAAGTCGAAGAACTTCAAAAAAGCAAAAAGAACGTAAAAAAAAAACTAAATCAAAACATGATGTACTGCATAGCGTACGTTAAGGATTTTCCAAAGTTGTGTAGTATGTTTTTATCCTCCTTTTTTAAATTCTACTCTATTAATTTTTAGCAGCCATAATGAAAAAGGATTTTATCTTAAAGAAATAAAATTTTTCTGTGAAACGTATTAAGATTTTTTTTTATTTCATTGCATATAATTTCTCAATAACGAAATAAATATATTGAGTTTTATATTAATAAATCTAATATCAATAATATATATATAATTAAAATATCTTAATAGTTATGAGACCGTACTGCTAATTTCATTTGTTATGAGCTAAGACCAATTACGTAATTATGAATTCAGGCATCATTTCGCTTATGAATGACGTGCATGAATAGTATGCGATATTCTCTCTGCTTTTACTTATTTTTTATTTTATTTGCAAACGAAAGTAGGATTTCAGTAGAATAATTTTTATTCTAAAAAATTTATTATACGTTTAGTTTACTTTTAAGAATAAAAATTTACGATGCCAACAGAGAAAAAAATTTGATATTTATTTTCGAAACGAGAGATTATAATTATTAACGGAGCTCTCTAATCCTTATCCTAATCCTGTCTCTAATCTCTAATCGTGTTTCTTCTTCAGTAGACCATATTTGAAACAATAGCTAAGAAATTGAAACTTGATAAGCAATCGAACAAGACAGCTAATAGTTTTAAGATTAGTGCTTAAGTTAGATTCTGGAACAGTTTTGGTACCCTTTCCTTAATAGCCACTCAAAGCTAATTTTAAAGATATATGACAGCGGAAATTTAAACAAGGTAAAAAAGCATGAAATTAGCAAAGCAAAAAACTTATGTTTGGCATAGATTTTAGACAGGACTTTTTTGAACGGCTTTGCGACGAAAGGAAATTCACGATTGTATTTATACAATCACTGCTTTTCTTTCGTTTTAGATTTCTTTGCTCCTGATGAAGAGGGACCTGTACCTATTTGCCTTCGATAGAGTTTTGACTAAAATCTAAGCCAGACACAAGGTTGTTGCTATGCTAATTTTATATACTCCTTGTCCCCGGGTATTCTCCATCAAAACCGGGGGCGGAAATGAGCGGAGTACTGCCACCTGTATTGTGCTAAAAGCTCTTGCCAACGACAGGCGCAACCTTGCTCTCCTTACCACGATGTATTTCGTGGGCTTGTTCGGACGTTATCGACAGACAAGTGAGATAAGTTACAACACAACAACAATAATTTCTCCTTGCGATAGTTATAAAACTTTTCTTAGTTTTTACTTAATTAGGAAAATTATGTACACTTTTTTTTCTTTTAACTTTAGAGCATTTTGAAGTTTATTCTTCATTACTAGTAACCACAGGAATAAATAATTAATAAAAATTTTAACTCTTTACTGATATAATGAAAAATTCGTTCGTAACTGTTGTGGTCGGACTCCATGGCCATAGATAAAATTTACCCTTTTTGTGAGCATTCTTCAAATGTATAAGATTCGTAAAATATATCTGGATTATTCACAAGAAATATTAGTAAGTCATTTCAATATAAATACAACGTTTTTCACTGAAAGTAATGAAACTCCCAAGATACGCATAATATTCTCATTTTAAACTAAAATGCTATTAAGTAAAAATGAAAATTTCAGTCCCTCAGATGTGTAACGTACCAATACTGCTTGCTTAATGTCAATCCAATCAGTCTGCTTTTGATCTGAAGCTAGTTTGCATGTATGGTTGGTTGCTTTCCATTAAAAGGGATTACTTTTCAAAAGAAGAGTTTTTTTACATAATAAGAAGGCGTTAATAATATCGTAATATATTAGGAAATCTAACAAATAAAAAATATAACAAAAATTACAAAAAATTCTATACTTTATCATTTTGTTTTTGTTTCATCTATATTTCACCCAATTTCTTAGTTTAGAGCTTTTTTGGCTGCTACGATTTTCTAGAGTCTATAATTACCTTTGGATGAAGCATGATTTTTCTCTTTCTTATTATAAAAGCCGAAAGAAATTTGAGTTAAATCTTAAGCGCTAACGTTAAAATCTGAATGAAATGGTTTTGCCCGAAATAGCACTCTTTATTATATGCTCGATATGACTACCTACATTCAGTCTCGTTAAATGCATGTTCCATCTCTTGTAATTTTTATTTCATTATGTCTTGGCTAACATGTTTTTAATAACTTAGGTCTCTCTTAAAGAGAGATGGTTTTGAACATACGATGTTCTATAATCCTACAACACTTTATATGATAAATATGCCTCTGTCTTTGAAAGCGAATCCTATAGTTTGACAGTTTTTCCACTTTCTTCACTTCATTTCGAAATACCTATGCAGTTAAATAGTAATTTACTTAAAAAATTTCCCGCGGAAAAATAAATCAGTCTAAATAAATCAAATAATAATCCTTTATGTGTTGTCTTTTGATTTATGTTCACATTTGAAAATAGTATAATGCTGAATTCGAGAGAACGTTCGATAATAATCAGCGGAGCGTACATTTAACGGCAAACTGAACATAAAATAACAAAGGCTGATTTTTACCTCTGTAGAAACCAATAGATCTTTCCGAATATAAGAGGCAGAAAACGTCGCAAAAAGGGGCGGGAGAAAAATAAAGAGGGGAGCCGAACTCCGTCACCCGCCCATATCAATTAATCATGGAAACGAGTACTAAATGTTTTGCTGTGTTTTGAGAAATTAAAACACTTTGGTTGAAAAAGTTCATTAGCCGCTTTAGAGGGCGTGTTGGACCACTAGCGCCAAACATTATTGTTCTTTATGCTGTGAATCATTCGAAGCATTCTAGTGATAGCTGCAGAGAACAATGAAAATGACACGTTTTTAATTTGATCTCCGGTTTTGAATAGCCTCTCAATTAAACGGTGAACATTTTTTCCCCGTTTTCAATCTTTGAATAAGTGGAGCGGGATCATTTAATACAGTTCAGAATATTAAAAACATTTATCTTTTTCAAGAGTTTTCTCCCTTTTCATTTCACGAAAAGCAATTAAATGTAACGAGAACGTAGACAGACGGATATTGTAACAAGACAGATTGCATATTTATATCGAGCGCTTAAAGAGAAAGGCTATATGTAAGCAGACTATTGTTTAGTATGTACTGTTAAACTCAGGCAAACCGCCAAATATTACTGATAAAATAACAGAAGGAAAAAAATTTTGAAATTTTAAATTGTTTAATGACTATAAAGAGTAGCAGAATAAGAGCAGCTTACTAGGTATTTTTTACGAAATTTGTTATCATATTAAGGAACTGTATTAATTGCTTCTTTAGAATGTCCAAAGCCTATGCCATGCGCTTTTGTGAATGCGAAAGGATATTTAATATCTCTTCTTTTGCGCAATAAATGAAAAACAACAGTTCCTTGTTACATTCATAATAGCCTGCAAAGTATCATTACTATTTTTTTCGAAAACAAACCTTGTGAAGTTGCCAAATGGTAAGTGATAATGGTTATAAACGCAGCTCAACTTTCTCACATTATCTGAACCTTCTGTTAAACGAAACTTCCAATTTCCGTTACCTGAAATGCTATTTGTTCACAGAAAGAAACTTGAATATAATTCTTTGCTTAATTCCATGCAGCCATTACTAATAGTTACTTTGGATTCAATGACTGAACAACATGAAGAAAGAAGTGTTTTCTCTCAGAAACTCAATTATCATCAATAATTTAAAAATATGTGAGCAAATTTTCTTTAATTATGAAATCTTACCTTAAAGAACGCGATACTGAGAGCATTTTAGAAATTAATAAAATCATAACGCACCAAAGGAACGAAAGATTGTTCAAACCTTGGCTTCTGAGCTCTTTGATAGTTGAAATTTCTGACCTCTGAGCTCTTTGATAGTTGAAATTTCTGACCTCTGAGCTCTTTGATAGTTGAAATTTCAGTCGACTATTATAGAGAGTATATGTTTTAAGATATGCGACAGTGAGATTTAAAAGACACATTGTAATCTCAGTCTTAAAAATTGTGAAGAATTATGTGGTCTTCCAACACATTGTTAATGTGAGATTTTAAAGCCATCTCAGTTAACACGATCCTTTAGTCTAAAATTAAAGGTATCGGAAAATTAAGCCACAGAACAGAAAGAGTATTATGCAGCTTCGAACTATATAAACATTTCTGTATAAAAAGTGAAAATTCTTAATATAATATATAACGTTGCTCATGAAACTTCCAATACACAGTAATTCAGGAGTTGTCATCTTGAAGGCACATACAGGAAATTTCTAATGTGCGGACTTAAGAGTCGTTTATGTCTAGCTACGAGTGAAATATTTTAAGTATTCCGCTTGGAAGTGAGATAGTTACGATTTTAGGGAGCGGGGGTTGTTGCAGTGAGTGTGTTATTGACTGTGAATTTTCGAATTATTAATTCATATCAGTTTTGAGATTTTAAAATTTCTTTAGATTTTTAGTATGAATGTTTCAAGAATCTTAACACCAGTTGCGCGGTTTGTGATGGGTTTCGGTATGCTGATGTACATTCGACCGAAATATTCAGGATGGATCTAAGTGATCCGAATCCCTTTGACACGGTGTCATTTCTTTATTCAGAAACACATGCCCAAAAGTATCAAAGTATGTTAATCAGAGTATAATTGTTGCTATTTAAATCAATGCAAAAATGTTGATAGCAGAAGTGAAATGATGATTTTGCTACATATGTAACACAGGGCAGATCTTAGTTTGAAAATACAATTTGAAATGTTTAAAAACTTCCGCCAGTGTTAAAAATCTATATACTTATTTATCAAAAGGATTAGAACTGTCAATTATATGACAATTACCCAGCTCAATTGTAATACAATTAAACGTGTCAAAAGGAACTTAACGCTGAAATATGTACGAAGACTTATAAGGTATTTCTCCTGCCTTCGTCGTGTAGTGGTTCTGCACTCTGGGCCGGTGTTCCAGAGGTCCGTGGTTCGAATCCCGGCGAAGGCGTTTGCTAATTTTTCATCTTGCCTGCTTCCAAAAAATATCTAATGTCTCTACAGAGTTAATTCTAAATCACCTCTTATAAATTGAAAATGATGAAAAACTATTGACAATCGATTTAACTGCACATTTTACCAAGAGTTTTCGAATGCGATTAATGGTATTCTACGTATTCTGAGCAATATAATTAAGTTATGAGACTAGTTTCATCTGCTAGATATGTCAATGAACAAAATTTCTTGTATGGGTCTTCAGAATGGACTTGTAAGTTTCATGAACATTCTTCTGTGCAGATTAAAAAGGCTGTCATGTTGTATGAATTGCCTATCTATATCTATATCTATATTTATATCTATACGACCTGAAATTCTCTTTCCGAGAATTTAAAATGTTTTGCAGACTGCAGACAGATTCCCCGGCAAAGTGAAAAATTTATCATTATTAGTATTTTAAGGAGACGCACATTACACTGTAAAAAAAAATCTGTAAAGTGACTAAGAAAAGTCGTGGAAACTGGGATGCCATGGATTATTTGAGTAATCAAAACAGGAATTTTCTTAGTAACTTTACAGAGATTATACCTGTAATGGTTACAGATGTTTGACATTTAATGTTACAGGAAGTTATTCTGTAGGCATAACAAAGTTTTTGTATGTTGATTACCGAAGCATATGCCTGTAAAGGTTACAGATCTTTGATCTGTAATGTTACAGGAAATTATCGTGTAAGTATAACATGTTTTTCATATGTGATTTACCAATGTAAACATCTGTAAAGATTACAGGAAATAATAGTGTAAGTAGATCGTAATTTTTGAATGTGAATTACTAAAGGGAATATTTGTAGATTACTAGTGTTCTGCTTGTAAGGTTATTGCAAGTGATTATGTAAGAACATGTATTTTCATGTGAAATTTTAAAGGATATATATGTAAAAGTTGCAGATAATTTACTTAAAAGTTCTTCCAAATAATTATGCATATAGAACATATTTGTCTTATACAAAATACAAAAATGATGTATTCCTAAATATTAAATATTTTGATTGTAATATTACTATAAATAATTACACATGTAGAACATATGTTTTATGTGAAATGTCTACAGCTACTGCTTGTAACAAAATATGCTGCATTTATTTATTTGTGGGGAAAGGGAAGTTATGTAACTTTAAATATTAAGTTTTTTTTTAAGGAAAAATACCTTAGATTTTCTAAAAGATATACAACATTTTCTTTCAAAATATTTCCAATGTTAAAAAGAAGCTCAAATTTTATGTTTTTCTTACATCTGCATTACTTTCCTTTATTGAATTTTAAGACATCTCAAAGTTACATATGCATCACGAAATAGCTGGAAAAAAAACTTGTGTATTAGACTTAATTGTTTTTTGGCAATAAATTAGTAATGTTCTACAATTCCCCCGCTGAACACTGGTAGTTCGGTCCGAGGTTCAAATCCCGCAAATGGGCTGGTTGTATGGGTATTTTCATGGTTTTCTCCATGTGTAACATGTATATAAGTCAGTTTCCCTTCGAAAGTCCTCCACAAAGGCATTTCTCCACTTAGGCAGATAGTCCTAGTGTGCTTTGCCATACTTAAGTAAACTAAACCAAATCATTCTCCTTATACCCAACAGTGTAATCTAAAGAGACTGCAATTGGATATGATTACAGTAAAAAAATATTTTAATGAAATTGTTTCAATAAACAATTCTAAATATATTTTCAAATTCTAAAAAAAATTACTTATGTAACTCAACAATGAACTTAAATTCAGTTATCACAAGTTATCCAAAATTATTTTCATGCTTAATTGCATTATTCATTTTAATTACAACATATAATTCTTTTAGGCATAAATGCTTTTTAATCTCTTCTGCTACTGACCATTAATTGAAATAATAGATTAATTAATCGGACAGTTGTACAGGTATTTTCCCAGATTTAAAACTTTATTAATAAATTACATTCTTCGCATTGAATACAAAATTGAAGAATTAGTTAGTCCTAAATTTAATTTTTCAAGTATTCCTTCTACTAAAACATTTATTGCCTACAGGCAGCCAGACAGTAAGCTGAACACTAGCATTTGGCTCTAGATTTAAATCCTAGAGAATGGGCTGCCTGTGTAAATGTTTGTGTAACATGAAGTTTTCCTTAAAATATTCCTTTCCTTGGACAGATGGCCCTCTCTTGCTTTGTCATATTTCAAATAATCAATTCAAGCATTTAATGTAGGTATGACTTCACAACTTCGTCCCAAATTCTAACTGAAAAATTGAACAGAATCCCCTGATACTGTGTCTATAATACATGATGAATATAGAATGATCTTAAAAATTTAAGGAAGAAAATATAATGTATTTGGAAATGCCTTGATCCTATAATTATATTTTTTCTGCTATGCCTAGAAAATTAAGAAAAGAATGTAAAAACTGAAGATAAAGAATTCAGCATTAATAATTGATATGATAGTAGTAATAAACTAAAAATTTTTTAATGAAAAATTGATAATGCATAATGGCTCCTTAAAATTTTAATTTTCTATCCTACTATTAATGGAACTAATTTATCACTATAATCAAAATGAATCAGATTTTCTTTCTTTAACTGATGTCAAAAATACGATGATTATTTCAAAATTCCTGTGGATAATTTAATTGTTCTCAAAATTTTCTATTCATTTATTAAATGGTTCAGATTAATGTTTTTGTTATCATTATTTCAAACGACTTTTTAAATCTTCGGGAAAAATGTTTAAATCTTCATTCAACAAAATTATATTTTTAGATAGATTTTTATGGAATCAAAAATTCTGTAAGATAATATTCATTCACACAAGATATTAACTTAGTATTTGCTCATTACTTTACAAGTATTCGATGAAGCCTTTTAGTGTAACATACAGGTTACATAAGGAACCATTTCATTTTAACGTAATATTCCATAATCATATATTTTATTTCAAAAAATATCATATTTTGAAAATATTGGATATTGCAATGGATTTCGACTCTTTATTCCAATACACAGAATATAGAAACAAAAATAGGTTTATTTTTATTTGAAAACTATCCAAAAGGAAAATAAAATAAAAAATAGGTAAAATTTATATTATTGTTATTTTTAATTAACTAGTTGTGAAGGTGCAGTTCTCTTCTTCTTAGGATTCAAAGCATGGCTCCTAAATAAAGAAAAAATCACATTCGTTAGAAGTACATAACATATTATGCACTTGCACATATTCCAAATGATTTAAATCTTTTTTTAAATTAAATAATTAAATTGCAAACAAGATTCCTTTTGGTCCTTTCATGAAATCATAAATTGCATGTATCATCCATTTTTGAAGGAAAAACAGTACAAATTTAAATAATTCAGAAATATTGCAGAAAATAATTTGAGGTTTATTAGATATTTACTATATTTATTTGTAATATAAAATAAATCTGTAAAGTAGTTTTAATAATGATCAGATTTTTTTTAAGATTAATTTCTCTAGAAATTGAAATGTATTAAGGTAGCACTTCTCAATCTGTGGATCATACAGCTTGCCCTCATGGTCCTCCGAAGTTTCCAAAGGAGACAAAAAAATTTAGTTGAAAAATCTCAGAGTTTAAAAAGTTACATATGACAATCATCTATCACCTTTTCTCGTAAGATAGACATTTTATGAAATTTATTATTGGTTACCCTACTTACAGACTTCCCACTCAGTCTTAGTAGTAAAAGATGGATTTAAAGCACTGTAACTGTGGTACTTACCACACCATATATCCAAATATACTATCATATATCCACTAAGACTGTGGTCTTACCATCATATATCCAAATATAGAAGAGCCATGCAAGAATTACAAATCATCCTTCTCATTAATAATCTTGAAATATTAGAAATATAACTTTTCTTCAATGGACTTAATTATGAAATATAACGGATTTTAATTATATATTAAAATATAAGTGTACTAGTAGTAATATATGCTAAAAAATTGCTTTCGAAGGGAACAGCAGCAAGGTGATTCACAAATTATGATAATTCACATAATCTCTATTCGAAAAAAGTTTGAGAAACGCTGAAACAGGAGAATAATTAAATTATGGTTAATACTGGTAATTTCAGCCATATGCTTTAAGCTTGATGATCAACATTAAAAAATTCTCAGAAAGTGTTAGATCAAAAACTACTTTTCCACATAATATGAACTTATACGTAACAGCATTTAATACTTAGCTCACTGGCAAAATATACAAAATTTTGAAATGCAAGTATATATATATAAGGCCAATAATATAGTTATCAACAATTAATGCATGAACTTCAATACTTACACAATTAACAAACACATGAACAATGATGTTACATGCATTCATCCTCTGAATTAACTAGTCAGTTTGGGTATTTTCTATCTTAGATGTCGCAAAAATTGATCATGGATTTAATATTTTAAATGTTCCTCTCATAGACATTTTAATACTTGTATTTTTTACATAGAGTGTCATCTTTAGTTTTACAGATATTCATTTGTTCACTTATTACGATTAAGTTTTACAGACAGAACAGATGATACCTGATTACATTAAGTGGTATTTAAGACAAACTTACTTACTGGTACTTAACACAGTTGCTAGAAAAATATTACATAGTGAAAGACAGGGTGCAAAGTCAGAATCTGAAAACTTATTGACTTACACTAAGCTATTTAATGCTTGAAATATTTATGATTAGATAATATCTTTTACATCATCAATATCTAACAGTGATATGATATACTTTAAGTATACAGTAAAACCACTCTGTAACATTTCCATAATTTTGTACAATTTTGATATTTAATGGAGGTGGTTACTTCACAAAGCATGATTCTCAGTGATAATTAATATCAATGTTTGTATCACCAGAATACTTGACATAATCACTTAAAGAGGTATAGTTGCTAAGGAAGGTTTTTCTATACTTCAAACAATGGTTTACATATTTTAAAAAGTATATTTTTCTGACACTGTTATTTAAAAAGTGTATAACTCCTTCTACTTTTAAGCATAAATATTTGAAATTTTTATGCTTAAGAGTCATTCATTTAGTTGTAACTTACAGGAAGATATCTTAAATGCCTAAAATGTTTTAATTTATGAAAAACAGCAGTTAGAGTATATTGAAGGGTGCTCCCTGTATTATCAAGGGAGCGCAAGTTTGTGCAATTCTCTGATGTTTTCTTAAGTGAAAATAGGTCGATGTGTACATGGATAAAGTCAAGGGAGTGCGCGATGCCAAGTTTGTACAATTCACGTATTTTTTTTAAGTGAAAATAGGTCGATGTGTACATGGATACCGAGTATGTGCAATCTGTCTTCGTGTAGCGGCGGTTTTTGGCACACAAATCGTCGCTACACAAGCCAAAATAACATGGTCAAAGAATTGCACAAACTCGGTATCCATGTACTGCCAAAAATCGCCAAATTTTGCGAAGGGGCACCCATAAATATGCTTTTACCAAAACAAGCTTTAAGGCATACTGTCAATTACATTTTAAATTCCAGTGATTTTTCAACACTAGTTCAAATACTCTAAGCATATGTTTGCATAAGTTACATAACTTTTGCATCAGCAAAATTTATAACTTAGCAAATATGAACTATGAAAAAAAATATTTGACCTTACCTTGACCCTTGGATTTACTAAATCTATGACACTTTTAACGCCAAAGAAATTCGATGACCGAAAATACGCGATGATTTATTTAATCTGGTTTTAAAATGGGTCATTTTAAGTTTGGCTATATCAACAACATATTACTCAGTATTGTTGGATAGTGAATTTGTAATTCTTTTTCATTCTTGAAATATATACACATGACAGAATTGGAATAAAAATTTTAGGTTTTTCAGATGAACTCATAGATTGAACTAATTTGTTGAATTTTATCAAGTAGTTCTTAAAAATACAACCAACGATTAATTAAAACCAACTGCAATTCAAATGGATACTCTTTGTCAAAAAGGAGCAGTAGAACTTATTTTAAACATTCAGCAATAAATAGTTTTCTGAATATATTTTTTAGCGTAACGGCAGTTTCAAACATAATAAAGAGAACAACATTCATTCTAATGAGGATAATTTTGAAAATAATTCACATTAAAATATATCTGAAAGAGATTTTTAAATGAAAAGATGACACAAAATAATTATTTTCAAAAAATACATGTTATCTCAGATATAGAAGAAATTTGGCATTGAGCTGAGTATTGAAATTAATATATGCAACTGACGTATCATTACTAATATTTCCATGATTTGATATTGAATGATATAACTATTAAATATTAGCAAATGCATTTTATAATGAACTTTGCACCAAAATTTATAGTAAATTTATATGTAAATTTACATTGTAAGTACTAGAATGAATGTTGTACCATTTTATTAATATTTTACTTTTCAACAAGCATAAAGGAAAAAATAGAATTTTTTTTCTTTAATGTTCCTAGTATGTTACATCATAGTTAAAAATATGTCAAAGTCACGGCATTTCGATTGCCTTTTGTAAATGTTGGTTATAATGTAACTTAATAGATGCTTTATAAGTTGGTAAAGACTGTCCTGGATTAAAACTATCTTTAACACAGAAAATAATATACATTGAATACTTTTACAAATATGTAATTGCTATCCGACTATATAATCTTTTAAGGCGAACTTATCGCATGTATTAATGAAATGATATTCCATTTTTAATGTATGTTATTTTGTCGAATTTTTTAAATATATTACATTTATTTTTTCTTTTTCGTTGAGATTAATAATAACATACATAGTGTAATAATGCTCTGAAAAATATTCTAAAGCAGTTCACGCTGGGATTAATGATAACATGTATGGAATAATAATGTTACATCTGTCAACAAAATGAAAAATATGAATATTCTAACGCGATATGTTTTAAAAGATACATAAATATTTAACATGAGAAATTATTAGACTATAGATAGAACATTAATATTAAGCTTATTTGTTTTTAAACTAACATATTAACAAATTTGTTTCTGTTTATAAATATGAGCAGTTTCACTGCAGACACCTGCAGATGTAACGAATAAAAATTGTTATTTTACTAAATGGAACACAAGCTCTGTGATTTAAACTCTAACAATAATTCAACACAGGTTTATTTAGGAGCATTAGAATTATAAGCTAAACATTAAAAGAATTTAATTATAGATAGTGTAAAGAACATAACAAATACATTACATAAAATTAGTAAAATACACGTCAAACACTATTTCGAACTTACCTCGACCATAGCAAAAATAATGGCTAACATGGCGACTATCGTTGAACTCTCCCGCTAAGACGCTGTTTTTCCACCTTCTTCCTGATTGGTTCTTCTCTCTCAGCCGTTTTAAGCCACGTGATCACACGCTACGGACAAAATCCAAGCAAAACTTCTTGAAAAACTCCTGTAGAGTTTACAGTTTCGTTTGGTTCTGTGTTCGTTACAGGTATTTCCTTCGTAATTGTTCGCATTTCTGTAACTATAGAAGACTTTCGTCTGTAAACTTCGAGGTTTTTTTTTACAGTGTAGGGATTAATCCTGAAAAGATAACAACATTGGAAGTTTTAAGAAGCAAAGATTATATTATATTTTCCCTTAAAAAATACATTAATGACAATGAATCTGAGAAAGTCATAGATTTAATTTTATTTAAACGAATAATAAAAACTATTATTTTGTTGCTATTATTCTAAGTAAACGTACACTATGGAATAATGCAGAAATACCTCAATGAATGAAAATTTAAAAAATTTACACTATCTTATTTTTTTTCCTTAAAAGATTACATTAATAATGACGGACCTAAGGAAAACCGTGCATTCTGATCTTTATAAAACAATGCTTTTCAGAGATTAGGATTCATCATGCTTCTACGTGTTATCAATCACAGGAAAGAAATAATTTATGAGGATATTAAGAAGTGTAATTTTATTTAAAATGTAATTTAGTTTACCTTTTGCAAATAACTGAAAATAATTTTTGTAATCTTCCAGAATCAATTATATTTTTAGTGATCTACTAGTCATGTAAATTGCTTTATTTGTATGGAAGCCGATTGATTTATTATATCTTAAAACTCAATGCATACATTGTTGTTAAGAATTTTTAAATACATTTTTTAACATGAGTTTAATGGCTTGAATGTGAAGATTCCATATTAATGATAAATGCATTTGAGATACGTAATTTTTAATGAAATGTTTTTTTATGCCTTAATAAATGCTGATAAGATCTATACTAAATTTTAAAACTTGATCAGAATTTATCCGCACGAAAATGATACGAAAAATCTGTGAAAATAATTTATAAAAAGTTTGCGTGTTTGAAAGAAAAATTAAATATCTAATAAAATTCTTTACTGCATTTTATATTCAAAAAAAGTCAAAGAAACAAGAATTTTAAATCTAATGTGGAATCCAATTCAAATGGTTATTCCAGCTAAAAATTTTTTTCGTTGTATTAACTTTAGAAGAATTTGATTTAGTGAATTTTGAAAGAAAAAAAGTTCTCACGAGAGTAAATTATACTACCTGTAATTAAGCTCCTAAATTGTAGGCAGCATAATGTGCTCCTAGATAAGCAAGATCATTTCGCTGGAACTCGAAATGCACGAAGACTTTTCGTTTGAAATCAATGCCGAACAAACGCTCAGTTATTTTCGATTTTTAATGTCGCTAAATATATCCAGATTTTTAGACTAATGTACTTTTTAAGAATAAATATTTTTACAGCTTTACTTACAGGATATTTATATAAAAATACGAATTACGCATAAAAAATGCACAAAATACAATGGAAAGTGATTTCATGAGATATATTTACAGCTGATTGCCCCAACTTCTTTCCGATATGTGGGGACCGCATGCCCGTCTACTGGGGTATTTTATTTTTTATAAGGTCCATGCCACTCAATAGCTCTAAAATCTGACTGATAGGTTGAAGTGGTTTGAAATGCTTTTATCTGAAGAATTAAGACCTTGGAAGTGAAGAATATCATCAGTGGCTTGAATCTGAGAGAGTAAGAAGTAATACCCGATAAACCTGCGTGAACTTTTAAGAAAATTATTTCTTGGCTATTTAATCTCTTTACATGGCTCCGAGATCCTACGATCTTACGACATCTGTTTGAAAGGTGTGTACAAAAATCTCAAGCTGCTGCCAATAAACCTCGTAAGCTTCAGATTATAAAAAGCAATTAAAAAAAAGAAACTTTTAATAGTAATTACTCATGAGTAATCATAAATAATTTTAGTCAGCCTCTGCGAAAGTAAATTAAAGCTATAGTATGTATTTAAGCAATGTAATTTTTAAAAATTTTCAAGTTTAATTTTTAAAATATCGATGAATCTAATATTATAAAACATATTTATTTTCGTTGAACATTTTGCTTTTTATAAGCATCTATTATTCCATTCCAAGCCACCACAATCCGGCAGAGTAACTTACAATTAATATTCGTATCTAGAAAGCTTATCTCTAGAACTTTTAATTTCTCTTGCTTTATTACATATAAATTCCAATCATAATAAATAAATCAAAAATAAATTTTTGCATGCATAAATCTTTCAAGGTGACAACATAGTTCGCTGTCGGTATCTAAAAATTGAAAGATCTAAAAGATACACGTGCAAACCTCAGAGCGGTGATCTTTTTTCGCCAAGTTTCCCCTTCCCACCCCTATCGATAGCGCAGCTCTTCGATAACCTCTTGCCCCACCGAATAACCGATGGCACGAAGTCAACTTTATCTAACATCCATGGAGGAGCCGGAATGTGTCATCCATATACTGATGAAATGCATGGTAGATACGTCACGCGTTATCTCACTTTTCTCAGTTCAGTCTGCTTGAGTTATCCGCTCTAAAACAGAAGGCAGCCGCATGGAAAATCGCTATCGTGGTTGGAGCACAATTATTGATTGTTAATTACCGTGAATTTCAGCGGATTTGCCGGATGCTTGCGCTTTTGATCAAAGACAAAACAGTGTCGCAATCACGGGTGCCTTTGGGCATTTTTCCTTTCCGAGATTTAATACAATTTGAAGCACGTAAAAGATGTGAATTACGTTTGAGGAATGCTGAAGAGCATTATCCTTTGGATACTTAAACGTTTTTCGAATCCCTGTTGCTGTGCTTCATAACTACTCAATAAAAGATAAATATTTATGCCGGTATAGTAATGATAAATTTAATCTCTTATTTACTTATGCTGCAACGGTTACGAATCTTAGAAACCATCTTAGGAAACTATATTACAACTATCCGTGGATAAAACTTCCATAATCCAGTTATCATAAAATCATGTTTAAGCAGACAACGCTGAACATGTGTTTTAAACTCTAGAGATAGAGAAGTAAATTTATAAATTTAAATTTGTCATTACAAGCACCGAGCAAAACATTTAGGAGCTAATAACTGAGATTACGATCACTGGAAGTCAACGGATAATGTTAGAATATTTTTTAATAAGTGAAACTCAATTACTAAATATACAAAGCCCATCAGTAAATTTCAAGAATTTTTCTTGTTAATTAACTTATCATCAAAACGTAACTATAGGTGGATTTTATGGTATAAAGTTCTCCCCAAAAATTGTAGGGAATAAGCTTAAATTTAGTAAAATAAGGGAATTACCAAGGGAAAGTGTTTTCATTTTATAAATGTATTTTACTAATTCATAGCAATACATTTAAATTGTGAATGATATCAGGAAATTATATAAGCAATTTTAATGCAAAAGTTAATATCGTAGATTATTTTTATATATTCTTGGAGTCAAGGAACGTCAGAAATTAACTGCACCTTCGTCGGGATTCAAACCATGGATCATCCAATTGCTAGTGGACAGAGTTACCATTTACATGCAGAAATCAAGCAAGGAAGATACGATAAGTCCTTATCATATGATATTTATTAATGTACTTGAGTACAGCTACATTTAAAGCTGTAAATCAAATTTCAAATTCATGCATGTGGCGCTGACAAAATACAATTTTATATAAGTATAGAATTTCTTCTAAAGCTGAAAAATAATAATAAAATTCCGTGTTCCGGTTAACTAAATCAAACTTGAACAAGAAAAATATGAACTTTATTAATTTTTGTATGGTGCTACGGAAATATACTAAAGAAACAATAGTAAAACTTGCTTAAATTGACCAACTACTGGATCGTCAAAAGTGGTCATCTTATGCCGGTTGTCCCTTAAAAGACAACTTAAAATAAACAGTTATTACTTGAAATTTTGTGAGGAATACAATAAATTTGAGGTCTTCAAATAAATGAAGGTAAATAGTAAATGAACTCAAGAGAAGGATGAATTTAAAGCTGACGCACATATCTATGTTTTAAAGAAAATTTATTTGATTTATTTTATAATAAAGCACTTTAATTACCTTAATTAAAGTACCTAAGGGTTAAATACGACTGAGAAAATTTTCTAATGACTAATGTACTTGTCAAGCTGTGTAATTATAAGTTTTCATGCAATAAAATATCTGTAAATATGTCATATTAAAATGCGATCAAGCGCATTGTTAATTTTATGATATGAAAACACTCTAAAAATTGCTGGTTTTAAGGGGAAAATAACTTTCTAAAATGCTTTTTCTTTAAAATTTTTAATTTTCTCAACAGATTCAATGGATTTGAATGATTGGTTATTTAATAGATTTTTATCATTTTCTTGCATGCCATTAACTTTGAATATCAGAAAGTGTCCAGTCCATTTTTATTTCTTTTTATTTCATCGCAAGGAGCCGAATTAATTTCATTTTCATTGTTGAAATTCTGATTCATGACATATTTTAAGCTATCTGCATCGGTGACACTGAGAGAGAGAGTATATCGCTAATTGCCTGTTAGAGTTACAACATTTGTATTTGTACTTAGTTGATTGAAAAGGTGCTGTATGCTTGAAATAGTATCAATATCAGAGCGTCATCACTAGAAGAGCTATTGCAGATACTTTGTAGAGGTTATTGAGAAATTATCTTTTACAAAACACTTAAATATTATATATGTGCATTTTTAATGCGAAGAATTTCAAGCACATTATGAAATTTAGGTGAGTAATAGACATGCCAGTGTTATTTACAGATTTATATCCTTCAAAATTCATTATTAGAGTTTCAAATAAAGATTTCAGGACTTCATTTATGTCTGTTAAAATGCTTGAACGCTTGAGTTACCCTATATAAAGAGGGTCCAAATTTGTCTAGTATTTGATTGAAGGAACTTAGTATAGATTGTCTAGTATTTGATTGAAGGAACTTAGTATAGATTGTCTAGTATTTGATTGAAGGAACTGAAAACTGAACTTGATATTAGAAAAAGATAAGTCACTAGAATAAACTGTCTACAGTAAAAGATTATTTTAGTTTTCGCACTTTGTTTACTTCTTTTACTATGCCTAACGTTTGATAAAATGACCACTGTCACTTGTGTGCTACTTGTGTATCACAAGTCAGTTCACGTTTCAGGGTCCACATAAGAAAGGCAACTTTTATCTTTAACTACAGCAAAAAACTTTACTATCCCCATTCACACGCCACCTATACTTTATATAAGTAAGACGATTAGCAGTTTTTTTTGGGGGGGGGGGTAGTTTTTTGTTATTACACTTAATTGCGAGCCACTGTTAAAATTTTGTGAAGTAACTATCATATACTGACACTAGAAATTTTTCTTTTTAATGTTTTGCAGGGAAACATCGTCGTGTTTCCTTTAAAATGTATATCTCACCAGTCACATCAGCCAGCATATTGAGCTTTCTGTATGAAATTTTATACTTTTGCCCCTCGCTCATGAAAATCTCAAGCTATAAATATGAAGTTGTAAATCCATCAGGTTTTCTGGCAGGATTTGAAGCTGCTCTATAGTGTAGGTCTTAAAATAAGCAACTTATTTCATCACAGTTTCTTTGATAAAGTCAAAAGAATCTCGATTCTCTTCAAAACTTCCTTATTTATGAATTTTACATCTTCAGGCTTTATTTTTACTTTTTAATACTTTTAGAAACAGTCGGATTTTCACTTATTAGCAATACTGGAATATAAGTTTCACTTACTTCAGTTTTTTCCTGTAATTGTTTTGTCGTTGTTATTTTCAAGAAACTATAGTAGTCTTTTCATTAAATAATCCTTTCCAGGTGTCAATGAATTTCATTACACAGTCCAAAACTGAGCGAAAATATCCTCAGAAGTAAAACAGTAATTTCACAGGTGCGTTTATTCTAACTAAATATAAAAATAATTAAAAAAATAATTAAAAAATTAGTTTTATCTAAGAAAGATTGCTTGTTAAAGCTTTAGTTTCTTCTGTAATCTAATATTTCCCACCTCTTCTCCTAAAGGTGTGAGCCTTCTTAAGGGGTGTTGGAACCCCAAAATCTTCAAAAAATGTTGATTTCGGATTTTTGCATTTTCAAATTCTCTTCACATTTATCTTTCTAAAAATACCATTCTTTAATCTATATGAAAATTAGAACTGTAACAAAATCTAGTTCTAATTTGTCATCGAATGCTTTGATGAATGAGGATTTTTACATTAAAAACGCGTTTTTCTCCAAACGTGATTTTTTATACTCGATGTATTTTTTCTCGGGAACGACTGCTCACAGGTATCTAAAATTTTTATGGCTTATTTATTAGCTTTCCTAATATTTACTGAAATGAGCTTTTTGTGATAAACTAAGGAAAAAAATTCATATTTTTGTGTGAAAAAGGTGCTAAATTTTACTATGCCTAACAAAATATTCTGTAAATTATTCTAAAATTCAAAATGTTTCAAAAGCTCATTTCGGTATAATCAGATAGGTATCTTTAATTACACAACAAATTTCAAGCGTGTGTCTACAGCAGATGTTGAGAAAAGGTATATCGAAAATGGCCAATTTAACATTGTCGGTATAGGGGTTACTGATACTCCTTAAAGAAATAATGCGGTTTTCAAAACCAGCTAAGAGGTGGATAAAAATGAAAAACTGAAAGATGAAACTTTCAGATTAAGAGCGGTATTTATTTGGCTATTGAACCCGTTATATAATCATTATGCACAATACAAAAGTTACAAATCTGAAGGCTATCCTTCTTTTGAATCATTTGAAAAAAAAAAAAAAAAAAAAAAAAAAAAAATGGACATTTGAATCAAGGTATTTGTTTAACCTAAGAAGCTATTGCTGCATTTTTATCATTAGTTCCTTTATTAGAAAAGTCTGTATCGAGTCAAAAAGATGTGTTTTCTAAATTTCTACATCTTCTGTTTGGTGACACACTTTTGTTGTTATCATTGTTTTTCATTAGACAAATCTAAAATTGTCATCCGATTTGCTTTCAGATTGGATAGGCTTCCCTATGACTTTCTTGACGTTTGATTTCAAGTAAATATTTTAATTACTTCCACTGTGAATTTTAAATTTTAATAAGTCCAGACAATAATAAATAGCTCAATAAATAACTGTGATAATTATCACTAAGAAAAAATTGTTAGTAGTGTAAAATTGTTATGTTTTTATATTAATCAGAAATTTGTTTAATTCTATATAGTTGCTATTGTGACTTGTCTGACTACTACTATCTTTGAGTTAGGCCTTGGATACCTTATAGGTGGTAGTATGAATTTGCAAAGCTCAGTCCCAGTTTTAAGGAAGTATTCTCTAGGAGATGGATCCAAGAGTCATCTTCCCTTCTTACCCTTCCACCAACCTCTCGAGAGGCTCGACAATATTTCAAGGGCACATAAGCGCAAAGATATCCATGCACTTGCAAACCTCCATGTTTTCTCTATAATTCGAGGCCGGGCTCTAGAGCTATGGCAGCCGGCTTTCGTACCACTATGCCACGAAGGCGACATTTTATAGAGTTAAATATTCCTTCCTGTGTATTCAAGCTTGCTAGTAGCCGAGTGCATAGCATAGTTTGTAGGATTTCCTTTACTTTGAATAACCAATTATTTTAATTTTGGTATCTTTTCTGAACTTCTTATTTCCCCTCGCATTTCCTCGCCACGATGCAAATTAAGTTAGGTGAAGAGAGTATTTAAACAGGCGAAACGAGAAGGTTAGACGGAGCATAATTTCGCTACTTAGCGTACATTGCTATTCTGTCTTCCAGCTGTTAATCTTAGTTGCGGCTACGCATTCTGGCCGTTTATTAAGTCTGTCGCAGTGTAGGTTGTTGACTCAGCCTGTTAAATTAAATTGTATAGTCTAGCACTACTCTTTATCTTTTTGAGTTTATTGTTAAATTTTCCTTAAGTTCTCACCGTAAGTAGTCGGGATTTTGTGAGCACGAAGTTAATGAGTCGGAGAATAGTAAGGCAGCTTACACCCTTTCCCTATGCTGTTATTCTTCACACCTGGACGAGCAGTCACCAGGCTTACTTTTAAAATCCAGACAACTTGTTTGATAACAAAGAAGACAAGATCGGACAAATTGATCACCGGAAACTCGTCGGGACTTGATTACCGAGGACGTGAATACTAACCAATTTATCTTAAAGTAAGTCTTCCATACGGCAGTACTGTCTGAGGCACGTAATTCTTAATTTCTTTACCGTAATCAATTGATTAGCCATTTAGCTTATGTAATCAAAGGAGTAGTAAATATAATTGAAGTGATGAATTATCAGCTTCGTAAATTTAACAAAAATGTTTCTTGAATTTTGTTTATTCATAAAATCCTCCCCGCCCACTTTTTATTTGAAACTTAAATTATCAGGTTCAATGTTTCTTCTTACCTTCTTCGGAAACATACAATGACCTGACTAGAACAGAGAGCTTACTAAAGCTATGTTCACTAATTGTAGTAAGTAGACAGGATACAGACGAAGGGTATACAAAACCCTTTATTTTTTCTTTATATACAATGACTTCCGTACTTCGGAATACAATGACCCTCCACTCGGGGTCTAACTTAAAAGATATCAAAATAAAACTAAACTCTAATTTAACTTTAGAATAAGATTGGCCTTATAATAACAGGAAGCGTATGTAGCACAGAGACTGTGAACACTACAATACGTTTAATTTATCAAGAGGATTAAAACCTCTGGCCTGGAAGGCAAAGTAGCAACTGCGTAACTTCTAAGGTAAGCGGCCTGCTTCGAACTCACGGCTTCCTCTCTTCTGCTTGGCAAAAAGGCCACACTTAAATACTTGGCGTTCGCCAGACAACTTTGCATAAACTCCTTCACGCTTATAATTCTGGCCGGAAGTAGAAAATAAGAAGTGATAGTAAAGATTTAAAATAAAATAAACGTTAGTAAAACTTAAGATCCTTACATACTTCCCGCCAGAGTTAATTAGTTTGAAACTGAGGTCTAAAACGACCTTGTTGAAAACTTTTAGCTCTAGAAACTAACGCGAGGCCAAACTTTTACAAACATAACTTAGCTAGAAACTAGAAAATTTTAAAAGAAAGAAATTTGTTACAATAGCAGCTCCCGGAATATACAACAATCTTTTTTCTTTTTCATCTGTACTGCATCAAAACAGGAGCTTTATTCAATTCTGGTTCCTTCCAGAGATCTGGAAGGAAAACTAGTTTAATGAAATGTTACAGAATGACATTGCAAATAACATATAGAATATACTTTTCTTAACATTCTTATTTCATTCATGACTATTTTAATTATCTCTCCCCGTGCTCTCTGACATGTGTTGTAAAAACACCAAACACGAATGTGTTTCTGTCTATGTGTTCAACACTTCCTCCTACAATCAAAACACTAACGTGTTAAAATTCAACATACGAGACCTCTTAACACACCCTAATTTCAACTCTAGACCCTGAGGTACTATTCTGAAAGTGGCTAACTCTAAAGTGTAGCGTCAGAGAGCCTAACTACATCATTCAACCTTTAACACATATTCACCATGATTTAATCTTTACAGTCACACGAATAACAAATTTTTTAACATTACTTTCACTTTTACCATATCACGTTATTTCTAAACATTCAAAATAACAGTTCACATGTATACAAGAACATATCAAGATGCCGTTAATTTTCCACATTTGAAAACATACATTAGTAGTACATTGTTAACTTCTATTCTTTTCAAAGCAAGTGTCAATTCTTTCTACATTGAAATAATACTACATTTCAAAAAGTCTTTCAGACTAAAACTTCTTTCTTGTTAGAATGTTTTAAATAAAATTTATACAATAACTTTTTACAATATTTAAGTCTTTATACAACGCTATTATACATCAACTTTAGTTTTACGCGCGAGTAATTGAAAAACATAATAAGAAAATCGGTCACAACTCATTTCTCGCCCTTTTGGCGATAAAGGTAGACCTCGCATGAGGTAAAACTTCTTCAAATCTGCCACTTGCAGTAAGAATGAAAGATTAACTTAAGTTTGTAAAGTAACACAAAATTTTACTTATCTTTGTAATATTCAGACATCCTTTTCTGGGCCCAGTCTTTAAAGGTGCTGCAGACCGTAGCTTGGTTGATCCTCCTTCTTGTACGGGCTCGCCCTTCAGTGCTTTCCTCTGGAAGCTTCCGTTTTTCACCACTACGGCCACCCTTGAACATCTTCCTTCTGTCCTCTGCTTGTGGTCTTGGCCGTTTGAAGGCAGCTGGTCTTGGTGGAACCGGGAAACTTCTGTCGTGATCCTGCTTGGACCTCGTTGTTGGCCGTTCAAATTTTTCTTGTACTTTTTCCTCCGCCGCTGATGGCCCTTCCGCAGTTCGGCGACTTTTGCTGCGGAGAGTTCTGTCGGATGAGTCAATCTTCCGTTTCACAGCCGGGTTATAGTTGCCGTCCTTTCTCCCGGTCTTTTCCACATACGTCGTCCTTCTCCCTTCTTCATTCTGGGGGTGTTCGTGAACTCTGTTTTTTGGACGGTGGAACGGCTTCTTTTTCTTTGTACCTTCAATTTTTCCGCGGGGCAATTTTCTTTTCACTTGCTTCTGTCTCTCATTGGCTTGCCCTTGTACTTGTCGTTTTCCCACCTCTGGAACTTGTACCTGCGGTGTCTGCCGTACCGGATCCTGCAAAAGATCTGAAAAGATTTGCATTTTATTACGGTCATAGAATGGTTTTATCTGGTCAATGTTTGCGGAACAGGTTTCACCATTTCTTGCCTTTAATACTACAACAGCGTGAGTTATTTTTTCTATAACATATGGTCCTTCAAAGCGTGGGAAAAATTTGGCAGTTTTATCTTCTGGTGCTGAAGAAAGTGAATGCTTAATTTTTAGTACTTCATCCCCTACTTTATAAGTTACTCCCCGTCGTTTCAAGTCATAATACAATTTTTGTTTTCTTTGTGCTACTTCTGTATTCTTTTTTGCTTCTTTTATTAGTTTTTCTATATCACCCATTTTAAATTCTGGGGCTCTTTGTTGCACATAAAATAGTTTATCTAACGGTGTTATAATCTTTCTGCCTAGAAATAACTCAGCAGGAGTTTTTCCCGTTGTATCATGTTTTGCGGTCCTAAGGGCGAAAGCAAATTCATTGACATAGTTATCCCAGCTTTTATGAAAATTTTTAACATAACTACGGATAATTTTCACTATATTTCTGTTGACCCGTTCCGCTATATTTGATTGCGGCCGATACGGGACCATTTTTAAATGACGTATGCCCAGTTTTTGGCACATGTCTTCAAATATATTACTTACAAATTGAGGACCATTATCCGATATAACTTTTAGGGGCGCCCCGTATTTTAAAATATATTTATTTAAAATAGAATCGGTAACTAATTTCGCGGAGGCTCGTTTTAAGGGAACAATTTCGGTCCATTTACTAAAATGATCAACTATAACAAGGAGATAGCGACTTTTGTTTAACTGACTTTTTGGGAAAGGGCCCAATAAATCGATACCGATTATTTCATTTGGAAATTCGGATTTAATACTATTTAGAAACCCGGCCGGGCGGAAATTAATATAATTAACGGCTTGACATGTTGGGCAGGACTGGACATACGCCCTTGTTAACTTTTGCAGTTCAGGAAAGTAGACTGCCTCGCGTACGCGTTGAGTAGTTTTTCGAATACCAGCATGAGAAGCTAAAGGGCTGTCATGGAGCTCTTGCAGGATATTTAATCTAAGACTAGCTGGGATAACAGGTCGAAATTCGTTGTTGGAATTCGTAGTTTTTGTATAAAATAATAGACCATCTATTAGTTCGTAATGGGCCGCCCTATTTCTTATCGTCACAATATCTTGGTGGCTAAAATTTTCAGGATCCTTCAAATACTCATAAATACTTCCAAACTCAGGATCCTTACCCAGTTCGGTTATTACAGTTTCTCGGGAATTTATTGTACACGCTGTCAGCATTGCAACTTTTACGGTATTACCCTGTTCGTCTAATTTAATTCGTGACAGGGCATCTGCTACGATATTTTCCTTTCCGGGGGTATGCTTGATTACCAGATTATATTCTTGCAGCTTGAGTGCCCATCTTATTAACCTTGGGGATAAATTTTTTCCAGAGTACAATCTAGTTACCGCCGCATGATCAGAATATACTGTTATCGGCGCCTTTCCAAAATAGACTCGGAACTTTTGCACTGCTAACAGAACTGCAAGTGCCTCTCTCTCGGTCGCGGAATAGTTTCTTTGTGTTTGATTTAAAGTTCGGCTAAAAAATGCTACTGGCTGCTGATTTTGCGAGAGTACCGCTCCTACCGCATAATCCGAAGCATCCGCTGAAATTTCTAAATTTTCATCCTTTTCAGGAAATTTCAACACAGGGGCTTGCGTTAATGCTTGTTTTAATTTTTCGAAAGCACTATTGGCTTCGGCCGTCCACGAGAATCTTGCCTTTTTCCTTTTTAATTTTAACAATGGCTCAGCGATAGCCGCAAAATCTTTTATAAAGGACCTATAATATGAACAAAGTCCTAGAAAAGAAGAGAGCTTCTTTGCCGTGTTTGGAGTCGGATACTTTTGTACAGCGATTATTTTTGATTCATCTGTCTCGATCCCTTTTTGCGATATTTTGTAACCTAAATATTTTAATTCAGGGGCTGCAAATTTGCATTTTTCGACATTAACTTTTAGACCGGCCTCATTTAATAAAGAAAACACCTGTCTTAAATCCTGTACATGTTGGTCTAGATTATCACTAGTAATAATGATATCGTCTAAATAGATAAATGTGGACTTTCCGAGAACAGGTCTTAACACAATGTCCATGCATCGCTGAAATGTTGCTGGGGCGCCTGAAAGGCCAAACGGCATTCGCAAAAATGCATAAGTGCCAGACTTGGTTATAAAAGCAGTCTTAGGCACGTCCTCAGGCCTGATCCCTATTTGAAAATAACCATTCGTTAAGTCTAAAGTTGTCATAAATTTGGTTGATTTTATGTTCCTTAAAATTTCTTCTATAATCGGTAACGGATATACCGGATATTTCATTATGGAATTTAATTTACGGTAATCAATAGCGAATCTCCACCTTTTTGGATGCTCCAAAGGATAATCATTATTTTTCTTACATAAAACCACCGGACTAGCATAACTACTTGAGATAGGCGTTACGATCTTTTTACGTAGCATATCGGTAATATGCCATTCTATAATTTTTTCCTTATTCTTATCATACCGGTATGGTTTTTGACGAACCGGCAATGCATCTCCGGTGTCAATACTATGGTTAGTAACCTGGGTAAATCCTGGAATATCACTAAATAAGGAAGCAAATTCACTTACCACTTGTCGGATTCTATCTTGCTCGTCATTAGGCAGGTGGTCGAGATTTACCCTTGGCGGTTCAACCTTTTCTACACACACTGGTTTCATCGTCAGCTTAAGAGACGCTTCATTAAAATCCAGTGTAGCTTGTGCGTCTGAAAGAAAGTCTATTCCTAGTATTAAGTGTGCTTGCAAATTCTTTACTATAAAAAACATCACCTTTACTTGTTCGTCCTTGATACGGATGTACAAAGGTACTTTACCTACGCACTTACATTGTTCTCCTTGCGCCGCTAATACTGTTGTATTATCCGCATTATATATGCGGTATTTGCGAAAATACTTTCTAAAAAAGACTTCTGCCACACAGGAACACTGCGCGCCGGTATCCAGGAGTGCGGTGGCCGGGATATTATTTACCAAGACTTCAATCTTCGGAAGAGTTAAATTTTTCACCATTACTGTATTTAACTTGTAGGAAGAGGGGTTTTCGTGGCCTTCGGATTTCCGCACCCTCTCGTCAGCAGAAATCCGTTTTAGTTTAAATTATTTTTTCTTTCGGTGCTTTCCTTCTTTCTCCACTGGCCTTGAGACTTTTTTCCTGGGTTGCTATTGAACTGTCGACGTTCGCCGGCTGTTTTTGAATGCTCGGGTTTCCTTGCCCACTGATTCGCTTTTTCTCCGTAGCCATGTGCTTGAGTTTGCTGTAGTCTTGGCGTACCAAATTGGTTTCGCTGTTGATATTGGCGTCTTCTTTCGACGTCCGCCGTTCTTCTACTTTCAAACTGGATTGCTAGCTCAAATAATTTTTCCAGTGTAGTCGGATTTCTCAATTCAATAAAGTCTTGCACTTGGGGTAGTAACCTCGGCAAAATCACTTGAATTATTTCAGGATCCGGACGGTTTCCATACAAGAGCTTGAAAACATGAATTTTTCTTAAAATAAACCTGGAGAGGTTTTCCATTCTTTGTTGATATATACTGAAAAGTTCTGTTTCTAATTTCGCACGATCCCTTACAACAGGGAAGGCTTTTAGTAGGGCAGTCTTGAAATTTTCGTAGGTATAGGTGGGACTTCCTGCTTGACCCAAGAGACTTCTGCCGATACATTTGAACCAGTTAAGCGCTTGGCCCCTCAAAGCGCTGGTAGCTAAGGTAACTTTTTGAAACTCGTGCACGGGGTAGAGCATGAAGTGGTCATCCAATTTTTCCAAAAAACTGGTTACCTGTGAGTGTCCATTAAACGTTGCTTCTGGTTTCATCGAAGCGCGCATGGTCTGGACAATATACCCAAATCCTTCCAGGGCGGCAGCTGGCATTTCTGGATTCTGAGCTGTTTCTGCAGGCAGCACAGGTTCTTGAAACTCGGCCATGGTTATTCTTCGTCGGGCGCCACTATCAGGTTCAATGTTTCTTCGTACCTTCTTCGGAAACATACAATGACCTGACTAGAACAGAGAGCTTACTAAAGCTATGTTCACTAATTGTAGTAAGTAGACAGGATACAGACGAAGGGTATACAAAACTCTTTATTTTTTCTTTATATACAATGACTTCCGTACTTCGGAATACAATGACCCTCCACTCGGGGTCTAACTTAAAAGATATCAAAATAAAACTAAACTCTAATTTAACTTTAGAATAAGATTGGCCTTATAATAACAGGAAGCGTATGTAGCACAGAGACTGTGAACACTACAATACGTTTAATTTATCAAGAGGATTAAAACCTCTGGCCTGGAAGGCAAAGTAGCAACTGCGTAACTTCTAAGGTAAGCGGCCTGCTTCGAACTCACGGCTTCCTCTCTTCTGCTTGGCAAAAAGGCCACACTTAAATACTTGGCGTTCGCCAGACAACTTTGCATAAACTCCTTCACGCTTATAATTCTGGCCGGAAGTAGAAAATAAGAAGTGATAGTAAAGATTTAAAATAAAATAAACGTTAGTAAAACTTAAGATCCTTACAAAATTTGTCAAATGAGATAAGAAATCTGAAGAATATAAACCACAAAACAAAAGATATAAATCTCTAAATAAAATTAATGATTTTATTTTTGGATGACAGAATAATGTATTTATTCAAGAATATGTAACTATTTTTAAAAGCTTTTTGATACTTAAGCTTTGCTATTAAGTTTATGAATCGGGAATTTAAAATTTTTAAATATTAAAGTCGGAGAAAGATTATTATTGAACTTCAAAACATATTACTTAGGAATCTCTAGAGTTATTTGCTGACAACAGCATCTGAAATTATACATTTCCTGAACGAAAATGTAAAATTTGCAAACCAACACTTCCAAGGATATGTACGTTGACAAACTTGTAATCAGTTTCTTACAGCTCTACTTAAGACGGAATTCTGACGAATTCTCTGTTTGTGCAAGTTTGATGACATGTCGCAGGGCTTCAACTGGAAAGTGAACCTAGCATATCTTCTTCCCGCTCTAACAGTCTGTTTTCCCCAATAAACGCCAGAAGGCAGCTTCTCATAATTTCTATATATAATGTGTTTTCTTCAAGGTAACCATTTCTTGAAGTTTTATAAATCGCTATTTTTTCCTTAAAAAACTGGAATAGTGCTAAATAAATAAGTAAAATAAAAACTAAATAAGTAA
This sequence comes from Stegodyphus dumicola, assembly GCF_044657685.1. NCBI lineage: Eukaryota > Metazoa > Arthropoda > Arachnida > Araneae > Eresidae > Stegodyphus > Stegodyphus dumicola. The sequence continues at coordinate 194,332,005 of NC_140780.1, forward strand.
AAATATAAAGTAAAATAAAATTTCTTAGAAAAAATCATGAAATGTTAATTTATATATAGCACTCAGTATTGCTTATTTAACATCAATCCTTCGATTTTTACAGCAGCCTCAATTTGTTTTAATATTTTCTTTGGCCACTGAATTGAGTTTTGAAGCACTGCTGTCAAAATAGAATTTATTTATGTGATAATTTAATGTCTTTCTGCATGATTCAATACATATAAAAACAACATTTGTAATTTATCTTGTTAAATACGAACCACTGTTTGCGTAGCTCTTGAAGATTCGACGCATATGATAATTACTTGCAAATTAATATAAGGTCTTAATAGACTGATCAAATTCTTTTTTAAAAATGACAGTAAGTTTATGGATTTTTAAGTAAAATATTTAGTATGAGATTTTGCTTCATTAATTTCATGCCGTTGGGAAGAATGTGATAAAAAGTGGGAGAATTTTAGTCAAACAAAAGAAAGTTTGTTTATTTTCTGGTAGGATGTATCATTTTTTGTATTAAAATTTTTTTCTTGATAAAATTACGGTCATTGTATGAATGTTTAAATCCACTTCACATTAAGCATTTATGAGCTGAATTTAGGCCTTTGTAAACTGATTAATTCCTATTTAATTTTTTTAATCTACCATTTGCATCTACTGTCATAAGATACCAAACTCCAAACGTCAGAATTTATTCAATCGTTGTTTCATTCTGAAGGGGATTTGAATCCCTTATCTCAGCGATATGGAGGGAAAACAAATCGTGAAGTTCAGATCAAAGCAAAAATAAATAGAATAATAGTGGCAAAAATATTAATTCTGAATCTAAGAAGCTTTTTGAAGGTAAGGAAACTATGAAACATTCCGTAATATTTTGAGGCAAAAATTTTAAAGTCTGTTATTACGCTTTCTGAAAATTATTCAAAAGTTAAGAAAACCATTAGTAGGAAGTATGCTATTTAGTATTATCATGGCTTTGCTTCGAACGATTTATTTTCTTTCTTTGTCGTCACTTTTTTTAAAAATTTGACCACAACTTCCAGCTGTAGAAATATTCAAAAGTCCGAAAAGTTTCAAAATCTCTGTGACAAATTTTTGATTTGTTCCTTTGGGTAATTACAGTGATATTCTCAAAGTCAAGTAAACAAGCATTAGGTTATCGTCGAACGAATGTTAAAATTTCTAAACAACAGCTCCGCGTGGCAAGCATGTAATTAGAGAAATATCAATCGTAACTTTGAGAACCAAACACTGGCTATAGCGATGTGACAGTTTGCATAATTATCGCCAGAGATTCCGAGATGCAATGTATATTTGTGTCTGTTGCGGATGGTTTACGTGCGCGGCTGGAAGTTTCGATAATTGTAGAGTGTCAAGTTCGAATAGCCAGAGTCAGATAAGCCGATACAACAGTCTTACGAAAATGTTCGACCAAATCTTCCACTTCAAATCGTTGCGTAATTATGGGGTTGTGAGTTGTCCCGAGCGGTATCACAATTAGTTTGGAATTAACACGTCCCTGGCGCAATATTGACAGATCTCACTGGCGAAATGACTGGTTGCATTAGTAACCCCTTTCTCAACTTTGTTCGCAGCAACATTTTGCTTGCTTTTGCAGCTTTGCATATGCATGGCCTCGATTTACGGAGGATTTAAAAGTTGCCTCAACGTCGGTGCTTGCGGCCGGGAGAGAAATAAAATACTGCAAAGTTGCTGATCTATGCTAATCAACGATGAGATGCGTACCAGGTGTTGCAATGCGAATTTTATCCCGGCTAATTTATCTTTAATCGGTCCGAGAGCTGCGATTTGCGACTACTCGTCATATTTCAAACTGCGAAATCTCTACTTAGTCGACTTTTCTACACAGGATGATAAAACTCTACGCTCGAGTTTACGCTTCACAGTAACTGAGATGTATTTTAAATCGGCCTCTTTCTAATTCACCTTTTTAATGTTGTTACAAAGGCCACAACTGCAGCATTTAAAAAGGCATCAATGAAAACGTTGTTGCTCTTTGGCGTTTTTCCATCGTACTGCCAAATCGGGGAATAAATATTTTGGATTAATTTAGAACCTTCAATTTTGTGTTTCCGATTTTGACAACTACGCTTTGTTAGGATTAAAATATGGACGGCTGTTGCAAAACTGATCCTGATTTAGGGAATGGTTAGCGAGACCACTTTTTTTTTTCATTCTCTTTTCCCAGCATTGCATGTAATGATTTATGGAAATTGAAATGTAAAGAGAATGATGTAGCGTGTAATGAAGGTGCACGGAAATAAAGCTGCTTTATTAAATTCCTACTTCAAGACAGAATTAAGTAACTACATTGGTTCGTTTCTCGGTTTTTATTTTGCTTTTAAGTTGGAGACTGCTTGATAAATTTGTTTTTCCTTACACTAATTTTCATCTTGACATGAAGGCTCTTTTTTTTTTTTAGAGGAGCAACGTGTATTTAATTGCCTTTCAGATTTGTAGTACACTCTAAGGATAACGAAGGAAACCTTTCAAACAACTTAATAATGATTTTCTTGCTTCCATTATTCCACTCTTCTTTGAAAGAGATCGACAATCTAATGAATTTCGATCGCAATTATCAACTGATTTGCTTTATTCATGCTTTGATTAGAAATCTGAGAAATCTGTAAAAATGGGGAATTTTAATAGAATAAGGAACAAATTTCCCACAGAGAATCAAACATACATCAAATTTCTTGAACCCCTGTTAAAATAATAGGTATAACTTTGCTATTTTTCTTCTTTGAAATTCACGTCTTCAACTTTACACTACTGAAATCTTGAAGCTTTCTTCTTTGATTCCTTTCTAAGGTACCAAGCAACTCTATATATTTATTATGATCCCCTTTCAATTTCTTGCCTATTTAGTGGACAAAATAGCTGCATGCTGTTAGTTCGTTTCCGGTTATTTCCCAGCGAACGAGCAGGTTGCATTGAGATGCCCCATCTATAACGCGTAAACGAATTACTTTCCTTAAAATATTTTCTATGGAGGTATCCCTTCTTTGACAGCATGCCCGTACTTTTCCTTAATCTGTTAATCAACCAGTCTTCTGCTTCTGCATTCAAGATACATTACTGATTTACTCATTAATGAAAGTTAATCGTTTATACTATTCTTTATTGCACTTGTTATAAGCGAATAATCTGTAAGCTTAGGGGTTCCGAAAAACTACGTGCTTAGTCTATATTGCATTCCAATCTCGAATAGAAATGTTTCATTCTTAAATTAAGATTTCTAATAAATTTTTCTTCATTTAAAGAAATATTTCCTTTCCTTACTGTTATTAGTTAGATGTAGAAAGTTTATTCAATCCAGCCTTCTTCTCATTTCATCTCGCTCTCTGTTAAATATCAAGAGCTGTCAATTTTTTTGAAAAAAATAATCAGGGATACTAATCAATTATAAATCATTATACCCAAGTATCTAAAATGGTTTTAGCTCTGTTAACTATTACTAGCATGCTGATCCATGTTTTATTTATGTTGCAGCTGTATTTTCTAGATAACTCGGGATCTCTTATTTTATGCTATACAATTGCCTCAAAATGTGTTATAAATAACTTCAGGTCTTGTAAAACTTTAAGCGGACAACCGAACAGCAATTCAATTATATAAATCCAAGAGAGGAGATATGACGTGCAATCATCAGTAATAAAAAGAAATGGACATAAAATCTTAGGGAAAAAAATCAAATACACCAATGCAGAATTATACGGTTTCAGGTTTCAGAATAAAGCTTTAATTTTCGAATACAAGGAAGTAGAAATAAAGCGGAAGTGGTGGTATGAATTATTCGTACTTCATTCGTCGTGAAATGGTCATGAATTTGCATTCCATATCCATCAAGAACTACAGAAGTAACCACCTTCTTGATGAGAAGTCTCAAGTTTCAAAAGCATTGTCGCTCTGTCTATGATACCCACATAAGCAAATACGACATCTATCGCATCATAGCGTAAATCCAAGTCAATAAAAGCACAAGCTGTGGTTTTTCTGTCCTTTTCACGAAAAAAAAAGATAAAACAGGTAAATAATAAAAAAAATGAGAAATAACACAATAAAAAGAAGTCGCATCTATTTAGGGAAGGTTAGAAAAAGTAAAGATAGGTATGTACGTACTTATTTTCTTAGAACCAAATGTGAAAGGGATCCATGCGGCTATGATTGTACGTCTCTAGACTGATCTGTAACTGATGTAATTATAGACTACGGGGCTCCTACTCGCTTCATTATCAGCAGCAACATTAAAGCTGATACAACCATCGAATCTAGGGATAAGCAACAAATTTAGAGTTTTTTGTGAACAGGTCGCTCTTCCATGAAAAGCATGTCAATTTTATGGTATAAAAATTATAATGGTATAAAAAGAAACGCATTCCTTTATTACTTATAGCCGAACTGAAACACGATTTATGACAATTCAGGAAAATTACTTAAAAAAATTTAATATACCATATCAGAAAACCGTTTCAAATATCATTAAAAATTTTATACTGCAGATTGTATGTTTCTTAACAAAATATTAATTTTATTTTATTTTATTTTTTTGTTATCATTTCTACTTTCAGTTTTAGAAGGAAATAAACATTGAGTGCACTGAGTGTGAAGTAAAGAGTAAACGTATTGAGAAATTATATAGAAATGAGAAGAAAGTTTTAAGCATAAAAATACATTTTATTAAAATAGAAGAAGTAAAACCGAAAAGGGAGATATTGTGTACACATACATTCCTACTTACATTATATATATAATAAAAATTTAATTAACAGATATTACCAAAACCTAGTTGGAAAAAACTTAAATCAAAATAACAAAACATTCCTTTAAATATGCAGTGTGTACAAAGTTCGACGATGTATGTATCAATAAAATCTGCGCATAAAAATTAAGGAATAGCCCACCAGCAGCCCAGTTGTAAAGTCGCTAAATACTGATAGTTGACTGAAATTCGATTCTAGGCGAACGGACTGCTGAATAGGCATTTTCGTGGTCATCCCATGCGTAATGGGGATACCAGCCACAAACATTTCATTCATTAATTTACCGTATTAAAATTGATATGGTATCATAAAAGAATAAACTGCAATTTACTTGAAAAAACTATTTTAAGAGCTACAGCCATGCGGTATTTGGAATCAGCAGAGCTGGTTGAAAGATCTTCTACTGAACAGTTTTCTTAAATTTAACCACGTTTCTAAGCTTTCTGAAAATTTTTCAAGACAGGAATTTTGCTGTACCCTTTACTCTAATTAGCAGCTATTAATGTCGTTTCGATGTGTGACGAAATATAAGCAGCATGACCGTAGTTCTTAATTTGTCTTAAAAAATAAGATTCAAGACTTCTATTAATTTTATTGTAATGAGCAAGAAGTCTAGTTGCTCATCTGAAAAAATGGGTAAAAATTCTGCTTTGGATGATTTTGCACTTTTTTTCCTAGTATCTCAAGTAGCTCTATGCTACTTGAGCACATAGCTATTTATTCAGAAAGGAAATTCATTGAATTTTTATTTTCAATCACTAAAATACTTCGACTAAATGCTTTCTCAACATTAGTTCTTTAACATTTTTATTACTGTCATGACACAGTCCCGAAGTTTAAAAATTTTGTAATCAAAAGGATGAAGTTTGTAACTATATTAGTCCTGTAGTTTATAAAAAATAACGACCTAAAGGTTGAAGCTTGATTCTTACTTCTTCTGAAAAATGTGAAAAACTGTAGACTATATTAAGCGTTGCTCTTTAAAATTCATTTTTAACAGCTCGTTCAATCGTATAGCTAGCTATCTGTTTATGATAATTTTTCATGGGTGCTGATAAATCTACTAATTATCTTAGTTTGAGTCATTTTTATTTTAAAATTTGCTTTGTTATTTTTGTTCATACGGGCTATTTCATAAGAATAAATTCGCTCTTTATTCGCAAGCTAAAATTATGTAAATACATATTTATAAAACTTCTTCAAAGTATTGATTTATTCCCATCATTAAAGAGATTGCCGTGACTTTTCTTTTCTTGCAAGAAGCGAAAGTATGTCGTTCTTTTATATACTGACTGCTAACTAGGAAAATTTTTATGAAAGTTGCATGATTTCTTACCGTATTATGAATCATTTCTGAAATACTCCATTTATTTAGAGTGGATCTCAAAACAAAGATATTTCAAGATAATTAATGACATCAATTTTTTATTAAAATCGTTTAAAAGATCTGTCCTTCCAACGCTATCACACCCTGAAAATCTTAATGTATTTAGATGTAACCTCTAATAAAGTTACTATTTAAATAAATTAAAATCCTCCTGGAAACAGATTTCATATTTAAAATTTAAAAAAAAAAAGAAATGAAGATTAGATACAGTTCTTTTTTACAATATTAATTATGATAGAAAAACGCTTATAAATGCCAAAATTGTGTTTTTATAATTAACTTTTTGTCTTGTTACTTGCAGAAGGATTTAAAATGACAGCTTTTAATGAAGTATTAATTTTTAATTACGCAAGTCAACAAAAGAAACTTTTATTTAAATATAACCTTCCAGTTTGACAAAAACATCTTTAAATGTGTCACTATTTTACGTATATTTAAAATCAAATGTATTTATTCTCAGTGGCTTTGTAAGGAAGCATCCATTAAAAGCCCTTCACGAATGCATCCTTCTAGCGGAGAGACCCTATGTGCTTTTCTGTATCCAATTAAACAGTAAACAAAATAGTACACTGAAAAGTCAAACTTATGTCTTTACCATATTGATGAAGTGGTTCGCTAACAAGATCACGAAGTCCTTCCATTTGTATTCTTTTCCTTTCTTTATGGTCTTTCAATAGAATGATGTTTAAGGAATTTTTTCAGCTATTTTTAGTAATTATCGTTTTCATATGAAAGAAGATTTACATCTCTTTACAACTACATCAGAAATTATGTTGTAATTGGATTTTACGATCGTAGAATGCTTTAGAAATTAGAAACTTGTTAACATATTTGATGGATATGAAATCTTATTCCTCATTAATAAGAACTTTGAATGTTCACTTTTTTTTCCTTTTCTTAAATACCCTGTGAAAACTTTGTTAAATAACCTGCGTATTCCTACAACATGATTTTTGAAATGAGATTAAAAATGTTAATCAATTTTGTTTGAGGTAAGAGAACTTTTTCTTAATTATGAGCTCACGTACTCTAATTGTACATTTTAAAATTTAATTTAGGTAATATTTCGCAGCTTACTAGACTAATTATTGCTTGAATTTATTATAAAATATCTCAAATTTTTCATCATAGTGTAGAGATCATACTTGGTTGATATTAGTTCCATATTTGTCTATGGATATTCGGGAATTAACAAAATGCATTTTGAAGCAAAAAGAAATTATACGAAATTTTAAGATTTGGCTTATCACTTTGTCGATTTAACAACTTATCTATCTTATCTTTAAGATCTTAAAATCAAATACTTCCTATATATATATATATATATATGTACTTGTATCCTTTTTTACTTTTTATTCGAATCTGAAACATATCACAAACGATTTAATAATGTGAAAAATGATTATGCTAAATAATGCTAAATAATGTGAAAAATGATTTATGAATTCAATTAGCTTATGTTCATGAATTAGACTTATGAATTTAATTAGTTAGACGCTTTCAGTGCAACTCCTGCATAGAAACTCAGGCGAAATTTGCAAGCATTTCAGAAAATTGACTCTACTTTTCTTTGGTTCCTTGAAATGTAATGAAAACTTTAAAATGAATCTTGCTAGGACCTGAACGAGTGGGTCTTGATTTTCGAGTCAAAAGTTCTTCAAACTTTCATTTCCGTTTTAGGTACTATAGTTTCAGAGATTTTAGGAAATTATCTGTGCTAAAAGTTTTATAAAGGTCAAAAGGCAGAAGAAATGAGAAAATTTGCATAATTTTCTTTAAAATATTTTTAAATGCTGATTTGAGGAGGAATACTTTCCTACCTACTGCTTTTAAGGCCTACCAGAGGCCTAGCGGTTAAGTTGCTAAACACTGGTATTTCCGACTTAGCTTCGATTCCAGGCAAACGGGCTTACTGCAGATGCGTTTCGGAGGTTTTCCCCTTGTGTAACATGTATACAAGCAAGTTTCCCTTAGAAAGTTATAAACCAAACCAAACCAAGCTACGGCTTTTAGAGTGAGTACTATCATTACAGGAAGATAACACAAATATTCCTTAAGCATTTATTTAAATTTTGATCAGCTAGGCTTTTTTAAAATCTCTAAATTTAACATGAAATAGTGAATTACTACATGAATTACTACCTTATCCTATAATTCTCAACGAAAGAAAATGTAAAGCTAATTTAAAATTAATTTAAATTAATTTAAATAAAAGCTAATTTAAATTTAGGGGTTCTTATTTTTAAACTGTTAATATCTAATAAAAAATATAAACCTGCTACTTTAATAATTCTATATGATTGGTTTATATCATCATCATCAGTTTGAAAGCATGAAATTTCTAGACATCAAACTCAAAAAAGAAGAATTATTTAATACTGCTAGAATAGCGGTATTGAAAAAGATTCATACTAAATTCGCATCTACTGAAATTAAAAAAATATAAAGAGACTCTGATTTTCAATAATAATTCCCTCTAATTTTTAAAGTAGAAATATCCAAGCTAAGGTAAAATGCAAAAGGCTGAAATCACCTCTAGACCACAATATTGCGATTTCTGATATGTGCACATCTTAAGAGTACCCTACTTGGAAAGAACGTACTGCTATTTATTTGCTCTCCGTTACTTTTGAGTTCAAAGCACTCTATAACAAAAATAGTCTTAGGTCAATATTTATTGAATAGACACGACTGTGCTGTAGTTGTACGGTAAATGATGATTTAACGTATGCCCAATAATTCAGTATCAGCAACGCCAAATAAAAGTATGCCAAATAAAAGCGAATCATTAGCGAATTCATATAGGAAAGTGTCTATATTTGTTAACGTGCCCCTTGTATGAGATGCTCAATTGATTGACACCGTCCAGCATGAGAGCGAAAAGCACTGCTTGCAACATCGGGCCTTCTTTGGACCCTTTAGGAAAACCTTTGGTCCCTTAATGGCACTTGATTACGGCACTATTCCCACCCTTCAAAGGGAAGGAAAAGGGGGAACAAAGAAATACTAATACGTTACTGAGGTAGAGAGATAGAAGGTTGGGTCTGGAGAAAACTGCTGAAATTCTGCACAAAACAAACGTTTCTTTTTGTATTTATAGATATATGTGCGCGGACGGAGAGATAGATAGATATATGCGGCAGAAATGATATGTTCCCACGCCGAAACTGACTATAGTTAATGGTTGCGTTCGTACAAGTCTTTTCTTCATTTGCAGTAAAGAAATATTGAGGTTGCCTTGAAAGAAATATGCGATGGGATCTTTGAATATGTTTTGTGAGGTTTATTTCCATTTGTTCCTCCGAGCATTAGTCTTCCGTTCTTTTGCTCGGAAATTATGACACCTATGCAGAGGAATGATCCAGAAAACTGTGTTGGTGTGTTTTTTAGATCATAAATGTGTTTTTGTATCGACTTTAGAATAATAGTTCGGGAGAGAGTTTTTGCTGCTTTCTGTGTTTGTTTTGTATGAGAAGTTTACCAAACTTTTATGCAGATTTTATGAAATTTATAAGGCAAGATGCAGGAAGCTGAATTTGCTGGCAAGAAATTTTATGGTATCATGCTTAATATGCAAAGAAAAAGTACTCGAATTTCATTACATCAGAATTTTATGTTGATACGGATGAACTCCCTCTTGTTTAAAAAGAAAGCATCGCGTGTGAATTATTGGATTGTTTTAAATTTGTTCAAATTGCTATTTGTTCACGATAACTTTAAGGTAAAGTAAGTTTGAAAGGTTTTAAATGTAGTAAAATTAAGCTAAGAGAAGCTGGGTTGGTATAAAATATATGAGTCAAGTTTAATTACAGCCTTCTTTAAGTTCTTCAAGTAAATCCAATTCCCATGCATTCACTTGTCTCCCTTTTGACTCGAATATGAGTGTCATAGATATTATGCTTATTAATTAATTAAATTTTTTAATTTTATCTCGAATGATAATTATTAATAATTTTTTTATTATTTGTCTGTAGACTTACATGTAAATTAAATTTATTTCATTCCCCTGAATATGTAAGAATTTTATCTACAAATAGTAGAAGTACTTACTTAAAATTTAATTACATGTGTGCTAACAATGTATGCTCGTAGATCTTTCTTTAAACCTTTACACTGTTTAAGATACAATAACAAGACGAACAAATATTAATTTAGAAGTCAAACAACAAATATCAGCATTATATTTTCAAATATCAGCTGCAAAAGAGCTGAGAATGATGGTTCGCTGAAACCATCGAAACTAGTCCTGTGAAAATTTGAAAATATAACGCTGATTTTTGTTGTTTGACTTCTAAATTTACACTGTTTGATTGATAGTATAACTCTATAAGGTATTTCTCCCACTTCCCTAGCGTGCCTTCGTGGTGTAACGGTAGCACGCTGGGCCGGTATTCCAGAGGTCCGTGGTTCGATTCCCGGCGAAGGCGGTTGCATATTTTTCATCTTTTATGCTTCCAATTAACCTAATTATTCTACAGCTCTACTTGTTGCATTTCAGTTTTTGATAATGTCTTTTAGACATGGACATTTACAGTACAGCGAAAGAGAACGTCCTTACAAAGATTTCATCAAAACATAGAATTAGTGGACTAAGCACATTTTCTGTAATTTTTAAGCCAAGAGTAATTAATATCATTGTTTTCATTATATCTTTAATATTTTGAAAATGTTTTTAAAAAGAAAGTATAAAACGTTATCTCTTGTCATATGACATTCGACATTACCTCTTATTAAATTTTATTTTCTTTTGCTTCAAAAATAAGGCATGATCATTACTGTTTGTACATCCATAATTTTTTATGTAATCATTTCTTTGAAAATCAAATATTTACTAATGTATATGACTGCTTTAGAAATGTGGTCTTTGCTTAGTTATATTTTTAAATTGTAATCTTCGCAATAAACTCCTTTACACATTTTGAAGAGAAATTAGTAAAAATTATAGATTATATACATAGCAGTTATTACTTTATTCAAAATGTATTTTCCTGTTAAACTAATTTTACCTCCTGTAAAAGTTTGAAAGTTCTTTTAAGCTTTTGAACTGAAATTCTATAAAAGAAAATTTCGTTTAACAGTTTTTGTAAGTACTGTATGACAACTGAAACAATGCTCTTTGTTTCTTTATACTACTAACAGAGAGTGAAATAAATGCTTTTCATTTATAACGTAAATTCCTTTATTCTGAAAATGGTTGATAAATGAGAGACTTCAGTTTTTAAAAGGGATGAAATATAGAAACTAACACAGCTAGACCTTTTAAAAAATTTTGGTACACGTCACAATTTTGTGCAAAAGAACACAACGCGTTGTAATACTCAGAATACATTAAAAAAATATTTTAATGATAAATTTTCATGCTGAAAACGGATATTATTCTACATTCATATAATTATGTTATTCCAGTTTCATATAATTTGTGTGTGTACTGTACAGCGTTAATAAATTCCTCTTTTGTTTAAATTTAACTTTGCTGTTGCACCAATTTGTAACATTATAATTCAAGAATATAAACTCAGTAGCTTTCTTCTTAAAGAATTATGTGTGACTCTTGGATTTTTTTTTAATTGCTGTTTTGTTTTGTTTTTTAGGTTATTTAGTTTGTAGAGTCATTAGGTATTTTGTTGAAAGCAGGAAAGATGAAAAATTAGCAACCGCCTTCGCCGGGAATCGAACCACGGACCTCTGGAATATCGGCCCAGCGTGCAGAACCACTACGCCACGAAGGCACGCTAAGAAAGCGGGAGAAATACCTTATATATTCTCCCTTACCCAATCGCCAAATCCTGGGTGTGGAGAGTCATCATCCACAACCCTTTTAGTTTGGGCGCCATTGTAGAGACATTAGGTATATTTTTTGTAAACAGAAGAGAGATGAAAAATTAGCAACCGCCTTCGCCGGGAATCGAACCATGGACCTTTGGAATACCGGCCCATCGTGCAGAACCACTAAACCACGAAGGCACGCTAGGAAAGCGGGAGAAATACCTTATAAGTTATTTATTTTTTCCTTTAACCGACCATCAGGTGAAATAAATATCCTATGCTTTTGTCTAAGATAAAGCTAGATATGCCGTGTTGGTTCATTATTTTTTCACATGGTTAATAATGGAAACGTTTAGCTTTTAAAGGAATTTTAATCATTCATAACTTCCTTGTTTAGTTTGTTTTTATGAATGTTATTTACGAGATTCCTCTTCCATCCTCTTCCTTTTCCATCTAAAATCTATTTACAATCCCTTTCATTAAAAATCAGAGCCCACCAGCGGCCGAGTGGTAAAGTCGCTGAACACTGGTAGTTCGGTCCGAGTTTCGAATCCCGCGAACAAGCTGGCTTCATGGGCGCTTTTGTAGTTTTCCCCATGTGTAACGTGTATACGAGCCAGTTTCCCTTAGAAAGTCCTCTACGAAGGCATCCCTCCCCCTTAGGCAGGTAGCCCTAGTGTGCTTTGCCGTAATTAAATAAACCAAACCAAGCCAGTAAACTTCATTATACTCTTCTGTTTCTTAATACAACTGCCATTCTGTTATATAAGCGATTTGTCTACTCGCAAGATTGTTCTTTCTATAAATGAAGCTGTTTTCTCTTCGTAACAATTTAAAATTTTCTCTCTCTATTTTATTTTCTGAAGTTTTACAGAGTATTAATGATAACTTTAAAGTCGATAGTTATATTTCTAGTAAAATAAACGTCTTTTTGTTAAATTTGTCTATTTTAAGTAAAACTACAGTGGTTTATATTGAATTTAATAGAACGAGTGGAGAAACTCTAAAATTAAATAGCTGTTTTCGTCAATTGGCACTCCTCTAAACAAATAAGCAGTAAAAAAATACTCTAAATAAATAATTTGAATTTCAGAACTGTTTCAAAGTTTTTTGTCAAATTTTGCTGCCGAATGTAAAGTTATTTTTCAAGAATTAGAATTAAACTTAAAAACTTGATGTATCTCTATTTCCAACTGCGCGATAAGAATATAATGAAAGCTTTGCAGTTTTTACTTCATCCGATATTTTAAGATTTTCAGTCCTTGAAAAGTTATATTTAATTAAATTATAGGTTCATAAGATATGATATTTAGAAAATTACCTAATTTGCAAAATGATCAAAGCATTTTTGTATGAAATTTTGGACAACGAGAACTCATCGGATTCTATTATTGTTAAGTTTAACATAATGTTCTTTAATTTGCAAATTACTACTAAAGTAAAAAAAGTCATATTTTTTTATTTTTGCTTATTTTGATTGCTCAGAAAGCATGTATATCATTAAAAATATACTTTTTCCAGTTTAACTAATACGGCTGTAAATTAAGTTACGTAAAAAATATTCACTAGAAAATTCACTAGAATTCACCTCCTTTAAGTTACAGGTTATATATGCGAATGATATTTTCAGCAATTCATAAATTTAATGCAGGTGCAAATATCAAACCAAAAGCTTCTGAAAGAGTTTGCTAAATACAAATGCATGCAAATAACCATTTTTTATATTAAGTGCATATTTGCATGCATGAGTAATCACATACTTTTTGAGGAAGTAAGGAATTATATTAAAATACCTTTAAGACAGCTCCAAATCCATTCAGCTAAGTCTGAGATGAAATAACTATTAGATAAGCTCAACTCATTTTGCCATTATCGATTTGTTTATTTTATTAGTGCAAGATTTAAGAAAAGGCATTTATTGCTTGAACTTCAGTAAATTCATCCCCCCCCGGGATCTGTTTGCCATTTCTGAACTTCCGAATCGCTCTAAATGCTTTCTTAAAAATTCTATGTGATTATACGCTTACCTTAAATTTTCAGCTTTGGATGCATAAGATGTGAAACTAATCTTAGGCGAGCAAAAGGGAAACACAAGAATTCATAACTGATTTCATTAGATATTAATTTGGCCTCATATGTACATTATGGTATAGGAGGAGAATTTAATATTTCAGTGGGCGTGGAATAACTGTCTATTTGCTTTGCTAAACGTTATGTAAGATTTCTTTCGTATGAAGAAATCTTCAAAAGTGCAAAATGAGATCACAAATTTAAAATTCTTGCAACGCAGTTGATGATGTATTTCATTAATTAATACCTATCAACATGTTTTACTCTAAATTTATATTTGTGGTTACTTGCTTCAAAAATTCTCTAAATTTACTTCACTCTTAAAATTTTGAATTATTTTTCTGAAAAAATTACTCTAAACTTAACTTTGCAGTGAAAACAGATATGCAAGGTGATAGAAAATATCGATATATGCTTTATTTTCTTAAGTATTGATCTTAAACATATACTTCCATTTGCACAGACGCCCGCCAGCGGCTGAGTGGTAAAGTCGCTGAACAATGGTAGTTCAGTGCGAGGTTCGAATCCCGCGAACGGGCTGACTGCATGGGCGTTTCGTGGTTTTCCCCATGTGTAACGTGTATACGAGCTAGTTACCCTTAGAAACTTTTCCACGAAGGCATCCTACCCCTTAAGCAGATAGCCTTTTGCCGTAATTAACCAAACCATTTGCGCCGGCCAAACGGTATAGTGGTTAGCGTCATTAACTGCCGTGCCGAAGGGCCCGTGTTCGAATTTCGGATAAGGCATGGATGTTTGTAAATGTATAGTGTCCGTGCGGAATGGGGCACTCTAAATATGTAGGAAGAGGGCTGAGAGACCCTCGGAGCCGCCCCTCCTGAGTGCTCTAAATCAAAACTGGGGGCGGGACTGGGTTAAATCGCGGTGTCACCGGAAAGATACTCAAGGCTGCTGTCAACGACAGACGTATCATGCGCTCTTGCCACAAGGAATTTTGTGGGCTTTGGCTGATGTCAGGCATGTGAGTGTGAGCTTTAGTAAACAATTTGCACAGTTTCGTAGGATAAGATACAGGATTATATGAAAGCATTCTCGAAATGCACATGTAGAAGGTTTTAATAAACATATAAAATATTATATGTTTATAAAACAAATTTTATAAAAAGATATATATATATATATATTTATCTTTTATAAAATTATATATAAATTATATAAACTTTTTATATGATTCCAAAATAATAAAATTGAATATTTGCAAACAATCATTTGTCAGAAACAAAATTCGAAGAGATAGTATAATAATAGTAATAAAACATGAAGAGAGAATATTCACCAATAACAAAAGGGTCAGTCATAATTTAATGAAATAATTTAATAAAGCTGCTTTACTCGGGGGAGGGATTATTATTTTCCCCAAATAAGCGAGTTCTTTTTTGTAGCTGTTCTTAAATTTATTCACAGAAATCTTAAATTTAAGTTGTTAACAAACAAGGAAAAGAAATTAAATTAACAAATTCGTTTTCGAACATTCCAACACTTTATTTCTTCGCATTTTCAAATGAAGGTGTGCATAGGATGAATATTTAAGAGAAAAAAGTCCGTAGCCACCTCTTTTGTGCACCCTGCATATGTCTGCTTTATTTAAAATATAACTGATATAAATCTTTATTGCTCTGACAAAGAATTTTTAAATCCTGCATACACCTTAAAATTCTAAAATTTAATTTTTATGGAGCATAGAGTGTATTTCAGCATATTAATTTTTTTAATAATAATAATATATTCTCTGAGAGTAGAAAAATATGGACTGAAACGTGAATATTTCTGATTATTTATGTGTAGTTAGGAAGAAATCGATTCTAGTTTAGATCGGAAAGCTATTTCCGCTTACACTTCTTATTTTAACAACTAAAACAAGAAACGTGCTTGCTTGTCACGCTATATTTTAATTCATAACAGTCACTTCTGAAAATTATTTCATTATCGTCCGACACGTCTTAGTTTTTCTGATCGGTAAAACCTTTTTCTTTGGAAAAAGTGTTGGGATTACAAATCTAAATAAAATGAAATAGTATAAAATAAAAAAATTGTTTTGAACGGTAAAAATAGTTTTCACGTAGTTGTAGCTTTTATTTTAATTTAATTATTCGTGGTTTAATTAATCATTTTAAATTTAATTATTCATGATTTGTGGTTTTAGTTAAACTCTTTTGGAATTTTTCCATTTCTGAGATAAGCCCTTGTTCTCAGAAAAAAGAAGATTAGCTTAATACAAAAGACGTAACTCATCTTAGACTTTAATTCAGCTAACATCACTTCTTTAAACACTATTTATTTAGATTTGAGGTGTTTTACAGCTCGTGTCCTCGTAAGTCAGGATTTAGGAATAAATCTAAGTAAGCACGTAGAGATGTTAGGTATTTTTTTGGAAGCAGGCAAGAGGAAAAATTAGCAATGCCTTCGCCGGGAATAGAACCGCTGACCTCTGGAATACGCGCCCAGCGTGCAGACCACCTCATCGTGAAGGAATGCGAAGAAGGTGGGAGACATACCTTATATACACCCCCTTTTGAAGGGCGACTGGGTTTTTTAGGGGACCCAATCGCCAAACCCTGGGTGTGAAGAACTATCATCCAACACCCTTTTAGTTCGGGCGCCAATATTTTTCCCCAAAAAATACATTAGGTATTTTTGTGGAAGCAGACAAGATGAAAAATGAGCAACGCCTTCGCCGGGAATCGAACCGAGGACCTCTGGAATACGCGCCCAGTGTGGAGACCACCACACCGCGAAGGCAGGCCAAGAAGGTGGGAGAAATAGCTTATAAGCATAAGTGAAATAAGTGAGAATTTACGTTAATGTTTTTAAGAGTCACGCAGAAGACGGAGTTCAGGTAGGAATTCCTTCAGGTCAATGGAAAATTATTATATATAGTAGAGTTCCGGTCATCCGACCTTTCGTTTAATTTGACCTGGTCGACAGGGGAAAATTCACGAATTATTAAGCATACACTAGTAAGCAGAATTCAGCTTCTTTGTCTACCGAGATTCAATTAGCGTGAGTTGCTACCCTGCAGTCAGCGGTCTGCACCTGCTCAGTTCTATGACCTCGGTACCAAGTTGTATTTGCCGATGAATTCACTTTTAGTTTTGTTCTCTGTTTCTGTGACAATTTTTGGTTTACTGTTCAATATTTTTACCTTGCATTTATGTATCCTGATCTGTGGTTCCCCACAGATAGCTTCAAATAAAATGTGTCCATTAGGGAAAAGAAAACTGAAATTTTAAATAGATTGGACAAACAGCCTGTTGTCATAACAACAAGAGTTTAGTTTTTACCATTTTAGTTTTGTAACATTCCATAAATCGTGGCTGATAAAATTTCCGTTAAATTTTACTTTTGAGTCTTTTCTTGTGTCAGACAGCTAAGCACTATCAAGGGCAATAATCGTTCAAAAACCCTTTAACTTCTATAAATAGCCGTTAAGTGTTTAAGTCTATTTTACATTAATGAAGTTATATAACAGTTATATGTAGTTATATATAGGAGACATTGAGTTACATTTTATTTTAGGCCGGAATTGATTTTCGATGAATTTCGTCTGAATATCTGAATTCCTGTTTCCCCATCTAGAGATTTTAAATATTTTCCAAAGGGAAAAGATGTATAACTGTTTCTTTTTCAACGTATTAATTAGAAGTGAAATAATTTCAACCATGCATAAAATCTGTTTTTCAATCTCTCATTGATGTAAAATATTTCCAAATTTGCCAAATCCTGAAAAAACAGTGTGTCTTCTAATTATTTTACAATTACAATTTTCATAGTATAATTTTTTAGAGTTTACAATTTTAGTATCGCACAGGTTCATAAAGATGAAGGGTTTAGGGAAATATTCTTTACTTTGATCTATTAGTGCTCTGTTTGATTTAAGGTACATCGTGGGGAGAGAAAGAGGGACAATTCTAAATCTCTGTTCTATTTAGTCTAATGGCAAAATTTAATTTGCACTCATCATGTCTCGAAGAAAAGTCTTAGAATAAAAGGTTTACCTAACTGCTGTTATTCAAATCGTTAAATATTATTATTCTAAGATGAATTATCGCCAGCACACCTAACTGCTTGATTTCAACTCAGTGAATGTGGGTAGTGAAACTGTAGTATTTGTTTCGTTCAATGGGCATTAAATATTGAATACTACAGACATCGAGTCAATCATGAAATCCAGTCAGTTAAAGTTATAATTTTATGAGTTCAAATTAAGAATTTTTCAGCGACTGTACTTTTTAGTATCAAAATATTTAGCGGAGGGACAACTAATGAGAGATCTATTCGCCAGTGGTTTGCAGAATTATCTACTGAAGATTTGAAGTTATAAAAGGAGCCCCACGGCCATCGTTTTTCCTCCATTGATCAGAATGAATTAAAGGATTTAATTGAAGGAAATCCACAACAAATTGTACGAGAAACCCCTTAGACACTAAACGCACACTCTTCAACAGTTTTATGATACTTGGCAATAACAGGAAAAGTAGGAAGCTCGAGAAGTGAATACCTCACGAGTATAGTGAAATCGCGTTTCAAAGTATCCGGAGCTCGAATTATCGAGAGTATTTTTAAACGTCAATTTTAAAATACGATAAAGAAATAAACTACACTGTTGGCCATCAAAATCCAAAATAAATAAATAAATAAAAATAAAGGAGCATTCAACACACTTGAAATTTGCACCATGCATAGACATCGAAGGGATATGCAAAAGATTAGCACAGTACCGGATATGCAAATCGTGTTGTAAGGATTATGTTAATTTATCTAACAGTTAAATTTTAAGTTGCTGTTCTATCTTTTCTTAATTTCAAGCTTATACCTTCCGGCCAGAACATATTTTTTAGAATCGCGTTTGAATGCAAATGAGGAGAAGTATTTAACTGTGAAGTTCTACTGACTTCGTTAGAGAGAGAACCACTGATTCTGGATAGCGCGCGTTCGCCTTTTTAGGCTACTCTCTCTTAAGCTATTACTGCACTCGGCCGTACTTTAGGCCCTTGATAGCTTCGCCGCTATTTAGCGTTAAGGGGCCAACTCTATTAGAATCTTGATAGCTTCGGCTATATCTTTTTAGTTAAGATTGGTTAAGTTTAATTTCTTAGTTTCTTGGGTTCAAGTCCGAGTAGAGGCTTTATTGTAAAACTCCAAGAAGGAGTTATGTGAATTTAATTTGGAATAATAAAGGGTATTTAACCCTTCCCAAGTTTTATTTTCTGTCTCACGAACTCAAGCGATTATTCGCTCACCAGTTCTTAAGATTCTTCAACTTTAACTGTAATTGAAAAGTACACAGGTTAGAATCTTACAGTGTGTTTCAGTAAAGCCACCTAAATTAAGAAGAGTATGAAGTTTTAAGAACTGCAATTATACTTATCCCTCGATTTAGGTTTTGCTCAAAACCGTGTTAATCGAAATCTTGGATTTTGCTATGTAAATCCATGTGAAACGAAAACGCATTAAATGTGCATAATTTAGTTATTTATTTACATAAAATAAAAGTAAAACACCTTAAATAAAGTTATACTTCGTTCATAAAATAACAAATATGTGTAAGTAATAGAAGTACATATTTAATTTATTTTACATTAGGAAAATATAAGATCATTCAAAAAATTATTATGTAGAAGTTTAATCCATTGTCATCACTTTCATGAACTCTTAGTCTTTTCTTCTTGATTGGTATGTTGTCACTTTCATCACTTGAGCGTTCTTGATAAGATTCTGCTTCAATGGTTGACGAATTAGGGAAGTTCTCATATCGACAAGACTTTGTAGTGAAATCCGTAATTAACAATTGCCTAGGTTTACTTTCCTAAATCTTTTTTAAACCTCCTCATATTGATTTAAGCACTTACTTAGCTCCCGTTGGAATCGGAGAGCTTGTTCAACATCCGTGTCATATTGTAAAAAATGATTACCTAATTTTCTTCCCAATTCAAGTCCTACGCTGATGACTCTTGCAGTGAACGCAACTGGTTCAGATAGCTCTTCTTTAGAATCATCGTCTTCCTCATGCTTATTTGTTTCATGAATCATGTTGTAAGGATTTATTTTATGATTTCAGTTTCCTGCCGGAATGTAAATTTTGTATGACATAAATGCAAATTCTCAATGTGTTCCAGAAGCAGTATTTAAGCTGCATTTCAAGAGTTCAAAATAGTAGTAGTAGCGGACTTAGTTCCGATGTTTATGCTGCAAGTTAAAAATTAGCTCTCTAGTTCAGTGTTCTACACCTTTCAGTTAACACTGATATTACTCGGTTCGGCCTTGTGTGCAGTCGATTTAACGTTGGTTTAAGCTAAGGAGCCAGTCATTAGAGTTCTTAAATTTATAAGTGATTTGTTACATTCTTATTTTTGTGTTACCTAGCCACAACTGGTGGTGATTGTGAGCACGAAGTGCGTGCAGCTGTTTTAATTTAGTTTTAAATAAAAAGGATTATTTAAAATTTTCTTCTGCATTATTTATTCTTAAAGACGTAGTCAGAATTTTCTACTTCGTCTTCAACATAGGGTTCAAAGTGTATGCTACCAAAGAACACAAATAGACTCTGTAATGTTAACTAACTCATCCTCATTTAGTTCTTCGTCAGCCATTATTTCTTGAGCTAAATCCTCAAAACCTTCTCCTCCTATAGTTTGGGCCAGTTTAGTGATCTGAGAATATTTTCATGCTTTAATGGTAGTCTATCATTCTTATCTTTAGCAGCATCAGGCCATATTGCTGCTTTCCAGCGCGCGTTGAGCGTTGATTGTTTAATCTGAGTATATGACAGTCCAAACATGATTAACACAATCTAAGATTGTTTCTTCCAAGCATCCATATGAGTAAGAGATTCATCATTCTCCATTTGTTCTAGGAAGAATCTGAATTCTGAAGGTTTGTTTGATATACAATGCCTTAAACCTCGAAATTATTCCTTGATCTAACGGCTGTAATAAAGAAGTTGCATTCTTTGGTAAAAAGACAACTTTTACATTTTCGTGTTGTAAATCTTGAGGATGACCAGGTGCATTATCAATTAATAGAAGACAATCCCTTTCTAATCAATTAACAGAAGGTAATTCCCTTAAAAGGCAATCCCTTTTTACTTAAATAATTTTTGACATCTGAAACAAACATGTTATGAAACCATACATTGAAAACTATGGCAGTGACCCACGCTTTCTTATTAGCCATCCAATAAACGGGACGGTTATTTATGTTTATTCCTCTAAATAAGTGTGGTGTTTTTGATTTGTTAATAACAAGTGGTTTCGTTATACACTCCTAGACAAAAAAAAAAAAAAAAAAAAAAAAAAAAAAAAAACACGACGTACCAAGAAGGAGTTATCCCAATGGGACGAAAATCGGTAGAAGTGATGTACATGTACAGAAAAACAAATGATACAGTTTGAGAAAAATTGGATGATTTATTGAATTGATAGAGCTTCACAAAGTGAAAAAGTCAGTAACGCGTCAGTCCACCTCTGGCCCTTACGCAAGCAGTTATTCGACTTGGCATCGATTGATAATGGTTGGGGATGTCCTCCTGAGGGATATCGTGCCATTTTCTGTCCAACTTACGAATTAGATCGTCAACATCCCGAGCTGGTTGGAGGGCCCTGCCCATAATGCTCCAAACGTGCTCAATAGAAGAGAGATCCGGCGACCTTGCTGGCCAAGGTAACGTTTTGCAAGCACTAAGGTAAGCAGTAGAAACATGTGCAGTGAGTGTGCGGCCATTATCTTCCTGAAATGTAAGCCCACGGTGGCGTGACATAAAGGGCAACACAACGGGCTTTAGAACTTCGTCGACGTACCGCTGTGCTGTAAGGTTGCGATGGATGACAACCAAAGGGGTCCTACTATGAAATGAAATGAAATGGCACCCCAGACCATCACTCCTGGTTGTCAGTTTGTCTGCCGGAAGACAGTCCGGTTGGTATCACACTGCTGTCCCGGCGTCTCCAGACTCGCCTTCGCTGGTCATCGGGGCCGGCACTCATCACTGAAGACTATTCTAGTTCAGTCAGTGACATTCCAGCGCGAATGAGCCCGACACCACTGCAAACGGGCTTGTTGTTGTACAGAGGTCAATGGTAGTCGGCGCAATGGGCACCGTGACCTCAGCTCCCTTTCTTTGAGCCGTCTATGAATGGTTCTTGCGGTCACTGAAGCACTAGTTGCACCTACAATCGATGATAATGATGCATCTGGGGCTGTGAGTGCCACTCTGACGATTGCTCGGTCTTCACGTTCTGTCGTTTCTCTAGGCTTACCGCTTCCTTCTTGACGCTATATGCGGCCATGGTTCAATCATTCTTGCCAACATCGCCTAATAGTGGCATCGCTCCTGCTCAAATGTCGAGCTATTCGCCGATAAGACCAACTGGCTTCTTTGAGCCCACTACACGACCTCTCTCAAATTATGGCATCTGCGCATATCATTCGCGCACCTGTATGCGAGGCATAATTACTGTCTACCAGAGTGCACGGAATGAAATTCGTGAAGAATTTATGACCTGGAATCGTTATTTCTCCTCTTAAATATCCTGCCAGTTGCGCAGATCAGATACGCTGTAGCGTTCATTCATTGGCAGTCAAAATGTAAAATTTTGCATTTTCCGTCGAAACCTGTATGCATATCAGTTTGTGTCCAATTTGCTTTATATCTTTTCGGTGCATCGTTTATTTTTATTTTTATTTTTTTTTTTTTTGTCTAAGAGTGTATGATCGCCTGAAGCGTTGCAACAGAAAAGAATTGTTATACGATTTTTCGGTACCTTATGACCACTAGCTGATTTGCCGGTTTTAACTAAATAGGTTCAGGCATTTTTTTTCCCAGAACCACTCGGACTCGTCAGCACTAAAGGATCTGATCAGAAGTATTGGAGTTGGCGGCAATGAGTTCAGAAACTTTTGCTGGATATTGTTGTGCTGCTTGCGGATCAGCAGATGCACTTTCTCCTTTCAATCTTAGATTATGTAAAGAATGTCTTTGTTTAAATCTCTCAAACCAACCATGACTTGCGCAAAAAGATGCCTTTTTTTTTTCATTTGACGAAGTCGACGGTGTCTGATTCTTAAGTGCTTTATAAATCTTTAAAGCCTTACTTGTAATAGCATTAGTATCAATTTGAATCCGTTTTTGATTTTGGTTTTCTATCCATTTCACTAATGCCTTTTCCATATTTTCCATTATATTATCTCTTACATATGAAATTGTGCTCTTACTGCTGCAGGTTCCAGCTGCTACACTTTTTCTAATAGATTCTTCATTTTTTTTAAATTGTCCTTATTGTGACTTCATTCATGTAGTAAAATTTAACAACATCTGTTACTCTTTCTCTATTACGTAGACGATCTAATATTTTAATTTTTGTTTCTAAAAAAATAACTTTTCTTTCTACTTGATTTATTCAAAGCTTTTGCCAGTATAAAACCTTAAAAAAATTACGTAAATTATAAAAATGCCTCAAAAACTATAAATGTGTAAAACTTACCAGTAAACATTTAAATATGTAGATAAAAATGATGTAAGATTTGTTGCTAAAATACTGATATACTGCACTAGTTCACATAAACCAAGTATCTTTACTGCTAAGGAATACCTATACATACTACGGGGATTCCCCTTTTACAACACGGGGAATCTCCATCTTTGTTGTTGCCACCAGTGTTACCAAAGGAATGAGATTCAAAAATGACTTCAAATATATGTATTTGCATATATGCGGCCGAATATACATTTTTACCAAGTTTTTGAAACCCGTTAATTTTTAAACCGTGCAAACCGAAATCGTGTAAATCGAGGGGTTAGGTGTATACACTTTCCTGCTGTTTCTGTGCGTGGAAAACTTCAGTACATCTTTGCCTTACCATTACAAAGGCATTTATAGGAGGAAATGCTTCTAAGTTTGGCAGAAGGAAAAAGGTGACTTAACGTGATTTTGGATTTTCATTCCGAGAAATCGGTGCTCATGTTGGATAAAAGCCATAGATGCCATAGATGATGTCATAGATGCCATCAAGCCATAGATGATGGGAACGGGAATCGATGGTTATAGGAAAAAGGATCGATCGAAAGGAAGGATTGTACCAGCCTCACCGAATGAGAAGGCAGGTACGTTGTCCGCAAGGTATTGGTGGATCTGACAACAACACCAGTTACTTTTAGCCGCAAGAGTTACGATCTCTTGCAGAGCAGCCTGTGTCAGCACGTACCATTCGACACTATCTGCAAGGGAGAGGAGTCTTCGCAGGACGTCCACTGCTGCGAGAATCGTTGACTGTACACTGCAGGGTATGTGGCTGTAGCAAACACTCAAAAATGAACCTCCAAACACGGACAAACGAATAGAACCATATTGTCTTTTCAGATGAATCTCGATTCTCCTACAACATCACATTAATCATATCTGAATTTTGCGACACCTCGGGGATAGTCATCATGATCCTTAGATTATGTATGATCATCACGTTCGTCACCCTGAGTTACGGTCTAGCGAACCATTGGATTTTACTGCCACATCTGCCTAATACACATTACCAGTCAACAACATCTGCTACGTTTCTAAAGTTTTAGAATTAGTTTTGCTTCTTTGCATTTAATGAATACTTGTTCTCGGGTTTCAATCGGACAATTGAGTGCTGTGCAACCACAAGTGGCACCGCAAGTTCAACAATACTTCCATTTATATGGCTGGTCGAACATATTTAACAGATGATTGCAAACTAGTGGTTCAGTATGCACCATCCGCGGTTACGCCAGATAAAATCTAACAACGTATAGAAACAGCATAGACTGACATATTCAAGTGCATATTCTTTAAATGTCGAGGCTTGTCGCAGCAGTTATTGCCAGTTTTTATTGCAGTTATTGCCTGCTCGAAATTTTGATTTCTTCGTGTTCGATATATCGAACAGAGCTGTAATTTTAATCAGTTCAATCCTGTATCTTATATTATTTGTACAGTAAATATGGCTTTGATATTTCTTTTTCTTCAAAGTGGTGTATTTTGGATGGCCAGCAATGTTAAAAAAGTCAACTGAGAATTTGAAAAATTGAAAAATAGCTTTAAAAATATTATTTTTCACTTATACCGTTTTTGCGGCCGCCTAACAGAATAACGGTTAGTGGCTCTGATAACTGTACGGAAGGTCCCGAGTTTGAATCCCGGAGAAGGTTTGGATGTTTGGGTGTTGTAAATGTATATTGTCTTCGTGGCATGGGAGCACTCTAAATATATGGCAAGCAGAAATCTCTTTTGTGTGATTTGGTGGTAGCGGGAGAGGGGTGGGAGTCTTCGGAACAATCTCCCCCATGGTGCTTCTTCTCACAACTGGAGCGGAACACAGAAGAAGACGGGCTATTACCTGCATGGTGTTCAAGGCTCTGGCGCAAAAATTGCACTCCATGCTACGATAATATTCATGGAATTGTTCTGAATTTGCTAGACAAATGAGATACAACAACCACAGCATTTCTGAAAGTCATATGAGTATACATGTCGTTATGAAAAAATAAAATCGCTAATCACACTTTTAGACATTTAGCTGATTTATCGATGTGAAACAAGTACTGCAATTCTTTGCCTGATTTTTGTTGCATACGAATGAATATAAAGAAACACATTCCACTGTACAATTATTCTTCTGTGGGCATTACACATAATTCAGAATCACTAATCGATTCTGTAACTTCAGACTCTTTTACCTTGTTGCATGTTTCAAGAATAGATTTTTTATATTTTTTTTTCCCATCACTTTACTGCCGATAAATTCTTTGTCAGCATAATGTGAGAATGTTGGATTATGGTGTTTAAATTTTTCACGAAAGTTAGATTTCCTCGCTAGGTTTTTACTTTTCATTTTCGATTAATTTACAAAAAAACGGAAGAATATGGCAAGGTGAAAAAAGATAGCCAAATCAACTAATTGGCTGCCTTATTGATTTCACAGCATTCCTTATAGAGTATACAAATAGCAGACATAAAAGAAACAAAATTATATCTTAACTTTTTTAATAAACTTTCGAAAATAAAATCTGTTCCAAAAGTCTCTTACTCTATAATTTCAGATTTTGAATTAATACACAATACATTTACTTCGCCGGGCTTCGAGCCCGTGCTCCTCAGTACGGTAGTCAGCTTCGCTAACTATTAACCTAGCTGGGCGGCGGCCAGTCCTGACTAAAATTAAAGGAAATGAGCTAAATTGAATTTTAAATTAGGGAAAATTCAACCTTAGTTTGATGTTCATTTGAAAGCAAAGCTCATTTTGGCATTTATCACCAATCTGAGATAGAATTTTGCGTAATTTCTAAAATACTTAGTAGTGACAACATGATGTAAAATTCAGTTTGTCAGTTCAGTCTAGAGCTGACTGTTATTTGCGCTTTCTGCAGTTAAAACAGCATTAAGTTCACCAATAAAATAATTAATTGTAAGCAGCATTTTTTGGCGTTTTGTGGATCACTTAAAAGAGTTTTAGCTTAGCATAAAAATAAAATTAATGTCAGT
This sequence comes from Stegodyphus dumicola, assembly GCF_044657685.1. NCBI lineage: Eukaryota > Metazoa > Arthropoda > Arachnida > Araneae > Eresidae > Stegodyphus > Stegodyphus dumicola. The sequence goes on from NC_140780.1 coordinate 194,358,527, forward strand.
CATTTATGTCATGCTAATTCATTTCTTTTAAGGGTTAAGATAAGTGATTCTCGCGGATATAATAGTTTCAACCATTTGTTTGAAGCTACCCTTACTAAATCTAAACTAAAATACAGATTAAATCATTCATTACAAAAAGTGGTATAAAAAGCCCCCTTCCCCTTTTTTGATACAGAGATTGTATATGGTATATAAAGGTTTGAAACTGCTCTAAATCTTGTACTGATTATACATCATACATAACTACATAATCATACACATCATACATAATCATACGTAACATAATATATACTAATAGTTTAAATCAATCTTTCCATGTAAGAAATCTCTAAATCTTCTAGTAAAATTTTACTGCAAGTTCAAAATTTAATTGAGAGTGTATTCCAAATATAGGGAAAAATAAAGCAAACGGAACATGGCAAACTAAATGTTAAGAATACTTGCCTATTTCAAAATTGTGAAACTTAACATTTTATGAATACAAAAGAATTGGTAGTTATTTATTTTTATTAGACATATTCCCTAAATGTTTCAAAGTAGTCCATTATGAACATATATGTCATATATTCCATATATGTTATAAGGTATTTCTCCCACTTCCCTAGCGTGCCTTCGTGGTGTAGTGTTTCTGCACACTGAGCTGGTATTTCGGAGGTCCGTGGTTCGATTCCCGGTGAAGGCGGTTGCGTATTTTTCATCTCTCTGCCTTACAAGTAACCTAATGTCTCTACAATGTCCATAAATGGTTCAAAGTATGTGTCTTCTATATATGTTTTAAAGTATTCTCGTAAAAAGAGATTTCATCTTCAGTAATAAATTCTGTACTAAGGGCTAAGGGGGAATCTGATAGTTTTAAGGGGAAGGCAGTGAGCCTTTTATTTACCTTTAAATGAAATTTACATAAATACCTTTAGGGTTCCGAACCGAGGGAGCAATTTTATAGTTTGAGGGGAGAATGCAATCAACCTCTAAACCTGTTAAGTTGTAAGGACTACTTTAGTTTTACTAACCAGTTATTTTATGTTGATTTCCTTTGCTGTCTTTTTCGCTTTCCATTTTCCTGCTAGAATGCAAATTTCTAGTTTTCATGCATTCAAATGAGGTAGAAAGAAGATATTATTTAAATGATAGAATCAGAGCGTGTTCAGCCTGTTGAAGGCCACGTTTGCTAATTGATTGAGCAGTACATATGCGACATTGCGTTATTCTGGCCATTAGGCTTGTCACGGTGATATTAGGTCTGAGCCAACCTGCGCGTTTCTCTGCGTAGCCGTTGGGCTAACTTATATTTTGCTTAGTATATAAGGTATTTCTCTCGCCTTCTTAGCATGCCTTCGTGGTGTGATGGTCTGCACGCTGGGCGCATATTCCAGAGGTCCGTGGTTCGATTCCCGGCGAAGGCGTTGCTTATTTTTCACTTCTCCTGCTTCCAAAAAATACACAATGTCTCTGCAAGTTAAGTTAAATTTATTGCTTTTGATTTAAGCTATAAATCCTGGTTGTTCTGTAAGCACCAGAGGTACTTTCTGTTAACTTTTGTTGAAGTTAAATAAAAGAGTCGTTTACACCCTTCGTACGTTTATGTCGTAATTTCAAGTCACTTTATTCTTTAGAGTTCTCGTCTAACTTATGCTACCAAAGAAGACGAAAGTCTATAAAGTATTTTTTTAGTTTATGTGTATAAGAAATTACTTACGGTATTTACCAATATTTTTTATTTTTTTTTGTTTAATTCATAAAAAATATTAAAAAAGACTCTAAATTTAAATAAATCTACATTTATTTTTCGAGTTTTGGAAAAGAGGGGGGATGTGCTTTAGGAGCGGTGAGAACCAATGTCTGATACATACATAATATGAGATACTTAAATTGACTATTTTAATGCATGATTGCTTGCTTTAATTTTAACATTTCATGAAAATGGAATTTACAGAAAGATTTTGATTTACTAACAGAACACGTAAAAAATAATTTTAATCGATTTTCGCGATATGACCTCTCAGAAAAATAGTCCAGAAGCAGGAAGTAGAAATTTTAATAGTCTCTTTCATTCTGATATGTAACATGGATACGAGACAGTTTCCTTTAGGAAATTCTCATTAAAGCATCCCTTCATTTAAGTAGATAGCCCTCGCATGCTTTGGCGTTATCAAATAAACCTAACGAAATTTCACATTCTTAGCATAGACTAAAGAGTTTGAAGCCGTATGAAGTATCTAAATAAATTAGAATTCTTGTAAAAGTCAAAGAATTTCTTAGTCTTATTTATTCAGATAATTTAAAAATATTTTACAATTAATTTCTACTTCTTCGATTTGCAATAACTTGCGTTTTATTTTATACATTTTTTTTTTTTTTTTTCCTTAGTCAAAGGTCACTCCATATTTTACTAATGAAAATGAGCCAGTTTTCTTTACGAATTCCTCCACGAGGCATTTCTTCCCTGAAGCAAACAGCGCTTATGTTTTGCCGTATCCAAAATAACCTAATTGAGTGTAACTATATTTTATTCAGTGATTCATTTGTTTTTAAAATAGAAAATATCACCATCCCCCTTTTTGGTATATGTAAAGAAGGTTATCTTAGAATTATACCTGTACTCAGAATGATAAAGCAAAATAAAAATAAAATGCCTACTTTTAACATAAACTTTTATTTTTTTACAAATGAACACAAATGCATGAAGTTATGTATATATCCACAATGCAGTATGGGTATATACATCTACTGAGAAAATTTAATGGATACTTGCTTTGACTTAATCAATTTAATTTACAACTTATTGCACTTCAACAAATGCGCTTTTATTTACAATAGTAGTATAAGATTCTAGAAGTGAACACTTCACATTTCAAATATTTACATATATAATCTCTAACAAAAATTGCGACAAAAGTATATATCACTAGCAAATTTTTAGAAAAAAAATGCATTTTTTTTTTTTTTTTTTTTTTGCTTTCTAAATTTAATTTTCCTCCATACATCATAGGTAGCTATTTGTTGACCAATTTCTTCGTCTATGTCGATTTCAATGCAAATATTGGCGTATTTTTCAGGAACATTGTTCCGTAATATAAATAACAAATGATATACATTTGTATATCTTATGTACAGAGCTCTTGTTACAGGTGCCTTCGTATGAACTATTATTTTAACTTGTTATAAAATTATAAATATTAATAATAACACATTTCTTAGTGAATGAACATCATAGTATCTGTTGTTATGAGGCTGTGGAGAGTTTTAAGGAAATTAGTTATAAAACAACAGTGTTATTTTGTGCAATATACTCGCGGATAAATTAGTATTAACAGAGTTCAATTTTAACTACTGCATTTACCTTGTAGTAAGAACAGTATTTAAATATTACTGTAATGCAATTATAAAATCTGGGACTGCGATTAAAACTACCTAAATGCTTTTATTTCGAGAAACGTATTACACGCTATTGAGGAGTTAATCGTTGTTCGGCGCGTTATTTTAACTCAGACAGGTATTATAAGCTTTTATTGTCTAGATTTATAATATAAGTAATAAAGACAAGAGTCAGGAAACAAATTTGGACGAGTAACCTTTATGTACGGGATGAAAGTTTTGCATTTTACTAATGTAACATAAAATTCTTTATTTAATTTCTAAAGGATTCTAAGGAAAACTAATAGAGAAATATGCATAAAAATAGGGGCTTCATAAATTTCACTTTCATAGACTTCGAATTTAAGAATGATTGAAACAAACATTTTGTTTCATAATATCCAGCTATTTTTATTACTCAGACTGATTAGTCTCTTCAATATTAAATACGCCTCTAATCATAATCCTTAATCCTTAATGTTAAAAGTTTGAGATCTCATGAAAGGAAATTTATAAAGCCCTATGAATACATTTTGGGCTACATTAATTTAAATAGTTATACGGTTGTCATAAGTAAAGTCTCTAAATTATTTACAAAGCATGTCTTAATAATATGAAAGCAAAATACGCTCATGAAATTAATTTTGAATTACTTTAGTATAAATATCTTCTAAAAGATTATCTGTAAAAATTTAGCCTTTCACTCATGGTTAATACTCTGGTCATGTTCATCTGTTCATAATTCCTCTGTTCTTTTTTTTTTTTCTTTTTTTCTTCTTTTTTTTTTTTTTTTTTTTTTCGATTACAAAGTATTTTATGTATCATTAATTAATATGCAAATAAGATTGCCCTTAGGTTTATAAAAGAATAATAAAACAGCGATTAAATTAATACACAAAAATATAAAATAAGATTGCATTACAATTTTAGATGGATTAAAGAATAATGATAAAGGTAATAAAAACATTTATTTTTTTTTAACTACAGTGGAAAATTCTTTCTTTATAAATTAGAATAGGTTTTCGGTAATGCCATGATACGTTTAGGAAACTTCTATCAGTTATAGAGCATCCGTATAAATTGCAGAATAATTATTTTAAGAAATCTGACGCAAAATATGTTTACTTGAAATAATGATATAACGATATAACTTTCTTATATCAATTTCTGTGGTGTGCTTAATATGAGCTAAAATTTGGATGTATCATTATTAGCATTCAGAAAAGTGGATGTGATTATAAAATAAAATTATTTATGAAAATAATTTTTACGTTGTTGTTAAACAATGAATTCAACACAGAAGTTCTGCGTATTTTATTATTTCTAATGTAATATGTGCTTGTGCGATTTAATACCAAATCGCTACAGTCCTCTCCTAATCAGAATTATGTATTTTTCCCCATAACAAAGATTTCAGTAAAAAAAAATTGGAATAGCAATGTTGTTTTATTATACTGTACCTCTTCTCTATAAACTTATAAATATTTAATAATTATTAAAATACTTGTACACTCACCTTTTAGTAAAGAAAAGCAAGCAGTCACTCACATATTAAAGATAAATTGAGTAATAAAATGCCTTTAGAGTTAAAAATAAAAGTATCTTTCAATCCCAGTTAAAAAGTAATTATATAAGGAAAGACTTTTCGACAATATATTAAACATATAGACTTACTAAAATTTCCTTCACTCGACCCTGTCATAACCTAAATTTTTGTTGTCTTGAAAATACGAGGTATATATAAAAGCTTTCTATGTTAATCCTTGGATGTCTAGCATTTGCATTTCTTCTTTTAGACTAAGTTGAGATTTTAGTGACTTTTCTGTCTACTTCTATCAAGTTAAAGATCAATTTCGTGTTATGACACTGATTTTAAAATTTAGCTTTATCTTCTCTGAATTGTAAATATCATTTTTTATGATGTAATCTTTAAGAAGCCAATTTATGTATGGTCTTAGCGCAACATTCATCTTTAGAGAAATGATGATCCTTGACTTTTAGTAAAACAGATTTTTGAAATGAGAAGTGTGAAAGAACAGAATAAAAAGAAATGGAGATAACACGAGCTTGAAAGACTGCAACTCATCTAAAGTGAAGAATAAAATGAAATGCAATTTTTTTTTTACTTTGAAAAACATGGTTTCAAGCACTGAAGGTGACGACAATATTCTGAAAGTATTATATGTCAAGAAATATGGAAACTGCGGTTAAAAATTACAAAGCATACGACAGTTTCTCTTGCCTGGTGTACCTGGATAGTACTGAACGCTTTTTTCATTTTTATTATGCCATGTGAATGTAATACAGTTTTACCTTTTATTCAAAGTATCTCCACAGATCTTCCTGCCTGAATAATTACAGAAGTTTTAAATACCTTTTTCGTATTTTAAGGAAATGCTGAAACATTATCTTATCTGTTCTAAATTTAAGAGTTATAAACATAAGTAATCTGATCATTTAAACTAATGCATTGCTTCTAAGCGCTCTTGAATTTTTCTAAATCCCGAATAATTAAAAGCATTCTTCTATGTTCTTCGAAGGATAGATAGCAGCACATCTCTTTAGCAATTAGTAGGTCTCGGCTTTGATTTCTGGCCAGGAAATGCTGACTTTCAAGATTAGTACCTCGGGTGGAGTGGAGAATTTATTTTACTTCTCGCTTAACATTTAAAGAAATGCTGCCTCCGAAAGCTATTACTGTAAAATACCTGATAGTTAATTTTCACGATCTTTATCTCACTTTCAGATGAGAGGAGAAAAAGGTGTTACTTCAACGTTAATTTTTTATCTTTCAAAACATGCGCATTTCTTCTCTTCCTATCTTTTACGAATTTAAATGGTTAGGTAAAAATTTAGATTTACATTTTGACAGGGCGTTCATTCGCCGTTCCCAGATCCCTCAGTTTCATTTTTTCGTATATTTCAGTTTTAATTTTATCAAAGAATTTCAGCTGATTCAAATTCATTTATGAGTACTACAACAATTAACTGAAATTTTTAAAGTCGCTTTATCCTCTCCACATTTAAAAAGAACTTTGAAAAAAGTTTGGTGATGTTGAAAGAAAAGCTTATGTAAGAAATGCTAAAGCACTTATAATTATTCTTCAGTATCATAGTTTGCACATAAATGTCTGCTTCTATGTAAAAATAATTGATTACTTAGGACTAAACCTTTACTATTATGAACCGATAAAGACACAAGTTTATAAACATTGTAAAATTTATTCCTATTTTAGAAGCAGATTTGAAATAAACTATGTCCGATTCTTCTTGGCTTTTGTCACAATACTTGCTAAGACCAGAATATTGCTCAAATTTATTTTCAAGCAGCATAGTTTTAAAGCAAGAGGCTTACCTTGCCTGTAGTAACTTGGGCCATACTGCTGCCATGTTGACCGAGTTCAGCATTCTTGCTAGGTTGTGAGTGACTAGAATTAAAATTTATGTGGGCTGGTAAGCTCTGTTACAAATTTATGTACAGTATATTCGACGCAGAAGTGTTTGTTTTGAAGATAGTATACTGTTGGGTAAATCAACTGAGATATATTAACTAGAAAAACAGTTTTATGAAGAAAAGCAGATTTTTAATTTGTATTATCTTTTTTTTTTTTTTTTTTTTTTTCATTTTAAATTTGAATTTGTGACTTATTAATATACTTATTATAATTAACCGGCAAGTTTAACAGTTCGAAGAGGCGATAACTCAATCCAGGTAGGGAGCTCTGAGGTTAAGTTGCAAAGTCAGTTTTTAGTTAATTTCACACTACAGGAATTACAACGCAACGAATATGCTCTGTAATGTATCTAAAATGATTCTCTTTAATGATAATAAAAAGAAATACTATTTCCATAACTTTGATCAGTTGTTCCTTAAATATTTTGTCGTGACAGGCTATTTTTTAAATGGACATTTAATACTCGATGCTGTTAAGTAACACAAAACTTCAGGAGGAAGAAATAAGAAAAATAATTTAAAAAAAAACTAATTTTTAAGTCTTAAACAATAGTTTAGCCCTCAAATTCTTCGAAATAGACATTAAAAGCCTTATTGTCTCTGTATACCACATTAAATTTTTTCCTAATCTTTCAGAACTCGGAGAAGAAGAAACTGATCGAAAATTCAAGGAGTATCAAAATTCAGTGTAACATATACTTCTGAAATGATGCTTTAATCTAAACATATTTTGGATATGTACATATATTCTTAGGAAACAGTTTTATGGGAATTTTCTCACATTCATTATCAAGGCACGCGATATTCTAAATATCTGATAATGAATGAGTCTCGACCACTCCTTTCGCCGAACGGAACCTTTGTTGTCTTCATTATGGCCGTCGGTGCGCATCAGCTTAATTCAAACTCGCAAGTTTTCTAATTTTTCCCTCATTTCTAAACGGCTGCTAATGATTTTGTGTTGTTAGATGTCGATGTCCTTATAGCCAAATCGCATGTCTTAATCCGTATCGAGAAGGGGAAGGGTTAGAGTCCAGAAAAGTGATTGAAGACTTCTCTGAGGACATAGCGAATGGGTCCTCCCCGTTCAAGTCGCAAGAGGGCGGGTTAATTTTCATCTAGCGTTTTCCTTCAAATGGCACTTCTTATTCGGACCTGACTCATCAACTTGGCCTCAGCATTTAACCCTCTTTCTACTTATTCCCAACCATTGGTAGGAATTCCAGAGCAATAAGGGACTATCTTCCAGTAGCAGAATATAATTTTTCAGTCATGTTTTGCTCATAAGCGAGAAGTCTAAGAGCATTTTTATCGACACATTTTTGGAGAAATAAGAACTTTCCAAAATATACTAATATTTTTAGTGAAGATAAACTTAACATATTTTTCCTCTGGTAAAGCAACTGTCTCCCCTATATGAAAAAAGTACTAAAATTAAAAAAAAAAAAAAAAAAAAAAAAAAAAAAAAAAAAAAAATCAGATCTGTGTTTATTTATAATAGTCAATAAAGCATGAAGCAGAAATTAAAGATTTTCATAATGTTTTATGCATGAGAATGTTTCTGAGTTATAGATATTCATGGAATGTAAGTTAAAAACTGGCACAATTAGATAATATATCACATTTTTTTTTTTTTTTTTTTTTTTAAATTTGTAACCAAGTATACCAGAAAGTAAGTACACACAGTTTCTTAGTTTACAATAACCAAAATTAGGAAAAGTTATAAATATTTCAATTGAAACAAAAGGAAATGTCATCCTTTTGTTAAGTGCAAGTTATACATAGTTAAGAAATCTGTACAAAAATGCATTCTTTATTGTCCTTAATGTCATTCGAATAAGAGTTGCCATGCAGTTTATATGAATGGTAACTAGACAATGCTTCTGAAAAGTAAAACGAAAGATACACTGTACCGCATTTGTGAATTATTAAAGCCTAATTAGCGGTTAAAAATATTTGCATTACATTGATGTTTCCAGAATATAAAAATCAGAAATTTCGTTTAAATTTCAAAATACATTTTCTATGAATATAAGATATTAATTTTTAAGCATGCAAAGAAAATATTTACAGCAAACTTTTAAAATTTAGCTCTAATGGGAAAGAATAAATAAAAATTAGTTAAAAATTATTAATAACTATTGCTAACAAAAATTGTTAATTTGTCAACAAAATAAACAAATTAAAAAAATAAATGCAGATGATTGCAAAATATTTTTAATAACTGTAAATTTGTACTATTCCTCTCTTTTTTATTAATATGATTTCCTCATTCCATTGTAATATAGATAAAGTGTGAAACGTTAAATATTCTCCAAATAAAATAGAAACTTAGAAATATAAACAGATCCCATGTGCATTTATTCCTCAGATTCAAAATGAAAATTTATCATAACATAGCGTAGTTGAAAAATGAGACGACCCCTTAAACTGTAGCGTGTTAGAAAATTGTTGCCTGGTCTGAGTTGAGATTTTGAGACATTACGGAGGAGGACCTGAAAACTTGTGTCTAGGATCTTGATTGAAACAGTTGGTCTCTTTAATGCGATTTCCAGTTTCAGAAATGAAACACCTTTGGCTCCTGCAAACCGCCCCTGTTCTTGCTGATTAAAACGAAGCGCTCGGATAATGGTCGGAAACTTTCAGAAAAGTGCATTGATGATGTCTTTCTGTATGAAGTTCAAAACTGATGATGAATTCGCAGCATTCCGATAGGAACATCTAAATAATATTAAGAGGATCGATTGAACTGTTGAAAAATTCATAATATAATGTAGTTAGATGACCTTTTTATACATTTTATCACGTATATAATAATTTATGTTAGATTTGTTATTTTGATCACCTCCAATGCATTTGTTTTCTGAAGAGCAGACACACTTTATAACTTATTTTGAATGCTAAAGACTTGTTAGTAAAATTTCACAAGATTGCTTAATTTTTGAGATTTTTTTAAAATAATGATAATCAAAGGTTTCGGATTATTCAGTTTACTCAGAAAAAATGTTCCACTTTGAAAATTTTATTTAATTCAACCCTTGCAAAGATGCTTAACACCCTTATTAATACACGGCGAAACGTGTTAATATTTGATCAAACCCACGTTGGTTAGTTGAGCATAAAATTTAGGATAAATAGAAGCAAAATAATATTCCCAACTTAAAATATAACAATAAACTATAAAATAGGATACAACAGTTACAATAAACTGAACAGTTACAATTCATAAACTATAAATGATCGATTGCATGTTCCACTCTGATTCAAATAATTCCATAATCACATTTCTAAATCACAGAAACACCGGACTGTCAGCTGATTTTAATCATCTGTCTTTATATTCCTTACTCTGAAGAAAGGCACGAAAAACTACATTACTGTTAAGGTTTCAATGTGAAGAATATATTTTCTAAGTAGTTGATGAAGACTTAGAGTAAACGAATTTAGTTGATTTGGGAAAATCATATTCTAACCGAGTACATTCTATTTATAATGAGCTCTTCAAAAAAAAAAAAACTGTTGGTGCTCTTGAGCAGTAAATAAAATTTCAAAGCTGCAGCATTACAGCAAAATTTGCAGTTTATTCCAAAATATCCATAATTCCACCGGGCATTACATATTATTTAGCAGATGAAATATCAGTATAAATGAAATTTCAGGCAGGGATGTTAAAAGCATGTAAAATACTCCACAAATATAAACTCAAAAATATGCATGAATTTTCAACAATTAAGTTTCGAAAAATTTCTCTCCGATACAAAACTCACGAAGAATAATTCTGGAAACTTCATTAAGGACAAAATAAAATTTTATAATAATTAAATGAAAAAGTGTAGAAAAATTAATTAATTTATAAAACTGTGTATTTCAAATACTTGCTTGCTTTTATCTGTAGAATATTCTTAATAAGGCAGAACAGCTGTATTTATTACGTAAAGAATTAGCGGATGTATTGTTATAGGTATTTCTTTTCTGTTGGTTAAAACTTCGAATACTGAAAAAGAATGTGAATGAATGCTAGAGAAAAAGAAAACTTTGAAATTGGCTTATTAGTATAAAAAAGCATAAGTCTGGGGTATAAATATTTTGTACAAGCCAGTGAATAATTAGAGGAAAAAATAATAAACTTACGATTTCTATTGCCCTATTTTGACTTATAAAATGAAAAAGGGAAAAAAAAAGTTCGATCTCCTTTTTAAAAGTCTAAAAGAGGAATTTAAGTATGTTGTAAATATGTTCTTCATTCTGTTAAATTTCTGTTCTATTTTCGGTTAATGCTTTTAATGCAGTTTCATTGGTTCTAGGATAGATAAAATTGTCACACATCACACTTTCCGAACAGCACATATATATGATCAGTTTAAAAATGCTATAGAATTAAAAATACTAATTATTTTCTCATAGTAACACAATATGTTACTCTTCCTTCCTTTACTTTATTTACTACAATTACTTGCCAGTGTGGCATTTTTTTCCATATTTCGTTCAATTTTGGAATAAAATTTTGAATCTATTTATTTCTAATCTATTCTATTTATAAAATTTTGAATCTATCTTTTTTAAGTAAAAAAGAAGTTAAAAGCATATTTTGAAAGAAAAGGGATAGATTATTGCACTTTACCTATGGGCTTAAATAAAAGATAACTTAAATACAATTAACAAACCTGTGTATTTTATTGCTGATGTCATTTTTTTGTTGTAGTGTTATTTAGCTTTATATTAAAATTAGCAAACAAAAGGGTTGTTAATAGATTCAAAATTTTATTCCAAAATTGAACGAAATATGGAAAAAAATGCCACACTGGCAAGTAATTGTAGTAAATAAAGTAAAGGAAGGAAGAGTAAAGGAACTAAAGTAAAGGAAGAGTTTATCTATTCTGAAATTTTAATAACATCTTTGTAAAAAGTCTTTTGATTTTTAAGAAATTTATGCTTAATTTCCGATGCAAGAATAAACGAAAGGAATGCTACTAACAAAATTAGTATTATAAGATCAATAATTTTTTTCCTAAGCATATTGTTCCGCATCGTTTTAAGATCTAGAAGACTTAAATTAGAAGTAACAAAGCACATTTCCCATCATATAAATTTTTAAATGTCCTGGGATATGAATTTATAGTATAGTTAGATATTTTACAAAATAAGAAATTATTAGAAGTCATTCTATAATTTATTCAGATGCCTCAAAACTGAAACTTATTAGAAAAAAAATGTATTGCTAATGCAATTACACCCCCTTCTGTTTCTAAAATTGCCTTTCATTTCTTTCGACGCATGCATTAGAGATATAAAATAAGATATAAATTTGTTCAAAATTCAGTATTATCTTAACTACGCGTGGAAAATTTATTTGGATCAGTCTGAGCTATAAGAAAAAATTTATTTTTTAATAGTTTAAATATATACGCACAAGAAAGTACGCAACTAAAATTAAATGCAAAAATCTTCAGGTTGTTACGTAAAGGGTTGAAGTAAAATTTTAAACAAAAGCCAATATAAATAAAAAACCCATGCAGATCTTAAATCTTACATATGGATTTAAAACTTTAATACATGATTCAAACATTTTAAAATTCACTTTTTACTCAATTAGACGTTCTGTTTTAATATAACATACCGGCGACATTGCGTAATATGATTGAGTTAATGGTTAAAAAATGAAACTATTGTTAGTGTTGGTTTTGTTAAAGGTGGGATAGCGTGTAGAAGAAAACCGTTTACTCTGGGTGGCATTTAAAATCAAGATACATATTTAGAACAAGAGATTATTTATAATGGTAAGAAGTGCTTAAATTTCTAGATTTAAAGGAATTATACACTTAATTTATGAGAATGTATTGTAAAGCCCTTACCTGTTTTACAACGTGCTACTCGGATGGCTTTAAGACACCTGTTATAGTTAATCTGTCGAACGAAAGGATTTCAGATATAAGGAATCGTAACAAATTTCTAAAAATAACTGCTATAAGAAAACTATTGTTATTATATCATATAATTGTTTCTTTTGGTAATGAAAAGTAAGCGGCATCGGTAACTTTACAGATTTGAAAACTGTACTAGAAATTGTTTGGTGTTAATTTATACTAACTAACATTTATCTTCGTGGTGTTGCTACTAAATTGCTGTTTTAATGAAGTACATATGTGTGCTTCATTATATCTATAGATGGGCAAACAGCAAAGCATTTTGCATTTCCGGTAAGGGCTTTCAAAACAAAGAACCGAATTAAAAGGGAATAAAGCTGTCAGAAATTTTATGTGTCTTCTCTCTTTTTGTATACATATTGAATTAACAAATACTCGTAGATCGTTCGCATTAACTGCAAACATGAGGAAAATAGATGAGAAATCTTTAAAATGACTTGAATTTTCATTTTCCTTGCTTTTACCAATTTATCAGTCAGAACGTTCATTCCATGCTTAGAAGTAAAATTTACGTATTTTTGTAATTTTCTGGAGAGAGTGAGAGAAAAAGAGTAAATCGTACTGATTCTTAAATGTAATAAAGCTGTTTAATTTATTATCGCAAAATTTTACTGAGTACTATTTTGCTAGTCTTCGATGAACGATTTTTATAACTGAATAATTCTTGTTTATAGAAACACTAGCAAACATAGCTTACTTGCTGTAACGTTTGCTGCGTAATTCTCTTCCACAATAGTCAACTGAATTCCTTTTAAATACTAGTAGTTAAGGAATACTTAAGAAACTGGATAAAATACCTACCTCTGAGGCTCTCAGGTTAACATCTGACGATTTGTACTAACAAGTAAAAAACTTACCTCTTATAACTTGTACTATAAATTACATTGTGTAATTTCCCTTCTTTTGTTCTACTAAATAATATATTTTGACTGACTACAGCTTTACTGTGAAAAATCATACTCTTTTCCTATTTTAATAGATTTATTTCTCGTTCCTTGAAATAAAAAGATAAAAATTATCGTGATAAGTAAAAATTTATCATTGCTAATAAAATGCTCTTAACATCCTTTGAAAAAAAAATTTTTCAAAAACTTTCTTGTTGATTTAAAATCTCTCTTAGCATGAAATTTCTTGAATTTTATTATTAAGGTTAGGATATTGTAGCTTATTAGATAATCACTTTTCATTCAACTATTACTTAAATGAAAAAGTTTGATTTCTTTTTAACCAAACATGCATCTTTTATATCTAAAAATATGAAGGTATCATATCACAACTAAATCTTCTAGTTCTTCAGATATTTAAGAGCTTAAAAAATTAGCTTAGATTACTCAATTTAAATAAGTGATGTAGTTGTTTTCGTTAATCTCATTATCCTTGCTACTTTAGCATTTAACTGAGCAGTAAAATCAGCGAGGATTTGCCAATTATTTTCAAATTGGCACTTACAAAAAGTTTATTTATAGCACTTTATGTTAATTAACTTTGCATCTTTCTATGAAACTTTTATTTGGAGATTTTACAAAGTAAGGTATGTTAAATTTTCATGTAAAATACTGAAATGATTTGGCATCTTTAAATTTGAGAAATTCAGTTTGAAACCTAGAGAATTGCTGTGGTCCGAATGTGAAATTTGTCAAAATATTTTATTGATTTTCTGTAACCATATATTAAAAAGGCAATAAAATGTCTTCTGTAAATTGTGAACTATTATACTTTGCTGAAGTAGCTAGCGACAGGGTCTTGTGTAAAATTATTCTTATAATTTCTCGGAAGCAGAAATGCTTTTTATGAAAATAATTGTGAAAAATGTCTTAATTTTCCTTTTATTTGAACTGAATACAATGAATAATGAAATAATTTGTCTGTATTTCACAAAGAAATTGACTAAAGCCTTGACACATAAGCATTTAATAAATGTAGTTACTACATATTGCCATTAATCTACAGCCATCTGTTCTTGGACAGCACTTTTGACTTTTTTACATTGTTTAATATTTTCACAGACACATGAAAATTCTTAAACTGGAAAGAAAAGTTTTAATATAGCTATGACATAGAATTAAGCATTTACTAAACGCACACATTACCTTTTCTGTAAGGAACAACTATAAATAACTCTCATAGCTTTGTTATAGTTAATCTGAAACATTTATACTAAAACGCTATAAAATAAAACAACTCATACCAGTCTTTCACCAGGATTCAGAATCACTTTTCTGATGGAAGTGCTTTTGCAGAAGTAGGGAAATAGGAAATTGATTTATACTTACACAGGACGTATGAAGATCAATTACATGCCAGTGGACAATCATGAGGTAATTAATATAAGAATAAAAATAAATAAAATACATAAGGTAACACATTATTTTATAAATTTCATGAACTTTTACCTGTAGTAAAAAGCTTTATGATTACTATACAGAGGAATATTTCTGATATAAATTTGTTATTATACAATGCGTGTATATTTTTAACTAAAATTGCAACCAAAATGTGTATTAAGAATAATTCTAAGCAGGCATTTTAGGACATATTATTATTTATATAAAAACTAATTACAAATGTATGATATATTCTACCATAATACGGGGAAAACTGATGCTGAACTAAGCTTTCTTGTCTCTGATGGAAAAATTATGCATATTAAATAAAAAAGATTGTCTTTTATTTTTTCTCATATGTAG
Source organism: Stegodyphus dumicola (assembly GCF_044657685.1). NCBI lineage: Eukaryota > Metazoa > Arthropoda > Arachnida > Araneae > Eresidae > Stegodyphus > Stegodyphus dumicola. The sequence goes on from NC_140780.1 coordinate 194,373,946, forward strand.
TTTCTTCATGTACTTATAAATATCATTTCGAAACAATACTAATATTTGATCTTCAGATATTTTAGATAATTTCCTTCCTAAGAATCTATAATAATGAGTCACTGACTGACATGGACATATATATATATATAATTATTATATATATATTATTAATTCCCACAAAATAACACAGATCAAATTATATCTCTATACAAATACACATACTATCTACACAATCATAGTGTCCGAAATGGCATTTCATTGCACCGTTAAAAACCGTCAAAGTTCTTTTAAAATCTAATTTAAAAGAAAAAGAAAAAAAGAAAAAAAAATCAAACCTCAAAACATGAGATAAGGAAACCCGTTCAGCAATCTTCGTATAACTTCAGGTCGCTTGTAAATGCACCTGGTTAGTTCGTAATATCATTATTATCAATTTTCTATATTTCCATAATGATTAATAAGTGTTAACGCTTAGTACTGAACAAGAGATAACATAAAAATAAAAGAAAAGTAATTATTTCTGTGCAACTCTATTATCTAAGAATTTGCTTTCATAGCTTGTAAAAATATCTTAAGTGTAATTTATTTTTTTATTATTATTTTCTGATAAATAAACTAATATTAAATTCAAAATTTATTTAAAAAAATTTCAAATTGTTTTTATTAATTGAAAATAATTTTTTGTCCAACTCAGTGGATCTAATCCATATAGTATATTTAACTACATTTTTCTTTTTTCTTTTATTAGCAATAGTTAAATCACTGCAGTATTTTTTTTTCGAAAACTAAACAAAAAACAGTAGTATTAATGCTCTTGAATCTATTATCTCATGAATCAGTAAAGAAAAATAATGATGAAACTACATTATTTAAAATTAATTTGAAATCAAAACTTGTGCTTTTATTAAGTGTTAAAAAAATGGAAAGGTCTGTATTTTTACTTTAACTATCAATTCAAGCCGTATGTAAAGTGAAATTAAGAAAAGTTCATTTTAATATCGATACTTTTTTTTTCCCAACGTCTAATTGCAAGTAGCGCTATCTCTTTGTCTGAAGTTTGATTTTTTATAAACTTTTAGATTTGAACGCAGAATGTGTTTTTTTCAGTCTTGGGTGCTGTGAAAAATGCTTCTTTTTTTCCCTTCAGGATCACTGCACCTGTGTAATAATCAGTGAAGTCAGCTTAACTGGTAATATTCCGGTGACGAAAATTCACTAGCTAAAGTAAGAAAATTGAAGTCGGTAGTTCCACAAGAATTGCTATTTGCCGCTCCATTATTATTGTTGTTATTATTTGATGAATAACTATCTGAGGAATCGTAGTAATTAAATGATATATCACCATCTGCTGGACACTGGCCCCGATAATTTTCCGCGGATTGATTATACGTGGGAATGTTAGCAGTGTCCCCGACTGTATGGCTAACATCGTACAGGTTGCTTGTAGGAGGAAAATTTTGTTTAGGAGCCGTGGCACTATAGTCTGGCACTCGGCTGGTATTTCCTGTACTGTTGCTCAAATCATAGTATATTGTCTGTGAGCCATTGTCATCATACGAATCGGGGCGGTATCCGTTACTTGTGTTATTGTGGTGCGGATAGCAATATGACACTGAACCATCAGGATTAATACTGTTTGGTACATATTGTTCACCAGACGATGCAACACTTGATTCATATCCATTGTTTACGTGGATATTACTGTAATTTCTATTCACACTGTAGTTAGTGTTCATTTCTCCTCTATATTCATGCATGTAAGCACTATGTGACTGAGAATCATGTGACTGATTCTGGGGTGGCATTGAATCTACTGAATAAGGATATGGAGACCTGGATACTGGTGGGTGATGACCAGAACTTCGTTGCTGAGTGGAATGCACCGAATGGGACCCAAGAGGGACTGTAGCTCCAAGTTGAGAAGTCTGACTATGAGATATCGCCCCATGTTGAGGTGGACACGACCTGTCATTTGTATAATAGATCGGAGATTGAACTTGGTTGCCATAAGAACTTTGCTGCGCTATCCAGTCATTATCCATGCGTTGAGGTGAAAGGTGTTGATAAGATTGTTGTTGATTAGGGGTAGGCGGAGGCGTACGATAACAGTACGATCCTTGTCCTACATTCGGTGATAAACCTCTGTGATTTGTTTGACCATACGTCATCAAACCGTTTGGATCTGCAGAATAAGGGACAGTAGATGAATAAGATCGTGTTCTATGATACGATGAACTAGGAGACATATGTGGTGGAGGACAATGCTGTGAGGTTATCTGATATACACCACCGGGACTTGTACAGTGCGTACTTGTAGCAACCGGCGAACAGTTGATATTGCACGGAGAATTGCAGAAAGTGATGCTTGTGTCCATGGGGCACGGTTGTGTAAGCTTCCTGTGGTTAGCGTTACGCCCACTTGGAGTATTTAAATGCCCATTTGTCATCCCAGAGCATACAACGCGGCTGCTCTTTGTATCATTGGTTACCAGAGACTGAGATCTATCTGGCGTTAGGTTGTTCAAGTTGTGCAATATAGGTTCAGTAGGGGGTGAGGACGAAAGAGAGTTTTCTGGTGATTTGAGATCCCCAACTACCGGACTTCCTTTCCGCGAAGTGGCAGATAAAGTATCTGCTGTACTGATTTGAGCAGAGCCGGGAGAATGGATACGATTCTGCTGCTGTTGAGTGAAATCAGAATCTAAATTGAGAAGCCTTTCTGAGGAGGAACACGGCGACAAAGCTTCGCTAATGCCGTCGCTGACTGCTACCGCCGCCGTAGAAGACGGCGATCGGTCGGAGATAGTTCTGTCCGACGAGATCTCCCGCTGCTTCTTAGCTCCCCGCGGTGGTCTCTCCGGGCTTCCCACAGAAGATGAAGTCTCGGTCGCTGATCGGTCATCTGCAGAGTCTGTCTTGTTGGTATCGGCCTCGTTTCCTGAAAGCGTAGACCCCCCTCCAGTAGGAGTAGAGGAAGAAGTTGGCGTCTCGCCGCCTTCCATCTCGCTTTTTTCGTCGCCGTTTTTTGTCATCATGCTCTGCCGCTTGTGTTTCATCCTGCGGTTCTGAAACCATACTTTTACTTGCCGCTCCGTGAGGTCTAAAGAAGCCGCTATTTCTATGCGCCTTGGCCGACATAAATATTTGTTGAAGTGGAATTCCTTCTCCAGTTCCAACAGTTGTGTGTTTGTATAGGCGGTCCTTAGTCGACGAGGCATTCCATTCTCGTTATTCTCTGTAAAGAAATAGAATTAACTTGTTAATGCCAATTAAATGAGGAAAGAAATTTAATTATATTTCATTTTATTAAAGTACTCATGAGATAATTCAAGTTTTAACATGATTCATTTAACTGTGCATCAGAATTTTAAAAATTTGCACAGTATTGTAGAATATAATTTGCAAAATGTACTGCAAAAGATTTTCGTAGAAATTTTGTTTGCATCTGATTAAATTTCGGCAAAAAGAAAGTGGATAACAGAACTGAAACTAATCGAAGAGCTTTACTTTCTCCCGCAAGAAGATTAGGTCACATTTTTAATAAAGATATTTTCGCAAGCGCACCCAAACATTATCTTTTTTTAAATGCCTACTAAAGTTAATGACGTATACATAATTTTTAGCTCTATATTTTCTTATAGAATTTCATATTATACAAGGGTTAATAATTTGTTGTACTAACTAAAATGAATATTTATTTAATACTAAGGAAATAACATATTATCTTTGCCATCTGCTATTATTTTTGGAAATCAAATGTTTTCTTGTTTACTGTTGCTGTACAGAATAGATGATACATTTTGCATTAAATATTTCATAAATGCACTTAAAATTCAGGAAATGACGGTTTGAATGAAATCCAGACAAAACTGGGGAATGTATATGTATATATATATATATATATATACATGTATGTGTAGGGTATGTGTAGGATAAAAATATGTAAATCAAAATTCTAACTTTAATTTTCAGTAACCACTTATTTCTTCATTTTAATTTAGGTATTTCCCCTTTCTGATCTAAAAATAGTAATTACTTATAACAAACCTCTCTAAACAGCGTCAGTTTCAAATAAATCCATGTCTTATGATTCTTACATAACGCTGACGATGCAGATAATTTTGTAAATTAAACTCATACGATGAATAATAATTTCAGTGAGTTAATATTCGCTCTTCAAAGTACAGCTAAAGAATTCATTATGCACCGAGATTTCGTCTTTAACACGTCGTAAATACGTAAAACAAACAAATGCAAAAATTAAGTGTTTTATGTTTCTCAGGTCACTAACCCCCTGGCAAAGATGTATCGCAAGATGAAAAATCCGTTTGCCTTTATTTTTTGTACTTTTCTTGTGTATTCTTCGCAAGAATTTTGCTTTTACATAGAGATAGTTCGTCTGGGAGACTGAGACAGCTCTCGTGTTGTTGTTGTTTCTTTTACAATAATTTTTTTATGTTAACAATTTTGATTTGCTTGTGCCAATTCATTATTCTAAAATGGATATTTGAATTTGCTTAGATTGTATTGCATTTTCTCCTTTCTTTCTACGTGCTTTCTTGGTGTAATTAAAGGCAGGCAATCGGAAGGTCGAATTTTTTCGTGTTCATATTCCGGCTAGAGCGTTGCGAATTTCTTTGTTTCTTGGTTTAAAAAATTCTAAAAGACTCAACAGTGGCGCCCGTACCAAAACCTGGTTGACGATTTTTTTTTTTTTTTTTTTTTTTTTTTTTTTTTTTTTTTACCATCAGGATTTCGCGGCTGTGTCCCTTTCTCCTTAGTCACCCTTTAAATAGGAGGAGTAGAAGGTTTTTCCTCCTCCTTACCCCCTCGTGCCTTCGAGGTGTCAGTGGAGAGCATGTCCGGATGGCGATCTGAAGTTCTGGATTCCGAGTATCCCACAAGGGCGCTGCACATTTTTCATGTTACTGCTTCCACAAACTTAATCACTCTACATGAATTTTGAATGAATATCTTTCATATATCGTCCTGTTATAAGATGTGGAACAGACAGACATACAATCAAGACAGACGCGAGCATATTGCACCTGTTATGATGTGAACTTTATTTCAAAATTGTCTTTCTCAAGAATGAAAGCAAAAATGTGTTTGATTCGGCATAAATGCAAATATCTGAATCTTCTCTTTTAAAATCATAGCATATCTATAGCGTTGGATTACCACTGTTTTCGGGGAGAATTCTCGCTCTACCAAAAATGTTGCGCCTCATGTTCTAGAGTAAAGAATTTTCATAGATGTATCAATAGTTTAATTTCATTAAGTACGTCATCAAAGTGCAAATGATATGAAAAATATCCAGTATCGCCTTCTAAAACTAAATAATGGGTATTTAAATGATTCAGCAATCTAGTGTTTTCAAAAGTTTCAGTGATCCATTGTGTTCCCAAGGTCATCTAGCACCGTGTTGACAAAAAAGTGTTTTAAATTGCTGATGAGATTTCTTAACCTACTTCCGCTTTTTATATTACGTTTGTCCGCGTAAGATCATAAGACTACTAACTTTTCAAATCAACTAAATTATTTTAAAACAAAACTGATATAACTACAATCGTTTTTAAATTTTTACATCCAGTGATTTTGCATCGAAGCTACTAAAAATGTTTTGATAATGGTCGAATAAAAAAATGGTTAATGATATTATTTTACGATTTTGATATTTAATGCTATTTTTATGAAAGTGATAGTCAATTAAAATTTTGACTATCATTTTGACTTTGATCATTTTTAACTGCAATCGTTTTTAAGTTTTTACATCCAATGATTTGTTTCGAAGCTACTAAAAATGTTTTGATAATGGTCGAATAAAAAAAATGGTTAATGATATTAATTATTTTACGATTTTGATATTTAATGCTATTTTTATGAAAGTGATAGTCAATTGAAATTTTGACTATCATTTTGACTTTGATCTTTTTTAACTGCAATCGTTTTTAAATTTTTACATCCTATGATTTTGCTTCGAAGCTACTAAAAATGTTTTGATAATGGTCGAATAAAAAAATGGTTAATGATATTAATTATTTTTTTTAACTGCAATCGTTTTTAAATTTTTACATCCTATGATTTTGCTTCGAAGCTACTAAAAATGTTTTGATAATGGTCGAATAAAAAAATGGTTAATGATATTAATTATTTTATGATTTTGATATTTAATGCTATTTTTATGAAAGCGATAGTCAATTGAAATTTTATGGTGTTAGAAATTTACTCTTTAATAAATGTTCAATAAATTCAGTAAAGAATTAGCTTTATCAAGTATTTTGCTTAAAGAAGGTTAATTAATTTTAAGGTTATCAAAAATTCTATTTCTGAATTATTGTTAAGAATTTGCAATTTTTTTTTTTTTTTTTTTTTTTTTTTTTTTTTTGTGAATGTGGTGAATAAGAAACATGAATGAAAATGAAATAAATTTGAGTATTTAATAGAAAATGATATAAAGATTGGGTTTTTGAGTATTAATGTTGAAAATATTAAAAATTATGATATTCTGTATAGTTATAATGAATATAAAATTTATTGAGTTCAAAAAATGAATAACTGTAATAATTTTGATTATGGGTAATGTAATTTAAAATAAAATGTATTAAAGGGAAATGCCTGAAATTAATTTGAAATTATGGTGAATGAATGCTATGCAAGGAATAACTGAATGTTAAGAATAACGTATAATGTAGGGAGTACTGGTTTAAGATCAGAGAAAAATATTTTACTACTGAAAAACTGTTCTTTTTATACTCTAATAAAAAAAAAGTTGAAGGATGCCCTTTTTACAAAATACTATAATATTTTTAACATAGAATTAATTTTTAAATTTTTATTACGTAATGATTTAATGCAGTTCTCAGAGGCTATTCACCTAACGTAAGGAGTCGAGGCCTTTACAAGTAACTGCTCGAGCATACCTTTAACCACTGATGTAGTAACACATCAATCGGTTAATGTGGATATGTCGAATCAGATGGACATTTTTGCTTTTAGACTATTGCAGGGCATTCAGTATTTGGAGAATGAGGAACTGTAAATGAAATATAAGAAGAATTGACCATAATTCGAATATAATGTTACAATATTAAAAATATTAATGAAAATTATAGATACGAAAAATTGTTTTAGAAATTTTACAAATTTGTTGCAATGTATCAAAATAAGTTTGGGTGGTGTAAAATGTTCTCATATTTAAGATAATTCGTAAGAAAAGGGAGGAAAACTTTATTTGAAGAGTTATAGTTATTATTTGGACGTTGTAGAAAGAACAACGTCTTGAATTGGATTAAAATTTCATCATAACACTAAAAATTGATTATTTTTCAAAATTTTATTCTACAAAATTTTTATTCGCAACACATTTTTATTCACAAAATTTTTATTGCCCGAAATTTTTATATTATATTACTTGAAAATTATTATTTAGTTTTATGATTTAAAATTTTCCATATTATTTCTTTTACCGCTCTATAAAAACTCTTTTTTAGCACTAAACTTTCTCTCTTTGAAGGGGAGGGAACTATGTCAGGTAAAATGTATGTAAAGCAAAATTCTAATTTTAATTTGGAGTAGCCCCTTAAACCTATATTTTACTTTGCACATTTCCCTTTCCCATCCTAAAAATAGTATCTGCTTACTGTGTGCTATGATTCTTACATATAGATCATGACGCAGATTACTTACTTATAAGTAAGTGTATACATAAGGCTTTAGCCAATAGTAAATTTAAAATTAACAGATTAGATTTAAATATTAAGACATTAGGATAGAACAAATTATAACTAACACTGTAAAATAAAATCAAATTACTTTGAAACTTTTCAACTCATACACAACGCATTTACCCTCTACACTTATGCTACAATCTTGCCACTGCTTAAAACGTGTTTCAAAATTCTCTAGGGTACATATGTAATTCTTCAAGAACAGGAACTTACTTTACCGCTTAATCTGTGTTGGCTATGGAAATGTGCATCAACGAGGAATAAAAAGGAATCATAACTGCAGACTTCTTCTTTACTCATCTTTGCGCCTTCAACATCTGTTTGTATTTTCAAACTATAATATACATATATTCGGAAATCGTTGTTCGCGTGAATGAATGCATTCTTGCAAACAGACGCATAACGATAGACGAAATCTCAAATGAACTGAATATTTCACATGGAAATGTGCATAAAATTATTACCGATCACCTTAAATTTCGTAAAGTTTGTTCTTGATAGGTGCCACGTCTATTGACGGAGCACCTAACGAGCTCCTTCAAAAGCGTTTTGAATAAAGGAAAGCGTTTTGAAAGTCCATTTGCATTTCTGCAGCGTTAACGGAAAGAAATGAGTTTTTGGACAAAATTGTGACTGGAAGTGTTGCATTCACCACGTCTTACCTGAAACGAAATGCAGCTCCCTCAAGTGAAAACATTGCAGTTCCCCGACACGAACAAAGGGTCGAACTGTTCCATCTGCAGGAAAGGTGATGATGACGCTGTTTCTCGACAGAGAAGGCGTGGTGCATACAGAGTTCATGCCGAAGGGTGCTACAATTAATGCATCTTCTTCTTGTGAAACACTAAAACGATTGCAACAATTACTTAAAAATAGACGGCTAGGTAAACTGTCGAACGGCATTGTGCTCCTGCATGACAATGCAAGACCGCATGCAGCAAAACAAACGTGTGACCTTCTGAAAACGTTTAGGTGGGAAGTGTGGAATCACCCTTCTTATAGCCCAGGCCTTTCCACTCCTCACTTCCATGTGTTTGGTCCCATGAAACAAAAACTTTCAAAGCGACGGTACCATTCGAATGCCGAAATGAAAGCTGCAGCCCAACAATGGTTATCGGACATTGGACGGGATTTCTTTGCAGAAGGCATCGAAAAACTTGTACAACGCCTCGACAAATGCTTAAATAACGGAGGTAATTAGGTTGAAAAGTAGACTTTGAATGGAACTTTACGATATAAATAAAGTTATTGTAAAATGTTGCTTCTGTTTTGTTTTCTTAGGCAGTGCAACTAACTTTTTGACTGACCCTCGTATATATATTTCTAGTTGACAGTATGCATATATATATAGTTGACAGTATGCATATATAAGTATGCATATATATTTAAACATATATATATATAACATAACTAAGTGAAGAGTATTATAATTAGTTAATTAAAACATGGCAGTAGTGAATCTGCGATAGCAGAAAACCTAATGAATTTTCAAAAATGTATAAAAGACTATGTAATGTACAGCTCGCAAAAATCAAAGACGTACAATACCTGAATGAACGAAAATTTAAGGGGGAAAAGTACACATTATGCGAGCAAAGTTGTAAAAATCTGATTAGTTAGAATTTTTTTAAGAATAAAATTAAATATTTTATGAGGTAAAGTGATGAAGAAATCCTTCGATATGGCATTTCTAAATTGGTAATGAAAAAAAGGGGGTAGTAATAACAAGAAAATAAAGCTATTAGCATAAAATAAAATTATTTTAACAAAAATTATTCAGATTCCATTTTTTCATTCCAGACTTATTTCTATACAATTTTACACTTCTATCAACTACAAACCAATGAATATCTTTTTCATTAAACTTTCAAGTGTTCCCTTTGTATTGTTTTGCTGACCTCAGCCTTCTTCATAAAATGGTTCAATACTGTTTTTTTAACAATCTTTTGGCTCTGCACCTCATTTTGTTTTCTCAGGAGTTTATACTGTTAGGTAGTCAGCATTCCACGATGATTCCCACATTTTAATTAATTATTTATTATATTCTCAGTTCATTGATTATAATCAATCAACTCTTTATTTTCAGTAACTCAACTCACTTAAGAAGACTGTTATATTTAAGACTAAAAAAGACTGTGCCAGACATGCGTACTATATACGCGCAGTTATGTACACTGCTCAAAAAAAAAAAAAAAAAAAAAAAAAGGAACAGTGCTATATCTCCGGTTCTATTGGGCCGATTGACAAAAATTCAAACTGCGTTTTTCATGTCTCAAAAGCGCGACTTAGGATATATATTAGATTTATATATAGCACTATTCTAATATAGGTATTTTGACACAAAATCGGACTTTTTCTGAAATAACATATCAATATTTTTCCATATTTCGATTCTACGACTCAAATTATGCCAGAATACCAAGTTTCGTAAAAATCGTACGAATAGTTTTTAAAATATTAGCTCTCAAAATTTTAGCTCCTCAATGTTAATTGAATTTGGTAAATATTTATTAATATCTCTTTTTTTATTAAACTTTTATTATTTTCCTTTCACATTTCGAAATTTAGGTTCATTCCAAATAAAATTTACCCATTTTTTGTGTTTTATTTTTTAAATTTCTATTTTTAAATAATTTTTATAAATTTTTCGAAAAAAATTTTTAATTATAACCTATAAAATTTTTACCATCATCTTAAAGTAGGTGTATTTTTAAGCATACCTGCAAAAAATTAGACTTTTTTATTTAAAATTTTCTAAGATATACACGAATTTACATATTTTCGCGTTTTGAAATTTGGCATCTTTTTTTTGAGCGATAATAACGCCAAATGTGGTTTATGGATTTTTGTTACACTGATTGCCACAGCTATTTTTAACCTTAAATTTCAAGTAAAATTTTACGGAGATTTAATTATGTAAAATATTTTCCCTCAATGATGCATAATAAATATTTATTAATACTAAATGAAAAGCTATTTTTTAAAAAATTACAGATGATATTATTCAAATTTTTAACTATTTTTTAAAATTTCTCTCTTTCTTCCTTAAAAAAAAAAAAAAAAAAAAAAAAAAAAAAAAATAAGAGTAAATTTTTACCTTCGGCGTTTTATCGTCTGCTACTTTACTGTAACTTTGTTTAAATCGAATTGACTATAACTGAGAATTTTCGTTTGATGTTAATTTGAATTTTATGAAAATATTTTATGACATTAACTGCATAATTTATTTCTAAAGAAACTGTTGCTTATGAAGTGGCTGAAAGAGCGGCTGATACTATCATCCATATTTTTAAAGCACAGTATATTTTTATAGAAACATAAGATTTAAAATAATCATTTTTATAAAAGTCAAATTATAATATAAAATTATAATATAACAAACCTCTAGAGACTGAATTAATGGAAGTTCAATGGTTATTTAGAAATGATCTGCAGCTACTTAATGGCTGGATAAGTCAGCAGGTTCTGCGGTCAAGTAAGAATAATTATATAAACGACACCCAACATTCTGGATTCAATTAACAACGAGGATACGATGTTTATTAAATGAATTTAAGAAGTTTTAAAACAAAAAAATCAACTAATTTTTTATCCTAAAATGTATTTTTGTGCGTAGCGTATTTTCATTATATCCTTAAAATTCTAATTTAGAATGTAATTGTCAAGAACTGAATCCTAATCATCAGTAATATAATAAGTAATTATTACGGTTATTAATAAATCCTTCTTATAAAGTAATTGCAAATATTTCAAAAAACTTTCTGTTTGAATGAAAATATTTTTCTACGCAAATATTTTTAATTTTATATTAATCAAGATTGCATACGATATTATTTATTTACACTTCAATTCTTACCGTCAGCTCTAGTAGAAGTTACAAATCAATTATATTTAATTAAGGATTGGATTGGATTGTTTAATTATGGCAAAGCACACGAGGGTTATCTGCCTAAAGGGAGGGATTCCTTCGTGGAGGACTTTATAAGGGAAACTGACTTGTATACACGTTACACATGGGGAAAACCACGAAAACGCCCATGCAGCCAGCTCGTTCGCGGGATTCGAACCTCAGACCGAACTACCAGTGTTCAGCGTCTTTAGCGCTCGGCCGCTAGGAGGCTATTTAATTAAGGAATGACCATCTAAGTTTAGAAACAGCGTACCGTAACAGCAATTCAATTATTGGCACCGTATCTTTCATGTTACTGCCGATTGGCAAGCTACATGATTTTTAATGAGTATTCGGGTTTTGCTAGTAACTTCACTTGGAAATCACGCTTAAACTAGGTTAGTTGGTTATTTGAACATAGAAAGAACATGGGAGCTATTTAAGATGTTTTCATAGAGAACCTTTGTAAAGAGAACCTAGAAAACTAGGAAAACCAACCATGCAGCCTGGGTTAGACTTCGTAACAAACAATTAGTATTTAACAATCTTCAAATACTAGGCAACTGGTGAGGCTCCAATTAAATCTCCAATTAATTATTTTATTTGTAAATATTTAAAATATTGTTGTATTCTTAGACACAAAAAGCAGAATTTAAGTTTTGTTAACTCGTTAGTAAACTACCAAGCCGTAGTGCAAATGAATTTTCAATTTCTTTTGCAATAATTGTATTCACTTAATTTTCTTGGAATATGAGCTAAAGAAGGAACTTTCTTGGAAGATTAAAGAAATGCTTAAATCCAGTGATATTAGGTTTGTCTTACAAGCTCAGGATCAAAACGATTCTGCAATTGACCGAGCAGTTGACTTGTAAATGGCTGTGAATTAAGCACATGACTTTTAATCTTACGTTTTCAGTCAGAAAACGTATTCCAAATGTTTTGTATTGCATGACAATGCATGTTTTCATTATTCAATAACCAGTCGGAGAATCGCTTGTGTTCCGAAATTAAGTATGTATATTCAATCGTCCTGCATGTTCTTCAAATTTGTCTTCTTGTGATTTTTTTTCTTTCCCAAAAACTAAAGTTGCCTCTCAAAGGAAAGTTTTTTGACATTGAAGAGACAAAAGGAGTATGACATCTACTTTTAGAGGCATGTCAAAAACAGATCTCTACAAGCCTTCTCTTCCATTGCATGTTGTGTAGTCAGACAAAATGTTGCATCAGCATAAATTCTATAATCTATTTTTATTACACTCTGATTACTTTATTAACATACAGTGAATATATACTAAATCTTTTACTTCAGCTTAAGTAATTCGGAATTGTTGTCGGAACTAGGACTTAGAAGATAAGTCAAATTAAATATTTCGGTAACCCAATAAATTCAAGGTCGAAGTTTCAAAATTTGATTTTCGGAGGGAGGGGAATGTTTTTCAGTTTTGGTCCATTATCTTAAGTATATTTGCTTCGATTCTTTATTTTTTCATAAAAGCGAAAAATTTACGCATGGTGTACATATAACGCATAGCTTCAAATTGAAATTTATATATATTTATAATATACAGAGTGGTTATAATTAAAGTTCCACATTGAAACAGTCATAAAAGGAAAACTACTGGATCAAATGTTATCAAGCTTGGAAATCGTGTAAAGGAGATCATAGGAATTTATTTTCCGCGAAAAAAAGGAAGTTCGAAACCTCACCACCAGGGGGAAATGGCGCTGTATGCAATATTGTTAAACGGAATATGGGTCGGAATCTAACTTAACCTTTTGCTACACGGGTTTAATATGTTATATACCCTTAAGAAACTTTGAAGTAAGCTAATTACCATTTAAAGGCGTTAAATTCGATAAAAGTCGAGTGCGCCATCCGTGTAAGTGAGAAATTTGTCCGTGAAGACCACGAATTAGCGATTAGAAAATGTGAGATCGCAAATCACTCGCACAACTGCGTACAATCTGGAAATCGTTTTCTTACAAATCGCTAATTTGTAATTTTTGAAGCCTGAGTTCGGCCATAAAACATGAAGATACTGATTCAAAACGCTTTTAATCGATTTGGGCCAAAGAAATCTCTCATGTTATCTATCTAGTTCCATTGCATTCTCCTATTGCATTCGATTGCATAACAGTCATTTCACACCGTTTAGTGTTGAATGACAGCTAGTTTTATAACTGAACCATTTTTCTCTGAAGAGGAGTCGACAGCTGGACCACTGTGATTGCAGCTCACTTACAGTCAATGTTAAAATGTTTCGTGATACATGAACTGCAGTAACGTGGCATTTTAGATACTACGATTTTTATGCAGGGCTGGGCCCCACCTCACGTGTGTCGCACAGTTACTTAGGCAACATTTCACGAATGAATGTCTTATAGGCCGACCCTTCCCCTCTTCCCACCAGACCCAACCTCTGTGACTTTTGCTTATGGGGTTATCTCAAAAGCACTGTTTATGGGGATAATCTAAACAATTTGGCAGAAATGAAAATTGTGATACACTGACATGTCCGTAACATTCCTCCTGATATGCTAAGAGCTGCTGTTGAGAATTCAGTAACAGGATTTAACTTGCTTTCGGAAAATGCTGGACGCTACATTGAACATGCTTTGTAACAAGTTTCGGAAACTATTAAACACATTTTAAACAGACGTTTTCATGTCTTATTTCATTTAACATTATTGTATACAGCGCCATTTTCCCCTGGTGGTGAGTTTTTAAACTCTTTCTTTTCCTGCGGAAAATAAATTCCCATAACCTCCTTTACACGATTCCCAAGTTTGATAACATTTGGTCCGGTAGTTTTCCTTTTATGACCATTTCAAATTGGAACTTTAATTATAACCACCATGTAAATTAAACTTTAAAAGTTTGACAATTTGGTTCAAGTCCCAGTTTTAAATATATATATATATATATATATATAATTTATCAAGCAAAGCAGTAATAACAATTTTGGTCAAGAAAACATCTTGCGCAATATGCTGCAAAATAAGTAAAAAATAAAAATTGTAGAAAGCTCACCTAAAAGTTACCAAGAGCTGCTGCTCCAAAAGGTTAAAGACGTTTACAAAAATTAATACACATGAAAAGCAAATCATTAGACATGTAAAACATAAATACAATAAAATTAAATAACAGAAAAAGTTAAAAAGTAAGCGGAAAATGGTAAATTAGCCCAATTCGACATCCAAACAGGCTTTTCAAGGGAAATTTCAATTATTTGAACGTCGAATCAAGCTAACCTCATTACGCGTTTCGTCGAAACAGACAATTGAAACTTTTTCGCTAAAAATTTTTTGACAAAGTGTCTTGGAAATTTTAATAGTCTCAATTCTCTGTTCCAATTTCCCGACGCGTCCGCTCAGAAAGACACATTAAGGTGTTAAAATATGTAAATCAAAATCAAACTTTCTAAATCTAGTCTAAAATTAAAATCAAAACGAAAATAAATAGCGATGAGCTATTAGTCCTTAAAAT
Source organism: Stegodyphus dumicola (assembly GCF_044657685.1). Lineage (NCBI taxonomy): Eukaryota > Metazoa > Arthropoda > Arachnida > Araneae > Eresidae > Stegodyphus > Stegodyphus dumicola. The sequence continues at coordinate 194,389,034 of NC_140780.1, forward strand.
ACAAATATATTCGGGCTGGGCCTGCAAGCTTAAAGATTAACAATTTAATTTTTAAAAACTGTAGATTTTATGAAACTGTAAGAAAACCTGTAGTTAATAATCAATAAAAAATAAAATTGAGAAAAGAACAACTCAGTGGGTCTTGCTAAGACCAAGAAAAAGTTGTAACAAAAGAAACAAAAAAAACTGACCTATATATATACATATATAAATAATCTTTTACATTAATCCTCTTATAAAGAATGTTTTAAGAAGCTAATTTTTCTCTCGCGTTATAGATTGTATAAAAAAACATAATCTTTAATATGATTTATATTGTTTTAGCCGATATAAGAATCGGATTACTCGGTGGTACAGAATAAACACTGGACTGTTTTATTTCTTTGTCATTTAGCAAAAATCGTTTAATTAAAATATTTATCCTTTGGACTTCGCTTTATTTATAGTTAAAATGATTAGAAAATGAAAAGCTGTCTTCAGCTGAAACGCAATTCATGTAATTGATATTTTAAAAAATTGACAAGAATGCAGAATTTATGGAAGTCTAGCAATCGAAAAATCTTAATTTTCTTGTGTGAGCACTGAAAATCACCGTAAAAGGAAAGAAGAAAATTAGGGAGAAAAGTAAGCAAAAATTTGCAGGGAAATTTGGCTGTCAGACATACAAATATGTTTCAAAAAATTGGACGCTTTTGAATATACACTCACGTTTGTGAAAATTGCAACACCAAGAAGGAATCGTCATAATTGAATGCAATTTAATACACAGTTGAGTGGTAGTGGTACAAATAAATGATTAAATGTTCAAAGCAAACAAACAAGAACAAGAGATCAGAATCAGTATTTTGTGTGGCCACCACGCGCCGCAATAAGTGCTGCTACACGACGTGGCATGGAGTCAAACAAAGTTTGAATGTCTGACTGAGGAAGAGCATTCCATATCGTTTGTACGCGTACCCAAAGTTCGTCTGCAGACGCAACAGGACGAGGATCACGAGCAAGACGCCGACCAATGACATCCCACACATGTTCAATTGGCGACATATCCGGGGAACACGCAGGCCAAGGAAGAAGCTGTACCTGCTGCGCTGCAAAGAAGGATTTAACAATCCGAGCAGTATGAGGGCGGGCATTGTCCTGTTGAAATACAGCGCCTGGCAAGCTTTGAAGGAAGGGAACAGCTTCGGGCTGTAGAACTTCACGGATATACCGGTTGCTGTTCAGATTGCCCACAATTCGTAGCAATTGAGATCGTCTATGATATGCTATGGCGCCCCAGACCATAACTCCGGGTGTTCGTCCACTGTGGCGTTCGATAATGCACTCCGGAAGGTGGCGTTCACCGGCATAGCGTCTGACACGAATGCGGCCATCATGGTACCACAAATTAAAGCGGGATTCGTCAGAAAACACGACATGCTGCCAATCAGCACGCCAGTCTCTATGCTGATTGGCCCATTGTAGCCGCAGGCGGCGATGGTCGTGCGTTAGGGGGATCCTGTATAAAGGAGTCCGTGCGCGCAGTCCACACTGCAGCAGACGTCTACGAATTGATGAAGCACACAATGAAACACCTGTAGCTATTGACCACAGTGCTGCCAATTGTCTAGAGGAAGCTGTACGGTCCGTCCGCGCCATGCGGACCAGGTGTCTATCATCGCGAGCTGACGTCACATTTCGGGGTCCACTCCCGGATTTCCGAGTTGTCCGACACTCGTCCGTCCACTGCTTCCAAACGCGCATCACGGTGCTGCTGTTACGCTGCACACGAGAGGCTACTGCACGATACGACAATCCAGCTTCACGAAGGCCGATGATTCTCCCTCGTTCAAACTCTGTAAGTTGTTCAAATCTCGCTCTCTTTCGTCGACGAGGCATAAGTACAGATTGAGTTAACGTTTACCACTAGCAGATAACCACCGATAACCATACACGCCTCGCTACAGCCGTCTATTTATTCGGATCCATCAGCCGTTCAGAGGGCGCTGCTCAGCATACGCATGCGCTACGGATTTGCAATTCTAATCATTTGCATATCATGCGCTACTTTGCATTTCCTGAAAATTTCAGCTCACTCGCGTAAGTCCTTCATGGTGTTGCAATTTTCACAAACGTGAGTGTACTTTCAGGATACTTCAAAGACGTTAGGTGTTCAAAGAGAAAACACTTGGACGTGTACACCAGCAAATACCATCAATTGAGCTTGTGTTAACAGAAAAGACAAAAACAATATCATTGCAGATTAAAGTGAAGAGCGACCGCTTTTAAACTATATGGTTGTGTAAATTTAAATTACGTTATAGAACATCATATCGTATCATAAATGGAGAATCCCATGATTTTATCAGTCGAATTATTTGAAGATTCAGGAGTTTATCCAGTGATGTATGTGAATGTCACCTAAAGATGTTTTTTTTTCCTCCTGATGAGACAGCGGCCGAGCGGTAAAGTCGCTGAACACTGGAAGTTCGGTCCGAGGTTCGAATCCCGTTAACGGGCTGGCTGCATGGGCGTTTTCCTGGTTTTCCCCATGTGTAACGTGTATGCGAGCCAGTTTCCCTTCGAAAGTCCTCCACGAAGGCATCCTTCCCCTTAGGCAGATAGCCCTAGTGTGCTTTGTCATAATTAAATAAACCAAAGTCTCTTGAAACCAGGCTTTCCTTTCATCTTATACCTTCAAAATGTTTAGCCTCTAACGACTGATAAAGGCTCTGACCAAATACTTCGTGAAGAACTTTCTAAGGGAAACCAGCTGGCATACAGGGTACACACGAGAAAATCGACGAAAATGCCCATGCAACCAGCCCGTTTACCGGGATTCGAACCTCGGAGTGAACTACCAGTGTTCAGCGACTTTACCGCTCGGCCGTTTGTGTGCCTTTATGAAATAGAAGATGATAACTTTATTTAAAATGATTGTCAGAAATACCAAGATATTTCGAAAAGTTGGATGCTTTTAAATATACTTGCAGAATGCCTAACGAAAAAGAGCAAGAATAAAGTAGAATGCCTGAAGAAAAAATAAATTTTTGCGTAAAATTTAGTATTTGATTTTTTTTTTTTTTTTTTTAATTTAAAACCTTTTAATCTTATGGTATTTGATTCTTGCGATTTCAGAAATAAAATATTTGACTAAAATAGAATAACATTTTAAGAAACCAAATGTAGGATAAAATTGTGTAAAGCAATGGGCACAATGATAAAACTGTTTAAAGCAGTGTATGCAAGTCATCCTAAATTAAAATGTCGGTTATACATCTCTCTTATTTATATATATCTTTTCTAAACGGAACATTGAAAGGCGTGTTCACTGTGCTTTACTGTATTTTCTCTTTTAATATATGCAGATTTCAAGCGCATCGTAGTCTGGTTTGCAAAGTTTTCTTCCGAAAGAAACGTAATTCAAATAAATAAATCAAATTCTGGAAAATTTATATTAATAAATATATTTAAAATGCTCAGTTCGAAGGAATAAATAGAAAATTTTAAAACAATTATCTGAAGAGACAATGCAACACAAACAATTAAAATAAAAGTATAAAAATTTAAAATGTACCTAAAACAATAACTGTAACAAATATATATATATATATAAAGAAAACTATTTGAAAAAAAATAAACGCTGCACCTTTATTTACGCAGTTCGAATAGGTAAATAGAAATTTTTAAACAGTTATTCGAAAAAACCATGCAACTTAAACAATTAAAATGAAATTCGAAAAAGAAAAAATTACTTAAAAGAATAACAGTTATAATTAAAAATATAATATAAAGTATTTGGAAAAAAGGAACGATGGTGACTATTTTGCCTCTCATGGGAAAGGAAACTAGGTTGCCATATATTAAGAAGTTCGCCAAGTGAACTATTCTTGGCGCAAACTGAAAAAAAGTGCCAACATAAATTTGTGAATTTCTCCGTAAATTTCGCTCCAAATTTTACAAAATTTGATATTTAGGCGTAATTTGAGTTGTAGAATCGAAATATGTAAAAAAATTGGTATGTTATTTCAGAAAAAGTCCGATTTTGTGTCAAAATACCTTTTTTATAATAGTGATATATATAAATCTAATATATATCCTAAGTCGCGCTTTCGAGACATGAAGAACGCAATTTGAATTTTGTCAATCGGCCCAGTAGAACGGGAGATATAGCACTGTCCCATTTTTTTTTTTTTTTTTTAGCAGTGTACATATATGCATGTATACGAGGTTAAGATATGGAACCTTAAGGGACTCATACACGTTAAAACTCATAAGATGTTCGAATAGGTGACTGTTGCAAGAATTGGGATAACTTATTTATTTTAAAAGCAATTACTACCAACTTTTTACAGCTGACTACATAATATAGCTGCTCTCTGAAATAGTAATCAAAAAGTTTGTGTTGCCAAAAATACTTTTATAATTTAATCCGCTTTGTGACAAAATTTTTCGTCATGTTTCCAGCTTGCGCGCACAGTTTAAAACATTCTGTTTCATAATTTAATTCCATATTTAATATATAGCTTTTATAACATTTGGAAACTACTGTGAACCTAAAATTATAAAAATTGCATGTTAAATTTTTATTTTATTTTGAGTTAAATTTATAAAATGTATTTTATTTTGAGTTAAATTTATAAAATGTATTTTATTAACAAAATTTTTAATGTTTTCGTCCATAAAATTTTTCAATATTAAAATATTCATCAGATTGTTGGTTCAGTTAGAAAATAGTGCCCATATAAAAAATTCCATCCAATTTCAAGAATGTACCATTATTCATTTTTAAAATATCTTGCGCGCAAGGTGGAAACATGGCGAAATATTTTGTCACAAAGAGGATTAAATTACAAAAATATTCGTGGCAACACAAACTTTCTGGTTACTATTTTCCAAAGCAGCAATATTATGTAGTCAGCTGTAAAAGGTTGGAAGTAATTGCTTTTAAAATAAATAAAATATCCCAATTCTTGCAACAGTCACATATTCGAAGATCATGAGGGGTTTAAGGTGTATGAGTCCCCTTAACAGCTGCAACTGGTATCAAAGAGATACTTCTCAGGAATTTTTATTTTCCTTTGCTGCAGTTATCGACGTTTTGTAGAACCCGTTATTACCCCCATGTGAATATCGTAGTGTAATATTTGTTGCAACACCTGATTTCTTGATGGCTTAGTGCAAGGGTCTATTATCTAAAGAATCTTTTGAACAATTCGAACACGAATGCCATGAAGTTATTTCTTCATCTTAGGATTCAAGCCATATTTTCTGGGGTTCCAGAAACTATAATTTAATGTCTTAGGCCAATAAGCTAAAGTAGCCCTATCCTACAATATTTCGTAGACTGAGACTGTCCACGGAGTATTTTTCAATAGCATGGGGGTAATTCTTCAGAAAAATGTCATCTCTTCTTTAGCAACGTTTGTCGCAGGTCAAGATTAAAAAATGAATATTTACACTCCTATTGACGTTGTGTCACTGAGATACTTTAAAACGACTTCACAGTTATACACTGAAGTGACGAAAGTCATGGGATGGCAATATGCAAATATACAGATGGCAGTAGTATCGTGTAGAAAATGTATAAATGCGAAGTGCTTTGGCAGGGCTTTCATTTGTGTTCACGTTATTCATGTGAAGAGGCTTTGACGTGATTATGGCCGCACGACGAGAATTAACAGACTTTGAACGCGGAATGGTAGTTGGAGCTAGACGCATGGGTCATTCCATTTCGGATATCGTTAGGGAATTCAACATTCCGAGATCCACAGTGTCAAGAGTGTGCCGAGAGTATCTAATTTCAGGCATAACATCCCACCATGGACAGGGCAGTGGCCGACCACCTGCACTTAACGACTGAGACCAGCGACGTCTGCGTAGAGTTGTCAATGTTCACAGACGAGGAACACTGCGTCAAATAACCGCAAAAATCAATGTGGGACGTACGAGGGACGTGTCCGATAGGACAGTGCGGAGAAATTTGTCTTCCTTGGGCTATGCCAGCAGAAGATCGACTCGAGTGCCTTTACTGACAGCACGACATAGCCTGCAGCGACTCTCGTGGGCTCGTGAGCATATCGGTTGGTCCCTAAACGAATGGAAAACCGTGGCTTGGTCAGATGAGTCACGATTTCAGTTGGTAAGAGCTGATGGAAGGGTTCGAGTGTGGCGCAGACCCCACGAAGCCATGGACCCAAGTTGTCAACAAGGCACTGTTCAAGCTGGTGGTGGTTCCATAATGGTCTGGGCTGTTTTTACATAGCATGGACTCGGTCCTGTATTGCAACTGAACCGATCATTGACTGGAAATGGATACCTACAGCTACTTGGAGATCACTTACAGCCATTTATGGACTTCACGTACTCAGACAACGATGGGATTTTTATGGATGACAATGCGCCATGTCACCGGGCCACAATTGTTCGCGATTGGTTAGAAGAACATTCTGGACAATTCCAGCGAATGATCTGGCCACCTAGATCGCCCGACATGAATCCCATCGAACATTTATGGGACATCATCGAGAGGTCAGTTCGTGCCCAAAACCCTGCACCGTCAACACTTTCACAATTATGGACGTCTATAGAGGCAGCATGGCTCAATATTCCTGCAGGGAACTTCCAACGACTTGTTGAGTCCATGCCACGTCGAGTTGCTGCACTTCGCCGGGCAAAAGGAGGACCGACAAAATATTAGGAGGTATCCCATGACTTTTGTCACTTCAGTGTACAGGAGAATTAGAATAAATTTCATACTGTGGAGGTTCTGACGAATTTCTGATTTCAGAGACCACCCATTATAGGGATACTACTTGCTCGAAGTTTCATTTGGGCTCGAACAATCTGCCTTTATCTAATGCAACCTACACTATAAGGAAAAACTTCCTTTGCTGCCATTACGCTTCACATAGATTTGAGTAAAATCTTGTCGTAACAAATTTTTCAGTTCAAACAGTTCTGCTGTTCCTGTTTTGAGAACTGCGTGCTTTCGTGGGGGCTTAGAAACCATCTCGCATTAATGTTACACATGGGGAAGATGGAGAAATTTCCCATGCATCCAATTTATTCCTGAGATTTGAACCCGGGCTGAAAAACTAGCGCTCAGCATATTTACAGTTCTGCCGTTGATGGGCTGCATAGTATTGGAAAGGAAAATCCATTTATTTAAAGGAGGTTAGGTATAGGACTAACGCTATTTCTAAGCGTATCATCAAAAATAATCATTTTTCCACATTTCAAAGATAAATACTTTAATTCTGCATTTCATGCTTATACTTAGTTACTGCATTCATAAACAATTTAATTGCATTAATATAATGTGTGTAATTGTGTCTTTAAGTGGACATACGACATCGCGACAGACAACTATTTCGAGACAAAAGTTATTTATAACTTTTCAAAAAATAAACTTATGCTCTAAATTCTTTTTTTCAATTAATGTAGACAGATTTTAGATCATATTAAACCCATAAAATATAAATAAAGAGCCTCATGTTTTTAAAAACCACCTGTTTTATTTCTCTTACCTTTGACGAATCTTTAGTAACAGTGTGTTATTTCGGTACACTTTTCTTAAAAAATGCTGCACCAGACTTCTTCAAATATTGCATGATGGTTAAAAACATATCATTTAAAAATGATAAGCAGTATTTTACATTTTACTTAAAAAGAAAATATATTAAAAATAAATTGATAAAATATTTTGAAAAATCATAGAAAAAATATTAAATTTTTAATATATTCAAAACTAGTAATCATAAATTTTATATCCTGCATAGTTTGAAAGAAATAGTTAAGATAAACAACTGGGGAAAATTTAAACCTTCCAGGCTGAATAGCTTTCAAGAAAAATTTACCGGAAAAAAAAAAAAAAAAAAAAGAGAGAGAGAGAGAAAAACTGAAAAAACCCATTTAAACACTAATAATTTATAAAAAATTTTTTTTTTATTTTCCTGCACCATATTCATCTTGAATTAACATTTCTACATCAAGCTGTTTTTGTTTTATTAATTAATATTTCTTTTTGGCCATTTCAGAAAGCTTTTCGTAAGCGAGATGGGCCTCATGAATTCTACCCGAATCTATTCTTTGCAAAGACTTTACCATATAAAATCCTTGCTGTATTCTTAATAATTCCATTACTTTAATGCACCTTTATACACCATTATTAAAACGTATTATCGCATCTAACAAACCTAATTTTAAGGCGATGACACTCACAAAAACAGTTTTTGGTATGCGTGGTCTGGATGCAATTTATTATTAAAACTCTCATTCGGGTTCTATTTTCTTCCATGAAAGGAATTTATAGTAGTTTTTAGTATCAGAGAGACTTATAAACACACTTTTAAGAGCTTATAAAACAGGTTCTGACAAAAAATGTTTATAAACATATTTTTTTACCAGCTAATATTATAAGGTATTTCCCCCACTTCCCTAGCGTGCCTTCGTGGTGTCGTGGTTCTGCACACTGAGCCGGTATTTCAGAGGTCCGTGGTTCGATCCCGGCGAAAGCGGTTGCATATTTTTCATCTTTTCTGCTTCCAATTAACCTAATGACACTACAATATATCTAGCTTTATTGTGACCACACCAAACATCTGTCCCTTTTAAACTGGTGGCTGGTAGGCTTGCTAGTACTTGTTTACACTTTTTGATAAGAGATTTCGTCTTTTAAAATTTCGAAACATGCATAAATTATATTTTATTGGATTCGTCTCAGTCTACTTTATTTTTTTAGCCCAAATTTGAAAATTTGTAAATTTTTATGTCATACTTCCCCTTAAATAAGCTTGCTCCTTCTGTGATTCAACCCTTCTACAATACTGTTTGTTCCGTGTTTCTGCTTATAACAATTTCACATTTCCACGGGAATATTTTCGTTACCCAGCCACTGACTGACAAAATAATCAAAGAATTTTCCTAGCTCAGGTTTCAGTGAATAATTTTCTACTGTTATTCACCAGCCTTCATTGAAGAGTTGCTGAGGAAGTTGTGACGAAAAGTCGTAACCTTTGTCAAACAGTCCGCCTTTGAAGTCTTTCTAAATGAAACAGACGCTGCATATGGGGAAAACCCCCAAAACGCCCATGCAGCCACCCCGTTCGCAGGGATTCAAATCTCGGACCGACTGGGATCAGTGTTCACCGACTTTCAGCTTCCTGCTGCCGGTGAGCCCCTCACAGCAAGAATGGAGATAATTACCTAAGAAATTATGTCAACAATCACAGGCTGATTAAATGTTTATGACCAGTTGTGTGCAAATGTCGTATTTTGTCCATGAGAGCTCACAGCTGCTAGAAAATTGCATATTTCACTAGTGGTGATGTGTGGAAATGCAATTTCAGTTGAAGTGTCATGCTTACCTGTCTGATCACCCTCGAAACTGGTAATGTATTACAAAACTAAGGTTGCTTTTTTGTTTATAATGTGTTTTCTCCTTCCTTTCTGCATGCCTTCGTGGTGTAACGGTTAGCACATTCGGGGCGTATTCGAGAGGTCCAAGTTCGAGTCCAGGCGAGAACATTTCGCATTTTCCCCGTCTCCAGCATCAAAATCCTAATGACTCTACCGTGGCGCCCGAGGTAAAAAGTGATGGATGATGTTTCTTCACCCCAGCAGGATTTGGCGATTAGGTCCCCTAATCCCCAGTTGCCATTTAAAAGGGACTATATAAGGTTATTTTCTCCTTTCTTTATGCATGCCTTCGTGGTGTAACGGTAGCACACTCGGCGCATATTCGAGAAGTCCAAGTTCGAGTCCCGGCTAGGGCATGGCTCATTTTTTCACTTTTCTTACTTCAAAAATCATAATGACTCTACATATTTAATTAAAATTTTTACAGTCGCGTGTTTCCCTTCCAGTTTGAAGAGATATCTACTCAGTTCCTATCAAAACACGGTACAACCTTCCTTGAGCTCTCTTCTTATTTTTTCAACAAGCACTCCTTCTGCAATCGACAGTGGAACTTCTACTACATTTGTTAGCACTAGTGAAAACATTTTAATAAAGTTGGACTCAGATCCAACAAATTTTCAGTCAGCGATACATTTACAATCATTTTCTGTAACTTACCCTGAATTGCTTTGTCTAAAATTCATATCTCATAAATTTATTTCGTAGAACAATTATAGTTGTCTAAATTGATAGGCAGTATTTATGATAAACGAAATATAAAGTTTCTCTTTTTATACGTGGTTATCTGGACCGATAAGAAAACGATTTTTATCAAGAGAGAAGAGAAACACGCCTCAGATAAATAATGAAAGTAAAGCAACAACCTGTGACAGGCATAGATATTTAGCATAAAAACTCTATCGATTTCGAGAGCGAACGAAGTCCTCCTTCATCAGGAGCAAAGAAATCTGCAACTTGAGTTGCAAACTGCAATCTATGCAAATGATACCTGATTGCGATTAACTTTGTTCTCCCTCGAAACTGATAGAGTTTCTATGCTAAAAATCTACGCCTGCCACAGGTTGTTGCCTCACTTTTACGATTTTTTTGTTTTGTGTATTTAAGAAAAAAAGCTCAGGTATAAAGTTTTTATTTTATATAAACTGAATTTAACTTCCAGAAAAATTATACCAATTTAAAATCAGTTTTTCTAAACCTTTGCATGGAAGACAGCAGGCTTCCTAAATTAAAATTTCCATTTTTCGTCAAAGCGAAAATTTTTCAAGGACCTCAGATTAACGAGTCTGAGCTTACTAATTACTTTCACGCAATACTACAAGAAAATAATGCCTAGATATTTCTAAGCAGTTTGAGACTGCTTCACACTATATTTTTTAGCATTATGTCTTTTCTAATTTCAGAGGAAAGGACAAGAGAAAAACTTAAAGAGATACAAATTATGACGGTTTAAAATTCTTTAAATTAGTGATAAGCTATATTGTTAATATTGACATTTCTGAAGATTGATAGAGTGTAGCAAATTTGTTGATTTATTTCGTTGTAAATATCAAGGCTTTCTACATCTACAGGCATTTTGTACATGTTAATATGCCGTTATAAATTTCATAATAATATTACATATATGTGTTACTGAAAGCTAAGTACCTTTTTTACTCACATTATAATGAAATGTAATCATTATTCTCGAATTCGTGATGATAAGCATTGCAATGTTTCAAATGACTGAATACAAATTTTGCCGTTTTTCCAATTTTTTTTCTGTCTATAACTATTCTAAACACATGCTGATCAAAAATTTAAAATATGCAACTTTACAGGAAGCTATCGACAAGGAAACGTAGTGGCAGTGCAATTTTCACAAAATAAACCAAATCAACAAGTTAGAAACAATCCTTTAAAGTGAAAATAAAAATCAAAAAAGAAAAGAAAATCTGGGAAGAGAAGAAGCGAGTTGTGTTCACAGTGTTTCACACATTTAATCCGCAAGAAATATCCATTAATTAATCCTATTGATAAAATGCCCCACACAGAGGTGTAATTAAATAACTGCAAGGATGGATGGACAGGAAATCGCGGAAGTGGTTTTAACCCTCTTCCATCACTCGAACTAACGAGGTATTCTCCGCAGGCAAAACGTTAAGCGTCAAACACATACTTCTAATGAAACAACGCCTTGTCTGACACGTTTTTGATTTATGAGATGTGATGCTGTGCCCTGGGAATTTAAACCATGGGCGGTATATCTCTAGGCCACTGCCTCACTTTCTGCAAATCTGTCAGTCATTTTTGCGGCGCATTCCTTTCTCTAGTACAGAAGTTATTCCTCAATTTATGCTAGTCTTGAGTGGCATTATCTCAAATACCTTATCTCAAAATCACTGGTGATGAATAAATTAAAGAATCGTATTCTATGCAAAAGATACCTGATTGTAGCAACTTCCAGGCTCTCCAAAGTTTTTGTATGCTCTGAACTGCGTCCGCTTGTTATTAAATAAAATAACAGAGTCAAGAAAATTTATTAGTGGATGCTGAAAATAGTACTGTTACTGATTATATGTAATTCTACGTCAATTAATGTGGTTTACTAAGATTTTGTAAGATTTTGTTTCATTGTGTTGTCTTCTGAAGCACTCCTCGGATGTTTATAGATTTTAAAACACCGCTGAAATCTTAAAACCAACTGTATTCCTTTTTACAGAGGCCTTTAGATACTACAAGAAAACAATACCCAGATATTTCTAAGTAGTTTGAGACTACTTCACACTCTTTTTTTTAGCATTATGTCTTATGTAATTCCTGCAGCCAAAATTTGACTAACAGGAAGCCAAAAACTCCCAAATGAATCAAGTAAACAATTCTACCTGCAATCACCAAATTATCATTATTTGACATTTTGGTCATTAATGCTAAATTCTCCTCCACTTAAACTTATTCTACTTGTTTCTTTGATCGTTCTGCACAGTATTTTTGAGTTCCAGCTGAGGTTTTTGAGTTCCAACAATAAATAAATAAATAAGTAAATAAGCAAAAGAAAAGGATATACAAAGAAAACAAACAAAAAAAAAAAAAAGCGAGATAAAATAGACAGTTGGTAGAGTAGGTGGCAGAAAGCAAACAAGAGAAAGGCAACGAGAACAAATGTAATTTTATCAAAATTATATTTATAAATTTAAATAAATCTGGCTTACAGATGATATCAGTGCCTCTTTACCTAAAAAATGCAAAAACGTCATTTAGCTTGAACCTCCTTCTTCCCCCTCAAAAATGATAAAAGAAAGAAAAACCAACAGTTTATACTATAAAAGAAATAGAAACTTTCCTTTATGAAAAATTAATTTTAGTTAAATACTCTGCTGAAATTTTAATAATATGATATTGTAAAAATTATTAAGTAAAGTAGGCGATTTTATTTCAGTATTATATATTTGAAATAATCAATAAAAATTAGAAATGTTTTTATAGTTCAAATAAACTAATATTGCTTCAAATTTATCTTTTCTTGCTTTCTTCAATAGTCTGAATTCTTCACCATTCTTATGCAAATGTTAAGTTGCACTATAAGGTATTTCTCCCGTCTTCTTAGCGAGCCTTCGTGGTGTAGTGGTCTGCAAGATCAGCGCGTAATTGAGAGGTCCGCGGTTCGATTCCCGGCGAAGGCGTTGCATATTTTTCATCTTGCTTGCTTTCAAAAAAATACCTGTCTCTGCACCAATATTCTAATAGTTTTGAGAAAAGTCACGACTTGTTCTTTAAATGGCAGTAACTGAATTTAGTTCATAGCAGATGTGTGCCAGCGTATTCTCTATAGAACGTTATATAAAGTGATTATTATCTAGTAGTTCTCATTGTAGTGCCAAGGCGTTAAAGCATTTTCTGACTATTCGATATGATATCACATTTTGAACAAATAGTGTTTAAGACAAGAAGCGGTAGGTTCTTTGACCAAGTTATAAATCCCTGTCATACCACTATTTTCTTATTTTATCTCACACACTCTGCACCTTATTTTCTTTCTCACGAAGGTAGTTAGTTATACGGCCAACGTGTTCAGAAAATTCAAATTATCCAAAACGATGCGACGGTCAACTTGTATGTTTCTAGCTCTTGGTTTTGTTCTCTGCAATATTTTTGGAACAAACAAGGTCTTCAAGTATAGCATTAAAGGCAAATAGAAAGGACCAAAATATGTATGCTATAAATCAAAATACTGCTTGGTAAATGAAAATATTATAGCAACATTTAAAATCTTCTAAAAATAAAATGCTAGAATGCTCATTTCTTAACAGAATTTTAAAGCACATAAAAGAAAATTAATTTCTTTGCACCAGGTAAGTGTATATCTTTTCTAAAACAGTTTGTAGAGGTCTAGAAAATGCTTAAAAATCAAGTACGTATAGACAGTTTTATGGCTAGATTATGTAAAAAATATGATAGCAAAGTAAATACAATTCATTTTAACAAATTTTATCAATTACGTTTGATTAAAAACGCATTTTTATGGTCTCAGCTACACTTAATGTCATTATTTTAATTTACCTTATTGCTAATTAAATAAATAATTTTTTCATTCGTTTCGGCAACATAGATCCTTTCCATCACAGATGTGGTTCAAAATTTTGAATTAACTATTTATCCGAATTTATTTCCTTTTGTATTCCTTTTAAATTGGCCAACCATATTTAAAGTTTATCTTCTGCTAAATTAAGCTTTCTTGTCATCTTAATTCAGAATTGATGAATATTTCTGATGTCAAAAGCAAAAGGTAAGATAGAATCACATACTATGCAAAAATCATAGTAGAAATGCAGTATGCTTGTGGTATATATGTGAGCGACGGTAAATTTTTTTTAACTACGTATGCCCGTGACGACAATGAACGGATTTAAATACATAAATAGCAAACTGAAATGCCAAAACAATTAACCTGCGTAAGGGAAATAATAGTTAGAAAAAGTTTGTTAAGCATAGAATGAGTGCAAGAATTAAACCTTGAAAAGGATTCCTACAAAACACATTTTTGCAAGTTTTAAGGCAGTTCATATTTATTGTGAAATTAATTTAATAACATGTTAGTTTCAGAGGTAAAAAAGAAGTTAATATTCTGTGATGCCGTTGTAAAAATTGAAAATCAAATTATAAATTAAAATGATTGCTGTCATTTAATTCACTGTCTTCTAACAGTCTTAAGCAAAAATGCATATTCAAAGTTTTAAACTCATTTCAATTAATCTATGTATTATTTTTATTCTTTTGAAACGAAAATGAACAAGCGTCATTCCCCTGAGATTTACGCATTTTGATTTACGTATATTTTCATAACATGATCTTTAAATTATATAGAATACAGATGACCGAATCACAGATGTATGAAAGCTTGTGAAGTTTAGAAATTTAATATAAAACTTGATAATAGAAATAATGTATATTCTTACAATGGTTTCATAATTTTTAATTTTCTGGAAGCAGCCAAGAAAAATGAGTTGTAAAAATACTTTTTTATAACAAATGGGAAAAACTACTAACTCCTTAAAGAACGTATTTAACGTATGAAACAAGCATTTGAAGAGTATCTTTAAAATATAAAAAGTAATAGTAATAATAATGGTCTTTTTAGTTTTATCATGCAAAATTCTGCAAAGTGAAACAAAAATAATTACTTTTCTTTCTTCTCTTAGCATTTAAAAGAATGAAAATTCTTTCCCAAAAAGTCGTCTTTAGTAGCCTTACCACACTGTAAATAATTGACCCTGATGATACAAAAATTGCTATAAATTTCGATCCTTACTAAGAAAAGTCAGTGATGTTGTTTTTAACCTCCCTGAAGTTTTAAACCTCTTAACTCCTACTTTACCCGACAGTTACGGAAATTAGAGTGAGAGAGTATTGTAGAATGTTTTGATAAGTGTGTTTAAAGTTTTTGATAAGTAAGTACATAGCAATAAGTATATGGCTATTAATAAGGCATAATAAGTATTAATTCACCATTAGTTAGTGATATTTAGCCTTCTTTGTATTTTCTGCTACCATGTCAATGTTAAATCTGCTTCATACATCGACGTTATTTTCACCATAGACATTTTACCCTGCTATCCTTCCCTCTTCGACTTTGTTCTACAGACGCTTTTTCCCTTTGATATTTTCCTCTTACCAGTTGTTACGATCGGCAATATTTTTTGTTTTAAGTTACCTCAGTTTAGCTACTTAATTCTCACTAAAAGTTAAGATTTCATATTTTAGATAAGTAACTTATTTATTCTATACGGAAGAGACATATGATAGCATCATTGCAAGATAAGACAAATAAAAGTTTCCGTTAACCTAACATTACATTTTTACCTATTTCTTAACTTGCTTAAAACGCAAAAGATGTTGAATACGGTGAAATTAAATTTTCACTGCCATTATCCATATTGCAGCTATCCCAAGTTTCAGCAAATTGTGCAGCCGAAAATCTGAATAAAGGAGTCTAGAATCACATTTAATAACTTGAACTCTTGCTTTTGAATAATATTCGTCGATATGAATACAGGCATCACATGAAATCTTCTATACTCAGAGTCGTAGCTAGGGTTTTCAGCGCCCAGGGACAACTGAAGATTTCGCGCCCCCTACTGCTTGCCAAGGATGGAAAACATTTAATTCTACAATGTCGTAACATCAGTTTGGCGCTCCTTGGATTCTGCGCCCGGGGACAGATGCCCCCTTGCCCCCCTCTAGCTACGCCCCTGTCTATACTTGTATGATAGTCAGTTTAGTATATGAATTAAAATTAAGAAAATAAATCCTTATTTATTCTTCAATAATGATACAGTGCGAGCATGAGAAAGACTGTCATCTTTTCTCCCTTCCAATATAGAACTATAAGACTAAAACGTAAAAGGTGCGTCTCGTTACACTGCCTGAAATATATATCCTTTTCATAGATAAAACATAACCTATAAGGCTTCGTCAGAAGCATCGGAGTTTGTAATCAACACTTTATTTAAAGATATTTAACTAAAAGAGGAAATATGACCTTTAATATGCAGCTCATACAGCGTTAAAAAAATTAGATACCTCAGCAAAATCCTTTACTTGCCATTATTAAATTAAGTCAAAATCAGTACGTTAAAACTCTGAGTAAAGAAGGTGGAAATGGGAAATTTTAAATAGCTGTGCAAGATATATAAATTCAAGCTGGAAGATATATTTTTCATTAATCTAGGTACCAAAAAGTTAATTGCGAATAGAAAATGAAACAATGACTACCTTTAAAAAAGGTTAAACACCGTTGGAATACGCATTAGTTACCACTGAGTTTTGAAAAATTTTGCCGAAGTGTGAATTTCTGAATTTTGTCATTTCTTTACTTAACGTGGTCATGTTTCGTGAATGAATTTGCTAATATTAGTATGAAACAAAACAATTAATTTTATATTAAAATGGTAATTTATTTTTTAATGTAAGCAGCATGTATACTTTGAATACACAATATGTACTTTATCGCAAAATTTTACACCGCTACTCCTGGCAAAATCTACATATTACAGTTGTTTATTGAAAAAAAAAAGTGTATTATAACAATCTCAAATACAGCAGAAAATGCTTATAAAACTATAGTTAAAAATATTCGCACAGATAGTTTAAATACTCTAGTTTTATAAGTCTATTTAGTTTTTTTGATTATATTTTGAATCGTAAAACACATTTCAGTACGCACTTTTCTTTCAGTTAACTTTTAAAAATAATTAGCTGCAATTAAATTTTGTAGCGCATACTTCCAAAGCTAATACCACCTCTGCTCTGAAAAAGAAATTCCTAACTTCTTTATAATTTGTTTTATAAGTAAGTTATGAAATTCATATTTGAAAACTGGAATCTGAATGATGTGACAACTGTAACCGGTATCCCATGAATTTATCCGCAATTATCTGAAAAATTTTAACGTTAAATAGATGACCTTCAGTTTCAAGAAATCTTTAACATAATGAATGTTTTCCTCTTTGTCTGACAATATAAGAAAATATTAGAATTTTGTGTAGCAATTGATTATCGCCTCATAGATAAAACTACCGTTATCAAAATGATCACAGAAATTATAAAACAGCTTTAATGCGCAGTATGGAAATTTTTGTGCATCTAATCCGCAGTAAACGTGTGAATATGAGGCAAAGTCTGTAAAAATGTTACTAAATTTCTTTACGTAACATAGTTTAAAATAGTAATATATTACTCTACGAAATTTTTAAGAAATCATGTTAAAAATACATTCTTTGAATCAGATTATGGCTTCTAGAAAAATTCCAAAATGGAGTATTAATCGATTCAATTCATATACGATGCACAGACCATAAAATTGTCTGTAGTTTTGAGATTCTTTCTACTTTTGTTTTGAGACTGTTTTAATGAATTCCAAAGCTAGCTTTCGCGCGAACAATTTAACGATTTTTTAATAACGTTAAAGCGCATCTTGACAGTATGAAGAGTTAACAATTTTGTTTGCGAACAAAACGCGTTCTAACTCGCTTAGAAACTGATCCTGTTGCCTTTTCAAAGCTAAATGCATTTGGGTAAATAGTTTTGATTGTGTCAAATATTGCTAATCGCTTTGTTATCATCATTTATACTTGAAAAACAAATAAACTGTTTACTACTAAAGTTATCATCTTTTTTTTCACATTGCTTAATTCTAATTCGGCCTTTATCTTTATTAATACCATATTGTGCAGTGTTAGATTTCACTCGAGCCCAAACGTGTGAAGGACATTTAATGGGATCAAATAACTCCGCATAAAGTTTAGCTTATTTAATTAAAAGACGCTTTTGTAGTGCTTGGGGAAAAAAAGAAAAGAAAAAGAAGAGCATGCCTTTTCCATCATCGATCTGACGAGCGGATTAGAGGGCTACTAATGGGCACAGCCTGAATCCACCTGAAGGCATCTTCCAGCACAATGCCACGGATGACACGACTTTGATTTATGGTTCTCATGTCTTTTTCATGGTTACTGGCTTCTCTTCCTTTGGGACTTGCTACAAAATAACACATTTCACTTATTTCACTTCCTCCAGCTTGAAGACTCTGATGAATATTTGATTTCGCTTATCCATAACGTCATCAGTATTTCAAGAGCAATATCATCTTAGTTGTTGAGTTAAGCTAATTAAATATCAGATTTCACATTTGCATCGCAAACAAACTAATATCCTTTATATTTGTTTAATAGAAGTTTACGTAAGTAAACTACTCCAGGACTATTGCATTAACATTCGTAAAATTGTAACGCCAATTTTCTTATATTTATTGCTTACTTTATATTTAAATGTATTTACTTGTTTCTTTATTTTAATGATTTTATTCTGCTTCAGTTAAAAAAAATAATTTCATCTTTATACTCTTATACCATAGTACTACAATTAAGAAGAAATTTAATGAAACTCGGCAAATCTGATGAACTCTATTATTTAGGTTTTATTTATAATTTAGGTAAACGCGAGATTTTTATTCTCGTACAAATGAAGAAATAATTTGAATTTGGTA
Organism: Stegodyphus dumicola; assembly: GCF_044657685.1. NCBI lineage: Eukaryota > Metazoa > Arthropoda > Arachnida > Araneae > Eresidae > Stegodyphus > Stegodyphus dumicola. Next base: position 194,407,950 of record NC_140780.1, read on the forward strand.
AATTGCATTAAAACATATCACATCAAAGAGAAACGTGCGAAATTTGATTTAATTAATCAAATTTCATGTTCATATTAGTTTGGAAATTCAAATGATAATTTATAAAGCATTTTCTCTTTTCTTCCAGCATGCCTTCGTGGTGTAGCGGTAGCACACTAGACGCGTACTCGAGAGGTCCAGGACTTGAGTCCCGGCGAGGGCATGGCCCAATTTTTCTAGAATCCTGACATTAAAAAAAGTAGAGAGAACCTAATGACTCTACAGTGGGTCCCAAACAGGAAGGTGGTCGACGATAATAATGGAAGTGAGTAATAGTGGAAGTGATGGTAAAAAAAAATCTTCTAACTGCTGTGGGGTTGTACTGTGTGACTGCGTGAAAGAAGAAATTACTGGGATATCCAGCGTTTTGTTTGATGATACAGCGTTTGGTACAGGATTCTGTCATCTGGTATTGTCCGGAAATCTGAGGTGGTGGAGGGATGTCTGTGGACAGTTCGGGAGTTTCCGTGCTACCGCAGATGCACTGGTCCGTATTGCTTAGGCATCGTATGTGAAAATAGACTTGAAACGGGCCGTAACCTATATCGTGTTAGCTGAGGAGTGGAAGTACATCTTTCGTTGCTGACTTTGGGAAAGACTAGATTAGCGCGACGGTCTTGTGATGCATAGTCCCATTCGTCATTCCATTTCGATTTAGCCAAATTATTGACAATTCTTTTGAGGACAGAGTGTGAAGATGATCCGAATTCGCTACGATGTTGCGAGCTGCCTCATTTGCCTGTGAATCTGCTCGCTCGTTTCCTTGACATCCGAAGCGTGCCTTTATCTAGTGGAAATGAAAATCAAGGTGTCTGAAGCAACGTAAAACCTTTTGAATATTACTGATGGTATGATAACTTGGGTGAAAGTTGCAATTTTCATGTTCAGAATTCTTTTCATTAGTGTACTGAACAAAGTGTACTGATTACTGTACTGATTCCATTTTCTTGGCTTGAACCGTCAGTGTAGTATTGAACTTTGTATTGGAAGTGGTAGACTGTTGTTGCAGATGTATTCTATTACAAATTCCTTTAGCAGTTGGGTTAACGTGCAGCTTGTTGCATATGCATGAGAGTGGAACCATATTATGTGGAGCTGCGTTTGTTTCATAATTGTAAAACAGTCTGTAGTTCAGCTGTTATCTCTGTCTGTATATGCAGTGACGTGAATCTTGCTGGATTATTCGCTGCAGCTGTAGAAGTTATACAATAGACACGTGTAATGTTGATGACAAATGGTCTTTGGATGCTTATAAGATACTGTACGTCTCTACTTTGAATTGGTGTCTATCATAGTGAAGCTGCAGAAGTTATGTTTTTCAGCAACTGTTGTGAATTCAAGCCTCGCTTGTCCCCTGGGAGTGCACGGGTGCCAGCCTTGTTTTAACCATTTGCGGCACAGTGTGTCAAGTCTGGACACACCTAAAAATTTCCTTCTGTACGCACAGAAAAATTGAATGAAAAAGGATTTATAGGTTACTCTGAACCTTTTTTATTTATAGTAGATGGCAGCTCAACACAAACCAGTCCATATATTTTAGCCATGTTTAGTTTTTTAAGACCCTCATTTTTCAAAGAAATCTTTCAGATTTTTTTAGGGTATAAAAGGAATTGTTTGAAAAGAAATTTCTATGTTATTTTTTTGGCTGTATGCTAATCTCCTTATTCTATATTAGTTTTAAATTTTTACCTTGAAATCTTGCCTAAAATCAAACAGCAAACCCTAGGTATGCCCAGACCGGGTTCACCGATAATGTAGGACAGCTGAGAGTCTGTATTCTTTGTTTTTCTGCATCTCATGGGTCAGTTCATTGACAACAATGCTCGTTTCAGCACTCTTTTCGAAGCTCTATTCAACCAGTGTGCCACGTTGGGCACACCCACAGAATTAAAACGATAAGGGCTATCTTCGCAAAATTTTACTTGTGTACTCCTTTAGGACTAATTAGACTGCCTACCTTTTTTTTTTTTTTTTTTTTTATCAAAACTCCGACTTTAAAAGGTAGCGTGCCGGAAAGGGTTAACCTGTACCTGTTGTAGCCAGATGGCTGGATCAAAAGTTCTAAATGATAAAACTTATGAATTGCATGATTGCCTTAATACTTAATGAAAATGGTGTGAGAACTAAAAAAAAATATAAAACCCAGTAAGCTATGGTTTAATACTGCTTATTGATCATAAAAGTGCTTGAAATGTAAGCTGTCTTACACAAGTACCCCAACCATTCCCCTCTCCCTCCCAAAAAAGGATACTATAGTTCGAATCTCAAGTTCCTCGAAATACCCATGTTTAACTCCACTCACAGTCGAAAGAGCCTATATTATGCGTCGAAGCATGAAAAATAAAACTTGAATGATTTGGAGAGAGTCAAATAGTCCGATAAATCTGATAACCTTACATTACTTTGCGCATTGAAGTCGTAAGAGTTCATATGCTGTGTTTTCCTAAGAAACCTAGGGAATAAATTGGATTAAATTACTTAGATTACGGCAAAGCACAAGAAGGATAGGATATCTGTCTAAGGAACGGGTGCCTTCGTAGAGGATATTCTAAAGGAAACTGGCTCCTGGAAACCCACAGAAGCTCCTGAATCTAGAGAAGTACATAAGGAAGCTGCTAGATGAAGCAATTGCCCAATCCTCTGCCCAAATAAGAGACCTTTTGTGCAGTATTCGAAAGCAAAATGCAAGATCTTTACTATTATAGAACAGACAGTTCAGTTAAGTTAGTTCCTTTTCCTTGGTTGAAACGATAAAAATCCTAATTGTCAACTTTTAGACTATATGCCAAAACATTTACTTCGAATGCGCAAATGTAGTACATTTTAGTGCATATTAAAGTAAAGAAGCATGGAGCTAGAAAATTTTATGCGCGACGTATTCACAATGGTCTTTGATGCAAAAAATTCATTTTATTATCATTTCACTAGTATTTGAGTAAACCTATCTTAATACGGAATTTATGCTTTGTATCAATTCAGCATATAACAATTAATAAATTCACATTTAGTTCAAGAAAACTCATTTTATCATATACACCTGAGGCTTCCAAATAAGGACAAGTATAAATAATTTACATCAATATTCATACTTTATTATAATTTCTAGCTTAAGATGAAATTAAAATTATATGCAGTTAAAAACAATGCACTGAAAATAATATCTGTAATTTAAATCATGGTTTTAAGTTACAATGCTCAAAATACAAATCTACAAAACAATACGCAAAGAAAAATTTTAGATGAAAAAACTCATAAAACACGTCCAAGAAACGGGAAAAGGAAGTGCTAAGAATTTAAAATATTCCAAGATTCCCTTCCACCGAGTGTCGAAATTCTAATGCATTCTATAACATAAAAAGCGGATATCTAAATGGGATGAAATTATACATGCCCATACCTTAGAATAGAATATGCAAATGATTAGCTTTTAGAGACAAATGGCTGACTAGCTGGAACTCCAGCACATTGAAAGGAGCATCCGGGTAGTGTATAAAACATAGGACGTTCCAGTGGGAAACAACCAGTTTCCAATTGTGGTTCCAGTGGCAACATTTTCACATCTTCCATGCGAATGATTCGCATGGAAGATGTGGAAGTGTTGCATCCTTTTTTTTGGGGGGGGAATGGTAATCAGCGCTGTCCTTTTAACAAATGGGATGTATAACCAGCAGTGACACCAGTGAGTGCAATTACCATTGATAGCGATTCAGGGAACAAGGGCTTGAGGTCACGGAGGCCAGTACGCCGATTACCCCTCACCGTTCCACACACATTTGCAGTAGTGCCGTTCGCATTCGATCTGGGATCTTACAGAATGGAGTACAGTTGCTTTCAGAGATGAATCCCGCTTCAAACTAAGCATCGGTCAACAGCGAAGACATATCTGGAGACGTTCAGGAAATTATGACATACTAACTTGACTGTCGTCCGCCACACAGCCCGATAACTGGGAGTTATGGTATCGGGTGTTATTTTATTTGATAGTCGGACCTCTGTGGTTTTCATCCGTGGTACGCTTACAACAGGGCAGTACGTCAACCAGATTCTACGCCACGCAGTGTTGCTGTTGCCTTTTCTTTCACGAACTTTTGATTTTATATTTCAATCAGATAATGCTCAATCGCTCACGCACGCCTTTCTACTGCTTGTCTTCGTTCCACCCGGGGGTTGACTCAGGCGAACGCCTGGGAAGTACTGGTTAAGATCTGTCCCTAGGCAGTCTCAACTACGGGGGTATATAATTTGACTTCACAGGACTAGAACCAGAGTATTGTACTTAGGTAGGTTCAGGCTTGGCAGGGACCGTACTGGTACTGTCGTGTCTGTTCCTTCGGTTGTGGTGAGGCTAGATTGGAGATCGTTGACCAAGTCCCCGGGGGTTGACCCCATTCAGTTCTCGTGACGGGAACTGACAGAGTGGTCAGAGCGCACTTTACGACGTACGTTTAGCCAATGGAGTGGTGCCCGGAGGCAAACTGACTAAGTTCAATACATATCTTCCATACATAAGCCGAACGGGGACTGCGGGGTTGCGCCCGCGAGGACGAGGTCCCCAGGCCCATAGATATCCAAACTCCGTATGGGTCCGCAAGTCGGACCTGGGCTGGGGATCTGTGTTTGTCTGCTGCGTCTGCTTGTCTTCGTGCTTCTCCAACACTTCTGTGGACGGGGTTATGGCCAAATCTCTCCCCAACGTTTGAGCCTCTGAGAACGTTTCAGCCCTGATGAAAACGTTTGACCTTTGATGAGCAGGTGTCTCCGACTGTCCCTGGATCGCGCCGATCAAATTCTCCGGTTGGAACTTATATGGTACGCTGTCTCGCAGAAGAACATCCACCAACTCTACAAATCAATACCCAGGCGGATAACAACTTGTGTAAGAGCAAGAGGTGGGCTAATGCATTATTGATGTTTCTCATGTATCTGTATTTCTTGAATAAAGCTTTCAATTTCTATGATACTCTTAGTGTCCCGTTTTCAATACATGTGCAGCACATCTACCGATTTTCCTCCAATCGGATAACGCTTTCTTCGTTGTTTTATATTATACAGTGTATGTTAAATACATATAAGCTAAATACAGGGAATGCATTATAAGGTATTTTCTCCCTTCTTTCTACATGCCTTCGTGGTGTAAAAAAAATAGCACACTCGGCGCGTATTCGAGAGGTCCACGTTCGATTCCCGGCGAGGGCATTACTAATTTTTCTCGTCTCCTGCGTCAAAAAAAAAAAAAAAAAAAAAAAAAAAAAGAAATGGCTTCATAACACGTATATACATACATCCATATATATATTCGTAGGTTATTGAACCCATATTATTTGTGGAAATAAATGTTAGTGAAAAACTATTGTAAATTTTGTTAAGATTAAATTTTACTACACTGTAAATTAAATTCAATTGAATTAGATAAAATTCCTAAATAAATAAAAAAAACATAATTAATTGTTAATGATTCAAGAAAACAAGAGTGTAGTCATCAAAGGGTATAAGTCTTCTTTTGTTAGACCTTTCAGTAATTGGGGAATAATGATCAACATTTCCGTCTTTCTAAAATTTTTGAGAGAATATGTAAATTTTTTATGTATCTAATTGATTCTCATATAGCTCAGAAAAATCTCCCTGCGTTAAATGAGTATTCGAAATTAAGAAAACTATTTTCATTAAGTAAAATGTTAAAATGAAGTAATCAAAATAAAATATAAACAGAAGGTATAAGTTAAATGAAAATGTCTAGAAGAAAATCACATCAATTTGTTACAAGAAAATTGCAAAATAAGCTATTGATAATTACAAATTGTTACTTACTGTAGTACTCTTGTTTTCCTAAGTAGTACTTGAAAGATTAAATATTTAGAGTATTAAATCATTTTAAAAGGGGAAAAAGCCATTTCTGGCTAACATTTCTTGCGCAAGATGGTCGGTCGGAAATTTGTAATGACTTTTGTCCTTGTAGTTTATCAGGTTTGTATTATCAAAATCTTCCACAAAATTCTTACTTGTAATTATAACTTGGCTAACAAAATTGTTACTAAATTTGTGGAGAAAGTAGTTGGCAAGTTTGGTGAATAAAATTCCTGTTTAAAAATACCGCTGACTGGTCTATGCAACATAGAAAAAAAAAAGATTATTTGCTAAAATGGTGATCAATGTTGCTTGAGCTAAATTCTGGTGTCTACGTTTTGGCAAATAAAAAATATGGTTCTCATAGAAAAACAATTGGTTCAATATAGCCTTGAAAGTTAGGACTGTTATTTTTTTAAAAATTATTTCGGGCTAAAGTTAAGGATATAGAAACTAGAAAGACAACAGCAAATAATCTTCGTTCTATATAGAGCATTTTGAAATTAAATCGGCCTGTTAATAAAAGAATAGCTGCCATAAACTACGCACAGAAAACTTCCGAAAGGAATTAATAATTACAATATATACATATCTTCAAACTTAATTAATCATCCTGTATTACACTCCTGAAAAATTTCTATCATAATAAGATTAGAGATTAAATTTTGCTGTTTACGAAAGAAATTTTAAGACGAAAAATTAATAAATTTTAGGGAATTCGATTTTTAGTGAATGTATCTGTATGTAAAAAAATTTCATCTTTTAAGTCAGAATCTTCTGAACGTTTTTTTAATTCTATATAATTAATAAGAAATTATGTTGCCTACCACATTTTTGGATATATTAGACTGCCAGTTAATTAAAGTTTCAAATTCAAATTTCCTTATTTTATCATAAAGCTTAATTTTATCGCAATCAAATATGTGTAAATATTTTATTTTGACCCGTATTACTATCATTTAGCACTAAACGAGTTAGGTGAATATTGCTATTTTCAAGATATCCAAAATTATTAATTGCAGTTACGTCATCAGTATACCTATATGCATAAATAATTGAATATATATGCATAAATTAGGCAAAAGTTTAAAATTTTCAAATTAAGGTAATAAATTATTGAAGTCGCGAAGTATTCAGCAAATTTATTCAAATAATCAGGGAAAAGTAATAACTAAATCAAAAATTAGATCATGAAAGTATTTAATTCTCTAACAGAAAATATACACATCAAAGATGTCTGTATTTTCTGTTAGGGTGTTCTGTTATTTTCTCTTAAGTGCACACACATATGGGAAAAAAGTGCATATTTGACGTAAAATTGTGGATGCATTATCAATAACTGAATCAAATGTTTAAATTAGCATGAATACTCACTGTATATATTGCTCAGAATACTGTTAGACGACTGTAGAAATGCATATATACTACTTACTTTACGTTACATATATTATATCAGTTTTTATTCAAGATAATAACATAGTCTCCTTTGTTTCCCACCTGGCGATTAAAAGTGGTAGCGCAAGTACGAAAAGCACTTTAGTATTCAAAATTAAGAGAATTTTCATATCTATTCGAACGGATGGACTGTTCGAGTAGAACCGATTGACCGGACTGATGGAGACTGACAGATTTTAATGAAGTTTGATATGGACATAAGTTGATATAATAAAAAACAACAAATTACCATAAAGCTCTCATGCTACATGCGCACGCTCTTAGGTAAGGCTCATCGGCTCAGGAAGCTCTAAAACACAGAATTGCCAGATCTAACAATAAAAGAGAGAGAGAGAGAGGTGCTAATACGGGTAGAGTTTCTTCCTTTCACAATATGAGTTCATACTAGAACTGAAGCAGTTTATGAGTCCCTGTAACAGTCGGTCTCACTCCTGCAGCAACACTGTATTCAGGTACTGGAGCTTCCTGGGAGAGATAACGCGAGTCACAGTCGCCCTCCCCAAAATGTCCCAAATTTGTTCCATAGGTTTTTCAGCCTAAAGATTGGCTGGAGAGTGCATCCGCTTGTATTTTCACTTTCCATAAATTATCATATGACTTGATAAGCCATATGGTGACGAGCGTTGTCGTTCATAAAAGTAAATTTGGGGCGAACTCACCCCTAAAAGGGCGAAAATAGAGTTTTAATATCTTTTATCTACAGCTAGCAACTGTCACAGAGCCTTTGACAAAGTCCTGATGGATTGTACGCCCGTTTAATATAATGTCATCCCAGACCATCAAACCAATGCTGTCATACTGGACTCTTTATAGAATCTTAAAGGATATGTAATGGGTTACTGATTACCCGCAAATGAAGGTACATCGAGAATCAGTGGTTATGCTGAATTGAAGATCATTTGTGAAGATAATGGTTCTTCACTGATGCTTAGTCCAAAGTTGATATTCCCTGCACCATGGTAAACGAGTCTTTGGTGCACATTAGTGAATGGGACGTAAACAGCAGGTCTTGCAAACCAACGAGATCTTAGAGCCCTATGTTTCCCTTTTCAGGAGTGCAGTTGACTCTCAGTTCATTCTTATGGAAAATAGCACGCATCCACATGGGGCTAATCAGCCGGAGCATATTAACTGGATAGATTGGCCAATCTATCCATCCTTACATACATATAGTCATATCATCTCCAGACTTGGTGGCCATCTAACTTGGAATGCTCTTGGGAGAACAAATGAAACTTCCTTTTTCCCACTTATTACCCTCCAAGATCTGTAAACTCCGTGTATAGGAGTGGGACCGATTTATAGGGACTCGTAAACTACATCAATTCTAGGATGAAATTTCTTATGAGAAATGCATGACTATTAGAGGGGGCCATATTTCCTATTGGCCTCCGTTTTCATTCGTTCTTGCAACCTCTGTTTTAGACCTTGCGCCGAATAGTCTTATGCACGATCATGCGTATGTACTATGACTCTCGTGTAGTGTATATATAGTATTAGAAAGATATAAACATATGTGCATACGAAATTTCATTAAAACCTGTCCCCCAGTTCTCGAAATAATCAGCCAAATTGGAAACTTCTCTTAATTTTGAATACCAATGAATACTTCAAGAAAATACTGCGGAGACGAAGAATACTCTGTTTCTGACCTATTCATAACAAAGAAGGTTCTTTCTTCTCTCTATCTTATCATAATGAGCAAGAGAAAGATTTCTAAAATGGAATCCTTATACTTGTAGAAAAAAGCTTGAAAATGATTTTCTTCATCTGTAAATATTGATACCAGTTATGGTAGCATTAAAGATGAAGGTGGTGATTGTTTTCCCTGATTAACTTCCATTTTTTCTTAAGCAGGTATGGCTTAAATATGTCTATATATTAAGAACTAAAGTTACACTGGAAAAACTTCCACCACAAATTTTTTTATGGTGAAAAACAGGCTGTTAGAAAATAGCATTCCTAAGAAGCAAATTATAGCAAATAAAATGTTTACGTATATACGATTAAAAGTTTGAAAATGTACTTTATTTTATTTGAAATCAATCATCATTTAAACAAGTTTAGTTGTAAATACAAAAAATAACATCTCGAAGAACAAACGTGATGGACAGTATAGCAATGAGAATTAATTATGTCAAAAATGCAATTTAAGTTGTCTTGCCAGCTTTATGTCTCTTACTCTAACTAACGTTAAATGTAATTACGATTGAGCTACATGACCTTTTAAAAAATTAATTTTTCAGAAACTATCAAGCCGACCTTGACAGACTTGAATTTTGAAGAACTAACTACTGAGACAAGTGCATGGTATTTCACGAGCATTTTCAGATGGTTATTAAAAGTATACCACAAAAAAACATTATCATAAGATCACATAAGAAATGTATACCTTACACGTATTTATTTAAAACGCTTCTAGTTTTGGTTTTGGTCCGAATTTTTTGCTATTAGCTTCTGTTTAAATTTTTTCTGAATTTTGATGTGTATGTCTTTTCAATGCCCTTCCTTAAGATGTTTTTTCATCTCAGATAAATTTTAATGACTCAGAGAAAGAATGACTTCGAAACCACATTTTCGCACATACATTGCGCTGCATTTAATCGAACTATCCAGAAGAACCTGTACTGTAACATGCAAATCGTAAGACTGATACATTCATTAGTTATATGTAGATCCATACAGATGTTAATCTAAATCCGACTTTCGTGCATGAGAGATAAAGAATCAAAATGATTAGGAAATATTGCCGCCGTTTCAGATTTAATATCTGTGTTTGAAAATTATGCAGTAAAACCTGAAAATGCCAAACACACGTCATCAGCTGGTATATCACCATTTGCCTGCTTTTTTAGCAAAGCAGAGTTGTAAACCTGTATGAAGTGGGACTCATTTACCCATGGTATAACTACGCATGTTCAACAGGATTCAGAAATGATTGCATGCTATTCTCATCGATAGCAAGATTTAAGTTCTTGCATGCATCGCAAAAGCTGTGGTGTAAACTTTCAGAAGTCAGAGCACCTTTTGTCAGAGAACCTAAACCGTTCGGTAATTTCAATCATTATCGCAAACCACCGCAAGGAATATTCGTCGCAAAGAGTATTGATAGGCTGTAGACATCGCAATAGCTAAGTGAACTTCAAACTGAAGGTTACATTAGGTAAACTGAAAAGCAAGCAGCCGCTGAGTTGACTGGCATTAACTGAAAACAGTCTGTCTTAAGACCTGTGGTTGGAAATGGATGACTGTAATTTTCCGTAATGAATCTTGTATCTTATAGCGGATGGCGATTGAGAAATCCATGCCTAAATAACAGGTAACCTGATAATAAGATGGATCTAAGTTTCGTTTGCAACAGCCATAAGTCAAGTCTCTCCAAGCAAGGATCGCTATGACGACAAATGATCTTTTGTCAGATTTACAGACATATTAATAGTCGTACTGTACTTTGGTGAATTTTTACACTCTATTTTGTTGACATTCCTGAATAAAGTCACCACCGTATTTTTCAATACGATAAAGACCATGTACACAGCACCGAGGACTCCATACAGTGCTTGCAATGTTCCAAGCAACGTCAGCAAGATCGCCAGATTTGTCATCAGTGCAACCACATCGGATGTTCACTGTAATCGGATTAACCACAACGCTCGGTGTATTACGATGACAGATCAACTTTGCTTGATGTTCAATTCCACGGGATTATATAGCGGTAAATTATATGATTTTCGGAACGTCTGATTGCACTGCCAATCATGGCAGCATATTGTACGATTTATTTTCGGAAGGTTTGATTGACTGCAATACCAGTCTTGGCAGCCCAGACATTTATTGGAGTTTTTTTTTTTTATCGTGCTACATTTTCTCATTTGCTGAATGCTGTACGTGGCTAAAAATTAAATCCAGTTCACTCTTAGGTATTTTTTTCATATACTTTATTTCCTCTGTTTATTCTCTGTCCTGTTGATACGGCTATTACAATATCGAACAATGTACTACAAAAGACTACATTTTCTTGCATGCAATATGAAAAGCATAAAAAAAATTCTTTCCCTAATACGTTAACTACTTAAAACTAGAAATACGTTTTGCGTATTTATCTAAAATTTATACTAATTTGGTATTATTGCTCTAAAATAATTTGAGATGAATGTGTAAGGGGGAAAAAAGCGAATTTTTGCCAATGTGTGTTTCATTTAAAAATTTCTCCAATTTCAATATCAAAATTATCAAACTGATCTCAGAAAAAAACAGTTTTAATGCTTCCAAATCATTCTTACTTATATTTCTAATGTTGCTTAAAAATATGTTGCAGTAATGGTTTCTGTATAGATAAGGTAAAATGCAAACATTTGAGCTGTCAAAGACAATACCCATAGTATAAATGTCTACTAAACATTTCCATTTTAACACCAGATTTCTAAAACGAAACCCGCATTACATCTCCATTTCTATTGATTGTTACCAGGCATCTCCTAAAATGAGTTTTCGTCGCGGGTGGTCGACTAAGGGCTCGAAATGAAAAAGATTTACATGGCGTCAGTGTCACTTTGTATCTGTCATCTTGTAGTTCTTGGTATTCATCGGTAGTTCGCGTGACTTTTGATAGACATACAGTAATTCCTCTTAATTATTGGCAGACATTATTGCAATAATATGAAGATATGTGATATTCATGAATGCACTCTTCATGAACAAAAGGAGAAATAAAGCCTAGGTTTTTATTTTCTGTGGTTCCTCAAACTAGTTTTCATGGCTTCCAACAATAGAAAACTGTAAAGAACCATTTAATGTTAAAATTCCTCTTTAGTTGCTAGGGGGAAAGTATGAATATAAATTTATCAAAAAAAATATTTTTCGACAGTACGTTTCCAATTTTCCTCTAAGAGAGTCTTCATCTAGTACTTTTCTTAGTAAAAATTAAATTTTACATATTTGTGTATTTGTACGTGAGGCATCGTATCTCACTCTCCTGGTAAGAATTTTCAAATGCTGGACGAACTAGAACATTAAGAATTAATTTCATGAACTTACCAGGTCTATAATACTCCATTATTCTGATTTAAATTTCCTGTTTTAATTTAACTCTTCGATACAAAAGTCAGCATAATTGTCCCGTATATGTTAAAGGGTTAAAATAGATCTTAAAATTGTTCAAGAAAATTTTTCCGAAGGTAAAAAACTGTCTGCTCTGAAAAAATTTGTTTCTTGTAAGATAATTTACTTGATGACTGTTAAGCAAATTTTTTATAAGCATATTATTTTTAGGCCCGCAGACTGATACTCACTAAACGTAGTTTTTTTTAAATGGTAAAACGTCTTGTTTTAATTTAATGGAAAATTATTTGAGAGCCAAGAAATTGGTCCTGATCCCATGTTGCTTTGAATTGTGAACTGAAAACTTATTATTAACTTAAAACTTCAAATGATTAAGACAATAACGAATTTTTATGTATGAGTTGTGATGAGTTTTTAAATGAATTTAATTTTAACCTTCAGACACTAAAATATTGCTTTATAATGAAAATATTTGTATGACGAATATGTACACGTTTTTGGTTAGGTAGAATGTCAGTTTGAAATTAGGTGAGGTTTCAATAGCTTGATGCATCATGATTTCCTCTCAAGACAAACCTTACAAAGGCAATGACGTGTTGTTCTACAATATAAGTTGTTTTATCGAATCCGATATTATTTAGTATTCGGCATTACAAGTTTTTGGCAAACTAGCTGACAATCGAAACGTAAAAGACGGTAACTAATCCCTCCAAAGATTAAATAGATAATTATAGGTGTCTGAAAATAATTCGTAGATATCTATCAAGTGTAAATTTACGTTTCTAATTTTTTATCAACCTGCATGTAAACTCTATATTTTCGATTTGTTAAAAAACTAGCAGGCATATAATTACGAAATACCACTTAGCTAATAAGAACAGTTAATTCTCGAAAGAGCCATGGCTAAAAAAACATTCATTACATGTAATAAAACTAACTGGAAAACTTGACAGGTACAAAAGTGGGCGCAGTGAAAGAATAATATAAAGCCCATTAATATCTTGCAGATAAAGAAATATATGAGTTTCCTCTTTTCTATCATAAAATGTTCTTCAGTTTAAGAAAACAGAAGAGAGATAATTTTAAACACAATCATTGTGATATAATCAAACTAATTTTAGACATCGAACAATCGTTAATTTTAGTTCACTGCTTTAAAACTTGCACTCGGTATAATAAACTGTATTTTTAATGTGAAAATGGTAGACATTTGGACAATCCATAGTATTGCTTTAAAACTGGGTTAGCAATACCATTTCTTTCAATCAAATCGCTGAGGAAAGGAAAAATCAAGAAAGAAATATCTTTCATTCTGCGCAGTACAGATCGAATAATACACTGTTATGTCGAGTTGAGGACATGTCTATTTACTTAATTCCTGTGAATGTGCGCACGTGTGTATGTATGCGTATATGGATTGTGAGTGTGGTCGCTTCCACTACGTCCATTGCCCTGTATTTACTACATCAGGCATAACGGAAATGGTGATTACACCGTTCTAGATAATTAAGCACCCTACAGAGGAACGAGAGCAGAGGGGAAAACAATAAACGAAAACCACCGTCTTATCGCTAGATAAATAGAGTTCTGTGGATTTTGAAAGTGTTCTTATTCCTTTTTTCAGCTTTCTGTGGGCTTTTTTCTTGAGCAACGATGCAATTGATGAAAAGTTTTTTGATAAAGGGGAGGGGGAATCTTTTTTTTTTTTTTTTACTTTAAATTTGGACAAAATAGATAAATGTGAGAAAATCATGTTGCATTTCTTCAAACTTTAAGAAACAGTAAGTAAACCCAAATTATGTCAAAATCAGAAAAAAAGCTTGATATTTAATATTAATCTTAAAATAAAATGAAGCTAGAAAACAAGCTTTAAGATGCTTTTAGAAAGAAAAAAAAATCTTCTTATATTTCAGCTAAGTGTTTTCTGATACGGAGTAAAAGTTGGTGTTGGTGTATTTAATTATGGCAAAGCACACTAGGGCTATCTGCCTATGGGGAGGGATGCCATCGTGGAGGACTTTCTAAGGGAAACTGGCTCGTATACACGTTACACATGGGGAAAACCACGAAAACGCCCATGCAGCCAGCCCGTTCGCGGGATTCAAGCCTCGGACCGAATTACCAGTGTTCAGCGACTTTACCACTCGGCCGCTGGTGGGCCACGGAGTAAAAGAAGAACGTGTAATATTTTAACAGTATGTCTAGATAATTACTTGTTTTATTTGTCCCTTTTAGACTTTATGCAAATAAAAGTCATACATTTAGACTTAGGAAAGTCATATTTATTATCCTGGAAAATCCTTTTAAAGTTTTCACAAGTATTAAACGGTGCTTTCCAGCATTTAATACAACGTAAAGTTGTAAAATATAAGAAATGCGAACATAATTCATTCTCGATTTGCAGTACATTTAATTTTATTAGTGACAGTGCTTTCACTATGTGCTGTTACCTTCCCGAAGAAGTCACTACAACTTAGCTATTTTTCGAGGAATTTTTCCTTTATTTAGTTTTAAAATCAGCATTTTCAGCAATAGCCTAGATACAAAGAATAAATCTAAGCTCCAAATATAAGAAATCATGCAGACGTAAACAATGAAATCTAAGCTTCTTTGTTTTTATACGGAGGTTCTTTAAACATTTTTTAAAATGGCTTGGATTTAATTTTTTTAAATTAAACTCTTTCAATAAAATTAGACTTAAACAAGCCTTTCAGCTTTCCGAAATGATATATATAACTTTAAAAATTGGAAAATCATGAATTAGTAAGCAATTTTTAATAGCAATGGAGAAAACCGTCCAGCATCGCATTTCCGCGTTGAAAGGATGGCATTCGAAGAAAATACGTAAATTCCAAAAGTAAATTAATTAGGTGGTCTCAAAGGGAATGTGAATAAGCAATGAATGAATAAAACTGAAATTTATGCATGTTATTTTCCTTATTTTAGTAGGCCAGTCTTTTGCCACTTAAATCAGAGAAAATAACTAAATTCTCTTTTTCATTAATTTTTTTCAGATTTGCAAAAGCAATTAAAATTTCTAACATCACTAAGAGAATGATTTTTACACAATATTTTTAAACAACATTCGCTTATTTCAGGCATTATCATAAAATTAAACTGATATCAAATTGTGTGGCTGATATCAAATTCCGTGGCTGATATCAAATTAGGTGACTGAGTGGCTGAATTGATTAGAATTAGTCTATATGAGTTGGTCAAAGTACATGGGAGCTACCTACCAAAGGCGGAGAAATGCCATTGTAAAGCCCACGTGGTATTGTGTTGGAACTCAGGTCAAACTACCAGATTTTAGCGGTCTTAATCACTCGGCTACTGAAAGGACCACATGTCGCTTAATACACGGAAACAACCACTATTTCCTTTAAAACTGCTTATTATCCTCCTATTGTTAAAGGCAGATAACCCTAGAATGCTTTGCTGTTATCAGATAAACCTGGAAGGTATTTCTCCCGCCTTCTTGGCATACCTTTGTGGTGTGGTGATCTACACGCTGGGCGCGTATCCAGAGGTCCGTGGTTCGATTCCCGGCGAAGATTGCTCATTTTTCATCTTTCCTGCTTCCAAAATATCTAATGTCTCTACAAACCAAACCGCACACAACCTCTTATTGTTGGGTTAAAATGTCTTCGAATGTATTTAAAATCTACTTCTGATTTTTACAATCAATTGCATGTAATTCTAATTTAAGTACGAAACTCACAAGCTAAAACACATTACATAAGAAATATTCATGACGAACTTTAAAAATACTTATTCGTACCTAAAAAACATTTTTAACTTTTTCCAAAGTTTATAAATCAAAGATGAAATTATTGACGCTTTCAGAAAATGAATATTTACAGTAAAATGATGGAAATTTAAAAATATATACCAGTTCGATCCTGCTATCAAACAGGCTAAATACTTTGAAATACACAATGTCATTACGAAAATATAATAATTTAATACTTTGAAACTTCACATTTAATTTCAGCTTTTATACAGTGACAAAAATCATGGCAAAAAATGCTGTAATGGTGTTACGCATAGCTCTTGCTTTGCTTTAAATGTAAAACGAGTGTTACTTCCTGGAATAAAAGAAAGAGTTTGATTCCGAAACTATCCGACCACAACACGATTCTTTCTAATTATTCAATTAAAATCAATAATAAACTTTTCCTTAAGAAAAAAAAAAATAAAATTTCAGCTTAAACGCACTTTTTCTGGCCGTTGAATCCTGCACTGAAGTAAGCATCCGGCCTTTTAAAATCGCTAAAACATTTACTTTTATTTCGTATTAATCATGAATGTGATTGTCAGAAAATTTCTAGAAAAACAACAATCAAATGGAAATATGCATATAATGCAATGTAAGAAATAAGTAGATATAATAAAAGTTGCAGTTAACCTTTGTTTATTCTGGTTCTTAATTAGCATTAAGTTTGGTAAACGTTTGTATACCAGCTACTCGAATTTTAATTAAAGGGGATCGAAAAGAAATCTTATCAATATATCAACTGCACGATATTAAGGAATAATACCCAACTTTTCCATCCTTCCTCGTTAAAAGGCACAAAGAAAATACTTGAAAATCTACAAATTATATAAATTTGCTTTCGCGACCACACTTTTTTCTAACAGCTTGAATTTCCAAGAAGAGTATGGTTGCTACAAAAAGTAATTTATCTTTACAAACGAGACGATTGATTCAAATTAAAAATTCCCATTTCCATGTTTCAGATGTTGTATGAAAACTTTGCACAAAAAATTAAAATTAAATGAAAATGTAGAATGCGCTAAAGTAAAAATGAATTATATTAACGTTTACATAATAATTTAAAAGGCTTAAAAGAATTCAAAAATCAAAATTTACTAATGTTATCCAGAGATTAAAACCTTCCTATAAGAGCTTTTAAAAACTATAGCTTTCAGCTGGCGATAGTTATACATTTTTTTTTTTAATCTACAATGTGGTTATAGTTAAATTTACTCTATTTTGACCTAATTAGAGCTCGTTCTGGTAGACCTCTTTTGTTGGTACATATATACGTACATTATATGTTATGTACGACTGTGGGGGGGGGAACTGCAATAAAAAATAATAACTCAAATTTCGAACCCTAGATGAGAAGGGGATGCATGGAGAACAAAAAACACAAACTATAAATACAAAACTTTATTTAATCACAGCATTTGTTCAATGCCTTCCATTTGCATCACTCAAACGTTCAAAGCCCTTAACAGTAGCATGAAAGATTTCTTGATTAAGTGCAGCAACAAGAAGTGTTATAATTTTTTTTTCAATTCACGCTCACTCCGTATGCTTCCTCCATACATACTATCTTTAAGAAATTCCCATAAATAGAAGATACAAGGTTTCAAGTCTGGAAAGCGAGGAGACCAGGTCCTCGGAAAACTTCTCGAAATTATCTGATCATCTACAAACAGTGCACAAAGCACTGGTCTCGCAATATGAGGTGATGCACCATCTTGCATAAAGATAGTAGTCTCTAATCAGTCTTGTTCTTGTAAGGCACGGATGACCTTGCTGCTTAAGAAGCCAGTAACAGGCACCCGTGTTAGAACAGCTTTGAGGGCCTTGAGGCCTCTTCTCCTCAAAAAAAAAAGGGGGGGACAAAAGAAATCACAGCAAAGCCACACCACACATATAATGAAATCAGTATGCAGAGATCTTTCATGTATAACATTGGGTAATACGTGCAGTACCCCGCATGGAACGGTTTTGAGTATTACCTGCTCCATGTAGGGTAAAATGCGACTGCTCTGACCACAAAATTTTGGATGGCCATGCATTGTCAACGACTATTATGGTCAAAAAAAGGCTAATAAAGTCAGTACCTTTGTCCGGGTCTGCAGGATGCAGCTCTTGCAGAACTTAGGTCTTGTATGGGTACTACTTTACAATTGATCGCAGAGCTTTTCGTACTGCCGATCAACGATGAAACAAATCACGTGACACCTCTCGAGCACTTGTCGAAGAATATTGGGAACCGGACACTGTTTCCATTACGGCAAAAGCAACTTCTTCCAGAGGTTTGTTTGAAATAGTTCTGTTCCACTGCTCCGTTTCCGTCCCCTTCCTTACAAGTTCAGATTTAGTAATCATCTTTTTTAAATCTTGCCTCTATGTAGGTCCTTTTTGGTGGCTTTTCATATGTATTTTTTATTTCGTTCTAAAAGGTGATTTTATTAATTTTTTTGCGGTACATAATATATTTTTATGGGAGTTAAAAATTCTAATGCACAAAAATGTATCTGTTGATTTTCAAAGGTTCTAAAACAAATGCTTCACACACTTTTAAAACAACAATGATAAAAGACAATTTTAGGCGAAATTCTAACTTTTTTTAAACTAGGCGCGTTTTTTTAAGTTTTTACTTAACTCGCTCAATGGTGTTTGTCACTATGGTCAAATCGCTGCCGTCGATTTTTAAACTATTTCCTGATAAGCTACCAATCACTTAATGCAGTAAAATAGTTGGAAATAAAAGAGTAATTATTCATTGATGAATAACGATTTTTCAATTGAATAATTTAATTGGTAATGCATAATTACCAAAAATGATGAAAATTTAAAAAAGTTTTCTTAATAAAGCAAGCTTTTATTTAAAACTCTTAAAATCATTAAAATGAGATAAAAGAACAAAAATAGTTTATCATATAGTTAATGAGAACAAGAGAGTAAACGATCCTCTTTACAAATTTCATATATAATTTTGTATCACGAGTAATAACTCACCACCTAAACTAGGGGCATGGATGCCTAATTAACGAAATCTATTAACAGAATAGATTTCGTTAATTAGGCATCTAAAGTAAATAGCTTATTATATCTAAAGTAAATAGCTTATACTTTAGATAATCTAATTTCGAATTTCATTATCTAAAGTATAAGCTATTTTGTTCATAAATTTATCAAGCCGCCCCCTTTTGTTATTATTCGCGATTCGAGAAATTGTAAATGGGATTATGTAATTTCTTGTTCCTATTAAACTATATAAGTCTATTTCCTCCTTTTAGCTCATTAATTATTTTATGATTTTTAATAAAAATTATTTTATTTTTAAAAATTTAATTAAAAAAAATATTGTTATAATAAAACTTGCATTAGATATTAGAGGACGTTTTTCAACAAGCATTAATTTTAAATTTAATTTGAATTCTACATTTAATAATTTCTAAGCAGTTTCAAAAGAGCTAGCGCACGATAATCGTCCAACCAATAAAACGAGAAACAAATAATTCTATGTCTGTCAAATACTGCGCAATTTTTAGAATAAGTGACTGCCATAGAGACAGCAGAAAAGACAAATACATCGGCATCCCACTGAGCTTATAGTTGAAGGAACGTCCAGCTCTTATGCATGTCATCTAAACTTAGTTAACCGGCCATGAGCAAATGTAAAAATAGAATCAAAGTTTCTTACCTCATATTAAGGCATAATCCAAACTGTGAACACGAGAAACACAGAATAAAGAAACATAATTTATTATAAGCTATGCGGAAAAAAAATATCAAGTGGTGATACAAGCACTGTCAACTCTCCATCAGGGGAAAGCAAAAAGGTAAAGTTATTTAAACAGGAGTTTCAGTAGAATCAAGTCTATATTTCAGCTAATGGAATGAAGGTAACGTCGGATGAGCAGCTTCCTCGCTTCCGCTTAAGACTACTTCCCGCTTAAGTCTAATTCTTTTCAACAAAATTTCAGCTGTGGTCTAGGCAAACGTCTTGTGAAAATGTCTGCATACATCATTTTGCTGTTTCAGTGTTGTAATTTTAGTGTTGTAATAATTTACCTTGGATTTGTAAATCACACACATAGTGGTTATTTTACGTTTACAGTAACTGCTCCCTCTTTCTTTTCTGGAAATATTTATGCAAGATATGCTGGTCTCGAATATAAAGTTAGCTTCCTGTTGAATGTAACCTAAATCTTCCATTAGTTGTCCCGTCCATTGTGGCTCCTGCGAAGTTAAAGATAAGCGATGTATTCATCTTCTGTCGAAGATAAGGCAACACAATTTTACTCCTTGCTTGTCCACGATACTCTGCTGTTTTCTATTAGAAATATGTATCCCGATGTGGATTTTCTATTAGAGATGTCTCCTCCCCAATCAGCATCACTGTAAATTTGTAATTGATTGTAGCTCTTAAATAACGTACAACTTTAAATACACCATCCCAGTCCTATGTCGATGGATGTTCTACTTTTCTGCTAAGTATTCCAACAGAATTTGCTATGCCGGGTCTTGATACTGTTACTAAATATAAAAATTCTTCCACTGTTTTATTATATATCGGGAAAACACTTGTCTTGTTTGTTTTTGTTCTTCATAAAATTCGTAGCCATGGATGTATAGCTTACTTTCTTTTCTGGTTTCTTAATCTTCTTAGCCTGATAAATTTTACAGCTTCCATCTTTTTCTCTTTCAATTTAGATTCCTAGATACACGGATACTTCTCCAAGATTTCGAATATCGAAATGGTCTTCAACTTCTTATCGCTTATGACTAATTTGTTATCAACGTATACGATTATATAAGTTCTTGTATTTTCTTTGCTTGATGTGAAAACACATGGATCAGGCCTTCCTTGAATATATCTCTGCTTGCATAGGATTTCAGCTATTTTGTGATTTTAGTTTCTGGCTGTATTATTTTAATCCATAGATGCTTTTGTTTAATTTACAGACTTGTTTGCTTCTCACAATGAAACGTAACCTACTGGTTGCTTCATATTTATTTCTTCTTTCAGGTCTCCGTACAGAAATCTGTTTTTACGTCGAAATGGTTTACATACATGTTCTTTTGAGTTGCTATTGTCAAGATAATACACTGTATTTTACAACTGACGCAAATATTTCATCGTAGTCATGCCCAAATTTTTGGCAATATCCTTTAGCTACTAGACGACTTTCAGAGCTGATAACATTTCCTGAAGCGTCGGACGTTATTTTGTATGCACATTTATTTCCATTTACTTTTTTTTCCTTTTAGAAGATCAACGAGCTCCCATGTTTTATTTCTCCTTTTGTAGATTTCCACCACAGTTTTTTTATCTTTGGTTGGAAAAGTTTGCAGTTCTTGCCAGTCTTCAGGAATGATGATTTCTTCGTTCTTTGCCATGTATGAGAATCTGTTTGATGGGATTCTCAGTCGTGCTTATGGATCTTCTTGGTAATAATTCTTATTTCTGTTTCTTCTGTTTCGATTCCTATTTTTGGACATGATTTTCTCGTTTCACTATCTTTAAAAGGTCATTGTGATTTCTCATTCTGATCATTTATTTGACAAGGTATTGCTTCCTTTTTGTTTTCGTTGAATATTACTGTTCTTTAGATGACAACGTTGTTTTCATGTGACAGGTAAGCTCTAAATTAGTCCTCCTTCGAGGTCAGGAACGTACAGAACGTCTATGGGCTTTACTTCTATTACGTTATGTTCTTCCTTTATACGGTATAAGCATCCTTCTCCGATGCCTTCGGACTTCATTTGAGTACCATTAGCAATTGTACCGTTTTGCTTTTATCTATTTCTTGAAAAAAATTATATTATTGATCACATAACATGTGGCTTCTGAATTAAGTGAACAATCTGAATTCTTTAATATTCTGCCTTTGGTGACTTCGAATGCATAATTCTCAGTCTTCTCGAACTTCTTATTTTTATTTTTGCGTGTATCTTCGCTTAGAGTAACTTCCGATTTTTGTCTATTAACATAATTTCCTTTATTCATTTGCTTTCTATTCTTGGAAAACGAATTAATTTCGTTTCTCTCTCTATTCTCTTTTTTTTTTTTTCGTGGTTGTTGTTTAAGAATCTGCATCCTTTTCCTAAGTGTCATAACGTTTTGCAATAATTACACCTTCATTAATTGAAATGTTTGAATTTTGTCTTGAAATTAGTTTCGAAAGCAGCTGTCTCTTCTGTTCGCATGCCGTCCTTTCTTCTCAAACATTCTTTGATTAGTTTCGTTTATACTATTCCAACGTTAGTTCTTCTTCTGGGCGTGCTTCTAAAGCTGTAATATTTCCGCAGCTTTTTGGTAAACCGCTTAGTAAGACTGCTGCAATATCCTTTATTTCTTCACATATTTCTCACAGTTCATCTATGATCTAAAGTGTTTTGTTCATGTGTTCTTAGCATGTATTACTTTTTTGCTTTTAACGTATCCAGTTTTCTAAGAAGGAAAATGTCTGCTGGAGAATTGTTTTTTCCTTTCGGGAATTTTCTTTAACGTTTTCAATATTTCTTTAGCTTTGGTTTTATTCCTTATATGTAAGACCTGGTTATCTTCTTCCAGTATACTTATGGTGCTTGTTCATAGCGTTTTATCCACTCATCAGTAATTTCTTTTGCTATATCGTTTGCTGTTAAACTCTATAAATTTTCTTTTTTTTTAGAATCTTTTTTAGTTTTTATTTCTACAGTTGATAGTTGTTCTTGTTTAATTTCACAGCCAAGTACTTATTTTTGCAGCTAGTAGCCATTATTGCTTCTGTTTTTCAAATGCGCAGTACACAACTATATCGCTTTTGTTTCGTTTTTCGAAGATAGACTTGGTTTTTACGATTATCCAGATATAATTTATGACAGAATTTCTCTTCAGTTTTTGTTTTTATTCTTGATGGCGTATCTCGATATATTTTATGCATTCTAATGTACTAAGCATGTACTCAGTTTCGTAATCAAATGATGATGGAACGCGCAGTTCATTTGTTTGTCATTGAAACTCAGTTAACTGACGACAAGCAAATAGCAAAGATTAATCAAAGTTTTCTACCTTAGTAAGGGATAATCCAAACTGCGAACACGGGAAACACAGTTTAAATACAGAAACATATTTATTATGTAAGCTTTAAGGGAAAAAATATTGCACGGTGACCTATCAAAGCTTCATCATTGGAATGTAAAAGTTATGTAAGGAAAACTTTCTATAGCATCAAGTCTATATTTCAGCTAAAGGGGTGAAGGGTAATTTCGGAAAGGTTGCTTCTCCGATTCCGGTTCCAATGGCGATAACATTTATAACATACCTCGCACCTGTCAAAAGACATTAAAGATGGTGTCCGCCGAAAGTATGGCGTCAAAAACATCCCAAACGAAAACGTCACAGAGAAAAGAATGCAATGCGAAAATATCGTTGTACAAAACACCGTGGTGAAAAAAAAAGAGAAAACGTTGCAGCTTTAAAGTATTATGGTAAAAAATAAAAAGGGTCAAACACATCGCAGTTTTAATCGCATAGAAAAATCGTAGGAAAAAATAAAGCATCTTCAAATTATCGCACGACTATAACATCGCAAGCATCTGTTTTCAAGCTTCAAAAGTTTTACATGTATATTTGCATAATTATTTGCGAACTATATGATGAATGAGGAATATTTTAACCTATACGTTTTAAATTTTTGAAAAAAACTAACCATTTTTTGCTAAAAATGCAAGAAGGAAAGTTAAGCATTCGAAAATTGAAAATAAGCAGAAAATTAATGTTACGCATAACAGTTAAAGAAGTTATGTAGTTACGTTTATTCAATTAATCTCTTTATAAGTCTTTATTGGTAGTTTATTTTTAAAATTGTAGCCTAAAAAGATTAGAAAAAGGTGGACAAGTAAATGCCTGAGGTTAACTTATTAAAAATAGTTTAGTTAATTTCCTAATTATAAAATAATTTTCTTTCACTTTATTATCTGATATTATTTTTAGACTATGAGGCTATATTTTTAATGAAAAACTTCAATGCAACTTTATAAAAATATTAATAAAATAATCACCTGTAATATAGTTAGCTACATAAATTCTATTATCTGTTGTGCGTAGCATGAATTTTTCTACTCATTTTTTGTTTTTGAATGCTTAAGTTTCCTTCTTGCGTTTTCAGTAAAAAAATTATTAGTTAATTCAAAAATATGAAATATGTAGATAAAAATATTACCCATTCCTTCTAGCTCTCACCAACCATTATGCGAATATACATTTGCAACTTTTAAGGCTTGAAAAGCACATGTCTTCAATGTTATAGACATCCGATGATTTTGTTGGTACATTATTTTTAACCACGATATTTTCTGCATCGATGTTTTAAACTGCGATGTTCTTAAACCACTTTATTTTCGACGACGGTGTTTCATAGCTCAATGTTTTCATACCTCAATGTTCCTTGCTTTCTTTTCTCCCACTATGCTTTCGCCTTGCAATGTTTTCTCCGTTATGTTTACGCTTGTAATCCTAAAGATTTGAATCGGTAAAACAACAGCTTTTGGTCGTTACTTTTTTTGGCAGAATTAATTATGAAATACAAAATGTTATACTTAATACACATTCAAACTTAGTTCCTGTTATCGATTTCAGAATGTACTTTAATGCGATACTGTATGATTTTGATGTACCTCTTCATAAATGCCGAAGTGTTGCAACAAATAATAACTGGTCACAGTATTTAAAGTTCCTGTCTGCTACTATACAGTACTTACGAATTCTCAGTTTAGCACTCCAAGGAGAACAGAAAATGTTAAATGATCTCTGTAATTGTATTCAGTTCACATCGAAAATTTCACCTTTTCCAAAATGGTCTTAAGAATGAATTCTTCGATCATTTTTACTCTCTGAAAATAAAATAAGAGGAAATAAAAGAAAAGATCTTTCCATTTGAAAGAAGAAAAACTTAAGAAATATAAAGAAATGTTGGAGGAATTAATATCGGATTCTAATACTAGGTTTTTAAGACCTAAAATTTCCTAATTCTTTTAATGAACTATGCCACTAATGAAGATGGTTTTCTGAGTTCTAAAATAATACTTGTAGATCAATAAGTTCAAGAATTAAAATTTGCAGAAATCAAGAAGATCAAACAGTTGTAAATACATTATAATTCCCGGAAATATTTCTAGAGGGTTATTGCAGAATCAAAATACCCGAACTGAAAGAACACTAATTATAGATTTGGCAACAACATTCTTCCTTCAGATTTTTCTACTCACTATGATACTCGTTAAATCAAAACTTCGTATGTTACTGTCAAATCAGTATATTACGCAGCTTCTCTATGCCATGTTAGTAAGTTACTATGCATATTAATTAGTTACATATTTGATCTTTAAAATTTGAGAAAACATGTGCAGACATATAAATGCAGAGACTGAATCTTTTTAACCAACATTTTTAATAACATATTGATTACATTATATTTATGCTCTTGTATCATATATATATATATATGCAAATCATGAAAATATATAATTTTAAATTTGGTTATATTTAGCATCTTAAAAAATCTGATTGCTGCCGAGAATCTGTTGTATCTCCGAATCCTTACGTCAACGCCTACTGATAGGAAGCTCAGCTATCCCTAGTTTAAAGAGACAGATCTTTGAATTCAGTTTTGGACAATCGTAGGGGATTGAATCCAAGACAAAGGACTTGAATTCGTATTAGTGGGTCCATGTACCGGATATGAAACGTTTATGCTTGAAGAAATAGGAAGAAGTCTGAGCTGCTTTAAAAACCGAAGACATGATTATATTGCAAGTTTGTTTCAGCTACTTAAGTCTGCAGTAATGAAGCTTGAATGGGAAGAAACTTTAATTTAGCTTAGATTTTTAACAACGCTCTATCGATTTCGATGGCGATTAGAAAAAAAGTGTCTCTTTTTCAGGAGAATTTTTTTAAATTATAAAAATGACACCGGAGGTGCTAGCATCACATTTGTGTGAGTATCACTTTTTTAATGCTGCCACTAAATGTTATCGTTATGCATTATTTACAAAAATAATATAGCGAATATGATAAAATATAGCAACACAACTAAATGGATATTGTCCTGAAATGCTACTGCCATGTTATTATTTTTAAAGAAATAATATAGTGAATATAAAAAAAAAATTATGGCAACATTTTAACACTTTATACCTGATATCTTTAGAATTAACGATAAAATATGTTTAATTTTAGTGTTACAGTCTGTTGACATTTGGCAAAGTTTAGGATACTTAATTTTCTTTAAAATTTAATCTACCTCTTACGAGCTGATTTAAAGTAATAAACGCAGGTCTGTATTTTCCATCCATTGTTATCCGGATACTTGAAATTATATTAGTTGGATTTATTAAAAAAATTACAGTTTTTTTAATTTTTGTAGTAAATATTTTAGGTGGTTTGCCGCGGCAACAGTCAGTTATTTTAAAAGTAAGAAAGAGAACGAAACTGATTAAACACAAAAGTAAGGTCCGTTAGACCATCTGGGCTCAAAAATATATGGTGACACTTAACACTGTATCCGGAATTCTAAGGATATTCTGTTTTTAAAAGCTCTGTAGCTTTGCTGTTGAATTTTATGCGGCGTAATTGAGAAGAAATTTATGTTTAAAATAAAATTAAAAAGGCAAAAAAAAAAAAAAAAAAAAAAAAAATATGTCAGCAGGAGCGAGTGCAAAAGAAGATAAACTGCGAGCTCTAAATTACATTAAAAAACCCTCTAGTGCGAAGGTAAAATATAAATTCTTTCATTCTCTCTCTTTTTCCCAAATATTTCATATCGAAAGCAATCTTTGAATATATTACCTTCGTCACAGTGGTATCGAAGTGCACTAATACAGGCATTTCGTTAGAAAATGCATGGACGAGAACATAATTCGACTGAACGGAGCTCAGATTTTGTTCTTGAAGAACAGGAGACTATATCTGATTGCCTTCGAAATTGATAAAGTTTTAATCAAAATCTACGCCATATTTTTTTGGCGCGATTGTAACTCATACAGATTTTGTTCGTTATTATTTTTGCAGACTTTTCTTGTTTCTCATCCAGCTCAATAATTTAATTTGAGCTTTATAATACGCAGCTTCGTAACAAAAAAATAAAAACTATAATTTTGTTGTTATTATTATACTTATTTTATAAATTTATTGCTTGAATTATTTCATTTTGAAGAGCGATAAGAGAACAGCTTATCTAGCAATGTCAAAAAGGCTTTAGTCTTAAGAATGCTTAGATGTTTTCAGTAAATAAAATTTTAAGCGAATAAATAATTTAACAGTATTCATTCAAATGGAAGGACTAATGAAATCAATTTTATGATTAAAACAATACTTATGATTAAAATAAAAGCTTTGATTCGATCTACAAAATTTCATCCTTAAAAGGTTTCCGACAGAACAATTTCATAGGGTAAGATTTCTAAATTAATTTAATTTTCATAAGCAACGTAAAGAAATCGAAACTACTTTAAAAAACATATCTTTTCATACTATTTTGTTACATAATTTAATCATTGTTTCTTATTATTCTTTTCGGAGGATATTTCTAACCTTTTGAATAAACTTCATGAAAAGAAACTGTAGGAACCGTTTGAATAAAAAGAAATGAAAGATAGTAGTCCCACAATGGATATCGATCACAAAATGTCTGGCTCAGTTGATATGCAATGAATGCAATAAAGATTCGTGGACGTTTATTAAAGTAGAATAGAAGGGAAAGGGTAGCCACATAACCACATGCTTCTATTCTCAGTTAGTTGACCTCAGTTCATGAAACCGAAGCGAGCATGCTAAATATTTTTTTTAAAAGACAGCAGAAATAAATGAGAGGAAAACTTTGAACTTGTGACACGATTTAAAGACACTGCTCTGTTCTTAAAACTATGCTTCCACCAAGCCCATCGGTTTGGAGTGAAAAAGAAACTATCGTAGATATTTTCGTGCAACCAGCAAAGCATTAAGACGGCATTTTGTGTATATCTTTTTTTCAGAAGCTTTCTTTGGAAAAGTTCCAAAACAAATCTTAGTTATGGCTCTTTATCTTGACACTATTGTTCTCTTTTTTATAAGCATTCTGTGCTGTCTCTTACTTTAGACAAGAAAGCTTTTTATTCAGTAGTGTACATATGTGGGCTTGAACGAACCGTTTGTGTGCGACGAATTACTGTGTGAAACCTGGGAACGACGAGTTTGACTTTACCATAAATAACATAAATTCATAGTTTCTCCTCAGAAAAGGAATTAATGAACGTGAAGCCATCTCCCTGTCTCCAATGTCAAAGCCATCTCCAGGTTCTTAAAGATTCATGTTTCATGAACGGAATTCTCCATATTTATACTAATTGAATAACCATAATGTAAAATTGAAAGAATGGTGTGTTTGTGTCGATTAAAAGTTTTATTTATTTTCTAAATGATAACTTAGTAGTTTGGCAAATGTCGCTGAATATTCAATCTTAGTTATCTAAAATATATATATATATATATTCACGAATGATTTTTCGCACGCCGTTACAACTTACCCCATAAATTCGCACTGATATGCCAATAAATAGATGACAGTTAGAACTAAGTGCCATCTATTTATTGGCATATGCCATAAAGCATTGATTGCATATAATTCTCATATTCTTTCGCATTTGTTTTTCATTTAATCCACTAATATTGAAAGCATTCCATCGTTAAAATTTCGTCACAAAAAATTATTTATATATTTATTTCCCCAAAACGTGTAGAGTTCTTCACTTTGTAAATTCTAAGTTACTGTTGGAAGTGAAGAATCTTAAGAACTGATAAACTAATAATCGCTTAAGTTCGTGCGACAGGAAACAAAAATATAGAAGAGTAAACTAATCATTTATCATTCCAACTAAAGTTTAACAAAACTCCGTCTTGAAGTGTACAGTAAAGCCGACACTTCGGCTTGAACTTAAGATACTAACAATTAAACTAAACTAATCTAAACTAAAGAGGTATAGCCAAAGCTATCAAAATTCTAACAGAGTTGGCCCCTTAACGTTAATAGACTGCGAAGCTATCAAGGGCCTAAAGTACGGCCGAATGTGATAACAGCTTACGAGAAAGTAGCCTAAAAAGGTGGACGCGGGCAGCCAAAATACCTGGTATCTCTCTCCCTAAAACCGAAGACATATCATCTCTCCCTGTACCGCTCTCCCTCATTATATATTCAGACGTGATTCTAAAAACTACGTTCTGGCCGGAGATTTAAGTTGAAGTTAAGAATCGATAGGAAAGGAACTTTAACTCGAAATTTAACTGTTAATAAAATTAACATAATCCTTACAAATGTTCTACATTAAATGCTATAAATTAAACAAATTCTGAATATTTCAGTTTTAGATTAAAATACTTTAAGTATTATAATGATAGATATTCTGTATTCACTCAGCCAAAGGTAAACGAAGGTCTCTATTCTCTAAAACTTTGCGCTTAATAAACTTACAAATAAAAATGCAGTTTATTCATTACAATAGATAGCTTATAAACATTTTCTTTCAAAGATGTTTTTCGGATTCAAACAAACATAGAGAATTTGCCATGGAAATATTTTATTGATTTGTTCAGAAAGTAATTTCGTTTTTTTCCCACAGAGGACTTAATAGTATTTTTTCACAGCCAACTTAACACTTAAGCCGCATAATCACTGCATATTTTTGACAGCCGATACAGCAAGGCTTGTTTGTCAAAAAGTTCTATTGATTCTCAGCGGTACTAGTTTTTTGATTATCTGATGTGTATAGAGAAGTTGTGTTGACAGAACGTCAGTGCCAAAACTGGTTTGCAAAATTTCGATTCGGCAATTTTGATCTTGATGATGCACCACGTTCTGGAAGGCTAGTTGAAGCTAAAGAAGAGCTTAAGAACATGGGAAACCCATATGTCGAGTTCTGAGATGAAACCTAAGCATTCCAAATGATCATGAACTGTCGAATTCGATAAATTTAATCTCTTAACGATCTCACGAGTTGGTATTGCGCCGTTTTACATTAATTAATGCCTTCTTGTGTCTTCATCAGCTGCAGCTGGCCTTCCAGAACGTGGTGCCCCTTAGAGATCAAAATTGCCAGATCGAAATTTTTCAAACAAGTTTTGGCACTGGCGTTCTGTCAACACAACTTTTCTATACATCATTGGATAATTTTTTTACTTTTTCGATAACAAAAAAAGTAAAATATGCCGAAAATGCTGCTTTTCACTTTTCATATTCGAAAGGGCACCAACTAAAATTTACTGCATATAATCGTTCAAACTTCTCCACAAACAAGGCTTTCTACATCAGCTGTCAAAATATATAATAATTATGCGGTTTAAATGTGAAGTTGGCTGTGAAAAAACACAATTAAGCCTCTGTTGTGAAAAAACAAAATTACTTTCCGAAGAATTCAACAATATAGAATGCAAGATTAAAATTTCACAGAAAGAATTAAGAAGAGATAATTTTATCTACTTAACATGAAATAAAATCATGTATCATAATAAATTGGTGAAGAATTTTGGGCTTTATTTTCTAAAAATTTGTAAGAAGAACTCTGAGCATAATTACGCTTATTATAATGTTTACATAATAGCACTTCAAGGTTAATGTAAAAATACTTACGGAAAAATAAAACAATGCACAATGGAGTGCATAATATTGATACACAAAGTGCATAATATTGATAAAAATTATGCATTTAGTGGCTGTTCTAAGTAATGAAATTTAATACTTTGTCAAAATTCTTGTTATTTACGTAAAGTTTTCGGTTATTATTTATATGCAACATTCTCCTTTCTATTTATTTATTAAAAAATCATGTAAACTTGGGTAAAATTTACTTTGGTGAAATCACCAATACAAACAATGAATGAAATGAAATGTCCTGGTCAATGAAACTGTGAGACGATGCTTTATGTGTAGAAACTACACAGTAAACTCACTAACTTTAGATAAAAATTTAATATAGACACTAAATAATTGGCTACTATTATAAAAATACCAAAGAAAGTATAAATTTGAGTTTATGACGCCTTTCATGCGTGTGATCATATCAAAATTATTACTCTGGTGGAAATTTAACAGTTTAACAATCGATGTTTCATTAGTATTGCTCTTTTCTTACCCCTTTCTGGAACGCTAAACCATGCCTTATCAACGTGATCTACTAGGTTTGAAAGCTGATCAAACTCATTCAACAGGCTATTGGCGATGCTATTTTCTTTTCTCTATATTTCAACGGCTCATCAACAACCTGGAATTCACAAACTATGATGCCAGGTTTTTATTTTTAAATTTTAAGATGTTTTTTGCAGAACTGTAGTTAAAATCAAGTTTAAATAATCAACGTACAGCTAAACAGTTTTGAATTACGGAACACAGAGATCTGGATGCTGAGAAATGGGGATCTATTGTGGTAACAGATAACGTGTAATGAATAATTTGTTATCTAGTGGGAGACGAAAACACACAGAGGCTTCTCCTTGTGGCGGTGTTTGAGTACTCGTCTAGTCTTTCTAGCCTCCGAAGCTAGCGCAATAAATGCCTTTACTAATCTACAGATTTATGATTAAGCAACTAGTGATCAAACCATTACTTTACCTCTTAGGGCAGAATATACCAAGAGGTCGACTATTTAGGTGCAAAGTTCAACGCCCATCTTACCTTGACTTTGCCCATTGAATATAGTATCTTCATGATGCTTATGCATTTTCTTAGTAGTAATTTTTCCCTGGATTTTCGAAGATGAAAAAAACAATTGGATAAATTTTATACGTATTCACTCGCCCTCTCCAACATGGAGCATTACCTGTATGAAACACATTAATAACTGCAGATCTGCTGAAATAAAATTTTTCTCAGCCTCATCGGAGTACGACAATACATTGAGAATATGTTCTTTTATGGATTAGACATCTTCAGTCTTGGAATCCTGCCTGAAGATTTGCTTCAACAGTGTAATCTTGCCTACTGTTCAGAAATCAAACACTCACTCTTTGATTTCTGAAATTTGCTAATGCATCAAACCATGCATCGTCTTTGCCCACGAATAAACTGGTCTTGTATCGCTTAACAGTAAGCACTCTAAACAACTTTTCATATTTGTTTCCAAAATCAAATGCTTTTTCGGTAGCTAGCTACTCTTTCTTTTATTCCTTTATGAGCTAAATTTTCTACCATATTTCAGTGACAGCAGTCTGTCTGATAAGGCCAAGTCTGCAACTAATTGTGAGTTCAAGTAAAGACGCTATTTCTCGGTGTCATAATGTAATAATCATAGCATCGCACTATATTATTTCTCATTCATAATAAGGGTTACAAATATTAAAAATGCGGAAGCAAACGGATTGGCTCTGAAATCAAATTTCTAAAGTGAAGAGCAAAGGAACTGCAAAGTAGTACGTAACATAAACTCATTTTCAGATTTTTACCTCATTTACTCCTGAAGAAGAGTGTCTTGCAGATATGATTCGCAGTTTATTTTTAAAACCTGAATTTCAAAACTGAAGTTCTGTGTAACGTAACGTTCCTATGTGTCATGTGAGTATGAATCAGATTCTCTTGAAACAAAGACAAGACGGCATCTATTTCCTTAGATAAATTAGCTTTAGTGTTTCTTGCAGTAATCAAATAATAAAAAGTAATTCGGAATCTATAAAAATTTCTCATGCCTCTTATGAAAAGCTTTTGGAATAAACATAGCTTACTAAATTTGGTACCCCAGAGTATATTCCCAGAGTTCGAAGTATAATTAATTCGAGCAAAGGAAAAAAAGCATTTTTATCAAAATTCTACATCAAAAATTCAACACAGCCTCACTTTAGTAATAGGAAGAGAAGCAAGTATAAAGATGATGTCTTCCTGAAAATTTCAAATTTTTATTGCATCCAAACTTTCTGGTACCAAAAGCTAAACAGTTATCTACTTATGTCTTTCTTAATTCCCAGGATTATATGAAAAACAGATGACAAAGCAAGTTTATTAGTCTAAACTAAAAAGTCATCCTTATGTTGTAGTTTTGAAGTACTTGTTTGAAATATTTGTAAGGATGCATTAACTTTTTCATATTTAAGGCATCATTTATCTTAATATAAGAAATGTATATCATTAATTGTCGGGTTGCAAATGAATGAACTGAAAACTTCCTGAAAAATCAGTGCAGAATTATTGCAACTGAAAGAATTTAAGAAACCTCAATTTTTACTGCAGACAGCGATATGGATTTTGGAGTTTAAGTGTTTTCTTCACAAACCAATATATTTCATAACTGGCATAGATATTAAATCCTTGTTTCAATATTTACTGTAAAAAGAAAGTACAGTATCAAATATTAGATTTCAAATTATTCTTTTGAACCTAAAATTACTGGGAACGAAATTAAGTTTCCCTATTACTCCCTATTAGTTAAGAATGCTCTATCACTAGACATTATTTCTGGCCAACGAAAAAATTAAGGCGAGTCCATTTTATGACTTCTTTTGTTGGATACCAGTACAGTATGAGTACAGCTCAGTAAATATAAAACTGCAATGTATTGTAAAATTTTTCAGACTGAAACTCACTGTCAGCGTGGTATTGAAACAAATTCCATATATCGTCTACTAATTAAAAATAATAGTTAAAAGGATGAGCAGACGTTCCTCAAAGGAATTACTAAAAAGAAATCAGCCTTCCTTTTGCACATTTGGCACAAATCTAAAGATTGTAATAAAGACACTCTTTCAAACATGCAAATTGTATAATTAATTTTTTTACGAAGCAATTCATTATGCGTTATAATTTTATTAATCTTAATTATCAATTATGCTTTTTAAGCAGTTTGAAGATCTCAATTTAACTTCAACTTCATAAAGTAACCCATAATTTCTGAATATCTACATTCAACGGTTGTTTTACACACCATCTAGAAAATTTTCTAAAACATATTTTTTTTTTAGCAAATACTCTTTTTTTTAGGCAGTTAACGAAAATTTGATCATGAAATAGTTCACAGCTGGAAAAAGAAACAAAATAATAGAATTCAATTTGAATCTAGACGATCAGCCTTCTTCACAAAAAAACATACTAATTAATATTTCAGGGTCAGAATTTCTTCGGCATTTCGAAATTCAGGATATATGAATCACTTGTGCTTAGTTCAGTATGTCTGAAGCAATGCAGTAACACGAAGACGAATGCAACAAGCGCTATGAAAATTTGCACCAAAAAAGTTTTCGAGGAGTCGGAATTAGAGAATACCTAAATCACACTATCATTCAAAATTTAAAAAAACTAAATAATTTTTTCCTATCTTCTTTTGATGAATGTGTAGTTATAAAAGTAATTTAGATATTAATAAAAAAAGCTTCAAGCTTAATTTCTTTTCACGTTGAACTCAGACATGTATTTCCAACAACAAAGTTTCTCAAAATAAGGTAGATCCTTTTATGAAAACAATTTCAACACTCCAAGTAGGAAAGTTGTGTGTAAATGTAAAATTTAGCATTCTGTGTGGTCTGCATAAAACAAAAATTCTGAAACACATACAGATCTAAAAGTTTAATAGTTTCAAAGATCCGTCTACAAATTTACTGAGCAGTGCTCCACTATGGAACTATACGTACCTAAGATTAATATACACAGAAATAAAGCTTGTAAACACAGTTTTAGAACAATTGTTATATATTTATATATGTATGTAAGTATGCACGGGCGTGTGTGCACATATGACCACACGCGCTTACATATTTATATTATATTCGGCACACGCGGCGATATTTTTTCAAGATAGGCAGTGAAGCAGTGTCAAAGGTCATTAGCATGCTAACTGTGGAAAAAGTGACTCGAAGTTAAAATTAATAATAATGAAAACACTTTTGTAAAATTGCCTTCTAATTAACTCTTTGGAATCAAATATCCTTTTTAAAGCTAAAACAAATTACTAATAATATATATTTATTGATTGATTTTTATTTGAAAATAAATTCCGTTCGTCTTTGCTTTATATTAACAAACGAATCGCAAGGATAAGAAAGGGCCTGATGAGTCATTGTTTCAAAGTTTGAGAAGATTATAAACGACTCAGGCTGCTTTACACTTATCGCTTGATCTATGCGTGTTTCTCAAGCAGTTTTGAGAAGAATCTATCTTTGCAGCAAAAATATACGAAATACAATTAAAAAAATAACGAATCATGCCAGTTTTAATCACATCTGTTGAAATGCATTTGCTACTATACAATGAAACCTTCGAACCGATGAAAATTATTTTGAATTCGAAACAAATTAACAGAAAATAAAAAAGGAAAACTTCAGGAATTAATTATGATACTTAGGGCAGTAGAAGAAAGCCCACATTTAACTACAAATATGGGAACATGCCCTTGAAAATAAAGAGTATGATCACATCCTATTTTTGGACAAAGAAACACTGACATCATTTAAGGGCAACAAGCATATATTCATTTATATCTTCAATTCGATTTATCTATTTTTTTGAAAAAATGGCTTTCGAGACACATCCGTCACAGTTATTGTTTGTATCGCACGACTTACAGATTTCAAAGAGCATCCAAATTTCTTTTTTTTTAATGCAAGAAATTAAATATGAATTGTTTTTTGAAAGGTGTGCAGTTGTGGCTTAAAAAAAAACTAACACATCTAAAAGAACAATATTTTTTAAAACCAGAGTAGACAGTGTCTGCTGGTCTAAATTTGCCACATAGCCCTTATCATTATATGCATGAGATACTTTAAAAAATTGCGTGAAATTGCGTGCATTAAAGAAATAATGAAATAAAATAGTAGTTTAGATTATAAAATTTTTATTCCATAAAGTTGCTCTGTAAAAATGTACGAAATTTAAAATTTTATAGGATCCCTTTAAAAAGAAAGAAAACCGAGTCAATTCTTCTTTACTCTGCTGAAGACCTGATTCGGTGAGGGGCTGGATTGTAATTTGAAAAACTGACGCTACAAAAAGTCACTAAATTATATGACCTAAACTCATTTTCGCTAGCAGTAAAGTCAATTTTCTACCAATTCTGATTTATAGCTCTATTTATATATTTATGCTCTTCTGACTTAAAAGTCAACTCTTAGAAATTTCAATTCTGCTGAAACTTAAACACATAATTAATTTCCTGTAGCATTGTTCGCTTATAGTCGTGATCTTCATGAAGTGAAGATCCTGTCAGTGAAAAACATAATGCCGGTTTCGGTCCGATATCGTAAATGTGAAGTCCATTTACTGAATTTGTTTATAAACGTTTGGGTTGAAAAATATTTTTCATATATTGTCTATTTAATTAATGTAAGCTCTCAGAAAACAAGCTTTATAAACTTTTTTCTTCTTTTAGGCTTTCTGGAGACCTTTTAATTAGCTTTCTACATAAATATAACGAATGAGCTGATGATCGAACAACTAACGATTTACAATAACTTAAGCATAGAATGAAAATCTCTCTATTAAAAAAATTGGGAAAGGGTTCTAAAGATAAAAATGATTATCATCAATATTTTACCTATGGTCAAGTATTTAATTAATTCATAAACATGCCACACAGGTTTAATTAAGTTTCAATATTTCTTTCTGAAACATTGTTCATTTACAAGGAACAACAAATAATTTTTCTCAGAATTTATTTTAAACAGAAGTGTCTGTAACCATCATGTTTTATATCACCAAAATATGAAAATAAAAGACTACATAAATTAGTTAAGAAAATGAAATTAGGTATGTTTCATGTAAACCAGAAGAGCATGTGATAGAAATAATTTCTCATTTAGGTTGAATTTAATTATTATGAACATATATAAAATTAAGCAATAAAAGTAGAAACATACCTAAATGTAACAAGAAAAATCTTAACATCAAACATTCATATTTATAAGATGATGACTAACTAGCCAATATATTTTATGGTAGCATTTTTTAAATGCATAAATTATGCAATGTTTGAAACTACAAATACCAAAAGAAAAATAATAAAACTGCAATTTCCAATTAATGAAAAAAAAATATTTATTGCATTTTCATATTTTTTATTGTACGATTATTTGACGTAAAAATTTGTTCTGTTAAATCCTTCGCATAATTGTTTAGATGAATAATTGCAAATATATTTAGAAACTTCACGATAATATTAAATAAATCACAACTGGAAGACTCATAAAACATTGTTGCCAGTAAAAAACGTTAGGTGCTGGTTTTGAGACATTTGAAAATGTATTGCGTATTGTCTTGCTAAAGTGTTTAAAAAATTTTAACAGTCATAGATTTCCACATTTAACTCTAAATCTGGTGCTTCTGAAGACCACCTCATTTTATTATATTTAGAAAATGCACTTTTAGATTCTAATGCCTATAATAGCAGGAGATTATCAGCATCCCGTCATTTGGTCAGTACTTTACCTAAAATCAGTAATATTTCTTTCCAGATTGTACATAGAAACTTTGAATAATATGGCCAGTTACTTATTGTTCATATATTACAAAAATAACAGCTGCAACAGTTTACAAAAATAACAGCTACCAGTAGTCCCCAATACTTAACATAAATTCTAAAAACGTGAAACAATAATTAAAGGCTAATTTTGACGTTTCTGAAAATGCATTTGAAATTTTTTGATAAAATCAACAGGTTATCTAAACTCAGTTGCTTTTTACATGCACAATACGTGTATGAAAAAGCTATGTACATTATAACCTTTTATGTATCTCTTTCTTTTAAAATCTGTTGTGCATTTAAATACACAATTGAATTCACCGAATAGTCGTTTGATTATAATTTTTACTAACAACCCTGAATCTATTATTTATGCATTTTTCATTCGAAGAATTTTATTCACTCTTCAAAAATGTCCTATGTAATCACATGAATTACATTCCCAGGCACCTAATGAAACAAACTAGATTAAGATTCCAAACGATCGGTTTGAAACTTACTTGTTAATACCCATGCATGAAAAAAATTAACTTGAAATAAAACTTTTTGACAACAGAATTGTTAGTTTCATTTATTTATTTATTTATTTATTATATGTTTATCTGTATGTGTCATCGTTCTAAAAACTAATAAACACTAATATCATCTTTTGCTCTAACATAACTAGATTTTCAATTAATCACACGACAGTGATCGATCATTAATAAAGTACATTGTTAAGTTTTAATTTTGTCAAAGTAGTACACTGACAGAATTAAAACATTACAAGAACATATGAACACTGCGTAGTCAGTTTTAAATGACGATTAAACAGCAGTTTAATACCTTTCTTATTCCTATACGATGGATGAGAATGTTTAGAGAACATGATAAAACATTTATTGTGCGAAGACTACAACTAGTAAGCTATAGCAAAACCTCCCCGATAAGACAGTAAATATAACAAGCTGTTCCCAGTTCTTGAAAGCTAATTTAGAGTTCAAATCTTAAGTATTCTTTATAGTGACCACCGAAAGGATGAAAAGAAAGAATGACTCATTCCAGCGCTATTTGATTGTCGCGCCCTTCTATTTACAAACGTCACGATAAGATCTTTCAAATAAAGATGCAGTGTAATGACCAGTATCCCGTAGGCAATTGCTTGGCTGGGTTTGGTATGATGTTAATAGGACGTGGGTCTTCCTTTCGCCGTTATCATAATCTCTATTTTCCGAGAAAAAACTTTACTAAATTTCAATAGATGTCTGAGTCTATCTCCTTATGAAGTATAGCAAACAGCTCTGTGGCGGTTTGATCTGTCTTTCAAACAGCATTCATCCCAGAGATGCCCAGTTTTAATGAATCTTCGGGTGGCTTTAGAGCGGCCAGTCGAGTTTATACAGTGTTGTTTCCTCAAATCAGTATGTTATGGCTTTTGTTTTTTTTTTAATAAGTGAACTTCAATTTTGAAAATGATAACGGCTATTTCAAATTATAGCTGTAGGATAGGTAGCCCAGAATAGTCTAGTATTGCTTCATAGGCTTCGGCAGTGATGATCCTAGCCATAAAAGACTGGAATTAAAAAAAGAAAAAAAGAGAGAGAGAAGAGAGAGACCCAACCAATGGGAAGGGGAATAAAGGCCAGCAATATAACTCCTCCTCCACCCCATTTCAAACTGAAAACACTGCACTGTGATACGGAATACTCATGTGGCATTCATCGTGTCCATATACAAAGGGTGTTTGCACATTTTTAGAACGACTTCTTGGCCGGTTCAATTAATGTTTAAAATGTAAAATATATTTTTTTAAATGTTCGGTCTGATAGTTGTTTTTTTTTTTCCGGACTGTAAGTCTGCATTGCGATTTCCATGACAGAAGGGTTTTTTGCAAAATTTCCAGAACTATTGATTTCCATTCCTTTCCCAATACTTTCCTCAATCCATCAATTGTGGTGGGTTTGCACATAGAAAGAGCTGTTTTCAAGTGACCAGAAGCATAGCATCCATACGCCAAGGGACTTCTGAGGAATACATTAGAAAGCAATATGCAGTCTTCATTTCTTGAAGGAATGCAGTGGTGTTTTTCCAAGAATGACTTTGTTTTGATGAAGTTTCACTCTTTGAAATTCACAAGGGATAAAGAAATGAAATTTCTTCTGTAAATATCACACATAAAACTTTCTCTTGCTAGTACACCGAGTTGATGTTAAATTTTGTTTCACATTCTTCTTGTTCTTGATTTGCCATTGTAAGAGTGTCCTGCCACAGTCATAAACCCCTCATTGAAACTTGCATTGACGAAATCAGATTGTATATTTTTCTTTTAGTTTTCAATAACAAATAGACTTTTTTTATTGCAATCATTTAGCTAAATCCTTGCATCATCAAGGGTCACAAAGTATTTCCATTTATCTATAGGCTAAATAGTTTTTATACAGAGTTCTACGAACTGTTCTGCGTTGAGCCACATGCTTCTCCAAAAGCTGGTGAACATTACGTTTTTTTTATCTTTTTTAAACTGCAAATTTCCGTTTATTATTTTACTGTATTTATTTTTATTACAGATATATTTAAAAACTTTGCAAATGATTTCTGCGTCGGCGGATTTTCTCTTGTTAGCAATGATTTAACTTTAGAAACAGGACGCACCTTTTTCGGGTATTCCTTTGGAGTCTTCTTTCCATGTGGAAGTAATGATTGACAGTTTTTTTTTTCTTTTAGATTTATAATATTGATTATTTAGCATTTAGAAACTTTAATACCATGCATTTCACACCACTTTTGAATTATTGAACAAGCATAGTTCTCTTCGGGAAAAGCATATTCTTCAATCCACAGCTTGTTTTATAGAGTATTTTCTTCCTCCTTTCAGCATGCTTTCGTGGTGAAACGGTAGCACACTCGGCACGTATTCGAGAGGTTCAGGTTCGAGTCCCGGCGAGGACATTGCACATTTTTCACCTCTCCTGCTGCAAAAAAAAACCTGATGATTCTACAGTTTATATGCGACACTTTGAAAGAACAATAAATTTAAAAATAGCAGATCATACTTCTTTCAAATAATGAGTTATTACCAAAAATTTTTATTCCAAAACATTTGCTTTTTTTAAAGTCTATCAAAATCTTTATAAAAATGCTAAAACACCATCAGTACAACATGTGACGAAATTCTTCACTCCACTTGATACTACTACCATTATTCCATAAGTGATATGTTTTACACCACTATAATTGGTGATCGACTTTAAATTTAGCAATTATTGGCTTAGCTGCAGTTTTTGGACGGAATCTAAAATCATCTCTACGAGTGATACAAGTACTGCCATGATTTCCAGGAACCAGCTGAAAGTCTTTAACAATGTTTTTTTTAATGAAGCTTGGTTATTTGACTCATCATATGTCGGAGATATGGACGGTGTTCATCTGTCATTTTTTTCGGCTTCTTTGACCAGGACTGTAGTTTTACAACTCCTTTAAATTTCTCTTTTATCCCTACATCTCTCACAGTTGCACCTGATACATGAAACGTAATAAAAATCTTACAGATGGAATGACCAGATCGGGAAGTTTCGATAATCATGCTCATTTTAACCTCACCCAAGTTTCATCAGACGTTTACTTAGAGAACTGGAGTTAGTACATATTCCTACAGAATGCTCCACAACACCTTTTAGACTCACCACAAGCATTAACGACGAATAAGAAACCTTTTTTTTCTTTCAGGGATATCCAATCATTAATGGCCACATAGTGCATCTAGGGTAATTTGAATCATGTGAGGATGAGGCATTTTCGTTTTATTTGAAAAATTCATATATGAAATATATTTTTTCTCCTTGATACTTTTTTTCTACAGGGTCCGATAAAATTCCTAGTTTCGTGCATTTCTTAAACCAAAATTGTTGACAAACCAAATTGCTGTAATTTAAAATCCCACCTTATTTGAGTCTAAACAAATAGAACTTAGATATGAAATTTTTACACAATATGCGTATATACGAATATACTACAAGATAATCTAAATATTGCTGGAAGAGAAGGCAACGACAAGACCACAGAACCAGTCTTGATGAAGTAGTAAATAGAAAATGTACGTGATATACAAATAAAAAATTTAATATTTAAAAACAATTATAGGTTTGATGCTATCTATCATGCACCGTTTCATCGGGCAGGGGAAGGCTATACGGAAGGATATTTTAATTGAATTCTAATTACATTTCTGACTGCACAATGAAAGTCTTAATCAAATTTGGAATACTTAACAAAATGAAACAGAATGTTAAGCGATAGGTAATAAAGTTCAGTTTGCAAGATTTTCTACTGTACAACCCACCAAAATCTAACGATATAAAAGCGGTTGACTGTATTCAGTGCCCCCCCCCAACCCAGTAACAAGCCGCAAAGAAGACAAATTCAAACTCATAGTTAGACAATTCAAAGTAGACAATTTCATGCATAAATTTTATTTAATTTTTTGTATGCCCATAACATATTTTTTTCTTCTTTTACTATTTGCTTGACGAGAATAAGTTCTTGAGTCATATATTTATGATTTTATTCCAACAATACAGGATTCTCTAGTGGTATGCATTTATTTGCATAATTTTGCATTATTATAGTGGCCACATATATACATTTGTGTGTGTTTGTGTGCAGTTGATGATCAGTTGATGGCGTAGATAGAGAAATATTGATTGCGTAGATATTGATCCATAATAAACAGCAAATTTGGCAGCCGAGACATTAAATATTCATTTTATTTGAATATGCATTTGCGGTCACAAGTATAATCGACACTCGTGCCTATTTAAATCATTTTCATTTTTGACAGCTTTGCGGTAAGAAGAGAAGCAGCAAGTCTCAAGCTTCACTGAGGAAAGTGCGTAGTTATTCAATATTGCAGCTTATTCAGAGAAAGTTTTCGGTTCTCGAAATTTTGAGTTCCGAATTAACTACATCATCATCGTTATGTAAAAGTCATATCATATGGATTAATCTGAAAATGACGCAGCCCAGAAAACTTATTACAATTTTTAGAACAGACAGGGAAAATACCCAAATTAAAATGAAAATTAAAGGGCTATTGTTATTTTGATTTATATACTTTTTATCTTACACACACACATAATATATATATAAGGTTAAGAACAAATTAAATGGAAAAAATAACATCAATAATTAATTAAATAAATAAATAATTGAGCTAAAAGGATTGAATTTTAAGTAATTATAATAAGAAATTATTAAAAATTATTTAAAAACGTTTTTAGAAAGGTAATTTTATCCTAGGAAAAATTGTTTATGGTATTAATGCTATATGGATATCGGGAGTGATAATGCGAAGTTAGTGAATATTATTACACATTAGATTAAATATTAAGGTAGGAAAATTTATATATAAGATGATTCAGAGCTTCAGAATTCATTTGGCAAATTTCATAGTTTGGTAAAGGATAAAACAACAAACATGTTTTGTATATAAATGAACAGCACAAGTGACAGATTTAGGCACAAGAAATAAGGCATGGAAAGAAATATAAATTGTTTATTACAGCATCATTGAATATAGATCATGCATATGACGTTATGGTATGAAATGCTAATATAATCGAATAGTTCTCGTGCCTAAGCATGCTTGTATTTGAACAGCCGCTTTTTTTAACTCAATCATTTTAACATGATTAAATTAACAAAGTCTATGGTGACAATGATTCTCAGTTCTTTTTTGACGCAGTTTACGAGCATTTAAATAAATGGACATATACATAATGCCCAGCAGCATCTGGATAGTCACTAGATAGTTACTTTCATTTGCAACTGATACTTTGCTGTCCTTTTAACAGATTTGTCGCTAATCAAACGCATCTGGTTCTGCTTCGACTTACAGTGAGCAATGTAATTGGAAATATTCTAGTTGGATCAAAAACTCAGCAGTCGCATTAGTAGGCCTAAGAAATTAACTGATCTTGATACAGGAATTCAGAAGTATACCGTTAAACCATTAGAGAGCAACAATTGCAAATGACATTTGTAGTTTCTTAGGAAAGGAGGCCCGTTAAAGCACTACATATTAAGAGATGCCGACACTTGATTTTGATGTTCTTCTCAGAAGCTACTGGTCACATTTGCCGATGTCCGACATCACTTCTGAAGATGCAAATAACACCACCACTGGACTCTGAATTCAATTAAGAGCAAACTTTACAGCGAAGAGTCACGAAATACAATCAGACATTCCTGTAGAAGTGTCTGGACCTGACTGATCCCTGTTCAGGGGCATGTACAGAAATATGATATATCTATAGTGAAGTTTGAAGAAGGTTACGTTATGGCATGGGTTTGTTTTCCTTTGTTTGAAAAGATAGGTTAGATAAGGCTAACTGAATATGGCAAAGAGCACCATGGCTACCTGACTAGGGAGTAGGATGTCTTCCTGAAGGACTTTCTAGGGGAAACTAGTTCATATTCATGTTACACTCGGGAAAAACTACGAAAACCAACCATTCAGCCAGACCGTACCGCTGAGATGGAATCCCAGTCGAACTTCCAATATTCACTGGTCTTAACCCTTTCACTACCAATATACCCAATCCGTGGGACATATATGTCCCAGTTGTTATGAAAGGGTTAACCACTCAGCCTCTGGGGCGGTTGCTTTGAAATAACACAGCACGTAAGCAAAATGGAAAAGAATTCTGTAGCAATTACAATGCGTTTCTTTTTTTCATTTGAAAATAAAATGTGAGTGCGAGACATGATGATCCGATTTGTTTAATACATGCATAACACATTAAAATTCTGTCTTAATACTTATTTTAGTCTTAATACCTGAGGAGTACTGGCTGAAGGTCTCAGTTTCCCTCATCAGCGGCGTGAAACTGAAGGGGAAATAGTATATTAATGACACGATAATTAAAATTAAATTCTGCTTTCGCTTGATTTAATATAAGAAGCGGAGAGGGAGTTAGGAAAACGAATTGATAAAGGCCTGTTCTGAGAATGAATAGTTTATTTAGTCCGAGTAATTTTAAAAACAATAGAAAATATACCCTACTCCACAGATATATTTTGCATGTCCAACTCTTTTGTTTAAAAACTTCTAAGTTGGTGAACTGTCAATGCTGAATACGGTACTCATGACGTCACACATCCTGGCTCTCCGAGTCTATTTTGAACATCACCAATAAGTTGTATCAGGGTGACACCTAACCATCCATCCATCCATTCATTTATCCAATACTCTAAAGAGGCCATCCGGCTTACCATATTTAATTCTCTACTGCCTTTTTGGCAGTTATAGTTTTTTCTAACTCAAAAACGGATAAATTGCCGCATGATATTTATGAACCTATTACAGTTAAAAAGCAATCTGATTACCAAAACAGAACAATGATTATATAG
Organism: Stegodyphus dumicola; assembly: GCF_044657685.1. NCBI lineage: Eukaryota > Metazoa > Arthropoda > Arachnida > Araneae > Eresidae > Stegodyphus > Stegodyphus dumicola. The sequence continues at coordinate 194,452,930 of NC_140780.1, forward strand.
ATGTAATACATACGCTTTCATGAAATATCTTTAATGCTCAATTATTAATTTAATCATACCACAGATGAAGTATGTGCGTTCGATTTCTACTTTAAAGCCATAAATGTTATTTTTCGATGCTGTTAAATTTATATTGAAACCCTGTCTTATTATATAAATTTATTTGCACACTTCATAATTGTTTTATTAATTTGAAATAGCAACTTCATGGCTAATATATTATGTATTACAAATACTTTAATTTCAGTCAATTCAAATCAGTAATTTTTTATTCGTTTATGTATGATCATGTACAAGTAAATTTGATTAAACATTCAATTTTACGTACTTATGTATAGTTAATTATCCTTGTTATAATGTACTTTTTACTTATTTTTTGTACTATAACGCATTTATAATAAATGGAAATACCAATTGCAATTTAAATCAAATATGAAATTTGCCATTTATGAGAGATGTTGACGATATTTTTCATACTGAATAATATAATCACGCTCTAAATGGAAGAGAAAAATTCGAGTACAAATTTAAAATTAGACAAAAAAGCAGTTTTAAAGTGTTGTAGATTATAAACAAAACTCTATTGATTTTAAAGGAATAATGCAAATGTTCCACTCCTTCCAGGAGCAAAAAACACTTTTTTTCCCTCGTAAAGCTTTTAATCGCACGAAATTCAAAGTTTCATTTAAAATCTGTGTCAATCTAAGGTTGCATTTTTTCTGAAGAAAGTAACCAGAAAATTTAATATTCATTAATTAAAAGCATAAGGAAAGCTCTAAATTAAATATAATATTCATTAATTAAAAACAAAGGAAAGCTCTAAATTAAATTTAATATGCAGGTTTGACTTGTATTCAGTTAACAAAATGTATATTATTTACGAAAGGTCTTAAAACCTTTTCAAGAATAAGAGGTAAGCAGAGTAAGAAAACTCATTATTTTTCATTTGCTTTACAATATTTTCAAATTGGTATTATAAGGCATTTTTAATACATTACCCCAAAAACAATTCTCAAAAGTTTCATTGCCAAATTATTGCCCAATGTTAATGTAATCACTATAGTCATGAAGAGAATCAAACTTCAAATTGCTGTTTCGTTTCCTAAGAATTAGACACGTGTTATGACCAGCATGCAAGAACATGTCTAGCTGATTAAAATGTTTGGTATTTTTATTTCATTCCAGAAAACTAACTTTTCGAGTGCAATTTTTACATAAAACATCGCATTCTTGCTAAAATATATTACATATTAATTCTAGTATTTCACGTAACTCAAAATCTTAGGCACTAGAGACTTCAGTAAAACATAGGTTCTAGGCACTATAGTGTACACTGATTTAACTATTAATAAATTATTTTAAAACTCATTTATATTAGCTAATTTGAACGTACTAAATGATTTACTAATAAATGATTAGTTAAAATCAAACTTTTGAAGACTAATTCGAAAACAAAATCTGCTCAAATCTTAAATCGTAAAATCGGTTTAAGACTTATATTATTAATTAACTCTTAATTTCTAGAATCAAGTGGGAGAGGTAAAAAGTCAAAATAAGATTTCGCTCTTCACTTAAGTGTAATAAAATCATTAAAGAATAAACCTGTTATTGAAGGCTTGTTTCAATAATATTATGATTGAGATTATGGTACTGAATACAAAACATAAATAATATAAGATTTGTTAACATTATTACTTGTTTGCTACTTTTGAAACAGACATTTTCATTTACAAATAGCTTTATGATCTCTGAGGGAGTGAACTGCGTACTGATAACCAGTCAAAAGTGAGAAAGCTCTAAGGAAACTTTAAAATATTTGAATATTGAATGCATAAATACTAATGCATTCCTAATGAATTCATTCATTTGAAAATCAAATTCATTAAATGCATTAGTATGGCTTTACAAATATATTGCATTTACAGATGTATTACATTAGCATCCAAATGACAAGTAATTTTGTTGCTAAATGAATGATTTCAGACTGACTCTTCAGAAGGCATAACCTAACGTTTCTAGAGTCGTTAGGTTTTATAAAGCAGCTTCTTGAAAAGTTAGCAATGCCCTCGCCGGGACTCGAACCTGGACCTCTCGAATATGCCCCGAATGTGCTACCGTTACACCAGAAGGTATGCAGAAAGGAGGGAGAAAATACCCTAAAAATTATTCCATCAATCAACAGTCAAGGAATCTTAAAAATAAGCTTTTCTTTCTTGATAATTTGAAAGTACTTTCAGCAACAATTAGCAACAAAATTACTCGTTTAGTTTTAATTTTAATGTGTTTATTTGCAACTTTCTCTCGCCTACATTAATTTTAACCATAGATTCTAGGAAGTTGTTTTTTCCTCAATTTTTTCAGTACAATTTGATATTTCCAGAAATATTTTATCCTGGTAGTTTTAATTTTTTTTTAAATTTAATTACTAAATCCTTTAAAAAAGCTCAGGGAATTCTAATTTTGGGAAATCCATAATCCATTTGAACCATTATATATATATATATATGTGTGTGTGTGTGTGTTTGTATACATAAAGCAAAATAAATTAAATTTATATGTTTGTACATAGCTACTATGCGCTTCTACAACTAATATAGAATACAGAAATATTTAAGGAACAAAAAATCAAAATCAGATTTTTATTCTGAGAATTCTAAATAACATTCATTAGGATTAGTATATTAGAAGGAATTAATTTTTGGCAAAACATTCGCCAAATTTTGAACCCAACCTGTTGGCGGCGAAGTGTCGGCGGGAAGAGTTTAAATCTGGCAACCCGAACGACGGGTTTCCGTCAAGACCTGCCAGCGCTCCCTGACGAGAAAAGGGGAGAAGGGGGTAAAAGGGGTGGAGAGCGATGATAAGAACAAAATTTCATCAGTGGGCGAAAGTTTTCCAGAATTTTATCTTTGGAACATTAGGAACAAAGCATCTAGTATCTGCAAGTGTGGAAAGTATGTGTGAACTGCCGTCAGTCATTTCACGGAGAATTCTGCCTTGGAACGAACTCATCAGTCTAAAATGAAAAAAAGAGTGGGAGCAAAAAATGAGGAGAGAAGAGATAATTTACTTCCATTTTAAGCGTGGTTTGCAGACTGTAGGGACCAAGTTCGTCGTTCGTCTTCTGAGTTCAAACTAACTTGCATTTTTAATATTTTTTTTTTTTTTTTTTTTTACACAAACATGTGATACACATAACTAAGGTTACGAATTTGAAAAGAAAATACACGGAAATACCATCATATTTGAAAACAAGAACCTAGCAGTTATGTATACACACACATGAGACAAATTCAGAAATTGAGTGTTCACATCAATGGCTAAAAAAAATTGCTCAAAACGTGTTTATTGCTCTCTTCTTTGGAAACTGCAAAAAACTTTTCCTGTTCAAATCATTACAGAAAAAAAGAGGGGGGGATGCTTTTTTGTTCCCGACATGTGCTGTTGACTTAAATATAGATGTACACATATGACTGCATTCAATTGTCTTTCCGTTTTGAAGCTAAACTAATAATTAAAAGACTGGAAATTTTGCTTAAAATCTTAAGGCAGTAGACACGACTCCGAAATTCTTAATATGCAAATATTAAAAAAAATTTAGGTTATTTGAATATGGCAAAACACACAAGGGCAATCTGCCTAAGGAGCAAGATGACTAACTTTTGTTTCATTTAGTGTTTTAAGCATCACAAAAGCATTAGTTTAGAAAATACGTGCATGTAGAAACACTATTAAATAAAACTGTCTTCTAAAGCAATGAAGACCACAGTTTTTTTTAATAAATAGCTTATATTTTCTGTAAAATTAACTAGTACTCAGTAATAAAAGTTTATGAAACATTAGAAATACAGACTTCTAGAGTAATCTGCTGACTTCTTTCTGACTTCGCCAAAGGGAAATGGAAAACTAGTTCATAAATTCCAGTTTTTAATGTGGACCTTGGTTATGGAAGCATTCAATAATTGCAGATTCTAAATTTTGGAAGTGTTGGAAATAACTACAAAATGTAATGTGGCTTAATTTAACTGCGAAAAACATTGCAGAATGCAAAGCATCGCCTTAAAAGCAGTGAATGGATATAAATTTCCTAAAATTCAATAATTATTAAAGAATGAATTCATTCACTTAGTAACTACTCATTTAGTATCTTCTTAGGAGTTTTGTAGTTACATTGTCTGAGGAGAATCCGTGTTTATTATTATATTTTAAACAATACCATATAATCATTTGACAAATTTAATTTTGTAAAATTATTTTCTTTAATGAATATTTCAAAGCGCAGACATCAAAGCTACTGTTACTTTTAAAACCTTATAAATGCATCGGCAAAGTTTGCTTCTTTTAGAAATAGATAAAAATTCATTCATTGATTAGTTTAACCTTGCTTAATAGGTTTAGTTTAATAAAAGCAGAAGTAAATATTACAGATGTTTCATTTTAGACAGAAAAATTCTTTTTAGACTTGCTAGACAATCTTTTTTTTTTTTTTTGTTTTTCTTGAATTCACGCTATATGTATGAAATAATATTTCATGCAGTGTAATTCCGAGTGTCTTAATAAGCGCATCTTATGCGTCAGCCTTACCACCTACAAACTTCCAACGATGTTTTCTGAGAGCCAGTTAAGACCTAGACTATTCAACTTTTCGCAATGCGTTGGTGGAAGGGGAAGAAGAAAGATCAAAAGATTCAAGAGCAAATAAAAATAAGATAACAATATTTGAATGTTAACTAGTTGTGATAATTCCTGTAAGATATAGCGATGTTGATTGATGAACATCATAATGTTAAATAACTAATTTGTTTATTTCGAGAATAGTTATGGTATGCAACTTTAAGCTACTTTTCTTTAAACTCATATTTTTTTTTCCACTTAAACTGCAGCTTTAATATTTTTATTCAGAAACGCCAAGCCGCGTATAACGAAGTTCCTTTTCGACCTCTTCCACTTTTAGCGAAAAGAATTCAGTTGTTACGGTGTTGGGAATTAAAGAATTAAGAGCTCTTCCTTTCCATCGTTCTAAGAGTTCAAGCCGTTAGGGAGACTTCAAAATAGAATGAAAGAGGAAGAGAAATTTCTATGCCTACCAACATAAAAAATAAAAATCTTTCTAAGAGAGAGAACAATTCCTCAAGCTCTAGAAAAAACATCTCTTAAAACCATTTTCTTTGTTGTTGCCTTTAATAAAGACTTTTGCTAGAAATCACGAAATATTTTCCAGCAACTGTTGAAGTAAGAGTTCTATTTTTTTTTTTTTTTTTTTTTTTTTTTTTCATTTGTATATCACGTTAAATTTTTAATGAAAAATGCGGCACAAATACCTTGTGCTACAGCATTTTTTTTATTCTCATTGAAAGTATGTTTTTTAACTTTGCTAAAAAAGTGGTTTCCGTGGTTGGTCTCCATTTTGCAATATAATCAACTCTCACCCACCCTCCCTTCGTGCTTTTTAAAGGGTTTTGGACTCTGACTAAACACGCACCATAACGTGCTTCTCACTGATTTAAAAAACTCACGCGGGTTAAGTAAAAACATCTTCATCAAGATGCCAGCACTTTGTGCAATCGTCTACAAATATGAAAAAAAAAAAAAAAAAAAAAAAATGGTTGAGAACAAAGAAGGTGAAAACAACGGGTAGCGTATTTTTGCATAAAAGTAAGTGAGTTCATCAAAGGTTTTATTTATTCCAGCTACTGAATATTCAAAAAATATCCTTAATTCAGTTTTCTTTTTTAATAAATCATTTAGTAACAGGCAAAAATCTTGCATAAGATCCAACACTGCCCATAGTTCCACTTTATAAATCTGCCGAATTTTGGACTTAAGATTCATAAAATTTAAGTCACTTGAATTTGCAACGGAAGTTGTAAGAGTTCTAGATTTGAATACGTTGTGACTGATCTCACTTGTCTAGCCTGATTAGAATAAGTCCATGAGTTTTATTGTAGCAAGGGGCGTAAAACTACGTCTGTTGTTGACATTTGCCTTGGGTATTATATTGGTGACAGTATGACTTCGCCCAGCTCCGCCTCAGTTTTGAAGGAGAGAACTCCAGGAGATGAGTCTAAGGGTCTTCCCCCTCTTGAAATTTGAATTTAAAGCTGCGAAACTTTAGTGCGATTTAGTCCAATTAGTCTTAAACAAATAGTGAATACATACACAAAAATGAAATCAAGGATCATCGTCACAATTAGGAAAGAACGTAGGAAAAAAATGAGACTTCCATTTAATGTCAATAGTCGAAATCAGAGTTTATAAAGGAAAATATAATCACTTTAACAGTCCCCCGGTTAATATTACTAATAGTTTAACTAATAAAAAATATTCCGATAATAGTGTACTCAAAAATATTTAAAATAGAACAAAATTTTCATTGTTTTAAAGTACGAACAAGCTTAAATCTTTCGAGAGAGAATTTAAACCATTTGAAAGATATTATAAATTATATTGAAGAATATTATATGCATATATATATTAATATTATTTGTACTTCACCCGAATTCAAATTAAATAATTTTGGTCGTAAGCGCATGCTAATATGATGCGTATCTGAACTGACCAGGTTAGGTTAGATTAAGTTTTTAGATTAATCAAAACGCACGGAGGTCATCTGCCTAGGAAAGGGAGGCCTTTGGGGAGGACTTCTTGAGAGAAACTTGCTCATATTCACGTTACACATAGAGAAAACAACGAAAACTCTAGTGAAATCGCTGGGATTTAAAACCGGGTCAAAATATTGGTGTTCAGTGATTTTACTGCTCAGCAGTTGGTGGGCTTGAATCAATCAAAGATTGCATGAAACGATGATTTTCATGCATAAAATTTTCTCTTCAGCTTAATTTAATATTTAAATATACATTATTTTTCGGAAGTGAAAAGATTTTGATAAAATTTGGCTGTGAAGTCAAAGTGAATTTTCAAGGAAAAGTCAAAAATAGTTTATTTTTCACAAATTTGTAAAAAGAAGATGAATACTTCAAAAACACAACTATCTTTGCTTTAATGTTCAGCTTCCACCCATAAAAAATGTCCCCTTGAAATGACAGTGACACTAATCATATTGATCAATCAGCTGATAAAATAAAATGCACGTGAATTTTTAATTTATTGAATGTTTCTAGCCTAGATTTTAAGTGCAGAGTTAATTAAAGATGAGTTTTACCTTGGGAAAAGTAATTAATTCTAAAGTAAAATTAAATAGCTTTGCTTAAATTTTATTTCTGAACAAGAAAAGTCTTTGGACGAAAAGAAATATTAAAATTAGGATTCAATGAAATTTGACTACAAGCTTTAACTATTTTCTTTCGGAAAAACGGATATTTTTTTTTTTTTTTTTTTTTTTTTTTTTTTTTGTTAGCGAAATTTGTCACTTGATAGGATATGACATTTTTATGAGAAAATTGTTCATAATTTTAATGACAATTAGAAGACACTTATATTTTTCTAGAAAGCTCTTTAACTTTTATGATCATACACTTTAAGCATTAATCATTATAAGCTATTTCTCGTGCCTTCGTGGTGTGGTGGTCTGCACGCTGGGCGTGTATTCCCGAGGTCCGCGGTTCAATTCCCGAGGAAGGCGTTGAATATTTTTCATCTCTCCCTCTTCCGAAATAAACTTAATGACTCTACAGCATATTAAACAAAATCCACTTTAAGTTCGCAGATATTTTTTTAACCCTCGACATATCCAGCATTCAAAAATATACTTTCAAAACTTTATCTATGCTTTCAAAATTCTTTTCTGAAGGCATAATGGAACAAAATTCATTAAATGTTTCTGAAAATTTAATAACCATTGTCTCGCAAAACAGTTTTTTTTTTATCTTCTCAAAGATTACTAAAGTAGAAAGTCATTCGATTTTATTCTTCAAGAGGAAAAGATGTTCTTACTCATCGAAGAATAAAATGAAGCGTTTTCAAACTTTAAATCCGAAACTTTTTTTATAACATTCGTCGTTATTGCTATTCGTAAAATTATACTGCTGATTTATAATTACATCTGTGTGAAAAATTAGTTTTACAGCACTAACAACACTAATTTTAGAAGTAATACAAACATAAAATGCTTTTCATGTTGTCTTAGTTTCGCAATTTTTTTTATTCCATGCAGCTTAGCCGTAGTTTTATTCCATTTTTCATAAATTTTTAATTTCATATTTTCAATCCTGCCGCCCCTATGACATCAGGATATGATCTGAAATCACAAAATTAAATTTCTTGTAAAATTTAAATATATTTTATATCTCTGAATTCATTATCACGCTATCAATTACCAAAATAATGCACTTAATTTCTTCTCCAATAATAGTGCAGAACCCTTAACTGTGTTCAGGAAACACAAGCACAAAAGCCAGGTTTAAGCATGAAGGCTACAGCAGCAGACAGCATAATAAACTCCTAAATATTCATAATCTCAAAATTATATATTTCGATAAGCATTTACGCAAAAAGAGTAGACAAGTGATAATAAATTTCGCAAGGTTGGCAAACATTTTAGGAATCCGTTAACTTCAAACTGACTCCAGAAACAATTAAAAAATGAAAGATCTATAAGAACAGTACCTCCCTTTCTTTAATTTCTATTAAAAAAAGAAAGAAATAGCACATGGAGAGTACTTGAGCACAGAATTTGTCCGGTCTGATGAACTTTAATCGAGAATAATAGAAACGAAGCACACAGGAGCGAATAGAAACACATAAAAGGTCAGTGAAAAAATATCAAAGAAAACAATTGATGTGAGAGGAAAAAGAGATGAAAAAAATTTTTTTAGCTTTTAAAGTATCTCGTGGATGTGACACGGGAAGAAATTAAGTGATAAAAAAAACTGTCTCCCCTCCTTCCTCATTTCATCGCACTTATAAGAAAAGCTCATCATTGAAATTACACCATGATTTATTGTCATTAAGTGGAAGAGGTTCATGCTCGTTAGCAAGGGCGAATTCACAGGAACCTCAAAACGGGGAGGGGGGAAAAAACCGCATTATCTAAGCGATAATAAGGCTTCTCTGTAAATGAGACAGTAGCTAATAAGTAATAAAAATTTATTAGCTCCATAATAACGGCCATTGCAGCTAGGGCATTGTCAATCACCATAGTGGCAGCAGTTTGGAAACCAGTACGACCTGATTAAAGAGAGATAATAATACTATTTTTTTTACCTCTTTGTTACGTCAATAAAAAGTACTTCGATGGAAAATTGGTCTGTTAGGGCAATGGTTCTTTAAATGATAGTGTGTTCAATAAATTGTACGATTAGGAACAGAGCAGGGGAAGGGCAGGATTTTTGTCCAGGACCTTTTCGATGAAGTTACGAGATGATGCTTAAATTTACGTCCTTGCAAACGAAATCGTGGTTGGAAAGACTTCGAGTGAACGACCAAATATTAAAAGTTATTATCATCTTTAGCCGGAAGGTACCATCTTGCAAGCCTCAGCTATCACAGCGTATGCAAAAGACGTTAAATATCAACGATTCATATTCCTATGTGCTTATTCTTTAACTAAATTTATATTATTAAAGGCCATTATATAATTTATTATCTTTCATATTAAATTAAGCAATTATTAATTATTTTAAAACTATTTGGGTAATAATTCATGCATGTTCTAATTTGAAGAGAATTCTGAAGAAAACTGATTAAACTGAGCTATTTACATCAGTTTTTTAGTCAAATGAAAATGTAAAATAAAATGTAAAATCGGGATCTTGCAACTATAATGTTCCAGTTCTCCATATTTTGACAATATCTGTTATTATTAAAGACCACAACTTGTAAAAAATCGAAGCATTGTTTAATACTTTATAAGGTATTTCTCCCGCCTTCTTCGCATGCCTTCATGGTGTGGTGGTCTGCACGCTCAGCGCGTAATTGAGAGGTTCGTGGTTCGGTTCGCGGCGAAGTCGTTGCATATTTTTCATCTTGCCTGCTTCCAAAAAATACCTAATGTCTCTACAACTTAATAATTAAATTATCAGTCACATGATCATTACTGCATCGAATTTAAACTCTGTCCTCTCTCAGGACTACAATTACTATCCCACTTAGACTGAAGTTGCTACGTATCAATATTAAATTGGAATTGCCAATCTGTAGGTCATTGTATCACTAACTGCAAGCTCATTAAGATTTAGGCGAATACACATACTGAAGTTTCAGGTTTTGAAACATTTTATTCTTCAACAATAAGATTGCCATTATACTAGCGTAAAACTCGAATTCTTAAAACTTCTGTTCTAGAATTAAAAAAAAAATTAGCAGAGTCTAGTTTTTCGAGAGCATTACTCGAAATGCAATTATTAAATTATTACATTTTGCTGTTGCCAGCACAAATACTTTCAGAATAAAATCATATAGTTCTCAAACCTATAAATCACTCTGCTGATTTGCACGTTATGTAAAAGTGTCATGTGAGGTAGTTTATTTTAAAAGATTGGCTGTATTTGAAATATGAAAGTTCATCCGAAGCCTTATATTCTCATTCGTATTCATGATGATTGTTGTTTAATAGATTATGACAAAAACACTAACAGCTATGTGCCTGAGGGAGGGATGTCGTAAAAAATTGGACCACGTTCTCATTATCCATTGATAAACATCCAAAGCACCCATGCAACAAGCCGCTAGCTAGCAATCGAACCGAGAGTCGAATTGCCAGAGTCCAGCTGTCTTGAACTCTCGGCAATTTGGGGCTCTCGTATTACTTAAAGAAACTTGAAATTCAACAAGTAAAATTGTCCAGACTTTTAGGTTTTTTGGAGTAGAAAATGTGTAAAATCAGTTGTGACTTTACCAGAAATCGAACTGCAAATATTCAGCTTTGCTATCTAGATTTTCTAGCCTTTAAACCACAAGGACACTGAAGGAATGCTATAATTACTTTCAACGAAATAACTTTCGAAGTGAAGTACAACGGAATAAAAAATTTCTCATTTAGATCGAAATCTAGCTTTATGTAAACAAAGTATTTTGCCCTCAGTAGAAATGCAGATTGAGTGAACCAATTACATAACTGAAAGCTCCCACTAATTTTTATTTTTAAATAAATAATTTTAGAAAGGTGAAGTCTTGATAATGTTCATGTACATATATGATACTTGATAATGTCTTGATAATGTTCATGTACATATTCGAAAATTTCTTAGCAGATGTTGCAACTTTAAATCAGGAATACTGCTCGATGTCTCAAAGAGGTTTACCCTATTCAACAAGATGGCGGAATGGGATACGGAATAAGGCTATATGGAATGAGATGGCTGAATAGAAATAGACTGCCACTGGCTGAAATAGTAAGTAAGTTAGATGTTAATCTCAGTTTCATCGGCAAGTAGAAGATCAATTCCTTAGATTGCTTCTATTGCTACAAAATGATCCTTTCTAGTGAATCTATTACTTTGTTGCAATGGAAAGACTGATATCTGCTTCATCTGAAAGAGGAAAGTTTCACCTGAAAAAAAATTGCTGCCTAGTACATCTTCTGTAGAAGTTCCAAATTCCTTTACAAGAATAGCTCGATTACGTTGAGCAAGACAACATTTCCGCTCAGTAATGTATACTGAGATTAATTTATGTACTCTCTACACTATCATTTAAGTGGTGGCATGCATTTAGCATTTAAGTGGTGGCATTTAGCATTCTCGAAACGGCTACTTACAGAGATGGAAAAATCCTGGCTTAGGTAGGAATTTCATTACCGCTTGTACTGGTTTCCTTGTGGTTCTTCTAAAACTTCTAAACATTCTAAGTTATCAAGACGTTAACATGCCAGGACATTTTGCTGACGCCGTGTGTTTTCAAATGTTGCAATAGATGGCAATGGACGGTCGCTTAGAGGAACACTACTCAACCAGTACCTTGATTACAGTACCTTGTTACTAGACCTCATTCCGTTTAAATGTTTAGGAAAGTTATTCTGTACCCAGAAAGATAAGTGCCTGTCCTACGTCTCCTCTCAATATCAGAAGTGCATTGCAATGACAGTTTTGGCATGCATGGATTATGCTTCAAACTGAAATGAGGTAACTTAATTTAGAGCATGAAGAGAATACATCGAGTTTCCCTTTGTACAACATTCGGCATTAAAATTTATTTTTTCAGTTATTTTTTCTAAAGGCCTTGCCAACTTTCCCTCACTTGCTTTGTTTTTCAATATAATTATTATTCATTTTTAGCAGTACAAAATATAATTTAATGTAAAATACAATAAATTAATGTGAGATAAATAATATATCTGTTGTTTTTAACAGTTAAAGGATGAATTCTATCTGTTTATAAACTTTTGGAGTATAGTGGTGTTTTGACAAAATGATTCGTGCTGGAACTCTATGGCGTGAAATCAAAAATATATTAAAATATCAACTTATTTTTTCTTCTTTGCAGAGCATCTTAAATTATTAACTCAATCCCAAAAAATCAATAATAGTCAAAAATACACTTAAAATTCTAAATGTATGTTCTTTTCATTTTTAATGGCGACGGTCTCTTATTTGAAAGTACGTGGAATTAAATCCACAGCCCCGTAGTCAAGTTGTTTTTCCCGCCTTTTCTACACGTACAGTTATAGAATGTTCTGGAGATATTTAAAGCGAACTGGAATGGCTGACGAGGCTGACGTCATTTCTTGGAAGCTCCGCCTTTCCAGAGGCTATAAAAGGACTCGCAAAGGAATATCGGGGTCTTTTCTTTAATATAACGATGCAGTAAACTTCATACAAAAAGTTATTAGCAGTTCTTTTTTATTTACTCAGGAGATCTGATTTTTGTAACTGCTATTTCTCCTGAATAATAATAAATGGATCATGTTTTTCAGAACTTATCGTCTGATACTTTGAGCTTCGACTACGTCTATGATTCTTCACCAATCTATTTATTTCGGACAAAAGCTGGTACATCACACATATATATATGTATATTTGTATGTAGATTGATGACTACTGTAGAATATATACATAAAAAAAAAAAAAACCCATAAAGTCACTAACTGCATTTTACATATACGCACAATTTCTTTTCCGATATTTTTCCTTCTCCTAACATAGCACTTAATTTGGACGTAAACAGGAAAAACTGCACTCATATTTATGGACAAAATTTTACGACAACAGGATAAAATGTTTATGTGCTAGCACACAAACAGTTCTCTGACAACAACTTTAAAGCATGAAAGTAAAGCATAAGTATTTTCAATTAACTTTTTTTTAAAAAAATATGCTGAGTTTGAAATAAGTTTGTAAATCCTCACACAAAAACTGCATTTATATTTATGCGCCAAAAAACAAAATTTTTACGACAACAGGATAAAATGCTTATGTATTAACACACAAACAGTTCTCTGACAACAATTTTAAAGCATGAAAGCAAAGCATAAGTATTTTCAATTAACTTTTTAAAATTTTATGCAGAGTTTTAAATAATTTTATTAATCCTCACACAATTAGATTTAATTCTATGATGTTTCGTTAAAAACTAAGCTCAAAATTTAGTACAGGTAGGTAGACAGTAGTCAACCCGTTATAGTGAAAAACTCGAGAAATATCTGGTTTAGGATTGCTAACTTCATGGAAAACATTTAAATAAATTTTGTTTGTATGTATATTAAAGCCAAAAGCAACGAAAGTAATCTGATAAATCTGAAACGGCATGTCTTTCGAGCCCAATAATAAAGTAAATAATTTTCCGAACTTAAAGATAACAACAGTATACAAATAGTTGGTAGCAGAAACCGGCGTTCTCGCACATTTAATTTATCATTTGGAAATCTTTGAAATAATTTGTTAGGAATTTTCATAATTTGAAAAGTAAGAAATTGCTTTAAGGAACAGTGTATTTATCACTCGCTTTAAAATGCATTTTTAACGTTTGACATAATTAAATGTTTTGAATATTACGTCAATAATGGGGAAGATGAAAGAAAAGGCATTAAAATTCCCTATGAAAATTTGTTAGATTTGTAAAAAGGTAGATACTATGTTTGTCTAAAGTATACATATTCAAATTAATTCAGCATCGTACTCATCACAATAGCGCGTGGGGAGTCACGGAATCTAGATTTCACTTATCTTGACCACGGTCCAGTGAGTGTCGGCCGCAACAGAAGCTTCATCACAATCACGCTCTTCAAGTGTGCGATGTTCTCCCATTCTTCCCCTTTTGCAGCACCTTAGAACCACGCTTTCACATCCATTAGCTAAAGATTAATGACCCCCAGAAATCTCTCGCCTTCTCTCCCTCAGCTGATTCACGTGACAAGGGTGTCCCATTCCAGATCACATGGTTTATCCCCGAGGCACCACCCTGTATCTAATTCCTAAGTTTTCCCCCTTTAGTATCACGCTTTACCTGGTTTTCCCACTTTAATTAACCTCATGCTATTTTCTCCGAATACTTTCTCCAAGTTTCCTCATTTTCCTGGAATCCCGGAAATTAGCAGCTAGCTATTGGAGAGAAATTCCTAACTCAGAGCCTCATACCATGAAGCATGAAAATACATACATTTATGTGTGTATGTTGTTGACTATTGGTTATCGATTTGTAAAAAATAACGATATAAGTTTTCAAGGACTTCACTGTCAGGAAAAAAGTACTTAAAATCATGAATTAAAAGTTTTATATAAAGTAATGCTCATTTCTAAGCGACTGGTAGTAAAAATTGTATGATAAATACAATGATTTTTTGTTCTACTTAAAATGTATTAATATAATGAACAAAAAATAGAAATTTTCTATAATTAGTGAACCAAATTTAGAAAAATGTGCTTCGTTTTCTCAGAAAATTATTCAGTCTTTAAACACGAAATTTTTTTTGTAACATCATCGTAAGATTCAATAAACATAGTGGTATTTTCAGTTAAACGTTTTTAAAATATGTAGAAAGTCTAATAACAAATAAGCGCACAAACCTTTCAATTGTTAATATTCTTTAAAAATATTAATTCCATTTTAGGATAAAAATCATTGCGATAAATTACGAAGATTTGAAGAATACATACATTGAGTTTAAAAAACAATACACGGGATCCTAAGTTATTTATTAATGTACATAAATAATAATAAAAAAAAAGAAACTAACAATGGGTATGCAGCATAGATCTATGCATTGAAAAAATGCACAAATGATAAGTTTACACGGTGTTAGTAAGAAATCAAACCAAAATATTAATATTTTGCAGCTAGTACGCATAATGTATCCGATGATCAGTTTTCTGGGAATCAATTAAGATTTCAACTAAGCTTTTAGTTTAAGTAGGATTGTTCTGCTGGTTAAATGTTTACTGTGTATTAAGTCATCCATTAAACAACCAAGTTAAATTACCATACCTAATATGCATGCATCGTTAATGAGACAGTCGAGTGTGAAATGTATTTAAACTTTCTTTCAAGATCAAAAATGAATGAGTCATTGAAGCATGGAACTTAAATAATGGGTTAACGAAAAGAAATTCGCTATGGTTTATACTTTGAATAAAGCGTAACGAATTTTATGTTAATGCATAAACAGCTCACATTTCCCAAAAGTGAACTGCTTTATGCACGGATTTAATTACTGTTTATTTGTGCCACTGGTGCACCTTGTTCGTGCCTAATGAAATTCGAAGCACGAACAAAAAGTAACTGAAAATCTGAATATATAAAAATTTTTCATAGTGATCTGCTACTATATATATATATATATATATATATAATTTATTTACTAAGGAAATATTGATTATATTATCTTCTAATATAAATTGAGTAGATGTATCAAAAAAGAGGGAACCCATATGTAAGAAGTTTTGCGCAAGTATTAGAAAAACTTGTTTTGGAACTAAGTAAATTTAAGATCATTCAGCATTATATATATATATATATATATATATATATAATTTATTTACTAAAGAAATTTTGATTATATTATCTCCTAATATAAATTTAGTAGAAGTATCAAAAAAGAGTGAACCCATATGTATATATATATATAACTTTTTATTTCCATATCTGTTTATCAAACAGCCAAAAATTTAGTTATTTAAAAATGTTGGAGTAAAGGAATTTTTGTAGAAATAGACGATTCTAAACTTTGTTTTTGACTGGGCTTTCTCAATTAACATTTGCAAGAAAATATCTTCTAATTTTGACTTTTAAAAAGTTAAAAATGATAGATTATGCCTGTTATGAGAAGAAAATTGTAACAGATACTGAGAAAAAGTATAATTTTAGAATTAGCGGAAATTGTTACCAAGATGATATATTCAAATCTGAAAGAGCCGCAAGAAGTCATTTTAAGGATAACACGTTTATATGAGGATCACTGCAAGGAAAGTCATATTGCTTTTGAGTATGTTTTATTACGGTGTAGAATGATTTGAATAAGACATTTGGATCAATAACAATATTTTTCAAAAGGACTTAACAATGATTATTCCTTGTTAAATAACAGGTTATGAACGATAACGATGATCATGAACGATGACGAACGATGATCATGAAACTCAGCATTTTCTTTCCAGAAATTATTTTTATTCCCAACACAAAGGAATAAGAGTAAAATTGGCAGCATTTTTAAAATTTGAATAGCTAAATGGTGCTGGCTGTATGGCTAATTGCTTCCCAAAATATGTAAAACACATTCTGCATGAACGCCTTCATGTGAATATAATCATTTCTGGCTGAGCGGGGGGGGAGGAATTATTTCTATTCCCTTTTAAACAAATTTTAGTTAATGTTTGGTTAAGTGCCAAATATTTCGAAACTAGTATTATAATTTAAATGCAAATTGCACGCATACATGTATACATCAGGGGTTCATATCAGTAACAGCCGCGCATGTTGGAATTTAAGAAAGTTCGAGAGCCGCAACTAAATTTTGCAAAAGCCAGAAGTCCATATTTACATTATTTTAAAAGTAGTGAACCAGATTTGAAATGAAGATAAACGTGTGATAACTTTGTACAAAGAAATTAAATAAATTATTTTCTTTTGAACACTAAGTAGTTTTAGATCCCATTTCACACATATATTTTATTTTTATAAGAGATGCACCACTCGCCTGGGAGAGCCGCTCGTGACTCGCGAGCTCCACTATGGCCACTATATATATACAGGGGGTTTCATGGATCATGGGACAAACTTGGAGGGGTGGTGGAGCGTATTAAAACATGCATTTTTTGTATAGGAATGTAGGGTCTAAAGTGACGGGTTAAGGCAGGAACGCAAAAAAACGACACGAGAGGAAAATATGTTTATGCACAAAATCAACGCAAAGTGCTTCTTTGCAGAAATACAGTAGTCACAATAAATGTTCAAAAAAGGGAACACTAACAGTAATAGAAACTACAGCTGTGATTGGCTGGCAATGCAGCGGTAGAGGGCGGTAGTGAGCCGGACAAATCACGATCCGATGCATCAGAGGATCATTCGCAACTCTGATGTCGAACGTGATGGGTGAGTTTACGCACAGGTAAACAGCTGACATGCATCTCATGTATGGTGCTGTTAATGGGAACGGCAGAGCAGCGCTACGGTTGTACCAGGAATGGTTTCCGAACAGGCGTATGCCGAAGCACACAATGTTCGAGAGGTTGCATCGGTTTCTGTGTGAAAACGGGTCATTTCAAGCCACCTCTGACACTAGGAGTGGAAGAAGAAGTGCACGAAAACCTCGCATTGATGAATCCATCTCGAATATTGTGCATAAATCACCTCAGACAAGTACAAGAGCTATTGCACGTCGTCTGAAGCTGAGTCATTTCACCGTTTGGAGAGCATTGCATGAAAATGGTTTGCACCCATACGATTTGTAGAAGAGTCCAAGATTTGCAAGAGACAGATTACCCTCTTCGAGTTCATTTCTGTCATTGGTTCTTGCAGCAGTGTGCGGCGCATGCGGATTTCCCATCGGATGTGCTATTCACGGACGAGGCAACTTTCTCACAGGACGGCATCTTCAATAGCCACAACATGCACGTGTGGGCAACTCATAATCCTTACGTCCACATGTATTCCAAACTGCTTCTCCGTGAATGTGTGGGCGGGTATTGTTAACGACTACCTCATAGGCAAATACCTCTTACCACCTGCACGTACAAATGGCGTATGTTATCATTTTTCTGCAAAAGGTGCTACCGGAATTTCTGTAGGATATTCCGGCTGTCTTTCATGATCGCATGTGGTTCCAGCATGATGGTGCACCAGCCCATAACCACGTGCGGGTCCGCAATTACATGGATGGGACATTTCCGGGCCGATGGATTGGCCGTGGTGGACCCGTTCGATGGCCACCCCGTTCGCCAGATTTATCCAGCTTGAATTTTTTTTTTATGGGGCCATCTGAAGAGTATCATTTACGAGACTCTCGTTGACTCACTGGAGGACCTCGTTGCACGACTATGCATTGAGGCTGCAAGCGTGCGCGAAATGCCTGTCGTTTTTCAAAATGTTCATCAATCCCTTCTACGACGTTACCAAGCATGTATTACTGCTGGTAGTCGCAATTTCGAACATTTATTGGGAATACTGTATTGCTACAAAGAAGCACTTTGCGTTGATTTTGTACATAAACAGATTTTCCTCTCTCTCTCTCTCTTTTTTTTTTTTTTTTTTTTTTTTCGTTTTTGCCTTAACCCTTCACTTTAGACCCTACATCCCTATAAAAAATGCATATTTTACTATGCTCCACCACCACTCCAAGTTTGTCCCATGATCTATGAAACACTCTGTATATGTAAAGAAAGAGAGAGAGAGAAATGCTTTACTTGCATCTAAGATGTACTCGGCTGAATTTCACTATTTCCTCTTTCCACGAGAGAGCGCTGCAATACGTTGATAAAGTTGGATCTACCTGACACATTGCTTTGTTTATATGTTTAATATATAAGCTGCAGTGAAACCAATGTGCAGTACGCGAGAGGAATATTCAGTTACTTTTAATGCTACAAAATAAATTTAGCGAAAATACCAAAAATCTTCTCTCTTATAATAAAGCAAAAATATTTTCCAAAAATGTGTAGTATTTTTAATTTATTTCAGGTAGAACTCTAAACTATTCTAACTTTTCCATTTTGAATTTTAATCCATTCCCAAAGCAAGCTCAAAATAAAAGCTCCACGTGTTTTATATCTTACATATATATACGATAAAAATGATTTTATAGGAGTTAATGAAGACGTAAATCTTAATAATAACCGATTCTTAAAGAACTAGATTTGTTTGTGTAGCTTAAACACTTTTCATTATAGACACCGATTTTTTTAAAATTTAAATACACCTAAGCTGGCGCAAAATATCCGCCTTTACACTGAGTAGTTAAATTGATACTTTTTATACTTTTAAAATTAATTTCGATTTAGGAAACAAAAGCAGCTTCGGGAAGCTGGCAAGAGAAAGAGAGAAGCAAGAGAAAGAATGCGTACTTTCCAATTGAAAATTTAATTACGAGGGACTCAGTTATTTTTTCACTTTGTTTTGATTCATTGTTTGAGCTTCAGTTAGCAGAATTTAAAATTATTATTGGCTAAAGCATTATGTAAGTGCCTGCCATACCACCTTTACATAAGAATCGCGTGAGAAAGTTTAGTTTTCATAGGGCCATTTATGATAAGCAGTTAGTATTTTTGGTTGAAATGTGGGAGTAACATAATTAAAAGAATATTTAAGTCACTTTTGCACAATTTGTATTTTATCACATCTTTTTACCTTTTTTTAAAAATTTTTATTTATTTAACCGTACACAAGCTGGTAGTTTTAAGTCAAATTGGCCATAAATGACATTTCATACACTATTTGTTTTTTTTAAATCATAAAATGAGAAAAATTTATAATTTTAAATTAGAATGAAATTTATCCTAAATCTTAATTAAGAAAATGATTTAGAATATAAAATATGCCGAATCATGACGTCTTTGAATTCAATGACTAAAAGAAGCTATATATCAAATTTTATGAATTATGAAAGCCCGTGTAAAGAATTAAAAATATATTTTTTAAAATATACCTTATTAGGTTAAAACTTTAAGCCCAAATAACATGGAATGTATAACTCTGCTGCTTTTACTCCCTATGTATCTAGAGACTTGAAATAATTGCGTTAGTAGCAGTATGCTGTTTTTGCAGCTTTGTTGATAATTTTTATCATTAAGTTCAGAGTGAATTTAGGATGTATATGAAGAAGTGTCAAAATTATGCGAAAAAATACCTTCTTTACCCACTAATTTTATACTCGATACTCGAATGGTATCGAATTATATCGATACCATTTTAAAGGTATCGAGCGTTTCGTTTCTCCCTACTATTAAGTTATAAATTAACAAATAGCACTTTAATGATTACCTTAAAATCTAGTTTAAAAATAAGGTTTTGCTTCTCACGTTAATAAAAAAAGGGAGTAGGGTTCCAGTATAACTCCAATTTAAATTTCAATTTATAAATACTTTCAAAAATCAATACACAAAAGATGCAACGATTAAAAGTTTGCTTAACATAAATATTTTAATTGTGAAATTAAGGTCTTGCTGTGCAAGAAGTGTAATAACAATTGGATGTAAAAAATTCATATGTTTTGGTGCATTGCTCTGTACTAAAATACATTGGCAACTTTTTTTTTTTTTTTTTTGTTTTGTTTTGTTTTGTTGATTTTGAAAGTCATCACATGCCGCGTCGTCCCATCTTGAAATAAAGCTCTTGGAGTGTAGCTGAAAATTTAAAAGCTGATGCGGTAACTATCCCTGTAATTTTAATAGTTTATTGTTTATAGTACACATTGTATCGCTGGCCCACCAGCGGCCGAGCGGTAAAGTCGCTGAAAACTGGTAGTTCGGTCCGAAGTTCGAATCCCGTGAACGGGCTGGCTGCAAGGGCGTTTTCGTGGTTTTCCCCATGTGTATACGAGCCATTTTAACTTAGTAAGTTCTCCACGAAGGCATCCCTCCCCTTAGGCAGATAACCCTAGTGTGCTCTGCCGTAATTAAATAAACAAAACCATTATATCGCCTTACAATATAAAGAC
Source organism: Stegodyphus dumicola (assembly GCF_044657685.1). NCBI lineage: Eukaryota > Metazoa > Arthropoda > Arachnida > Araneae > Eresidae > Stegodyphus > Stegodyphus dumicola. The sequence continues at coordinate 194,473,910 of NC_140780.1, forward strand.
GAAACTCTGCAAACATTCAACGTTTTTTAAAAGATACAAGTTTTATTTTATGTATTAGGGCATTGATTATTTGAAATGTCAATCATTCGAATGCAGTTTTCAAAAGTTTCGGGCAGAAAACTATTTTAAAGGTCCTTTTAAAAACCAAGGTTGAATAGCGATTAGTTTTAGACTGATTAACAAATAACAGATCTGATTCTATGGCAGTCAGAAAGAACGATATTAGTTAAAATCAATAGCTATAGGTAATTAAAAAAATTGCTAAATACGAAGTTTTGGATTGCCAATATGCATCGGTCATTTAACCGTGTCATGACCGAGAACGTTACTCTAGAGTACATCACAGGGGGTGATCGATTTTACACTCGCGAGAACGAGGAAGTCCTCTCTCTCATATTTTGGTGGAGAACACCCAGGTAACGGTTCAAATAGTTTCTCCCTTTCTAGTGGTGTAATTATGAATTAAGATAATTTTAATCGAAATTGTATTATGAAGGACAAAATTTTAGCATCCAAATAGGAGTACCTTCTCCCCCCCCCAAAGAAAAAATCACCAGCAAACATATCTAAGATAAATAATAAACGTGTTTTATAATTCATTGAAAGGTAAAAGATCAGAGAACAGACACGTAGTGTTGAAGGTACTTGAAATTGACGGAAAAATCAATAATAATGAAGTTAACAGATTGAAGAATCAAAATTTAAGTCTGCAACCAAAATTCGACATAGGATATAATAGTTTCAACATAAACATAATGACAAACCAGAACAAAGTTGTAGATAAATTCAGAATTAATGTATTTTATATGCTTCTGAATACTACATGTACTTATCTGAAATCTTTGAAAAACAAAAATTGACACTGATATTTTTATTTTTATATTATAATATTATATATTTAGTGAATGTATTGAAAACTGGCAAATAAAAACACATACATAGGTTTGAAATTTACTTAGAAATATGTGGTTAAAGACAAATTAAAAAAGCTGATTCCTTATTATGTTAATTTAATACTTTCTTAATTTAAAATGTTTCCGATTTTATTTACTGATGCAGCAACCAGATAATAATAATTCTCAAAACCAAATTTAATCTTAAAAATCGAACCATAAGTATGATAATGTCGCTAAAAAGAGCCTCTAAAATCTTGCATAGCTTTGCAAATGAAAATTACGCGTATGTCGAATTAGATACTTAAAAGGAATCCATCAAAAATGTAAGTAACAGATTATTTTTTAAGTATAATTTTATTGCTTAATTCCCTCCCGTCCCCCAAATCTCTTACAATATACAAAGAAAGTGAAAATTAAAAATTTCTAAAAGGCACCATTTTTTAATTCGTAGACGGGTGCTAAAATTCCCAACGCGGGCCCTGTTCATTTTGATATATTTTGCAACGATTGCTTTGAAAAGGTGGTACGTGTAAAATTACTTCCAAAATGTAAAATTTGTTATCTCAGCCCAAAAGAATACATTTAGACCACTGTCTTCTAAGAGGTAGCGTACCTCGTTTCGTCGTACGTAGCATGAGCAGAGAAGAGACATCCCCTCTTTTCGTTTATTTGCAGAGTTGGTATTTGTAATGGAAAAATCCGACTGTTGGCACGTTCTGCTTGACGGAATGTCATCTGATAACAGCTAGAAGGGTATTGTCCTTGTTGATATGACTTTCTTACAAAGACAAACTCTTCTGTCGAATAGCAGAATATAGTATCAACTAGAAGGACATAAGTTGATCTGCTAAATTTGAAGATCCAGATATAGTCCAAAGTTTATTCCTGTCGACTCTGCTGGCAACAACCTGTTCTATGTACGCAGGTGACGGAATAGTCGCAAACGTAGAAGTAATCTTGGATAATCCAAGTTCGCATCTTGATTGATGAAACATCCATGCCAAAAGCAAAAGAACTAAAATGATTAGCCTTGTTCATGATGTTGAGTGGTTTTGAAAGATGTTTCATGGAAGACTTCCTCCATTCCGAGGAAACAGTTCCTATACGCCAGCATATACATTTTCTCTTCTCAGGTTACTTAACAACTAACAGATAAATAGTGTCGTAATGATGCTTTTTTTAACCGATTTTTTTTCTTTAAGTGGAAACATTCCTTTCTGTCTCTAAGTTTTCCCTAAATTTCAGTTTACTCAATTCGAAGATCTGAATAAAATTATGGCTGGCAAATTCTTCTTTAACTATTGCGAATATGAAAAATCATTCTGTATGATTAGCGATAAAGATTTGGATAATCTTAATAATTTGTTCCCAGCATTAAAAAACAGTTTTGATGTTTATGTCCTTCTAGAAGCATTTACATTTAATTATAGACAAAATTTCTATTCATTGTTGCACAGCGTAAAGCGTTTTAAGGGTAACAAAATATTCACTTTTTGGGCTTTCCCTCTGTGCGTTGATAGTAAGCATTTCTCTTAAAGGTAACGACAGATATTTTCATAAAATTGTCACGGGTACATATCAGATATATTGAAACGTTACGAGGGAGGGAAGAAACGGACGAGATGGGTAAATTAATTAATTAAAAAAAACTGCAATGCTAACTTTTTACTTAAAATTATGAATTTAACTATTTTTATGTTTCAGCCTTTTATCTTACGTAATAGTTTTTCAATTAATATTATCTTCATTTATGAGTTTAAATTTGATTAGCCAGAAATTAAAGATTTTAGCTGTATTCCTTGATATATTTTTAATTTTATTAAAAGGAAATATAGCTCAAAATTAATGATTCGTGAACATATGCGGTTGCATTAAAGGTTTCTTTAAAGATGAAATTTCAGTTAAGAATAAAAGCCCCTAATGATTTCAAGTTTATTGAATCAAATTTCCGAAATTAATTTTATATAGGATTCTAGTGACGCATATTTTCTAATTAATATTTCGATTTGCAATGCATATTTCTTAATTAATATTTCTATTTCTAATCCATATTTTCCAATCAAATAGGTTATAAAAGCTCTAATATACCATATCAAATCATTTTCATTCCTGCAAGGCATCATAAAACTGGTTTCCATTTCCTATTAGGTTATAGCTGCTATACTACTGCATAAAACTGAATGAATTTTCCTGTCATGATCTAGATAAATTATATCAACGTTTTTGAAAATTAAAATATGTCTATAAATTTTAATGAAATAAACGATCTTAAAATTGAATTGCTTTAAAAAAAAATACGTGTAAAACTATCCACATAAAATTCTACTTGGCTTGTTCTTTAAGGAATGTGAAGACTTGTGTGTTCACTTAAATATGAAGACTTTAAATATTTGTTATTCGCAACCGTCCACTGAAATGAATTAAGAGCATTCGTAGACAAAATGTAACGCTTTTGAACCATATTAATCAAGAAATTCATAAAAAATTTTCAGCAGTCATTTCTACACTTCAGTGTTTATTTACCCGTATAAAACATTAGCATTCCTCAATATTCGTACATTTTCCCAACAGCAAAATAAACAAAAATGCTTTAAAAGTGAAAACATCTGTACTCAATGCAGTATAATCGAACTGGAATTTATACCTATAGTTTTATTTTATTTTAGCAGGCTAATTATTCATTTTCTACTAATCATGAATTTTAGCTTTAAAATTAAGAACTATGATGTACGGCAAATAACTAACACTGTTACAAATTTTAGCTTCCTTTAAAAATACTGAATGAAAAGCTGTTAATTCCTAATTACTCCCAGATAACAATTACCTTGCTAATTGTTTTAAAGTAAAATTTAAAAAACGTTATTACGGCATTTAATCATTGTTGAATTTTAAAAGGACATGCTTAACATGAGACAATCAAATTCCCCTTATACCGTTCGAAGTTAAAAAATGATATACACAAATGATCATTAAAATTGCTGCACCGTGAAAGAAGTGCACAACAAACCAGAAATTTGCGTGAAAAATAAAATATACTGGGATTTGAAGATGATTAGCATCTTACGGTATGCCCATATTACAGGCAAGAATTATATCACCTTATGTATATAGAAAATAACTTTTATTAGCCTTAAGTATTATCAGTTGTTTCTGTTGGACCTTTCCGTTTGTGTAAAAATAATTATTGGATGATTCCTAAACTTTTAAATTATTAACATTGGTATTACCTCAGTAATAATGCGTAAATTTCTCTTCTTGTATTTTTGCTTTATTTTACGTTTATTTCAAACATGTTGCCAATATATATTGCAAAGTTTGCGGAATTTATATAATTTAGTAGTGTAAAGTGACTATTCTTTCAACTTTGGTAGTATAAGACGCAAATTAATTCACTATCTTAACAGAAAATGATAGTTTAAACATCTTTACTTAAAAAAATACCAGTGTGTGTGTACTTATGATTATATACGGAAATGATATCTTTAAACTAACCATATGAACTTTTCTGAGTTGGAAATTTCTCTATTGAAATTCAGTTTAATTATTGTACCAGTTACTTTAAGTCTAAATCAGTAAAAATCTTTAAAAATAATAATAATAATAATAATAATAATATTAGGAAACTTTCAGGACGAATACTTTAACAAGTAGAAGTTTATGTTCTTGTAGCAAACATATGACCGTACACTTATACTCATGTAGCTGCGAGAATGAATTTATGTTCACGCAGTTTTCAGTTAATATATTTAATTAAACTTTTCTACATTATAGAAAATGAGTAGTTATTGTGTAAGGATCTTAAGTTTTACTAACGTTTATTTTATTTTAAATCTTTACTATCACTTCTTATTTTCTACTTCCGGCCAGAATTATAAGCATTAAGGTTTTTATGCAAAGTTTGTCTGGCGAACGCCAAGTATTTAAGTTGTGGCTTTTTGCCAAACGAGAGAGAGGAAGCAGTGAGTTCGAAGCAGGCCGCTTACCTTAGAAGTTACTTAGTTGCTGTTTGCCTTCCAGGCCAGAGGTTTTAATCCTCTTGATAAATTTAAACGTATTGTAGTGTTCACAGTCTCTGTACTACATACGCTTCCTGTTAATATAAGGCCAATCTTCCACGTTTATTATTCTAAAAGTAAATTAGAGTTTAGTTTTATTTTTATACTTTTACGTTAGACCCCAAGTAGTGGGTCAGTGTATTCCGAAGTACGGAAGTTATTGTATATAGAGAAAAAATAAAGGGTTTTGTATACCCTTCGTCTGTATCCTGTCTACTTACCACAATTAGTGAACATAGCTTTAGTAAGCTCTCTGTTCCGAGTCAGGTCCTTGTATGTTCCCGAAGAAGGTAAGAAGGAACATTGACCCTGATAATTGATTCTATTTTTATAGCTGTTACACAATAGATCAGTTACGGATATATTTGATTAAGCATGATGCACTTCCATATGAGGATTCATTTATGTCAATTTTTCGAAGATAGTTAGAATAAAAATATCTTTCAGATTTTCGAAAGTATTTGAAGTGATGGATAATCTGAATTACTTCAAAGTTTGCGAGAGCTATCAACCAAAGAGGAAGGAAGGATGCCTCCTTTGAGGATCTTTTCAAGAGAAACTGACTAAAATGCATGTTACACATGAGAAAAATCACAAAAACTCCCATACAGTACGCCCGTTAGCCGAGATTTGAACCCGAGTCGTAAATGTTTGAAAGTTAAATAAGAAAATAAAATCCGATGTCATTCTAATCAGCTGTAAATAAACTGTGTAAAGATGATCCATATTTATTCTAAGTACTATTGATTATCTGAATATTTATGAAAAATGTACATAGATTTATATCAGAGAATTGAAAACTAATTACAGGCCTTAGTTCTTGAAATATGAATAAATAATCCGTATTTAATGTATGTACATCTGATAACCCTTGTTTAAGACAAGGTAAAGGTTAATTGGATGTAGCAAAGCACGCCAGAGCTACCTGCCTAACGAGAGGAATACTTCGTGGCTGATTTATATTATCCGGGTGACACATAGGAAAAACCACGAAAACGCCCATGCAGCCAGCCCGTTCGCCGTAACTCGAACCCCGGACTTAACTACCAGTGTTCAGCGTCTTTTCCCGCTCAGCCACTGGTGGGCCAGTATTTAGCACTTTGATTTAAAAATTGAAGAAATGTTACTCACAGTAATTTTCCTTTAATTTTAACACAAGTTTTATTTGTTCTCAAATTTATCAAGGACTACTATTAATTAAATGTCATGTGAATATATTAGTTAAATATTCCAAAATGTGATTTGAATCTTTCGATATTTACAATAATTCTTGATTTATAATACACCGTAAATGATAAATACTCTGAAATGGTTTGAATAATAGCAACTTCAAGTTACCTGTTTTTTCTGTAGATGATTTTATAAAATTTTTTATATGAAATATATTTGTGGCAAATAAGATTTTACTGCTTTATGTCCTTCTTCTGGCTGTTTGAATGCATATTAAACAAACGCTCTCATCCACAAAAATGGAGACGACGTAGGCAATTAATAGATTTTTTTTTCCATTTAAATCATTTTATGCCTGGACTTTTTTTTTTTTTTTTTTTTTTTTTTTTTTGAGGACTTCCATTGAGATTCTGCGCAGGGTTTTATTATCTATCCTGAAAGGAGACAAGAATTTTTTTGGGGATCTATTCTTTCCGCAGGGTGTATTTTGTAACTACTGACCTGTTATTCATTTTCTGCTAACAATTGCTCTTTACAACCATTGTGCTGTAGCGTCCCACTTACCAATGAAATAACATTAAAAGATTTCCGTCGTATGCACAGTGACAAATAAAAGATTCCAAATGACTCAGCTGTTGTATGATGTGTACTTTACGTTAATAAATAAAGATAGAAATGCAAGGACATGGTGCTGTTTCTACATGTATTTACAGCAATTTGTAAATACTCGTATTTTGTGCACTTTAGCAGGATTAAATATTGTCTTTTTCGAATGAAGAAAAAAATTCAACCAAAGCAATAAATAAACTGCAGCTGGCCTTCTTTGTTTTACGAAAAATGCCATAAACCCTTCAATCTTTATTTGTACTAGGTTATACATATGTTAAAGTTCCGATACTTCAAAGGCTGGTTGTTCCATAGTTTTGCTTTTAGAGCTAAGTATTTTCCTGTTTACGAAGTTCCTAGCCTAGGTATTACAACTATATCTTTGTAAATTTTTTTAAATATTATTGCATTATATAATTAATTGCATTATATGATTAATAAAATGAAGTCTATGATGTTTCTCAAATGTACACTGTATATATTTCACTTTGCTTTCGAGAAATTGATCAGAACTTTTAAAATATTTGAAAGATATTCAAAATTGAATAAATTATGATAGACGAGAAAACAAAACACAATTTGACAATTGCGCTTAGCAAGTGAGATTTCACTTGAGATGAATGACAACTGCATTTACTTCTTTGGCTATTATTGGGTAAAAATCAGAAGTAGGAAAGTATGCAATATTTTAAATCTCCTGCTTAATTGATTACCAAGTTTTGCGGCCCCTAAATTAAACAGTTTTAACTTCATTAATTAAAGAGGTTTAATATACGTATAATATACATATAACGTATGTAATACATACAGTTTAACGCAAATAACTGGGTAATTCATATACGTTTATGTTGATATCGAATAATTGCTAGTTCACTAATATTAATCGTATTAAATGTCTGTTATGGCTTCTGGAAATTTTGGATAAAGACTTTTTGGGGGGGGCAGAGAAGAGGTAAGCATGCAGCATGATATTTCATGACTTTCATATAAAAATATATAAGAATATTCTCAAAATATTTCGAGATTTATTCATTTAGTTTGAGAATATTGTTAAAAAACGTTATCGCATTTTTAAAGCAATCCGAAAAGCTAGTTATGTTTGTCTCGCATTTATAAAGACCCACCATACAAATTACAACCAAGGAAATGAAACTAAGCAAAATTTTCGTACTTTCAAGAGTTTCAGCAAATAATGAAAATTCAGTTTCTTGATCGTTGCGTCATTCGATCGTAGTCTGAAGGAAGGAATGCGAAACGTGTCGTTTCGCTGATTTCATCTCTCTGCTAGATGAGGATGACTATTCTTTTTGGGAAATGACGTTTATGATAATAAAGTTTGCATTTTGGAACCCCGCTGTTAAGTGGAAAATTTAGGAGAGGAAACAATCAAACTGCAAAAAACACCGACTTCGCAATTATTTAAAGAAGGGTGGTTCTTCGGATTAGTTGCACTGCTTATTGATAGCAAAAATGTTAACCTTATTTTGTTCTATTAAGCAATAGTATGGTTAACAAAGGAATACAAATCCTTTAGATGAATAATAAAACTTTACCACATTTATGCACGTATTTTCCCCCTTCTTAAAGATCCGGTGCGTATACCCTGTAGGGTTTTGCGCTAGTAAACCCATTATCACCACATCTTAAAGATCCACCAGTGAATGAGTGAACATGATTACTAAACATTGGTAGTTGCTCTCGGCTTCGATTTCTAGTAAGCAGGCTGGCAGCTTTGGACTTTTTTAATTTTCGCAACACATATAACACATAAAGAGGCAATTTCACTTAGAAAATCTTCCATGTAGGTTTATGCAGATAACCTTTCCCTTCTTTGTCTTAATCAATAAAATGGCAACCTCTTTTTTAACTAATACTGCTGCTTAAAAACAGAGAAAAACAATTACGCGGTTAATTTAATTTTTGAGAGGAACTGTAAATAAAGAACATAGAATAAAAAGTGCATTAGATATATATTTTATTAATTACGCGGCTCTCCATTTCCAAGTCAGTTACAGTTATTTTCTTCGATATAATTATTTTTATTTCCACATTGTACACTGCAAATCAAAAATTTGTGAATCATATGCAAAACATATCTAAAGGTTTACACACAAAAAGGAGAAGTATGGATAACAATAAATGGAGAATCCAAGTCTAAATAATAATAAGAAAGAAAAAGAGGTTGCTGTTATCCAGTATCAATAATTAGTTATACTCGGCATTAAATCCGTAGAACTGCCTATCTCGCTGTCAGTCGAGAATTATTATTAAAAAAAAAAAAAAAAAGGGAAAAAAAAAAAAAAAAAAAAAAGGAGACTGAGAGATGGCCATGCCATGCCATGTAGTTTTTTCTTGTAATAATAATGAAGATAATGAAAATTAAAGCTTCATAAGTATAATTTTACTCGAGGAAATCTCCGATTAAAAGGCAGGATGGCTTTGCCATAATCCATAAGATGAACTGTTTAGGACATTTAAAAAAGAAATTTATCTTATTAAATTATTCTGTATTTGCCTTTTGCTTTGGTAATTATCCAAGCTAAATATTCATGCCGATTCTTCTATTTCTTCATTTCAGTAAGTAAATAGAAAATGAAATTTCATATTTATTAATAGTTTTCCTAATATAATCTTTTTTATACTGAATCCCTGAGAAAACATCAGCTGAGTATCATTCTTTGAAAATTTAACATAAAGCACGAAACCTAGAATGATTACATTCTAGTTATCTTTAGAGGCTGTAAGTAAAATGTTTAAGTACTTTCTAATCACGCCAAAAATTAGGATTTTTATTATAAATATTTCGATCTGACTTAATTGTTAAATTTCAGAATTTTTCATTAAACTACTCAAGAATTTTGGGTTCAGTTAAATTGTGGCAATTGCTACTAGTTACTTTACTTGCTCGCTTTTAGCAGCAATAATTAAAATTTGATAAGAATAATTTCTGAATATAATTTAATAATTATTAGAATAACTTCTCATATCTCCCATCTTAAGACAGCCCATGACTGACGAGGGCTGTAATAATATGAAATCATTCATATATTGGCAGATGATAAGAAATGCGTATTCGAATTACTTTGCTTAATTTGTAACAAAATTGCTTATCTCACAATATGAAAAATTTGAAGCGAGAAATTATGTAGTAACTTTGATTTTTTATTCATAAAAATTGCAAAATATACTGATATTGTACGTAGAATTTACATAAATGTAATACATTAAAATTTGACACGTTCACAATGCACGATTACATATGGCAAATCACTAAAAAAAACGAAGATTTTTTTTTTTTTTTTTTTTTAATGCTTCATACTTGTGCTCCCTTATAAGTATTTAGATCCCTTAAAGTTTCAGATTTGTTAAATTCCTTTTTACCTTTCAGGTACAATAAGAATATCAAACATAAAATGTTAAACTAAAAATAATTAACTTCAAGTACATGCTTCTTCTTATTATTTTCGTCTCTCAGTCTCTGTTTCTTAATCCCTAATATTTTTTTTTTAACCATCGGTGAGTCGCAGTGTATTTTGGATACAGGAACGAACGTCGGTTTCAGGCCTCCTGCTTTCTACAGTGCAGTATCAGGAGTCTATAAATAACAAACCCGAATTTGGAGAGTGGCATTTGTGACAGATCATCTTTGAGACCTAAAGCCTCCTTGTTGAGAAGCGTCACGAGGATGCATCCCAACGTAAAACAGGCCAAACTGTACAAGTTTTTTCTCCCAGCTCCACCCGTATCTTTTCTGTAACAAACGCAAGTGAGACAAGTCTGTTGTTTCTTTGTATTTATTCAACCATTCGGAAATTTTACGCTATTTTTGCATAAGGTTTCTTGCAAATTCTTAGCATTCTGAAATTATTCAAAACATTAGTATAATTTGTTAGCATGATCTGAATTGACTGATGATAGATTTCTAATTTAATCCAGATTTATCATTTGTCTATATTCATTTTTCCAATATTGTGCAGGATATTTAAACAATGATTTTTTTTCTCTTCTCTTTTGCATGTTAAAATAATATTACGTTACTTAAAATTCTTAGTTAGACTATACAGGACATCATTTCAAACAAAAATGGGATTAAAAAATAGAGAAACAAAATCGCCATGAAACGTACGAAGTTAAACAAATTTCTAACCCTACTTTTTCATGGACAGAAAACAATAAAAAAAAAAATTATTTTTAGACAAGAAACGGAAATCGATGGGTAGGTATGGTTTCCCAACATCTTTGAGTTATGCCAATACTAATGTAAAGATGCTAATTAATAGGCAGGAATTCTTTTAATAGTAAAAACGTAAGCAATAATTTTTTTATTTATCGTAGTGGGTAGATTTTATGTCGGTAGAAAGAACAAAATCACAATGTTATAAAATTATTTTCTGTACAAATTTATCAGTTTGTTTTATTTTTATGCAAAACAAATCATTAGTGATACAGTAACCTTACCTATGAAAATATTATGATTTATATTAAAGCTAAACGAAGTCACAATTTGAAGTATAACCAATATTTTCTTCTTCCCTCTTGTTTTGGCTAAATTGGTAATAAATTAATTTGCTGTTTTTATTAGTACACAACAACTTAATTGATTTGCTTCAATTTTGTCACTAAATATTGAGAATATAAATGCGATAAGATGTTAACAGAAACTTAAATGCATTTGTGCTCAAAACTTTCCTGAAGTTTATGTTACCGTGCAGATCATAAAGCACAAATTATATTAATTGCGTAAATTTCGTAACATTATTTGAAAAACTTTAAAACGTGAACATGTGGAAAAACGGAAAATTTTGACGAAGGCGCACTGGAATTAAATCTTCAATATCATAATCAAAGCAATTTTCTTGCAGCATTGATTAATGGAAAGGCCGCAGAACTTCTATCTGTAAATATTAGATTCACAAAGTAAATGACCCTAGACCGCCCGAGGTCAGAAATGACAGGATTAAATTCTTGGTAAGTTTATGACAGCACTTAGAGTAATAGCAAATTCGAAAAATTTGATTCAGTAATGTTGCTAACGAGAAGGGCCGCATCCTGCTATCAAAGGAAGGGAACTTGAAGTGTCATTCAACTGCTACAATTAATGAAACGATTAAAGAAGGAAATGGGGTTTCAGACCCAATGGTTAACGTGTTGTTTCGAGTCAAACTGCGCATCGAATTCTGGCTTCACACACATGTAGAAATTATATTTACTTATAAACTGGATTTCATGTTCCAGTCTTGCATCTTTTACAGATCTATTCCAAGTCACGGTAAATAAATGGTAATAAGAAATCCAATAAATGCATTTTGTAAATCTGGCTACAAGACATGGTTATATGAAATTTATTCCCTGTTCACTGTTTCAGTGATGAAAATTGCGTACGTTAGGTCAGCGATCTCAAACTGGCCGCTCGCTAACACATTTCAGTTATGTATTTGTTGCAAATATGATGTCGCAAAGATTTACCACTAAAAACATGAATAACGCACTAGATAATCTATAAATGGAGCTAATTAATTTATACTGCGATATGAATCTTATTCAAAGATTTGAAGATATATATTTTATTAACTTTTTATTCGTAAAACAACTGAGTTATGATTTAGTTGATAAGAAAGAACTTGATTGACCGATTAGTATAAAAAATTCGTCATGCAGATAATTTCTAGTAACTTCTGCCCATGGCAACAAACACAATAATTTAATATAATCTTTCCTTTTACCTTTAAAGAAACTGCTCATATCTCATTTAAATTCATTAAAATGCTGTGATGGTATCGAAAAATTTTCAGATATTCTAGTTTTAGCTACTTATGCTTAAAAAGTCGAAAGGAAATCAGTTGTTTTAAAATAATGTTCGAAGATTACAGAATTGATGAAAGTCATGAAACATTTTAAAATTCTTATCGAACAGCTATTCTAAAGTAAACTTAAAGGTTTCATGGAGTTTTCAGAGTGCACCCGTTATTGAGGCAAGCAGAAGAATAAACTGTGGAAGCAAACAATAATCCACCGAATGAACCAGAAATCTGAGAACCTAATTTGCAACTCTGATTACAACGAAGACTCACATAAAATTTTAAACTTATTCGCTTAGAGAGAGTATTAGGTTCAACCTCTTGTAATGACGTATTATTCGATGACTTTATATAAGCATGAAATCTGTATGCTAATACTATATAAGTAATAATAACGAGCTAAAAGTTAACATGAAGTTTAAGTATTAAACAATTAATAATTATACGCGTTTTTCATTTGATTTTGTTAGCTGATTAAAGAAAAGTCCAGGAGTTGCGCAAGTCCTTAAAAAATATAGCGCCTTTTTACTATTTTAAATTTGTTATTTTAACGTGGTGTTACTAGATAAATTTCAAAATTGCAACTTAACTTTAATTTATTTTTTAAATGCATCACTAAAATTTCGCAGCTAATTTCACGCCTCATCTAGCCGTTCACCTGAGCAAATGCCTTACTTGCCTTACCCATGTCGCGGCATCGATTCTGAATATAATTTCACATTAAACTTACAGACAGGCACATTTTCATTGAAAAATATTACGCTTATCGAGAATACACAAAAAAGCCATTCTCAGTTTCTATGAATGTTTATGAGGCTAGTTACAGAAAAATTTTTCGATAATCTAATTCCAGGTAGCCATTGCTCGTTATGCATACTCTGTCGTAAAGTTGTAAATTAATTTTCAAATTATTCAATGTATTTCTTTTTAAAAGGGAACACAATTGCTTAAAAGTATTGTGGTGACTACATTTTTAACTAAGCATCTAAGATATTTCCTTCCATTTTGGAGTAATCTGAGCTAATGAAATATATTCCTTTTCCCTGGATCACTTGCTATGCCTTTTCTTTATTGAGAGAGTATGGGAGAGAACTTCATTCTTAACAGGAAAGCGAACATAATATTAAGTATTGATTCCCAGCTTGTGAGGTAAGTATCAACTTTCACATGACCTTCCTAAACTCCCTACTATTTAAAATAAAGTAGAACATAAATTTTATTGCTCTAAAATGCAAATGATAAAAAAACATCAGCAAAGAGAGGTCGCAAACCACTTCCAATCTCTAATAAAACTTAGAAACAAGTTGTTCGATTTTATCGCTTACCATGAACAATAAAAGATCCATAAAACTGCTCACGAAATTCTGAGAAATGATTTTCATTGCATTCAAGATAAGACGCCGCTTAATGTTAGTCTTATTATTAGGGTCATCAAAATGATTCTTGAAATAATCATTCGATCTGATTTCTTTTAAGGTATTAGAGATTCAAAGTATCGCTTACTGCGACAAAAGCCAAAGAAGAAAATATAATAAATGCAGGATATCTATTATGAATTTCTGCCTTTTCCTTTGTAATCACTTTTTATTCACTTTTTATAAAACAAATTTCATTTACGAATGTCTTATTTTGCTAGAATGAAAACTTCTAAATGAATAAATAATTCTAGAAGTTATTTGTTTCATGAATGCAAAACTTATCAATAATTTAAAAATAATATTATTAGTTACTTTCAACCAATAAGAATTCTTACGGTTTTCAATAGAATTGATTCTCTAATCACTAGTATTTTGCTAAGAATTTAATTTCCAGTTTCTAATGTAAGTTTTAATTAAATTGTTGAATGTTCTAAAACAGCCGCAATGAAACTGAAGGAATTAAAATCTTTGTTCTTTTGTTCATATGAATTTTGAACACGAATCAAATAACTCCACTGATGTTAGACCTAGACGTAGTTTATGCATTTTGAATACAAATTAAATAAATACATCGATAAAAAACTAAATTTAAAAATAAAATCAGAAAACCAGAAAAAAAGAAAAAATGTACATACAATCAATTGTTGCAATATATAGATGGATTATAATAGCATCCATAACATAATAGTAATTTATTGTAGGTACAGCTTTATTACTAACATGATGCGTCAATATGTGCTTATTTGTTAGTAATAAGCCAGAATCACATACTGGTAATGAAGAAAAGCCGGCGCCACAGCCGGTGAAACCGGTGAGATTGCACCGGAAGAGGGAATTTAGAAGCTGCAAAATTTTTAGAATTTGCAGAAACACCATCAGCAAAATTTAGGGATGGCAAAATTTTTAGAATTTAGTGAAGGCATTGAGTAGTATTATTTAGTGGTCGCAAATATTTTTGAATTGTAGGAGACATAGCGCAGCAGAATTTAGGACCCACAGAGATTGAAGTTCCGCTGAGACCTTTTTCTTCTCTCTCTTTCGAAGGATTCCTGCTTGTTATATTGTCCTTTTTATATAAAAAAAAAATCTTTATTCAAGTTCATGTTTTGAGAATTTCAGGAAAAAAATATGATGTGAATTTCAGTATTTTGTTACAGCATATGTCATATTAATACTCAGCACAGTTTTTGAGGTAACCCAAGTGATAAGATATTTCTGCTATTAATATTAACAAAAAATTTATGAAAACAAATATAAAATTCACGCAGTAGTTTTGTCTAAACTTCACAGGGTATTACTAATTAGCAATATAAAATCAAGAATTCTCAGTACTGTGAGTTATATTCTCAAAGTTATGAAAATTTCAGGAAGGAAAACGTACAGTCCAACACCTAACGTTTGAAAATATTTATAATTTTAGCAACTTTATATGCTGTTTATAATCTTCATTATAATTTTTATGTGTTCTTTATAATCTCCCCAACGTTTCCTTTAACATTTTTCTTGCACTAGGGTGCTTATTCAAAAGTGATAGAAAGATTTTTGGGATGTTCGGAAAAAACGATAAGAGACACAGAAGTTCTCTGTAACCAATAAAAAATAGTAATGAAATATCAAAAGTATTTTTTTAGTCTTCACAGGAAACTTATCATCAACAATAATAATTGTCAGACGGCAATCAAAAGATTATTGCTTATACATTTGATGTTTACTAGTGCTAAAGAGAATATTTTATTCAAGATTCAATATATTCATACATTATTCAAT
This sequence comes from Stegodyphus dumicola, assembly GCF_044657685.1. Classification (NCBI taxonomy): domain Eukaryota; kingdom Metazoa; phylum Arthropoda; class Arachnida; order Araneae; family Eresidae; genus Stegodyphus; species Stegodyphus dumicola. The sequence goes on from NC_140780.1 coordinate 194,489,620, forward strand.
TATTTATTCACTTATACATATCTATTGGTTTATCCGTACTTATGTTCCTTTCATAAAACTAATTTCATGAATTTATCCACAAAGCGAAGGAAGAAAGAAATGATTTCAAATGATACAATCGTTTATTAGACATAAAAAATGCGTATAAAAAAGAAGGAAACTGTTGCAATTGTTAATTAAATAATAAGTACAGTCGGTTTTCGCAATAACAGTATTCATGATATTTAGAAATTTAAGCTAGTAACTTATGTTATCTAACAAGAGCATCATGAAAAACAAAATTTCTTGGGAGGGAACTAGGATGTGCTTCCTAATTTAAAATTTTGCCTGCATTACTATTCAATAAAACTGTAGATGAGTAACCTTATCAGCAAATGCAGATTGTCTTCACTTCCAGAATTCTTCTCGCCAAAGAGATTTATCCTCTATTAAAATCTATGAGGCACTTTCACATCTTTTCTCACACTTACAATGTGCAAGAAATGAATGTGTAAGAAAAAAAAGTTATTTCTAATTCTTCGTAATCACCTTTTCACATTACTAATTCCTTTAAAAGTAAAGGCATAGTTTGCATCGAAAAGAAGTTGTCACAGTATAGTTTAAAGCTCGTATACTGAACTGCGAAATCTCTGCTTCGTAATGTTCTTATGGACAGCATTCAACTATCTAAATTCATTGACTGATTATGCAATTAAATTGGTTCTATAAAAAGTGTTCGTGGAATGCGGCTGAGTTAGCAGAAATAGAAGCATATTCAGCAAAGATTACGATAAACTATTAAAGAAAGACTTAAAGCACAAAAAAAAAAAAAAAAAAAAATTTCTTTGCATACCTAGCTACTCTTTGCCATCCAAAGAGGAAATTTGTGCCACAAACATGTGATTCTGAAAGCCTTATGATTTTAGTTTAATGTCAGTATATTCTCTTGAATCGAAAACAGAAGAAACGGAAGTTCTCAGAATAAAAACCTTTTATTATTAAAATGCTTATGACTTTCATTCTTTTCAGCCTTTTATAAAAAATGTAGAATACTAATATTCAATTTATTGTTTCTTTTTTATTCATCAACTTTTGCTTTTACGCTTGTTTGATCCTTAGTAATTTCCTATGGTCCTTTGCCGAAGATTACTTTGTTTGCGAACAAAATGCCACTGTATACTCTTTGAAAAATACTGCATTAAATGAAATCAGGGACTTTAATTTCCTATGATCTTCGCTCTTCATCAGCTGATAGATAGTAACATAATAAAACTCTGTCTACCAATTAAGTCTTAGTAAGATAACAGTAACCCATGTGTGAAGACTAGTTTAAAAAACTCAGTCAGGTCCTGAATGTTACATTTTGAAGTCTATTATTGCAGTAGCGAGGTGAATCTTTTCAAGAATAAGAAATTCTCATTCAAAGAAATTAAAGTTAATAACAGCAGTGTCCTGAAAGAAGAAATGAACGATGCACATTGAGAACTAAAAGTTAATTTTTTCCCCCCGGGAAAAGCAATTCGAGATCTTTCTGATTCTGTTTTTTAATTTGTTTAACATCATCAAAAAGTGTTTCAAAAATGAACACATGTATTTGTCCTGAAATAAAATAGTATATAAAATCCTGAGATTAGAAAGTATAAAACGATCTACAGCTCGAAAAATAACATATTACAAAAATTATAACGCCTCTTTTATAAAATTTATAGATTGCTAAAGATAAATATTAATGAAAGGCAAGTTAATAAAAGTACCCTGCTACCCCCAGATTTGAAAATTAAGACATTTATCCCTTAGAACTGAAGCATTAACTGATAAAATGTTTATGAAAGTCCATTTTATAGTAATAAAGGGAAACAATGTGCAAGTAACAGCTCCAAAATTAACAAAACCGACTTTTTCTTCAGTCGCACGCACGTAGACGTAGACACACACACACGCATATATATATATATATATATATATATATACGTTTAGCTAATGTTTCTAATAGCAAATACATATATATTAAAACGTTAGTTAAATGTATAAATGATAGTCGCCTAACTATCAAAATTCAATTGGAGATAGTCAGCATTTTTTTAAATAAATGTATAAATATTTTGCTTGGCATAAATCGGGAAAAGAAAGCTCTGACAATTTTTTTAATCCCTTACCTTAACAAGGAACTTAAAGTAAAAGCTCCATAAAAGTTATAAAATAAATTGCTGCTGTGAGGACGGGGAAGAGGTTTAGGTTCCTCTCTTATTCTTAAGCTATATCAGCACAATTTGTCCTCAATAATTTTTATCAATAGTTTACTTATCTAGTGGCGCAGACATATATATTGATGTATGAACAATTACAGTAATTTATGAAACATGGCAATACTTTTTTTTATTCTGCGCTTGAAACTTATTCCGGTCTAGATATTTAAAGACTTAAAACTTCCTCAAGAGACGTCAAAAAAGTTGTTCAAGTTGTTAAAAATATAGCTACCTATAAAAAATTTAAAACTTTTGAAACAAACATGGTTATATGATTAAATTATTGAATCTCAGCAGATATGATACTACTGCTGGTGCTGTCTCAAGCAAAACAGAAAAACTTTATATTGCAAAAGACAGAGAAATATTAATGGCTTTTCAATTAAAGTAATGGTCGAAAACTTATGCTGAATAATAGAAAAAAATCCAAATAACCTATAAATATTTAATTATTTTCCATAATTTCCTTTGAATCGGAACAATATTAGAGAAATGTAAACTTATTTAAAATTGTCTAAATTAATTAGCACAGATATCTTCAAATACATTAAAAAAAAAAATACTTTTTTTTATTTTATTTGAGTAGAAAAAATTTAATAGAGTTTCCAACAGTGTACTAGAAATTAAATTATTACCGTTGAAAACAAATCAAATTAAAGTGTTAGTATAACAATCACTCGAGAAAACACAGGCGGGTTCAAATCAAACAAAACTGAATTTTATAGCCGCGAAGAGGCAATAAGAGGCCCATAAAATATCAATAGTGCCAGCAAGGAAGATAAAGCAGGTGAGATTCCGGCATAGAAGCCAGCGTGACGGATTGGTTTTTGTGATGAAGTGAGGGAAGTAATTAAGAGTGACGAAGTGAATGTCAAGTGAGAAGCCTCCATTAAGTACTGTATCCATCATTTTACTCACTTGATAGTGTTGGCTCGCAACATTTGTTGAAAACACTGTTATCTGTCACATTGAAATTCATCGAACCTGGTGGTCATGTACCTTATAATGTCGTTAATAATTCTTACCACTTTGACATCCAGACGCGCCGGAGAGGCGTGAAACTGATTCTGTTTTTCATCAACGACTATCATCTTTGCTGTGAAGGGCATAGATGACGGCATCAATAATTTCCCACTATCCTCTGATTTACGATCGAAACTTGTTGCTCACTTTGACTGTTTTTCGAGAGTAGCATTTATTTTAAGAATGAGGCAACGTATGGTTTGTACCAGTAAAAACTCCTGAAGGTCTGACGAAAGTTTTCAAAACAGTTTAAAGCAATGTGGAATTACGTATCATTTGTATATAACCATGTTCAGTGAAATAATAGAACATATGACCTGAAACCTGGTAAGGATGATAATCGGTTTCTTGCTCAAATTTTAATGTATTAATGCTTTCAACTCTCTGATTAAATGCATAGATTTATTTAGTAGTATCACTGTTATCTTTTATATTTGCGTTTGAGAGCGACTGCCTTGTATTCAGAGTACATGAGAAAGATATTACTGCTAAAAGAAAGTTTCGCCATAAATGGTGAACCAAAGATGAATCTATAACATATAGAACTTTATTCTGCCGCTCTAAAAAGATGTGTGTGAAATGTCTCATACCCATGATTAAGCAAAATAAAAATAAATACATAAAGTAAAAATTAAAGAAAATTACTGTTTGAAAAGGGCAAAGATGAGTATGCACGGCGGAGAATGCTACCGAAACTTAGATATTGCGACTTCTAGGTAAGGTTATAAGTGGTAGACCATGGTAACTTAAAATTGTCTATTTTTTAACCTTTTCATCTTAGTTAAGTAGGCATATGAACAATTTTAAAGAAGAGGGAAAGAAATGGATATTTGAGTATCTTGTTGTCCGGGTTATAATCAAACAGTGAATAAGTTTTTATCCCTTCATTTGTAAATGAATCCATTAAGAGATTATTTCAGTGCACCTGCTTTTTATAAGAGGATTAACAAAAGTTTGGTATCATTAATGATTTCACTGCAGCCATTAATAGAAATTGGTATTTTATTGCATGGAATTCATACATTCATTCTTTTTATGATAGTGATTGAAGAAGGGGAAACTTTCAGAATAGATATAACAGGTTACTTCAGTTGAAATGATCAATTATAGGGTACTGCCATTTTGTACTGTTCTATCGGAACTGCAAAGTAGGATATACGTAAATTTCATGCCTTGGATGCCACTCGAGCTAACCGCAGAAAGCACATGTACAATTTCATTTCAGAATGTGCTTAACTATACCCACAAAAGTCATGATTGGTCATAAACCCTCCCATTGGTAACTGAATTTAATTATTCTATTTCTATTCTCTAATTAACTGAATAACATAAATACCACCATGCTCTTCAAAATAAAACACATCCACATAACTGATAAGAAAAACAATGTGAAAATTAACCAGTACCGTTCAGTATATGATATTCTGCCACTCCTAGCTGACTCTGCAAACCTTTAACAAATTGTCACTTCTTTTGATAATCTTTAGTGAAAGGTCTGAATACTTTTCTGTCAAACAGGACTTTCTGAATAGTCGCTTTTTAACTCATCGCTTAAAGTTTGTTTAGCCCCGAAAGAAACGGGTCTTTAAGTTGGCTTCAGCAATCTTTCAAGAAGCCGTTAGACATTTTTTTCTCTTAATGGCAATTGTTTTGATTAAAAAGGTGGATTGCTTTCATTTTCATGCTTGTTTTCCAAACACCAAATATGAAATTAATTATCTAAATAGCGAAACTATTATTTTCCTCTGTTTTGAGAGAGTTTTTTTGCCAATACGTAATTCCTAAAACTCGTCGTCCAAACAAAGGTGTTATATATCATATGAAATGCTTCATTCTTTTTCCTGCCAGAGGAATTGTTCTTTGTGTAAAATCAAATTTGAACAGTTAAATGAAAATAAATTCATTACTTTAGCTCTAAATAATGCTCCCTCCTTAAAAGCTAATTTTAATTTTGAAATCATATATCAAATTCAAAAGAATTTCTGTGGAAATGAAAAGCTATTTCCTTGCCATTGGTAAATAAACGTCTTGCTGTATGCAGGGTAAGAATTCTGGAAATTGATTGCTCTAGTAAATGCCAAGATGAGGTAGTCAAAGAGTGACCTTTTTTTGTTCATTGTCACGCAAATGACTTAAACCTTGATTTTTATGTAAAAAAGAAATAGGTTAGGGGAAAAAACAGCTGAATTAAACAAAGCGTACCGAATCCTTCATGCTTAAGTTGCAAAATATCACGTTTTTCTCATTTTGGTTTCAAAACAAGGTAAACGGATTAAGCAAGCCAAACGAAATATAAAGGAAAGTGATATGATGCATCTAATTTTGTCTCACTGATAAAACAGACTTGTTTCTGTTTTCTAGATTACTTATTTGGGCGATTATTTCACTTATGATTATTATTATATCTCAGGATTTATGGAGATATATGATTTTGAAAGTTTTTAATAAATATAAGTATAGACACTTTTTCAATTATTTCAGGCGGGGGAAATTTCCGATAGTGGGCTACATGGAAAAAAAAAGTATTTGTAATGATACACTTTACGATATTATGAAAAGAAAATGTAATTGTAGTATTGAGAAATACTTGGCCAGAAAACAATACTTTTGACAGAAATCTTAAATGAAAGTAAGGAATTCCGAAGATAAATACAATTAAAAACAAAATGAGTAAATTTAATGTCACTCGTGACATTCATTACCTGTAATTTCGAGCAGTAAATGGAAGTTTTTAGTCCTACATTTTTGAAAATAACCTGTCATTCAAAGCATTTATCCATAACCCCTTCCGAGACACATTTGATGGTGCTGATTCTTCTGTTTTAATGTTATCTTTTTAGTGTATTATGTAAATAGTGATTTAAAAAGATCAAAGACCCAGGGCTACAACTGCTCAACTCTACGCAGTTCGTTCCCGACCGCTGAATGAGTTGGCTCATATGTAACGTAGACATATGGAGTAAGTAAGTAAGCTTTTAAATAAAGCCTCATATGTAACGTAATCGTGAAATAGTTTCTTTAAGAACATTCTCTAGACTATTTCTGGCCCACCAGCGGCCGAGCGGTAAAGACGCTGAACACTGGTAGTTCGGTCCGAGGTTCGAATCCCGCGAACGGGCTGGCTGCATGGGCGTTTTCGTGGTTTTCCCCATGTGTAACGTGTATACGAGCCAGTTTCCCTTAGAAAGTCCTCCACGAAAGGCATCCCTCCCCTTAGGCAGATAGCCCTAGTGTGCTTTGCCATAATTAAATACACCACACCTAGACTATTTCTTCCTTTAAGTAAATAGACCTCGAGTACTTTGTTGTAACTCATTATGCAGTTCAAATTTTTACTCATCGAGCTATTAAACAAAATCGAATTAAAATAGACAGGAACTGAGAGTATACACAGAGTAAAATCAATGATATATTTTTGAAAAGAATTAAAATTACAATCTACCCACCGATGCCTTAAGTAAATTTTGGGTTGATTTCAGCTTAACCCTACTGATCAATGGGAAAAAATTGCTTCCGATTAACCATTTAATAGCCTTATTATCTCATAATAGTTTAAGACTGAAATACAAGAGCAAACTGTATTTTGCGTTTAGTTGCAGCTTACGCATGAAATAATACAAAATGTGCAAAACAGTTAATAAAAAAAAAAAATTGTCAAGAGCTTTAAAATTCCACTATGAGCAGAAAGCTGCAGATGTAATAAAAATGTCTTGTAAATCTCAGTTTTCTAACAAAATGATTCTGCATCCTGCATGAAATCCGTAATTAATATACAAAAAGCTATAATTTCTGAATCAATGTAAAAATTACATTAAGCAACATAAAAAAGTACATCCAAACAAATCGCCGAAACAACACCATAAATTCTACAAATAAACAACATAAGTTATCACACTTATTTAAATAAAGCGTCGTATATATTTTGGATTTGAATCGCATTCACAGTATTATGATAAAAATAGAATTAGAAACACAACGGGCGTTTATTACGATATAATGCAACTCTGATTTTTTTTAATAACTTCATGGCTGTGGCCTCTTCTGAAATTAGGCTTCATGGCATAGCGCACCTAATTATTTCTGTTTACTATAAGCGCATTAGGAAAGCGATGGTATCTTTCAAATGATGACAATCGTAAAAAAGTAAATAGATTAATTAGAGAAAACTTCTACACTTTTACTGTGGTACAAGGGTTTATTCGGTAATCAGAATTCAGTAAAAGGACCTATATTGTTAAATTCTGGTAATTTTTTTGCTTTCTGATAATGACTTTCTCTGAATAAGGTTGGTATCTGTACTAGTAAACATCTGTACGAGTCTCATGAAAATTCTAAGTAATCATTCATTAACAGGAAGAGCTTCAGCATAACTTACATAAAGTTGGAAGTGTATTTTACCTTTAATTAATTTAATTAATATGCTGCCCAAAGGTTAAAGCTAAATTAAACTAACCAAAGACACATCTGCTGGAAAAAAAAAGGGGGGGTCAAAGAAAAATTACAATTTTCCTCTTACAGAAATTTAAAGAAACAACTGTCTTTGTAACAGAAGACTTCAAACAATATGTGGAATACCAGCTGTTAGTTTGTTCTTTAAAGTAATATTGAACCTTTACATGCGTTTTATTATGGAGAAACTGATTGTACTTAAGTTTTCGCTAACACAGCTTATAGTGTTACACAAATTTCAGTAATTTATCCTTACTATAAATACCTTCTTCTTCATTATTGAAAGTATCCTATTTTGCATATTAAAATGCTTAAACTCTATTGCGAAGCAGCTGGGTTTAGGAAAAGGGGAAAACAGAAATTACAGAAGAAGTGAATGATATGAAATTTAGCTGTTAATCATAATAATTATCATATATAAACGGAAGTTGAAATAATGTTAAAGATCACTAAGATAATTTCTTCCTCTCAAATTTATTTAAATATTCTCTGCGTATCTGTGCATCCGTAACAATTACATTGTTACTAGGAAAAAAAAAAAAAAAATTCGCAAGAAACGCTAGATTTACCTTTTAATTTATTCTAGTTTTCTGTGTAATTATAAGTAGTAAATAAATAAAATGCAGGTAGTGAAATAGAAAACTGATGGTTTCTTGTGATCTAGTTTTTATTTATCATTTATTTTCTCCTTTTTATTCAGCTATTTAATATTCTCCATTCCATAGTTCAATTTCCAACGTGTCAGGAATGGTAATTCCCAAAAGATTTATGTCTGCAAACACAGACATCTTTTAACATGTTAGCTAGTTATTACACACCATGCAATTGGAAACGCTTCCTCTAATTGTAAATGTCACTCTAAAAGAGACCGATTCAAAGAACCTGGTGTTATTTATCAAATCATAACGTGTTGACATAGATACCATTAGAGACACATCACGCAAGCTATAAAGATTTATAGCTACAAGAGTAACAACATGAGATTTGTATCTGTATGTTTCAGAAGATTAGATAACATCAAAACGTCAGTAGAAACAACACGGAATTAAATTAACTGTGCGATCCAAGACTTGAAAGTAGTTCCGCTTGGTGAACTGCAACCTACATGGCTGAGTACTTTAAACAATATATCAGTAACACAAGCATTCTCTGTTGTATGACTCGATGGAAAAATCGGCACCGACACCCGACCTTGAGCATAAAAAAAAAAAAAAAAAAAAAAAAAAAAAAAAATTCTACACTTCTCTCTTTCTCTTTTTGAAACCCTACTATTACTCACGGGCAGTGGTGCAAGTCTAGCACCGACCAATCAGGCAAGCTCCTTCCCCCACAGTTTTAGTTCCCCGTTCATTTTTTCTTTCAGAAACGTGGTTCCCACCTGATGGCAACTAAGCGGGCAAATGTCCAAAAGCAACCAATCAGAAATCTAAGAAGGTGGTCAGGTCAGGAAAAACGCGGTGATCAGGGACCATGACGGCTGGGATGGGGGTGGCCGATGGGTAATCGACCGTGAAGTATACATTGTCGTTTCGCTTCGGCTTTGTTTTACAGACTGTAGACTCAAGTGTAATAGTGTTAACGGCTACAAAGTAACTGCTTTATTACGCTGTAGAGGCAATTTTTTTAAATTTCGGTGGGAAAGTTCTGAAAAACTGAAAGGGTATATTTTAAGAAATATTAAACCAGTCTGAATACAGTCAAAGTTGATTTCCCAACACGGAAACTTATTTGAAATAAATAGCAATAACGCTCCAGATTATTGCTTAACTTATATATATTGGAATACGAATAAATATTAGTTATTTTCTTAATAACGTTGTGTTGTATCTCAATATAACTTACATTTTATAGCAGTAATCTGAAGTAATAAATTGCAATATTAAATATTAAATATAAAAACGTAGTTCTGGCAAATATTTTCAATTAAATGTAATGTTTCTTGCGGTTTTAGATATAATATATGTGCTGTTAGTCTAGAATTTTTAATCCAAGAAAAGACACTTTTCAAACGTAAAATGAACAATTTAGGATTTTCTAATTTACCTTTTTGGTTTCTTGTGAACAAAGAATATTACAGTGGTTACTGGGAGCAAAAGATTCCCTCCCCTCAAACGTAAGACCCTCTTTCAGTTCTACGATACAAATTTTATGTAATAAAAATGTAAATGAATATTTATTTTGTTTTGTAATGCTGAGAGAAAGAATCTTAGTTTTATCCCCTGCTTTCCTTCAGAATTTTCTTGAAATAAAAACACTGTTAGCTGTGACTTAAAGACATTGCCAGTAGTATATTGATATCCATACGTTTTCAGCCACATCTGTAACTAGCATAGTAGAGGCAGGCTTAAATTGAAATCTTTCTGTTAGAAATGACAATCATACTTGGTGGGACTTGTGCATTTATATATATACTGTAATTATCTACGTAGTTTATTTAGTATTTAAGCAGAGTAGCTTTTCTATATATCATGTAGCTTGGCTTGCTTTGGAAGCATAAATTAATTCCAAACTCCTAACAGATGTAAAGCAAATTATCGCTGTGTCTGAAATAACTGTAAAGACTTGAAAAGTTTTAAAACTACCTTCTTATTAAAACAGAACTTTGAACATAAACGTACTTCTCGCCCAAATAGGTTCAGCCACCACTTGCGGCGGTGTAACTAAAGTAACAGCCAAATTCAAATTTAAATCGTAGACTAGTAGTCAAAGACTACACAATGAAATTAAATCTCAATTGGCTCAGTATTCTAACCTGCGTATCAAATTCTAGTGTCGGCATCAAAAAGCAAAGCTGATTAATTACAAGCATATCAGAGCTTGAAGGACATACGCCATGCGGCCGGGAGAGGCAGAAACACGCTCTGTCTTAAAATCAGTAACCGCAGTTTAAATACTCCCTAACTCATTTACATTTTTGGTGAGGAAACGGAAAGGAGGAGTTATAGTAAAGGCTGAAATTATAAATTACTGATTAATTTAAATAATAACCTTACACAGTACGGTAAGTAGTTCAGTTCTTTTCCTTCCTCCCTCTGCAAGTTTGTCATTTGTCAAAATGCCTGATTATAAGATCTTACCAAATTTTGGAGCAAAAATATAGAAGGAAAAAAAAAAAGGTAAAGAAAAAAAAAAAAAAAAAAAGGGAGAGAGCTTACTTTCCGCTTAATACGATACATTAATTTGAAAAATGAAACAAACTAAGGATTATGTAACATCATACTAGCATTTAAAACTGTATTTAGAAAATTTTAAAACTACTTTAATCTGATAACAAATCACGATGTTGCAATTAAGCTATATCTTGTTAGTACATTAATGCAACTTCTTCGTCTTTGAGTAGATAAGACTAGCTCAAAGATGATTGTTTGTAACTGCATCAAAGTTAATTAAGGAATGAATTACTAGGTCCAAGGTTGAATAAATGTTCTTGGTGATGTCATTTCGTTTAAAGTTCCAACGATCATAAACTTACATTGATAGATCTAACAACAGTACAGTTAAGCAATGTTAACAATATAGTTTTAAATTCCATTGATCTTTTTTTATTTTTGAGTGCAATGCAGAAGAAAGAGTGCTTATTTTTTTAATTGTAGATGTGAAAGATTTTTTACTTGCAAATTTTTAGTTTCAGTTTCATCATTTAACTACTTACTAAACTATTAAATAGCTTATTTAACTATTTATTTCCTGGATTATTAAATTTCTTTAGTAAAGTTCAGGCAATTTTCAATAGAATTCCCAATTTTACACACATTAAGTCTCTAAAATTTTCGCTTAAATCCGAAAGAAATGTCATTTCAATTTTCAAACGACTTATTATACATACGTAAATATGGATATCAAAATATTATAGAGTGATATCTAAATTTTCAACCAATGCGATATATATAACTAAATTAAACATTTAAATAAAAAAAATTAAAAGCAAGCATTTAAAATGGCAAAAAAAAAAAAAATTTCGGCGAATAAATTTATTTAATACTGTGTGGAAGTGTGTAGCGAGTAAAAATGATGGACGATAAGAAGCTTCTACTCTAAATTTCTTAAGCATTTTAAATTTTTACCTTGCATGGGTTTCATTTTTCTTCTAGAACATTTTTTCAGTACATTCATAACATCTTGCTATGAAAGTATTTCTTTACGCATAGGTCAGATTCGGTGCCACATATTAGTTCACTTATAGAGGACGTAATAGACACATTTCTCCAAATCTGAGTCTCAGGTATTTCAGACATATTTTTCAGTATGTCACTGCTCTCATTTATTTCTTTTGCAGGTTATTCCCGAAGTTCCTGCTTATTGGATAAAAGTGGAACAGTTGCATTTTTTTTTGCACCAGCAACGGTTTCAATCGTTTCATCAGATGATTAATTTCCTAACTTTTATATTTTTTAGTGCAAGTGTAATAGAGTTTATCTCGGGTTGTCTCACTCATAAAGAAAGTAGCAGTAGTTGATATAATATTTAGTTGTACGGGTACTTAGTACGTTTCTCACAGTTCTGAAAACTCTCCGTTTGATGAAAAGGAAACTAAGAAACTTAGAGGGTATTACTCTAATCTCTATTTTATTAGCCGCAATGAAATTTGTACAGGCGAAATAAAACATTCATCTGTACATTTTTGCATCTGATAGTAAGAAGTAACATTTTATAGTGATATTTCTGGTTTTTGACTAAAAATATATTTAAAAAAGCAGAAGTTATATCTGCGTTTTCAAGTTCAATGCATTATTTGCTACCAGAATCACTTAAATTTAGAAATAAGCGAAAACCAGTTTTTAGTTGAAATGAAAATGCTGTATGCTCATTTTCGTACTTATTAGCACCACGATAATTATAAAGTGTACTTTATATCTGAAGAATAACTCATATCTAATAACGTAATTAAAATTTTGTACTTCGATTTAATATCGGAAAGGTTTCAAGAACTACTTAAAATATTTTTTCAATAAATTTCCTGGATAACAAGCCAAAATGAAAAGCAAACCGACGCATCGAGTATGATTTGCAGATTTACGAATTAAATTTTTATCTCAAGCAAGCGTGGAAAACCTGAGAGTTACTTACTGCGAACTCAGAAGAAGGAGAATCCTTGTTCCCTAATTTAAGAAATGTTTTTCGAAGCAGTGAACTTTTACACAGATGTTCTAACGATTTATAACATTCCCGTTAAACACTACTTAGAGAAATAGATTTTTAATGAGACAGAGGATGAAGGAATTTGCTCGAGGCAACTTGCCATAGTCAAGGTAATAAGTAGATGTGAGGAATAGCCGTAAAATAAATTCTGTCTGACAACACAATTATTGTGTTATGTTTGGATTCAGTTCAAAAGCATTTATTTCTATCTTAAAGCTCTGTATAATTTAATTATAGAAATTTCAAAGCTGTATAATATTCTAGCATCGTGAATCATTAAAGAAATTTGGGATTTCGGATATGCTAATGGATTGTGAGAGGAGGAGCAAAAGGAATATCATTACAACCTACTCGAGGAAGATTTTATAGCTTCGTGAGCGTATTAAATAATCTGGATATAGTAAGGAAGGCTAAACAGCAGCTTATATTAATATCATAGATTTGTTTAGTTTGTGGCTGTCAATTTATTTTTCACTCAAGATGTCTAGAGAATCAGAATTTAAAAAAATATTTCGAACTATTACAAAACTGTCTTAAGCGGCACCTGTTGAAGGATAGGCTTGTAGCGTTCATCATCTAGTGCTATGGCAAATATGCGATTTTTCTCATGTAAGTTAAAAAATGAGAATTTTTAGATATTATTCTGGTAATCCATATAAGAGTGACTGGACTGTAAAAATGTCAACTCTCTGTTTACACATTCCGAAAGAAACAAAAAATAGTTGTTAATCCTAGAAAATAGTTGCTTCTCACACCGAACATTTATTTAGGGTAAAAAGTAAAGAAATGACTAAAAAACTCGGTTTGTTTCTGAAATTTAAAAGTGCTTGTAAAATATCAAGCCCTAAATCATGACAAACAATTAAAAAAAAAAAAAAAAAAACTAAATTACAGCCAAGAAAAGTTACCAATATTTTTAAGAAGAGTTATCGTAAATCTCCAGAAGATTTGTAAGATTAAAAAGAGTCCAGATTATAAGAGAAATAACACACTTCTTATTCATTGTGATTCTCAACCTGTACTATAATTCCCATTCATTAAAGAATTATTTCTGTTGATTGGTTAGGAAATGCTGATAATTAGAATGGTGGATTTTAGTTTTGTTTGGAATTAGAATTTCTTACAGTTAAGATCTTGTAAGTCTAATTATTTTTAGGGTACTCATTATCTAGCTGCCAAAACAAATGCGCTTTCTAAGATGGAATGGGTTGATGTTATTCTAGACTGTCAACATTTTAACCAATTGTTAATGAGGATTGTATGTTAGTAACAGATTAAGCATCAAAAAGAAGTTTTATTAAGGGGTTTATACAGTTAAATATTATGTAAGCAAGAGCATTAAATACAATTTGAAGTAAAAATAATTTTAAAATTTCCATTTAAAATAATTTTTAATTTTCTATTTCAGAAATAATTTTTATTTAAACCACATAAAAGAAAGAACCTGCATCTGTAGATATTAAAAAGAAAAAATACATTATAACAGGACTAAGATAAGCCGCACTTAGAGAATTTCTTCCGCCTACTTATATGGAGAAAAGAATATATGCTGCAAATTTTTTTGTGAATCTCTGACGCTTTTATTTTTATAGCTAATTTTTTTAGAAAAATCAATGCACAGAATCTTTTCTAATTGACAAATTCCGACAATGGATGTATGCACCTGAATCACCTCCAAAACAGAGATTTCACAACAGACTCCTACTAGACATTTTTTGTACTCATTTCCAAGAATCTCTAATACTCGTCTGTGGGATAGAAGTTTCATAATAGTATGCTATTAATGTACATAGCTGTTTTAGCTCTAATCAATTATTATCTGAAAATATCACTCTTAAAAGAAGTAGCTTAAATAGAGTGACAATGACATGTAAATATTAGTTGCTATATTTTTATGTTTTGAGATAATAGTAGGCACGAGCCTAATATATTGCTTTCTGTTTCTGATACTAACAGTCCACCAGTGACGATATACATTCCGAGCTATGCTATAAGAAATGTCTTAAAAGTCTGACTATAAACTGTTCTCAGGGGTATCTGAAGAACGATATTTAGTTCCTAATAGAAAATTTGAGGTACTTGTGTCCTTGCAGAACATCAGATATTTTAAATAAAAAGCAGGCAATTTTGAAAAAAAGAAAAACAAAATTTGAGGGGCTTTATATGCTTCATATTCACGTTAGGGTGATGCACTGGAGTTCCATTCAGCATGAAGCAAGATATATAGTACTGATAAGTTTTCTGATTTACGAATTCTGCTTTTAATCTAAGAATGTTATATTTATTTGCATTACTAGATTTATTAATACAGAGTGATTTAGAACTGATTTCGCAAAATAAAAATCTTATTTATTTCTATGTAAAATGATACACTAAAACCATATGAAAAGAAAACACAACAATCTAATTTCATATCTCCTCACTAAGAGTTCTCGCTTAGGTTGGACACTGGTAACAGGACAAACATCAAGAAGGTACTCAAGATTTGTCTATACATATTCCAGCATATCCTCAAAAATAGACTCTGATGCTTCAGAAGTATCTGCCGTATTATCAATGCTGTCCATATCGAAAACTTGTAATGAGGAGGTAAAAAAACTTGGTGAACTGTATTTCATTGCGGGGTGTCATTTATAATGATTTTATGTTATTGAATCTAATTTCTTATGAATTGGAACTACACTGTCACTTCTTTTCGTTAGCTCTCACCAAGATGTAAATGAGATTTAAGCACAAATTTAAGTCAATTCGTAGTTTTTCTTTGTAGCATTATTAAGGAAAAATTACTTATAATACAGTAATTATGTAGGAATTTGTTCTAAACCTAATAATGCAAAGACTTTGCATTGATTCCAATGCTTATGTCTAACCTCCTTATTTGCTAGTCACGCGTGTTTTATCGAATAATATAAGCAGACCTAATTTTCTGCTCATCTGTTTTCATTTATTAACTAGCTAATTTATCTTAGATATTAGTAGTTAGTTTTTCATTTTTAGACTAACAGTATTAAACCTTTATTCATGATATCATTTAAAACACTATCACACAACCTTCTTTAGGCAACCGACCTCCTTTGAGCAGTTTTAACTGGATCTATTACCATTGTAAGAAAGATTTACCATTGTGACTCCTTCCGAAAAGTTGTTGTAGGTTGTTTGTACTTCAACCATTCAACTGTCTATGATTCTTTTGAAGTCCTGGTTTTCTTTTACATAGTAAACCCTACGGACATAAAGCGAAAAAAACTGGAATAAACAGTTGGCGCTTTTCTAAATAATGTTTTGATGTGTGATACTAGCTTTATAGTATTCAGTTTTAAAACTCTAATCAAAATAAATAAAACCTTAATTTCTATAGAGACAGTTATAACATGTTATATGTTAATTTTTTTTTTTATTTTATTTGGTGTTGAGTTTATAAAATGTATTTTATTAAAAAAATCTGTAATATTTTCATGCATAAAATTTTTAATATTAAAATATTCAACGAATATTTTAATATTAAAAATTATCGTTGAATATTTTAATATTAAAAACGTTGAAAATTGTCTATGGAAGCCTTAACAATATTCTTTCCAAAACAATAGCCCTGTAACACTAGAATATTAAATTTTAATATTAAAAACGTTGAAATTATCTATGGAAGCCTTAACAATATTCTTTCCAAAACAATAGCCCTGTAACACTAGAAATCATAAGTGCTATAAATTTATGATAAAATAATTTTGAGCCCATGTATGAACAACCCAGGTGAATTCTTCCCAAGTGGGAATTATTTTCTACGTGGAAGAGAAAGAATCGGCGGAAAATCGGTCTGAAAAACATACAGAGCAGTACTGCTATTATCTGTTGCATACTCACACTTAATTGTAATTAATCATCCTAATAATAAAAGTAATTTTCGAACTGCTGTACAAGGGGATTTCAAGAACGAATAGGCAATTATTTCTAAATGCCCCTTCTTTCTTTTCTCTTTTATTTGTGCTACAAATAAAAATTAAATATCATTAATTTTGTTTTCGAAAACGTAAATGAAATACAGTGGTGAGAAACGCGTTCAAGATATTGAAATTAATGAGTATGAATCACCTCGTTAATAGTCTAGTTCATTTCAAAATGAATTATTCTTACGAGCCACCAGAAAGAGAAGCGTTAACATCTACATATACTAAATCACATTGCAAACAAAATCATGAAAACTACGCCTTTAAATGAGTTGCACTTCACTGCGGAAGAACGGAGAGATCGAGAGGTGTTTAAAGAGTATAAGCCGTCCATTTACTAGCTGTTGATGGGGAACCCCAGAGTCGCGGGGTCATGAGGATCTGATTGATGGGTTTCAGGCTGGCCACTCGCCGTGATTGATTCTTTCGCCGACCGCCAACGTTGTTGCTTACCCTCCGTCGACCCTAAGAGGCCGATACTCGGGGTTGCTATACTATCAAGTGAGCGATGTCCCGCCAAAATCGCCGATGTTCAGACGAAGTTTCTTTCTCTAGCACATTCTCGTGTCTTTCTTTAATCGAATATAGTAATCGACGCGGAAGTGCGTTACTGGCTCGCCGCCTGTCGTTCTATGACTTCTGTTTTACGATTCCCAATCGACAATTTTATCTTCATCATTAAATTCATATATAATTGTAACTTTTTCATTTAATACAAACTTCGCATTAAATGACATTAAAAATGCAGTATACATTTTCGTAGAAATTGATTGTCTTCCTGGGGATACGAACTGTTATTCAAGTGTTGCAGAAGTACAATTCATGTCTGCGAAGGAAGATTAATTAAATGCACTTTAGTAACAACTTTCAACCTGCGTGTGTTTTAGACTCTAGCGCAAAAAGCAGATTTCATGTCATATTTAAAATTAGATACTCCAAATTTTATTAATTCTGACTCTAATAGCTATATTTTGAAAATGGTCGGATTCCGATAAATCGGATTACAGCAAAACACACGAGGATAATTTGCCTTCGAGGTGGACTTGACAAGGAAAACTTACGTAATCATATTGCACACGAGGAAAACCAAGAAGACCCCAAGATTTTATGGGAATTTCGGTAAGCCATTCGTTGAAGATTAAACTTGGGCTGAAGTATCAGTGTTCAGTGCTTTTACCCGCTTGATCAATGGTGGGCTTAGACTAGCTTGATAATTTAATAACGTAGTCTACATTTGGATAATGAATAATGGTCTCTGCAGTGACTCTCGACAGCAGGATATTTGATGCACCTTACACCTCGCACACCTTAAAATCCATACGATCTTCGAATATGTGACTGTTGTAAAGAATTAGGATAACTTATTATATTTTGAAAGAAATTACTTCCAACTCTTTAGTCAAGCTGACTACATAATATAGCTGCTTTCTGAAATACTAATCAGAAAGTTTGTGTTGCCACAAATATTTTATAACTTAATACGCTTTGTGACTAAATTTTTCATCGTGTTTCCACCTTGCGAACACAATTTAAAACATTCTGTTGCACAATTTAATTCCATATTTAATAAGTATATAGCTTTTATAACATGTTATATGTTAATTTTTTTAAATTTTATTTGGTGTTGAGTTTATAAAATGTATTTTATTAAAAAAATCTGTAATATTTTCATGCATAAATTTTTTTAATATTAAAATATTCATTAGATTTTTAGTTCAGTTAGAAAATAGTGCCTATATAAAGAATTCCATCAAATTTCAAGTATGTACCATTAGCCATTTTTAAAATAACATGCGCGCAAAGTGAAAACATGACGAAAAATTTTGTCACTAAGCGGATTAAATTACAAAAATATTTCTGGCAACACAAACTTTCTGGTTACTAGTTTCCATTCCAAAGCAGCTTTATTATGTAGTCAGCTGTAAAAAGTTTGAAGTAATTGCTTTTAAAATAAATAAAATATCCCAATTCTTGCAACAGTCAGGTATTCGAAGATCATAAGAGGTTTATGGTGTATGAGCCCCCTTAAAAAAATAAAAAGGCACTTGTAAAAACGTAGGGAGTTTTAAAACTCTAATATCATTGGAATTTTGTGACTACAAATGGCACGAAACTTCAAATGATCAAATTATTGTAAAACAATACTTTAATTCAGTAAATGCTTTGCGTATTATTGATGATAAAGAGCAAATAAAATGACTCTCAAAGCAAACTATTTATTCATGATATTCAGAAATAATTAGCGAGTTTGATGTTGCCTAGATAGCATTTAGCTCGGAATAAAAAATTTCAGTCCATACGGAAATTAATTTGTTTATCAGAGACGAGTTTCCTTTAATTAAATTAAGAATATTCTTATTTATAACTCTAACATTTAACTTTATTCTGATTATATTCGATCAACTTTAGAACTTTGAGGAATAAAAAGGAAGTATTATTTAAACGAGAAAAAATGGTAACTGTAAATTAATATATGATGTAAGTAATTTAAAATATACAATATTTCAGAAGTTAATCTTGCTACACTTCTGCTCCCAGAACGTTTTACAAATGCTTTGTCTACGATTAAGAAAAGTGATATTATGTTTCATAAATTTTAATAAGCATCTATGGGAAGGAATTCTTTTGGCTAACCAAGTATTTAGGATGCAATAATGAGAGATAAAATTTTCAGTTTCTGCCTCATTATGTCTCATTTTATGAATTAATATAATATGAAATTCCCTATCAGTTTTAACCTACAAGAAATGAAAGTAGAGATAAAAATTAAGGATATACGGGGGGAAATGTAAAAAGGATCATAAAACCGAATCTGAATTTCCCAATATAATTTCATCAAAAACTTTACCTATTTCAATTTTAAAAAAAATTGGAAAAAGTTTAATAAAAAATTGGAATACAAACTGGAAATTTGTATATAAAATAAAAGCCAAAAAAAAAGCAACGTCGCAGAATTATAAAATGCGTACTTTTTTAAGGAAATATAAGGGAAAATGAGAAATAATCCTCTGAACAAACAATGCATTCAGCATAATTACACTGCATAAATACATTGTATGACGTCATGACAATGCATTCAACGTATTATATTTCTAAATATTAAAGCTTTTGATATGAAATGTTCTTGCCCTCTTTTTTTCTCCTTTGTTTTCTTCCCACTGTGAGTGACAAGGTTTGAGACTTGCAAATTATATTCACATATCAGAAATATTATTTAGACTATTATTATCAAAAATGGCATAGAAGACTCCTTTATTTATTTTTTTCAGTTTATAGTAGCAAAGGTTCACTTTTTCTTAAGCTTAGAGCGCGTCATCAGATTTATCAATTAGTGGCTCAAAAGTATGTATTTTGGTTTTGAAAAGAATTGTTTAGATGTAAATGATAATAGTTATAATAAATTACAATTGCCTATTCTTAGATTCAGATTTACAGCTTTCTTTTTAAAATGTTATTTAATTTTTTCGTTTAAATATGTAAGTAAATTTTACCTCTTACCTATTTTAATCTTCGGGGTATACACTAATGTTTCGAATACCATATTTTACCATATTTATTTGATCTGACTGTGATTATAAACTAACCCCAGGTTTACTTTGGAGCGCTTTATTTCTCTTAATAATGATCGCATTAATGATAACATTATATAAAACACTATTACCCCTATAATTTCTTCTCTAATAAAAGGCACAGGTAATATTAATGAAATTTTAAACCGAAACTAAACGAATTAAAACGAAGGGAGCCAAGCGGGTGCTGGACCCCCGATCAACTTCCATCGGGTAAATGCGTTAAATCTATTTAGTTCTATCTAAGTTAAGCTATCATTTATTTGTAACGATGAAAATTCTTTTTCTTAAACAATCTCCTAATAAAAAATTAAAATTTCTATCGAAAAGAAGGCTAAATTAATTGCGTATCCGAAACCATTTTGCTGAAAAATCCTAAAATTTGCTGTTATTACGTTGTGATAAGACTATCTAAGAATGAATAACTTTCCGTTCTAGATATAATTATCTTTTAAGTTTGAAATTTTATATGATTAATCTTAATTTTCCTTACTTTATCTCAATATATTTCGAAGAAGTAGAAATTTCAGAAGCAAGTGATGCAAAAGAAATATAAAAGCTTTGAATTACACACTCAACAATGCTTTTGCATATGAACTATGAAGATTTCAGTGAGATACTTTCTACTTGCATTTAAAACTGAAACGGATAATTTTTAATGAGCAAAATGAAAACTATATGCATAAGCAAATGAGCAAAATGAAAACTGTATGAACGGATAATTTTTTAATGAGCAAAATGAAAACTATATGTACTATAAAATAATACTTAGGACATTTTTGCTATTATTTTGTATTATTGTTGATGCATATCAGTTTAAGTTTACCTAGACTTCCAACTTAAAAATTAATCTATGTTGTAACTTAGTTAGGTATTATTAAAGAAAGGGTTGTGAAAGCATCAGTTATTGATCACATAAAACATTTTACGCAAATGAAAAAAAAAAGTTTTTGTATTTTAGAGGAATACGTTGAATTCCACAGTTATTTGGCTGGCTTATACGATTCGAAGATTATTTGCGTATTATCCAATAAACACTTAGAAAAATCTTCTGAATAA
Source organism: Stegodyphus dumicola (assembly GCF_044657685.1). Lineage (NCBI taxonomy): Eukaryota > Metazoa > Arthropoda > Arachnida > Araneae > Eresidae > Stegodyphus > Stegodyphus dumicola. The sequence goes on from NC_140780.1 coordinate 194,511,028, forward strand.
ACTAAAAAAGAACTGGATTTTTTTTTTTTTTTTTTTTTTTTTTTTTTTTTTTTTTTTTTGATATAAAAAGAATCTAAGCTCGGAATGAAGCTAAAAATCTTGTGTTAATGTGTATTGATTTTGAGCCCATTTTGTCTTACCCCTCTCTAAGAAAAAGTTTATATTTGCAGTGGAGGAAATCTGCGCTAATCAGAGCTTAAATAGCGCCGGAGCCGACCGGAGCCTGGCTCCGGTACTGCTTAGTTTTGGGGATAAATCCTAATTCTAGCCGGAGCGCACCGGAGAAATAAAATAAGAAAGCTCTGGCACTTCTTTTATGTAACTGAACAACAATTTCAGTAGATATTTTATCTCGAAAATTTTATTTTTAGCCTTAAAGTTTAATTTATCTCTTTACATTTTATTTAATTTTAATTATCTAACTACTTTAATAATTTCGGGTAAGACATGGATGTTTGTAAATGTAGTGTCGGTGCGGCATGGCAGCACTCTAAATATGCGGCGAGCCGAATGTCCTCCCATGCGGACTGGTGGGTGAGAAGAGGGGTGGAAGAACTCCGGATCTCTCCGGGATGCTCTTCCTCAAAATTGGGGGCGGAAAATAGAAGCCCAACCTCTCTTCGGAGTAGGCTCTGGCAACCATTGTTCCATGTAATACGGACAAGAAAACAACTACTACTTTAATCTTTAATTATTTTAATAAATAATAATCAATTAAATAATAATTGATTAATATTTAATAAATAATAATTAATTTTATGAAATAATAATTAATAAATGTTAATTAAATAATTTTTAATTAAATTGATAAATATTAACTATTTAATTTTTAAATTATTAATGATTTTAATAGTCATTTTATTTATTTATTTACTCTTTTTTCTTTTCCTGACGGTCTTCCATGGGGCTGCGGTGCACATTTTATTTTAGAAATTAAGCCATGTGAAGAGGTATCACAACTGGGCTTCGTTGAAACATTTCTAGGGTTCACTGTTTTAAAATTTAAGTGAAAAGAACAAACAGTGTTTACAGAAAGATAACATTGTTGATAGAAATTTCATTAAAGCATGCTTTTGTGCGATGGCACATTCGTGCATGCCGTATAGAGCTATAGGCCAAGATATTCTGGAAGCAATGACTCAAGAATAACCAAAAGATGAGCAGATAGGAGAAACTGAAGCTAAAGCAGAAAGAAAGATCAAATAAGGTTGATCGAGGATGCTCAAATATGCCGTTTATAAGTTGAGAAACTAAATTTAAATTTAATAACATAGCTTCACTAAAAAGGAGGCTAAGACCTTTTGCCGCAGAAACCTCAAAACCTATGTAATTTTTGTTACTAATTTAATCAACGCTGTCTTTATCAATACATCGTATATCATTCTTTTAAAAACTTCTGTAGAATTCATAATAATAATATAATAATTCATAATATAATAAGCAAGATTTTTACTGATTGTCGGTATTTTCCAGCTGTCTCTGCATACCCATGTATTAATTAGACCAAATAATTTGAGGAATCGAAAATTCAGCGATAAAACTCTCTAAAAATATGTAATTAATAATAATTAATATGATTTTTGTCGCTAGCACTTATTGCTATTTAATAGTGAAATATAGGGATTATCCAGGAATTTTACTCAAATAAGGCTCAACATCAATATACATTTTTTGACTTGTGTTAATTACATGTCTGTTAAAAGGTAACATTCTTGCTAATAGCTGAGAATGAAAGTGTTTCGTATATATAACCAGAGTTTGAAAGAAATATATGCAGATATAATTCTACTGTCTTAAATATCGTCGCATAGTTAGTTACGTGTGTTTTTAGTACATTAGTACAATTGAAAGCTGAGTAAGAAATTATCTGAAACGATTTCTAAAAATGTCTATGAATAAAAACAACATCCATGGCTATCTTTCGCAACTTTAGCCTCATACTGTTGACGTCGCAGCAGCACTCAACCAGTAGAGGTCAGGTGACTCACAAACTATGACTTCAATGCAAAATACGATTAAGAAAAAATTCAAGGCCTTTTTTTTTAATATTATTTTTAATAGAGATTTCAGTAAATTGCGCTCAGAAACGCTTGAGATTAAGAATAATTTGTCTTTAGCAAATAATTTCGATGATATTTATCACATTTATTTATTTATTTTTGTTCAATTTGTTAAAATTTTGTTATTTTAACAAAAAGCTTTAATAGGAAATTAAGCATATTACAGAATCTCCAATAATGACGTGGAAGCAAAGAGATAATTGCGTATTATAAGTTCAAGAAGATATTCTAAATATTGTGCTAAAATTTTTAGCTGAAACATTACACCGCACAAAGCTCAGAAAAAGTGCAATTAAAATATAATCTTTCATCGACAGTATTTTCTCTTTTGTTCTAGCCCTTGCAGGTTTATTCCATTATGTACCAAAATTATGTTGCTGTGCAACTACTGATAACTTTTTCTTATAATGTACTAAAATATGAAATTTTAACATAAACTGATATACACTGATTGATAAAAAAAAATTGTCGTTCTTAATCTATTTATTTTACCAAGCATAAAAACAGTTTTCAATCAGTATACAAGCGAAAGCTTGCCAAATCTGGTAACCTCCGCGATGAAGAAGTCTGCACTCGCTTCTTATTTATTCCTCCGACATCTTTCTCCCTTCCCTAGTTCAAATAAAACTTACAAATTGCCTTTGCACCTTCGCTCCTCTGTCTTTTTGGCGGCCTGAATAAAACATGACAGTGGTTAACACGATTTGACACGTAACAGTCGAGAGGAATGTCATCTCATGCGCTCAAATTCATCGCCACTTTTTTTTATATTTCTTTTCTTTGCTTTCCTGTTACGCACATTTTGATTTTATTTTCATTTTAATGGTCATTTTGCCTGAAGGTTTTTGATCAACAGAAATTTGAATTTTACTGTAATGTTTCGATTTGAATTCATTACAAGCTTCTTGTCTGTAATTCTTGCTGCGTTTAAATGAATCCCGAATTTACAAGTTTAATTTGTCAAGAAGTGAAACTTTAATCAAACTCACTTTTCCATCTCATCTGCTGCAGGCTCGATGAATGTGGAAATCAGGTTCAATTGCATATCTTGAAAAACACAACTTTAGAATCACCGCTTGTATGCTAATAATGGTGTTTCAGAGACACGCACGTGCACCAAAATTATAATAGTTATAATGTATGATAAATCTAATCATGTCATATACTTTAGAAATAGATTTTAATGTGATGATTAATACGGAAATAAAATAACTGACATTACATGAAAAACTAATATAACATCTTACACAATACGACTAAATTTAATTTTGGGATCATAAACATTCTCAGGTATCATTATGCATAATTAAATACTTAATATGTGAAGCCTTTAAATTGTATTAAATCAAAAATCTATGACACATCTTACTGCATCCAAGTGGGGCTTAAATTTTTAGTTAAAAGATTTTAAGTACAAAACTGTGGTTACAAACTGCTCTGAAATTGTTTTAAGTTACGAAATTGTACTTGCTATATTAAAATTTCAATTTGTGTTAATAGATTAACATTGCTGCTAAACGAAGTGAATGTACTTTATAGTATTTCTTGAATTAAGTGTAGTGATTAGGACTTACTGGTAACTAGTAAATAACATGATATCCTCACAGGAACTTGATTTTTATTCGTATAATCCTCTAAAATATATTTATGAACTAAACCAAGAGCTTCGCCCACACTCGAGCTGGAAAGGCATTTGCTTTCATATATATTCATTTAGATCAGAGATATCTGTACCTACAACGTGCAAACAGTACAGTCTAACAATTTTATACTTTAAAACAATCAAGAAATATTATGAACTAATCATCTGCTTAAAGTCCTTTTACATGAGTCGTGATCATCGTTTAAGAATAGAGCCTCAAGCAAGTTTTTTTTTTAAAATTTCCTTCCTATAATTCCTATTCCAAGATGGATACAGCTTCAAATTCAGCTTAAGTTATAATTAGTGAGATGCACTAAGAACATACGATATAAAAATAACATGATACAAAGCTACTCTGTTTACGTCGATTCAGAATGGAACAGAACTTGAAATCAAGTAGTAAAAATGGGAAAAAAAATATTTCCCTTTTGAATTAATGCTTCACTGTTCCAACAGTGACCTAGCAAAGAAGACAGCTGGACACCAATCATCTTGAATTCGTTTCCCGATGATTTGATTGCTTGCAATTGGTCTTCCCTTTATTACATTTGTGCATATTGCTAACAGAGCTTTACGGGCAATAGTTACTTGTCAAATTTTAGGAGCTGGAAGAGTTTCAAGGATTTACAATTAATTTATTTTAAGAAAAAAATTTAATTTGCATCAATTACAGCTACGCCCTTTTATCTCTGAAAATAAACCCGGAATAAATAAAGGGGCATTTTGCCTTTAAATGGTGTATTGCGCACTCGACAACCAGTGATTCAGTATGTTTTATTCCAGTCATTAGATTTTAAATTTTCAAATTTTTCAAGTTCATTGCCTTGCAGGAGACAAACGACATAGGCTCTGTTTTGCATTTCGAAATGTGTTGAACCTTTCTAGTTGACATCAAAACCAACTGTCTAATTTTCTCAGTTACTAATGTGGAAATTGATGTGTATCTCAGTTTCTACTTTTTCATTGCCGTCTACATGCACTTATCCAGTTTTAGAGGTTGAAATCTGTACTTACCTTTAGCATCGTGAAATAAACGGAGAATCCCACAGCAAATGAAATTTTTATCAGAGAATACTTCTAAAATTTTCATTTCAAAGTATTTCATGTAATTCTAAACAAGACCTAATATGTTAGTTTTTGAAAATGAAATTAACTTTCATAATTCACTTTCATCTGAAACATTCATTAATTAACTTTCATCTGAAAATATGGAAAATGAGATTTTCTATAAAGGATTATTGCTTTCCTCCACATGAAGGAGCATTCACTCTTGATAAAAGTGTATTATTTAATTTTTAACACAAGCTTTTAATTTTTTAGAAACCAGGAAACCGAAAAAAAAATTGCTCTGCCTTTGTCTGGACTCAAACAATACATCTTCCGATACTGATGACGGGTTACCATTTACACCACGAGAGAACGTTAGGGTAAAGTGGGTAACTACTATATTCTTCTCTGCTTAAAAAGCGACTGGTGAGAGTGGAACGAGACCCATTCATTCAGCACAGACGGTGAAGGTTTATCGTGAACCACATTTCAATCGTGCACCACTTGGACAGAATTTTCAGAATTTTTCGGAGCCTGGAAATGCAAGAAATTAGCTATAACTTCGCCAAGATTCTAACTCTGTATTCTCAATTTCTAACCTTATGTGCTATCAATTGCACCACGAGCACGCGATGTGGACAAGGGGAAAATGCCTTACACTCTCTTTTACTTAAAGAGTGGCCCAGTCGTCAATCCAGGCGGCAACGAATTATCGTCCCGGACCTTTCTATTGCTAGATGGGCGTACTTTCCAGTTACTCTACAAAGGACCACGGCTAGGAGAAAAAATGTACTTTATAAGCTTTACATAATTCTTTAGGAAAAAGAAAGCGCTATTCCATTAAAACAGGCATATTTAGTTATTTTAATTAACCATGCTATGTCATAAACATTTGATATTTAATTTTAAGTGTGAGGAAACATAAATAGCCAGTTACGTATATTAGCAGGTCCTATGTAGAGCAGGGCACATTTCCAAGAAACTTTGCAAAACATTAGAGACAACAAAAGCATCACTACTGTATTAGATCTTATTAGATCTTCGCGGCTGGAAAGCTGCGTAAGTGGATTCCCGACAATTATCTAAAGTTTCTTCAGCACAGGAAGAAAACTATATAAATATATTTTATAAAAAATGTAAAAAATTATATGTTACGTATTTAGCCTTTCAGAGTGCAAAATGGTAATGATTTGAAAAATGTGAGCCCTTCCTAATACGTCTGCATTAATAGTGAAGTTGAGACCTTTCCCCGTTTTATATAAACTTCTGATCCACTAAAGTGAGGAGAAAATATTTTCTTCTAAATGTTGCTTCTTTCGGATTTTTAGCGCTTATTTTCCTTTTCTTCTCCAGAACGAGATTTGGCTTTATAACTGGAGTTGTATAATTAGATGATCCTTAAATTTGAGACATCATTCCAATTGTTTTATAAAAGAAATGTAAAAGAAAATGTTAATGAAGTTTTAATTGTCCAGTGGGCTGAATTTATTCGAACAACTTTCTGCAGTCTTGGTCGGCCACGTTAAGTATTACCAAATACATCAATTTGATAAAAGAGATTAATATTGTAACTGAGAACTTTAAGAGATTCCGAAACATCAAATCTCATGCTGCTTGAAAAGACCAAATAAGCCAATATATTTCAGAACTGAAATGGATTTTTGGAAGCTTATGTGTATTTAACGATTTTAAATTATTCAAGTGCATTTGTGGAAAATGTGTTTATCACTGTAATAGTACTAAACTTAACCACTTTTTCCCGAAAAATAACTTTAATGTTTTTTCAAAAAAATATTAAGAAACTGGATTCTTTTTCTTTTCACGTTTTAGATTATACACCTAGAATTTGAATTAAGCAAATGCAAATAGACAGAACGTGCTTTGATTCTCAACAGCAACTGAAAGCTGGAAACCTCAAAAATGTCTTGAAAACCAATGATAAAATAAAATATACGTTTTCCTTTTGACTCTATAAATGATTTTGCTCAATGTAATTCCCATTGTCTTGATTCAATATATAAAATATAAATACGACTAAACCTAAAAACAATAAAGTGAATCAAATAAGTATTACAGGATTATTCAGGTAAAAATGCGAAAATGCAGTTTTCAATATATCTGAAGTTATTCAACAGCCTTGAACAGATCACAGACTTTTCCGAAAGCCCGTTTCATGCAACTATACAGCATAGACAAAATCTTCTTTACTATCGTACTTCCACTTTTATTAACATTAATTTATTACATTCCTTTTCCGTAAAATTCGAAAAACATGCAATCATTATTGGGCAATCCAGATTTTTATTGAGTTTTGCAGTTAGCAGTGTAAAATATAAGGAAAAAAATACTGCCTCAATAAGGAACACGTTTTCCAGCTGAAACAATACTAAACGTACTACACGGCTCATTTACTCGTATTTTCAATATTTTGAAAATGGATCCTTATTTTCTATCAAAGAATTATTTGAATTGATGTTGCAAATCACCCTTTCATTAGATACAGCAACTTACAGATCAAAAGAAAAATGACAAAATATGTCAAATTACGAGCATTCTGGTCAAATATCACTCCACAGAACAATCAGTATGCTTGAGAAAATATTTCTGCAATTACCCTAGGAATATGAGAAAAGTGATATAAACCAATTTCTTACTTTCCTCACGTGACAAGCAAACTATATCTATTCTTTGAATTATCGAAAGAGATAGGTGTTGATAATCCTTATGAAAGTGATACTTTTTTAAACACTGTAGCATAAGCATAATAATATAAGATTTTCAAACTTCTGGTTGGCTATGTAAATAACTTTTTCACTACAAAACATCAGAAACTCCTGGTTTAAAATGTACATTCATGCAGATAGCCAAAGCATGCATGTTCCCATGTACTTCAGGCACTACTTGAAATTTTACTGACATTTCAGTTACTGATAATTTATTATCCTTACTTGTGCGAAAATCTTTTTATGGACTGCCGAAAATAACAAACAAAGAAGATAAATTTGTTTCTTACGGAAATTACACGATAGTTAAATGAACTATTAGTTTATCGATAGCTTGAAAACTCTAATAAGACTCTTAAATATGCTAGTAAAGCAGCTCAACAGGTAACTTTTCTACCTTGAAGAATTAGTTTGCAGAAAATTTAATCATTGAGTAGATTCTGGTAATTAATTCTCTGAAGAGTAGAAATACTGAAATTCTCTTTATTTATACTGTGGCATTTACGGGAATGAACGGACTGACGTTTTAACTAAAGACGTTTTAAATATGAGAGTGCGTGAGAGCGTATCAGTTTTACGCTTCTCAAGAGCTTTTGAAAGACATACTGACATAAAAGCCTCACTGCGAAATAAAATGTATAGTTTATCATATCTGGCAAAGTTAGCCATATAATTTTTTTTTTTCCCTCCATTAAGTACAAAATTATATCTGAGTAGAAATTACGCAACTTATTTCTGGGAACGGTAAATTTGTTAAGTATTCACCCTGCCCAATAATTTGTGTCAGTGCTCAAAAGAGGAACATCAAGATGTAGAACATATGCTTTTTCGCTGCCCTTTCTTTCATTCACCTAAATCATGCCTTTGGAACAATTTGGTGAGTTTTGTTAGGTCACAGCCAATTAAAACTTGATTTTTTTTTTTTTTTTTTTTTTGAAAGGGGGAATCATCAAACCAGCATTTTTTCTCTTTTGTTAATTTTTAAATGTTGTAATTTTTATTGAATTTCCACTGTTTCTTTGTTTTTTATCTATTTACTTCCCAGTACTTGCATGGAGCAAAGGAGATAGTTGTTTGTTTATTTACTTTTTTTTACTTATTACGTGCTCCGCTCTTAGGCACTACACGGAAAAGCAGAGATGCCCCGGAAGGTCTTTTTAAGGGAACTGGCTCGTTTCCACGTTACACATGGGAAAAACCAGGAAACGTCTATACAGCCAGCCCGTTCGCCGGGATTTGAACATTGGACAGAACTACCAGTGTTCAGCGGCTTTTACCGTTCGGCCGCTGGTGAGCCGATAGTGTTTATTAAAAAAAAAGTGTTAATACTATCTACAAACTAAAATCAGCTTTAACAAATAACGTAAGTTTAATATTACTGATCAACTTTTAAGTGCTGAGGTAATTTTAAGTTCATTTGCAAAATACTCTGTTTGAACTGAAGTAAGAATGATATAATAACTCATTTTCTATTAAAACAAGACCTATATTAGATATTTTATGTAACCCTTCCCAAAGAATGCTGCCAATTTCTATTTAAATGCACATAATTTGGATAAAATTCTTTTTGACAACAGAGATAACAGAGAAAGAATATGCTTATATTTTTAACAATTTAGTTTTAATTTCTCAGTTTCAAAAACAGAAGTATGCAGCTTTGTCATTAAGAAAGAGAACAAGAAAGAGCAAAAAATTATGATTTGATTCGAACTGCCGAGATTTGTTGTGACTTAATTAGTTGCTGTGACTAATTCATTACTGACTTTACAAATGATCACGTTTAAAATCTGGATTATTCAGCGGTTGTTCCAGGCTTCACTTCTCGGAAGTCGGTAAAAGGAGAAAAGACAGGTTTATATTTAGGACAGTCAGAATTTACAAAGGCTTAAGCTTAAATGGCTAAATATTTCCTCCAAGATTGAAACAGTATCTATGCATGGATAAATAATGTGTTTTGTTTTTGAACCGCTGCGAAACTTGCATTTTAATAAATTAAAGCTGTATTTTATACCTATGATTTTGTTTAAATTATGACTATCACTCCCTTGAAACTAATGAACTTCAAGTTAGTTCTGAATACATCTACTATGTATTCAGAGCTAGATGAAGGATGCGAAGTTGGACTTTATTACACCAATACGCTATAACATCTCAACTTTACAATTATACAGCCTTGTATTTTTTTGTTGCATATGATGTATATATAATTTTATTTTTATTCTAATAATAGATTCCTTAACTGACGAAAGTTTAATGTTCCTGAAATGAACTAATTTTGCAAATTTAAAATATAAGAAAAGTTAAATTAGACTTTAAATATTTTATAAATCCTCTGAAACAGTTCAAGCACTTAAAAATTATTATTATTATTATTATTATTATTATTATTTTGCATTAAAACCATATAAAAAGCACATTTATTTTTCATTAATTTTATCATTTATTTTATACCTAAATTGATCTGTTTTCAAGACTGCAGTTTTATAGCAGTCATGTACTCTTTCTAGACGGCGTGCTTGCTTTTCCTTGCTGCTGAAAGTAAAATCGTATTTCATGATGCAGTTTTATCATTAAAATTAGCATTAAAGCTTAAGTTCGGTTAGTTCGTTCATATAAATGTGAAGTATTAAACAAAGAATATTGAGTTCATAATTTGTAGTTATTAGGATTCTTTCGGGAGAGCTGAATTCAGTAAGCTCCCGTAGAAGAAACACAAAATAAGGATCAAAACTGCATCGTTTTAGGAAAAATATATCTATTCGGAGTTTTGAAAGTTAATATGCACAGGATCCACGTTGTTATTAATGCATAAATTATAATTTCATTTTATGTAACTTAAAGGTAATTAAAAAATTTTTTTAAGTTTCGCTGAAATAAAGAGACTTACGGTAGTTTTAATTCTAATTAAAGTGATTGGAAGAAAGGAATATACAGTTGTTGCAGAGCTTTCTGTTTCGAAAATAATATACAGCAAATTCCTCGGAGAACAATTTTAAGTGCATTATTAGAGAATTTGTCTTTGACAAAATCTTGCTATGACAACAGAAACAGTTTCGGCTCTTTTTATTATGGTCAAATCCTGTATTACTCTTTCTCATAAGGTGCTCCGAATAAATTTCGTTTCTGGTCGAATAAAAATTAAATAAGGGCAATGATAAAGTAATAAATGGAAGATATAACAGCGAAGAATGTTCTTACATGTGAAAATTCAAGATATGTATTACCCGGTTCTGTCATAACTCTAGTGATTATGAGATTTCAGCCCTATGAAAGTATTTGTAGCAGTAGTAATAGAAATAAAATTAAGAAATACAGTTCGGTAATGAAATGAATTTTTTACAGCCCACTCATGGTCCACCGAGCGGTAAAGTCGCTGAACACTGGTAGTTCGATCCGGGGCTCGAATCCCGGCAAACGTTCTAGCTACGTGGGTGTTTTCGTGGTGTTCCCTGTGTGTAACGTGTATCCGAGCCAGTTTTCCTTAGAAAGGCATCCCTCCTCTTAGGTATATAACCCTCGAGTGCTTTTTATTGAACTAATCCTTGTAGAGAAATAATTACGATATTCAGAACTGCTAATTATAGCTCTAAAGTAAATGTCTATTAAAGTATCACTTTCAAATACTTAGCAAATTAAGATAAGTTAAATGTGGTCGTAGGCGCCTTTTCTAAGCTCATCTTTTATGAATTTTAGTTCTAGAAATTGATGTTTCACAGTTGCAGAAACACTAAGAGAGCACTTAACTCTTGGAAGCGTATATACGATAATTTTATCTAGCCCCGTGTTCGCAAAGTCTCTGCCAGCGGGTCGCATCAGCCCCCCTGAGCAATTTTACTTGTGTCAGTGCGATTATTATTAAATTTTATTAGTAGTTGTCAAAACAAAAAAATATGCTCAGTTACGAATTTTTACTCTAAGTGCAATGCATTTATATGCGAATATTTTTTTTTTCCTCCCCAAATTGGGATTCACAGGCAAAGAACTCGAATGACCGATGATCATCTACAATCCGTAATGAGGATAATGTCTAATTATTTTCCCTCCAATGCACCGTCACTATACAGCAAATTTGGCATTTACATACAACACTTATTTACTTATAAATCTGTATTATACAAAAAATGTACTTTAATTTATATGTCGAAGAAATATTTAATAAATAAGCGAAAAGCTGTCATTATTTATTCTTAAGTTTTTCCCCCACCTGGAAAGTTTTCTCTAAACACTTAGAAATTGTTCATAATTTGCTTATTTTTAGTTCAAATTAAAACGCTTTATTTAATAATTAATAAAATGTATTAAAATTATTTGAAATAAATATCAAATGAATGAAAAAATTCTGGCCCGTCATCTGTTTACATATCTTGTATTCGGCCAGTATGCAATCTCAGTTTCAGAAACTGACCAAGCGTGTTTCAAGCCCAAAGGGCGTTAGTCCAGAAGGGCTATTAACTTCGTTTTGGCATTTTGCATTAGTTCACAATAAATGGCGTTTCACTTTTCATATTCTTGCCACAAAATATTAGAGTCCCGTATTATATTTAAAGAATTTTAATAAGGAAGGATCTGCATGAATGTGTGCATGTTTCTCGCACTGTAAAAAAACAACGCTACCCAGAGACATCAAATTTTGAATAACGTAGCCCCCCACTCGAATCTGGGCATCTGGAAGCCCAAATTTGGAATTTGAAATTTGTTTTATTATCTATTTCCTATTTTCTAAAACTTTAACGAATTTTTGATTAACAAAGTCAACGATTTCAAAGCGAGCAATGGCAACACTGTACGAAAAAAAATATATCTCTACACGCTAGACTGTGTATCGGAAATACTAAAGATATGCTCTTTTAAAATTATTTTATGATATTGCTATTGAATTTAATTTTATGGTTTAAGTGCGAAGAACATGATATTTAATAAATAAAGGTAACACACAAAAAGTTAAAAAAAAGTCCCTTTGGACGTAAAATAAAATCTGTAGGCTTTCAGAATTTTTCTGTTTTTTATTTTTATTTATGTGTTTAGTAGTTTATTTATAATTAATAAATGTAAATTTTATTTATTTGCTCTCTGATTTCTTCTATTTCATTTTCATTGAAATGACTCATCCCCCCCCCCGTTTAGGCAATTTATTAGTAGCAATATTTTTCATTCTGACATTAATTCCCGTAATATTAACGCTAGCTTAAAAGCCATTAGACCCGTGATGGATGCCGTATTATTTCAAAACGGCACACAGCAATAAGTAAGGTATTGAATGGTATGCGTAAGATTATGAATCGTATTATTTGCATAAAATTCAGAACTTTTTCTTAGAATTTCTTTTCAATAAACTTGTGTCTCCTCCCACCTTTAATATTTGGAACATTTTCATCGGAGTTCTGCAGACTTGGTTAGAAAATATTTTTTACGCGGCATTTAATATAACAAAAAATGAATAAGAAATAAAGGAGCAAAAATAATTTCATATATCTTTCAAACGTATAGTGTCAAAACTCATTTTGCTAGCATTTTAGGAATTAGATTTCTAAAGTTTGGCCCATTTCCACCGTTTCTATATTTGAAGTCACAGAAGCTATATTCGGAACCCGGTTATACTAGCTGTGCGTCCTGTGTGTTTCAAGGAATAAATTAGTTGAATTTCTGATGAAGGATTATTTCTAATTTTTATCATTCATTGACTTTGTATTAACATCCATGAACATTCAGGTGAAATGACAATTTTTTATAATGTCATTAAAATCTAATAAGTGTCTTCTTCTGAATTATTTAATTAAAATTTAATCAGTACCTTCTTAAATTATTACCTGAAAGAACAAGTTCATTGAATTTGGAAGGACTTCAAACTGATAAAAGTTGAATTTATCCGAAGTTAGTTTGTTCCTGAAAATGAAGACAAGGGGCCTCAAAAATTCAGTTTTAACTTTATTATAAAATTAAAGACCTATTTCCATGCCCAACAGGACATCCGTATGGAAAATAATTGTGATGATAATTTTGCAAGAAGGTGTGATGGTGTCCAGGTTATTCCTTGCTCGCATACTTTAATTTCTGACGTTGAATACTGATTAATACCGATATCTGATGGCAGGCATATGTGAATTGAGTAACGCTTTCTCAACCAGCAGAAACACTTATTTATATCGCATTCTAAAAAGTGATTTCGAGAAAGGAAAGTTTTTATACTTTTTACGTTATATTATTGACATTTGAGTCTTATATAGATTTGCAGGATTTCTTTGTATTTTCGATTTATTTTGCAACGTGTGTAATAGTTTAAGTAATTATTTGATGTTTGAATTTATGGGATATAGAGATCTGTTGAAAGCACCAATGAGCAACGCAACCTAGCTCCTGCATTTACCAACACCAATGCAATAAAGGAAAATTTTGGCACAAAAGCAAAGTGTTCCTTTTTCCCTTTTTCAATTTTTTCTTTTTTCTGTTGAGTTGACGGACGGTCAAAGGCAGTTCTTATTTTTTAGCTTGGTAATACTCATGCAAATGAGAGAAGAAATAAGTTTTACGGACAGTTAATGAGTAACTGTTCATTAATTTCCTTTAAATTCTGTGAATTCAGCCGATTAAAAAAGTCCTGTACTTTTTGACACTATTTCTTTAATTCGAGAAAACAGAATAAAAACAACTAGTTTCATTTGACAAACAGTTTTATATCGTAATTTTCTTTTCAAGGAATATCAGGTACATTATATAAGTTGCTTCACAGGGATGAGAGTAAGTTACTAATAATCGATGCTATGAAGCGCTCCCTGCTTTGGGAGGAACTTTTAGGAGGAAGGTTTTCGTAGGAGATTTGTTAAAGGGAACTGTCTCGGGTTCACGCTAAACATAAGAACAACTAATTCAGAAGTCAAACAACAAAAATCAGCGTTATACCTACAAAATTTTCACAGGACTAGTTTCGATGGTTTTACCGATTGCGGTTTTGCAGCTGAAGATGATGGTTCGGTAAAACCATCGAAACTAGTCCTGTGAAAATTTTGTAGGTATAACGCTGATTTTTGTGTTTGACTTCTGAATTAGTATTTATTCGGCGTGTTATTGTGTCTTAATTATAAGAACAACTAACAGCCCCTTTACCAGAAACCATAAACACACATTTAACGATTGTATAAATGGTTTTCTTTTAAACATTGCTTCAGAGAAAAAAATAAAATGTATCTGGGTTTGTTACGTTTCTGTTGTAAAATATACGTCAAAAAAGAAATAACAGTTATTTTATTTAAATGTAATTCACTTAAACACACTTTTCTCTGCATTTAGACTATATAATCTGCGATATTTTGCAATTTATTGAACCTATATAACACAACGTAGCCCTGAATTTTAAATATACCTGATGAAATTAATCGTATAATTTGATAGCACTTACAGTTATTTAACTATTAAAATTTACATATAGTATATTATATTTGCATATAGTTTGATAATCTCATGAATTTAAAAAAAAAAAAAAAGAAAGAAAAGAAAAAATATAAGAGCTGCAACCTAATTCTGAAAACCAATTAAATTGTTACAGGAAAGAAATCCATACACTTAAAATTAAAGACGATAATCTCAAACAGAACAAGATTGTTTATTAAAGGGGGTGCATTCTTTCTATGCTATTTCTTTGTTTGAAACTAACGAAAACTAAACAGTATTCCAATATTCAGTTTCTCATGTGAGTATTTTCAAAAATAAATCTTGGGTTGGCTCATATTATTTTTACATTGGAGAAGAGGCACTTTTTAGGGGGGGGGAATCATGATTTTTTAGATGCAGGAAGAAAATATCTTAAAACCCGAAAGTTTTATTTAAAACACTTTTATGTAGCATATATTATGCGAAATGAATTTTCTCCCAGAAAACGTTTAGTTGCATTAAAAATTGTTTGAATATAATACTTAGGAAACATAACTGAGTATTTGTTAAAGTAGATTAAACTGTGAAGCCCTAGGTAATGAAGAGATTGCCAGCAAATTACCCACAGTTTGTCATTAAGCAGTGGCTGGTAGATTTAGTTAGAGACACCTACAAGCCGCATGTTTCCCTTAAACACAGTCCTTTGCCGATGATTGATGAGTAGACTGCTCGATCCCTAATAATAGCGCTAATGGATATCAGCCGCAGAAACAGAGTAAATGAGCTTACCTTGATGCTGTTTCCTTGAGGTTTTCTTTTCTTTCATCCAGGGATACTCTGCTACAGAAGAGTTGAGTGCGGATCCGGGCCCGGGATGCTGCTTGCTCGGTGGGCTTGGGGAAGCGTTTACAGAACCATGCAGTGTGCTTGGAGGCTGGGGGGAGACTTCCAGTTGACAAAGGGAAGGCGGAGGCTGCACTGAAGGCTGCAAAGCGTTGATGGATGATACTCGGTGAAATGTTTCATTGATATGAGGCAGGGCAGTCATAAATTCAGCCATAGATGGCTGGCTGTTGATAAAACCGCTCTCGCACGTTACTTCCATAGTTGCTGCTTCACAGAGGTAAACACGTCACCGACTTACTCTCCTCAAAAGACTAGGTGGGGAAATAAACATGACAATGTGTTTCAAATGAAGACATCAATGTACCCTGTCCCAAGAGTTTTGTAGTGGAACATAGTAAGACTAGGAGACCATTTCAGTCATTCGTCTTGGACTGTGCAGCCCCAAGAGCTGAGTAAAGAAAGAAATGTTTATGTAGGCGAAGATTTACATTCATTTGACATCAAAGTTACTACAAAGTAACACGTGTTCAGAAAGAACAGGTGACACTGTTCGCAAAATTTTTTTTTTTTTTTTTCTTTTCTTTCCTTGTCTTAATTTCCTTTATTACTCTTTAGGGAAAGCTGATTTTAATAGAATGCAGCAAGTAATGTTATTCTTGTTTCAGTCTTTTATTTGCAATGTGTGTGTACTTCAGAAACTTAATATAGCAAAATAAACTATCAACTGACTAGTACATTTAATAGGAACAATAATCAGTTCTGACATAAAAGTCATTAAACTATTGACTGACTTGAAGTTTCTTTTTCAGAAGTTTTTGATCACTGAAGTGTATCTTATGCCGTGAATCATTGCTGGGCACTTATAATTTCAGTCATCAAATTTTTATTTAAAATGCAGTTAATGTCTTTCGGTTTAATTTTCTTTGCTAATGCAATGCAAACACTTTTTTCTTATAAGCAGCTTCATACTATCTGAACTTAAAGAAAGAAAAAAATCACTTTGAAAGATTGCAATGTTCTTTCACAGCTATCATATCATTGTAACATTTAAATATTCTTTTATAAAAATTGAGTTCACCATTGATTTACTAATGAAAACCGAAAACATTTTGAGAGCGTAACTAGAAAAATTACTCAAACAAGTAACAATGAAAACAAAAACATAAAAATTACAGCCCCCCAGAATAGTGACGTCTTACGTCTTAGTTCTTAAAATAAATTTTCATTGATTTCTTTTATACATTTTTTGATTTTCCATCACTTTGTTAAACATATCTTTCAACCGTAAGACATTTGAATCAAATTATTTAACAGTTCAGTGCTCTGTTATTAAAAGAATCAATCACATATGAATACCACTATTTACGATTTACTAGTAACATTTTATGTCGACAATTTTGTTTGAGGCTTTGTCACTAGAGAAAGTTTCCCCCAAATCAGACTTTTATTTAAATGACACTACCTGTTGAAACAATAGTAGTGTGAAAGAAGGAAAAAAGACTAAACTACTAAAGTTATAATCAGGTTTAACTTTAGGTAAAACCACCGGCGTCTGATCTAATTTTACGCCGAAAGCCTTGATGGGAATCGCGGGGAGAAAGAAGCAGACTCACCGTCGAAGTTCTCCGAGCTTTCAATTGCTTGTTCCATTGTGGGCTTACAACTGTTACATTCTGTCAAGTAAGAGAAAACCCAGAAAAATATTATTAATCAACCACTAAGCCTTACGGATTTAAAAGAAAAAAACTTTGCTGATCTTCCATGAGTTTTTCAAAGGTTTATTAATACGGTCATAGCGCAACGAGAGATAGCACGGACTCCATCGTCTGCGTTTCTGGATTGATAAAACGAACTTGGACGATTTCAGTTTCCGAGATCACGTGATGGGGACTGCTCCTAGCCAATGATAGGGCGCGCTCAAGCTGTGAATAGAACTGAAGCTGCTCGGGCCGCGCGGGAACAGGGCGGCCATGCGCGCCGCCCCAGGGTTGCCGACAGTCATCCCAGATCTAGCCATTTATCGCTAGATATGCAAGTGGAAAAAAATGTCACGTTTCGCGCCAAACTTTTCTAAAGGGATCGAGAGCTGCAGAGTGCCAAACACAAGTGTAAAAAAGAAAAGCAGAGCCACATGGCAGGAGCTTTAACTTTCACTTCCCGTTGCTTACTCTACTGAAATCGGTTTTAAGTTTCAAAATGAAATGTTATCCGCGATTTGCTCGACAGTGGAATGCAAATCTATTACACAGTACAATATATGCTACCAGTTCTAATTTATTATAAGTTTCAGATTTCGTGCGCGCTTCAAAACCTTTTGCAGAACATTTAGAGGAATGAATCTTAAACTTTTTAAGTATAATTAATTAGGTTGTACTACAAAAACTGCAACTACAAGCTACGTATTATATACACTACACGCGCTTCGTACTACATTCACTATTTCGTACTTCAGTACCAGACGCATTATGCACTATATGTACTGTGCGTACTATATGACTGAGTACAGAAGGACTGCAAAGCTAAACGATAAATAAATCTTTTTTGAATAGCATTTCTATTTATTAAAAATTAAAATTTCAACTATTCTGGTGTTAATTTCAGGCTGAAACGAAATCAGGTGCTATTAAAAGGGTAGCAGTTTCTTCTATCAAAAGCAAAAGAATTATGCTTCTTCTGAATGAGGATCCAAGTTCTTCCTTAAGCCACTTATAAATAATATACTTAATACGGATTTCGCATGCTAAGTGAAGAAGCCTGTACATCATAAGAAAGGTTCTAATAAATAACAGAAAATAAGAATTATGATCATCTAATTACTAACATCTGAAATCAAAATTTTGATCAGTTTTCCATTAATTAAGATTAATTATCGTAAAGCTTCAAAAATGCGCTCCTAATTTTTTTACATTTATTAATTTATAAGTAATTACTTCTTAAAAACATAAAAGAAAGAGAATATCAGGAACTTTGGCATCGTGTTTTACTAAAACATTTTCTATTTAAGTATGTAAGCTTAGTATTTTTTTAATATTCACTGATTTATCCATACTTAAGTATGTAAACATCATAATAAACTAATGGATAATATTTATCTTCACCGAACATATAGCCAACGCTCATCAACAGATAACAGCGGATGTTGTAAAATGTATAATATTCGGGCGACAAGCATATATATTTATGGTCAAGTGTAACTGATAAAATGCATGTCTTTAGGACATTAGTAGCATTAATTATAGTAGTAATAAGGCATACTCTATACAATACTACATTACATGCTATACTACTAAACAAGACTATGCAAAATATATCGGGCATGAGAGTATGTTCTCTCTCTTTTTCTGTGGGTATGAAAATAAAAGAATTTGACATTTTAATCTAGTTCACAAAAAGACAAGTAGCAAACCAGAAATGCATTATATTCATTGTACAGTATAATGCACTGTTTCAAGGGGGGGCAGAGATAAAAAATCAATCTTTTTTTCTGAGAAAACAATGAAGCATTTAACATAGTTAGTTAAAAGTGACACAAAGGGAATGCTAAAAGTATAATGGAGGCAAAAGTATAATGGAAAACCAGAGGCTAGTCAAATTCTTCCTGAATACTGATAATCGTGATCTCCTCCTTATACATTCATAATCATCAAAATTATTATCACGCGTATTAGCAAAGAAAAGTGCAAATGTAAAGAAACTCAGAACACTCAGCTCCCACAATGACCATTTTCATCCTCCATATTTGGTTATTCCGAAATAAGTATGTAGGTCATGATAAGTGTGAAAAGATGTCAGTACCGAATGCGTTTATGCTGCTGCATTCCAGTATATTATCACCCATTGTCAAAAAGATGGGTATTTCGCAACTTTATTTTGAATTGATTTGTTTATTATTAGCCCAAAGGATGTTAGCCCAGAAGGGCTATTAATTTCGTTTTGCGTTGCATTTGGCGTTGGTTCCCGATAAATGTCGGCTCACTTTTCAAACTGTTGCCACCAAATATTAGAGCCCTGTATTGTATTTAAAGAAATTAAGTAATGAAGAATCTGCATAAACGTATATATGTTTCTCGCATTGTGATAAAACAACGGTACCTAACGCCATCAAATTGTGAATAACGTAATCCTCCTGTGAATATGGGCATCTGGAAGCCTCAATGTGAAATTTGGAATTTATTTCATTATCGATATCATATCTTGTAAAACATTAACGAAGTTTTATTAACAAACTCAAGAATTTTAAAGCGAGCAATGGCAACGTTGTACAGAAAGAACATTTTTATCTCCAGCGCACGAGACTGTGTATCTGAAATTCTAAAGATAGGCTCATTTTAAAATTATTTTGCGATATTGCTGTTGAACTGAATTTCATGGTGTAAGTGCGGAAAATATTCTATTTAATAAATAAAGGTAACACACAAAACGTTAAAAAAAAAACACTCCTTTGGGTGTACTGTAAAATCTGAAAGCTTTGAGATTTTTTTTTTTTTTTTTTGGTCATTATATTTTTTTCTTCTTACTTTCTTTTTTGTATTTTTGTAGACTGCGGCTAACCGAAGCCATGGTCAATCAGATAGACGTTTGAAGAACTTACAATAAACCATATTGCTGTATAATGAATTATTTTTTGTTGAAAACTCTATTGTGTTATTTAATGATTGAGTGTGGCCCAAGAATTTACAAATGCCTATGTGTCCTTCACAAAACGATCTATAGAATGAATATTCATGTTAAACCGAAAAAGTGGAAATTCAAATTTCGAAAAAATTCTGGTTTTGAAATTTTTTTGATTTGTTTGCATGTTTAGTCGAGTAAGGCAAAACATACGACAGCTATTTTCCTATAAAGAAAGGTATCTGAAACTCAACTCTCTTAGGTAATAACTTATGTTACCTTGCACTGAAAGTGATGCATAAGTCTGCCTTTAAGTTTTTAAGTTGTTAATAAGTACTAAAGATCATCCAAACTTCATTAAAGATTCTTCTTCTATATAAAAATAATACTCGGGAAAAACTGCATTACGAGCTATGGATTTTCGCCATCAATGTGCGTATCTCTCGAACCTTCAGAAAAATTCAGGTTTGCACTTGGTACACATATATATAACGCTATTCTTGTATTGTGTTATTCTGTTTGTCTTCAGTGTTTATTTTTCTTTCTTTAAAACTTCATCTGTCTGTGCAAATTACTGTTTAGCATCATGTAGCCATCTGTAGATATCAGACAGACAACGTCTTTCTTTAAAAGGAACCCAGTGTTTGTATTTCGTATCAATTACTAATATGCAAGGTAGAAACTATTGTACTCTTGTGTATATAGGAAAAGTCCTTCGTGTAAGGAACTGACGATCTGTGTCTGTTAATATGAAAATTATATCGATCTTTACTTTACTTTCAATATAATAGTAGCACCGAAACAATATGTTATGACCTTTTCTTTAAAATAATAGAGACAGTCAGATAGATATGAAAGCTATATTAAACTTTAATTTACTTTTATCTTTTGAATTTGCAAAGAATTTAATTAGTTCTTTGACTACAAGAATATTTTGATTGAAAAAAAAACGGAAAATATATAGTTTCATCCATGTTATACCAAAACTGATCTCTAAAACTATTAATGCTTTTGGAAAGCTTTAATTTTGATATATTGTATTTCAAAACATTTTGACGTAAACATGACATTTTGACTAGAAATGTTGTAGTTTTAGAAGTAATTTTATATGCTATATTGTTAGAAATAATTTTTATGAGATTAATAAAATACTCTAAATATATTTTGGAAAATTAACAGACTGATGGTTTAAATGATTACATGAAATACGAAATAGAAGCACATACTGGCATAAAGTCTTAAAATTTTAATTATGTTAAAAAGAAAATGCAAGTTTAAATACAAAAAGGAAGTAAATTTGTAATGCGTCTTGCAAAATATTTAAGCATGCCGAAATCTGTGATTTCTGAGATAAATACAAGCTATTTGAAAATGTGTTTAAAGAGACTATATTTGAAATTTATTATAAAATAACTACATTATATGATATCAGACCAAGATGAAGCAATAAATGACTGTTGCTTTTTGCAGAAAAATTATATGTTGTAATTAAAAAAATATTTTTCGGTGTGATATTTCAAGAAAGTACTGAAATAAAAGTCACATTAAAAAGTAAATTATTCTTACAATAGCGAGTAAAGCGAAGATAATAAATAACTGAACAATTTGAATCAACTGTAAACTTAAATGTGAAAGAAACAAAGCCGCAATTTTTTTTCCTTCAGATCTTCTCTAAAGCTTAAATCAGATAACAAGTCCTTAGTTAAGAGCGCAGTATGCTTAATGAAAGCGATGAGTAGCAATGTTTTTAAGGCCTATAGCAAATTAAAAATCCTCAAGCATACACGCCGAAAATGCAAAAAAAAAAAAAAAAAAAAAAAAAAAAAAATTACTCGCCTGACCATCTCTACTATATTTCTGTCAGTTTCTGTGTCTCAACAACATCTTTACAGCATCAAAATTACTATTTTTTAAATCTTAAATACAAGACATAAGAACACGAAAAAGTATACCTGGAATTTTCAGCTATATTTCAGCAAAATACTTATTACAAGTATTCTTCTTACCTTACCACCAACCTCTCGAACTTTAGGACTTTCGGCTCGCCGCATATTTAGAGTACGCCCATGCCGCATGGACAGTGTACATTTACAAACATCCATGCCTTCCCCCGGACTCGAACCTGGGCCCCTTCGGTATGACAGTCAGAGTTGCAAACCTCTATCCTGGTTGGGCGGTTCATGCAACTTTTCTTTCTTATTGCATTCATAAAATGGATACTTTCAGTTTTCTGTACGTGGTTATTTGGTTCACATCGGGCTTGTATAGATAGCGCACATTTGTTATAGATATATAGACACAGTACAATAACATTTTTAAAAAATATTTTGCATTTCGTTTTGTTGTTGCTATTACTAATCCTCTTGATCTGAGCATAATCCAGATCAAGTCCATGAATTTTGTTTGGCCGAAAGGAAGAGATGAGCGCCTATCGTTTACTAGCGCCTTGGGAATCTCTTAAAATCTCGATTTCGCGCCGGTAAATTTCAACATGCCAACTTTTAATAAACAACATGGCTAACGATCTAAATAGGAGTTTCTGAAGAAGATGGGAAGAGCTGGGATTAAATGTGACATTTTCATTAAAGAAAACTATTGTAGTTGTAAAATGATAACGTTTTATGTGCTATGAAAAATCTGGAAACAGAAAAAGATTTTATGCTGGAAATACAGAATACTAAGCAGAGTAAATATCAAACAAATTAATTACTCAAAACAAGTTTAATGTTAAAAAATATAAAAGATGATTCTTTTTGCCGAAATTCACTGTCTTATAATCAAATTTTCAGTACTGAAACAAGTGAATTTTCAGAAAAATTATATATATATAAAAGCCTAGAAAAACAGAAAAAGTACGTAGACATTAAAAAAAATGGTACTATATTTTTTTGACAACGTCAATTCGTATATTTTTCTTATCTGTTTTTCATAGCAATTCGGAAAAAGGCCATACTAACTCAGTTCATTGAAACAAATGCACAAGTACTTCATAATTACTTTTAAATAAAATCTAAATCGTGATTAGGCACAATAGCAACTAAAGTTCAGTACAGATTAAAAAAAAAAAAAAAAAAAAAAGTTCGCGGAAATGCATTTGAAACGAATTGTAAGCAACAGAAAGCGGGGGATTCCTGTCTCGCTTATTGGCTAGCAGGAGCTGAAGCTTGTCAAGAGTTCAAGCGACCATGAATGGGCTATCCTAGGTAGATCCGAATTCCATATATCGGTTAGCTCTTCTGGGCTGTCTCAGTTAGATCAGAGTCCCATAGACTGGTTAGCTTCTATGGGTTTTCGAGAATATAGTATGAACAAGCCTTTATAGATAATAGCATGAGTTAGACCCGTTTCGACCCAATTTTGATGGCAACATCCAGAGGAAAAGAGGTAAAAAAATCTTACTCCTCTTCTCTTACAACTACCTCTGATAGGATATTCAGATCGACGGTATTTTAAGTGTCCCCAATGATACAAATACAGTACTTATTCACAACCATCTGTACTTTCTTCAAGATTTAATCTCAGACCTAAAGGCAGGTACCTGGCACATGTTCCATTGTTCACATCCTGAAGAACCCTGCCTAATTGCTAGAGGTAATTGGAAAGTATATATTAGGTATCCTCCATACTTCTGTTTGTCTGTCTATCTATTGAAAAGCAGCGTTTCTATTACACCCAGCAATTCGTCGACTAAAATTTACTGTTTTATGATAAATCTAATTCGAATTTCTTGTAACTAAGATTCGTATAATAGAATCTTGGTTTTCGAAATAAAAGTTGTCATGGAGTGATACTTACATTGCGAACGTCTTCTTTTATTCAAGAGATATAATTCTTTGAAAGTCGCATGGCTTTTTGACACTTTCTAGAGCACATAAAAGAAAACAGAAATTGAATTATCATTCGGTAGGGTCATTATAAACATTTTATATGAAATAATAGCAAGAATATAATCATTAACTTGTAGCATCGTTAAAACCACTTATTTGAATTAAAAAAACTAGCGGACAGGAAGCTAGTCGAAAGTTGCGTATTTTAATAACAATTTTTTTTGCTGAATGACTTTTGAGGGGTATTTTATAATTAGCCTCATGAGATATGTTATAAATTTGACGTCAAAGCAGATGACTTATAATTAGATGAATTATTTGACTTATAGCTATTCTTTAGGTAACGCTTACATTGTTTTCGAAAGCATTGTTTTGTAACAACACTCTATTCAGTATGATGACAGAAGGAATAATAACGCTTTTAACTATCTTAGAGCAATAATACGAATGCAGGATTGAGATTTTCGTATGAGCCATTAATTGCAGTCTCAATGTGTATGAGTCGTTTCGTTCCATTAATTGATCCTTCGGTAGAGTAGAAAAGTTAGTTTCTCATTTCAATAATTCATTGGAAACGTTTCACATTTTAATATTTTAAATCAAAGTGAATTTTATGTGTTATTTTTCCTTATTTATTTAACTGCGTTAACTGAACATTTTTCTGTGCATGAAACTTATAAGCAATTACAAACACCTAAAGTTAGTAAAACTAAGCATTAAGCATTTATTGAACTGCTTAACATACTAATGAAAAT
Organism: Stegodyphus dumicola; assembly: GCF_044657685.1. Classification (NCBI taxonomy): domain Eukaryota; kingdom Metazoa; phylum Arthropoda; class Arachnida; order Araneae; family Eresidae; genus Stegodyphus; species Stegodyphus dumicola. Next base: position 194,535,904 of record NC_140780.1, read on the forward strand.
AAATTAATAGCAACAAATTTATATCAGTCAAAGAGATAAATTAGTGTATAACACAAAGTAATAAGTCCATTGTCAATCCACTCATAGATTACGCTTGAAACTTTTGTTAATTTGTTTCCTTAAACTTTTGGTTTTAATGAGTCCTTATTTACTATTTAAAAGCTTGACATGCTGAAATATTTTGTGTAAGAATTAAAAATGTTGCGTTTAATAACTTGACTATTCTACCTGCTTTAAGAACTAAATTTCACTTCAGAGCCTATTAACATAATATTAACACTAATCTTTCATTCATATTCTTATATGGTATTTCAATAATCTCATTCTTATATTCTTCCATGAATCAGGCATGTATACCGAAGAACATTTAAAACTTTTCTTTACACCGGTTTTAGCATTTATGTAATCTTCTCTAGCATTACCTCTAATCTTCAATTCTAAAATGGTATCTCTCTAAATCAGAAAGATGAACTGTAAGTGTCTTCAAATGATTTTAGAAGCAGATAATAAAAAAGCATGATACGAAGGTAAAAAGGATTAAATTGATTATAATAAACAAAACAGGGAAGGGATCGATTGATTACTTAGTTGAATAATAATTCATTTACTTTTCAGATTTTAATGCAAATGCTATTATTTGTAAGGAATTTTCTCGCACTTTGCCACCCTGCCTTCGTGATGGGATTGTAAGTCCATCACGAATGGGATATCGGGAGGTCCAAAGTTCGGATCTCAGCAGGGTCACTGCTGATTTTTTCATATTTTTGCCTCCGAAATAAACCTAATGTCTCTACATATTTACTTTAATGCTATAATCAGACATGAAACAAAGTTTTTAGATATTTTTTTGTTTGGCTTTCTTTTGTAACACCATACCTCGCATTCATTTTAATCATAACTATTTGAATTTTTGTAATGAAATTTTAGATTTTTTCCTTCAGAAATGCGATTCTGTAGATTGCATTTGCCAATCTTAAATGTTATTTCAAGAGCCATTCCTTAAGAAACTGTAGTGTTTCTACAAGAATCTTTCTCATACAAATGAAAAGAAAATCACGAGGAAACGACGAGAAGGTAATCATAACTGTTAATCTAAGTCATCCTAATTCTTATGTAGAGTTAAATCTTCATGAAATAATTTCTCTCTTTGTACACTAATTATCAGTATCAAATCTAAATTTGCTCACAGTCAGTAATAAATTGTACATCAATGTTTTTGCATAAAACTTTGTTTTAACACACTTTGAAGAGCTCTTATTCTGAGCTCATAGATTTCTAATTTTTGGCAAAAATGTTTTACATCCGATAAGCATTCTATTCTTATTGTATACAATCATTCATTCCCCCCCTTGACAAATAGCTTCTTACTTGTGTTGTACACTTTAAAATTTGTACTTGCCGTGTTTCTAAAGAAGTTTTACTAATCAGTATTCATGGTAATAATTAAATAGCTACACATCTCTGAATAACATCATTTTACATAAATAGCAAATAAATAAAAAAATTTTGTGTTTCTAATTAGACAAATGTGATCCATCGTTATAAGTAACATCCCCATAATAACTGACATACTTTTTAGGGTTACGTTTTGAAATAAAATAGCCTACCATTAATATTAAATTATGGGAAACGATATAGTTACAAATTTCTGTATGTACTAGTTACATAAATCACTCATATCACCTTTATGACATTTAGCCGGTACTTATGTCATCATTTTGTTCATAAAAAAAGCAAATTAATATGCAGCTTGGAGCTTTGTTCCTCGTCTCGCTTAGTACGATATTGGGAAAAACACAGCTCGTTTTTTATCTGAAAAAATTAAATTAACAGAGAAAATTGCTCTCTCATTATGCATTGAAAAAACACAAAGAACTTTTGTCCAGGATTTAATTTTTCATTAATTTACGAGCAACTCTGCTGGAATCTGTTTCTTTTCAACCCCTAACAATCAAGAAAAACATTTAACATTCATTTAGTGCACTCAGAGAGCCTAATAAAAACAATTCCCAACAAAAAATAATAATTTGAACGACAAAAAAATATCAGTTATCTCATCAGCTATAATATAATTTAATCGTCATACGCACAACAAGTTACTTTCTATAATAGCTCTCCAACTCTGAATTAAATTACACTCTTATTAATTAAAAAAATACTAACATTCCTTTAACTCTCTTATCACAGTTGTGGAGCGGGGTGGGAAAAAAGTGTTAAAAAAAAATTAACTGTATACCGAACTTATCATTTTTTCTCATCTTTGTTCGTTTTTAATTCAATGGCGTCATTTTATGAACTGTCTGTGAACTGGAAATAGGTGGGAGAGAGTTACGTAATCTTTTTAAACATTTTTTTTCATTATTATTGTAGGGGAGGGTGTTTTAAGAGAGAAGTTGATGGAATGCGCCAAGGTTTATAGCCCAAGGCTCTTTTACAGAAGATAGGAGAGTTTAGTTGAATGAGGAATGTTATTTTCAGATCCATTTACTAAACGAAGCGGCGAGGAGATGGCTTGTTGTTTTCATTTAAAAAGATGAATGAATAATTTGGTACAAATGTGAAGTACAATAGCATCAAAAGTGATGGTAACACCTAACCATGCAATTTCACTTATTTGGCAAGCCAAAAATATTAATGATATTTCTAGTATGGAAAAGGAAGAGTAAAGTTTAGGAAGATATTTCAATGCGTAGCTTTATGCTCAGTTTTTTGATTATTTACGCATGTGCAATTTATCTAAGAACTCATTCCTTTAAGAAATAAATCTATCCATTTCTTACTTTTTTATTTGCAGCTATTTTATCATATAACGCGCTATTAATTCACAGGAAAACACTTTGTTTAAACAAGAACTAGATTAAGGATTATTAGGATCAATGCAAAATTATACTTTAATAATAAAGTCCAAAACATTTGTATATTGAAACAAGCCATCATAATTTTTTAAAGTAGTCTATTGCATTTTATAAAAGGGCTTACTGGAAAGCAAGTTTGGTTTATATATAATTAGTATATTGCAAATTTAAGGAATTAGGGAAAAGAAAAAAAAATTCACTTTTAGTTCGAAATCAGTTAAATTTCTCCGTTTTTGTTTGTACTTAAAACATTGTAAGTATTTGTTTTTATTTAGGGCAGGCACGAGAAATCTGAAGCTATTCAAGTTAAGTGAGTTTGCAGTTAAAAATATTAATTTAGCATAAGTGATGTTGCGATGTCGCTTGTTTAAACTTTGTCGTATTATGATAGCAAGTTTCATAATTAATCATAGCTGTATAGTAATCTCCCTATCCTCTGTTATTTTTCTTGAATATGCGTAGCTTGATATACAGGGGTTGGACAAAAATATGGAAACACCTTTAAAAAACATGTTTCTTTGCTTAATATGGTGTAGGAAACCCGTTGGCATCCAAAACAGCTTGCAGTCTTCTCGGAATGGATAAATACAGTTCCTGTATGTATGCCAAGGGAATGTTATACTATTCTTCCTGCAAAACGGTGGCAAGGTCAGATAACGATGTTGGCGGTGGATAACGAGAACGCACTTTCCGTTCCAATGTAGACCACAAAGGTTCGATAATATTCAGGTCTGGTGAGTGTGGTGGCCAGGGGAGATGGAACAACTCATCCTCGTGCTCAGAAAACCAGTCCTGGACAATGTGAGCTGTGTGAACAGGGGCTTTGTCGTCTTGGAAGACACCGTCACCATCGGGGAACAAAGTTTGTACCATGGGATGAACTTGATCGGCCAAAATGTTCACATAAGTCTTGGCAGTCATGTGCCTTGACACAGTTATCATGGGGATAGCAGAGAACCACGATATGGCCGCCCAAACCATAACAGAACCCCCGCCATGTTTCACTCTTGGCAACAAGCAGTCTGTATCATAGGCTTGAGATGGCGTTCTCCAGACGTAAACTCGGCCAGAAGTGGGAAACAATGTGAAAGAAGACTCGTCAGATCATATTACTTGCTTCCACTGCTCTATAGTCCAGGCTTTATGACTTAAACACCAACTTTTCCTGTTACGGGCATTAGCATCACTGATGAGTGGCTTCTCAATTGCAGCACGGCCAGCAATTCCCTGTTTATGAAGCTCCCTTCTAATTGTTTTGGTACTCACAGGGTTCGGTAACACAACATTCATTTCAGCAGTAACTTTTGCAGCTGTGGTCTTCTTATTTTTCGTCACAATTGCCCTTAATGATCGTCTGTCACGATCACTCAGGACACACTTTCGTCCGCGCTGTGATTTAGCAGATGATGTTTTTCCGCTTTTCAAATATGCGTAATAAATCTTCGATACAGTACCTCTTGAAACACTAAACACCTCGGCTACCTTGCTTACGGAAGCACCTACCATACGTGCTCCAACAATTTGCCCACGTTCGAAGTCTGTTAACTCTGACATTATGCAATGACAACCTCACATAACAGTACTCCGACAACAACTGAACTGTTTAGCACATTTACGAAGTTGTATAGGTGGCGTCAGTAGTCAAAAATGCCAGTGCCACCTACGTATTTCATTAAAATCAATCTTTCTTTTCAAACATGCATTTCACAAGGTGTTTCCATATTTTTGTCCATCCACTGTATGTCTCAATTGTTTAATGTGCTTAAATTTAGTTGAGCTTAAACAATTATAATTACAATATAACTTGCAATTGCAATTACGTATAAATTAGATTTTTATGTAAAGATTATATAAAAATACAATTTTGTGATTTTTGTATAAACTTCATATAACAGTTCACAATAACTTACTTACACTTAACAATGTCTCACTGGGCGTTTTAAGAACCGATACTACGTAGAACCAACGCAGTCATAGGGTCAACACCGGAATACGACCAATACTAGTTACTGACATACGATCGACGCAATAAAATAGAAATTTTGTTAATTATATGATAATGAGTAATAAATATTAATAAACGTTTGTCAGTTTTACAGAATTGCCCCAGGCATTGACACTACGTAAGTCGACATCGACATAACATTGATATGACAGAAGAATGTCAGCGGCATGTAATCGATAACGCGTACTATAACCGTGGATTCTAATTAGCAACAGCACATAATCAAAACTGAAAGAATTTGATTGGTTAATAATTTTTCTAGTTACTTGCATAGACTCGACAGAAGGGATAGAGTCAAAACCAGTTTTTGAATTGTCTTGGCCATCATCTGCCGGCAGAGAAGTTGCCGTCTCCATGTAGTGTCTGTCCTGTGTTACATTTCGGATTAGCGGAGGCTAAACCTAAGCCGTAAACCAAGAGGTTTTAACGGGATGTGGCATAGGATGGCCACTGCATAGAGCCGATAGCCTGCCTGTCGACATAGAATCAACAAAAGGGCTCAGAAACTGGTTCTGACTTGCCAGTGTCGATTCTATGCAGGTACTCCCCAAAATGATTATTTAATCAAATTCTTTACTTCTTGCCTATAAGCTGCTCTAACTATAAAAATTACCGACATTATACGTTATCTATTGCACGCAGATGGCGTTTCAAAGCCGTGTCGATGTTATGCCGGTGTCGACCCCACCCAGTGTCGAATGTATGTTTTTGATGTCTCGGTGGCAAATGTGCACTAATCCTCTCACTTATATCATTATCAAAATTTCTATTTTATTGCGCATATCTGATATCAAGCTCAATACTGTGCCGGAATCGGTTCTATGCCGTGTCGATCCTACGCAGTATTAATCTTACGCAGTGTCGATCCAATGAATGCAACACAATTTAACATCCGATTAAGGCTTTATTACTTAACGTGTGTCTTTCCTTCTTCTCACATCCTCTTGTCAACATTCTTGGTGATGAGACAGATAAAAGACCGAAGGGTTTAGCAATTACCCGCAAATAGCGTTCATCACTGATGTCCGATCACTGAATACTACTACTACAATTACTACTATTACTACTACTTGTATTTCTACAACTACTACTATTACTGTTACTACTATTACTACTACTACTACTAAATAATAATAATAGTACAGGTTTCAGATTTTAAATCACATCCAAAGAGCGTTTTTTTAACGTTTTGTGTGTTACCTTTATTTATTAAATATCATGTTCTTCCTTAAAGGTTTACAAAATATGAAATAGATAATAAAACAAATTCCAAATTCTAAATTTGGGTTTCCAGATGTCCATATTTGGGTGGAAACGTACGTTATTAGTAAATCAAAATTGGACGGCTCTAGATACCGTTGTTTTATCACAATGCGAGAAACATACATACATTTATGCAGATTCTTCATTATTTAATTTTTTTAAATGTAATACAGGACGATATTTGGTGGCAACAATTTGAAAAGTGAATCGGACATTTATAAGGAGCCAAAGCAAAATGCAAAACGAAAATAATAGTCCTTGAGGACAAATTGTCCTTTTGGGAAAATAATATTAAGAGTAATAATAATAATAATACGAGAAAAAAAATTTGAAAGGTTTCAGATTTTAAATTACTTCCAAAGGGGCGTTTTTTTAACGTTTTGTGTGTTACATTTATTTATTAAATATCATGTTCTTTGCACTTAAACCATAAAATTCAGTTCAATAGCAATGTCGCAATAAAATTTTAAAATGAGCATATCTTTAGAATTTCCGATGCACAGTCCCGCGCGCTGAAGATAAAAATGTTCTTTCTGTACAATGTTGCCAATGCTTGCTTTGAAATCCTTGAGTTTGTTACTAAAAAATTCGTTAATGCTTTACAAAATATGTGTGTGATTACGGCAAAGCCTCGAGGTCTATCTGCCTAAGAGAAGGGATGATTTCGTGGAGGACTTTCTAAGAGAAACTGGCTCGTATACATGTTACACATGGGGCCAGCCCGTTCGCGGGATTCGAACCTCCGACCTAACTACCAGTGTTCAGCGACTTTACCGCTCAGCCGCTGGTGAGCTTTTACAAAATATGAAATCGATAATGAAACAAATTCCAAATTTTAAATTGGGTGGAGGATTACGTCATTCAAAATTCGATGGCTCTATGTACCGTTATTTTATTACAATGCGAGAAATATACATACAATTATGCAGATTTTTCATTATTTAATTTCTTCAAATATAATGCAGAACTCTAACATTCGGTGGCAACAGTTTGAAAAGTGAAACGGACATTTATAGTGATTCAACGCAAAATCGCAAAGCGAAAACAATAATCCTTCAGGGACAAAGCCCCTTTGAACTAATTAACATATGTTTTTTTTTTTTTTTCTTCAACAGTTTACAATATTTTCCAGTTTTCGTGAAATGTAAAATGCAAACAATTTTTTTTTTCCCATTTGATCTGTTTTACTATCTCTAAAAATCTTCAATATTAATTACTTTAGCCTTTTATGCAAAATGCAGCTAAGCAGAAAGTGACTTACAAACGAAGTTTGAGTAACATCTTAAATTCTCCATCCAATGAATATGTTGCTCACCATAATAATATGGAAAATTTTTAAATTAGGTAAAAAAGGCAGTCTCAAGCTGGCTTAGACTTTGAGTAAAACTATCGATTCCGAGGGCGATCGGAGATGGCCGCTCTGCTTTCTGGAGTCAGGGAGATATAAAAGTGATACTGGGGTGTTATCTTGAGTACCTACTACCTTGGTAGCACTTCCCAGAGATTCAAAGTATTTCTTTCAGGACTTCAGAGTGTAATTCACTTCACTAGATTCCCATGGGAGCTTGAATTCAAAGAGAGAAGAGTTAAAGCACATTGTCCTTGTGGCGTCTGGTAGTCACCTAGCGTCTGAATGAAAGCCCAAGCCATAATGAAGAGAAGGCGAATTTCGAGCATTGCGGTAGGCCTTAGTGTCCACTCAGCGGTGTCCAGTCATGGTACGAGACGATGTCATGTGACAAGTTTAGTTAAAAAAACTTTATTCTTAGTTTTGGTATCATCAGTATTAATTGCGAAGTAAAGATTAGGCAAATGACCCATTAAAATTCTGGGAAAATATTGTCTACATCATGGCACAAGTTACTGTCTTATCGGAAGTCACTGCTAATTGCAATTACTTGGCATCGATTTTCTTCAGGCCTTTTGTTGTCGCTGTGCTCATCAGTAGGGAAAATGATATTATGTTTTTTATCTGATATAATATTAAAGGCAGATATACTTATTTTCTACTTAACTGTCATATAATTAAGCAGTCTGCGAATTCGAAAGTATGGTGAAAGTGTAAGCTCTGGTTGAGTCTTCTTATCCTATCAAATGGGCAATATTTTTTTACGTGCGGATAAATAAGTCTTCTGAGATAATTTCATTGTGGAGAATTTCTGAACAATTTGCTGTGGTATTTGTAGCCGCCTTTCTATAGAAACTTTCGTTCAACTTGCGGAGATGGTCCTTTATGGTGTCAGTTTAAGATCGTGAATGAGATTTTCATTTCTGATGAAATACGGTGTGTCCGTGATAATTCGAATGAACTTATTCTTAAGAACTTGCAGCTTCTCTATTTCCCTTTCTTTTGCATATGCCCAAACAGGAGAGGCATACGTAATAATAGGTCGTACTATAAAAGTGTACAGTCTCTTCTTGCGGTTTAGATTTAGTCCAGAAACCTTGGAAAATAGAGGAAATAGCCTTCGAATGACACCGTAATTTTTTGCTCGCCCATTGTTTACGTGTAATTACCATGTGAAGAACCTATATAACGTCATTGCGATGTACTCTACTGATTGAACTTCGACACTTGTTTTCAAGATAGGGTTACTTTGCAGTCGAGGGTATGCATGGTTAAATCCATATTATCCTATATTAACAAGTATGCACTTTCTAATAGCTAGAATATGTGGGTTTTACCTATTTATTTTGACTCTCTATTTTTGACGCCAGTTTTCAATATCCGGCATTTTTTCTAGAATTCTCTGTAATACATGGTTTGAATTTCCGGACTTACTGATAACGACGACATCATCTATATAGCATGGTATTAGGATCATCTGTGAAGTCTGAAAAAGCATATATAATGGAGAGAAAATTGTTAGCATATATAATGGAGAGAAAAGACCCAAGGTTTGAAGGACGGAAGAATTTGTGTAATTTTACTAGGCAGATTCATCCTTATTAACTTGCTAAAACGTCCCTTATGACAGACGTGGTCAAAAGTTTTGACCGCGTCTAACGTAAGGATAGCTGCACTGAATTCATTATGAAGAGCTGTACCTGTATATTCAGAAATTCTGATGAGTTGTAGCTAATCCATGCCATGTTGTTCGTCAGTAATCAGTTCCGTGTATGGTATATAAAAGTGTAAAAATCGACAACCATTTTATATAGCACTCTATGGATGGAGCAAAGCGAACATCGAGCTGTCTATCTCGGAGAATACCTAAGCAATGGAACAAAATAAGATGATAGAATTTTGATAGCGTTGGGAATAATAAGATTGGAATTCATGTTATTTACTAAAGGAGATCAAGTTTTGTGACTATGAAAGTCTTTAAGGAAATACAGTACATCAACCGAAGAAATCTTGCAGATAATTTTCGTAGAACCGAGTCAAAGCTGTGGTTAAGTACCTAATTATGATTAGCATTGCAAGGATTTGTTTATTTTCTCTTTTCGAACATGGGATTAGTGTTCTTTGATGTGAAATTTTAATGCTATTTTAGTTTGCTTGATATGTATCAAACTAGGCTGACAGGATATGTTATAAGTTCTCCAAGAATTAAACTCAAAGATGAGATATTTAAGATATAAATAACGATTTTATTGATAAGTGAGAATTTGACCAGAAAGTTAAACTTGTGGGAAATGGAAAAAATTTCGTAACTGATAAAATTATATTTCATCATTTTATCAATACATGACGCCAAAGCTGTTATGGTCATTTGTAATGGCGGAATGTCTTTTCATAATAGCAAGAGGGAAAGGTTTTGAAGGCTTTATCAATGACCATGGGAGAAAATCCTCTAGCAACCGATTTGACTTTTTTCTATTTTTTTTTAAGTTTATTTCTTTGTTTTGGGTGTATGACATGACTTTTCCTGGAGGATATTAACAAAACAGAGGTTTAAGTAACAGGGCTGCAATGAAATTCTTTGGAAATTTAGATATCAAAAAGAGGAAGAGAAAACAGAATAGCATGAACAGTTGAATTCATAGCAAATAAAATCTCTGTTGAATTTCCTTAATTACCATCCAAAAATGCGCTTGTCATGAATATAACGATGCTGGATTGAGGATATTACTTTTACACGATCCTTCAATTTGGCGAGCGAAATGAATCTGATTCACAGAAACTTCAGTGGGGCAAATTCATTACTCAATTTTAATTTTAGGCAAGCTATCTAAAGTACACTGAACATAGATAAAAGGGATCATCAGTTTTCAAAATAATGCTACTTTCGCTTTTTACCTCAATTTTTATTACTATCTTAATCAAATAGCACGATTAAAAACTACGGATGCAGTGTGACGTTATTTTACATCTGACAATCGGCTAACAAAACCACTTCTAAACTCATACGAATTAACACTTTAAAGGTTGAAGATTACTTACTATCGTAAAATTGGTTTTCTTATAAATTTTAACTTCTTAATATGAAAAATTTTTTTAAAGAAGTTAACGTTTTGATCAAAAAATTAAAAAATTAAACATTGACATTCCCTAATCTGTGGCAATGCATTTTTTCTTTACACAAATATTGAATTAAGACATTTTTCAAAGAAATTCCTCAAGTTCAAAAACTTATTTTTTATTTTATTATGGATAAAAAAAAGGATTAATTATGGGTAAATTATATATATATATTTGCTTTTTTAAGCATTGAAGAATTAGTTTATTTGTTAGTTTGTTCATATTTTAGCCCCTTAGAAAAGAGCAGGTATAAAATAAACAACATAAAGCGTAAATATATGAAACTGCGAATAGATCGAATAAAAAGGTTTGTTTTCTCACTTGAATTTTCTTAAGCAGGTACACGAACAGATCCACACTGCATATAAACATGCCATGGACCCGTGAAAATTGGACTATTTAAAGTTACATCTAAATTACCTAGGTAGCTAGAATATGATAGTGAATGAATCGACTTGGAGAATTTTATTTTTATTAGTTAATTCTCAATCTCAGACAAGGTCTGTAATAGGTAATTTTAAAGCAAAATGCACGGCGGGCTTATGGACTCTACAAGAACTTTAATTCTGTGTTTTCATGTATTCTGGATATAGAGATTTAATTTCATTATTTAAGATGGAATAGCCAATCGTTTTTCTAATCATCTCCTTTTTTTGTCCTCCCGCAATCTGGCTTAAAAGTACGTTTTCATTATAACTCATTCCTTTGAAAACTTTGGTTTCTCTGTTTCTGTCATTTTGAAATACAAATTCTCTGAAACATTTAGAGATTCGGAACAGATGTGATGATGGAGCTTATTAATGTAAGATCTGCTGATGATAGAACTACGCCTGAAAGAACTACAATCTGCTTTGCGTCTCTTTCCACCCATTAAATGTTGAGAGAAAAAATTACCTTCTCATTTATTCCAGTCTCTTTATAATTATGCATTTTAAGTAACAGGCCATAATTTCAGACGTGTGAAACAGTCATCAAGACGAGTGATAGTCGGCGGAGAGAAGACAGTTACGGTTAATCGATATCATGATAAAAATGATATGTCTCTCATTCAGGGGATAGAATAATAGTTTGAATATTTGTAAAATATTTTGTGCGCCTAAAACTAATCGCAAGTAGTTTCCTTGCGACGGACTTTCCTAGAATTCATTTAATTTATTCATTAGAAAAAGGTAAACTCAAAAGTATTGAAGACACAATAATAGCTATAGTTATTATCAGCCGATTTTATGCAATTTATCAGTACACTAAGACATTCAACCTCAACTTGAACAACACTTCCTTTATTTAACTCAGACTTTCGAAGTAACAAAGTGATTTTACCATAATGATAGATCCATAATGATAGATCTTAATTCACTTGCGAAATTTTGTATGGGAATTTTACTATAAGCAAAAACTTGAAATTATACATTTATTCAACAGTTAGTATTATAACACTTATTTCAACAATTTTACAATTATTTCAACAATTAGTATTATCAGAAAATATATATCCGTCAAAATCTCGATCTTAATTTTTCATACTTTTTTATCTGTGCATAGACATATTTTCCTTCCATTTAGGACAGGAAATGGGAAAACAGTGTAAATATAAAGGTTGCCTAAAGTATTACCTTAAAATATATCATGATAAGCTATTATTTTATGTGTATATATACTTAAAATACATTGTAAATATTATGGTAAGCATACATGAAACTAGGATTTATAAGTGTTCGGACATAGAAAAAGATTTCTGATGTTTTCCTGTTAATAATACAAAACTTTGTTTTTTTAATGATAAGATTTCTTTTTAATATTAGGACTCAATTTATGCAATTAGAAATTTTTTTCAATATTAACTTAATATTTATGAAATGAATTTATCAATAAATAGATTAAGTCGTTGTTTTCAAGTTAACTGAGTTTTGGGTGACTGCAATTAATATCCATTTATCGATATTGAGCACATGAAAAATAAAACTTTTACATCCCCTAAATGCTGAGTCTTTTTACTGTTTTCCTTATTTATTAATTTGTTTTCTAATATTCACTTTCGGTAAACCTCAGGTTCATTCAGTTGCTTCGCATCTTGTATTTTGGGTGAACTTTTATTACTCAAAAGTGATAAAATGCATTCTAAAATAGTTCTTTAAAGAGTTTTGGGATTTTTCCCACTTTCTTACAAGGGGGATTAAGAATTAAGGTACAGGAAATAATGATTAGTTGGCTGATTTTGAAAATACTATCATTTGAGTAGAATGTAAATGAAACTTTTAAAGCAAAAATGCATGATTCCAGATTTTTGGATTTCATTACGGTTTACACTGATTGTTTTCTTACAGTTAGTCCACGCTATTATAAATTCTAACTCCTAGAATCGTAAATACAGAGGGATGACAGATCTCCCATCTTACCGTCTAAAAAACAGTAAATGTAACCTCAGATGAAAGTTTATAGAAAACCTGTTTTTTAACACATTAGCCAGACTGTTACACAAAATCTAAAAATATAACTGAACACAAATTATGCAGCTTGAGGACAATTCGGAACTAATGTTCAAATCAAATCAAAATGTTAAATACAAAGTAACTTGCGCTTAACTAAGCTTTGACTCGGGCCTCGATGATTTAACGAAACAAAATGCGGCTAATGAAGTGTTAAGTTTTGGATTTGAATCTTACTCTAATTCTTCAAAACTTGCAAATATCTGATTTAGATAATTTTGTAGGCAACGCAAAAGCTTCAGTTAAAATATTGTTTTATTGCTGAACCAACTTGATTATAGAAATTAATGCGACATAGGTTAATAAAAATAACATTTTCGGTGCCGCCCAACCGGTATAGTGGTTAGCGTTGCTGAGTGCCATACCGAAGGTCCCGTATTCGAACCCTGGAGAAGGCGTGGATGTTTGTCAATTTATAGTGTCCGTTCGGCTTGGGGGCACTCTAAATATGTGGCGAGCAGAAAGCCTTATCGAGAAGTTGATGGTAGAGGAAGAGAGGTGGAGACCCTCGGAACCGTCCCCCTCCGAGATGCTCTCCATCAAAATTGGGGGAGGTGAACTGAGCTAAATCGTCCTGTCACCTGTAACGGGCTGAAGGCTGTTGCCAACGACAGTCGTAAACTTGTGCTCCTTGCCAGGAAGATTTTCGTGGGCTAGGGCTAACTATAGTTCAGACAAGTGACCATTAGCAACAACAACAACAAAATTTTCCGTCTAATCGGTATAGTGGTTAGCGCCGTTAGGAAGTGCCCGGGTTTGAATCCGAGAGAAGGCATGGATGTTTGTAAATGTATAGTGTCGGTGCGGCATGGCAGCATTTTAAATATGCAACAAACCGAAAGTCCTCTCAAGTGGTTTGGTGGAAGGGCAGAGAGGTGAAAGACCCTAGGACCCGTCCCCCCTCCATCAGAATTGGGGGTGGAACTGAGTTAAATCTTACTGTCACCTGAATGGTGCTCAAGGCTGCTGCCAAATGCAGGCGTATTTTAGCACTCCTTGCCACGAGGAATTTCGTGGGCTTGGGCTGACAACGTCAGACAAGTGAGCATAAGCAAAAAAAAAAAAAAAAAAAACAACAAAATTTGCGGTAGGTTTGGACATCTCATAGTACTCTCACTTCCTGAGTTACTCAGTGTTACCACATAGCCACTCTATGGGACTTCAGCTCAGCTCTCTTGTAGAATCCATTCAGCTACAAGATTTGACCTCAGCTTTCTTGTTGAATAAACTTAGCTATTGGACTTGACCGGACTCAGCTTCTAGGAAGGACTCAGCCTCTCTAGTGCTACTGACAGTCTATCTTCATTGTTTGGCTCGGTTTTGCTCGAACCTGAACTGCGCTTCTACAGCTGGAATTTCAGGCTTTTATTGGTGCCCGTTACCACTACTTGAACGAGATGTGCTAAATTTTAGCTTATATCAGAAGCTAAAGCAGATAATTCAATTTAGTAGCAGAGTAACTGGTGAGCGATAGCTGCCAAAAGCTCTGTCTTTAAGAAAACGGCGTTTATATACATTAATTAAATTTCATTTTTATGGAATTAGGCGAAAGTAGAAGGGATAGTAAAGACAAAATAGTAAGCTAACTGATATTATTGATATAAAATCCTACAGAATGGCATGTCCTTAAACCATATATAGCAGTTAAACGCATAAATATACAAATATATACAAAATAATTACACAGATAAAGGCATAACAATAAACATCATGTGATTGTTGAATTTAATTTTACTATTCATTCAAGTAAGAATGCATTTTTCTAATTTGTTCAATAATTAAATAAGCGCGCTACTTAAACTGTTAATACTGGTGAAAAATAACTGAATGTTTTTAAGGAAAAAATAAACATAATAAAATGTTTACTCGAATAGAAGACAAACAAATAAAATGGCACACGTCAATGAGCCAGTAAAACGAAACCGGAAATATAGCAAAGATTATTTTGTAATAAATGCATGCCTAGTTACAGCTGGAATAAATTCAATTAAATGTAACTGGAAGTAAGACAAGTACCATTTTTCTAATGTTGAAGTAAAAAATGTATCAAAATATTAACAGTAGACGGCATAAATGTTTGATAAATTTAACTGCATAAAGTTACTTGAGCAATGCTGTTTTGAGATTAAAAGGTATGTTTGATATATATTTTATATGATAAAATAATTCCATATGATATGATATCATATAATATGGAAATGCTATGATAAAATAATTTCATAGATATAATATATATAATATGATGATAAAAAAGATCCTCATATTATATATCTCATTCTTATATAATATATGATAAAATAAGTTCATAGAAATCATTGCAGAGTGAATTTTGATTGCCGTTCATTTAATGATTTTAGTGGAAGAAATTGTGAAAAACTGAAAATTAGTTTTTACTTTCTTTAAAGTAGTTAAAAGTAAAAGACTAAATCCTTAAAATTCTTACTCTTTATAATAAAGACTGATTTTCACGAGCTTTTAACGATCAGCTTAATCAGAACGATAACATTATGTACTTGAAATTGTTATTCCAATAGGTAAGATAAGTGATAGGCTTGGTAAGGTATGGCTTTTTTCTCTTCTCAATGTTCTATATGAAAAAAACTTCGCTTAACGTGATTAATAATTCCATCAATTAATGTTTACTATGGAAATCGCATTAAGCGAACTAAACAAGAAATAGGAATCTCTAAGTTAGAACTAAGTAGTTAACCTAAGTTAAGAAACCGATAAGTTATAATAAATTTACAGCGGGAAAAGAAAAATTATAAGCTACATCATAAGATAAAGTTATAAAAATAATAGAAAATTAGTTATTGAAATTTTTACTTCATGTCGAATCATTTGATTTAGCTATATTTTTACAAATATTTAAGTAAAGAATTTTAAATAATGCTCAACATTTTCAACTTACCGTGCAATATGTGACGGATGTCAGTCACTGCATTGCAAAACTTCGAAGCTTCCTTCCATATCTTGATCAATATTGAAATTAAAACTTCTTCAGCATAGTCAGTGGGATTTAACCTAGATGCTCTGCGAAAGTTAGATATTTAATTGGAACATTCTGTTTTTATTCATACTGTTTTTCTTCATATGCAAGATTATAAAGTTCTCCACGAAGTCATTCCTCCCCATAGGCAGATCCCTGCCCTCAAGGATTTGTCGTAATCACATCAACCGATCAACCAACTTTATATACAAAATATTTTTTAATTTAAGGAGATCATTTCTCACTCAAAACGCTTTGAATGGAAAAGAAACTAATTCCCCGTAGTTTCATTATTCCAGTTTATTAAGTTTAAGTTCTTTTGAATTAAATTTTTCAATAATGTTATGAATCTCTTGTTGCAGAACGGCTACCAAAAAAATAGAGCAATGTAAATCAATTACGCTAACTAATTAACTACTCGTTTAAAGAAAGAAACTGTATCCTATCACAGTCGCGCTGATTAAAGTGCAGATGGATTACACAAGGTTTTCCCCATGTATCACATTTTATATGTAACATTAATAAAATTTATTTTAATTAAGAATTATTTCGCCATAATGTCAGCAAAGCAGAGCAGAGTTTTATCACCTGAGTCTTTTATCCTTTAAGTATCTCTTTTAAATCTCTTTTGCATTTTGACTCATGAATTTTCTCATTTCTTCCGGAGGCAAGTGCCTCCCTCAGCCCAACATATATCTAGCTTTGGCTCAAAGATTTTTTTTTCTCTTGTTGAGTTTCATGCTTAAATTTTAATAATAACTCATATATTTTTCACACGTATTTATTCACATATTTTTAATCTTTTTCCTATCAATTTTAACACTTGAAAACAGGGATGGGGAAAATACTTGGTGTATACAATTTCTGAAGAAAGACTTCAATGATAAAAATAGCACATTAAAAAGTGCAATAATATTTGATGAAACAAATTTTGGGGGGGGGGAAGAACGCGAGGGTGCGAAATATGCGAGTAAATACTGCAAATAAAACAGTTTTTACCAAAAATCGGTTGTATAATACGTAAATAAAAATAATTAATAAAGACGAAATTTGTTCCATTAATCAACTTGTTTTAAATTTTTAACTTCAATACATTATTCCGATTCGAATTTAGTAACTAAAATTCCTTTGCATCAGTAAGAGATATTCCTGGTTAAACTCCAATATTCATTCAAGTAAATGAAGAAATGCTTGAGCATAAAAAGCAGTAAGTTCTCCTTAGCATGCACATTGAATTTTATATATCATTTTTCACAACATAAATAATCCTCATATTCAAAAAGTTTGCTTGCCTTCTATAGAAAGGAGAATGTTATATAATATAATTAGGCTCATCAAATATTACTCACTTAGATTGATTAAATGCACCTCATCCTCTTCTATAAATAATTCCAAAATACTATAAAAAGCGTTTTTACTTGCGCTGAAAGTTGCAGCCGAAAAGTAACCCTTAAATAACATTCATGACACACTAGGGACCAAATGGGTAAGATCCTGAAAGTTTCGTTGAATGCCGGTAGCTATGCTGTCTCGAGAATGCTGAATAATAGCAAAATAACTCACCTTGGCGTTGCACGTGTTAATTTTTACCCTTTTAACGTCAATTCCAGTTTTCCACAAAGTCCTCCCACAAAGCATCCTTTTTTTTTTTTTTTTTTTTATGCAGATAGACCACACGGACTTCACAGTAACGGATTAACCAACTGATCAACCGGTTAAATAACATCTGTTATTCAGACTATTAGGATAAATCGCTAGTCACTGCAAGGAAGAATCAGAAAAAATTCACCCAAAAAACAACATTTGTTACAGAGAATAAATATTGCATTTATGTCAGTGACCGTAATGCTGTTTC
Source organism: Stegodyphus dumicola (assembly GCF_044657685.1). Taxonomy (NCBI): domain Eukaryota; kingdom Metazoa; phylum Arthropoda; class Arachnida; order Araneae; family Eresidae; genus Stegodyphus; species Stegodyphus dumicola. The sequence continues at coordinate 194,553,822 of NC_140780.1, forward strand.
TGTATCGGGGGTATGATCCATATTAAATAAATATAAAAAGTATTCCCAGGCGATTCTACATTAATTCACTTTTTAAATATTTTTCGAGATCAAATTGAGTTAAATAATTTAAATTTAACAGATTAGAATTTCAAACTTTTATAATTTACTTTCAATGTAACTTAAAACGAACAGATTCCTAAACGGTGTTCAGTTAGTAATTTTTACTAATAATTTATCTAAACTACTATTTTTTTAGGATTTATAAGTTAGTATTTATAAATTATTTGTTGAGTTTAGTCTAGAATGAAAATATAAAAATTATTTATAAAATATTTACTTAAAATTTATTGAATGCCGTCTGTTTAAGAACAGGTTAACATTAGTATCGAAGAAAAAGTTTTTAAAACAACGTATTTCTGAAAACTGAAGAATACGACATTTTTATACAAAAATTGCTCTTACTGTATTGTCTGAAAGATTCGAAATGGTTTGTAGAGTCATTCAGTTTTTTTTTTTTTTTTTTTTTTTTTTTGACAAATGAACGTGAAATTAGAATGAATTAGATTTGAAAAATGTGCATGTACCCTCGCCAGGGCTCTAAACCTGGATCTTTCAAATATGCGTCGAGTATGCTTTCCGTTACACCACGAGGGCATGCGGAAAGGAGGGAAAAATACTTATGAGGTAAATGCATTAAAATGTTGATATCCGTGCTTAGACATTTAAGGAAAAATATAAGTTTTGCAAAATTTTTAAATACTATAAAAGGATGCACCATTTAATTAAATTTATTTGATTTCTTTGCTTGGATACGAAGGATGAACAACAACAACAACAAAAAAAAAAAAAAAAAAACCCACCCGTCTGCCAATATTGCTTAAGTCTTTAATAATAATAATAATAATAATAATAATAGTAATAATAATAATAATAATAATTATATAAAAATAAAAATAAATGCAAAATGAAAATAAATAACAGTCTTTAGTTAAAATATTACCAAAAACTTTGTTATTAGTGAAAAATTTCAGTTAAGGAAAGCTTCAGGAAGCCCCTTTTTCGAAATGGTAACTCTTTCGATTTAAGTAGTTTACGAAACGTTTTATCGAAAAGGGAGAAAGCATGAAAATTAAGTTATTATCAGATAAAGTAAAAGGCTATCTCTCTGACAGTATTATTTGAACCTCCGTACAGGGAAAACGAGGATGTTCTCAAGATAATAAATGAAAGTATTTTTCATTTCCGCAGCCAGATAGGAAACAATACCTTTGAATGGTCAAGTAGGTTGGTAAAATATAAATTACGTTGAAAATTACCATATACGATATTAAGCAAAAAATGCATGTTCTCCAATCTAAGGTAGTTATGAAATAGTCAGTCTCTTAAGCACGTCTTTGAAAAAATTTCATCAGTACAGCATACGAAATAAAACAAAATTCACAATATTAAAATATTAAACTATAGTTTTCATCCTTATTTACTTGAACTTCTTTTCAGTAAATATTCACATTTCGTAAAAATGTACAATTAACCCCCTCCCATTCTAGACAAATTTATAGAATCTTTCTTTGCAATCCGATAGCGCTGGTCATCACTAACGGAATCTTGAAGTGGTGATTGAAGTTACGGAAGAGAAGAACGCGATGAAGTGACTAAATGCGCAATTCAAGCCGCGCAACGATTCTTTCACACCGCCTCTTCCGCCTACCTCCATCTCTGTCCCCTTCCGATTCCCCCTCCCCCTACCGTGAGGTCGCTCTCTACGCTGGAAAATGACCGCAATGACCGTGTGGTCATTTCCTGCCGGACAAAAGGTGCAACAGTGACTCTCTTACATATTTAGAATTCTTTCTCAGCTTGGAAATCAAGAGCATCTCCCAGAAGATGGAGAGCAACTCTCTAGGACTCTTACCGATTCGACGCTGATGCTCGGAGGGAGATTCTCCCGTGTGTCGCGTGCATTGCTCCGTTAGGCTTAGCTGCGACGTAATACTTTTTGAATTGAGCGGAAGATTTGATTGTCTGTTATTCCTTAGTATACTCGTGAAGATCCTTAGATGACTATAGTGAACGTCCGTTGATTTAAAAACTGAATCCCTATTGACTTTTTGCCAAATATCACCTGTATTAAAGTTCCATAGATAGGTAAGTACATGATGTCGTTTTATTTCTTGGTTGTTTTGATCACTATTTAGCATACATTAATTACAATTGATTTTAATTTCAACAGCCTCTTTATTCCTCTATAGTTTTAAATGAATTATTTTTTAAAGTAATAATTACTTTATTCAGATATATATGAGCACATAAAACGCGTAGTTAAAGAAAACTGATACAAATGCAAATGTAAAATCTTACAGAAGGCAATATTTTAGTGATGAAAGTTAGGCCAATAAACTATATTAATAATATTCATATAATTATCCAAAACTGGAAATGTATCCGGCTGTCTAAAAATGTTAGCACCTGAATCGTGAGAAGCTATTTAATATATTTATAAGCATGGCTAAAGGAAAAATATCTGAAAATATATCACTTTGCCAAATTTTTAGGAAATGGTCTCAGAGAGATCAATAGTTTGAATAAATTTGAAAGATTCCACGCTTCAATAAAATGAGTAAAAACATTCAGGCAGGAATCACGTTAAAAAACGTTCGTTAAAAATATTTATGCATAATGACTATTGGTTTCTCCCCCCCCCCAAAAAAAAAATTAAATAATCGCAGTTTCAAAAGCCTATCATAACTTTGTCAAATCATTAAGCATGAAATAATTAAAGCATTAAAATGTGGTTCACTTTTCGAAACAGAAATTCTAACAGCATTCAATAAAGCTGCCTATACGCAACAGAATGCTAAGTTAAAAAAAATCAAATTCTTAACTATTTATTAACTTTTCACTGAAGTTTAAGTAAGAAAATCTGAAATGTTATGAAAATATTAATGTAACTCATAATAATGCATCTTATTAAGCATTAATTGTATTCATTTTTAATTTTAAAGGCATTTGATTCATAGAAAGTGACTCATCATGTAATAAATGCAGTTCATGAAAGCAAATACACGTAAAAAGAAGTTATTATAAGTACGCTGAAAAATAACAGAAATGTTCACTATTTTGTAAAACTTTGAAAGCTAACTTAGTAGAAAAAAAAAAAGGATCAGATTAATTGTTTAGAACATTTTGTAACATTTGTAGCATTTGTGATGCTTAATTAACCAGTAGTTGTTGCCAAAAACAAATGGAAGAAATGTACCTATAGACATATATTCAGAGATATTTTTTCATGTTTAAAAGATGAAGGAAATTTCAATATAAATAATTATATGTATATATATTGTGAAATAAAAATAAAAATTCCAATCCATCCCATTTTCAACCTGAAACAAACCGGTAGAACCGGTAGAATTTTTTTTTTTTTTTTTTTTTTTTTGTAAGTATTGACAAACACATGAAAAGTTTCAAAATTGAATGAAAATAAATGCATGTGAACAATTGAAAAGATGCAAAAACAGTTAAACGGTAAAACAGCAAAATTGAGAAATTGTGAAAAGAATAAAAAAATATTTACATGCTTCCCCACATTGTCGTCAGGGTTTTAGTATAACGAAAGAAGCAGCTGAATCAGTCTTAAAGGACGACGACACAAACTTGCTAAATAGAATTTAACGCTTCAATTAACCACAAACCAGTCTGTGCCCTCATCACTCAAACACCTACAGGTCAGAATATATACAGCAAAACTACCCATTTTTTTTCAATAGAACGGAGAACTGGAACGAAACTGGAACTGAAATGAAAACAAAAATTTGTTTAAAAAAACAAAATAAAAATTTTAAAATGTCTGGCAGAAAGATTCTAAATAATTAACATAACAGCAGACAAGCAAGCAACATATGAAACGCATGATACAATAAGCATATAAGAAAGTGTTCTTGAAATTCTTGAAAATGTAACAGTTAAGCAGCTATTATTTCGAAAATTTAAATATATTCAGAAACAGGGGGATTCATTTACTTCTTTGTTTTGTAATGTATTAATTTAATAATTGTAATGTATTAATTTTTTAATTATTTTATGTTGCGAATATTTACTGTCACTTCTCCCTTTCCGTTTTCCTACCAGAATGAAAATTTAGCGAAGATTTGAGATTGTTAAAGTCAGAGCGTGTTCCGCCTGCTGAAAGCTACATTACTAATCGAGATTCTACGATATCATTCCTGTTTACGGCGTTGCGTTATTCTTGCAAATTCTGCCGTCTCGCCGGTGTAGTTTATGGCCAATCTGAGTGTTTAAATATCTCTGCATAAACTTGGGCTAAATAAGACTTAGATTTAGTTTTAATTTAAAAATCTACTTTTGAGTTTAAGCCATAAATGCTGGCTGGTGTGTAAGCACCAGGATCAGGAATGGCTTCTGTTTAGCTTATATTTGAGTTCTTAATAAAAGGGTCTTGTATACACTTCACACGCTTCTAGTTCACCAGTTACACCAGGTCCCTGAAGACGACGTGGCGAAAGATGTAATTACTTTTTTTTTTCTTTTTGCATTCTTCAAATTTGGTATAAACTGTTTTCGCATCTTTTCATGCAGTTATTCACTGTGTTTCTCAATATTAAAAACAAGTTTCTAATTCCCCCCCCCCGGATTGAATATGGGATAGAATTAATTGTTTTACTTTTATTTTCCAATATTGCCGCCATATGTTGCAACTATCAGGGCATAACTGGATTAGATTTTGAAATGCTTTTTATTTTATGTTTATTCAGACATGTACATATATATATATATATATACTTAAATTTGGAAAAATATATGCAATAAGGACTTAAAAAATCCTTTCCTGCGCATAATGCTGCTAAGATATAATTTGTAGATATGTATTAAGTTAAAATTAAAAATCAACAGACAGAAGAAAAACAAATAAGAAAATATATCATAAATTGATCAGATTAATGGTATGGCCAATTTAAAATTTTTTGAAAAATTGAAACCAAAAATTTACTCAAATTAGATTTGTTATATTATATCAATTAAACGTAGTATGAATGACAAAAAGTGGAGAAAGCTGTACTATATCTCCAGACCCTTACACTGTCAAAAAGATTTTTTTTGGCGTGGGTTAAATTTCTTTTGTATTACAAATTAATGTATTGTTATTAGTTAATATTGTAATATTATTAATTCGGTGCCTCGGATAATTTTCAGCTTGCAGAAACAGAATAAATCTGCCCCGAAAAAGTGTATTATCGAAAGATGGTTTTACCTCCTCTAGCTGTCTAGCACCTTGTATTCCACAAGAAAGCTAATTAAATGGTATGAATACCATACCTTGTGGGAGTTATTACTGTTGTGACTTATCTCGTTTGCCTGACAGTAACATCAGAACAAGCCCACGAAAATAATCGGGGCGAGCAGAGCAAGATTGCGCCTGCCTGACGTTGGCAAAAGCGTTGAGCACAGTACAGGTGACAGTAAGTCTTCGCTTAGTTCCGCCCTAATTTTGATGCAGAGCACCCCGGAGGACGAGTCGGAGGGTCTCCTACCCCTCTTTAACTATCACCAACCTCTTGAGAGGACTTTTGGCTTACCTCATATTTAGAGTGCCCCCATGCTGCACGAACACTATACATTTACAAACATCCATGTCTTCTCCGGGATTCGAAGCCGGGCCCTTCGGTACTGTAGTAGGCTCCCGAACCACTAAACCGTCTGGACGACGTGCTGAAATGTACTAACATAAACGTTAAAGGATAAGTAATTAATTTAGTTAATATATTTTTAAATTATAAGCTATGCATATACGATATTAGGTTTTCCAAGGTTGTTTTAAAGAGACAAGGTTATATTCCGGGCAAGATGGTATGTTATATCATCCTAAAACCGTAAATAATTTAAAATTAATTCATTTATTAGATAATTTACACAGCAAATGACTTTATCCAGCAGTTAAAACTGTTCTTGCATAACGAAGCAATATATTTCAGTTTTAAAATAACATTACGAAATGTTGAACTTATTTTACAGTTGCTACAAGCTAGTGTTTTATTTGTAAGTTTCAAGTGAACTTTTTTATATAAGAATGAGTTATAATCGAGATAGCCAAAAAAACGATAAAACGATAGCTTATTTAAATTCCAAGAAATAGCGTTAAAACAGCTGTGCACTAAATGATAAAAGGAACTAATTTTTAATATGTAGCTCCACATACTTTAAAACAATGAGTTTAAAACAATGGCTTTAAAACTTTAAAACAATGAATTTAAACTATGACTTATGTTACAGATCCATGTCATGCATATACATTATTAATGGCTTTCTAAAAAGCAGAAAATGAGTACTTGAACAATGAAAATAGGTAAACATTGAATTGTACTGTGAATAAATAAATTGGCATACGACGCACATTTTAACAAGCATAATCTAAGTTATTCAGGACCATTCGAAGATTTCTTTAGGTACTTTAGAAAGATTCAGATTCGTGGTCTTGTTCTGAAAGAGGGACCTTACTCAAGCTTTTATTCAACATGACATGATATATTAGTATCTACTAACATTTATTTATTTGAATTTTAAACGCATTAATATATCTCATGTATTAAAATCACGAACCTACAAATATAGGATCTGATGGTTCCCATGTATACGTTAGGACACAGGAAAAATAGGAACTTATGGCGAAATTAATAAATATTCAATACATAACAGACCACATGCGTATTATAGCTTTGTAAACTAAACAGATTCTGATTTAAACTTTTCCTATCACTTAAAGTTTCCTTCCATCATTAGAAGATACGTGACATGCATTTTTAAAAGTTACAGATCCTAAATTGAAAAAGTACATTTTTAATGAAACCCAACTTTTAGGAGAGAAAAATGTTTTACAGTATCATTACAAGATCGTAATTCTTGAAATTTACCACAATAACATAAAATAAATTGGAGTTTTTCGTGATGTATTTAGATCGATTTAGGATGGGTTTGCAATTTTAGTTTTGGGGTCAAAAGCAAGTTTTATTTTTATGAGAATATGTTTTTGAGAACACAGAAGTTGTTAGCTTGCACTAAAGGAGTTAAAAATTTCATCGAAACTGTATTCAATATACAGTCCTTCATTTCGATAGCTGTGTATAAGATGAAATAGTAAGCGTGTAATTAACGTCGTAACTGACGAAATAACAAGTACAGTTGACTTCAGTTTTAAGATTTGTGATGTGCAGAAAGATATTTTCAATCAAGATTGCAACTGTCAGTTAAGATGGAAAAGTTTCATTTGAGATCCTTTTATTTCTTCAAAGCTGAAATATTGTTGTTATATAGCCGGAACATTTTTTTTGAATCAAAAGTATTTTGTAATTTGTTGTAACTTCTACAAATGATTTTCAAGGATTAATTTATCAGTGGTCTATAGCGAATTCTTTTGATTAAACATAACATTGTCCTTCTTTATTTTTTAACTTGGAAGTGCATCAAGATAAGACAAACGTTTCGAATGATAATGATTAAACATATACGCAACAGGTGTAAGGTACGTTTAATGCATTAAAAATGTATGCGTTCTTCGAAAGAATTTGTCTTGTTTAATATAGGGTATCACAAATTTATTTTGAAGTAAATTACACAGAAGCTTGATAGAAAATATGATTCCAAAGCTCTAAATTTTCCTCTGTTTATGGTATATATAGAGGCATCAACTTTTTTTTTTTTTCAAAGCTTGAGACGTGGAAAATGAACAGTGCTCTCGCCGGGACTCGAACCCTGGACCTGTCCAACACGCGTCGAGTATGCTTCCACTTACACCATTAAAGCATGAGAAAGAAAGGAGAAAACACGTTATAGGCTTCCTCTTTTAAAGAACGACTGGGGATTAGGGGACCCAGTTCCTAAGTACTGGTGATGACGAATTATCGTCTGACACTTTTTAGTTCGGGGAACAGTTGTAGAATCATTAGAGGTTTTTGAAGCAGGAAGCGTGAAAAATGTGCAATGCCCCTTCCCGGGACTCGAATATGGACCTCTCGAACACGAGTCGAGTGTGCTACCATTACACCACGAAATCATGCTGAAAGGAGGGAGAAAATACCTTATAGTGTGGAAAAGCTTGCATCCAGTCATTACTTATTTTACTTCTACTACATTTTAAATGTATGGCTAAAACACTTTGGACGGTTAAAGGGAAAAATATATAATATATGTTAGAGAGGCACATAATTTCGAACTTCAGAATTAAAGAAGTTTACTTACTTTTACATTTTTACTTACATTGCTTTAAAATTATTTAAGTAATTTCAGACATAAAATTTTCTTCTATAACATAATTTACTGTATAAAATTTTACTTGCATCGGGATTAATTTCCAGGACATGTATGCCTTAAATTTCATGAAATAATTATGTGCTTAAAATTAATTACAACGAATTTTCTCTCGCTAAATATATATATATATATATATAATGTTACATGATCTTAAATTCATTTAGTGCGAAAACAAGTTACTACTACTTGCGCAATTGCTGCAAAGTTAGTTAATAATAATTTATTTCCTAAACAATATTGATTAATTGATTATATTATCTCCAAAGTTTAATTAAAGTAGAATTATTTTAAAAGAGTGAATCCATACTGGTAAGTTATATTTCGAAAGATGTTTTGAAGTAATTTGAAAGCAAAATGTTAATAATGTTTTAACAGGGACTAGAGTTAAATCATCATGAAGAATAAAATTTCAATTGTAAAAGGAAAATTAAAAACATGTAATCATTGTCATTGATCGGAAATTAGTTGACTTTTCAAGGGGAACAAACCAACTCCCGTTCAACGAACAATAATTGATAAAAGTACGTAAATACGAAGGTGTTTCGTCTTTACTTGAGTTATAAGTTAAAGCCAAACCGGCAATTCTAGTCAGGCCAAATATCTCCGCGAATAGAAGGGATTATGAACCAATGCTGATACTCAAAGAACTTATTCTTATGAAGCAATTTAGTCAATTCAATTTGGAGTAAAAAGCAATTTCTGTAGAGAAATCCGAAATAACCCGAGTAACCGTCCCCGACACCTTCATATTTATGCATTTGAGTTCTATATTATTTGTAAAAATTAAACATTGGAAATTGTCATTATGAAATCGAATTCAAAGTAAAGTTGAAATAAACATAGAAGATTACAAAATAAGATAAATAATGCAAACTTTGTAAAAACAAATCAAAGACAATATAAAGTAATATAAAAAAATGTGAAAAATAATATATAATAAGAACAGTGAATGTACATGAAGATATAAAGGCCAGAAAAGGTATTAAGTAACTTACATTCTTTCTAGTGGGGGAGTTGGCAAAGTGTTCTCTTCGTGTCTGACTTATAAGTGTTGGGTGTCCGAAATTCTTCAAAACATCTTTCGAAATATAACTAATATTTCAAATTACTTCAAAACATCTTTCGAAATATAACTTACCAGTATGGATTCACTCTTTTAAAATAATTCTACTTTAATTAAACTTAGGAGATAATATAATCAATTAATCAATATTGTTTAGGAAATAAATTATTATATATATATATTTACAGGAATAATGGTAGAAAAATCTTAGATATGGTACTGATAAATTTAAAACATTACTTTTATTTGGCCTGCGTTTCATGAATGAAATTTAATGTTAATTTTTGAAATATAATGAATGAATTTATCAGCAGCAGCATGCTTTGAGAGAAAACTTTAAAGAGGACTAAATTAAGTATTTTGTTTCAGGAAGCTAAAAATATCAAATACTCCTCCATATGGCTGTATGTCTATACAAATTACTCAAACTAAGGATATTAAAATAACGAAAAACCTTAAGTAGCACTTAATGAATCAGAAAACTTATTTATAGAGACGTAAAATTAATAATTTTATCAATGTTTGGGACTACTTTAACACAGAGTCGATGGTATTATTTTAATAAAATAACCTTATTTAACATTCAACTGTATTCTTGAAATTAAAATCTCATATCCAAGTTACTTGCTGAATGTATAATTTTCTTCAGTTTTAACATTTTCTCTAAGACAGGAACCATACACATTTCGACATGAAGATTACTTAATGAAATTAAAGAATGGCCATATGTTTGCATATAGAGATTTATTAAAATTATTAGTCTAATATGGTACACTAACGCTATTTTATCTGCGCAATCTGTGAGGGTCGTTTTTTGGAGCATAAAAAAATTCCCTTCTGTATAGCTAATTTTCACTTACACCTTCTTAGCAAAGGTGTAAGTGTAAGTAATAAAGGTATATTATCAATGAGGACGTTCACGGTTATTCAACATCAGTGTCAATTAGGCGTTGGGAAATGATGAATAACCGCGTTACAATTAACAGAAAAATATCGCCTGTATTTTCAAGCAGTTTAATTCTAAGTTCATTTGGTTACAAAATTAAATCAGTTTTGCAAACAAAGAGAACAAACACACTGTAAATAATGAATAGCAAAGCACATTAGAAATGAAAAAAAACTAATTTATGAGTGACATTAAAGAACAACATTTGCAATAGAACCTTAAACAGTGCTACTGAGTTCAAATTTGCGTAAGAAAGGCAGAACATTTTACTTTTCATTGTACAACGTTTACATATGTTGCATAACCTACCGCTAAATTATCTAGCTATTGTGGATAAAAACATCATCTGCTATCACACTCATTTTCTTTTCCTTTCCATATTTTCTATAGGCAGTTTTGTTTTACGTCAAATGATTGCGATAGAAAATTTTCCATCTTTCTGTAATAAACTCCTTTTTTTTTCCCTCACAGGGTCTGGTTAATTACCTCTCCCCATTTAATTGCGAGTTGTCTACACGGATAATCTTGTTAAATGTAAGATAAACTGTCATTCTGATCCCCGAAACAACATTCTGAGCTAGAAATAATTCTTTGTAGCATTCTCTGTTTGATATATTATTAGGATTTATAATTTTAAAAAAATGAATGCACTTACTTTCTTTAATCTTCTATTAGGATTTGTAACTTTTTCCTATATTACATTTGCTGTTTTTCTGTTTTTTCATTTTCTCTTATTTTCTCTTTTATCGTTATTTGCTCTCGATTTTGCTTTTTTATGAGTATTTCTTGGCGTTTATGATTCATGTATTTCCTTGTATTACAGTATGGATTTTTGTACTAGTAATAGTGGAAATTTTACGAAGTGCTCTGACAGAATATGTATTCTAAAATAATTTGAAAAAAATATTTCTAACAAAGTAGCGTCTTCAATATAAATAAAATCAAATGATTTCGACGATTTTTTCTAAACCTTTATTAAAATTTCTTAGAGTTTTTCTGATTTTAATTAAAATAATCATATATTCTCTGGATTTGATTTTTATTTGCCTCAGTGAAGTTTTTTTAATCACCTTTCTCTTCATAAAGGACTAAAGTCCATTAAAGGCCAAGACAATTACTCTGAGAACTTGTACGGGAGAAACAAATCACAACATGCTGCCAGTACAGAAATTCTATGCCTGTTGGATGTGGACTCTATTGCCAGTTCTTCTATTATCAATATAAATTTTTAGAAATTTAAACAAATCTCTTGTCAGATGGGAGGATACTATTATGCTAATAAACAGACCTATAGTAAGTTATTCAAAAGTATTATCCGTGGAAGCTTACGAGGAATTTTAGCATGTTTTTCTTTAAATCTAAAGCGTTCAGGAAGACAATAACATTCTTAACAATATTTTAAATCTAATTTCTGTAACTAATGTTAACAGGTGTGTAGAACAGAGAAATGTTATGATATGCATTTTAAACAAAGAAGTTCTCAAATGAAAAGAAATTCTCAGAAGTTTGTTACTGGAGAAATAAAAGTAATTTGGATTCGAATAGCTTAGATACATCTAATATGCACAGAAGGTAGTTGCTGAGGGCATACAATGTGATAATTATTCTGCTTGATTTTAGCATATAAGTTAAGTGCCTTTTCTCTAAAACTTCTTTCTGAAAAACACGTATTTTATAAGCAAAATTTCACTTCTCAAATTCTCTCAAATACTTCAGAAATTACGCTCGTTGTAAGACACAAATTTAAATATATGCTTTTAATTTCTATCCGCATAAGTATTTTCAATATTTCTATTTGCGTAAATTAGAGTAATATAAAAAGTATTTGAAATAAACTCCTAAATTTTACTGTGCTGGAAAAATGAAGAATGTATTTATGTGTATTCCACAATGGTTAGAGGTCAAAGTCCTTCCAGTTACAGTAAATTTAATACTTGCGAAGAAAACTGATTAATTCATAGAACCTTTTAAGATTTGAATAAAATATCAATATTGTTCAAATTATGAAGAAAATTTTACGGCAGCATAAACACAGCTGGTCCCTTTAAAAATAATGTTAATTAATTAATGCTAATATTGTTACTTTAATTCATTTTTATGCAAACATATGGATGAAAACTTAAGCTGGCAGCATTTTAAAAGGCTGCTAAATGACAACAAAATGCGTTATGTACATGCCTTAGTTAGATGCTAAATGCCCAATTAAATGTAATTGGAAGAAACATTCAGGACCAAAATTGACTCATGCTTATGGATAAATAAAGGCAAGTAAAGCACAACATTCTGTGGCTAAGAATTATTTCAATTTTTGACTGAAACTCCTTCCGAGATTAAAGTTCTGATGATGCTAATTTGTTCAGATGCAGAATTACTCGTTGCCCAGTTATCGCAATATTACGGGAATTCTGACATACAAGCAAAACCGTCTTGTCAGTATCTACATCAGCAGTGTTTTATATATACCGAACACTGCAGGCATTATACATATTATTAATATTAGAAAAAAGTTAATTTGAATATAACATGATGAAAGTAAATTAAAGTAAAAGCAAGGTGATTCCTCAACAATATTAATAATTGAATCCTTGTAAAGGGGTTAAACATAAAATCAAAACATTATATACATTTATTTATAAGTGCAAAGACCCATGCATTGATGTCAGTCAGCGGGAATATGATAATTTTGAACAAAAAGTAAATGTAATCGACACGATTTCTTTACGGTAGCCTATTTCATACGCTAATGAAGGTATTGCTATAGCTGCCAAATTTTATGATATGCAGTGTTGCAATAATGTTCACAATAGAGTACTGGAAATACTATTATACAGCATGTAATGAGTATTTTTAAAATTTCACATATTTTCTCTTCTTCTTTGGTGATAAATTTCAGCACTACTCTTCATACATCGTATGGAAGATACGTTGTTATGTGTGGTTTACAATATTGCACTAAGCCGAAAAAAAATTGCTAAGAAGGGATCACATCTATTTCAAAACTCAATTTTCTAAGCTAATAAACTATTCATAAGAGACGATCAGCGACAAACTGCATTTCTAGCAGGTATGCACAAATCTTAAGCTCCCCCCCCCCCAAGTCTAACAACAGAAATCTATGGAATAACTACTCTAGTAAAGTATGGTCTGCGGTGAATTTTATGTAAATGTAATTTCACTTCACATCTATTTACTTAAAAGAGCTACGAATAATGCTGTCAGAAAAGTGTAAATGTTTGTGAGCTATTATCTTGTCAAATTTTAATATTTTATGTCAGATATGGAATTTTTGGTGTCTTTACTGCATAGATCCGTAAATTAAATATTTTATAAATAATTGTGATTACTTTTTCTCCCCAATTTCTCTATTTGTGCTTTGTGACAATGTGTGCAGTGTTAGATTTATGCAGTGTTTTGGTGCTGAGAAAATGACTTAATAAAAAAAACATTCGCATAACTGAACAGCAGTATCTCGTATAGCAAAGGTTTTGCATTTTGTACTAATAAAATTACATTTTATTATTTTTAAACTTTGTTTGGGGCTAGTTTTAAATAAAATGATACATTTTTGTTTTATACCAAAGGCAATTTTCCATGGAACAGAACTTCATATTTAGAACAAAGTTTGCTGAGTGAAAAGCATCCTCGTTCTGTTTCACATTATATTAAAAATAATAATTCGTTAAAAAATTAAAGCACCGTACAAAATTCCTTAAGATAAGAAAGTGCTCTTTAAAATTCTGGATTTTGATATTAAATTATTTAAAAATTCAAACAGTTTTAAAAATCAACTTAGCTGAACAGCAAAATCACACTTCTACAAAATACTAATATTTATGGTGTAGAGTCATTAGGTTATTTTGAAGCAGGAGTACATGAAAAATAAGCATTGCACTCACCGGGACTTGAACCTGGATCTTTCGAATGCGCAGGAATGTGCTACTTACACCATGAAGGTGTACAGAAAGGAGGGAGTAAATACCTTATATACTCCTCCTTTTAAAGGGCTACTGGGAATTAGGGGACGCAGTCTCCAAATCCTTGTGGTGATGAATCATCATCCACCACCTTTTAGTTCGGCCACGGTAGATACATTAGGTTATTTTTTATGTCAGGAAGCTGTAAAATGAGCATTGCCCTCCGCTGGGACTCGAACCTGGACCTTTCGAATACGCGCCGAGTGTGCTACCGTTACACCACGAAAGCATGCTGGAAGAGGAGAAAATACCTTATAATTGAAAGTATATCCAGTTAACTGCAATTTACAAGATTCAGTGTTTATTGTTAATAACTAGTGAATATCTGTGCTTGAACAACCAAATCCACTTTATTTGATTACTTTTAATAAATGCATCAAAAAATATTTTGCAAACTGGTCTTAATTTCAAAAGATGACAGCCAGAAGGCCAAATAGACATCAAATATAAAAATACATAAAAAGTCTTTAACATATTAACAGTGCACAATATGTGTGATGTAAGTACTAGTCTGTTTTATCATTAGTGTTTCATTTGAACTGCAAAATTTAAAAAGTCCCTATAGTTTTAATTCAAGGTTTTGATTCTTCGATATATATCAGTATGCCTTCTTTACATTTTCAAGAAACCATTGAGGATGACTATACCAATACGCCTTCATAAATTATTCACCAGTACAGTAATCCTTTCCACGATTTTCCCCACCTTCTCAAAAACCTAATTGTTGCACTAACGGGAGACAAATTTAATATTTTCCTACGAAAAGACACCGTTTTGTACAAAAAAAAAAAAAAAAAAAAATATTTTAGTTTGATTTTCTTTAAGCTCTTCAAGCGTTTTTTTCCATAGAATTGCTACGTTCTCGGCAGCAAACATTTTCCATATCATTTTCATCTCACTCGGATTCTCAGAATTTTCTTTTCTTTATTTACATATCGAAATTTTGCGACTGCACTTGTATCTGGAATAAGTATAACAGTCAAATCTTATTAAGTTGTCACTTAGACCAGCGTTTCCCAAAGTGTGAGTCGTGACCCGGTACACTGTAAAAAAAAACCTCGAAGTTTACAGACAAAAGTCTTGTATAGTTACAGAAATGCGAACAATTACGAAGGAAATACCTGTAACGAACACAGAACCAAACGAAACTGTAAACTCTACAGGAGTTTTTCAAGAAGTTTTGCTTGGATTTTATCCGTAGCGTGTGATCACGTGGCTTAAAACGGCTAAGAGAGAAGAACCAATCAGGAAGAAGGTGGAAAAACAGCGTCTTAGCGGGAGAGTTCAACGATAGTCGCCATGTTAGCCATTATTTTTGCTATGGTCGAGGTAAGTTCGAAATAGTGTTTGACGTGTATTTTACTAATTTTATGTAATGTATTTGTTATGTTCTACACTATCTATAATTAAATTCTTTTAATGTTTAGCTTATAATTCTAATGCTCCTAAATAAACCTGTGTTGAATTATTGTTAGAGTTTAAATCACAGAGCTTGTGTTCCATTTAGTAAAATAACAACTTTTATTCGTTACATCTGCAGGTGTCTGCAGTTAAACTGCTCATATTTATAAACAGAAACAAATTTGTTAATATGTTAGTTTAAAAACAAATAAGCTTAATATTAATGTTCTATCTAAAGTCTAATAATTTCTCATGTTAAATATTTATGTATCTTTTAAAACATATCGCGTTAGAATATTCATATTTTTCATTTTGTTGACAGATGTAACATTATTATTCCATACATGTTATCATTAATCCCAGCGTGAACTGCTTTAGAATATTTTTCAGAGCATTATTACACTATGTATGTTATTATTAATCTCAACGAAAAAGAAAAAATAAATGTAATATATTTAAAAAATTCGACAAAATAACTTAACATACATTAAAAATGGAATATCATTTCATTAATACATGCGATAAGTTCGCCTTAAAAGATTATATAGTCGGATAGCAATTACATATTTGTAAAAGTATTCAATGTATATTATTTTCTGTGTTAAAGATAGTTTTTTTCATAGTTCATATTTGCTAAGTTATAAATTTTGCTGATGCAAAAGTTATGTAACTTATGCAAACATATGCTTAGAGTATTTGAACTAGTGTTGAAAATTCACTGGAATTTAAAATGTAATTGACAGTATGCCTTAAAGCTTGTTTTGGTAAAAGCATATTTATGGGTGCCCCTTGGCAAAATTTGGCGATTTTTGGCAGTACATGGATACCGAGTTTGTGCAATTCTTTGACCATGTTATTTTGGCTTGTGTAGCGACGATTTGTGTGCCAAAAACCGCCGCTACACGAAGACAGATTGCACATACTCGGTATCCATGTACACATCGACCTATTTTCACTTAAAAAAAAATCTGTGAATTGTACAAACTTGGCATCGCGCACTCCCTTGACTTTATCCATGTACACATCCACCTATTTTCACTTAAGAAAACATCAGAGAATTGCACAAACTTGCGCTCCCTTGATAATACAGGGAGCACCCTTCAATATACTCTAACTGCTGTTTTTCATAAATTAAAACATTTTAGGCATTTAAGATATCTTCCTGTAAGTTACAACTAAATGAATGACTCTTAAGCATAAAAATTTCAAATTTTTATGCTTAAGAGTAGAAGGAGTTATACACTTTTTAAATAACAGTGTCAGAAAAATATACTTTTTAAAATATGTAAACCATTGTTTGAAGTATAGAAAAACCTTCCTTAGCAACTATACCTCTTTAAGTGATTATGGCAAGTATTCTGGTGATACAAACATTGATATTAATTATCACTGAGAATCATGCTTTGTGAAGTAACCACCTCCATTAAATATCAAAATTGTACAAAATTATGGAAAAGTTATAGAGTGGTTTTACTGTATACTTAAAGTATATCAGTAAGTGGTTTTACTGTACTTTTTAAAATATGTAAACCATTGTTTGAAGTATAGAAAAACCTTCCTTAGCAACTATACCTCTTTAAGTGATTATGTCAAGTATTCTGGTGATACAAACATTGATATTAATTATCACTGAGAATCATGCTTTGTGAAGTAACCACCTCCATTAAATATCAAAATTGTACAAAATTATGGAAAAGTTATAGAGTGGTTTTACTGTATACTTAAAGTATATCATATCACTGTTAAATATTGATGATGTAAAAGATATTATCTAATCATAAATATTTCAAGCATTAAATAGCTTAGTGTAAGTCAATAAGTTTTCAGATTCTGACTTTGTACCCTGTCTTTCACTATGTAATATTTTTCTAGCAACTGTGTTAAGTACCAGTAAGTAAGTTTGTCTTAAATACCACTTAATGTAATCAGGTATCATCTGTTCTGTCTGTAAAACTTAATCGTAATAAGTGAACAAATGAATATCTGTAAAACTAAAGATGACACTCTATGTAAAAAATACAAGTATTAAAATGTCTATGAGAGGAACATTTAAAATATTAAATCCATGATCAATTTTTGCGACATCTAAGATAGAAAATACCCAAACTGACTAGTTAATTCAGAGGATGAATGCATGTAACATCATTGTTCATGTGTTTGTTAATTGTGTAAGTATTGAAGTTCATGCATTAATTGTTGATAACTATATTATTGGCCTTATATATATATATACTTGCATTTCAAAATTTTGTATATTTTGCCAGTGAGCTAAGTATTAAATGCTGTTACGTATAAGTTCATATTATGTGGAAAAGTAGTTTTTGATCTAACACTTTCTGAGAATTTTTTAATGTTGATCATCAAGCTTAAAGCATATGGCTGAAATTACCAGTATTAACCATAATTTAATTATTCTCCTGTTTCAGCGTTTCTCAAACTTTTTTCGAATAGAGATTATGTGAATTATCATAATTTGTGAATCACCTTGCTGCTGTTCCCTTCGAAAGCAATTTTTTAGCACATATTACTACTAGTACACTTATATTTTAATATATAATTAAAGTCCGTTATATTTCATAATTAAGTCCATTGAAGAAAAGTTATATTTCTAATATTTCAAGATTATTAATGAGAAGGATGATTTGTAATTCTTGCATGGCTCTTCTATATTTGGATATATGATGGTAAGACCACAGTCTTAGTGGATATATGATAGTATATTTGGATATATGGTGTGGTAAGTACCACAGTTATAGTGCTTTAAATCCATCTTTTACTGCTAAGACTGAGTGGGAAGTCTGTAAGTAGGGTAACCAATAATAAATTTCATAAAATGTCTATCTTACGAGAAAAGGTGATAGATGATTGTCATATGTAACTTTTTAAACTCTGAGATTTTTCAACTAAATTTTTTTGTCTCCTTTGGAAACTTCGGAGGACCATGAGGGCAAGCTGTATGATCCACAGATTGAGAAGTGCTACCTTAATACATTTCAATTTCTAGAGAAATTAATCTTAAAAATAATCTGATCATTATTAAAACTACTTTACAGATTTATTTTATATTACAAATAAATATAGTAAATATCTAATAAACCTCAAATTATTTTCTGCAATATTTCTGAATTATTTAAATTTGTACTGTTTTTGCTTCAAAAATGGATGATACATGCAATTTATGATTTCATGAAAGGACCAAAAGGAATCTTGTTTGCAATTTAATTATTTAATTTAAAAAAAGATTTAAATCATTTGGAATATGTGCAAGTGCATAATATGTTATGTACTTCTAACGAATGTGATTTTTTCTTTATTTAGGAGCCATGCTTTGAATCCTAAGAAGAAGAGGACTGCACCTTCACAACTAGTTAATTAAAAATAACAATAATATAAATTTTACCTATTTTTTATTTTATTTTCCTTTTGGATAGTTTTCAAATAAAAATAAACCTATTTTTGTTTCTATATTCTGTGTATTGGAATAAAGAGTCGAAATCCATTGCAATATCCAATATTTTCAAAATATGATATTTTTTGAAATAAAATATATGATTATGGAATATTACGTTAAAATGAAATGGTTCCTTATGTAACCTGTATGTTACACTAAAAGGCTTCATCGAATACTTGTAAAGTAATGAGCAAATACTAAGTTAATATCTTGTGTGAATGAATATTATCTTACAGAATTTTTGATTCCATAAAAATCTATCTAAAAATATAATTTTGTTGAATGAAGATTTAAACATTTTTCCCGAAGATTTAAAAAGTCGTTTGAAATAATGATAACAAAAACATTAATCTGAACCATTTAATAAATGAATAGAAAATTTTGAGAACAATTAAATCATCCACAGGAATTTGAAATAATCATCGTATTTTTGACATCAATTAAAGAAAGAAAATCTGAGTCATTTTGATTATAGTGATAAATTAGTTCCATTAATAGTAGGATAGAAAATTAAAATTTTAAGGAGCCATTATGCATTATCAATTTTTCATTAAAAAATTTTTAGTTTATTACTACTATCATATCAATTATTAATGCTGAATTCTTTATCTTCAGTTTTTACATTCTTTTCTTAATTTTCTAGGCATAGCAGAAAAAATATAATTATAGGATCAAGGCATTTCCAAATACATTATATTTTCTTCCTTAAATTTTTAAGATCATTCTATATTCATCATGTATTATAGACACAGTATCAGAGGATTCTGTTCAATTTTTCAGTTAGAATTTGGGACGAAGTTGTGAAGTCATACCTATATTAAATGCTTGAATTGATTATTTGAAATATGACAAAGCAAGAGAGGGCCATCTGTCCAAGGAAAGGAATATTTTAAGGAAAACTTCATGTTACACAAACATTTACACAGGCAGCCCATTCTCTAGGATTTAAATCTAGAGCCAAATGCTAGTGTTCAGCTTACTGTCTGGCTGCCTGTAGGCAATAAATGTTTTAGTAGAAGGAATACTTGAAAAATTAAATTTAGGACTAACTAATTCTTCAATTTTGTATTCAATGCGAAGAATGTAATTTATTAATAAAGTTTTAAATCTGGGAAAATACCTGTACAACTGTCCGATTAATTAATCTATTATTTCAATTAATGGTCAGTAGCAGAAGAGATTAAAAAGCATTTATGCCTAAAAGAATTATATGTTGTAATTAAAATGAATAATGCAATTAAGCATGAAAATAATTTTGGATAACTTGTGATAACTGAATTTAAGTTCATTGTTGAGTTACATAAGTAATTTTTTTTAGAATTTGAAAAAATATTTAGAATTGTTTATTGAAACAATTTCATTAAAATATTTTTTTACTGTAATCATATCCAATTGCAGTCTCTTTAGATTACACTGTTGGGTATAAGGAGAATGATTTGGTTTAGTTTACTTAAGTATGGCAAAGCACACTAGGACTATCTGCCTAAGTGGAGAAATGCCTTTGTGGAGGACTTTCGAAGGGAAACTGACTTATATACATGTTACACATGGAGAAAACCATGAAAATACCCATACAACCAGCCCATTCACGGGATTTGAACCTCGGACCGAACTACCAGTGTTCAGCGGGGGAATTCTAGAACATTACTAATTTATTGCCAAAAAACAATTAAGTCTAATACACAAGTTTTTTTCCAGCTATTTCGTGATGCATATGTAACTTTGAGATGTCTTAAAATTCAATAAAGGAAAGTAATGCAGATGTAAGAAAAACATAAAATTTGAGCTTCTTTTTAACATTGGAAATATTTTGAAAGAAAATGTTGTATATCTTTTAGAAAATCTAAGGTATTTTTCCTTAAAAAAAACTTAATATTTAAAGTTACATAACTTCCCTTTCCCCACAAATAAATAAATGCAGCATATTTTGTTACAAGCAGTAGCTGTAGACATTTCACATAAAACATATGTTCTACATGTGTAATTATTTATAGTAATATTACAATCAAAATATTTAATATTTAGGAATACATCATTTTTGTATTTTGTATAAGACAAATATGTTCTATATGCATAATTATTTGGAAGAACTTTTAAGTAAATTATCTGCAGCTTTTACATATATATCCTTTAAAATTTCACATGAAAATACATGTTCTTACATAATCACTTGCAATAACCTTACAAGCAGAACACTAGTAATCTACAAATATTCCCTTAATAATTCACATTCAAAAATTACGATCTACTTACACTATTATTTCCTGTAATCTTTACAGATGTTTACATTGGTAAATCCCATATGAAAAACATGTTATACTTACACGATAATTTCCTGTAACATTACAGATCAAAGATCTGTAACCTTTACAGGCATATGCTTCGGTAATCAACATACAAAAACTTTGTTATGCCTACAGAATAACTTCCTGTAACATTACATGTCAAACATCTGTAACCATTACAGGTATAATCTCTGTAAAGTTACTAAGAAAATTCCTGTTTTGATTACTCAAATAATCCATGGCATCCCAGTTTCCACGACTTTTCTTAGTAACTTTACAGATTTTTTTTTACAGTGTACAGAGTCGTAGAAAAATTTGCCAGGGCGAAAAAAAAATAAATAAAAAACAGAATTTTTTTTGCATATTATTTATTATGTCAGTTAGACACTAGGAATAGTGACAAATTGTGCATTTGTTACTCTTTCCTATAGCTTTTATCACTCGCACCCGCTCATTGTGCGTTGTTAGGTTGTTACTAGGTCTTTCCCTTGCTACGTTGCTAGGTGTTCCCCTTCCCGGGCACACGCATTTATGCTTTGTCCACATGCTTGCGCACGTTTGCCTCATGGATCTTAGAGAGAAGGTCCATGATTTGTCTGCGATTTTGTCATTTAAAATATTGCCTTCTCCGGTACGTGCACAGCTAACTCACGTGTGTCA
The DNA here is from genome assembly GCF_044657685.1 of Stegodyphus dumicola. Taxonomy (NCBI): domain Eukaryota; kingdom Metazoa; phylum Arthropoda; class Arachnida; order Araneae; family Eresidae; genus Stegodyphus; species Stegodyphus dumicola. The sequence goes on from NC_140780.1 coordinate 194,575,903, forward strand.
AAAAGAGAATTCTTTTTATAAAAGTTTACGACCTTTTTTAAAATGGATAAATGGTTAATCAGCAAACCAGAAATTTAAATGATGGCCAACCAAGAACGAACAAAAGTAAACATCATGATCATGAAAATTCTTTGCCTGAAGCCCCTAAAGCAGGGACAGGGACAGGGAAAAGTGGACGGAGCACCAGAACTTTGTCGGTGATTTTTACATGTATTGCTCCGCCGAACTATAATTTGCCTCCATTTGTTATTTGCAATGAACAACTTTGAAATGAAAGTATGAAACCGTCATAGTTGAAACGACATTTAGACACTCTTCATTCTGAGGCTCTGATCAATCAATAAACTTTTTTGCTGATATGAAAAAGGAATTGATTGCTGCTAAAAAATATGAAAAATGCACTCTTTCCTCACCAGTCAAATAAAAACCTCACTTTGACAGCTTTTGAAATTTTCATATTATTAACTGAGACTGGATATCCTCATAGTGCTGGAGAAAAATTAATACTTCCCGCTTTATAAAAATAATTGCCGCAAATAATGTATGCGGAATAAAGGAAAAGTTTTTTTTCGGCGATAGCATTATTAGTACGGAGAATTGACGATATTGCGAATCATTTAGAAGAAGAACTAGTTGCTGAAGTAAAGAAACAACTACTTTTTTTTTCTTTGCAAATAGATTAAAGCACACATATCGAGGATAAAGGCATATATATCTAAAGTGTTTTATCATATATATTGACGAAGACACCATACAAGAAAAAAATTTTTGTTTTGTAAAAGGCTACCGACAAGAACGACCTCAGATGAAATTTTTAAGCTTACCGATGATTTTGTCACTGGTCACGGTATTGATTGGATGAAGTGTATTGGTCTAAGTAGTGACGGAGCACGTGCAATGCCAGGCTGTCATAAAGGTTTGTTTAAACAAATTCAAGAATTAGCCATTAATTGTGTACGGGTACACTGTAGTATCCATAGACAAGCGTTGGCGGTAAAACGCTTGCTTTTAAATTTGAACATAATTTTGGAAGAATGTGTCAAATTTGTAAACTACATAAAATCTCGTCCATTACATAGCAGACCTTTTATCAAATTATGCAAGGGGATTGGAATTGGGATTATTCAATTATGGCAAAGCCCATGAGGGCTATCTGCCTAAAGGGAGGGATGCCTTCGTGGAGGACTTTCTAAGGGAAACTGGCTTGTATACACGTTACACATGGAGAAAACCACGAAAACGCCCATGCAGCCAGCCCGTTCGCGGGATTCGAACCTCGGACCGAACTACCAGTGTTCAGCGTCTTTACCGCTCGGCCGCTGGTGGGCCCAAATTATGCAAGGAAATGGGAGTGATCATAAACACCTCCTTTTGTATTGTAATTCACGATGGCTTTCAAAAGGAAACGTTTTAAAACATGTGTTTAAGCTAAAAGACGAAGCTTTGTTATTTCCCAATGAGCATCCACCATCTAAAAAAGATGCTATTTATCCGTTTAAAGATAGATTCCAGGATTTCGAGTGGTTAATAAAAGTAGCTTATTTGTGCGACATATTTGCTACATTCAATGAATTGGATTTAAATATGCAAGGCTTAGTTTTAAATATTTTCAAAGTATCGGAAAAGGTCGCTGCAATAATTTAAAAATGCCTCTGTGGAAACAACGACTTCCAAAAGAAAGTTTTAAATCTTTCGAAACATTACATAAATTAATTGTAACCCATGCAAACTATGACGAAGGAGATTTACATCTAGAAACCCTATCAGTTTCAATTCAAGAACATCTTTCGGAGATAACAAATTGTTTTAAACACTGCTTCCCGGATATTCCTCGAAATAATATATGGATTAAAGATTTTCCTTGCGAAATTGAAAAGTAATAAATGTTTAAATCTTAGTGAACAAGAAGTTGATAATTTAATTGAAATGTCATGCGACACCGAGCAGAAAAAAAGTGCTTAAAACTATACCACTAATTAATTTTTGGTTCCGCTATCAAAAGGTGTGTTGGTGTATTTAATTATGGCAAAGCACACTAGGGCTATCTGCCTAAGGGGAGGGATGCCTTCGTGGAAGACTTTCTAAGGGAAACTGGCTCGTATACTCGTTACACATGGGGAAAACCACGAAAACACCCATGCAGCCAGCCCGTTCGCGGGATTTGAACCTCGAACCGAATTACCAGTGTTCAGGGACTTTACCGCTCGGCCGCTGGTGGGCACCCGCTATCAAAAGGAGTATCCAAGCATAAGCGAAAAAACGATACAAAACGATACAAAGCTGAGTTTTTAGCCTTGGTGTACTTAAAAAGTAAGTATCGAAACAGACTGAATGTCGCACCTAACTTGAGAAAAAATTAACATCATTACCTCCTAATTTGAAATTGTTAGGTGATGACAAACAACATCATAATATTCTATTTACTGCTCCAAATTTTCACTAAGTAAGAGACATATTTCAATATTAGCTTCTTTCCAAATCTAGTTTTCATGAGCCTGTACCACACTTGGTTTACAGAACTTAAGTTTACCCATTTCAGTAAGAAGCATAGAAATTCAACTGTCTGATGCCTAGAAGAGAAAAGCAGTGAAGTGTAAAGTCAGAATACACAGTACTGCACCAAATAATGTTTTATTTTTCTATTTAATGATATCTGGTGGGTCCTCGTTAATTAATTTTATATTACCAAGAGCTTGCCAGGTGAAAGTATAAGTTTGACTAACAGTTGTTCAAAGAATTATCTTATTGTACACTGCGCAAGAAAAAATATGGAACAGTTCTATATCTCCCGTTGTACTGGAACGATTGACAAAATTCAAATTGCGTTTTTCATGTCTCGCAAGCGCGATTTAGGATATATATTAGATTAATTATACGAAATTTTTCCCTCAATGATGCTTAATAAATATTTATTAATACTATATGAAAAGCTTTTTTTTTAATTATAGATGATATTATTCAAATTTTTAACTTAAAAATTTTTTTTTCTTTTTGCCTTATTTTTTAAATATTTGTAAGAGTAAATTTTTTTACCTTTGCCGTGTTATCGTCTGCTACTTCATTTTGACTTCACTTAAATTGAATTGACTAAAACTGAGAAAGTTCGTTTGAAGTTTATTTTCACAATGTTTTTAAGCAAACAGGGCGTTGACAGTTTGGGTCATGTCCCAGCTTTAAAAATATATATAGTATATAAATAAATTTTTACGTTAATCCTCTTAAAAAGAATGTTTTAAGTAATAATTAACTCTCGTGTTGTAGATTATATAAAAAACATGTTCTTTAATATAGAAATCATTAGGCTTAAAAACTCGAAATAATATAATTTAGATCGTTTCCACCCGATAAAAGAATCGGGTTACTCGGTGATACATGATAAGCGCTACTAGAGTGATTTATTTCTTCCTCATTTAAGAAAAATCTTTTAATTCGAATATTTATCCCTTGTACTTTGATTTAAACTTTATTTACAGTTAAAATGTCTAGAAAATGAAAAGCTGTCTTCATATGAAATGCATTTTATGCAACTGATATTTTAAAAAAATTGACAAGAATGCAAAATTTATGGAAGTGTAACAAACGAAAAACCTTAATTTTCTTGTGTCAGCACTGAAAATAAATGTAGAAGGGAATTGGGTGGGGGAAAGCAAAAATTTAAAGGGGAATCTACTTCAAGGAAGTTGGGTGTTCAAAGAGAAACCACTTGGACGTGTACACCAGCAAAGAGCAGCAACTGAGTTTGTGCTAACGGAAAAGACAAAAACGATATCACTGCAGGTTAAAATGAAGAGCGACTCGTTTTCGACTATATGGTTGTATAAATTTAAATTTCGTCATAGAACATCATTAATGGAGCATCTCATGATTTCTCAGCCGAATTATTTGAAGATTCACCTATTGACGTATCTGGATATCATCTAAAGACGTTTCATTTCTTGATGAAACCAATCTTTCCTTTCATCTCATGCCTTCAAAATGCCTAGCCTCTAAAGACAGATAAAGGCTGTGACGAAATACTGATGAAATAGATCGAGTTGGATTATTAAGTTACGGCAAAGCAAGGCTATCGGTTTAAAAGGAGGGATGCCTTCGTGAAGAACTTTCTAAGGGAAATCATTTCGTATGCACGTTACACATGAGAAAAACCGCGAAACCGCCCATGCAACCAGCCAGTTTGCCGGGATTCGAACCCCGGAGCGAACTACCAGTGTTCAGCGACTTTGCCCTCGGCCGTTTGTAGGCCCTTTTGAAATGGAAGTCGATAACTTTATTTAAAATTAATGTCAGAAATACCAAGATGTTTCGAAAAGTTGGACGCTTTTTAATATACTTGCAGAATGCTTGAAGGAAAAAAAAACAAGCCATTAAGAAGAAAATATAAACTTTTGCATAAAATTTAGTATTTTTTTTAATCTAAAATTTTTTAATTTTATCATTCTTGGGATTTCAAAAATAAAATGTTTGACTAAAATATAAATAACATTTTAAGAAATTAAATGTAGGATGATAAAATTTTGTAAAGCAATGGGCACAATGATAAAACTGTTTAAAGCAATGTATGCAAGTTATTCTAAGTTAAAATGTCGGATATACATCTTTCTTATTTATATATCATTGAAAGGCGTGTTAACTGTGCTTTACTGTATCTTCTCTTTTAATATATGCAGTTTTCGAATAGTCAGTTGCATCGTAGTCTGGGTCACAAGATAGTCTTCCGAAAGAAATGCAATTCAAATAAATAAAATCAAATTCTAGAAAATTTATATTAATAAATATATTTAAAATGCACAGTTCGAATGAATGAATAGAAAATTTTAAAACATTTATGCGAAGAGACAATGCAACACAAACAATTAAAATAAAAGTTTAAAAATTTAAAAATTACCTAAAATAATAATTAGGACTAAAAAATATAGTATAAAAAACTATTTGAAAAAAAATAAAGGATGTACCTACGCACTTCGAATGAGTAAATAGAAATTTTTAAAACAGTTATTTGAAACTTGCAACTTAAACAGTTAAAATGAAATTCGAAAAAGAATACATAAAATAATAAAAATTATAATTAAAAATGTAGTATAAAGAACATTATTTGAAAGATGGAATGAAGTGACTTTTTTCCCCCTCACGCACAATCTAGATAAGGAAAGGAAAATAGGTTGCTATATATTAAGAAGTTCGCTAAGTGAACTATTCTTGGCGCAAACTGAAAAAAAAAAAAAATAGCACCAACATAAATTTTTTAATTTCTCAGTAAATTCTGCACCAAATTTTACAAAATTTAATATTTAGGCATAATTTGAGCCGTAGAATCGAAATATGTAAAACATTGGCGTGTTATTTCAGAAAAAGTCCGATTTTGTGTCAAAATACCTATGTTAGAATGATGCTATATATAAATGTAATATATATCCTAAGTCACGCTTTCGAGACATGAAAAACGCAATTTGAATTTCGTCAATCGGCCTAGTACAACGGCAGATATAGAACTGTCCTTTTTTTTTTTTTTTTTTTTTTTTTTTTGCAGTATTGACTGCGGAAATGGAAAAATCCCTTTAATTTTAATTCTGGGTTTTGAACCTTTGATACAGACAGATATGCCTTCCTTATATATTCAGGACATGACTATGGCTGCATGCATTCAGGAATATTTCCTATCTGACTATACCAGTATGCTTTTATAAAATTATTCAGCACTATTGCAATCATTTCCGCGACTTTCCCCACCTTTCCAAAGACCTATTTGTAGCACCAGCGTGAGATATATTTAATATCTTTGTATCAAAAGACAGCCCTTTGTGAGAAAATAATATTTTAGTTTCCTTTCTTTCTTTCAATAATTTAACGTAACCACTTAGACAACTGAATCGACTTGAAGATCTTCTAGGGAAATCTTCAAAATTTCCAGCTGTTTTTTCCATCTCAATAGAATTCATCTGAAATATTCTTCCTTGCAAAATTTTGTACCCAGTTTGAAAACAAAGCCCAAAGAGTCATATCTAAAAAGAAAAACTCATTTCTTTAAAATTCATTTTACATCACCATTATTTTCTATAGTTCTTTGCCAATGTTTTAGAATTTTGTGGGTTCCTTTTCCTAGAAACTGCGGAGTTTTCTTCAAAGAAGTTGTGAGGTAGTTTTTGATAGCTACTCTAAAACCAGTCTTGTTGTGCTATTTACACTATTTTGCAGAGACCAGAACAGATGAAAATCTAAAGCAGGAAGGTCTGGAGCATTGCTGATTTTCCATTTTAACTCTTGCACTTTTTACTTCATCACTTGAACAATGATTCGGGCTGGCGTTGCCATGAAAAATTACTTTGAATGCCTAACTCGCATCCGTGCACTGCCAGGATAGGCAATGACACCTTTTTGAGAGGCCAAAAACTAAGGTTTTCTTTGGTCAATTTCCACACTGAGATTGGTAAGCTGTTCACTCTACTTCTCGCCATGTCTTCTTCGCCCGATGGGAGAAGTTTGAAGTAAGTGATTCCATCGCATTCCTACGAAATACGCGGCATTACTTTGGGAGCTGTTGTCACGGGTTCTGCAATTTCACTTCCTTGTTTCCAGCTTCTTTTCCATTATATGCTCTGTTTTGTAGGACTTATTTTTCATCGCTTATTACGACTCGATCTAAAAATATCTCTTTATAGAGGCGTCTAGCAGATAATTAGCTACAGAGATACAGCACAGCGTATTCTTTTTTAAAAAAGAGTGCGGCACCTACGCGTTGAGAGTTTCCCGTAAATGGCAAATTGTAAATAATTACCCGTTGTTAATTTTCGGCAATCAGAGTATCACCACTCTCTTCTCAGTTGTAATCCCTGGATTATTTCTTATTAAAGCAGCATAATATCTTCATTTTGCCAGAAAGCTGGAAAAAGCGGGGTTTATCGTCCAGTTTGTCACCATTTCGAAATGTGGGTTTCATTTCGAAATGGTGACTTAAAATGGTGATAAACACCATTTCGAAATCGAGTTTGTCACCATTTTAAGTCACCATTTCGAAATGTGGCAAACCAGTTTTCTAATTGTACTAAATGGAGAAGCATATTCGAAACACACGTCTCAAGCTCTTCTTTTTTTTTTTTTTTTTTTTTCCTTTCCTAAACTCGCTTAACGTACAAGCGCAATTTTAGCTCTCTGTTTTCATCAAGTTCTTTTATGCACAAAACGACTTCGCTCAACGAATAACTCATCATAATCCTTTTTATCCATCTATATGCCACAAGACCATTAAATAAGCACCAGTGATGCTCTGAAGTTTTGTTTCCGATGCCCATGAAAGTCAGGCGCGAAATTTTTGCAATAGATCAATACATGGTTTTTGAACTTTTACCTTAACCTTTGGTTAAACATTTTATTCTTTAAATAATTTTAATATTTATTGTTAGTTTTGTTTTTTAAAAAGATTCCTTTGGTTTTTTTAATTTTTTGAACACTTTTATAATTCTTCATTTTATGATTAGATTCTTTTTCATTTGTTGCTTTGCCTTTATTTAATTTTTTTTCCGGTTAAGTAGACGGTATAGTCAGCTTAAATACTCTTAATCCGTGATTAATAAAAAGATGCAAAAATTTTCTGAAATTTGTTGTCTGGTTCTATTTCAGTCTAGTTGTCTAGTTTTAATTAAAACACTTATTAAAAATTTTTGTTTTTCCTTTTCCTTTTCTTAACTTATCAACTTTTCAACTATTCTTAACAAGTGCCAGTATAGCTCCCTTGACTAAAGTTTCCTCCTGTTGTACCTTTTTCTTTGCCGTTTACTTGTGCATAAATACACATATACAGTTTATTTTTTTTACAACGCAAGAGAATTTCTTTTGGTGCTACATTTTGAATCATATGGTCTAGTTTATAAGTATTTAAAAATGTTCCAATGATTCACGCATAAAAAGTATGTATTCTTTATTTTGTAGGGTGCATATTTGCAGTTAGGCTTTGAAAAATCAGAAAGATTTAGGAGCTTTTTCTCTTCAGAGGTTATACTTTTCATTGGGTTTATATTTCATTATTTTGGCATCTCTCTCTCTCTCTATATATATATATATATATATATATATGTGTGTGTGTGTGTGTGTGTGTGTATGTATATATATTTCATTAGTCAGAAATCTTTAACTTTTAGATCATAGTTCATGTATTAATTACCGGTCTTTTAATGATCATTTAATAAATCTTTAATCCGTCATTTATCATTGTATAGATTAACCTGCAAGAGCAAATGGGAGATATGGCAATCATCTTAAGAGATTTCTTCCATTCAATAAAAAAACATCTTAAAAAGTATTCCCTATTAATGACTTTGCTGTTATAGGAAAGCTAGTTAACAAGCACAGGCTGTTAACTTTAACTTTTAACTTGATCACATGCGTTTTCGGTCTCGCCGCTATATTTTTCATGGTGCTGCAACAAATAGAGTTAACGATGAACATTAATCCTGCCAAATCCTTTCACTTTGTTCACTAATTTTTGAAAAATACATTTCAAAACTCGTACTTCCATCTTTAACTAGTCGATTAAAATGTTAGACACACTTAATGATTTGCAGATAAATTACAAGGGATGCGCATGAATTCTGTTTTTGCGTTTTCTAGACGTTTACAAAAGTTAAGGAGTAGAAGTCAAGTTTGTTGCAACTTTCCAAACACGTTTAAAGTTTCTTTCATGTTTTGTTTACAAGTCGTTAGCTCTAATTATTCTCGAGAAGTTTCAGAAAGAATTTTACGTTCAATTTGGCCCGTGTATTATTCATTAATGAAGAAAACTCGTTGTTATGCTTGGGCGGAAGCGCGCGGTGATTGTTTAATGCCGTGGAAATGCCATCTACAGCGAGATTTAATTGAACGGAAAGTGATCAAGACATTTAATTATAAAGAGACGGGAGCTTCTGCTCTTTTTTAAGAAGATAGTTTCATGACATAAGGGTTTTAAAAGCAGATGCTAAGGAGTTGAAAATATTAGTTCACTGCCTTCTCTAAGCAAAGCATATACTAAAATTCTTAGTAATTATATATAGATTCCCGCGAATTTATTTCTTCAGTAAACAAACTGTGTGACAGTAAAGACCCGAATGATTTTATTATAATCTTAGTTGGAGTTAATGAGAAATGATATTAAATACGTCCATGAGATGACATCACAAGGAAGTTTATCAGATCGAAAGTACAAGGATCTGAATTCTTTTTCAAATTAAAAGGACTTTCATTTGACAGCAGAGCAGCCTACCTAAGGAGGCAATAGGTTTCTATATTGCGTTAAAAGAGCTTTTAACGCAATATAGAAACCTATTGCCATTGATTTATGCAATAATTTTTTATATATGTGTGTATTAGTGAAAACTCAATGAAATAAATGAAAAATGTATGGCAAACTGTATCAATTACTACTTCAGTTTCAACTGTTGAGAATTTCTTTCATTATGTTTCAATTTTTTCATCATTCCCAATTTTATCAGGTATATTATTTATCTCATTATTTTTTAAAGGTAATGTACAATTCTTCTTTTTTACGAAGTCTATACAGTCTAAAATCAAACGCTAATAATAACTGCAATTTCAAATTATGCAAGTAATTTTTGACAGATGATGCCACAGTAGAAGTGCTGGGTTCCGGGAGTTCCAACTTTCGCTAGCATTTATGTTAGTCGTCGTGCTTGAGTTGGTGTCGAATAAACTGTTTCATTTTTCAAATGTTTAAAGTATTGTTATATTTTAAACCGCCAAGAAGCGGTTGTTAAATTTTGTTAAAGTTTTATTTTGTAAGCATTAAGCCCGTAGCACAAGTAAACTTTCAGTTGATTTTACGACAATCGTATTCAATTTGTGTTACTGGAGTCAAAAGTAAAGATGAGCTAAAAATGCGTTTGCGTGATAGGAAGGTTACCTAAATATTTAGGTTAAATGCAATTTAATTAAATCTTACAATTGTTCTGCGATTATTACTTTTCTTTTCTAAAAATCCGTATTTTTCTTTTTAATTTATGTCTAGTTTTATTTACTACTTGTAAACATGTGTAGACACGTTTGCCTAAAAATAAGAATTTTAAAAAATATATTAATTAGTAGAGCATAATTTCTAGCATACCTCTAAATGCCCAAAATGAGAATGTAACCAATAAGACATTAGAATTAAAAGAATTATTTGTACCCCAAAATACTTTAAGTAGTAATTACTTAAATAATAAAAATAAGGATAAATAATTATAGTAATTTATGCCGATATGGAAGTACAAAATAGTCAGAAGCTGCAGATCTTTGATCTAGTTGCTGTAGTTAATTTATTGTGAATTTTTTGTTGCATCTAACTGAGTAGCTTTTATAAGTGTGTTGCTCATTTTCCAAAAAATTCTGCTATTTTTGCTGATTAAACTACAGTAGGAATATTATATATCACTATCTCATATTGCATAATAGACCATTTTGTCGCGTTTTTTTTTTATCTGACAAGAATATCCGATAATAAATAGATTAAAATAAATTCATTTGTTAATTACACGCATCTTCATTTCCAAATTAATTCAGTGTTGGGTCAGATTTTAAATTATAATCATATTTCGACTGTAAATTGCTAATTCCATGACTAATCCCTTGACAACATAAATTAACCCTGCAGTTATCCTTTTGCTTTTTACATTTTTTTTTCTTTTGCCTCCTTCACCATTATTTAAGTCTCCTTTTGTATATTATTCTTTGATTATATTCACGAAAGCTGCTGGAATTTTGTCATGACTCGAAACTAGATTTCTATCTTGATTTTCATCTCCTTGGATGATCTACATTCAAATTTACTTTTCCCTAGAATTTATTTAATTGTTTGCTCTTGAATGAATTATTTTTACAATTACTTGTTAAGAGCATTTTGCGCACAAAAAATAATAATGCTGTGCTAAAATAATACAAAAAGAAATGGTTGAAAATTCTTTGGGCTTTTTCAAGGAACAGCTGAACAACTTTCAGCAGAGCGAAGATTTCGAATTTTATCTTGATAATTATAATTCAAAAGCAAGTGTCAAGTAAATTAAATGAAAAATAGAAACTTAAGATCATTAAATTTTTTATACAATGCAATAAAATAAACTTTAAAAATGTTTTTAAAAAATGTTTTTGCCTTTTAAATAAATTATCAAAATAACGTAACCGCTGCTCCGACATGTTTAATTTTTATACAGTATTCCCTCACCAAAAAAAAAATATTGTATAAAAATTAAACAACACAAAACAAAAACTCTAGAAAAATCAATATATTTTAAAACTGTCAGAAAACTGTTATAAATCAAAAGCAACCAAATTCTTGCTTGTTCAAAAATTTCAAAATTAGCCTACCATTCTCAAATATATTTTTAGTTTTGTTTCCTTAATCTTTACTTTAAGAATTCAACTGCTTTTAATTTCGTAAAAGAATTTGAAAGTTTTGAAAAATAGCGAGTTAGCTTGTTGCTTCAAATTTTACTAATTGCTTACTTACTTTCGAGAATTCTTGCTTTGTTCCCGTTAATTTTTGCACAGTACTTTAACTTCTGCTCACGACGAAGCGGATTACATCTTGATGATTTATTACAAAAATTAAAAAAAAAAAAAAAAAAAGTTTATACTTTATTTCACTGCATTATATAAAAAAATTAATGGCCTTAAATTATTTTTATTAATTTAATTTATTACCAGCTCACTTTTGATTTATAATCAGTCAGATACAATTCATAAATAAGGCTCTGTTGAAAATTATTGTCTGCTCCATGAAAAAGGGCAAATTATTTTTTTTCAACTATTTGTTTTGTTGCATTATTTTATTACATTATTTTTATTGTCGTATATTATTGAATTGTTTTACTTTTTGCTCTAATCTCGTATATTTTCGTTCTGTTAGACTGTTCAACATTAAAATTTTGGTTTAAATATTTAATTAATTTCGACTACAATCTATTTGTTAATAATTAAATCCTGCTCAACTTAAGTAATCCTAATTTTCAATTTATAATCTTTTGTTTACTAATATATACACACACGCGGGACGGCTCGAACACGCTTATATATATCCATAAATTGTATAAATTTCATATCACATGATGCTATATAAGCTTAATAGAAATTACGCATTTTTGCAGCAAACCTACGAGTGACAGAAGAAATAAATTTGGTGCAACAGTTGTGATTGAAAGGTGATGCATATTCACCACCCCTCCCAAGAAATAAAATAGAAAGTAAGTTCGATATTTGGCTCTGTAGTCATTGTTATTGTCCTTGCGTCGCCTTATTATTCCTGTTATGAAAGAAGGAACTTAAACTGCACCAGTTTATAGCGACTTTCCAAATGAATTTGTTGAGTACATGATACAGCCACTTTATTCAAATACCAGTTAATGAAAGTAACCATAAAAGGCAGTTGGACGAATTTTCGTCTTGTCTGATTTTCGATCTGATTACACAAACTAAAATTTAAAAAAAAAAAAAAAAAAAAAAAAAAAAGATTCTCTCCTAACTTGCGGGCAAAACGAAAGCTTCTCAACTCAAATTTTTGGTAAGTTGAGTGCATTCATAATGTAAACAAAGCTAGCTCAGCACGCGGAGAATTCATGTAAACGAATGCTTGCAAACAATGCTGTACAAACAGTAAACAGTGAGCCTAAGCTGCCAGTCATTCTTTTCTAAACTTCGAAATTGCTCAATAATTTAAATTCTTAACAATTTGAATTCTTCTAGAAGTTTATAAAAAACTGACTTATAGAACAACCAAAATAAGGTAACTAGTTAATGAGAATAAAACTTTATGCTTAATTATCATTAATATATTAAATTATCTGTTTACTTTTTGCCGCTTGTATATCATATAAAAGCTGGCACCTTCCTCGTCTTTATCTCCAATAAGAAATAACAGTTTTTCATTAGAATTGTAACGACATTAGGTTATTTCGAAACAGAAGACATGACGGCCCTCGTCGGGACTCTCGAATGCGCCCCGAGGGTGCTGACCACGAAGGCATGCTAAGAGGGTGGGAGAAATACTTATAGAATCATCATTCACTTTTCATGCTTTTCGATATCTGCTAAAGCATGTGTATCCATCAATCAAGTTATATTTACCATTTCATTAATCTTGTTTGCCAATAATATAAAGATTTTATCATAAATAATTTTTTACTGTGATTATCATTGCACATTCAATTTAATCCTGATATTCATGGATGTTTGTCTTCCTTTACTTTTTTATTTAGCAGTTTTTTTCCCTAACTATCTCTAGACATATATTTTTCTTGCATCCAGTTTACGTAGATAATCATGATATTGAAGAAAGGAGCCAGAGTTTTGTTTTATTAAAAATTTACGCAAGTTCCATTTGCATCATTAATAAAACAAATATGTTTACCCTCTCCAATTTTCTTTTTTAATTCATGAAGAAACTAATTAAACAGACTAAAAAAAATTGTAATCGGCTCGGCAACTGTACCTCACTTGGATAATAAGTTTATGCGGGAACACGCATGCAAGACGTATTCATCAAATTAATTGATTTTAAAAATTTCTTTTTCCAACAAAAGGACAATATATATTTTAGTTCTTCTGCAATATCCATTAGTCGGAATGAAGTATTAAACCGAAAAACATAGCCGTAAAAGTAAGTAAATGTAATTGCCTCATATTGGTCAAAAAATATTTAAGATCAAAGAGAGCAAAATGCAAACTTTGAGTAAAATGCTTCTGTAGTCAGAGTGCGCAAACACTTTATAAGGTATTTCTCCCACTTTCCTAGCGTACTTCGTGCTGCAACGGTAGCACGCTGGGCCGGTATTTCAGAGGTCCGTGGTTCGATTCCCGGCGAAGGCGGTTGCATATTTTTCATCTTTTCTGCTTCCACTTAACCTAATGACTCCCCGAAGTGGCGCCCGAACTAAAAGGGTTGTGGATGATGATTCTCCGCATCCAGGATTTGGCGACTAGGTCCCCTAAAACCCTAGTCGCCCTTTAAAAAACGGGAGTATATAAGGTATTTCTTCCACTTTCCTAGCGTCCTTCGTGGTGTAACGGTAGCACGCTGGGCCGGTATTCCAGAGGTCCGTGGTTCGATTCCCGGCGAAGGCGGTTGCATATTTTTCATCTTCTCTGCTTCCAATTAACCTAATGATTCTACAGCTTTACTTTGAAAAAAACCTACCCAATAATAACTTCTATTAAGATTCCTTTTACTTATAAAGCAAGTAATAAATATGAACTAAAACGTTTATTGAACCCGTCAAGCATAAAATTTCTGATGCAAATATAGTTGTAAATGCAAGTCAAAAGAAGTATGTTACTTTAAGATTACTTTACACACGTTACAAGCTGTACATATTAAGCTTTATTAGAGAAGGAATAATGCTATAATTTGAGACAAAATCATTAGGCATACTTAAAAAAAAGATTAAAATGCGTCATTAAGTGCATTATAAATTGCCGTTATTAGATTCATAGTGTAATTGTGTATAGGTTATTGTATTGTATTGTAAATTGCATATATGTTATATAATTGTGTATAGGTTATACTTGGGGGGGCAGAACGAGTTGTGAAAATTAAAACTGGAAAACAAGCTCATCCTCTCGGTTAACTAGTATAAGCAAAGACCACATTAATCTTTCATAATAGTGGCAACGTGATGTTTAAAGGGATAAATTCTTTTCATTGACGCAAGGGGAAAAGCAAATTCCTTTCTGTCAAAGAAAGTACTCAAGGAGGCATGTGATACTCAATGAATCAAGTAAGCATAATTCATGGAAATACCGTAAAAAATAACGTAACTTTCTTCTTTGCCGAGTTAAAAAATGAAAGAATTTGCGTGATATGACACATGTAAAACGCATTTTTTGAATTAAAATGCTCTTTCGTTTTAATTATGAGAGAATATTAGATATTTTGAGAATTATATGTAGGTTTATTATTAAACGACAGAAAAAGGGAAATTAATAATTAGTGGTTTCTAAAATTAAAACAACAGTTTCTAAATTACACATACGCAAACACACTTTTAGGGTATTTAGAAAAGGTCACAAACTTCCTTTCCTTAAATATTCACCCTGAATATATATTCTGAGAGCAAAAACTTTCTCAAAATAAGGTAAAATTAGTGTAGTTTATGGAAATAGTCTGTGAAAAGAATTTATCAAAATAAAGCATTTTACGAAAGTGTTTCAATCCTATGGATAAGAGGGTTTTTAAAATATGAAATTTTACTTTTTATATAGACTTAGTAGAGTGGTAAATTTCATTTAGTAATCTTGTAGATAATTATCATAAAAAATTCAATAAAGCATGTATTTTACCTATAGCGGGGCCATTAATCGTTTAAATAAATAATAGTTTTAATTATTTTATTTTATTTTTACTTTTTTTAGTTTGCCATTTTCTTATTATTTCGTCAAGTATTCTTGAATTTCGCTCAGTAATAGACATCAAAAACTGATCTTAGTCAACCAGTTCACCCTGGAATACCTCTGCTAATTTTACTTTACTTGAGGCTATATTAAACGTTGCTTTATTATCAAAGAATCCTCGCATTCACAGTGTTGAGACCGTTTTTTAAAAAAATTCCATAATTTACAGTTATTTTGAGAATTTTTCTCATTAAAAGTTCATGTTTAGGATCAATATTTAAGGAAATAAAAGCATCTAGAAACCTTATTGGAACACTCTGGAAACGCATATATGCGCTAACTAACTAAAAATGAGTCAAAACCTTTTTTAAAATGCCTCTGAAATAGCTAGAAATACTGAAAAGTATGAAATAAACATAATTTGTACTACTTTTAATTTACAGTTTGCTTCTTGTCTTTATATGTACTTATCTACACACAAACGCGCGCACATAAATAAGCGCATGATTTGCGATACAACTGATAATGTTTAAATTTGTAGAAGATTCTCTGAGGTATCATTTTAAATGAATCACTATAAAATCAGCGAAAAGAAGCGAACTTTAGATAACTAATTATTGGCTTCCCTGCGTCGTTAGACTAAACAACATTACAGGCCCTTTAGAACAAGTCGCAGAGGTTCAACCTCCGCTATTGCCCCTCCAGGAGGCGTAATGGCAGACCGCACATTGAGTTGAACAGTGTTAAACGAATGTCGCATACTGCGCATGCCCAGAAAACAATTTAGCGTAATTACTATGTTGGCGCGATTTGAAAAGAAGATAAATACGGTATATGGTAGATGTACCGCCATCTGATTGTAAACAAATCTGGCGTTTAAATCTTCGTAGAGTATAATGTAAATGTAAATTAATTACTGTGTTAAAATACTATTTTTTGCTGTACTGTTCAAACAACTAGAAAGCTGAAATTATTGCGAAGTAATGTGAAGCAGTGTTTGCATTCAAAATGTAAAATATAATACCTATGAAATTCTGCACATTCCTTTGGAACTGTACAAATTTTCGTTCAGAAAAAGACTGAAATTTAGGATATATTAGTTGAAAATTTATTCATTATACTTTTAAGCAATAAAAACAATTCAGGATTTACCATACGTTCCATTCGTACATACATAAAGAAACACTGAGGGATATAACAAGTGCTTGCAAATAACACTGAAGAAGTTTTACAATTCCTTAATGCTAGTTATTAAATTCTTTGAAATGATAAAATAGTAAAAGCGCGAATATACGCTAACAAACTAAGCGAGATACTCCAGTTTACAATTACTGAATTATAACATGTAAACAAATTACATTTAAATAAGGAATTATTACGAACATATGTTAACAAATATTAAATGCACTGTTATTGACAAATTACAATGAAATATATATTAGAAAAATAAGCAAGTGCAATCGGTATGGACGTTAAAATAACTAATAAGCAAAGTTCCACAACATTACAGTTGTAAACATCACTGGAACACACTCGACAGCCATGGTGATCACAAATAAGCTAGCGTAGGGTTGCTTAGTCGCCAATATTTCTCCCCGCGCCAAAGGTACACCATCAAGCATGCGCACTAAGCGAAATTTCCTTAACATTGTTCAACTCAATGTGCGGTCTGCCATTACGCCTCCAGGAGAGCTTCGCACCACCTGGCTTTCTGCCAGACAGCACTGGTCGTTTGATTTTCTACCTGCCAGTCGCTTGGGCTGCCCGTCGCAGCGGGACATTACCCAGCGAACACAGGGACGCTACCCCCCCCGGGCTGCTAGAACCACGCCGCGCTAAGACGTACCAGAACCCGAGGCCGGCCAATAAGTGACCTTTCCCAGGGCCTTCAGAACCACCAAGCTCATGAATTTTATACATCCGTGGCCGAGATCGCCTAGGTACAGATCCTAGCCAGTAGCTTCGGAGAGTTCTCTACGTCGACACCCGGGGGGGGGGACTTTAGATAAAAGACCGCTGAACCGGTGTAGTAGTTAGTGACGCTGACTTCTGTACTGATGCGCCAGGATTCGCATTCCGTAGAAGGCACGGATGTTTTTAAGCGTATAATATCTATGCGCAAGAAGACACTCAACATACACGGCGAGCAGAAAGTAATCACGAGAGATTGATAGTGGGGAAAGAGCAGTGGGAGACCCTAGGATTGCCCCTTGCGGTGTTCTGCCTCAAAAGTGAGGAGGAAGCTTAATAAACAACAAGCCTAGGTGAAACCTAATATATACCTACTGGAATGTATGGTACCGAGCTTGCCTCAATCTGAATTTGTAAATGAAAAACCTCTTTTTCTTTTCGTTTGATGAAATGGATTTAAATAAAAATGTACAAGTACACTTATTGGTAATTTTGATGCAGACTATACTACTGTTACTAAAATTAAAGTAATTTTCTAGAAATGTGAAGCACTATACTCTTACGACCCGAGTAAATAAGTCGAGATACCTAAATCAAGGAAGCTGACATTTAAATTGTAATTTTATAATAATACTAGCTTTCCAAACCCCCATGTTATTGTAAATATGGGGATTAAAACAATGCCCCTCTGATTTTAAACTAAATTTCAATTTCTGTTATAGGTTTGAGTTAGGATAAGTATTACCTATAACTACAGACATAATTCGTCACCTTGAATTTCATGTTTTTTATGTGTTACCTAATTGAATTAAGCCAATTTTCTTGGTTTCATTTCCTCCTTTTAGAAAAAAACTTTGATTTAATAAATTTGTTAAAAAATGCTAAAAAAAACATGCGTTAGTAAAAATTTTGGAGCACTAAGCCTGGATTATAGGATTTTTAGGGAGAAAAATAAAAAAGTTTAAAGCACGTTTTAACTTCGAGACTATCCAAACACATAACGTAAAATAATAAATAACGCAAGTAAAAGCATTGAATAAATGATTTGAGCTAAAAATAAAATGTTTGAAATACTGCATTAAGATTTCTCATATATGGTTTTAACATTATAAAGAAAATGTATTGAGAATGAACTATAAATAAAACTGTGTTCTGTGTAACTTCATGAAATTTACAATTTAAAAGAACAGAAAGCAATAAAATACATTTTGCGTTTCTTCCAATGCCTAATGGCCGCTTGAATTATAATGTAATTATACTATATAACTATGTTATTACATTATTTTATTGAACGAGTTATCAGTTTCATGATTTATCCCATTTCATCCGTACTGTTGTACGAATGAAATGGGATGTACGGATGAAATGGAAGTCTTAGCTGAAAACAATGCATCAAGCATTACATTTTCAACACAAGTGACAAGAAGAAAGCACTGCTGTAATCAAGTTTTTGTTATGTTTGGAGTTCTAACTTTACTATTCTATTCTTATTTGGAGTTATATATACATGTATTGCGTGTATTTAATTATTATATTAATATGTGTAGCTTCAATCATTTAAGATACTCGTTACTTATAAAAAAATCTGCATTTTTTTTTTTTTTCTTACTTGTAAATAAATTTTTACTGTATTGCATGAAAAAAACCCTGAAATTTTAGTAAGACTTTTCAGACACGATATTCGGAAGATGTAGAAATAATAATTACTTCAGAAGTCAAACAACAAAACTTCTGAATTCTGTTGTTTGACTTCTGAATTAGTATTTATTCGGAGTGTTATTGTGTCTTAATAATTACTTCTTGACTAATACTGTATTTGAAGTATCAGATAAGGTTAAAATTTTACAAAGTTTTCTTCTATTGTTTATTTACAGCCAGAAATATTCTGAATGAGAGAGTAAAATATATGAGTTAAATTTTTTTGCGTTCAGAAAATATGTGGAGTTGGTTTCATGACACCACATGCCCGGCAGCCAAGATATTCAAGATTCCTTTCTCTTACCAGATTTCAAGGAGATCAACAGCTTCGAAAGCGCTGACATATTCGGCTTTTACAATGACACATTGTCGTGAAATAAATTACCTCTTCGTCGAAAGTGAAATTTATTGCGATTTGATGTCATTATTGAATATTTTACTAATAATTAAAATAAAGTTATTTCAGAGGAGTTCTGTGAAATATTTTGCTCTGATTACATAAGCTTAACTGAAGCTAGTGGCGTTTGCTTATAATATATTTTCCCATACAGTCGTATCTTTTGAAAAAGCAATTTAATCGAGATCATAAATAGAAAAATACTACTACAGCAACCTTGACATATTTGCTGAACGAAATATCATATAACACGATGTAAATTGTATAATGTGAGCAACAGTTTGCCTTTAATTAAATTTAGTTTCGAATTCAATATAATAGTGATCTTCTTCACAAATTTAGCGAAAATTTAGTAAATCTCAAAGTCAGGCTGTCATAAACCAATTCATAAGTTGTTTCAATGAAATTTCAGCATAGAGGGCAAAAAAAAAAACGGCTAACCTATTTAACACCAAAAGCATTTTATTAAAAAACTGTCGTACTTTGCTTTGTCTATGTTACATACGGCTGTTCTGTGTTTCCGATATTTAAAAATTTAATAAAAGTGTCTCTAATTTGATTCGATTTTAGAAACGTACTCCTAAAACTTTGGAGCTAAGTTTTCTTCAGTAAAATCAGCTGAATATTGGAAAGAGATTTGATATCACAGAAAAAGAAGAATGATCCGCTTCAAGGCAAAAAATCGGACACATCAACAAGAGTTAGCAAACCCATAATATCGTTATATAATATTAAATCAGAAATTTCTTCTCCCTCACAGTTACATTCAAAACTATTTCAAAAACATTTGTACAATTTATTCGAAGGTTTTTAATTTGTGCGTGCTGTTTCTGAGAATGGGCAGAAAGGCAAATACTTATTTCGCATGAAACCAATTCATGCATAAAAACATATCTGAATCAAATAATATAAAGAAATGAAATTGAAAATCTAAGTCTTTCTCCCATGAAAAAAACTTCTTTTCACTTCTTCGCGAAAATAAAATAAAAATAAATCAATAAAAGAGTTTGCCGGTTCCATAAATGTCTTGTGATTGTTTTCCCAAAAGCATTTCTAGACATTAAAATACTCGACATTTTTTTTTCTTTTTCCTACCGCCCCAAAACTCTTTTCTTTCTACATTATTTACACTTATATTTCATATTCCGCATATAATAGCGGTATCGCATAAGTGAAAACCATTTCTTAAAAGAAAATAGAAAATCGGAGATTATTTATCAGAAGATCAGAAGATTTGGATACTTTATATACATTTACATAACAGTATCGGAATTACACCGTTCGAGAAAGTGAATATACATACATATACATACATGGTTACTTTTTTTCTCCTTCTACTTAAATAAGGAAATAGACAGAAAGGGGAGAGAATTTAAGAAATAAGCGAAGAAAAAGAAACAACGCTATAAGCAGGGATGTAATTTAAATGTTATATCGAAATCAGCTTTAAAGCACTTTTCCCTTCATACACCTAAGATAACTTCTTGGAAGAGACTAAATCGTGCAGAGTTATTACATTTGGCATCAAGCCAGCAGTGGGCGAAAAAAATAAAGAAGGGTTGGGGTAGAATGAGACAGGAGTAAAAAGGGATATCAAGCAAATGAAACCCCTTGATGCTTGGGCAATGGACAATGCAGAGTTTTTACTTTTCTTAGTTCTTTATATATATATACATTTCATTTATCTTACTTTTAAGGTAATGGATCTGCGACTGGATTTCATATATGCACAGAGTAAGCCCCCTCCTATGCATTAAAAAAAGTATTTTATTTGTGGTTCTGCGGTGTGACTGAAAAATGAGTCTCTCACGCTTTTGGGTATACTTCGTTCAAATGCACGAGATTTATGGTGACTGAATGTTTCATTTACGGAGAGACTGTTATATATGAATAGAAAAATTCAAGGCGGGGGAGTGAGCTGTCGTTTTAAAGCAAATACTGACTCGATATGCTTATATTGACTCGATATGCTTATATTGGCTCGATAACATATTTGGTTGAGGCTTATTGGTTTTATGTTCGAAGTGGAGGTAAGTTTGGTTTCTCGAAGCTTGCATTTTCTCTTTCATTTCATGGATTTGATTGAAACGTGTGTCAGAGAAAGGCCCAAAACTCTCTCGGTTTTTCTTAAAGAACATTGGAAACAAAATTGTTTCTTTAAAGTTTTCAGTTATTAAATGATTGCATGGAGTTTTTACATATAAATAGCTCCAAAGACACGAGAATCCCATTGAAGTATTTTATGTTTAATTACGTTCATCACTAATAATGGTACGAATGTATGGACTAAATGGGTGTTCTTATATTCTTCTTCTCTTTTACAAGATGCGTTTACTTTAAAAATATATTAAAAGGAGAGGAGGGAAAACTCTCCCAACATCTTCCGGAGATCAGTTATAAATACAAATTTTGTATAATAAAGTTATCAGCTACAGCAATCTGACTTAACACTCATGCTGAGTAACTGCAAAGACGCACAAATTACAACCAAAAATTACATTAGAATGCCTCCAGCTGTCATATGTTTCCGTTGAGAAGCCAGTGAGCATTCTCCCTAATATTATCTCTTATTTTTTCCTTACTTTAGTTAATTTTTAATGAATGTGCTATAGGAAAAATTAATGTACATGTAAAGCTCTGCTAATCTAGAAGATTATTTCAGTGTCCTGCAGATACTAATAGACTGGGAAGTGAGTTATCGCTTTAGCCTAAAGCAAATGACTAAATCGTAAGAAGGTTAAAATAACCTTCTTATTTAACTTTTAAATGAACAGAAGGCGGTACTTATACTGCAGAGGAACTTCCGTTACTTGTGAGTATTTAACATAAAATAAGGTGAAAATAATTTCAGCGTTAGTAACGTAGTCTGCCACGATACACACAATAGACTAATTAAGCTAGCTCAAGGTAATTAGCAGCTCGTATTTTAAACATCGGCTAACAAGAGGCTAAAGCCGCAATAATTTGGTAGAGCTGCTGAACTGCAAGACAAGCTACCAAAAGATCTCATAAGGTATTTCTCCCGCCTTCTTAGAATGCCTTCGTGGTGTAGTGGTCAGCACTTTCGACGCGTATTCGAGATGTCCGTGGTTCAAGTCCCGGCGAGAGCATTGCGCATTTTTCATCTTTCCTGCATTCAAAAACTAACTAATGTCTCTACAATGTAACTCTAAAACATTCAAACCCTCAGCTTAACTACACAACAGCTAATTTGCATTCCGGTTAGGACTAAGGAAAGAAGTAAAGTAAAGACTCAAACAGTAATATCTGGTTAATTCAAGTAAAATCCCACATACAAACTATTAAATGCTGACCATGACTGACAAACTTAATATGCGTAAATTTATGTAAAGTTCACAAAATTCTCATATAAATGATAAAACGCACATCTGCAGTTTTTATTGATACATATATCTATATCAGCCATTATAAAATCCTTTCTGGTTAATTCGTAGATTAATCTTACTCCATAGATTAATCTATGAAGAACTACTCAGATGGTTCTGTGAATAAACTTCTTCTATGTAGCGTTTGCATTCAAGCAAATGGTCTGTGTAGCTAAGACCTTTTCTACGCTTTTATAAAAATTTTCTGAAAAGAAATTAAATGAAGATTAATTATGCGGACCAATAAAAGCCATCTTGATTCATCTTATATATAAATATGGAATCAAATGCTTCAAGACATATAAATTGGAAAAAAAATTAGATTTCTGGAACTATGAGAGCCAAAAACAGCAACCAACCTTATATCAGGGCAAACGAAATTAGACTGCTCTTTTACTAAGAGAATCATTTGTAAATCAAAGTAATAACGTGATTGTGAAACCCTTGAGCTCTCTACATAAAACCTGAATTTTAAGAAGAAATAAAGAAGAAATGTATGAATTTGACTGCAGTATTACATGCGTCTAGACAGGAAAGCATAAAACGCTCAACTAGGGGGGGGGAGTGGTAAAAAAAAGCTAAAAACTTGCTTAATTTAGCTTACAGGCTAAACTTAGTTTACAGCACTTCGAAGAGAATTTATTACTAAACAAATGAAACTAATACTTGTTGTTGTCGGACGGACGATAAAACTAAATTTTTAAATAAAATATAAATATTACTTAAAAACAAATGCCTCCCCTCCACACATAAAGCAATTTGGAAAGGTTCGGCGCTTGTTTCTGTGTTTCACTTCAAAATGTAAGATATTATGTATAGGTAAACGACAAAATATTAAAACGTAAATTATCGTTTAAAAATGATTACCTTTCGAATAAAATTAAAAAGTATATGTAAACTTTAATTTAGATCTAAATGCGAAAAAAAGTGAATAAGGAAGTTGAACTTCGTAAAATGTTTTGTATTATTGTATTAAATAATATTAAATATTATAATATTAAAACGTTTTGTATTATGTTTTACGTATTGTATTATGTATTACATAAATTTAGATAGGTCGACAGTAAAATAACCATCAGAATATGAAACAAATGATGAAATCGGATGAAATGAAAAGTGAAAAATCGGAAAAACAAACTGTAGAAAAAAGGACTCAATTCTTTGATAATAGATAATCTTTTCACGTGTCATCTCATTGGGGAGTGAGGTAGCCCCCGCATAGTACAAAAATTCACCAATTTAGCAGTCCCCTTCTTCTAAGCGCATAGCTAAAACCTTACTCAATTCGGGTAAATAAAATAATAAACAATTAACAATATAAATAAAAATAATGCGATATAAAATAAATAGTATTTGAAAGGTTAAAGGTGTGAGCGGTGTATAACTTTATGGAGACATTTAAATAAACATAAGTCGCCCAGACGGTGTAGTGGTTAGGAGAGCCTATTGTTGTACCGAAGGGCCCGCGTATAAGAAGCAAAAATCTCTAAGCAATGATTTCCTTCGGAAATTTTAATAGCAGACGACATTACTTACTTGTTACTAAAACTCTGAAACAGGAAGAAATAGCAAAAGGCACTCTTTGTACATCACTACCAAAACAGGAGAGAGGAAGAAATAAATAATGGATCTTTAGGGCCACACTTCATCTGTGTATTTTTTATTTTCCTTGAGAAAATTTCAGAAACTCTTAATTTCTACAGTGAAATTGCACGTGTGACGAGCATATTGGTACTAACAAAGAAACGGGCACTCAAAGCACAAAAAAACAGGTCTTATTCCAGAACTCTACAGGCTAATAACATTTAATAAGTTATAGTTGCAATGCATAAGTCTTCAATTTATAAAAAGGAACTACGTGTTTATGTAGCTGTATGTTATGTTTCCATCATTACATAAGTTGCTTACAGAATTATTCATTTTTAAGTTTACTAATGTCTTAATATTTTTATCTGAATAACTTGTGATTTATAAAAATAATTATCGTTTTAAATATTGGTTAATATACATGTATGATTTAAACCTTTCACAGATAAATTGAGGGCGACTGTGTCCCAGTTTGACTACGATCTATGATAGGTTAAAGTCTTAATCGAGGATGTTTTTCAAATCAATGCATTTTAACTATGTAAGTATGCCATTCGTTTCGGCACTTGTTTCACGATTTTTAAGAAGAATTGAAACATTTGGAACAACTTAAAAATTTAGGGGACTTTAAAAGGAAATTGAGGTTAATGCTTCACTTTAAATAAATTTAGTTGAATGAATTAAAAATTTCGAAAATTCATATAATTCCGTCAGGCCAAAGAAGTGGCTTTCATCTGCTATTTTTTAATAAATTAATACTGCTTACTTTTATCGCAAAAAAATTTACAAGTTGTTTTTACTTAATCGTATAATATTAGTACTGGGCTTCCCTATATGTTTTCAGTAGTTAGGACTGCAATTATCTTATAATTAAAATAGTCTCACTAATAGCTTAGAGGTTAAAACCATTGAATACTATTCATTCAAGTCAGGTTTACAGTCTCCAGAACCAGCCTGGTTACATGGAGTTTTTCCCTTGCGTGCCGCGAATATGAACCAGTTTCCAGTTTCCTTTAAAAGGACTTCCAAGAAGGCATCCCTTCCCTTAAGCAAATAATCCTTACGCTTTGCTTTAATTAATTACGAACCTAATATCTGTTTAAAAAAATCTAATCGGTTATTTGAAACTAATCGGATTTTATTTTTATTTACTTATTTATTTATATTTCACTTCAGATTTAATTTTCAACGTTAAGCTTCTTCCATTTTAAAAATTTAAATAAAATATGAGATGATTTTAAGTTATAATTAAAACACTTGTTTTTTCAAAACAAAAAATAGGAATCAAAATGCCTGTAGGGAACCAGATGATTTGTTCTAGAGAAGTCTTTTAGTTAAAAAAGCAAGGGAAAGAGCAAAGGCGTATATATTAGCGAAAAGGAAATGCACTTTTAAGAGTCAACAGTTATTTCGCTGGGTAGCGCCAAGTCGTCAACTCCCTTTGTCACCTGCGTTTTGACCTCAGGCTAGGGAGAGACGACAGTTCGAGTTAAGGTGAATAGGTCATATCTATAAAGCGAAATAAATAAATAAATAAATAAAAGTGTGGCTCTGTTGCTCTGAAGGGATGACTGTGGAAACTATGTTGTCAAGAAGAGTACTTCTTCACAGCCTCCCCCCATTATTTGCTGATTTTGGCGTTATTCATTCTGTTATCTTTTATTTGGGACTGGGTTATGTATGTTTTATGCAACAATAACAATTACGTGGTAACAATAACAATAATTTGGTATAATTTATGAGATTAAGAATGGGCACCAAGATACTAATTAGGCTTCTGCATGGGTGAGAAATCGGAAAATTAAATGGACTAGCTCTATGTTCATCATAAATAAAATGCTTCATGAAATCCTAATTTTTCTGTAAAGTTGAATAAAAATATATCCTTGATCATTATCAGCACGTCATAGTATTGTTGCACTATATTTAGGTAATTTAATTTCTTGCAAAGCATCCTAAGAATATCTGCCAGGTGAAGGAAGCCTTTGTGGAAGGTATTTGAAGAAAAAGCAACTTGTATTCACGATACACAAGGAAAACTCACGTAAACGCCCATACAGTCAGCCCGTTCGAGAGAATTCGAATTCCGATAGAACTACCAGTACTCAGCAGTTTTATTCACTCGGCCACTGGTAGATCCATTTGGAATGCGATCTATTCTGTATTTCTGATATATTCATTAAAAAAAAAAAAAAAAAAAAAAAAAAAAAAAAAAAAAAAAAATTGACCATTTGTGCGTATATACTAGTCGAATTTAAAAACTGTGTCGGGGCATTAATTTAAAAAGGAGTCGGGGCATTAAGTTTGAATGTTCGAAGGGTAAAATAAATTTGTTAAAAATATGAGTTTATTAAATTCATTAAGAATTCTCATTTTATTTCAAACAAGTTCAATTTTTTGATTTATACGTACACGAATATTGTACTTCAATTAAGCGATTCTATACTGAGGTCAGTAATTATACGGTGTCAGTAGCATCTTTTAATAATTACAAGAACGTTGCGAATATACGTAATTATCACTTCGCATATTATGAATTATATGCATTTACAGGTTTAATAATTAAACGTATTATTAAATACAACAATGAAAGTTATAACGGACTGCGTTTATTGCCTTAAAGCACTCAGTTTGTTATGCAATTGTGATCTGAAAGGTAATATCGCATAATATCGTGTTTGATGATTACAGTCTATAGCTATTAAAGATTTTATGTTTCATGCAATATCAACATTTACCAGTATCAAGTATAATAAATGACATTGCAGAAGAACTTAATATAAGATAATGATCTAAAAATTTAGAGAAACTGTTCTAAACAGGTTTCTAGTGTCAATATTACCTATTTTACAATCAAACTTACGTGCTTTGTAAGCCATTTTATACTTGAGAAAAATTAAAAATTACATTATTTTTGTTAAGAAGCATTTTATCAAGTTACTTTTCATTACAATTACTTGCATTGTGCGGAATGTAGAAACAGATGCAAATTATTGTTCGGTATTTGCTTGCAGAGCATTTCCTGGAAGATAATACTGATAAATATAATTTCTATGATTAAGAAGGTGTAATAATTTTCCTCATATTTTGTTACTTGCTGTACACAAATTATGAAGAGGTTTATTTGTATACGAAGCTAGGTTAGCTTTTTTAGTTTAGCACAGAGCAAGTAAAAATGCTTGGTTTCAGGTAAAATTGATCTAGGAATTTTTAAAAATCTATTCAAAACATTTAGGGGGAAAAATATATAATTCCTGGCAGAGAAAGTTAAAAGAAAAGTGTCCATGAAATTTACTAGAATTTATATTGATAGAGCACGCTACAATTTTTGGATTAAGACCTTTTTTAGCAGGAGATACGATTTTAAGGCAAATTTAAAGACAAGACCTGCATATCTATTTGACATTAATTTAAAAGAAAAGTACTTCAATGCTTGAGGTTTCCGAGTTTCAGCTTTTAGAGTTGTTTAGTAAATGCTTCGCTGTAGTACGAGGTATTATTATGATTAAATGATTGGAGCTAATTACATGTTCGAAAGAGATTTAAAACTTCTTCAATGTCTAAAATTCGTAAACGAATTAACAATTTTTCCTGTTGTTGCTTAAAAAAGTTTACTTCTTTTATACTATTTTCACTTTAAGAAGGAAAAAAAAAAAAAAAAAAAAAAAAAAAAGAGACAGAGAAATATGCAACGCAGATAAATATTTGGTTTATGAGATTACGGCAAAGACTTGAGGACTATCTTTAAAGGGAAGGGGTGCTTTCGTGGACGACTTTGTAACGCCAGCCCGTTCACTGGATTCGAGCCTGGGACCGAATCACCAGTGTTTAGCGAATTTACCGCTCGGATGCTAGTGGGTCCAGGAATGTTGTTTTGGAATGAATAAAAATAAACTTTCACTAAGTATTATCTAATTCAGGGCTTCTCGAAGTTTGGGTCGCGACCCCATATGGGCCAGGTAATTAAATTTGCAAATCGAGGAAATTTTAGCAAAACTACAGAAATTTCTGGACACATAGCGATAAACAAATAGTTCGAAACCAGTTTAAAAGTACTCCACGTATAATAAGTCTGTAAGTTTATCATAGTGAAAGAATGACTTCGGCAACTCCTCAATAGTGTCTATCACCGTATTCCTACTGATGAACATCTCAAAGCACGAATGGGTGTACCTAATTCGTTATGAATAAGATTTTTGAATAAACTGCTCATGCTTTGTTTTCATCGTTAACAAATCATAGTAAACTTAACGTACTTTCTCATCAGTGTTTATTCTGAACTAGCATATATACTGTCAATATGTTTCATGAAAGGAAAGAAGTCAAGCAGATGTGGTTCCTTCATTATCCGTCTACTTCGCCTTTGAATTTCCACTCAAAGAACTTAATTTTTAAGTATTGAAACAATTTTAGATTCTTAAAAATTTGAAAAAAGATTCGAATTTCTAATGGTTGAGGTTTTTTTCTAAGATATGAATTAATAATGAAAGTAAAATGAAAGTAATTTCGAAAATGAAATAGTTATGTTTATATATGCATTATTTTATTTTATTTGTTAATTATAATACTTATGCTTCAGAGGAATTTTTTAAGCCAAATTCCTCACTAGTTGGAAGAACTAATGAGTCAACTTCAGACTTATAAACATTATAACTTAAAAATAGCGCGCAACAAGGAAAAGAAAATATTGCGATTCGTTTCTATCACTTAGACTTTCTGATGCTATTTATCTTAATTTCATGGAATAACCTATTTGCTTACTTTGAAATGACGTTTGGTTGCTGAAAGGGTAAAACCATTAAACCTAAAACGGCAGTTCAGTACTGAGCTTGCAAAAAACTGAGGGGGGGGGAAAGGAATGCTTTGAATAATTTCTAAATTCCTCAATTATAGAAAAGTAAAGAGTTACATGATGGAAGAAAATCCAAAATTTGCAACTCAACTGAGTGAAGCAACTGATATGTTTAATTTGGCATAATTATTAATTTATGTAAGATGCATGTATATGAAGGATTGTTATTTTTTATCCTTTGCGTGCACAAGCTAGAAAAGCATTTATTTTTTTAAATGATGAATTTTTCACAAATCAGAGATTACAGAAGAAAAGTTAATCGATATCTGTACAGAAGATGTTAGGACAATAATGGATGCGAATATTGGATTTGTATCAAAGGTTAAACTAATGGCAACAAGCACATCATTTTTATTTACTTAATGATCCATCGGGAAGCACTCGCAGCCAAAAATATCGCCAGATTTAAATGCTGTTCTTTATGATGCTACCAAAGTAACTAATTTCATAAAATATCAAGCTCTTTACAGCTTATATTTTCAAACCTTTGAAAAGATATTTCGGAAAAACTGAACAATTTAAATATATCACTTCAAGGATTTAAACTTCACTTTTAACACATTTAACATGACTAACATCTAATATTCGCTTTTAACATGAAAATAATGATAACATAATTATTTTAAAATATAAAATTGGAGGTTTTATTTTAAAAAGTGAACATATGAAAAAAAGAACAATAATGGAAAATGGACCTTCAGAAATCTTTACATCTGTAGACAGACGATTTTGTAACTGAAAATAACCTTTCTAACATTCTAAAAGTTAAAATGATCACTTGAAGAGTCTGGAGAGATACAGTTCCAAAAACATTTTCTTTCAAATTTTGATACTGATAAAGAGGATTGATTTGTAGGGTTTTACTTGATCTGGTAATGCTAATTAGTCCAATAACCTTAACAGACGTGAAGCGAATTATCGTTATGTCTGAATAATGACAAAGACCTGAAAAGGTTAAAGGTAACTTTTTTATTTAAATAGAATTTAAAATACAAAGCCACTCTCTTGTGCTACAACTTTGACAGCTCGTGGTGATCAAAATAAAATATAATAGACCAAATTAAACGTGGAAGAGTAGTCAAAGACTACGCAATTAATTAATATACTAGAAGTTGGTTAACCAATCTAACGGAGAGTCAAAAATTAAATGTCAGCAGTGATAGAATGAAAAGCCGAATAGTTACAGCAATCATATCTTGCAGAAAACTAACAACCGTAGGGCGCACACAATGCCCAAAACACGCTCTATCTTAAAATCTAAAAACTTCAGGTTAAATAGTGGCTACTCATTTACATTCTGGTGAAGAATACGGAAAGGACAGTAAAGGCTGAAATTATAAATAATTGGTTAATTATCATAAAATTCTTGCAGATTCTTAAACATTGAATTATTATTGAATGACATAAGCTTACCAAAAATTCGCTAAATGAATTTTGGCTGTTGATCAGGACTGAATTTCCAGCAGTTTCTGAAATATCCCTAAGCATACTTCCAATATACTTTCCATTTCGTATTTATATGGACATTTTCAGAATTAACGTTTATAAAATCAAAAATTTGGTCAACTCTGGGAAACATTGAAGATATTTTTCATCCTGCAATATGTTTATTCAAATTTAAATAAATGCAAGCAAACACATCCAGTTCATTAGCACGGCTTTGTCTTTTATACGTGGTAGTATTATATTCACATGCATACCAAAGAATTGTTCCTGAATAAATTTTCTTTCTAATTTATTAGCAGCAAATGTTTAAATTCATTTTCTTAATTTATACAACCCTGCATCTCGAGTCGCGAAAATATTCGCTCGGGTAAAAAAGGTCGCAAAAGTGAAAAACCTTGAGAAGATCTGATCAAGTGTAATATAAAACATATGATGTGTAACGTGTATACGAGCCAGTTTTCCTTAGAAAGTCCTCCACGAAGGCATCCTTCCCCTTAGTCAGATAGCCCTAGTGTGCTTTGCCATAATTAAATAAACCAAACCAAAACCAATAAAACATATGATTGATTTCGTAATATCTTTGCATCTTCGTGGTTTTAGGCTTAAATATCAGAATTCCTATTAATGTTCAGTGTTTTTAAGTAACATATTTTACTGTTGCATTCAAGCTTGTTCTAGGTACTTTCAAAAACTTACACGGTTGCTTAAAATTTTGGTAACAAATTTCGCATTTAATTGATATCAGACGGGGAACGCAGAGCAATTCATTGAATACGATATGCATTCAATATATTTTTCCTGTAAAACATCCTGAAGTATTAATTTAAATGAAATTAAATCAAATTTACCTTCCAAAAATCGGTTTTCCAGTTTTGATTTAAAAATATAAAGCGAAAATTGCTGATTTAAAAAACACTTCTCATGTTAATGTTTGAAACACCAAACCAGTAAATTAAGGTAAAAAGTGCAAACTAACAGAGCCCCGTCCCTTTTTTAAAGAGAGAATTTTTCAAAGCTTCCTTTTGAATAGCTTTTAACTGAGATTTTATTCTTTCTAGCTGTTATATTTTATTTATGTGAATAGTATTACGCGCAAGCATTTCTTTTCGAAATCAGATTTGTTAATAATAAAGAAATATTTCAGAGATTTGAAGTCATATGAATATTTAATTGAATGAATTCACGGACGTGTTCAAAACTGCAAAATAAAAAGACTTCTTTTATTGATAAAAAGACTTTTAGTTTGTAAATAAATACTTTACAAACTGGAGAAATGAGTTACAATAACATATTTTAATGAAGGTTATTTTTTGTCGACCTGAAGGATTCGAATTCAAATTCAAAGCATAAGTGATTAATCTAATCAATATTAGGTGTAAGGAGCTTCGAAAAGTTAATAAAACCCGTTTTTGAAAGCTGAAACGATGATTTAAAAAAATCACTCTGGAAGTAAGATGTGATGAAAAAAAGTTAAGTTCCTTGTGTGGTTTTTCATGCTTTATTTCAAATATTAATTTTTTTCATGTTTAGGTAGGTTTTTATTAACCTAAAATTTAATTTGATAACATTAATTACTAAAAATGCTTTGGATAAACCTATTAAATGTATTTTCAAAAACTGAATTATTTCCCCACTGATTTTGTTTTAAAATGTGCTGTATTTTTTTAAAAATAATTCTCCTGCATTCAAAATCTTTTCTAAACTCTTATGTTACACGTATCAGAATAAATTAACTTCTGAATATATTTATATACATCAATATAAATTCAAAATGCTTCTGTGAATAAGAAACATTTTTATGCATTCCACTGTGGGATTACATATCTGAAATTTATAGTTTCAAAGTATTTTTAAGACTTCCAAAAATATGTTACTGAGGATACTTTAATTGTGCGATGCGTTTTTTTTGGGGGGAAGAATCAGGTTTTTTTTAAAATGAAAACTTTCATGTTTTTCCATGTGTTCCTAAAATTATTCCAAACCATCCAAAAAAGGAAAGAGTGACAAATTTATACTCGTTCGTCAAAAATCCCAATACTTGTCATCAAAAACTGAGTTATTTTATTCTAGTTTAATCTTACCAGTTTCCTGCTTAATTTCAATGTGACGCTAAATATGTTTTTATTCAAAAATTATCTGTTTGCATATTTAAGGCTTCACGAAACACACAACATTGAAAACTGTGAAAATGTAATTATCAATTATCTTTATTTATTTGCCTCGGATGCTTTCAGAATGTGTATAAGTACATAATATTGAAGCATTAATTTATTTTCAGTGCTCTGAAGTGAAAAATTAGTGTAAATAAATGTTAAATCTCTCTTAAGGAATATCTTTGAAACAGCGTATATGATATATAATTATTTCTACTATATTATTGATATAATGTTTTATTTCTTCACTCTTAAGGACTATCTTTGAAACAGCGTATGATATAATATTTTATTTCTTCACACTTATAATTTATTTTAATTTTTTAAAATATAATGCATTAGCTCAAAGTTTAATAAATAATTAATATTAATTTCTGAAGTAAGATTTGTAATAAATTTTGCAACTTAATAATTAGAATACTTCGAAGGGCTTTGTACAAAAGGTTAAGAATAAAACAGCATTTAGCAATAATTTCTACTGAAATATAAAACTAATATTGCTGTTTCGAATTTTATTTGCTTAGTCACTGTGCGCCCAAAGCAAAATGGAGAAAAAATATATCTATATTATCCATTAAGCCTTTTTATTATAATATGAAACAAATAATATCAATCTTAGGTTGTCTTAATTTTGTTCATTTAATGCGAAAATAAGTACTTTGAATTTCAACACACTAAAAAGCCTCCTTTTTAAAATATGAATATATTTCAATTTTTCATGTAACGTTAAACGCAGTTTGTTTTTATTTTTAAATCTATAAGCAATGAAGAAAAGTGGTCTAGGACACACGATGCGAGAAAACTGCGTATATTTAAATAAGTAAAGTGAGTTAGCAGATTTTGACGGTGCGCTTGTCATTGAGGTGACGAGGTTCGTACACTCTTATTTTCAAACAGTTTTCATGCGCTTGTTGTCAAATAAGCAATCATAGCTAAGTAATTAATTTATGCGCTTCCTTAGTTCTAGCCAATTTTACGATGTAATAAGTAATGTAATTTTACTTTCCTGCTTAAAGCATTATGAAATTTTTATAATATATATTTTCTATTAATATGTAGAGACATTAGGCTATTTTGATGCAAGAGACGTAAAAAATATGCAATGCCGTCGCCAGGACTCCAACCTGTACCACTCGACTACGCGCTGAGTGCGCTACCGTTACACCATCAAGGCATGCTGGAAGGAGGAAGAAAGTATCTTATAAATGAGGGACGAAGGGCAAATTACAAAAATTAAAAAATTTATTTGGTCGGAATTTTTTATGAAAACTTATCAATACTTTCTTACTAATTTTCAGCATAAACTTTATTTGTATAAGTAATTAAAGTTCTTAATTTTTTGCAAAATTTCAGTTTTTCAGGCCAGTTTTCATAAATTTAAGTTTTTTGTTAATTTAAATCGTACTTGCTACTGACTCACGTGACAGTTTTTAATTTTATTCATCTTAAAATATATTATCATTTAGCTTCTGGTTATATTTCTGGGAATACAATTTATTTCCAGAAGACGGAAGACATAATTTATGCAATTAGTCGGTATGTAATAATTCTGTATAATGAAAATACTATTTTCGACAATGAGAATTAATTAGCTTTAATCTTGTTTTCGAAGCTGAAGGACACTTATTATTAATGAGCTAAAATGTGTCTATAAAAATATAATTTTAATAACATTTATGATTAAATAGTCATTTGATTCTTGTAGTCTTCATAATATTATATTCGGCCTAAAAAGCAATCCGCATAAATGAATACAAAGTTGTTAATGGTTTTGGAAATTTAATGCGAAGGGAGCAAGCAGAATACAATGTAGAACATAATAAAATCGAAGACTTTTTACGACATGCAAGAGTGGTATTTCGGGGCACATGTACTCTAGGGTATATGTGATGCTTTGTTGGGTATATCACCCTGCCCTAGGGTCGGGTTTAGAGCAGGGACGAACCGGAAAGAGGTACCTGTGGTCTTCTGCTTTATCAACTGCAAAGGGGAAATGTGTATTGAATGAATCAGCATGGTCAGGGTAGAGCCTAAGAAATCCGTTGAACAAGCGCATCCACTTTCTCTAATGGCAAAAATCGATCCGCAGTGACTGGTCTTATCGTTGGTTTCTTGGACCTCTAGGCTTTAATCAGGCTGCTTGAAAGCTAAGCTATGTCCCAATTTTTTCCCCATGCCTCTTTTTCTGTGTACTTTTTCTCCCGTGCGTGTGTGCCGCTATTTATTTATTTACTTTTTTTTCGTATCTCCTACTCTTTTCGAAGAGGACTTTTCTTCCCGTCTTGGTCAAAACTTTTCCATATTCTCATTCGCGCCATCTTGATTCTTTCTTTTAAGCTTAAAACTTATCTCCTTTTTACTAGAGTTAAAAGAAAAAAGCACCTTTTGAGAAAAAGAAAGGAATGATTCCTTTTTCATAAGATCATTCTGCCCATAAATCTAGGGTCTCTTTTCCATTTTTTGTTAACTTTTCGAAAAGCTCATATAGGTAGATATATAGATAGATCTCAGTATAGAGGAGTAGATCTTTTACCCCTGCAAGAATCATTAGATCCCAGAGTGAGTTTGGAAGTTTGGGTTTGAATTTTTAGGGAGTTTCTTGCCATCATTCCCAGTTTCTATATTCCCGTTTTATATACTTAGGGTGAAAACTTAGAGCACGCCTTGCATTTTAGAAGATGATGTGCGCTGCATAAGAAAACCCTTAGTGTAATGTTGGGTTTACCTACTTTTCCGATGGCACGAAGAAAGCTCCAGCATCATCCAAATAAGAAGCATCAAGTGATATTGGAAAATACTGAAGAAATCTTTCTGCTATTCACAAAATTGAAGTAGAGTTATCTTATTTTGAGTATAAGATTTTGTTTTGTCTGATGATATCCAGTTCATATAAATTTTAAAACTATGAGCTAATTTTACTATTTTTATTTAAAGGGCAAAACTCGTGGTTTCAAAAAGAGTTTGCCCTTTTTCTTTCGAGGGAAAAAAGTAATTGATACAATTTTAGTTACGTAAATAGATTTTGGATATTTAAAGAGCTCGTTTATATAAAGATGAATCCTTTCCTTCCTACACCTTTAAAAACATGATTATAATGAAGTTATTATTTTAATGTTGTAGAGTCAATAGGATTATTTTTTTTTTTTTTTTCATTCTGAAGACGTGAAAAATGTGCAGTGCCTTCACCGGGACTCGAACCCTGGAACTCCCGAATACACGTCGAGTATGTTTTCAATTACTAGTAGGGAGAAAATACCTTATGTAGTCCCCTTTTATAGGGCGACTGGGGATTAGGAGACCCAATCCCCAAATACTGGTGGTGACGAATTATCTTCCACCACCTTTTAGTTCGGGCGCCACTGTAGAGAGATTGGGATTTTTTTGAAGCAGGACACGGGAAAAGTGTGCAGTGCCCTTGCCGTTGCCGGGACTCAAACCCTGGACCTCTTAAATAAGCGTCCAGCATACCCCACGAAGGTATGCGGAAAGGATGGAAAAAATACCTTATAAGGCATTTGTATCTTATTCACAACACTTTTTTTTTTTCGAAAGAACTAACAGCATCTAATTAAAGATTTGAAACAAGAATTAGGCTGGAGATTTAAAAACACACCTTTAAAAACTTTAAAAACCTGTAGTTCTTTAGAAAACATATTAGTTTATTTTAATAAGGATTTGAATAACTGGATTAAAACTATATAATTTTTTTAAATCTTAATATGATAATTGTACACGCCTTTCGGAAAGGGGTTCAGGAAGTTTACCTTCCAAAGCGTAATGCGAGGATATTAAACCATAAAATAATGCGAAATTTTTATTACAAGGAAATAACCGTATTTTTCTGAGGCTAACGTTTGTTACAAGGAAATTGCTACATTTTTTGTGAGGCTAACGATTTTTGCATTGGTTACAAGGATATAACCACATTTCTCTGAGGTTAATTTTTTGTTGTAAGAATATAAATATGTGTAATATTATTCTTTACTTAATAATATAATTCTCATATTTACATTCATGTTTTATTTATTTATTTATTTTACTTTGCACTAAGAATTAGGCTGAATTTTCTTACTCTTCCATTAAGAATTAGACAGATTTGGCGAACTCTTGTCAAGTAACGCAAAGAAACTAAATGCTAGCTTTTAAAATAACCTTCAGATCACCATGGGACCAATCAAACAGATAATTAAGGAAATTTTCTATTTAAGATGATATCAGATGAAGTTGCGTTGTTTTTATCACACTCTGGGGAGAACGCTGAATGATCTTAACATCTTTTTTCTCGCTACATTTCAATATAATTTGTACTAAGTGTAACTCTTAATCTACACATAATTCGAAGACGACGAAAATGCAATCCTTATACTTATTAGGCTGTTGTTTACATAATTTTTCTCGTGACTGTACGAGGGAGTAATGGAAGTTATTTCGATAAGAATATGTTGACTTCAATGAATAAATATTTTCTTGTTTTCATAATGATTTGTGACACATTTGACAGGGAAACGCTTAAAATTTTTATCAGTTATGCAATTTGACTTCGATTAATTATTCCAGGCACTTCATGCAGACTCGATTTTTTTATAAAGACAATTTCTGTTACAAAAGAAGAGTATTAACCTATATAGTATATCAGAAAATTGATAAAACAATTAACAACTTATTTCCACGGATTAAATCCCAGCTAAAACTCCTTTTAATATGTATTAATGCACAGCCTAGATGTTTCTGAATTTCATTGCGTTTAATTTAGTGGTTTAAAAAAAATGTTGTATTGTCATTTTTAACTGTTGAAGTTATGATCATACTTTTCCGTCCGCATAAAATTATAAAAGGTATATAATGCACACAAATAGTATAGTAATAATAAAAAATTCATGTAAGATAAAGAAGAAACTCAGAAGAATACAATTAATCTTAAAGAAAATTTTAAACTATTAAGTAAAACTTTTGCACGAATTTAGAACATAATATTGATTTTTCATTTTTATTTTTTCATATTTCTGCATATGTTTCTTTATCCTGACTTAATTTACGTGGTGTTATTCCTGGTGGTAGGGGTTAAAAGGTCAATGTTTTGTTTTTCTTAATATATATAAGTTGTTGCTTTAGTGATTTTTTTACTCTAACATAGCTCCTTTGTTAATGCATAATTATAATCCTACCCTTTGCTTTATTTTTTTTTAATCCAGCCTTCAATTTAGCAGAAATAAAAATTCTTGCCTTTTGTTTTCATTTTTTATCCATTATAACTTATTTTTGCATTGCTTATGCATAGTTGAGAAAACATGAAAGAATATGATAATATTCAGTATAATTACTCTTCTTTATGCTTTCTAGATTTAGTTTGATTATTCTTGCGCACACTTTACGCACCTGTAATGGCTAAGTTAAAGTAAATATGTAGCAGCCATGAAATCTACTTACTTGGATTATTTCCAAAAAAGTAAAAAGTTGCCAGAACAGTCAAAAGCTGCATTTTCATCAATTGAAAACCAGCAAGAATGCCAATAATTTTGTTGCTTTACGACATCCTTTAATGAGAACATAGTTGCATCACAAAAGTGTCTTTAAAAGCAAACAATATTAAGTACAGAAATCTAACAGTGTTCAGATTGGTCTGGTTTAGTTGATTGTAGCAAAGCACGCTAATGCTATCTGCCTAAGTGGAGGAATGTCTTCTTGGAGGATGTTTTAAGGGGAACCATATAAACATCCATGCAGCCAGCCTGTATTCCTGGAATCGAACGCAGGTCGAGCTACCATTAATCAATGACTTTATCACTCCGCCGCTGATGGGCCTTAATACCGGAGTGACTATTATACGCATATATATCTCCATACAATATGCGGGCTTACGGCATCGAAAATTTAAAAAATCAAATACTAAAACGAAAGGCCTTCTACTTTAAAACTGTTCTTTAATCCTTCATTTATCCAATGCTTCAAATTAAGCTAGAAATGCCTTGAATTATTTTCATTTTTATCTATGAAGGAAACCAAATACTTCTAAATATTGAATCTGCCTCAAATAAAATGTAGTTAAAGCTTAAGCCACGCTGATACGAAATGAATGCTCAATGACTCCGTACATCTTTCCAGTTTTAATATATCAATATTTTAAGTCGCACAGAAACTAATAAGTTAAATGCTGATGTAAATATATTACATTTATGCCGTTATAAACATACAGCTTTAAAGAATATATTTTAAAACTACCTTTCACTTAGTAACAAGGGTTATTATAAAGAACTTTTGCGGAAGCGATAAAGGAAGAACATAAACCTTTAAAAGGAGGAAAACTTTTATTTTCGTTAGTTGTTTAAGAAATAACTTTGCGCAATATATCAATAGGATGGAAATATTGTTTTATAAATAAATAAAACAAGTATATAATAAACATGTATATGCAGGAAATTATGGTAAATAAATATATGCAAGAAATAATAACTCAAAAAATAATAACAAACAAAAAAATGTGACGTGTTAAAATTTTTGTAAACTGTTGTTACCTGCTGCAAATTGTTACCAGCCCGGTTACCCAAAACTTAGAACGAACGTGTAATTCAGTCTATTCCTGACTTAATTTAAATACTGATTCTGTCTGAAATACTGCTATACTTAAATCTGAAATTTTAAAATTGGCTTTAGTAGAATAAAACATCGGTTATAATTCAGTATT
The DNA here is from genome assembly GCF_044657685.1 of Stegodyphus dumicola. NCBI lineage: Eukaryota > Metazoa > Arthropoda > Arachnida > Araneae > Eresidae > Stegodyphus > Stegodyphus dumicola. The sequence goes on from NC_140780.1 coordinate 194,615,360, forward strand.
TCAGTAGTTAGTCATTGATCGTCACTGCAAGATAACACAAAAATCACCATACGTGAAGTAATACAGGTTATCTTTAAAAAAAAAAAGAAGAGGGAGGAAGAAAATCGTTAGTAACTCCTGCAATAGTGACATTTGCGGAAACTGCAACCTGTAATATTTTCTCTTTTTTTAAATAATGCTTTCGGCTAGAGTACAGAGGAAATTTCTATTACATCCACCTATGGTAAGATGATGTATCAAAGTAATCAGCCGGCCTCCGGCAGATGCATTAAAGGTGAAATGAAGGGGATTTTATAACTACAATAATTGTTAGTGAAGACTAAAGCATCAATCCATTTAAAGTATTGCAGAGTTGAAGAAGGTGGCTAAAATGAATGAAAACAAATATGTTCCGTGTTCCATTTACTTCTTTTCTCATTTTCATTTAGCTATTTTGGAGCAATATTTGAGTTCAAACAACAATTGTTATAAGGCTTTCTCTCTTGTTTTAGAAATGGTCCACCAGCGGCCGAGCGGTAAAGTCGCTGAACACTGGTAGTTCGGTCCGAGGTTCGAATCCCGCGAACGGGCTGGCTGCATGGGTGTTTTCGTGGTTTTCCCCATGTGTAACGTGTATACGAGCCAGTTTCCCTTAGAAAGTCCTCCACGAAAGGCATCCCTCCTCTTAGGCAGATAGCCCTAGTGTGCTTTGCCATAATTAAATACACCACACCACACCACCTTGTTTTAGAAATTCAATAAGTTAATTTTATCTAGGCGGAAAACTCCTGCCTCTTTTTTCATCTAATGACATTTGTAAATTATAAAGCTTGGAAAGCTTTTTCGAGCCCAAAATTTGTAAATTATTTACAGGAAGACTCAACCAGTCTGGTTTTAAGATTCAAATATTAAATTTTGGTTTCATATACTTTGCACTTTCATTCGAACATAAAAAATGTAAAATTTCCTGGCAGCTGAAATTATGCTAGATATTATCCTCACAAAGTCTTCATGTTTTGATGTTATTTTCAAGTTATTGTCCTTACAGTAAAACGCATATATATATATATAACATATATTATGTCATATTTATTTTAATATAACGTATATTATGTCATATAATATAACGTATGTATGATTAGATATATCTATAAATAATATTCCTTTATATCTATGGATATCAATATCGATTTCTAAAAGGAAGTGAGTGTTTTTTAGCCACAGAAGAGCTCTTTCCACCTCCAACATTTGTTTAAGTTTCTTTCCTAGCGAAACACATACATTATTTAATAGGCTATGTATTTTCTTTCTAATGCATAACAAACGTACTTAAGTTATTGAAGTGAGAGAGATCGCTATTAAAGTACGATGTTTTTCATTGCTGCTGTATATAGTAATGTATGTCTTTCATCATACTTTATACTGTTTATTTAGGGGTTATGTAGATATTAAACCACGTTTCCCCCCCACACGCACTGGAAAGGAAATGAAAATTGTTCATAGCATTATATGTGAAAATTAGTCTGATATTTTCCGAAAATAATTTTAATCTAAAATTCATTCTAAAATGTGCTCTAAAATTCTACATGCATTTAAAAATCAGCATATTTTAGTCTTTTATTTATTTACTTTTTTTTTTTCTTTTTGCAGTCAGATAATACAGGTAATACTTTAATTGCAAAAATAAATAATGTAGACTTATAGGGCATTTCAATAACATTTCATAAACTTATAAAATACCGTATACCTTGTTTATTGGAAAAAATAACTATCATCAATCTATTATGAAATTCATAGTTTAACGGTAAAATCACTTCAACCTAAGGCTGATCAACTTCAGCCTACTGTTGGATTGCCTAATTTTAAATTTTAAACTGGCATGATTAATAAATGTATAAAGAAAATCTTCTACATATGAAGAAAATATGTCTTCTTTAAGTAAATGAGAAGCATAATAATACTTTATATTAAAATGAAAAATATTAAAAATAAAGAAAGGTTAAACATATTTCTTACACACAAATTTCCTTCCATGTTTATATGTTTCCCAAGTGCATATTTCAGAGCACTGAATGGTACGTTCTGCAGATATGCTAGTTTTTCTCATGAAAATATCTTATATTACGTATGTACTGCTCATGGTACAATGTATTTATTTTTTTCATGATTATAATTTTGATAAACTAATGCACGGGAGAAATGGCTAAATTGAGTAAAAGTTTTGATTTAATTTCCGAATTATACATGCAGCTTTTCCCTTTTTCTTATTAGCGAATGTAATTAAAACAGTTCCTCCGAAAATCTAATCAGGAGGAATTTGCGCGAGCAATCGTTTCGTTGAATCTCTTAACTGAATCATGCTATTTGTTTTTGAAATATGCATTTAGACGTGTGAGATAAAAAAATATCGTTCATGTCAAATAAGTCTAAATTTTGAAAACAGAGCCCTTGTAATTAAATACTTTGAAAACAAACATAATGGAAAATTATTTTATTTGAAATTTTTTTATACTTTAAAATATTATTAGATATTAAAATCATAAGCATAATTGAAGTCCAATTAGTATTCCTTTAATTATTAATAATAATTTAACTGTAATAATAATATTTAATTAACAATAATAATACCATTTAGAATTCAGTTAGGATTCGAAAATTTCATGTAGCTATTTAAAAAGCAAAGCAAAGCGTAATGAGTACTTGTGGTCAAAGTTTTGGATGATGGGGCAAATGCGATGCTCACCCTCTTTCGAAATTGAGTAAAAAATATATTTTTGTACTTATGCGTGTAAAGTATTTGAACAGTATATGTGTTTCTGCATTGATGAGTAATGCATTCTATAACCAACTTCAAATTCCCCAAATTAAATAATTAGATAGAATTTTTTCGATATAATTATTTATCTTCAGTTTTCGCTCGCAAAAGAAAATTTTCTGCCGAACACAGGTTGTTAAATGATGATCTAAAACTATTGTAGTGAAAGCCATAATTTATCGAAAACTTCTTATAAATTTTAGAGTCCACTACTTTGCTTTTCTTTTTCACTTAATTATTAAAACTAATTATAAATTATTTCTTCAGTTAGAAATCAAAGCTATTAGAGTGAGCTCTCCTAAATCTGCCCTAAGAATTTCCGCTAGTGTACTTGTCATTTAATTTATTCTAGTGCAGACTGACCTATTAGCACTCTAATAGGAAACTATTAGACTAATAGTTTCCCAAAATCTAAATTATTACGCATAGTTTAATAGTGCAATAGAAAAGTATTACTCTATAAGGCGGTTAATTTCCCAAAAGTTAAGTACGCTATGCAAATTCTGAGCTTCGAAACTTGTGATTCAGTTTCATTGGGTGAAAATTATTGTGGTTGTAGACGTGAATATGCGAATATCAAATGATGCGAAAAGTTAGGGTTTAGTTTCCACCAAAAATGTAAATTAAATGATACCTTACTAAAGCTCTTGAGTAGATGACTTAATGACTGATTGGACATTTTTAATAGACGAATCTGGTTACTTTTTGATAAGGTAAGACCAGTTATGGATCAAATGTGAAATTACAGTTACAGAATCATACGGCAAACAATATTGTAGATGAGCGTAATCACAATCTCAAAGAAGCATGTGCAAAGACCTCCTATGCTCATCTGTTTAGGAAGTTCAGATTACAACGTATGCTAGATTGATTATGTAAACCTGAACTTTTTCTGAAAACAAGCAAAAAAACACAAAACAAAACAAAAGCTTTCAGATTTACAAGAAGGTCGAAAGTATCTTAGTTAATTATGAGGCAACGAGGAATATAAAACAGAGCTTATAAATTATATTGTTCATCTCAAAACTGGAATGTACTGAGAATATATTGAATATTATTGCATTCTGAGTACGAGATATTAGTCGCTTCATAATTTAAAAAAAGTATGTTTCGATGACAAAGAGGAAAATTTCTTGAGAATATTTTGACAATTCAGCATTTTCCTGCCAGTCCGAATCCTGAATGAAGAGAAATTATTGATCCTTGCAAAACTGACTTAAGATACATGTTAACACATATATAATCTATGAAAATATGTTGTTAAAATCTATATTTATACATTCTAATCTTAAATTTTAATAAATTAAATTAATAATTAAAGCCACCAGTTCAAGTTTTTGAAAGATAAGTAAGGATGGCGGTTTCGTACGCAAATGCCGCTTAATTATACAAACTGCCATTATCATCAATGAATATTTTTCTGGGCAGAAATGTCTCTGATTTCGATTTTTTGGAAATATTGGGGGTGAAGTGCCACTATATCTTGCCTTGTTTTTTAAGGGATATCTGTATTAATAATAATGATAACAACATATAATTGAATTTTAATATGAAAAATTAAATATTGTTGTAACTATAAACTATTTTACTGTTTATTTTTTGAACTGTTAATTTTTTGAACTGTTAATTTTTTAACTATGTTTTAAAACTGTGATTAATGGCAATGAAATTGCAACATGCTGTTCCATTTAAATGACTATAATAACTTTGTACTTGTAACGAAATAATGTTAACTCCATAAACTCACCATGGAGGAATTTAAACAAATTTTCCTGTGGCATAACCGTCTGAGGGAAATGTAATTGTCTGAGTTCATTGATAATATATGATGTCATATTAGGCTGAATTTGATCTCCTAGTTTCGCCTTTGGAGCTGCATATTAATACTACCATAATAAAGAAACGCCGTTAAAGTTGAGAATGTTTCGTTATTTGAAAAGCAACTGCAAATTGCATTACTAATTACAAAACATATCATCTTGCTATGAGTCAAATCTTTATATTATTATATAAAAGCTTAATTAACAAATGTATTTATAAGCTTGTAAATAAGATAAGTTAATTTATAAGCATGTTAGTAAGTTTTAGCAGTAACTCATATAAGACACACTATTCTCTTTAGACAATTCATTTAGTCTTGGATAATCATGCGCTGCAGGTAAGGAAAAAAAATGCATTGAAATGAAATGCTGTTAAGTGTCGTTTTGAATTTTGATATCCCATTTAGGAAATTTCATGCGATTATAGACATCATAAAAATGCACATCCTAGATTTAGATGAAAGAAAAATGAAGTTATTACTATTTGGACTTGTCTCATTTCCAAAATTATGACAAGGATGTGTAAATGTAATCAAATTTTTATTTTTCTGTTTAAGATAACTTTGTATATGCTATCAAATAGGTGTTAATTAAACAATTGATGAGGTATTTCTTCATATCCATTGCAAATGAGAAGTACAAATATTTTATAATAAGGATTGCATATTTTAAATATCATTATTATTATTATTATTATTATTAATCAATAAAGTATAGCATATATTAATAAAAATAAGAATTTTTTGACAATTTAAAGGTATTTTTATCTTTTCAGTGGAGCTATCAAATACAAAATACTCTCCTCAAACATTTTGCCATAGCTTTGGTTGGTTAACTGAATATGAATACCTGTCCAAAGGGATGGTTGTATTCGTGGAAAGTTTTCAAAAGAAACCTGGTTTGATTCATATTTCGGAAGAAGAAAATTTTGAAGTTTGCTCGTTACACGCAGAGAAAACCAGTGTTTAACTCAGTTACTACTAAGCTCCGCACATAAATTTTCATATCTAAAAAACCGCAGCAGATGTCAATTTAATAATAAGCTTCTTCTCAGCCTTATATGTCATATTAAATACAGAGAAATAATTCATTTTACGATTTCAGGGCAATTTTCTCAAACTAAATTTGCAAAACAGTAAAAACATGTTTCTAGAAACAACTTCCATCCCTCCGAAAGAAACATTCAAAAGGTTTCTTCTAAAAGTACTCTTTTTTTTAAATAATGTCAGCTGTACAGAAAATTTATTTAAAAGTTAATTACCCCCAGAAAAAAATGAATAGAATGGATTACTTACACTTTGGAAATTTTATGAAAGTTTTTCATTTTGATGCAATGCAATTATATAGAATTTGCTAGAATACATTTTTAATATGCAGCTGAATTCGATCTACTTACAAGAAAAGTAAAAAAAAAGTTTAGAAAAAATATTTAGAGCAGTCTAGTTAATTTTAATCATCGGTTATTATTTGCCTCAAAACTGATTGCAGTATACTAAAGAAACTTTAGTAATGCAAGTTTTCAAACCAAGTACTTCTTTCCGTGCTTAATATTTCAGCCTGCATGTTCTGGAGAACTAATATTTCCATCCATAGATGAATCTATCTTTGAAAAGAATATCTGATTTTTTTGAAGGGCTCTGATTGATAACATTTTGTATTCAAAAATGCACTTGATTGATTTTTATTTCACTTTTAAGATACATAAAGCTAATTTTTGTATTCAAAGGCTTTATGTTTAAAGTACTGCCTTCATAATAAGTGAGACCTAATGCAAAAGTCATTACATGGTTGGGGGAATATATGTCTTGCAAATACATAAATAAAATATAAAATAAAATAAAATTTGGCATTTCAATTAAAATGAATAATCTTTTACTCTCTGAAAAAAATACTTCGAGTTATGCTGGTGTTATTTAAATATCTATTCAATAATCCTGCATACAGCGAGACCTATATTTCAGGTAATTGATAATCTGAGGAAACTCCCAGTAGTACAAATAAATTTGATCGAAACTTGAAACTTCGTAATGGATAGCATTCTTTCACTCAGCTTTTTGCAGAGATTTATAATTTGAATAAATTCTGAGATCAAATATCTTGAATTATCTTATTCTGCTGCTGACTCCGAAACATCGTTTGTTTGTAAAATTATTGCTAATATACTACATTACTCTCTAATAACCTTTATTTTCGCATATCGTGGGCACATTTTCACTTACAATGTACAATTCTGTACTTACACTTTGACGTTAATATCCAACTTTTATCAATAAAGACAGAAAAAATCTTGTATAGTATCTCTTTCTATTTGGAGCTCCTTTTTTTACATAATCTGCTTTCGAAAGGAAAAAAATTCTCCTTTTATTCGAATACTAACGAAATCTCTCTTTAATATGAAAACGCAATTGATCAATCAATTAATGTAATTTATGAATGACGCTTGAAACGCCATTTATGAGATGTATGCATTTTGCCTTAGGTTTATTCCAGTCATAAATAAGTAATCTATGCCACTCTATTTAAAAAAAAAAAAAAAAAAGAAAAGAAAAAAAAAACAATAAATTACAACCAAAAGATTAAGCATGAAAAGTATAGTAAAACACTGAAGAAGCGATGAAACTTCAAACTGCAGTAGTATTGAAGAAACAAACTCGATAGTAAACTAAGTGCAAACGTTTAATCTCCATGAGTTATATAAGGCGTCAAATTAGAATTTGTTTTAATTACTGTAATGATAAAAATGTTTTTGAGACTTATTAATCAGATACACTAAAAATCCCTTGAATTAAATGCATTATGCAAAACATCGGTACTATTAAAAAAAGAAAGCTATAATTTTTTAAGAACTATGTACGTATATTACTCTTAAATCTTACAATTTGCTATGCATGGTATTTTTTTAATTTTAAAGCTAAATTAAAGATCTTACAAAATGTTGAAAAGTAAATCCTTTGAAAAGTGACAAATTGCTAGTGCACATGATAACTAAAAGATCTTATGTCTTATAGAATGACATGTTCTTCTCATTTAGTTTTTAGTTTTTAGTTCTTCTGGTTTCACGGGACTGCTGTGAAACTATTAATAGATCTTCCAAATTTTCGTTACACTATCACAGTCCCATATTAATAAAATTATTACCTGTTTAAAAATAGAATATTTTCACTAAGAATTATTATTTTTATTATAGACCTAATTTGTCCAATACAGTCGCTAGGCATCACGTGTGGCGAATAAGAAATCAAATAGTGAGGCCACTTTAAATTGAATATTTAACCAGGTAAAGAAGAAATTTTTGGAGAGGAGAAAATTTTCATTATGCTTGTCTGAAATTTTTGGCGAGTTAAAATAAAATTATGTCGCTTTTGTCCCAAATGAGTTTTCTTTCCACTCCTATAAACGACTGAGACCCACACTGGTATTTCTCTTCGAACTCACTTCTTTCCTAACGGGATGTCTGCAGTGAGTTTTCCTGGTTTTTCTCTATGTGTAAAGTAAATACAAGCCAGTTTGGAAAGCTTTCCACGAATCCTTCTCTTCTCTTAAGCAGATAAATTTCCCGAATTTTCTTTTAATCAGTTATTAAAAATTCCTCCACGAAGGCATTCCTTTCCTTAGACAGTTAGCCCTGGTGTTCTTGGTCATACTCAAATAATCCAAACCAAACTTTTACACTTTCGATACGTGGTTTGGAGTTCTTTAAGTTACTTACAAAATGAGGTTTCTATCACCTTCTGCTACTCATCTTTAAATGCATCGCTTTCTTTGTGCATTGTTTACAATAAAAGCTTTTGCATGCAAATAAGTTAATTTCTGAAGGAAAGTTCTTATCAGTCGACAAATGGAGAAAATAGGGCAAAATTCCTCATGGCAATAATGCATTCAAACTTCAGGGATATCAAGATTGACAGTTCAACCTGCCTTTGTTATAAAAGTGGGAAAAGGTAAAGGTTAAGGGTACAACAGTCTTTGCTGTAAATACCACGGCCACTTTATTGTTCATTTCAATTCAGAGAGTTTCTATTGGAATCAACTGTGTGTCCGGCCGCGTGTATCTACGCATCATTTTCCGGTGCTCGCGAAGTCTTCAAAAAATATGAATGTAATAGTAAATAAATCAATATAAAAAGATTTGTTTCATTTATTTATTATGTGGACTGATTTTTAGTTTATCGTTATTATGAAAGTGATACTGTGTTGTAACTTAATTTGTTTTACTGTTCGTTGAAATTTTAAAATGCATTTTTTTTTTTAATTTAAAAGGAAAAAAAATATTCCATCTCGTACGGTAAATTGACATATGAATTACCGACTGACTATATTTGACTGTACACAGTATGTAACAAGTATATCATTTCGATTGGGCATTAGTACTGACTGAAAAAATTTGGCAGTACAAATTGAGAATTTTAATTTGGTGATTTAATAGGTTGAACCAGTACTTCTTAATTAATCTGATTTAAAAATTCAACTTTTTTGAAATGGCATATTATAAAAAGCATATTTAATTTCCCTTTTCTGAACTATCATTTATATCAGCAAGTTACAAGTCTATGATGTTATTTTAGTCATTATACACGAAACTGCATTATCTGTTTGGTTTATTTAGCAAGCTGAGTTTATGCTGAAATCTTTAATCATAGCTTCTGAATTTTCCAGTTCCTGGCTAATCCATCTCATTAGAAAAACATATGCAGCAAGTAAAGAATAATGTAATAAGTTTTAAAGCCACAAACTGCCCTCATTCAGTTTTATTTGAAGAAATGCGCTGATATAAGTCGCATGCAAAAAAAAAAAAAAAAAAAAAATCAGCACTTTATATATACACTGGGAATAAAGGAAAATAAAATTGGAAGGTTTGAATTTGAAAAGTTAACTTTCCTCTTGCTGCTTATAAAACAATCCAAAATGCATTAGCAACTAGTTATTTCAGTTTTAGAAGTAAGGATATGGAAATGATTCCGTCTTCAGTTCATTGGTCGTTGTTATAAAATAAAACCCTTAAGTGTTCAGACCCACTCAAGTGTATTAATGTTTAATAATTAAAACTAAAAAATAAAACAATTTATTTCCAATTACGATTTCAAGTACAAACTTGTAATAGCCTTTAAAAAAAGGATTAATGCTGTGTATTCTTCATGAAAAAAATAAGAAATATAAGTTAGTTTTAGTTTTGAAAAACTTAATTTATCATAGAATTGATGAAATATTGATAGTTGATTACGGACATTATGTCCCCTTTCTCCTTCTCCACATTTCGAACTTATGAACAAAAGCAACCTCAAACAAAGCGTCTTACTTACTAAATGTTCCGCAGTCTTATTTCCAAATAAAAAAACCATTTACTTATTGAAAGACGTCACTAGGACACAAAGAAAATCTACACTAGCGCGAGTGGTGAGTTGACCATAATACAAAAAAGATCCGAAATGACAAATAGCGATCCCTTGAGCGCTAGCTGATGTCATCACTTTTCTCCCGTAGGTTGCGTGACTGGATACCATTTACCAAACCATTACGGTTTGCGGCGTTAGTATTCGTGTTAGACGAGAGTGATACATCAGAAAGGAAGTCACATGCCGTGCATGATCTCAGTTGAAGGAAAGCAATACTAAGTCGTATGTTAGTTACCATGGGGCATTCATTTACGTGGAAAAATAGAAATACAAATAGGTATGTGGCACAAAGAGAAATACCATGCAAACTGAGAATGTTTTAATCAGAGAGTGTCTTCTTTTTTTTTTTTTTTTTTTTTTTTTTTTTTAAAGTTTCAAATCTATTGTTTTAAAGATAGCCACTATTTTTTGCGCAAAAGGCAGATAAAGGGCATTTAACTTCTCCTGTCTAAACAAACATTAGATAGTAAAGAGGACTAGTAAACAGAACAGCTTCCGGTTTTTTTTTTTAGTCAAACTAATTAATCCTTTTGTTATTAATATGAAATAAAAGTACTATTCGGTTTCGAGGGCGTTAAAAAATCGCCAAACTATTGTTGATGCCAATGCTGCCAAAAATAATTGCGGCAACCCTAATCATTGCGGCAAGAAAGGAAGTATAATAGTAAATAACTATTTAAGATTGATGTTTTAATTTAGATGAAAGGTTAATTTCATATAATACATTTTTATTATTATAATTTACATGAAAAAGGCTAAATATAACTGAATGGAAGCATAAGAGTAAATAACTATTTCAGATCATTATTATAATTTATATAAAAATTGCTAAACATAACTGAATGGATGCCTGCATCGCTATTTTGCTACCGACTTATTGCTAAAGCATAATTTCATCTCGTTGGTTGTTCAAACGTAATTTTCTACAATGAATGATGCCTTTTCTTTGAAAATATTCTTGGTAAAGTGCAGAATCGCTCACTTATTTGTTTGCCGCTTTTTACAAGGGTAAAAACAATTGGATTTTTGTCAATTTACTTTTACTTTTTAAGTGAAAATAGGTCGATGTGTACATAGATAAAGTCAAGGGTGTGCGCAGTGCCATTTTTGTGCAATTCTAGGATTTTTTTTAAGTCAAAATAGGTCGATGTGCACATGGATACCGAGTATGTGCAATTCTTAAAAACACGTCAAGCAGTATCAAGTGATTCTGCACTTTACCCAAAATTCTATTGCCGAGTTTTCGTCATGGGCAATTCAAAAATTGTTAAATCCATAGGATATTAAAAAAGGATTTAAAATCAAAAAAGATTTAAAAATTAAACTAGTATTTCAATGGCGTCTTAAGAAATATAGAACTATATAAACTTACGCAATCTGAAATCAGCGCGTACGCTAGATTTGGCGCGCTGTTAAATGGTCGCGTTTGCTAAATTTGGCGCTTTTGCGCGTGAATTTTCGCTGCAATTTTTTTACGGCCCTCGAAACCGAATAGTACCGAAATGGGTAATACGAAAAAAGTCTACCCTACTTACAATTTATAATTCTAGTAAGACTTTTGTGAGAGCTAAGATCAAGTGCTCATTTATTTTCAAGCAATTTACAGCCATATTTCCTTTGTTAGGACAGCACGTTATGAAGAATTGCAATGTATTCAATTTCATATAATTACCGTTCAGGTACTGCAGAAATGATGTTCTTCACTATTTCCCTACTTGTAAGTTTACTTGCTATATGCTGTCATTAGGGGAAAAAAAAAAAAAAAAAAAAAAAAAAAAAAAAAAAAAAAAAAATGCTTCAAATCTGAAGACTATTTCAAATTCTTGAGAATAAAGTCAATTTCTTGGATCTGGAAAACTTTTATTCATTTTATAAGGTATTTCTCTCACTTTCCTAGCGTACCATCGTGGAGTAGTGGCTCAGCGCGCTGGGCTGGTATTCCACAGGTCCGCGGCTCGATTCCCAAAGGCGTTTTCTTATTTTTCTTCTCTCCGGCTGTTCTAATTAACCTAATGTCTCTACAATTTATTTATTTAATTTTGCTTCAAAATTTTTATTTAATGTCTGTATAGCCTCCATTTATTCCACTCATCTTTTAATTACTAACAGAAAAAGTTACAACTACGTGAAAGTTTTCGAGCACTGAAGTTTATATGAATGTTTAATAGTGACAACAAATCCTGCATTTTGTTGCATATTGATTAATACTCTGACTAATAAAATTAAAAAAAAATACCAGTTCCTTTCGCCTGAGCAAAATAAATATTTATTTTTCTAAACACTCAAAAAGTCTATCACAGAAACCATCTGTAAATATCTTTTTGAGTTTTTAAAAATCATAAGATGAAAATTATCAAAAAATTCATTGACATGTACCAATAGTAAAGAAAAAATATTTTCAAAGAATCTAAGACTACCGAAAGCACACTCTCAAAACGTTTGTAAACACAATATCATCGCAAATACATAAATTTTGTGGAACATGAAATTGTTTAAAACTTTGTGCTCAAAATTTAAATTGTCATACATGAAAATACCAACTAATAAAAGGATCCTACATTAAAGGATTAAATACTGATATTTATGTGCATTTTCGCGGAGAAACAAATGTATCATTTTTAGGAATCTTTTGCATATTTTTTTATTTTTGATTGTAATATTGGTAAGTCAGGAGAATTTTCTATCATGAAAATATGTGAGTACGAAATTCTTTGGAAAGGCAGAAAGTTAGTAATCACTTCAATATTTGACAAGAAATCAAAATGTTCTAGTTACGTTCTAGTATGAAAATCAGCCAAGAATGCAACAAAGTACGTAAAAATTACTTTGCTAATGAGTTCTGAAAAGTTTTTTTGATTAAAATATAGGCATTATCTTCAAAAATTAGTAATGAAAAGTTCAGTTTAACCTTTAAGATTTCAATAAAAACATAGTTAAGAGGTTTGTGTTATAGTAAAATACTTCTATGCTGATAGAAGGGAAGAAATGACATTTCTTTAAATATTCGCTTGATATCTAATAAAAATTAAAACATGTCCCCTGTCCTTCAATGCAATACAAGACGTTAATTAAGTAAAATTTTCTGTACAGAGTATTTGTCACTTACGAAATGAAACGAACGAAAATTAGTAATATGTTAGCTTCGAACTAGGTATAAAATTTCCCAGATAAGCAGACGGTATGAAACTTAATCAAAAGGCTTATAAAAGTATGCGTCTAAAACTATTCTTCGTAATAAGTTTTGAATGTTTCCTTTTTAGTAGAATTAGTAGAATTAGAATTTCTAGTAGAATTAGGTCAGAAGGTATGAAACTGGCAGTGGAACACTTAATTCAGCCTTTAAGATTTTACTAAAAATGCAGTAAATCTCTATTATTATTATTAAAACTCGAATTGAAATTGCCCAGATTAGGGAAACATGACTATTTTCAAATATTCGCTTGATTTGTATTAATATGACCCAGTGCAATATAACAGTTGAGTATGGCTAATTGTTCATTTCGAATGTAATATAGAAGTAATTTTTGAGTCAAAGAGAAACATTTTTACAAAATAATGATTAAAATTCTTCGAATAATTTAAATCAAAACAATATAAAAGTTGATACTTCTTATGAAGATGAGTTACTGATATTTTCTGATACATGTTTCTTATGAAATTAATACAAAGTTTTTCTTGAAGCCTATCATAATACAAGTCAGTGGTCGTGATGACTTAGAGAGAAGTCCATGTGAAATGGATTAAAAATCTCCGTTACCGACCTGTAAAGACATTAGTGTCAGAAATGAACCTGTCTTAGTAGTATATTAAGACAAAATTTGATTTCCTTTCTATCTTTCTCGTTTACAGTAGTAGTGTTGTAGAAGCTGAATCTTCCAGACATGTAACAAAATTGTTAAATAAACCAATACAACTATTTAATAAAAATTTTTTCCCAAGTCCTTAAAAGCCGTTAAAAAAATAAATTGTAAGATATCTGAAAATTAGAATCAGTGGCAGCAGTGTAAATTTAGATAATATGTTCAAAGTATTCAAATGGTTATCAATAAGTATCTTCCCCGAAATGGTTTTTGAAAACACGATGGCATCACAGTTATTCGCCAATAAATTCTGTCAAAACTAAAAGTTTTAAGATTTGGGCTTCAAAATTTATTTGTGATGTAGGAAGAGAAACGTTAAATGGTTAAAAATGAGGATATTTATGGCATAAAGACAAAATGTTTAAATTTGCAAGGAGTTTGAGGGTTTACAGGACTGCGAAATTAGTAGAAACTGCTACCACCCCTGTTAGCTAAAACGACCCTTAGCCGGATAGACATGGAGTCGAACTAGGCTTGGATGACAGAAATGAGAAACTCATTCCATGCTGCTTCAAATCTATACCACACTTCATCAACTGTATTAGCTTCAGAGGGGTGGCGGACCACTCTCTCAGCAACCCATGACCAGATGTTTTCAATGGAGGGACAAATCTGGAGACCGTGCAAGCCAAGCAGTCGAATACCCTCTGTATCGAGGAAGGTCAGAACATGACGTGCAACATGTGGTCTTGCATTATCTTGTTGGAAAATGGCGTTTGGCAGGCCTCAAAGATAGGGCTAAACCACTGGACGTAGATGTTAACGAGCTAGAGAAATGCGTGTCGTATACCCAATGGGCTGCCCAAACCATCACACCAGGTGTAGGGCCCCTATGCGGATATCGAATGTAAGCAGGCAACGTGCGGTCTCCTTGGAGCCTCCAGGCAAGTATACGGCCATCAGAATACTGCACGCGGAGCCGGGACTCGTTTGAAAAGATGACATTGTGCCACTCACGGATCCAACTTTTTCGTTCGGCGCACCAGAGTCTCCGTCTCTATGCTGCATTGTCAAGGAAAGTCGAATTAATGGTCGAGGTGCTGATAGTTCACGCTGTTGCAAACGTCGACGTACTGCACGAGCGGATACTGGGAGGGCTATAAACATACCCATTTCCTGAATAATGGTTCGTGATATGATTGTAGGGTTTTGCAGGGCTGACCTCACAATATGCCTGTCCTCTCGGGATTTAATCATAGGAGGGCGCTGAGATTCTGCATGCAGTTCTGTATGACCCTCAGCAACCCACTGATTCAATATTCGCATGATAATGGTTGGATGTCGACCAGTGCGACGGAAGATATCAAGAAACGGTAATCCACAGTCTCGATAGGCAACGATCCTACTACTATCGAATTCCGACACTCGCTGGTAAGCATTCATTTCTTCTTATTCGTGGCATAATACGATATTTTTAGCAAACTCAGATCTTACAAAGCTGTTTCCAAATAGGAAATCCACTACACATCTTTTCCTTTATGCAGCGCTTCAGATGTCATTTCTCCCTCCTGTATCGTCTAAAGGCGCTGAAATACTAATCATTTGCATATCCCAACCTCTTCATCCTTTCAAGTGATTTTGACGTTCGACAAATCTTTCCTTCCTGGTGTTGCAATATTAACGGCTAGCAGCGTAATAATTTTTTTTTATATGTTTGTACCCGTGGCGTTAATTTATACAGAGTTAAAAATCAAATTGTAAAATAGAAAGTTGCTTAATCACCAACCAAAATTTGAAATGTGTATATGCATCCAAACTCGGTTTAACCATCTGGGGGGGGTTTAACGCTGCCTAGAAGGTATAGTGTTTAGGGAAGCCTACCGAAGGGCCTGGGTTCGAATCCCGGAGAAGGCATGGATGTTTATAAATGTATAATGTTTTTACGGCATGACGGCACTCTGTGGCGAGCCGAATGTCCTCTCGTGAGGTTTGCTGATAGGAAAGAGGGGCGGGAGGTCTTGGTCCACCCCTCCCGAGGTGCTCTATCTCAGAACTGGGGTGGAAGTAGAAGTCTTGAGGCTCTGGCAACCATTCTTCCATGAAATACATGGACAAGACAACAACAACTCAATTTAACTGTGCTTAACATAGCGACATCGTGTTTCTCATTAATCAGATCCCAACGCACAGGAAACCAACGCAAAATCCTCCTGCATTAAACATGATGATTAATTTTTTCTTTCTGCGTGTGTGCTTAAAATATGAAGAGCTGGATAACTGGTAAGTTCAAATAGAATTTTTTAAATCCTTGTATTGTGATTAAAACTGAATTAAGACTATTTCTTGATTTCAAATTAACCCTCTTTAGAGATAATTTTCAATAGTGGCAATGTTTAGTTTAGGGTTTGCTTGAATTCAGAAATCCTAAAAATCTTTCTTCTTTTCTCTCTCTCTTCGCCCCTCAAATGCACATGAATATAAAATGAGTGAGGTAAAGTAAAACATGATTTGCATATTATGTGGAGAAGTTTGGTCTTAAGTTTTTGAATTTGTTTCAAGTTAAGGTAGAGCAATTCAAATGAAAGTTGAACGTGTTCAGAATGATTAAATTAACAATGTTAAGACATAACACATTTTATTTGCAAATGGTTATGCGGACCTACTATAAAGAGTATTTCATGATATAATGTGAAGTAGTAGTTGTTATTATAACATTAAATATTATATCGATATAACATTAAATGTTATATCGAACAAAGTTAATTTAACATGTATTAACCATGCAGAAAAATCAGATGCAAGACATAAATGCTTAAAAAACTTTACTGAGAAGCGTTTTATTTATTCTAAAAATGTGATTTCAGGTTAATGAAAATTTGCAGTTTCCAAATCAACCAAGATCAAGATCGTTCTGTCAAAGAAATATTATAATAGCAGATTCGCAAAACTCTCAGTACGAAATTCACCAAACTGCATTCTTCATTTCAGTAGTTACAATATTAATGACAAAGCATTTTAAAGAAAATTGTGAGAGTGTGCATTTAAAAAGAGTACAAATGCTACTTTATTTTGAATAACTAAAAAATAATCACAATTAATTTAATTATTAAATTATGTTTTAACAAATATATATAATAACGAAACTTTGGCATTAAAATTTTTATTCAATGCAAGCAGCACAATGCTTTTTGTGTAATTTTTTATGTTGAATGAGGCATTTAATAAAAAATGCCTTGAATCACAAAAGTAAAATTAAAGCTTCTTCCCAAATTGCAAAATATTCGCAGTTTATTTTCAGAAAATTATATAATTCAAAATGAAAATTAAAGAGAATATTTAATTTATTTCCCAATTCAAACGAGAGTATTGTTTCAGTGATTGAAAAAAATGACTTCAGGTGGTAAATTTTAATGTTTTATGATAGGCTTAAGTGTCTAAAATTAGTGGAAACTCTGTAACTTCTCTTCGTTTCGGTACCAATTGGGTGACCGGGCTGAATTTACTGAGTTCACGTAGTTTACCACATATATGCGCAACTGCAAGTCAGTTTCCTTTAGCAAATTTTATATGAAGGCATCCCCTCTAAAGCAGAAAACACTTGATTTTCTTTCCGCACTTAATCCACCTAGTTTTCCGAGAAAACCTTCACCCAAACAAGGCAAGATTAGATGCAGCCTTCTGTTAAATACTCTTTATGCTAAAATGGAGCAATTTCTTCGAAGTTCAAGGAAAATGCTTACACTCGAGAAACTTTATTTAAATAAGAACAAAAGAGGCAAACAAAATTTCTTCCTTTGTAAAGGATGAAAATTGCTTTGAATGCTGTTTGACAGGGCTACTGAATGTTTAATGAATAAAAATTTATCTTAATTTGCATGTAATATTCACAGTGCTCAAACACAATAGATTTAATCAGTCTATTTTTCTAGATTTTGGTTTTAATATCTAAATGATATACATTCAGCTCAGCTTCTGGCCTGTTTGAAATATTTCATACTGCTTAAACATCAGTTCCAAAGCATCTTTTCAGAAAGTAAATACTAATCATCAAGCTTTAATTAATCTTCATTCAATGCATGATCTAAGCAGCTTGAAAACTGCAGCAACAACTACCCATCTTTTAACTCAGCACAAACTCCCCCGCTTTGAGAGTTCCAGGTTAACAGTATTTCACCAGTAATTGAACCGACTGACACATGATTTCAAGGAAGGCATCCAACCATATATATCCTTCAAACTAACCCATTGAGCTTTCGGAGGGAATGAAGTTCGCCCCTTTTTTTCTGAAATAAAATCAAATTGGAAAGTAAAAAAGAATTCGGGAGAATTGTCGAAGAAGGACTCCATCCACGAGGGGAAGGAAAGCGTGATTTACTGCTCTGTCTAAGAACATCAACTGGGCCGCAAAAGCAGTTTATTTACTCACTTGTCAGGATTCTGAGTCTAGAAAAACCCCAGCGGGTCTGACGGCCTAAGGAAGAAGGTAACTAAGCGAGGAAAGGGGGTGTGCAAGAGTGTAAACGTGGTAGTTGAAAAGTCTAAACATTCTGAGGTAGAAAAGTTTTTTTAGCAAAAGGGGCCATCTCTATGAACATCTATATGAACCTCTTAGATCATTGTCTGGAGTGTTTAATTAATGTTAAAATGCATCATTTTAATCGATATTGATTGGTGTGAAACACTCATATTTGCCAGTTATTCCATACATATTAATAGCCATAGCGTAGTATAACACGGCTGCATAATACTTCCGAGAGAAATTGATGTTATCTTACATTAGAAATTAATCCAGAGTTTTAACTGCAAAGCTATAAACGTCAATAATTTTAACAGAAAAAAATATTTTCCTTTTCCTCCCAATCCTACTTCTCTAAAAAAAAAAAAAAACTATTTTATGAGGCTGATTAAACTTATCGACGTCAAAGAGATGTATAGACAGTATCATCAAGTAATAGACAGAATTTCCTCGCTGTATTTATGATTCGTCAGTTCCATAATGCACACAATTTATACGACCACGAGTTGACCAAAAAAAAAAAAAAAAAAAAAAAGAAAGGTTTCAAATTTTAAATTACGTCCAAAGGGGCGTTTATTTTACCATTTTTGCGTTACATTTATTTATTAAATATCACGTTCTTTGCCAATTAAACCATAAAATTCACTTCAGTAGCAATGTCGCAAAATTTCTGATGCAAATTTCCGCGGGCTGGAAGATAAAAAAGGTTTCTATTTTTCCTGTAGAGTGTTGCCAATTTTCGCTTTTAAATGGCTGAGTTGGTTACTCAAAAATTCGTTAAAGTTTTACAAAATACGAAATCGATAATAAAACAAATTCCAAATTTGGTTTCCCACATGCCCATATTCGTAGCAGGATTACGTTTTTCAAAATTCGATGGCTCTATGTCCCCTTGTTTTATCACAATGCGACAAATATACATACATCTATGCAGATTAATTTCTTCAAATATAATGCAGGACTGTAACATTTGGTGGCAACAGTTTGAAAAGTGATTCGCCGTTTATAGTGATTCAACGCAAAATCTCAAAACGAAACCAATAGTCTCTCAGGGACAAAGCTGCTTTGGACTAAAAAAAAGCTTTTTAGGTATTAATTTCAATATGTGCTAGCTTACTTTAACTGGATTCGACTGCATTTATTTGAAAGTACAAATATGACATTAATTAAATTAAAATTAGGTGAAATGATGCATGATATTTGTTGCTAATCTTTCAACAAAACATTTAACATTTTAGGTTTGCATCCACACATAAGGAAGTTTCCTTTCATTATTTTTTCTGAAGATTCTAAAAGAACTTTGGAATATTTGAAGCCGAATTGCCTTGTAAATTTATCGACTTTTACCCGAAATAAAATTCAAAAATACAGAATGGAAAACAGTCTTTAAAAACTTATATATGTTCAGTAAGCTAATTTAAAAATATTTTTTTAAGATTGTATATATTAATTTATAAATAATATATTAGTAGAACTTCGCAGTATTGTACCTATCAATAGTATCACCGCTGCCAATAAATTACATGGTAACTGATGAAAAGAAATTTTGGTAAGTATGGCATTATATATTTATGAATACATTTTTATCATGGTTGCTGTGTGAAGTTAGTTTAGATTTTTAAATCACATGGCGGATAAAGATAAGGGAATTTTTGTTTTCAGATAAATAATTTTTGCTTTTCGTTCAAGGTATTGCTAGCAAATTATACTTTAAAAAGCATATTCACAGTTTCTTGATGACTTAATACAAAATGGATAATGTGAGTTTCTTTTTTCCTTGACGTCAATAAATTTAATCAGTCTCATAAAATTCCTTTTTTTTTAGAGAAGTAGAATGGGAGCAAGAAGAAAATATGTTTTCTGTTACAATTATTGACGTTTATAACTTTGCAGTTAACACTCTGGATTAATTTCTAACATAAGATAGCATCAATTTCTCTCGGAAGTATTATGCAGCCTTAAAAGGATACAAATTTTACTGTCTTAATATATATCAATTCGTGTTACGAACTTATGCTTGTGTAAGAAAATTTGCATCGTGAGATTCCTCAATTAATAATTTATTAAATTATTGAAAAGCAGCTAGCTTATGTGAATAATAAATTCTTTCTGTAATTAAGTTTCATTAAGATTAGACGCATGGCAAAGCAGTTCCTAGGTCATTCGTTGCCCGCGTACTTTCCTAAGTTTTCCGCCCGCAGATTTAAAAAAATGCTCAATTATTATTTAAAATTTAAAATTTAAAATTTAAAATTTAAAATTCAATTAATTTCATACTCACTAAGTGACATGTCACATGTGACAAAATGTATAAAAGTCACATGTGACAAAATGTATAAAAACTACTTAGATATGACAAGTACTTACAATGAATTTAATGAACTTAAAATACTTAGGGGAGAAATCACGAGAATTCGGCAGCCCCTGATTCCGCACCTCTCTCGGAACGGCTCTGATGCATGGGATAACTAAATGAAAGTACATCATTCCTGTTAAAACTGTAGTACGCAGAAAGGATGTAAAGCCAGATGTATAAATAATTTATTTAAGGAAAGATTTTGAGCAGTCCAGTGTTTTCAAAAACCTTCTCAAATTATAACAAACTCTTTTTGAACCTAAAATAATACTTAAAAAAAAAAAACTCTAATAAATACCAAAGCCATTTAAAGAGGACTATCATATATGTTCAATATAGTTTTTCCTTCCAAAACTGGAAGATAGCGAACATACTGAGCAATCTAAATGTTGTGGGAGACACAATGGTAGATCAAGCTGAGCTATCGGAGTTTCGATTAATGGAAGGTACAAGAAGATGAGGATGATTATTATTTACTAATATCTTATTATGATGTGAATTCACCAGGCCACTGCATGTTGCTATACCTTTGTCTGCTCAAATGTCAATATTCGAGGTTTCTCATGTGCCTTGGCTGATGTTAAACTCTCTAAGTATACTTGCTTTCTGGGAGTGGCACTTTTTATTCTGCAGTGCAGTCTTCTCAGACAAGCAAAATATCCTTCAAAATAACGTTGCATCTGTCCAACTGATCATTCTTAATTAAAGGCTCAGTTTTCGGCAACAGCAACAAAGTGCAGACATATTTTCTCTTTTCCAATAAAAGCGTAAATGCTGTTTAATTTTTTTTTTTTTTTTTTTTTTGCTAACCAGAAACGTATCAACTTATGTCCCCTCAGCGAGAAGTGGCATAATGCGAACATTTGTAAAAACCGACAAAACTTGTAGAACTAATTTTCTGAATTTAAAAACATTACATTTTCAAGAAGTACTACAAAATGATTTGCGTGTTTTCTTCAGTGTCAAGAAACTCTGTATCGCAATATCAAATTATCATTTCTTTAAGCTGGAAAGGCAAACAGAATGCAAATTTAAACTTTCTACCGCTGTAGTTTTATTAGCGCACGGACTAAAATATAAATGACTCTAATACATAGAAATATACTTGAGTTAAATTCAAAAAACAAATTCTTGGAGTGGATAGTACTAGAAAAGGCAATTAGTGAGCCTGAATTAAAACTGATTATTTATCCAAGTAATAAAGTACTAAGAATCGAACTAATTTATCAACATGAGAAACAAAAACTTGGAAATATAATACATATATATTTTTTTGTTTAAACCTTGCGTATATGAAATATGATCTTTCCTAATACAGTAAAAATACAAAAGTGATTCTTTTTGTGAAGTACCTACGGATGTTATGGAGAAAGTGTTTCCTTATTCACGGCAAACGTGGGAAATGTCGAAGCGCGGAAACTTATCGCAGTTTTGACGTTCGTCGCTTTGCTAACAATTTCGCTTCGACGCATTAATCTAAACGCGTATCCAGAGGGAAGTGGATGGCTGACTGTATATAACACATTGCCTGGAGTATCGTTCAGACTTCCAGCTACACACGGTAACCATTTGTAAGGTAAAGCAGTGAGCTTTCATTGAAAAAGTGAAGCTTTGATACAGATACTGAAAGGGGATGGGCGATTGGGGGTGGTATGCATAAGGTGCAAGACTGGGGGGTTGGAATGATTTATGATCACAGAGGGAGATTTCTAGGATTTTACTTTCTCTAGGGTCTTTTCCACTTTAGAGAGGGATGGTATGAAGCAGGTGTCGTTTTTCTGTGTTTAATATTCACTCACTGTGTTCCTTAAAGGGAATGGCTGATGTTAGATTTAAGAGATCGAAGGTTTTCCCCCCCTCCCTGTCTGTCCTATCAAGCAAGAACGAAGTGAAATAACATTCAAATATATCTCACAGATTCTTACAGTTATTTAAAATTAATACAGTCTGTTATTACTATTATTATCAATTGTAAAACTTATTTCCATGCAGGAGAAAAAAGCCAATTTTAAATTAAACAGCAAAGAAGTAATGTTTGTTAAATGAACATTTATTAGTAAATGACATTAGCGATATATTCAATAAGTTAGCAATAGGATGATTTGTCCTCTTACATCACTGATTTCAGATGCTAGCACTATGTTCTACATTTTCAAGAAAGAAACTGCACACACTACATATGTCAAGAAATTATACAAAATAACAAATCAATATTTTAATATTTTCGTCTAATTCCGACAGTAAGAGAAAGCGATAAAAGTATGGAAATCTGCTAAGAGCCATAGTTATTGTCAAAATCCAAAAATGCATGATTGCTTAATGCTTAAGCAATTAGACTATAACTTAGGCCTCTTATTCAGCAATTTAATATTTTACCTATTATTTCAAAGAACACAGAATATACGAAAGTTTTATTAAATTGTTAAATAAAATAAAGCCCTTGATAATAAACTTAAATCGTAACTAACTGTAGACTAATTTTTGGATAAGGCAAATATATTTCATTGAATGAAAGATAAATATTAAATAAGCAAGTACAAAACTTAAATGTACAAGATAACTCGTACTACATAAAATTCATTATGCGGAGTTACTAAAACTAAACTAAACTCGGAGGCACAAACAACCCTTACAGAGCTATGAACGGCTGGATTCCCGGTGTTTAGTCGTTAAGCGAACTTAGTACTCATTTTATCGACCACTCCAGTGATGAAAGGCTGAGTCAACCTTGTCCAGCCCGAGGATCCAACACCGAACCTGTGTTGCTGCTACGTGACTCGCTAGCCACTGCGCCACCAGGCCTCTGTGCGAAGTTACTAGAGATTAAATTTTCTGTCCTAATAAGCAACATTTATAATTGCGCCTACCTTCTGCGTAAGACGTTTTAAGACGTTTCAGGAGAAATGCATTCTGATGTTTTAAAATAGTTGCTTATGTGATCTGAATTGAGCTTTGGGTTTTTAGAAATGACTGGAGGTTAAAAACTGCTAAGGACCACAAAGTATAAACCTTCCGTGCATAAGATATCAGCATTGGCTGCCATTTAAACTCGAGTCCTTTAAACCGTACGATGAACTAAATTAACACTGAGCCATCCAGGTTGGCAGTTAACTTCAGATAATTTTTCTTATGACAGGTACATTCAAAATGAATTTTTAATTTGGTTTGAAGTAAAGGGTTCACACGTCACATATTCACTTCTGTTTGAGAAATGGCGTGCCTGTAAACGATAGTTTACATGGTATACTTTTCCTGCTTCCTCTATACTTTACAAATAATAAAGAGTTAGAAGGAAGGGAGGAAACTCACATGGATTTCACTTTTTATGAAAGATAAGAAAGGGAAGTAATTGCTTTCCAAATGTGATGGCAGGAAAGAAAAGTCTCAAAATTAATTGCTCCATCTCCTTCTACCGGCTCTAAGTCATTTCATCTAATTTCATAAATCCCGGAAATTTTTATGGATTTATGGTGAAATTTTATTTTTTATTGGTGAGAGAAGAAAAATGCACATGTTCACTAATAAAAGTAAAACGTCTGACAGTTTAAAAATAGTTTCCTCCTTTATCGCAGGTTTTGTTGCTGATAATTTAAGTGCAATCTTCTTCTTTCAGTGCTTAATTTGTTTCAAATTAAAAAAATGTCGCAATAAATATATATAATTCCTTCCTTTCTCCAAGAAGAAAAAGTATACTTGAACAAAAGTGAAATATTGAATATAAATATGGAACTAATTTGTTTCCAAATTATTATCAGGTCTAAATTCTGGTTTTAGACTTAACACATTAAAGTTTTAACGTAAAATTTTATATCGTTTAGCCCTCAGCCTTATTAGTTAATTTAGTATTCACTTATAAAAGCAAAATAGGTTACTGCCACACTTAGAGTTTGAGGAAAAGATAGTAATGGAAGTGCACCTTGGTAAAAAGTGAAGCTCATGCAATACAAGAATCTACAAAATTTGTTGAATTATTATGTACACACACACACATACAATATATCAAAGATTGAAAGATTGAATGAATTAATTAAAATTCATTAGTATCCAAATAAATTTCCTAATACTTGAGCAATAGCTGCAAAGTAATTTATTTACAGATTATATATTCAATATTCCTATATATATATATTTAGGAGAAAATATAATCAATATTTCTTTAGTAAATAAATTATTATTAACTTACTTTGCAGCTATATATATATATATATACATATATATACCATCTGTTCTAATAAGAATAGTATAGATAACAACCCTACCGTGTGAGTAAAATTTAAGGCAAAGCACTTGCACCTCCTCACTTCGCAGTTAAGAGTATTATGATAATACAGAGATAAATATAATATATGTTACAGCTTTACTTTTATAGATAAGCCTTCATCCGCTCTTTTTGCAAATTGCTTTCACAAACGTGCTTGCAAGCAATAGATAATTATAACATGATGTATCTGAGAAAGGAGCTGATTAATCAAAAATGACAAAAGAGGATGGACCTAGAAACAAAGAAAATCTTAAAAGTACTGAACAATATACGAGACAAAGTCTTCTTTCTTCAAAGATTCTTATCGGCATTTCACAGTTTGCATCTCCAAATGCTGGGCAATGTCTTCCATTTGCCCTGAAAGGGATTCTCTAGTTCCTTAGCCTTTCAAATACAAGTTAGATGTTTTCTTTAATTTTTCCATTTCGCTTTATTCATAAGTTTGAGAAATCTTGCTGTGAGTATAAATAAACATGAAGATAAATTATGTAAAGAAAGTGATTTCCTCATAGTGAAATTATATGATAAAAGGGGCTGCAACCGCTCTTCAAATAATTTATCTCCCCTTTAAGACACTTACTGGCCCAAACGCGTTTATAGAATGAATATTAAACAAGATTATTTATAAAAAAATCTTTGAGATGCCTTAGCGAAAGATCTTGAGTTTCATAAACACATTTTATAGAGCTTTTAGAAATTTGACTTCACCAGTTCTGTACAAAAATAATACATTACAGTATTCTTTAAGAAAATGTTTCTTGTGTGTAAATAACATCTACGTTATTTTAGTATAACTGTTTTTTTATGGACTGGGTAAGCGGCAGCATTCATTATCACAAATTGTTAAAAATAACCAAAGTTTTATCTTATTAAACATTCATCCCATTTTTTCCATTTTTAGTTGTTTCTGTTTTGCATAACCAGAATTATATCAAAAGTCAAAAGTTCACTCCTAATCTCCAGCAGTATTAAAAGCAACAAAACAAATGCATCATTTGTGCAGTAATGATATGATAAGTTCACTTAATGATGCTACATATATCCAACTTCTTTTACGTAAGCATGATCAGGAGAGACGCTTTAACGCCGCAGCAAGAATGCTTCCGTACAAGATTTAGTCGCACGTAATTGAGAAACATCTCTCAATTTACATGAAATATCTGTACTCTGGCATGAACTGTAGAGCGTCAAATAAGAACGAAATTAAAAAATGATTTTGTTGAAGGAGGGAGGTGGAAAAGTAAAGGGATTCATGTGTTATATTAGTGCTGGCAATGAAAATTTTTTGTACTGCTATAGTACGGAAATCATTTTACTGCAAGCAAAAGATCAGTTAGTTGGAGTGCATGTGAAGCCAGTTGCGAAATCTGTAGTCAAGCACTAAAATATACTGTACGTTATGATACAAAAGTTAGGGATATATAATTACACTAAGCAGATTTTAATGAGGATACTATGCGTACATACGCATAAATATACGAATGATAAGCATGTTAACTGTTATACACTGCCCTCCAAAAAGTAAGGAACATCATGTTTTTCAAAGCTCACCACTACAAAAGCGTCAGTAACGTTTAAATTCAAAGTTCATATGCATGACGCTAACGAAGTTTAAGAAAATATATGCAAAAAGAATAGTTACCACTTTTATTTTATAGAAATTAATACTTAGATAGAAGTTGGAGAAAAAATTGTAGTTTTTGTTCACGAATGTTGATCTTCAGTTGTTACTGCGGTTTCATGGACAATATCCAGGAAAGTCTATCAATGTTCAGGATAAGTCGTTTGCCCGATTCGTTAAGGTGGCAGGTGATCGGATGGCTGGAAATGGGTATGTCACAAGCTGATGATACTAAACGTCTCTCGTAGTGTGGGGCACCGACTATGGAATCAAATTGAACCCGAGGATTCTATGTCTAGAAGACATGTTCAAGGCAGACCTAGAGTTACAACATCTGCGGGAGACCATTAGTTAGCTCTTTCGTCCCGAAGGAGAAGTAACATTACTGTGCCTCAGCTCACGGCAGATCATTTACTGGCAACAAGAAGCTCAGCTACTATGGTTTGCAGACGTCTGCACAACACAGCTCTGTATGCAAGATTACCAGTTGTCCTCCTGACCCGAGGATACTAAGGTGGCCGTTGATGTTGGACAAGAGAACACGTCTCCTGGACCAGTCAACAATGGGTGTCTGTTCTTTTTACAGACAAATCCAGGTTCACATTGGACAGTGATTCAATTCTTTAGCTGATCTGAAGGGAACAACAAACCAGATACAACCAATCCCACATAGTGGAAAGACACAATTACAAAGGTAGTGGAATAATGGTTTGGACTGAGATCTCTTTCGGTGGTCACATTGACCTGCATGTGTTCCATGGAGGAACTTTGAGATTTCGAGACGAGATCCTTGATCAATATGTTCGCCCATATGCCGCTACTATTGGTCCTGGATTTCTTCTGATAAACGATAATGCGGACCTCACCGACCTCGGGTTGCTGAAGAATATCTTGAGGGTCAAGGTATGAAACGGATGGAATGGCCAGCTCAATCTCCAGACCTGAAACCGATAAATCATCTTTGGGACTACCTTGGGAGACAGGTTGCTGCTTTCAGTCCTCCTCCAAGGTCGTTAGATGAGCTTGAACAAGGATTACTCCGTATCTGGTCGTTGTTTCCCATTTCACTGACCGACAGCTTAACTAACAGCATGGAACATCGCTGTCGCCAATGTATTGCAGCTAGGGGTGGACACATTCCTTATTAGAATCCATTTTTGTATTGTTACCACCCCATTTTGCCTCAAAAACAGTGATATACTATTTCTCCAAGACTGGATTTCTCTGCCAAGAGTGCAATTTTTTGTTGTAATTCATGTTTTTGAACTTTAGAAACATTCTATGTCGTATTCATTAAAGAACTGTTTCATGAACATATCATATAAATTTTTTGTTTTTATATTGCTTAATTTTCAAACTGAACACAAAAAGCATGCTGTTCTTTAACTTTTGCAGGGCAGTGTATTTTACTAGTACAGACATCTTATTAAACAGAAATTTACTGATGTAACGTAAGACTGACATTTGTAGAATTTGGCCTCAAAGAATATAATAATTATGTAATTACAGATTATTAATAAACTCGCAATACTTATTCTGTTAATAATAATGAACTGCTTAATGCTGCACCTATTAAATGTGAAGATTTAAGGCATATAAGCAAGGAAAATAATGCAAGTTCAGGAATCGATTTTGAAGCCCATTTGAAATGAAAATAATGCAAAAATGAAAATATGCTTAGAAAGCACATATGATAAAGATCACGTAAATGCAGAAAATAAGGTGAAATACAAAAACGCAAATATATATATATATACACTGAAGTGACAAAAGTCATGGGATACCTCCTAATAGTTCGTCGGTCCTCCTTTGGCCCAGCGAAGTGCAGCAACTTGACGTGGCATGGACTCAGCAAGTCGTTGGAAGTCCCCTGCAGGAATATTGAGCCATGCTGCCTCTATATACGTCCATAATTGTGAAAGTGTTGACGGTGCAGGGTTTTGGGCACGAACTGACCTCTCGATGATGTCCCATAAATGTTCGATGGCATTCATGTCGGGCGATCTAGGTGGCCAGATCATTCCCTGGAATTTTCCAGAATGTTCTTCTAACCAATCGCGAACAATTGTGGCCCGGTGACATGGCGCATTGTCATCCATAAAAATTCCATCGTTGTTTGAGTACGTGAAGTCCATGAATGGCCGTAAGTGATCTCCAAGTAGCTGAAGGTATCCACTGCCAGTCAATGATTCGTTCACTTGCACCAGAGGACCGAGTCCATGCCATGTAAAAACAGCCCAGGCCATTATGGCTTGGTTGTTTTTACATGGCTTGAACAATGCCTTGTTGCCACCAGCTTGAACAATGCCTTGTTGACAACTTGGGTCCATGGCTTCGTGAGGTCTGCGCCACACTCGAACCCTACCATCAGCTCTTACCAACTGAAATCGTGACTCATCTGACCAGGGCACGGTTTTCTATTCGTTTAGGGACCAACCGATATGCTCACGAGCCCACGAGAGTTGCTGCAGGCGATGTCGTGCTGTCAGGAAAGGCACTCGAGTCGGTCTTCTGCTGGCATAGCCCAAGGAAAACAAATTTCGCCGCACAGTCCTATCGGACACGTCCCTCGTACGTCCCACATTGATTTCTGCGGTTATTTGACGCAGTGTTGCTTGTCTGTGAACATTGACAACTCTACGCAGACGTCGCTGGTCTCGGTCGTTAAGTGCAGGTGGTCGGCCACTGCGCTGTCCATGGTGGGATGTTATGCCTGAAATTAGATACTCTCGGCACACTCTTGACACTGTGGATCTCGGAATGTTGAATTCCCTAACGATATCCGAAATGGAATGACCCATGCGTCTAGCTCCAACTGCCATTCCGCTTTCAAAGTCTGTTAATTCTCGTCGTGCGGCCATAATCACGTCAAAGCCTCTTCATATGAATAACTTGAACACAAATGAAAACCCTGCCAAAGCACTTCGCATTTATACATTTTCTACGCGATACTACTGCCATCTGTATATTTGCATATTGCTATCCCATGACTTTTGTCACTTCAGTGTATATATAATAAAGAGGTTATTTTGAAGCAAGGACTCAGCTATAGTTTTGTTAAAATAACATTTATTATAAGCATAATAGCGTATACTTGTAACGGGCACAAATTGTATTAGGCAAAAGTGTATTGGAACACGAACATATTTTTGTAATGAGTGATTAAGCATTAAAGCTAAACGCACTATAATCTACTGTAATATAAATAAAATGGGGAACACATTACATTAAATGTGAAGTTTGATGCATATAAAATTATTGTCACACATAAAAATATTACAAGTTATAACGTATTCGATCCGAAAGAGTACATCTGTATATTTATTGAAAAATAGTAGCTATACAGGAACCTGAAAACTTACAATACCGAATACGAGCCGCTGTAGCGCTTTATAGGAGACAGACGTAGAAATGTCGAACGATTAATCATCTTCAAAATTAGGAGAAGGCTGAGTACGTGAAGATATTAAAATGTTTCTTTGACACAATGATTAAAAATATTTCTATTTTTGGAAACGCTGCGCAATTACCTAGGGTATTTTAGCTAATTTGAGAAACCATGCCTTTGCAAGTAGAGCTTTCTCGTTCTGAGGCAATCAAGCACGCAATGGTTCAGAGGCTCTTTAAAGCCATATTGATAATGCTTTGATCGCTGAATCTAAAGGAATTAATTTATGAAGGAAAATGACCACGCTCTCATGTGAAGAACTGTCTCAGCCATGTACTTTGGCTACGCAGGGTAGCTAATACTCTGGGAAAAAATTGGTGGGTCAACCAATATGTCGCAGCCAACTTTCTAAACGCTTGTCAGTTATCAAACATAATTGCGTATTTCATAATCACTCGCTTAAGATGTGATATTGAAGGTAATAATTGCCATTTGAATGAGCGTTAGTGGTAGCTTTAGCAATATTATCATCAATTTCATGGCCCGTAACGCCTGCGTGTGGGAGAGGGCCACTTAGTACAAATTCGATGAAAATGCGGAAGTTATTGCTTTTCTGTTAGGTGTAGCGAATAGCCGCTATAGGATCATGAGCTCAGTTTGAAATACTGTGTTATAAAGCCAAGCCTACACATCCCTGTGAAAATCATCGATAACCTTAGAGATGACATCCGTACTTTTCTCAGTTTTCGACCCTCCAGTGTAAATTGTCTCAGAGGTCGATATATGCACAAACAGTGAGTGGTTAAATAGCAAAACACTCGTAGTTCATTCAGTTCGGTTGTCAAAGGTTTAAACTGTCTGGTATATGTGATTGTGTCTCTGTCTAAGAAGATTATGAATCAGTTTCCCTTAGAAAGTTTAACACTGCGATATATTGCTCTTTATGTGGACTGATTAATTACTTAAATCATCTATTTAGTGAACATTTAGTACCGAAAAAATAATATGGTCCATACAAGAAAGGAGGGACATTGAATTATTTATGGTACATGAATGTACCTCATTTGGATAAACTTTGATTAAAAATTATGTAATTTTGGTCAAAAGTAAATATACTTAGGAAATTTTATCATTATTCATTAACTACTTAAAATCTATTTAATTTACTCATTAAATCTTAGTACTTACTTACAAAAATTTAGTATACTACTTAAACTACTTGAAACCCTTAGGATAAATTATTATTATTTATTAACTACCTAAAACTCAGCTTCTATTAATATTAATTTTATCAATCGGAAGGCTGCAGAGATATTATGTATTTTTGAAGCATGAGTACATGAAAAATGAGCAAAGCGCATGCAGGGACTCGAACCTAGACCTCTCGAATACGTGCCGATGGTGCTAACAGTTACACCACGAAAGCATGCTGAAAGGAGGGAGAACCGCCCTCTTTTAAAGACGACCTGGGATTACGGGACCCAAACGTCAAATCCTGGTGGTGAAGAATCAATTTCACCACCTTTTATTTTGGGCTCCACTGTAGAATCATTAGATTATTATAAAGCAGAAAACTTGAAAAATGAGCAATGCCTTCACCGCGACTCGGGCCTGAACCTCTCGAAATACGAGCCGATTATGCTACCGTTACACCACAAAGGCAAAAAATTTCATACTTCTTACCTATTTATCCTACACTTTGAGAACTGTACTTTTTTGCGTATTATTGATAACATAGAAAGATCAGTGTTTTAAAGTTATCTTGGAAAAGAGCAGCATGAAAACTTACTATCAAAAGGATTTCCCTAAAATTGATTTCGAGAATAATTTTCTCACTTCTGAATTTTTGGTTACTGGTGAATACTTATGCTTCAGTTTTTATTTCAGATTTACGGTACATGAAAAAATTCGAAAATGAATAAATGAATTCATGTGCGAAAGTTTATGTCGCCTTTTTTTAATTTAAGAGAAAAACTATTTACCTCAATCTTTCACACCATGTTTGCTTAAAAATTCATTATTATAGAATAGCAAGAAAAAAATGGTATAAATAATCTCGTGCAATGTTTGCTCATTAAAGATTGTCCTAAATTTTAACTGCAAAAATAATTTTATTTACAACTGAGTACCACAGTTTTTTTACTATTGCCAAAGACAATTTGTGTTTCAGGCATCGTTTCTAGAATCAAAAATTTATCTCGACGCATAATAAAGAAATATCCCAATGAAAAGCGTTAATAGAAATACAGTTTTATGGTAACAAATAATAACTATTAAAAGTAAAATTCATAACGTATCACCCAGCTAGATGAATTCATACAGCAGATAAGGTGAAATAATTTGCAGAATATTTATATAATATGAAACAGAATATTATCCGAGTCATAAGACTATGGGAGTAATACTTTGCATTATATTTAAGCAATGTGTAAAGGATTTTTAAAAGACTTTTGAATAAGGGAGAAAACACGCACGCATTTATTCTTTTAGTATAGAATTTTGTTAGCAGCTTATAAAAAGATGTTAATTAATTAAAAAACTAATAACAAAGGGCACGTTATAAAAAATCTTCTTATCAAACTTGTGCATAAAAAGACTGTTCCACTTTGACAATTATTATTTATTTCATTTTGATCCTCAGCGAAAGTGACAGCCGCATGCGGGGTGGGAAAAATAAACCTCGCTTCAATAATCCTCTATGAAGCGCAAGAGGCTTGTTTAAAAGCGATAAAATATCGGATAGCACACTCCACTCACATGGAGCAGGTTGCATTAAATGCCCTATATTGGGGTGTAACGCGGTCATAAAATTTGGAGCTGGCTATTAAACGGCGGAGTGTTTAGCCACGAGAATGGACTCCGACCTTTGAATAGACCGTTTGATGGCCCTGAATATTAAACGGCGTGAAAGCTTATTGACCATTACGAACGCAATCCCCCCTCTTCTAAACAGATCAATTTTGCTCTGGAGGAGTTTCTCTATTCCAGCTCCGCTCGAAGCTCAGACCGAATTGCAATAGTGGGCGAAATTCTTTAATTTATTTCTATTTTTTTTTAATTATGTGGTGCCTTCACAATTTTTTTAACTACATGATAATTTAATAAATTTGTGTAGTTGCCCACAGGCAAATATTGTGCTAAAAATATACCGATGAAATAGACACCTGATGCAAACAATAAAGTCAAACCTTAGAACTTTTTACATCTTACATGAATAATATCATTACTGTTCGGAAGAGTTCCGTTAGAAAGTTCAATTTGCAGTTAAATTTGTTGTTTCACAACGCATTATTTTAGAAGTTTCAATCAATGGAAGCATTAATTCAGAATTTTGTTTACCCACTTTTAATCACAAAATATTCAGCCCGCTTTCTTGCTGGATATCTTATGGAAAAAATTCTAAATTTCAATAAGTTTCAAAAGCTAATGTTTCTGAGTCTTAAATGCTAATTCATTACAAATGTAGTAAAATTTAACCTACTTCTTAAGCATAAGTATTAATGCACTGAATTAAAAGCTATTCAACATTGATCTCGGTTTGTGGTCGCTGTGAATTGAAAGCCGTAAGCAAAGCATTTGAACCAGAAATGAGGTATGAAAGCATCAGGCAAACTGAAATACTTCTCGCAAATTAAACTTCAATTCTCTTATTTACATCCACACATTCTTATAAAACATTTATATGCTATCAAGTCACATCACTCAAAAACTGTGACCAATAGTAAAGTAGTTCAAACTTGAAAGCAGAGTACACAAATACACAGAAAACAAGTATGTAATACGCTAGAAAACTTAGTGAAAAATTGATGTAATTTTTGTAAAACATTCAGTAATTGAAATTGTCCGTTCAAAAGCATTAGCTTACTGTCTGGCTGAAGATTACAAAGCGGCATGATGCGCGATAGAGAAATTCGTGGTTTAGTACGAAGTAAGTTAAACTGCTTTCGGCTATTCGATGTTATTTCGCATTTTGAGTAAACGACATTTGATTTGAGCAAAGAAACTCAGACAATTCTCATTCATTAAGCCACTGTTCTTAAGCATCAAGATGGATTTACAGGTCAACATTTTCAAAGGATTTAAATTATCCAAAATTATGCAAAGGTCCGGTTTTGACAGATACTAATACAGGCATTCTATTAACACTTCCAGGAATCTCAGAAGTATTAAAAAAAAGTGTGTATGCTTCATTGGATGTCACTGTGAAGGCAAGCCCTCACATTTTTCGCTCCGAATTCCATTTCGACAGTGACAACGGACATTGGTTAAAAAGATTGTAAATAAACCGGTTTTGAGGTTTCCGTTCTCTTCTCTACTCTTTTCTCCTCTTTAGATTTGCATTGGCAAATCTTGTGTGAATGAAGGCTGCAAGACTTGCCTGGTAACTTTTCGTCCCACGCTGATTCGGCATTACAGTTTTCTTCAGCAAGACTTCGCGCTTCTTCAATATAATATATTAATACTCGTGAACGAGACAGACGAAGCAGTGCGTTTTGTTAAATATTTGGAAATTTTTTATTGTCAAAATTTAATTAGGAACTTTTTCGGTGTTTCCAAATTTCATTTCCTTCGATATGCAGTTCTTCTACGACGAACTAGCGAGTGTTATATTGTGACTGGTGCTATGTAGGTTTACTGTGACCAAATATTTATTATTATATTTTCTTCTACGGCGAACTCACGGATGTTATTTTGTGACTGGTGTTGTGTGGATTTCTTGTAGCCAAATATTTATCAATAGAGTTTTAAGGTTCTGAATAAATACGTGTTTCATAAGTGATGATATTACGTGTTATTTTTGGTACTACACGTGATTAAGTCAATATTCATCTTTTATCTAGTTTAAGTTATTAAGGCACATCATAATCAAAATCTTTATTATTCTCTTTTATTCGGGTTATTTCGGTGGCAATGAAAAAACAAATGATTAAAATATATATTTTTAAGTAATTCACCAACAATTTTGATACATATGAATTTGATTTTTACATCTTACATGAATAATATCATTACTGTTCGGAAGAGTTCCGTTAGAAAGTTCAATTTGCAGTTAAATTTGTTGTTTCACAACGCATTATTTTAGAAGTTTCAATCAATGGAAGCATTAATTCAGAATTTTGTTTACCCACTTTTAATCACAAAATATTCAGCCCGCTTTCTTGCTGGATATCTTATGGAAAAAATTCTAAATTTCAATAAGTTTCAAAAGCTAATGTTTCTGAGTCTTAAATGCTAATTCATTACAAATGTAGTAAAATTTAACCTACTTCTTAAGCATAAGTATTAATGCACTGAATTAAAAGCTATTCAACATTGATCTCGGTTTGTGGTCGCTGTGAATTGAAAGCCGTAAGCAAAGCATTTGAACCAGAAATGAGGTATATCTCAAATTTTAAGAATTTTTAATAATCGCTCTTCTTTTGGACTTACTGCCGGCTGGAATTTTACAACAGTTACTTCGAAGATGACTAAATAATAAATTTTTACTTTTCAGATAGAAATATTTGTCAAGCACATTTTGTGAACTTTTTTAAGATAGGATTATGAATTAAAATTGGAAAAATCAGTAAGCTGTTGCAAAAATCAATAAGCAAGTAAGCCGTTGTTATGGATCAGTGATTTATTTTATTTTATTTTATTGTTATTTCAATAAATTAAATTATTTTCTGTAAAGTGAAATCTGAAGACGTTTTACAGTGGTTACAGTGAGAAAAACAATAGTAAAATCTTACATTTTATTAATACTTGATGAAAATAATCTTAATATGTAACTTTATAAAGTAATCAATAAGAATTTAATAAATATGACATAAACCTGAACTCGATGTGACTTTGCTACTTTGTAAACGAATTAACGAAAAATAATTTCTGTCACTTAATATACAATTCAGCTGATGCTGCCCTCTACAGAAATAAGATTATTTTCTCCTGAGTTATGAAAGTATAACTGCAGGGTACAACATTTGGGCGACTAGATGTCCACATTTCTGCTGCTGGTAGATAAAGAAAAGCTCATTAAGCTTGGTAAATATTCTGCAGTGCTGACCTGAAAAGGTCAGAAAGGCAATTAGAACAGCTCTTGCAGACCGGTCACTGTAAGTAAAGTTTGTGCTGAATATACTTTAAAACTCCATTCTTCCTTCATTTAAAGAGTGAAATCTCCTCCTATTATTGGCTCCTGAGACTGGACCCTCCTCTGCATTTGCTTCCGTTTGTCTT
Source organism: Stegodyphus dumicola (assembly GCF_044657685.1). Lineage (NCBI taxonomy): Eukaryota > Metazoa > Arthropoda > Arachnida > Araneae > Eresidae > Stegodyphus > Stegodyphus dumicola. Next base: position 194,651,528 of record NC_140780.1, read on the forward strand.
CGTTGAAGTTAAGTCCGGTTCAAGACAAAGGGACTCGCAAATTACATCCGACTGCAATGTTTCTGCTTCGACTGCTGTCAGCAGACGCAACGGAAAGATTGTTGCCCAGCCGCATGTTCAAAGACCATCAAATTCGCAACCACAGCCGCCATTCCCAAGCTTTAACTCACTAATTAGATGGCTTAAGAATTTCTTTTGCAAATCTTAATGGGAACAGAGAGAAAATTTTGTCTGTCTAATTAGGGGATAGATTTAGCTTTGCGAAGGCGAATTTAATAAGAGTAAATAAATATTAGTGCTCAAGTATACTTATTTTGAATGCTCTCATTAAATTTTTTATGAATAACTGTGAAATAAGTTTAATTTTACGACAAATTTTAAGTTTTCTTGCAGTTTTATCGCTACTTCTCCTTCCCAATAAAAACCTTCTAATACTACCTTCATTAAATTTCTTGGAAATTTTGCTACTTTTGCTGAAATGTTCTTATATAATATCTTTATATTATACTTGCTAATTTAATTTTTAATATTTTGAAAGGTTTCAAAAGGGTGCCTTTTAAGATGAAGATTTAGAGAATAGTAGAAAATTACTCTCAGGTACGAAATCTGGTGAGTAATGGATATGGTAAAGAACAGTTACACATTGTTTTGCAATAAATTGCTTGAAGTTCGTTTCACTCGGTGAAGGAAGGGCTCATTTTTCGATATTCGATATTCGAAAAATGAGAATATATAAAAAAATCGAAAATTTATAAAATCAAACAAAAATTTCTGTCCGTAAGCAGACCATGCTCTAAAGCACGAAAGTTAAGATACGTAAGCGATCGTTGCCAGTGTTTGGCTTCAGTAGGATCGAATTCAGAAGTTTACTCCTAAATCCGCATAGACGTTGTTCGGTATTTGTTCAAGCCTGAGAATTCATTCTTTAATCTGTGACCCTTCTTTTTCCCAAAAAATACAGATTATAGCATTATTGTTGAAACTGTTACAGTATAGGGTCATTATATATATGATTAAAGATATTAAGAAAACTGATAAACGAGAATGAAAAAATAAAAATTGAGTAGGGTTATAAAATAACTGAATTTTGGTCTGGTTATTCCATTAGAATCCTAGCAGATCCTAAATGAGAAGACCCGGATCTTACATCAGACTATCTTTAAGTTGCAGCAGTCAGGAGCCGTTAGATTTCTTATCTTTGTTATGTGTATGCTGTTACTACCAATTTAATGAAAGTTGGAAAAATTTTCCTTCGGGAAATAACTCATATAGAATGAGATTTTATTAATTTAGGTACTACTTATAACAATATGTGTCTTTGCTTATTCAACAAAACTGGAATGTTAAAGGTTTCACAGCTTATGCAAACTTATTTCAAACTTTCATAAAGTGTATGCTAAATTGTGGTGCGAAGTTGGCAGTCTGTTGTTACTCTTGAGGAAGCTGGTGAAGATAAGGATTTCAGAACTCTAAAAGCCAGAAACTCACGATTCAGTTAAGATGGATCAAATATAAAGGACTCAGAATGCAAAATTATGTTAAACTGAAATCTTATACGTGACTTAAAATAAATAGATCTTGAATGCAGTAAATGTAACGACTTCATTGAATGCTATTAAATATTTGTTCAGACTTTAAAAGATCGAATTCGGTTCACATGAATAAAAGGCAAAACAAACAAGAAATTTTAAAATTTTAACATATTTTAGATATTATTCTGTCCTTATTATAATAGTTTAACTCCCAAGATAACACAATCTATTTTAGGGTATGTATTTAATTATTAAGATTTTAAATGCTCTCATTTATTTTTTAGAATCGCAAAATTTTACGATTTTCTATGTAATCCACTAGTTTCAATTTGCAGTGACATAATGGAAATTTTAAAAAATAGTTTGGCTTTAAAATGTTTTAAGACGGCCATTTTGTTGGGGGCATAAATGTAATCTTTAATTAAGGAGATTTAATTAAGTAGATTATTTAATTAAGGAGATTTATTGAAACATAAAAGCAACTTGATATCTTTTTCAATAAACGAAACTATATTTATATAAGCTATATAGCTAACCAGTTGTCATTTTACCAGGTCTACAACCAGCTAAGTGGTAAATTCATTGAATAGTGGAAGTTCGATTCAAATTCCGGCGAATGATCGGGTTACATGTGAATTTTTCGGTTTTCCTTTATGAGTGCTGTAAGTATGAGACTACTTCCATTAACTAGTCCGTTACTAAGATATCCTGACTTTGGCAGGTAGCTTTGACTTTGGCAAGTTATTAGTCATAATCTAAACAATCTAATTTTACTGATCCACCAAATAGGAAGAATAACTATTAGATAAATTATAATTTTAGATAAAATTGTGAATTCTCACAAAATCTTGAAAATCACGTTTAAAAAGTTATTACAAGCATCTGATTTGCATTAAAACAGATTTTCTTATGCTATCGAAATTTCTATTATCTCCATCAAGTAACTTCAATATTTATTTATTCGATATTTATTTAAGAAGATATTTATTCAATATTTATTTAAGAAGTCAACATCTAAGAATGCTGAATAATTAATTTTTCACGCTTTCAGATTTAATTAAGGAGATATTTTGGTCCACTTTCGCTTCAAGATTTCCCTTACTGACGTGAATGCCAACCATGCAAGTTTCTGAGAGGGTTCGATACATCAGATTTAATCAAGCGCGCAAAGCTGAAGCGACTGTCTACTCCTAAAAACGCAATATGTCAGAAACATCCCCATTGCCTTTTCTTGAGATTATTTTCATTTCTTATTTCTTATAGCTTTCTGGGAGACGAACTATGATTCCGACGTCATTCTATCCAGTCCGAAAGTAGGAGAGCATAGAATCGGACAGAACACAACGAAACGTGTGTTCTGTCGCCTTCCCGATTATCAATGCAAAACTTGGTAACCAAGTCAAGCGCGAAAAAGCTCAACTCTTTTCTCTCTCTCTCGCTCTCTTTCTCTGCAGCGTTCGTACATTATCTCTGCTGCGCAGGGAAAGGAGAGGAGGCAGAAGAAAAATTTCCGGCAGAGCGAACGAGGCCAGTGATCAACCGTTCTGAAGACAAGCACCAAGCGAAATGAGGGGTAAAGGAATCTAGTAGTGCTGCTGGCTCGAGCAAGGCATAGTTTCATTAATTTTGTCAAACACCGTATAACGGTGTTGTCAGAGCGAGCTTCCCCCCTTTTGTCTCTATCCCTCCACGCCCGGAGAACCCCACTTTCCTTCTCCCCGCACTTGGGAATAAAATGTGTTAAGTTTTCGATAGGAAAAGTTGAAGGCAAGATGTGAAATTTAATGCAATTTTATTCCTCCAGGACTTCGCATCGGAAGAGCTGTAACTCCAGGTACTACCGTTGATAATTCGTAGAAAGAATAAAATTTGTTTAAGATTTCGAAGGGGAATCTAAACTTTTGGCAGAGCGCGAGCGGATGGGTGGAGTATTTATTCTCGCGTCTGGTGGCATAATTAATGTTGGTATTTCACAGAATGGGCTTTGTGTATCATAAATAATTTCTCCCTCTTTTGGCGGAAACAGAAACACATGTCACTGTCATTTTCTGGTTCTCAATGTAAACTCTTTTTTTGCCACTTTTGTTTCAAAGTCAGTCTGATTTATTCATTTTTGCTTTGTCTAAATTTGATTTCTAATTTTTGATTAATTTTTATGTCATACTGCATATCTTTTTCATCATAAGTAGCTTAAAATGGCCTTTAATGAACTCTTTTGATTTCCTTCTCAAAACAGTCTTCGAAGCGAAATTATTTTGCTCAAAAAATTAGTGTTTTTGAATACCGTTGCTGAAATAAAATATGGGGTGAAAGGCATTAATTTGCTTTAAATAACTATAAAATATGTGTGCTTATTCTTCGAAGCCTTCACAAATTGTAATAATGTAGTTTATTTTTGTAAGTACATTATTTGTATTTATAAATACAACACTATAAATTAAAAAACTTCATTTTTTTATAGTCTAGAAGAAATTTTCATTTTATTTAAGTAATACTATCTTTGAGATTCTCATGCCGGATCTTTCTGAAACTGAATTTAAGCTGATGTTGAACTAATTTAAAGCTGACTAACTGCATAAGCTTGACAATTAGTCATGAACTCAAAATTATATGCATCGCTCCTTACAGAAGATTTACGTAGTTACTAAATGAACTGTTCTGAGCGATTATTTTCTTAAATAGTTTTCTGTTTATTCTGAAGTAGACGTTAATAGCAATTTCATACAGAAATTAAATGTATATGTTTTTTTTTTTTATATTTTTCAGCGCAAGACGAAATTCTTTAGACTGAAACTCCTAAGTAAGTTCCTTTCCTAAATCAAAGTTTATTTTTATAGTTAAGCGATAGATAATTTCGAATGTAATAATGTAATATTCGCATGTAATGAAATAATTGTTTTTTGACTCGATAATTTATCGATTTTGAAAACCGAGTTCCTATATGAGAATTAAAAAACATTAATTAGGTTAATTTACCGGAACATAGAAAAGTATACCAGAGCTATCTGCCTAAGAGAAGGGATGTCTTCGTGGAGGATTTTCTAAGGAATATTGTCTCGTATTCACTTTACACATGCGGAAAATCACGAAAACTACCATGCAGACCCGTTTGCCTGGGATCGAAACGGGTTGAACTCCTAGCATTCAGCGGCCTTAGCTACTCGCCAGTGGTTGGACCACGACAACAACAATAATAACGATAATAATGATAATAATAACAAACTTCAGATAATTTTAATTTCTTGGCAACAGATATACTTATTCATGAGGTGAACAGTAAGTTAACACAGTATTCATTAGGTGAACAGACATTTAACCTTTAAAAGATATTCACAAGGAATTATGAGTTTCATTCCCATATATCTTTTACTGCCAACAAAGTTGTAAGATTATCTAACTACATATTGAAAGTTTAGCATTCAATTTGTAGAGTTTGACTTGCTTTGGTCTCATAAACTAAATTCAAACTTCTAACAAACGTTAAGCGAAGTATCGCTGTATCTGAAATGAACAAAGAACTCTTAGAAAGGTTTTAAAATAACCTTTTTATGTAAACACAAACTTGGACATAAATGCACTTCTCGTGGTAACAGGAACGAGCACCATTTGCGGCGATGTAACTAAAATAACAGTCAAATTTAATTAATTTAAAGCGTAAGCAATCAAATTTAAATCGAAGTTGGCTAAAAACTGTAATCGAGGTAACAATTTAAATGTCGGCAGCAAATAACGCAAAGCCGAATATCTACAAACTTATCAGAGCTGGCAAAACGTGGCTTCGAAAGGCAGATTTCTACCACAGTTAAATATTCTTAAAAATTGTTCGTACATTTAAAGAGAAGCTAAAGAACGAAAGTTCCTCATTTTGGCCATTACAACTGCCAAAATTATGTCAAGCATTAGGAAAAGCAACATTGGTTACAAACTTCATACCTAACCCATGAGTGACATCTCAATTCAAACCTTTTCCCACTCATTCCTGACACTGTTGTTCCCAATTCAACCCGAACCATAACATATGTATTCCCAATTCTGCCTTCGTTTCTCATCTTCTCATGTAAATGTAAAGAGCGGGGAGTTTATGACCCTTCAACCCTCTGGTTTCTATACTGAATAATCACACCTGTCTTAGCATTTGACGCTTCTTTGGGACCAAATTTTAGAAACAATTTGGTCTTCCTTTTTTTTTTTTTTTCCTTCTTTTTAACTTGTTATCCTACACTGAACGTATCCACAAGAGTCCTTTTAAAATAGTTTTAAACATTATGACAATACATATTGAAATCCAAATGGCTCGAAAGGCCTAATTTATGAAGACAAGTCTTTTAGATTGAAACATGTCTATAAAAGAGGAAATAGACAATTGATTTGCTTATCCACCAGCTGTAATGGAAGTATACTTTTAAGTTCAGAGTACCGATCCTAACTTTTTTTTTTCATTTGTAAAAATGGGATGTAAAAATGCAGTCCTTGTAATAAGTATGATGAGAGGATATTTAGTAGTCGAGAATAAAATAACTAAACTCTTCTTTGTCAGGCTTAGTTCAGAAGAAACGGTCAAGGTTCAGTTGGGAACGGTCTCAAGAAAATATTATTTACGAATTGTATAGCCCAATAAATATATTACTGCTTAAATATATTTCCCTCCAAAGACGATATAAGAAGTTAGATGCTAGATTTATGAAGCATTTCTGAATTTATGAAGGCTGTGTTGTTGAAACTCTTTGTATAAAATACACTCTTATTTTAAGAAATTTTGTAATTGAAAGTGCATGTCAATGACCAATGTTTAGTACATATACTCATCATTTTCGGGCATTTATCTACCATATTTTCAGTACTTTTCTATTTTAAAATTAAAAATCAAAACAGCAGTTTTTGAAAAATTTTAATGTTTTGTCATTTTGAACATTTAAAATTTAAAAACAGTACCTTAGTCGTTATATTTGTAACGTACCTAATGAAAAAGAATTAAAAAAAAACCTTTGCCTTATTTCTTATTTGTCTTATAATCTTATTTCAATATATACGTGAACTCAATGTTAGATACAAGCAAATTTTTCTTATAATGTAGATGCCTACTATAAATTTAAAATTATCATTTTACCGACGGAAGCATGTAAACTCTGTGCTAATAAAAGGGATTAAAGCAGTTGAAAACTTAGACACTTAGTATATTCTTCTTCTTATGATAGGTAGACATGGTGGTGGTTCTTAACAAAACACTTCAAATATTAATGAAAACACAAGAAGAATTTTGAAGCATAAAAATACTCGTTTCTTTAAATTTATATTTAAAAGTAATAAGGTGATATAATTTTTTGTTTAACAAAAACGTTTCGGTGGCCAGGAAATTAAGAATTTCAAATTATTATTTTTTAAGTAATATGTGTAACATTCCATATTTAAATACTCTTCTTTCCTAATACATGTTACTTCTATACCGTTTTGAAAAAAACTGATCATGGATTTGTTTCTAAGTATTTATTTTACTACAGAATCTCGGTCTCTATTATTGCATTTGTAATGAGACTAATATGTACTTAGAATATGTACTCGCTTAGAATATGTTTGTTTAAGAATTGTGAAACTTCCATTTTTAAGTCTGAACTGTAATATGAGAAGATGAGTGATAGCAAAAGAGATATTATTTAAAAAAACTGCCCAATAAAAGAGTAAAAAATTAAAAGAAAAAAAGAAATTCCGCATTCCTTTCGCATTTGGGTTATTTAACATGGTAAAGCTAAGGCCATCATTCTGTACTTAATTGTTCATAAGAAGCGTTTTAGTTGGGAGGGGCCAAAAAAAATCACTAAAGAGTATATTTTTTTCATTGAACAGCATTCAAACTTTTCATTACCGTACTTACTTCGTCAACCAATTTAAAAAACGGCTATAAAAAAGTTATAGCCTTTTACCTGATTACAGCCGATATAAAGACGATCTTATAGCCTATACTTAATTTAAATAACCTCTGTTCTTTAAACGCGTTGCTCTCTTTATGTCAACGAAAGCCCGGAAGTTTAGAGCGAATTCTTAACATAGCGATTAAAGGGAAAGGAAAGAAAAGGCGGTGTGTGTGAGAGAAGAAAAAAAAAATCCCGAAAAGAGAGAAAACTCATTAATACCCCCAAAAGGAGGAGATCAAAGACGAAAGATAAAAAAAATTCAGCAATCGAATAAAAGTTTGACAGTTTTTGTGAAAAATGAACAGGCACAAACCTGACAGTGTGTCGCATGACTATGTGTAAAAAATCCAGAAAAAAAATGGCTGAAAGGAGAGAAAATAGTGGTGGGGGAGTTAAGAGTTCTAGGGGTGTGTATGCCTGCAAGAGCGATAAGGCTGCTTTTGTTCCTTTACGCGGGAGATAACGCTATATGTGAGCGCCACAACTCCGCTCCCCTAAATTAAGGAACGGCGCTCAGAGGTATCTTTTATAATTATGAGAAATCACTTCGTTTCTCTTTAATCGGCTATCTTCCTGAAGAAGTCTGGACCCTGGGGGCCCCCTAATAGGGTTGCAACGATTTGTAGTTCCTCGCCAATCATAAAAAGGCAACGTCTTTTACAGTCGCCAAGAAAGGTACTTCATTTCAAGAACTGAACTCTTTACTATTATTACCTTTTACTACATATGAATTTTCCTTATACTTTCAGAGAATAATTCACTTGACAATATCGCTCCTCCAACTAGCATAGTGGCCAGCCTCTTTTAATAAGGCTCTTTTAGCAACTCGGTTGAAAGCATTTAAGTAATTTATTCTGGGAAAATAAAAGAGCTTAACATTTTCTTGTCAGTTTTGCTCTTAATTTCATCTTATTCATTTTTATGAACTTGGATTAAGAAGCGTAAGTGTTCGCAAGAAATATGTGATCTGCTAAATAAAATATCTTAAGTTTTTTACTCTGTAAGAAAAATCAATGAATCTCATAATGACTCAGGAGCGGACGCCGAGTACTACGGACAAGGAGTTATAGTCTGAAGTAAAACAGAGCATAAGCATACATAATTGTAGTATTATTATCAGCTTCAGTTCCTGTAGTTATTCAAAACTGCTGAAATGAAGTTATAAAAAATAGAACTCCGAAGAAAAAATATTATGACTTTTTCGATTTTAATTGCCATTATATTCCATACAATCATGTCTATCATCATGTTGACTCATTTCTACTAAAAAGGAGCAGTTTCTAAGTATCATGCTGAATAACCTCAAACTGCTTAACAAAATACGGAATAAATTCTCTTAATGATATAACAGGTTGATTTCTTTCTTATGTATTCGCTGATTTATACAATAATACTCCAAATTGCTTAGAAATTTATATATAGGGTTATAAATACGTTAGAAAAGTAAGACTGCCTTTTTTTTTTATTGAAATCCTGTCTTCTAGGTCATTTCCAAGAAATCTATTAAATATTAATGTATAGTGTAATACAAAAGCCAGAACATTTAAAAAAAAGTTATTTTAGTGAGTTTATTACGTATAATAACATAAATGTTAGTTGTAAACTGTAAGAAAATAAGTTGTATAATTGTATAACTGTAAGAAAATAAATATTTTTGAATATGCCCTGAATATAGCTGTCGTTATTACTGAAATGCCTGAAGACAGCTAAAACACGAAGAAACGGCATTTTTACTACTATCACTCAGGTACGCCATTTCATATTGCCTTTTCACACTACCATTGAAGGTCCCATAACCCCCGTAACTGTTAAGACCCATAACTATCAAGAATCATCATAATTAAAAATTGCGATATTTTAGGTTTTGGAGACTTAATTTACAACTCATGCTGAATACAAATGATCAAACATATCGATTTAATACTTTACTTTGTACGCAATAAAGAAGTAGCGTGACGTGATACTTCATCTTAGCATTAAGATGAAAAAATCTAGTACTCGTCTTCCTTCTGGGTTAAGAATAATGTTGCTTCGTATCGTATAAGCATAATGCTGATTGGCTGCAGTGATAGTTCATTTTATGCAGTTCTGTGCTTAATTGCGTTACCGTACGTCGTAAATTCATTGAAATTGAATTTTTAATAAATATTTACCGATTTCTTGATCATCTTATACATTATCATGTACTAATAGTTATTAGTCCTTAATCCGTTAGTTCCGTGATGCTCTCAGTCATTAATTATTGTTTCAACAATAGCTCATGAGCTAGCTCTCAATGACATATCCTTGTAATTTTTGCCCGTGACTTAAATACATCCAACAATTTATACCCTTCAGAAAGTCACTAATAATATGTTTGGCAAATGGATTGCATAATAGTGTTTCTATTTTTCTTTGGGGGCGGGAGCTTTCCTTTACGAGTCAGTCGAAAGATATCCATAATATTAAATTCTTACAATAGTGGTTTATATTCCTGGGCCATACGTATATTACATTACTTTTTGAACCTGAACCTGAATGAAGAGGCAGACGCCCTGGCAAAGAAGGGTGTCGAGCATGGAGGTAGGAAGTTAGGAAGGTTCTTTCTTACCTCCATGGTGCCGAGAAGGCTCTGGCTACTTCTAATTGTTTGACTTACCTTGAGCTGTATTCTGCCAGAAAACATACTGATAAAATGACTTGGCTTGTCCCTCCGGCACACTCTTGGTACCGGGTTGAATCTCCTGGAGGATCTCTCGCTATGAACTGTGCACCCAGGCAGCACTCGATATTTTTATTTATTTATTTTTTTCCACTTTTCCCATATTAACATCTTTTAGCTTCTTCCAGGAAACAAATGATTTGATAAAAAAAAATTTTATATGCTTTACTTTCCTTTATTGAAGTACATGTAATCTTTGCATAACAAAAACTCTCAAACTCTCAAATGAAAAAAAAATAATCATTTAAAAATGTGAAAAGAATATTAATCATAAATATTTATGTCAGAAATTCTTGTGACTAAAAATACTGAATCAAAAATATCTGTGATTAAGAATATTGAATCATAAATATTTGTGTCGGTAAATTTTCTGGATAAAATCTGATTGCCACTTAAAAGGGGAACTAACAAATCTCTCATTTTAAAGTAAAAAAAAATATCTAAAGCTAAGAAATTTGAAAAGATATTCCAGTCATGCAAAAGAAATGAATAAATGTTCAAAGAAAAGTATGCACTTTTTCCATATAACAGCATACAAGTAACTTGCATTATTATTTTTATAAAACCTGAAAATAATATACTAATAATGAATACTAATTAAACCATTTGCCATAACCAAGAAAACAAAATGTTTGCTTATGATAATAACAGAATAATGAAACTGCAGTAGTAGGGAAAAAATATCTAAAAAACCCACCTTTTGATAATAAATTTTTCTTCTCCCAGCATCATACAGCATCACGTCTTCTCTTGTCACTGCTTGACACATAATTAATCTTTTTTTCACCCTGCACCTTGACTTTTTGTTTTAAAAACTCATTGTTTCTCTTCATTATTCTGTTGAGTAAATATTGTATTCATTAAGGATTAATTCTCTTGAACTATTTTTAAGTCCCTTACAGTTATTCCGTATTTTCAACCCTGTTTTGGATAGAAATTACCTACCCTTAGTAGGAATTGCATCTTATTAGATATTATTTACACTTGACAAAACGAATGCTTCAAGAATTTTGTAATTTACCTTTTAATTATTGCACCGTATATCACTGTCATAAGGTACAAATGTTCGATTCCTAAAAAAATAAATAAATAAATAAATAAATAACAATGTTAAATTATGCTTTTTATTTGCAAATCCTCATTTTCCCCCCTAAATAATGAATGTAAATCTAATAATTAAAGTATTAAGTATTGTCTTTACATGATACATATGATTCACCTAATAAACTAGCTTTAATTTTGATTAAAATTAATGCAAAGTACTTGTGGTTTACTTCATTTTATAAGTAATATTTAGTATGTTTTTAATTTATTTCTTATCTAATATGTAAATGAAATTAATGCAACTTCTTGAATTCTGTATTAAATTCTGTATTCTAAGTACGTAATAAACTTCGTGCAAAATAAAATAACAATCATTTTCACTCAAGCTATAAATACATTAGGTTTGTAAGCAGAAAAAGAGAAAAATAACTATGGCCTCGTCGGGACTCGAATGCGACAATTCCTAATAATATGATTTAGATTATACCGTAATGTAATGAATCTACATATTTATGGAAAAAATTATGCATTTTAATATATTTGTTGCCTTAGCAACCCGTAGTTGTTCTTCGAAGCCTATAAATTATCTGCTTCCCATAAGAAGACGTTTCACTTTTAATTATGATGAGTTATTTAAAATTTTCGCTCTTATATATATATATATATATATATATATATATCTTCTACTTCTGCAATAAAGTTTAATTTTGCATACATATGTAATTTAAAATAAATTTTTATTGCTTTATTTTTTTACCATTTCTCCTATTTTTGCAATATTATTTGCAAATTTGGAATATTTTTGCAAATTTTTATTCCTTTATATTTAAATTATTTTTCTACTTTTGCAATAAATTTTAATTTTACATATATATGTAATTTCAAAGAACTTTTTATTGCTTTATTTTGTACAAAAAGGTCTTCTTAAATTACTCTTTAAATTGCAAAATGGAATAAAGATATAGTCGTAATTTTATCTAATTTCTTCTTCAGACTGCTGGAAATGCAAAAGAAAAAAATCTGTAATGAAGTTTGTTAAAATGAATGACAAGTTTTCTTTGAATTATCATCCTTAACAATGAAATTTACTAAAGGAATAATTAATAAATGTTATTTAAAACTATGTATTATGATCTCAGCATGGAAACTCGTCAATTTTTGTAGAAGATGAACCAAAAATATGGCTGTGCTTTAACCACATTATGTAAGGAAAGTATTAGGGTAAGAAGGAAAGGATATATAGTGCCAGCGGAAAGCCTTGTCTCCAAACTTAAGAACAATACATAAAGAAACCAATAAACTCACTTTATTACCTCAAGTTGCTGGCCGTTTCGAATGGTTGTTGTCCTTACCGATGTTGCCGCAGCAGAGTTAAAGTCTTTTCAGGTTATTTCCTAATATTTTCTATTGTAAGTAGTTGTTTTTTACACTATCCTGTAGTCTTAATATGCCATTCATCATTCCAGTAAAAAATATACAGAAGAAACGCAGTATATAAATATGATCAAAATAAGCAGATTTTGCACTGAAATACGTTTACGGAAACGGCGCAAGTAAATACTTACACGTAAAGATGTACGAACTGTAGGTAAGTAAGAAAGACAGATAAAGACAAAAGAAGTAAGCATTTAAATCATTCATCATTACCAATGGTACTCAAAAGTGTGATCATCAATAATAAATCGAAATTCACTCTCACACACCTCCAGGTTAATACTGTAGAACATTTGAATATTCGGCATCTATCTACTCGGGAATAATTCTCTGTGCATCCTTTGGGAGCTGTGCCATAAGCATGTCGGAAACCTCCGCTTTTCTTACGCAATGCATACAGCTCAAAAGCTGTACTGGGAGTGCCGATTTACGCCAGCGAACCCCTTTCACCTATCGAATTCATTAGCACCCTCTACCACTTAACTGCACCGCTGGGTACAGAAATTCCATGAGAAAATTTGCTTATTTTGGTTTTCCTTACCTGTATATTTTTGCCTGATATTTTAGAATCACGCTGCCTATATTCACTTTTCAATCCTCCCGAACCATGTAAAAATTTTAGTGATTCTGAACTTTGTTACAAATTTAATGGCTTAGAAATGTGTTTGAAGGCATTGAAGTTTAACGTCAAGAAAGTTTTTAATTTGAATAATGTAAAGAGTTTTCAGAAAACTAGAAAGACTAGAACATATTTATATAATTATTTTAATTCGATGACAGCTTCCAGTTAGAGATTTTCAGCTGATGTTTAAATTACACTTAGTGAGTCAGTTTCGTCAAATTTCAGTAATATATGGATTTATTTGTAGCAGCTCTAATTTTTCACTTGATACCCTAATTTTGATTGAATCTCGCCTTTAAAAATCTGCAAATTTTAAAATAGCTTCCCGATATATATACTGTTCATAAATTGGAATGAGTAATTCCTTTTCGGAAAATAAGTTTGAAGAAGGAACATAACTGATGCCAGAAATTAATATTTTTGATTACTGTTTTCATCAAGCATTTAATAGCTACCATTCAATATGACTTTAATGAATGCAGGAATAATGTTAAAGAGTTAAAAACTCAGTACAATTCACATGCACGTCATAATTAACCTAATCTCTGTTATCTGTTTGTATCGCAAGTGAAAGAAAGTGCCTACGCGCTTGAGGAACTGGCGATAGTCAGCCAGAAAATGGCACGCCTGTAATCGAAAATCCCTATTTAATGCTCTTTCCTGAGATCTACCTTTCAGCACCAAGACAGTCCGTTATCTTTGTCCCCCCCTTTGCAATATATTTTTTAACCCCTTTTCTTTCACTTTTTCTGCGTTCATTCCATCATTGTCTTTTACTGTTCTTACTTTCACTGACCCGTGGCAAATCTAATTAATGGACCTACGCTATTTTGCAAATTACTGCTCAGGGAAACCCAGCAACAAAGAGGGAAGACATCCCCATTTTCCCCTTTCGACTTTTCCCTCGTTTGAACCCTAGGCACTTTTGAATGATTTTTTTTCCCCCTCCGCTTACTTTTTTTAACTCTTAAGATTCAACCTTTTTACTCGTAAAAAGCGATAAAACTGATGAATTTAGATTCTAGTAGTCCCCTGAGGTATCTTTTCAGTGATTCTTCTTTGCTTTGAATTTTTACCATCAGCATAAAATACAGAACATCTGTAACCAGTATTAATCGTCGGTTTAAAATACTAGACTCTTTAACTACTTAGCTTTTTATAAGGAAATATTAAAGTGTAGTTGGTTACAATGACAACAGAATGAAAGATGTTTGTGCTGTTAACGATATACTTTTCAAGTTTTGTTACATTAACTTACTTAATTGTCATCATTAAAAAGAAAAAGAGGTTAGGATTTTTTTATTATTATTATTTATTTTTAAAGGAAGCTTGAAATTCCAGGTAACTCGCAGTACTAATTTGAATAATTATAAAACTAATTAAACATTTTGCATTTATTCATTAAACATTCTTCGCTTTAAAATTCTGATTCGTTAATTTTCAACATTCGACTAATTTTTCGAATTTACATCCGATTTTTTTAGCGATAAGTAATTAGTTTTTTTCATGCTGCACAATTTCCTAATAAAAAAAATATTCTTTTGAAATGGACTCTCTAAGACACGTGATTTGAAGATTAAATTCTACAAGAAATTCTGGAAGATTAATCCTTTTTACACACAACAATTTATTAGTCGAAAGAAGCTTTGTCCCTGAAGGACTATTGTTTTCGCTTTGCAATTTTGCGTTGAATCACTATAAACGGCGAATCACGTTTCTAACTGCTGCCACCAAATGTTAGAGTCCTGCATTAAATTTGAAGAAATTAAATAATGAAAAATCTGCATAAATGTATGTATATATTTCTCTCATTGTGATAAAACAACGGTACATAGAATCATCGAATTTTGAATGACGCAATTCCCCTACGAATATGAGCATGTGGAAGACCAAATTTGAAATTTGGAATTTGTTTTATTATGGATTTCATATTTTGCAAGACTTTAACGAATTTTTGAGTAACAAACTCAACGATTTAAAAGCGAGCTATAGCAACACTCTACAAGGGAAAAAAACCTTTTTATATCCAGCTCGCGGAACTGTGTATAGGAAATTCTAAAGATATGCTCATTTTAAAATTATTTTGCGACATTGCTATTGAACTGAATTTTATGGTTTAAGTGCAAAGAACATTATATTTAATAAATAAAGGTAACACACAAAATGTTAAAAAAATAGCCCTTTGGACGTAATTTAAAATCTGAAACCTTTCAGATTTTTTAAATTATTATTTATTTGTTTATTTTAACTGAGTATCAGTCTAGATTTTGTTTATCTTCAAAGGTCTTCCAGGACATTTTTCTCAGTCATGAGTTTCTTCTAAATACACAATAACTAAAAAAGACAGAAAATATTATATTCCAGTTTCCAATGGTTGCTTTTTTGAGCTTCAGAAGATAGATTAAAGCATAATTCGTATTAATAGATTTCAGCAGTGAATAAATAATAGTAATAAAAACTGATAATCACGGCCTTAAAAATGTAACATGTAGCAGTGAGGAAGGAAATACATTAATCACTGAATTCCTATAATTTCATTGGTTCTAAATTTTAATATAAAATTCCTCATTATTCGTTTAATATATTATTATTCGTTTCATAAAGCAAAAAAAAAAAAAAAAAAAAAAAAAAAAAAAAAAAAAAAAAAAATAGTTAATGGTTGTTAGAAAGAATTTAAAAGTTTTATTAAAACACAAGGAAGACACGCTTACTGTAGGCTGAATACAGGTTCAAAATGATTAAACTAAATCACATGTACTCACCGATAATGTGTATTCAATAAATATATAATATGGTCCGGAGTAAAGTAGCTAGACGCTGACAAACGTTTGAAGACAAGCCTGTAACAGGAAACGTGTATTTTAGGAGTTACGAGATGTTGGAGATTAGCAACAAGAGGATGCGAAAACTAGCTAATTTCTCCTTGCGGGAAAGGTACACTAAGCTTAGCAAAGGTTGAACATGATTTTGTAGCCCAAAGTTGTCAAGATTAAAGGAGGGTGAGTGAGTTTTCATTGTGAAGGTTAATTCAGCATTGATAGGGTAATAAGTTGCCAAATTTCAACTTAGCATACAAAACCACAAATGCAGAAGAGATTATAAGGACTGTTCAGTAAAACAGCTGTGCCCAATCTTTCCGTTACCATACATGCAATAAAGAAATGCCCAAGCAACAAGTGTGTGGGATCGCATTATACCCAGATCGTGCATGTCGTCACGTAGCAAGACGAACATTTTCGTATATCACACATTATTATGTCTGTTTCAACTAATGTGCTATTTCGGGAAATATTTTTGCCAATACTTTTAACGCCCTCTCATATGCGATACTAATTTACATGTAAAGTCTTACCTGTGCCTTTAGAAGTAGTCAAAGTTAACTTGGGTACATGACACGTAATTTGGATACGTTATGGCATTTTAATTCGGAAATATCACATGAATATACCTCGATTAGTGAAATTGTGTATAAGTTTCAAGTGAAAGCTGTGCTACTTATGCCAAATATTCTTCAGCCATCATTTCTTCTCTTAAAAAATTTGGAAATGAGGAAGGGAAAGATGAGGACAAAAGTGGTATTTTTCCAGATACATCACCTGAAGAAGTACAACCCGATTAATACGGGAAATATTCTCACAATTTTATAATGTTGGCTTAATAGCTATTAGATTAGGTGTTGGAAGTGTGAAATGGGATGTTTCAACAGCTTGCACTGTCGGCACTGCAAACTGTGGCATCTGGAGTTGTGCCATCAGGGTGCTAAAGCTTAAAAAGGAAATCTATTCTTTTTTCCCTAATCTTTTACCCTTTCAATCGAAGAATTGGATATTTGCTATATCCATATGCATAATATTTTATCAGCAAGTTCTCACAATTTTTTTTTTTTTTTTTGTTTTTTTGTTTTTTTTTTTTTTTTTTTTTGCATGGTCGCAGTGTCTGCTTAACAAGATGATTGTATATGGACTATTTTCTTGTATAAATATTTTTACGAAATCATTTTTTGCAGTAATGATTGAGTTAAATGACATATCATACGGCTTAAATCCCGCGAAACATCTCTTGCATTTCAAGTAAAATTGTTCTGATATTTCAGGAGTTTTTAAATAGTCTGTGGGTTTTGACAAAGAATGTTTGTAATTATCTTTATTAAGAGCTTATGTGTTTGTTCTTTAGTAACTCTACTCTTTATGTATTATGAATTTAGTGATACTGAGTGCTTCACTCTATTGTGGCTGATGAATGACAGCATTTTTGCAATGTTTTAGATTGTGATATTTTTAATAATTAATGCAAAATATTTGAATTTTAAAAATATTTTAATATTTAGATTTTATTTTTCTTTTGCGTAAAGTATTTTCGTTTGAATATTTCCAGCTTTTTTACGTAATCAAAAGGCGCAATGTTCATTTTTCTAGAAGAATAAATTATCATATGATAACAATGAATTATAGTACGCTTAGTTAGTTTATCCTTTGGTAATAAGTAAACGGAACGAGCATAAATTACTGAGTGTTATGTATACTAAATATCATACATGAATTTTTTCCAAACAAAAAATAAAGGCGTTCTTTCAAAAAAAAAGGGGGGGAGTCAAACAAGGCAGTAAAAGTATATGCGAATGGAAATCGTTTTTCCACATACAATTTTGTGACACTCTTATAAAATATTGTAATACTATTCCCTGACTGTCCTCATCTCATCAAGTCCCTTCTCCCCTTACCCCTGAGCTAAAATATTTCATTTTGAGTACTTCGATTCGATTTACACAACTTTAAGCTGGTATTTTAAAACGTATTTTTGCTTGCGCTTGAATTTAGTGAAGTAATTTTTATGTGGCATGCTTTAGAATAAGAAACATAACTGGCCTTAAAAAATTGCACATTGAATGCACAACATTTAAATACTATCAGTAACTCTCTGAAATAATTTTTCAGTGTTAAAATAAATTTTTTAATCTTAATTATGCACTAAAAGTAAATTCAAACAGAAATGGGCAAGTCCAATTTCAGTGCAGTAAGGATATAGCTTTTGAACTAAAAAATTGCTGTTTATAAGTACAGAGTTGATATAACTGAAATTCAATAAAAGGTTTCATTAAATATTTTAAGAACATGTATTAATGTTTTTGTCTCATTCTTCAGACACATTTTGCTTGAATACTTCGCGAACGTTGAATACACACGCCAGCTATTAAAACCAGAAAAATCTCCTGCTTGCTAAGAACAAAAATATTTTCTGTGCGTATTCCTGAATCATTAAAGCCCCAACTCAAACACCAGTGAGCTTTTTATTTTGAGGAACAAAAAGCCCCAAAAGCCGGCGAAACTGAAAAGCATAATAAAAAAGCATTTCCTTCTCCTATGCACTAAATTACGGAGTACAAATGAGGCAGTTAATTTTGAACTCAAGGAGTTTTCAAGAACAACTTAAACCTCGCAGCCACGCCTGAAATATTACTGGGAATTATTCGTAGGTACTGACCCTTATAATTGTACATCCAAGTCATTTGTTTAACACTAATCCTCATAGCTAAAATACTTGGCTGAATGCCTGCGTTGCGGTGTAAGGGAGAATGAGCCCCCTTCTTAACTTTACTGAACTCCAATGAACAGCACATTAAGGAGGGTAATGACGTGATATAATGGAAAGATTATTTCTATCACATTCATCTCTTGATTGTTTTCCTATACCCGAGTTTTCCTGCTTGTTTTATTTGTGTAGGGAGTTGTTTTAAGAAACAAAGAGCACATTCTTTTGTTCGGGCTTTCCCTTCTAAATTTTGAGAAAGGTTTTTGCCGTGCGCTTTAAAAATAAATTAAGAGCGGCTCTAAAGAATTTTGCATCGCTTTAATAATGTTTATATATTATGTATAATGGCTCTATTTTGAAATCAGATTTTGCTTCATTAATTCTAGAGTACTTTAGATAGCGAACTTTGCAGAGTGTTGGAAGGTTTTATTCCTATACAACGAAAGAATTTTTGGAAGTCCTTCACACCACCCATTAAATTAATATGAACTAAATTGTAATACGCTTTCAATGCAACATGCTTTAGAACTGAATATAGTTGCTATAAGACTTAGAAGCATGTCATAATTCTAAATTTATTTCGCTATGCATTCTTCATAATAATACTTGAGCATGGATATTATATTCATTGCTTGGGTGCAATACAGTCAGTCTCGAGATCTTTTCCTGCATAATCTAAGGAAGTTGCTTGAATGTTATATCAAGTATGGCGACTTACAGGCAAACAAAAGTTTTAGACATACAGTTCAATAAATTGCTTGAAAAACCAACTTCTATAAGTGGTTGCTTATTAGGTGCATCAGGCTAATACCCTAATCGTTATAATAGTTTAAAATCGAAGGGGCATAGAATTTGTAAATTTCCGAAATCGTTATATTATTAGTGGATGCATCCATGACAGAAACATTCAGCTGCAGCATATTGAACGGCAGATAGTTTCACACAGCAATAACTTCCGAAATTAGTTCAGAGGTGTCCAGACGGATTAATCGTTAACGATTGCGCCCAGCGAAAGCCGAAATCATTTAGTGTATGAATGAAAGAAGCTGTAGTTGTGATGGCCGTAAATAATAACAACTCATGACAACGTCCAGGGCACTGTGTGTTAGACATATCACCCTGCGCTTTCGCTTTTGACTGGACTGTGGATTCACGAGCTGCACTTTCTTGACTGGCATGCATGCTCTTGTTCATTTGCTATTTATCCCTTTTACTGATAAGGATTTTCATCTTTCTTCATAGTTTAGCATTGGCTACCGTTTCTGTGTAGTCATCCTTTGTTCGAACTCACTTACTTCCTTGATTTATGCCTCCTAATGAGCAATTTCAAGCACATGCCAAATGAGATCAGGTTAAGTGTAACTGAATAAATGTCATTCAATATCCTGTAATATGCTTGCTTATCCTGATGGTTTTCGACTTTACAAGGACCTCGTCAAATTAGTATTATGTGGTACACTTATAGTTATACACTCGGATTTTCATCTTTCTAAGAATGCTTTAAAAATCTGAGAACAATTTCTTTGACAAACCCTGCTTCTTTTTCTTTTTTGTGAGTACAGGAATATGCCTTTTGATAAAAAGAAAGTACAGCATAAGTCTCAACTTTCCGAACTGAGATTGAAAATTATTTAAATATTAATTATGGATTCAGTTAATTATTTTCGTTTAAAGTAGATTTGAACATTGTAGAGACATTAGGTATTTTTTGGAAGCAGCCAAGCTGAAGAATTTAGCAACGCCTTCTCCGAGAATTGATCCGCGGACCTCTCAATTATGCGCTGAGCGAGCAGACCACTACACCATGAAGGCACGTTAAGAAAGCGGGAGAAATACCTTATAACATTATATACAAGAAATATATTTTTATTGCATACATATGAAAATAACCCAGAAAAAGGTTCGTCAATTTAACTTTCATATACGTTTATTTTAAAATGAAGAAAAAGTTTTCAAATCGGGGACAAGGTTTCTTTAAACACAAATTTTATTCGTAGTAGTAGTGCTGTCATACTCACTAAATTTAAATCTGAAGCATTCAAGATCATGACTTATGTGATGCAGTGACTTATAACTCCAAGAGATTCTAAGGAATAAACTTTGTAATATTTAAAATTCTGACCTTTCTACTTTAAACAAAACTTCTATTTCTTCTATTTAAAATTTGATTCTTCTTATTAGGTATAACCATGCAGTCTAAAATAAGTCCGTAAAAGGAATCGTGCACATGAATAAAATTTTAATTATTTGTAATTTCATAGGAAATCTGAGTAATATTACGTAGAATTATTTTCTTAATGTACGCATTTTTTCGCTGAAGCATACATGATCCCTGAAGATGAAATTTGTGTCTATTTAAAACATAAAAATATCATCAATTAATCTGTAAAGTAACAAACATCTAAATTTCTGTTGTTACAGCCGAATGCTTTTTCAATAGACAACTATTTATTTTTTCCTTTTTTGGCAAGGTAATAAATAGGTTAACAATTTACTGAGAGTGAGTTAGAATAATGTATGCTCAATACCTGGTATTCTGTTGATAGTGCTACTGCTGCAACTATTGTGCTTGCATGTGTATTCTGTGTATATTGCATATCCAAGAACAGCATTGAAACAATTTTCATGACTGTAGTTCAACTCAAAAGGCACCTATGCCGAAGAAGTACTTTACCCACTTTATTATGAAAGTGCCACAGCTTCAGATAGCATTCATCCTACTTATCCTTAAAGGAATACCTAAAAGTATATTTATTAATAAAAATAAATGAAAAAAACCTGAACATTTACCATATCGCAATAGCATGCCTAGAATCTATATCGATGGCTCTAGAATTAATGACAATGTGGGATGCTCATTTGTTCTCCTGGAAGGTGATTTTATTAAGTATCAATGGAAAGGACATCTTGACAATGAAAACAGTACACTCCAAGCAGAAATATAATCTATTATTAAAGCAACTGCATACAGTGTAAACAATAATTCATTCAAATATCTATACTGACATAATGACAGTATTTTTTGAAATTTCAAATAATTCGCTGACATCGCCATCAACTTACAAGATTCAGCAATTATTGCAAAACAGGAACAGATTTCGTGTCAAATATTCTTTGTTGGATAAAATATCATGCTGGATCATATGGCACTTATTTGGCGGACCAATTAGCAAGAGAAGCTGCTGAAAATTACAATGCGGAATATGATTTCATTCCTTGGCTTATATCATCAAGAAGAATTAAACAAGAAGAACATACTAATTCAGAAGTCAAACAACAAAAATCCGCGTAATATTTTCCAAATTTCTGTAAAAATTTTGAAAACATTACGCTGATTTTTGTTGTTTGACTTCTGAATTACTATTTATTCGGCGTGTTATTGTGTCTTAAGAAGAACATAATTTTTGTGAACAGGTCTGATGCACCTCAACTATCTGCCAATAGTTATTCTAAACTGCAAAATTTCGATTCGGTAGTTATCAAAATATACTACAACAGGACATGGTCCCTTCGCAACGTCTTACTATAAATAAGGATTAACTAATACATAGATTAAAAACTCTGTGTCCGTCGAGGTATAAAATCTCCAGATCCTCATGTAATGGAATCCTCCTTAACGAAACAATACCATATTAAATTTCCTGAAGCTAATATAATTTCTTCATTCAAGATTCCTTATTAAGCAAAGACATTGGAGTCTTAAAAGTTGTAAGATTATGAATCTACTTTCTGCATTGAGAAAAGGTATTTTCTTAAAAATATGAATATAACAGTAATATTCTTATTTTAAAATTTCATTAATTTATTCGTATATTCCCACTTAGTAACTTTATTTTATGTGCACAAGGTGTGAAGGCTTAGTTTTGACGCTATAATTTTCGCACGATTGTTGAGTCTATGAATGTTTGATCGAACTTTATGGACTCCATGAACTGTGGACTCTAAGAACTTTATATTTAATGCAATTGAATCTTATTTTAATTTAATTTTCTATTTCTCTTTCATGTAAATATATTTACATTTATTCATTTAAATTATGTATTGTAATATGAAAAATGTAAATAATTTTGTTATTATTATTTTAAATTAAAATATACCTAGTTAATGATAGATGTGGGACACTACCTGTTAACTATTAGTAAAGAACAGGTGCCCCCATTCATTGTCAACTGAACTGAACTGTTATTGGAACTGATGTTGCGCCGTTGTTAAAGGAATGTATATGTCTAGGGCAACGATTTTACCTTTGTGGAATCGTCTGGCCGCAATAAATCATAGCAAATAATGGCCACTACTTATGTTTCTTTGTCTTAGACACTTCCACTGCTTCTGTTGCACAAAGTAAACTGGAGTTGTTATTCATGGGCGAAGTTCCAAACGCTTTTTCGAAGAGCTGTATCTGTCTGCCTGAAAATCTTCCATGGTTCTAATATCATGCTATAGGTAATATCTAAATCATCGTTCGCACGCTTCAGACTGCGTAGTTTCCCCAGCTCCTTAATTATTCTGCAATGAAATGAAAAATTAGAATATTAAAAATGTTTGAGTATACATGTATGATAAAAATATGAAAGCAAACTTCTAAATTTAATTAGCTATAACCTGTTTTTTTTATATTATTTAATTTAGAGACTTCATCTCTCTGTCTTAGATATAGCGCCATAAGTCTAAACTGCGTCATTCAAATTAATCATGTGATCTTACGCAACCCTTAATGCAGATATGCCTTGCCCATTCAAAATAATTGTAAACCAAATCTTTGACTCCCTCCCTTCTTCCTCTGCATTACTACTGCGACACTCTTTCTTTTTCGTTTACGCTTTCATCCTGTTAAGACTCTGCAGCAATTATCTATTTTTGCTTCTATCGCTATAGTATTAAAATTGTTCTGGAAATAAGCATGATTGGAGTGCCAAGTGAATTGTGGCCACAAATGTGAATTTAAATTTAAAAAAAGAAGGGGAAATTTAATCCAGCTCGACTGCTTCTTTTTCAAAATGGATGGACGCTCTAAGAATCAAGTATCTACGCTAAACAACATACGCTTCTATATTTCAGTGGTCTTACATCAGTACTTCCAAAATTGTGCTATCATTACATACATTAATACATATTTTACTATGGAGAAAAATTTCCCCGGGCTAAAACGCAAAACTGATATTTTATGAGAATTTTGAAAAGATATTGCAAGAATAATTTCCATTGGTCCCCAGCGCTTTTTATCTCTCTGAGTATCACAAGAAGATGTTGCACCTTCTAATCCTGTTCAATCCTATTTAATTGCAGGAAATATGTAGATCAAGCCATTCGCAGTAAATTACCATTTTTCAAATACTCTCGAGAGGAGTATCGTTGTGTGATATCGTGGATATAAAGAAGTCTGTGCTGCCAAAAGACTTTGTGCTCAGTAAAATTTTGCGTATGCGCCAATACTATTGCTTGAATATCAGGATTATTGCTTTAAAATGCTTTTTGAAAATATGCCAGTTTTACACTTTTAAACCTATATCTTCTTACAATGTTATTTTGAATACAGCTTGTCCTTTAGCTCTCTTGAAATAAATATAGTACGTTTACAATCATTAAGCAAAACTTAAATTAATTCCTGAAGAGGAATCGATTGAAATTTGTGAAATTCCTTATGATTGCTCTATATCCTATTTCAAACGTGCGCATCTTGCATTGCAGTGAAAATAACACAAATCAAAATCCTCTTTTGTGCATCTTAATAGGAATAAGTAAATCTTGTCACGTGACTCCCTGCAAGTGCAGAAAAGTCACCAGCAATCTGTTTTGCTATATGTCTTCTGTCTCTCTGTTAAATAAGTCATTAAATGGCCTTTTTAATGAGCAGTGATCAGTGCGCTGCTCTCTCTTAGGTGATGAAGTACTTTCGCTAGCTGTTTGAGCACTTTGCATAATCTTAGAGGAGATATTTTGAAGTAAATCTAGCTCAATGGGTATTCCTGGACGACTACAGTATTCTTCCAAAGTTTTGTCCCCGCCAATTGACTCTTCCATAAACGCTTTCTTCTTGACGTATTCAAAAATATAATAGTCAAAATTGCTTGTAATTACTAAAGTTGCTTTAGAACACATTTATAGGAATACTTTTCGGTATTTTTAGCCTCACTTTTTTGACTGATGTATTATAAATCTGCGTAATCTTATGAATGCCGGAATGTTTCAGCTCCTGATTTTCCAATACATTTCATATCTAGCTTTTCTATATATTTTATGCAAAGCTGTCCAGCAAAAATCAAGTTATATTATTTTTACCAGACTTTCCTATAAATTTTAGCTTCAGTTTATGTTATGCAAACACATCTGAATTTTTTCTTGTGGCCACTTCTTTGCCTGCAATACTAAATGAAATGTGATGTTTGCAACGATCATCCTCAACATTAGGAAAATATAAGCGAAGTCTTGAAAATTTACTGTTTTGTTTATGCGCTACGGCATCATCCATAATATCATGATACACAAAAATTCCAATGCACACAAACGGAAAGTAATGCATATTCAGGATTAAAATTGTGAATATGGAAATCGCATCAGGCTTTTCCATAGAGTTTGGAAGAGTGTCGCATTTTAAAAACAGTCTACATTTGTCACTTCGCTTAAAAATTCACCAGGACGATAAAACAAACCTGGAAAAAAAAAAGAGATAAAATAACAGTTAATTAATTTTTTTTTTATTCCTAATGCAGGACAGCAGAGGATTAAGCACATGGGACATCTGATTTGTACTGAAACGATATAATCCCATCATGCAACTTGTCTAGAAACTCATTTTTTATCTCGAGGTAGCTGCCCCCCCCCGAGGTGCGTAACTTGTCACACAATGCAAGAACGCTCGACCAAACCTGAGCGTTAGCAAATCCATTTAGAATCCAGGATCAACCCTGTCCTCTGGATGCATATTTTTAAAACTATAATGCATTTCCATTTATTTCTCTGACATTTGTTGAAACATTCTTGACATCGCATTCATTGTTAACATGACCCTTCTAATGCTCATATATTAATAATGAAAAAATTCACTATGTTACCTGAAATATTTACAATATGAAACTAATTAAAACTAGTTTAACATTGTAGTATATTACCTATGATATATTATTAACATATATTCATAAATACTTTCAGAAAGCATTACTTGTACTGCATTACAATCTGTTTAGAGTCCTAATAAGTTAGTTATTGCTCAAAATTAATATTAATTGCATTGTATTAAATTTATGCTTTATTTTATTGATACTTTCCATTATACAATTTACATTTTGCATTCATTCAAAGCAACTCTTAACGACAACGTCAAATTTTAGCATTCCCAGCTCTGCATTAATATCTATTATCTTAGGCTACAAATTTAGGCTTTGATTATAATATTGAAGGCAACTTTTACATTTTCACTTTAATTCATTGTAACCTACCGTATCTGCAGTTGTACGATGGTGGTTAAAATGGTGAAAGTCTACAAGTCACTTTAACTAACAGCCTAATATAACTCACTTTCACTCTCGACGTCATGGATGATGCTGCGCGTTGCACCTGGCCATGCGCTCTGTGTGACGTCATTAGCCACGCTCTTGACCACGTGACCCTCTGTTGCAGAACCCTTCTTTTACCACTACTACTACCCAAGCCATAAGTTATTCAATGATATTTATCAAAATTCAAAAAATGACTGGCACCTTGAAATGTGTCCAAACTACTTTTTGCAACACATAATGAGGGAAAAATATGGTACAAACTGGCAAAAAGTATTTTATAGTTAAAACCAAGAAAATGCATTTTCTTGTGGCAGTTCGAGAAATTCGGGATTCCTAGGTTGTTTGACGGTTGAAGAGGAAAAGATACTGTTGGTTTGAAGGAAAATTTGGGATTAATGTTTATGATGAAATAAACCAAACTTATTTTTATTTGTTTTTAAAATACATGTTAAAGACATATTACTGGTGCGATGGAAATTTGTATATACTTTCTAGTATTAAACTTCGATGTAATATACAATAAGAATTTTGACCTATCTACCTTTAGGTTTCTCTATATTCTTTGGTGATAACTTGCTAAGTGTAGTTATTCCGCTTAACTCTTTAAAGGGCGGTGGTTATCTACAGTAACCACCTTTTCTCTTGAACGTCATACTCACTCGTGTGAGTGGTTTTCAACAATGACCGTTTCTGAAGTTCCCTTGTAGCTCGCTAGATGGCAATTAAGAAATATAAGCCAATCGAGAAACATAAGCCAGTAGTTAATGCAGCAATCCGTCTTCAATAAAATAAGCATTACCATCGAAGACAACATCACGACGATGTGCACTCTGCAGCACCAAGAAAAAGCCTGTAAGAACAGTGTGGGAATGCAGCACATGCAAAGTTGCTCTCTGCTTGAAAAAGAAAAACTGTTTCCACGAGCGCTATAGAGACTGATTTGTAGGGATGTGTTCTGTGGGCGGTGGTCACTGACACTAACCACCAAAAGCGGTCATTTTTTTTCACGCGTCTTGAACAAAATATGTGTAATTGTCCCAAATAATTTCATTGTAACACCTGATATAGTAAATAAAACAAGAGTTTTGCTGAAAAAGTTAATTGCCTTTTCCTGCCCCTCAAAGAGTTAAATGGGTACTTATTATTTATTAGTAGCCTTTTTGCTACTTATCGCGTTTTCTAAGAACGTTTTAAAGATAATATAATTTATTTTAATTAACCTTTAATTAATTAATTATAATTTATTTTAATTTATTTTAATTTTTTAAAATTAACTGTACTTCTTCCTCCAACAAAATTTTGTAATTTTGTACATTATGGGCACTGTATCAAACACCCAGTATATCTACAAAACCTTGGGTATGAAATTTTTCAAGCAATCCTTACCAGGCTTCTGGATCACAAATATTGGTAATGATAACATTCAGATCTCAATTTGCTTTCTTTTAAATATTATTTGATAGTACATATTATTTTAAATGTATTTTTTTTATTTAACGTTATGATCATAGGCATACTATTACTGCTGCAAAGACTGCAGCGTAACGCCTTACTACGAACTTGTCAAGCACTTTATTGCAAAGAAACTTCTTACTCTCACATCTGATATTTAGGAACTATATATTCTATTCCCTAATAGGCATTATTTCGAGAGAATCTTAGATACTAGATACTTACAAACCGTTGTATAATTTATAAAGTCTTTCGGATAACAGACATGAAAAATCAACTGTACCCTTATAAGGTATTTTCTCTCTCCTTTCTGTATGCCTTCATAGTGTAGCGGTTAGCACATTCGGTGCGTATTTGAGAGGTTCAGGGTTCGAGTCCGGGCAAGGGCATTGCACAGTTTTCACTTCTACAGCTTCAAAAGGACCTAATGACTTTACAGTGGCGCCCGCCAGTCTCTTTAAAAGAGGAATTTTCTCCCTCCTTTCAGCATGCTTTTGTGGTGTAACGGTTAGCACACTCGGTGCGTATTCGTGAGGTCCAGGTTCGAGTCCCGGCGAAGGGTTGCTCATTTTTCAAGTTCTCTTGCTTCCAAAATACCTAATGTGTCTACACCTTCTCCGGGATTTGTAGCACGGATGTTCCAGTTGTTAGCTAGGTGTGCACCACAAGAGCTCGCACGGTGGAATACTAAAATTTCTTATTACGTAAGAAAAGAATTAAAGATCATTCTAGTGCTTGACTTCTAGGAAAACTACTGCATTCTTTCAGAAAGTATCTATAAATATGCAGCATGTGAGGGAAAGTGTATAAGAGGTTAAACAATGATAAAGTTTTTCTCCATATCTGGAACTTTTATAAACTAGTCCTAAATTTTATAAGACCATCTTTACATATTGACAAGTTCTCTTAATTTCTCTAAAGTTCCTAGAAATATGTAATCATTCATCGATTCAAATTACTACGGTAAAATTATTTCGTCAACGAGCAATATACTAGTATAAAAACATTAAAAAATATCTAGTAGGAATTTACTGAATGTCATTTCTTGTGTCGAAGTTACCATTGTTAATGATGAGCAAATGAACATCTATTTCATCAATGTTGCGTTATTAACTTATGTTTTGTTTATTGAATTTGCTCTGAATCAGCTCGAACAACAGAAAGGAATTATCACCGCTCTCGTAATTTTAATACAGACCCTCTATATTCCTCCAATGAGTGCTAAATTATTCACCTAGTTGGCACCAAAAGCTTATCTTCTTTCTTAACCTCAATAAGTAGGGGGAAGGTAAAGGATGGGGGTAAGGATCGAGGGAGGGAAAAAGTTTAATCGAGACGTTTCCTTTGATAATAACGAAGTTTTTGAAAGTATTGACTTCCATTTTTTTCCCCTTCCCCAAAAATATATAAGACAGCGGTGTGCCATTATTGATCAAAGGCTTTAGTAAGTTTAATGTCGTTACAAAATGTTTGCTACTCCATTCTTAATTAAAAACGTTTTCTTATTTTCACTTTTTTTACCCACTTGGTTGTTTTCTTCTTTCGTCAGCCTTTTCTCCACTTTTTTCCCTCCTAGAGTTTATCATTTTTTCATTTTCTTATTATAATCAGAAAAGGAAAAATGTTTATCGCTTTTTTTTAATCCCTGGTCTTAGTGGATTTTCTTTATTAAATTGCGGATGAGCCTGCTTTTCTTTTCCTGTTGATTACTTTTTCTGTTTTTCTGGCGCATGCAGGAGGTTTCAACAGATAATTTAATTATAAAAGTTTTCAGTATTAACGCAGACTCAATATATTCTATGATTACATGCAAAATTTTTCAAGGTTTTTTAACAATTCTTCTGCGCCAAAAAAGTATGCATCCCTTTATCAGTTTGAATCTCAGTGTCTTGTTGTTTGAAAAAGTCAACCGAAAAGGTCGTCAGTTTATCTCGCATCGAAAACAATTCAGATTTTAATAAAATTTCCCCCCTCACTTCAAATTGCATCATAAAGAATAAAATGCATGATTTGCAAAAAAGCGCATGTTTTTGGAAAATCACCTCTTTTGAAATCTAGGAAATGGGGGCAGGAATTTCTTGTATTTATGTCAATATATTAAGTCAATAAAATCACTAAACTTATTAAACAGACACACACACACACACGGCTATATATACGTATACATAAATATATAACAACTATTTTGTTGATAGCAATCTCTTCGTAATTAGCAAGTACAATAGTCTGTAAAATAGGTGGAGAGACAGAATATGGAGAAATACTACTGAATGCAGAACTTAAAACCACCTGAAATGCAAACTATAAAATTCTATCAAAAATCTCATTTTGCTTATAGAATAGGAATAGGAATGTTTAATTATGGCAAAGCACACGAGGGCTATCTGCCTAAAGGGAGGGATGCCTTCGTGGAGGACTTTCTAAGGGAAACTGGCTCGTATACACGTTACACATGGGGAAAACCACGAAAACGCCCATGCAACCAGCCCGTTCGCCATTTTTCTTATAAAATCTCTAAACTTTGAAAGTAGCAAGCATAAGCATGTGGATCAGGCTCTACACACTTTTATGTACATATATTTTGATCGGAGTTGACGAAAGAAGAAATTTCATTACCATTAAAAACTGGGGGACATAATGCAACAGCTATAAGAGGTTTTTTTTTTTTTTTTTTTTTTTTTTTTTTTTTTTTTCAGACACTGTACTTCTCTCCTACCTCGAAATTTTCTCAGAAAACGCTCTGTAGCTTCAGTCTTGATTATAAAGTTTTGAAAGTTAAACAAAAATTTTAAAAATTCACTTGCAATTTTCAGCAATTAAACGAATAAATGCTTAAAATGTGTTTTCAAAAAAGAAGCACATGCATTTTTTTGCATAATTTCTGGATTCATTGAGAAATGAGATACAATCACGCACTGCAAATTGATGGGATAATGGTGCGATTTCATTTGGTGATATCATTCATTGCATTTGCAAAAGAAAAAAAATTCTCGATACAAGAATTAACCTGAAATAACCACTTTACCAATAGTTTTTATTGTCTAATAATTAACAGAATCATGCGAAAATAAAGGGAAAAAAATGGGAACATTTAATCGCCCCGAGATCTGGTTGCACTTTTTTTCTTCATTTATCCGTGTCATTATCAAATGCTTTGTTTCTGCTTTCGTTGCCCATTCCGAAGTATAATGGCACAAGCTCTGAACTAAAAATCTGAATACACTTCACCGGAATTAAATTAAAATCATATGCATTGCACTATAAAAAGCAAGTTTATATAATACCTCAGTATGAGTATTTCAATATTCTAATCAATTTAGTTAAATATTAATAGCCTAATTCAGAAGTCAAACAACAAAAATCAGCGTTATACCTACAAAATTTTCACAGATTTTTGTTGTTTGACTTCTGAATTAGTATTTATTCGGCGTGTTATAGTGTCTTAATTAATAGCCTATCTTATTTGAAAAGTATTTAAATTTTAAATTCGAATAAATAAAAAGATTACGTAAATATCTCATGTGAAACAATTTTCCCTCAAATTACAAAACGAAATTCCCCCCATTTCCTTGGTGAGACATTAGGTTAATTGGAAAAGCCGGAGAGATGAAAAATTATCAATCGCCTTCGCCGGGAATCGAACCACGGACCTCTGAATACCAGCTCATTGTGCTGACTACAGCATAACGAAGGCACGCTAGAAAGGCGGGAGAAATACCTTATATACTCCACTTTTTAAAGGGCGACTGGGGTTTTTAGGGGACCCAATCGCTAAATCCTGGGTTTAGAGGAATCATCATCCAACAGGCTTGTAGTTCGGGCTCCACTGTAGATTCATTAGGATTTTTTGGAAGCAGACAAGAGAAAAAATTAGCAAACGTCTTCGCCGGGAATTGAACCACGGACCTCTGGAATACTGGACCAGCGTGTAGAACCACTACACCACGAAGGCACGCTAGGAAGGCGGGAGAAATACCTTATATCCTTTTTCTTTCTTCAGGATTTCGGCTAAGGATTATAAGATCGTCTAACTGTAAAGTATTCGAAAGGTAACTGTAAAGTATTAATAAGAAAACAACTTATAATTTGAAATGAGATAATGCATTTTAGTAAGGAATTATAGTTTAGGGATCAGATAATTTTTATAAAGAGAATGAATAAATAAAATCATATTATAAAATCCGTCATTTCTTTATAAAACACTTCATTTTATTACTGTAATTCAATAATAAGTAAGTTTGTGAATTGTGTATTAAAACTACATTAAGTTTATTGGAAAACAAAATTGCTGATAAAACATATTTCGAAATGTCTCAAAAATTTTAATTTATCGTAAACTGCAAATCTGCTTAGTTAATGCTGATTAATTTCTATGTCATAAATTTAATTTAAATCCATAGCACGGTATAAAGCTAATTCAGAAGCTCTGACAGGTGGAAAGGAAGGTATTTTTAGAATTTCAGTTTTTAGTAAATGAATGAAAATGTTCACTTAAATTTATTAACAGCAAGTAAATAAAATAAATAAAAGTATGCTATTTTATACGCATACGGATTTATAGACGGTTATGTAGATTTCTACTGTAAAATAAACGAAGATTATTAGTGTCATCAAAATTGTTTCCTACAGCTCATTTATTATAATAGTTTATTGCATTGCTATGCATAGATATTATTATTATGCATAATAGAAATACGATATAGTCTTCATTTGACCCAGTCTACTTGTTAAACGCAGCGATCATTTTGTGCTTATATGTTTGATCACTAACATTTTGCAAAACGGATTTGATTTCACTTACACCATTGTTTTCCGAAGATCACTCTGGTGTGAAGATAAAACTGTCACAATTCGCTACGTTCCTTTGACAAAAATCCTACACTAAAAGGGAGCAATAGAAGAGGAAGTTAGTCCAATGATATTCGGTTATCCCTCACAAAAGTGAATTGTCATATATCTGTGACAGTCCAATGGCAAGCCAGGGACATGATCAGATAATGGTGTGGTTGTAATTGGACACACGTACATCGGGTACAGGAAGGGCCGCTTAAAATGGAAACGGACGGAACCTCTCTGGCGCCAGGCATCAGACATGTCAATGAAGAAGATTTGGAAAGCTGTATGGAAGATTTGGAAAGCTGTGGATAGATATTTGGCTCTAGTCTATTCGGGCGCTGATGGTGCATAAATACCAAGCAACACTCCTCCCTCATCTCCAAATACTTCTGGAAAGCATTTATTTGCTAAATAGCTGAACCAAAAAGTTGCTTTGACATCTGAGAAATATCTAACATCGATAAAAAGAGTTTTATTTATATCAAAAGATGAACTTAAAAAAAATAGGCTTTTCAAGAAGCAGCCTTTCATAAGACAAATTTTCTTTTAAGGATTTTCATTATATCAGATGAAAATAAACATTCCACAGACGTTTAAAAATATTTCAATTCGTATTTTAAATATTTCCATTGATTTCCTGTACAATGGAAGACAGTTTAATATCTCGTAGAAGAAAGAACAATAATTAACTTTAACGTCACCTGAAAATGAATTAAATTATCAAACATTATCCTTTATATGCTCATAGGATCTTTTAAATTAGATAAAATTCAACTGTTACATTTATTCATAATGATATGGCATCAGAACTCTGTTAACTTCATATAAAATGATAATAAAGTACAATAAAGTGGAAGAGTGTAAAAAAAAAAGGACTCTTTAGGGTAAATGCTTTTCCTAATTTTTTTAACGGTAGTTATAATGATGAAATGAAAATGTTTTACCTACATTTACATTTAATTTTTTAAGGCTGTCTAAACAAATTAAACATACTTAGGTAAAAGCACTGAAAACTGCTTTGCATAAAGCAAAGTTCCTCTAACGCCTTCGTTGTATCATCCATTTGCTATATTAACACTCCCATAACTGGTTTTCAGTACATTTTATTAATATCAAGTAATGTCATAACATATATACATTAACGAATTATAGGTAACGTATTTGTGTGTTTGTTAAATTGACAGTACATTGTAATAAATACAGAACTGTCCAAATAGGATTCGAGAGGAATATTTCCTTGTTTATTATTAAACTAATAAGGTAATGAAAAGTTCATGTTTGCACAAATAAGCTTTCTTCTCCCTAGCCTGACTGTGATCCTGTTCTCATTCTTCGGAATATATCTTAATAAGTGTGTAATCCTTAACTACACAGTAACAATTCTGTGTAATCCTTTACTACACAGAATTATATTATACAAATAATCTATTTTTAAATCGTTTCCTGCAAGTTATAATAATAAAAAAATTAACATTTAAAATTTGTAACACGTATTTTAATAACATAGTTAATTACAATATTTTATAATCTTAAACCAACTGTCAATACTGTTCGCCG
The DNA here is from genome assembly GCF_044657685.1 of Stegodyphus dumicola. Lineage (NCBI taxonomy): Eukaryota > Metazoa > Arthropoda > Arachnida > Araneae > Eresidae > Stegodyphus > Stegodyphus dumicola. The sequence continues at coordinate 194,685,640 of NC_140780.1, forward strand.
CTCTATCAGAAATGACGTTTGTCAATTTTGATTTATTTCTATTTGTTACGGCAATATTGTAATACATTATTTTCATACGTTGATAAATTATTTTTTGCATTAATATTATGGATTTGAAATTTGCAAATTTTTTTATTTCAAACATTTTCTACATAATCATAAATGTTATAAATATATAATTCTGTTTCATTTTCTACCAAATGAAATGTTTCTTTAATCTTATTCACACTAATCGGAGTGTTCCAAATAATTGCTTTCAGGTTTAAAATATTTAAAGACTGTATTAAAAATGTCACTGAAAAGATTCATTAACAAAACTTCTTTGATCTGAATATAAATTTAAATCATTAACTGAAACTGAAAAACTAAAAATTATTCACTGTTAAGCGGAAAGAGAATGATGAGCATAGGTTACACGGCTCAAATATTTTTGATTCGGTAAAAAAAAAAATCAGAAAAATTGACACATTTTTCGACGAGAATCTAAACGTATGTTACTACTACACCATTAGAAGAAATATGAAATTCTACTGGAAATTCCGTGCTTTAAAGTTTTCTGCTTCAAAAGATCCTCCACTTCCATTCGTCACCGATGAAAGAACATTGTTTTTAAGAAAGAGAAAAGGGGAGAAGAGATGAAAAGTGCCAAGAAAGGCCTGAGGAAAGAGAAGGGAAAAGAGTGAAAGAAAAAATGCCGATAATTCAAATCGAGTACTGATTTCACGATGAACAAATGATTATTGGTACCAAGTTTTCTTTTCAATTTATTTTTTTACCCTTTCATTCTTTTGCCATTCAAAAACAAAGCAAAGCCGGACTGAGTAGGAAAGAAAAGAAAAGGGTGGCTAAAAATCGAAGGAAAGAAGAGGAGAAAAAATATCGAAATGATAGATAGATAGTTTAATAGTGAGGGGTGATAATGCGATGGTTTCAGCGCCCTTTGGTATCTGGGACTTCCTTCAAAGTGCTGAAAAGGTCTAGAGTGTTTGGATATTGGCACTGGTAAAAGACAAAGATCATAACAAGAATCGATAATGCTTCTTATCCCTTGAGTTCTTTTTCAGTTCTAAAGATCTGTAGGATAAAATCGAAGAGAGGACTGAAGACAGAGAGATGGAAGTACTCCATTTCTTTTCCTTTTATATTAAGGTTTGCAACTGCTTTGAAATAATTAATTTCCAGATTTTATGCCAAAGAGTAAGTGCATCGTATATATCCTAATTAAAAAAAATACTTCAAAATCCACGAATAGACACATAAACATAAAATCTTTTCAAAAAATATTTTTAAAATTCGTCCCAGATGAGAACGAAATGCAAATAAACCTATAAATATGTGCATAAATAAATAAACAAAACAAGGTTTCGGTGAGCTAAATGAGATATCCAAATAATTAACGACACAATTGAATAGATAAAAAAATAAATTTAATAAACAAGTTCTGTTGAATAAGCAAATAACAAGACTAATGATTTTTCTGCAAAATACAGTAAATAATAATCAAATCTGATTTTGACAATATATAGGCAAATTTAGAGGGGATGCAAAAGTTAAAAATATTGATGATTACCTATTACGGGCTCTAGGAAATCTCAGTGAGGTGACACTGAGAGCGTAACAATTAAGTAAAATATCTTTAAGTGCTCAAATTCACAACTTCATCGTTATGTATTTATCGTTTAAATTTCTACAGATTTCGGCAGAGCTTTATTATAAAGATAACATAATATTTTGACCAGAAGGGAAAACAAGATCTAAAAATGGCTAGAGACCTGGCAAATACAAATTGTCTAGCAGCATATTTGCTTTTACATTTTTTGCTTATCCTCCAAAATCTGCATGAAATGTAGTTTCCATTATATAAAACTAAGGCTGGAATTTTGAAAGCATGCAAGAATGCGTAAAACACTTTTAAAACTTTTAAATTTGAAAAAGTAATGACTTTTCTTATAAACCTCCGTTGAAAACGTTCGCGGAAAAGTCATGTCATTTGCGTGAAACTTGCAGTAATTTAATTTGGCTGTTGGAGGACGTTATCATACTTTATATTGAAAAAATTACGCAGTTACATCAGCTGGGAAAGCATAGTTTATGTTGGAGTGCAAGCGGAATTAAAATATATTTTAATAATTCGGAACGTTGTCGCATTTTGCGCGAAGGTTATTTGAAGAAGGAAGCTTGGAATTATTTGATCAGAAATAGATCCCTGTCATGCCCCAACTCCCTTTTTGCCAGATTTCTGACTTCGTTTATTCTCTCTTACGAAGATGTTCCGTGGGGTCAATGTTTTAAGATAATTTAAGTTATCTGAAGTGAAGCAACTACTACCAGCTGCCACGCAGCTACCTAATATGAAGCCACTTCCCATTCTACGATAGGTACCAAAACAACCATTTTACTAATGCTTCCAAAATTATAAAGAGCGCTGGCGCAGGTATATGTGTTCCTTTGAAGATGGCTAAGCAATGCTTTTACAATAAATTAAGGAAATATCAAAGAAAGCAATTTCCTTAAAATTGAAAAGATTTTTATAATGCCTTTGCATATATTTATTTAGTAAAGTAAAGCATTTGACTCAAGAGATCCTTTGATAAAATTAATTGAGGTAAAAGTTTGAACGTTTTCTTAACTGTTTAAATACTGCATCTGAATGTAAGTAAAGGACAAGAAGTTACATATATTCGAAAGAAGAACAGAAGATATTTATAAAATGTGTTACCCTGAATATGGTTTCTTTAATCAAAGACGCTTAATTTTCTTAATAAAATGTAACTTAAATATTTTAATTCATTACATTCAGTTTTAAATAGACCTTGCTTTCGTCCGTTTACAAAATTACTGAACTAGCTCTTTGTAGAACTCAACAATCAAGTACAAGTAAAAGTATGGAGGACGACATCAGCGATGTAGCATAGGTCAACTGGTAATGTCTTTCCATACTAACTATCTCTTAAAAAATTCAAGTTTGCAAGCCTTATATGAGCTCACAAAGAAAAGTGGCCGAGCGGTAAAGTCCCTGAACAATGCTAGTTCGCTCCGAGGTTCAAATCCCTTTACTGGTTGGCTGCATGGGCGTTTTCGTGGTTTTCCCTATGTGCAACGTGTTTTGCCGATCCGAGCTAGTATCCATTCGGAACACGTAAATAATAATAATAGTAAATAATATGGTACACCGTGAAATCCCACTGTACACCTCACATCCAATATTTATTAAAAATAAGAATTTATGACATAATGAGATTATCTCAATCCACGCTGAGATTCAGAAATTGAGAACATCTGTTTGGATGTAACAAAAAGAACATATAAAAAAACATGACAGAAATAAAATAATAAATACTTAGAACACAATGTTATAATAAACTGTACTCATAATATTCAATAAGTGTCCAGGGACTCAAATCATTCCAGAATAGCATCAAAAAACACTGTGTGTTAAGAAACTGAGTATTCAAAAGCTTTTAGAAAATTTATCAACTTTTACAACTCCCTCGGCCCCGAAAAAAAATTCAACTGACAGTCAAAACAGCAAAAAGACTCAGCAAACGCAATATAGATTATTCTCTTGAGTCGCGCATGTTCACAGGTGGTTTAAGGCACTTGCTCACAAATCAAAAAGCAGGTATAGTTACACATAAGAAGCATTCATTTCTGGATGGGTGATAATAGTTTGTATAATTTAATGGCAGTTCCGCGCAAAATAACATCTTCCTGATTATCTTTCGACAATTTGGAACAGCGACTTCTGTTATTAATTTGCTTTCCAAAATCGTAGCCTGCTGAACTGCAAAAATATAGATTTCGATAAAAGGTTTATATTATGCAAATTTTAACGTGTAAAAAGTGATAAATACTCTAAGAAGTCGGGTACCTCTAAAATCACGAAACGTCCTCAAGATACAACACATTTTTAAGCTTATTTAATATCTTTATAAAAGAGAGTGAAATTTTGTGCACTTGTTTCGATGCTTTTAATAATGCAGTTGCTAATTTTTTTTCGAAACATTGAAATATTTTAACTAAAATACATTTTCTTTCATTCACATAATATTGTTATGTGTACTGCGTGCAGCATTACATAGACAAATCAGTATTTTTAATTGATTTGTTTTAAAAAATAGAAAAATAGTGTACCTACGTTAAACACAACATAATTATATTTTTTAAAATTACCTACGTTAACAATAGTATAATTTTATTTTCTAAAATATTAATAGTGTTTAATTTCCATTTTTTATTTCAAACTCCAAAATTGATTATTTTTTAACATAATTAAAGAGGACTTCTAAAATTTGTAAGCGTTAGTCAGTTAGTCAAAATTTTTTTAAGAAATCTTAACCTAAATACATCGTTGCGTGCGTACACTCTAAATCTCGCAGAGTGGGATTTGGAGGGTGACAGCAGTTTTCGCTCCGTTTCGTGTCAAACAACGCAAATTTACTGTCTTGGTAGCAGAACATGTTTCCCACTTGCAATAATAACCTTGGGGAAGGGAGTGAATTGAAGGAGCAGGACGACCCCCTGTCTTGCCATTGTCCGCCCAGACTGACCAAACAAATTTGCTAAGCCAAAGAACGTTCTTTGGCTAAGCGCCATTTCAAGCGAGGACAGTCGTAATAATGGATACAGCTCCTTTGCCAAAAGTAAGTTCGCTTTTAAAATATATATACAATTATTTCTTAATATAAATATCTTAATTATTATAAATTATAGTTAGATTTATGTGTCAAAATTTAAGTATGTAATAAAAAGTAGTTTTAGTTTGCTCTTTTTTTTTAGGTGTCTGTAAATTTGCTTTAAGAGTGTAATACTGTAACGAAGTTTATTTATTATGTATTGCTAACACAATGAAAGCTGTACGTATGGATGGTACTTTTTGTAAATAATTCTTAACATTATTTTTATTTTTGAACAATTTACGCAAACCTATCGAATTTAATTATTTAAATTTAGTTTTGCATGCATTCCTATTTCAAATAGAACAGCGGTGGAAAAAAAAAAAATGCATACTAAAGTTTTGATTTTTTTTATAACACAAGTGTGTAAATTATTTGGTAGTATTGGAAGATATAAAAACCGTATACTTTACTGAATTTCCTATTGAAGTCATATCGTTTTCAGCTTCTAGTAGTTTTTAAAAGATTTTTAACTTTCATTTTTTATAAATTCTGCTTATAGTTTGTGACAATAAAATTCACTTACTGTTACAAAGCTGAATTTTTCCAAAATATAAATACTAGCACTAACTGGGTCATATCAGCATTCTAAAACTTATATTTTTGCAAATATGTTGTTATTCTCGAGAGTGTAGGTGTAGCTAAGGCCTATTGAACATTCAAAAGTCCGGGAGGCCAATAAAGCTGCTAAGACGGCTTTCCGTTTACGATTTTAAAAAAATCTTACATTCTTTAAAAAAGACTGAAAGCTTCAGATTTTAAATTACGTCCAAAGGGGCGTTTTTTTAACATTTTGTGTGTTACCTTTATTTATTAAATATCATGTTCTTCGCACTTAAATTAAACCATAAAAACATTCAACAGCAATATCGCAAAATAATTTTAAAATGAACATATCTTTAGAATTTCCAATACAGAGTCTCGCGAGCTGAATATATATATATATATATATATATATTTTTTTTTTTTTTTTTTTTTTTTTTTTTTTACTCGTACAGTATTGCCATTGCTCGCTTTGAAATCGTTTACTTTGTTAACCAAAAATTCGTTGACGTATTACAAAATATTAAATAATAAAGCAAATAATAAAACCAATTTCAAATTCAAATTAGGGCTTCCACATGCCCATATTCTATGGAAGATTACCTTATTCAAATTTTGTTGGCTGTTTTATTACAATGCGAGAAACATACATACATTCCTGCAGATTCTTCATTATTTAATTTCTTTAAATATAATGTTTGGTGGCAGCAACTTGAAATTAAACATATAGGGAATCGATGCAAAATGCCAAAACGAAATTAACAGTCCTTCTGGGAGAATTGCCCCTTTGGACTAAAAAAAAACCCAGCTATTTTTAAAAAAATAGTAAGTTTTGATTTTCTGATTACAAACTGAAAACTATTGTATTATTAAATATTCCAAGTAATTCATGCAGATAACTATTTAATGAGAATTCATTTTCAGTCAAAGACCAAGCATAAAATTTTAGTACCTTGTCCATTTACATAGGTTCTATATTCCTAATACTTGTGCCACAGCAAATTGTCAAATTTATCTGCCTCTTATCTTTTTTTTAAACTGTAGCGCAATAAAATATTTTTTTTTCAGGAGGGATTACATGATAGTTCAAAATTATCAGATTTTTATAACTGCAAGAAATTCCCGAAGATGCTGTTAATGTCCTAAAAGGTAATTTTATTTTCTACTCTGTTTTAAATTAAAAACTATACCTAGTCCGGATTTTTGAAAATTCCAGATATTCAGTTGACTTTATATGCTATATACATGTATTTATTTTATGCTAAATATGTATTTACTGACAAATATACGTATATGCCAATATATAATATGTACACCAAATGTTTATTTCTTTTAATGCAAATAAGAAAATTTAAAAAAAAAAAAAAAAAAAAAAACAGTATTTATTTTTAAAAAATGTAAGGCATGTTTTTCTCAAACTTAATTAAATAGTAAAATTCGTACATGTCTAAACATTTTTTATTTCAACTGAAACAAAACGACATTTTTATATGTAAGCCATAAAACCTAAATGTTTGATGCATTTTTATTTTATAATATGAAAATTAAGCAATATTGCCTTATATTTGTGGCAGCGCCTATCATATTTAAAAAAATTAACTTATTTTATTAACAGATAATAAAATGCACAATTAAAAAACAGCTTCTCCTCCCTTCTATTGCGGGAGAAAACCTAATTTGACGGGTTATTTTTATTTATTTATTTCCCCCTAAGAAAACTTGTCAGGCATACTTTCAAAATTGTCGAAATATATACTAATTTAAACATGATAATTCTAAAATGATTCATAGATTAATTCATATACATCAACTCAATAGTTAGAAAGTTAAACTAATGACATTTACTTATTACTTTTCAAGATTATTGCCTTTTCATTTCAATTAGTTATTATATCTTCTCCTAGTGATATTAAAATGAGTGAGAGGATCTGATGAAGTAATGTTCAAAATAATATAATTTTTTACATTAGCAAAAGCTATTGTTGTATCAAACAAGTCTTATAAACCTTTTCTTATGCACAGTCCTTTAAAGTAGGAAAGAAATGTAAGTAATCTGATTTTAATAAACTCATATGAATTCATTTTCTGGTTTAGATAGGATTTAAAGACCCAGGTAACACAGCTTGTTTATATTTTCAATAACTAAGTTATGCGAACACTGTTAGAGGTGTAGCCAGAGTTCTTGCTGCCTCGCTCAGTGCACAATAAAAAGTCTATAAAATGTCAAAATGATATATATAAAAACAAAATATCTGGGTTTATTTTTGAAATAAAACATTAATTCTAATACATTAATTCTAAGTACTATTTTGTTTGTTTTCCTTATACACAAAATCATTAATAGTATTCTAAAAGTTTGATTTACTACTCTATCAGCTGATTTGTAGACAGTATGGTACAATTTCTCAGTCTTTAGGTGTTTTTTAATCCATTTGTACTTTGCAAAATTCTTTTTGCAACAGTCATGAAAAAAATTTACAGATGTATATCAGTATTTGGAACTGCATTCTGAACTGCAGAAGTTCAAAGTTACCATCCTTTCACCTGCCTTCGAAAACACTACCGCAAAGAATCCAGTAAATGTAAACGCTGGAAAAGCACAAAGCTGGTAGAATTCTCTTGCGGCCTCCTCGCTTTCTTTCGCTGCTGTTCAAAATTTATTTGCATGTGTCATTTTTTTTTCAATTTATTATTATTTTGTCTGATTTCCGTGCTATGTTTCGTAAAAGTGATTTTAAAGTGTTTGCAAAGAAAATTTACAAAACTGCATACTCGAGTACTTGTCTCGGCATGAAATTAAGCATAATGGTTGAGATACAGTCAAGGAAATATTAAATTGCGTTTAAAGAATGTTTCCTTCTAAGATAATATGTTGCCAAAAATTTTCTTAACGGAACAGTTTTTGGGACAATTTTGAGAAAATGGGGGAAGGCCAAATTGATTTCAGTAACTAATATTTACTTTATGTAAATTTTACTTACATATCTTAATATTATATTTCTTGATGCTCATTCAGAATCGTAGCTAGGGTTTTCAGCGCCCAGGGACAACTGAAGATTTTGCGCCCCCTACTGCTTGCCAACGATGGAAAACATTTAATTCTAAAATGCCGTAACATCAGTTTGGCGCCCCTTGGATCCTGCGCCCGGGGACAGATGCCCCTTTCCCCCCTCTAGCTACGCCCCTGCGCTCATTTTAATTTATATGCCCTAAATACCATGTTTAACAGGCTGTTTACTTACAAATGCTTAATATCATGCTTTTTCTCCGAACATTAATGCACATTCCCTAAATATTACCCACCAGCGGCAAAGTCGCTGAGCACTGGTAGTTCGGTCCAGAGTTTGAATCGCATGAAGGAGCTGGCTGCATGGACTTTTTTGTGTTTTTCTCCATGTGTAACGTGTATACGAACCAGTTTGCCTTACAAAGACCTCCACGGAGGCATCCTTCCCATTAGGCAGATTTTTGATGGCATGTCAGCAACTAAAGGACAAATAAAGGCTTTGAAAAGCTGTCAGAATTTTATCGAACCTGTCGAAATTATGCTTGGCAGTAGATTGGATCAAGCTCTGAATACAAAAACAGGTCAATTTGAAACCAAAATTGTAAAAGAAACATTTCAGTATGTTTCAGTCATAAAAACAATTGAAATGGTTTTGTCTAATAGCCATGTAAGAAATTATATCGAAAGTGAAACAATTTCTAATGATAGACATTTAAAAAACAGTTTTCATCTTTTTATGTCCCAAGAATTTTGAAATATGTGGAAACAAAACGCCCTGATCTTCTGGTACTAAGTATTGCTGATTTCAGTGGTAAAAATCTTTAAAAATTTAACTAGGATTATAAATGATAGAATTTAATTAGGATTATAAATGATAGAATACTTTAAAACTTTGTTTACTTTTTAATTACCTAGAGTAAAGTAATTTTGCATCTATTACTCACATTGGTCTTTCTTCTTAAATGGCTTATAGTTTTTTTCTTCTGGCTTGTAAAGGTAAGCTGTAAATGCATGTGCCTCTAGTGCCAAAGGCCTTTTTAATGATATTTTTGTAATCATTATGTAATAAACATGTATATATATATATATATATATATAGATGACCTAAAAGCATTAGTTTTGCTCACAGAACTTTAGCTCAGCTAAAATTATTGGAAAGAAAGAGGGACAAAGGTTTTATTCATTATTAATGAGTAAATATTTGGCATAAGTCTATGCATAAAAAATAATTTCATATGCTTAGCTATAAAATTCTTTTCATAGAATAATATTTTTAGTTTTCAGTGTATGTATATGTAAATAAGCTATTGATACTATATGTATGTGAGCTGAGCTGCATATCCTTTGAAATTTGCTACATATTCTATCTTGAAAGGTTCATGTGTGATATTTATATAGTTTCAATTAATTATTACATTTCACATGCAATTTTTATCCAGTATATGTCTTTTATATATACTTTTATTTTTATTTTTGTAGGGTAAAGGCAAAGCAAGTATTTTAGCATCAGGCTGTTATTTGAAAAAAAAAAAAAAAAATTCCGAATTCTGCACTTCTAATATTTGCTAAATGTAAGTATTGAGGAATTTTGATATGCTTTGCACTAACTTTCATTTTAAGAGGGCATATTATATTAAAATGAGCCATTTTACAACAGTGAATGTATTTGGCCTCATGTGGCTAAAATTCATCTTCTCAGGCTGCTTTCGACTATTGTACCCACAGATGATGCATGGTCATTTAGCTAATTTCTGTAGAATTGGAATTGCATTGATTTGAATGTCACCTACATACTAGCAAATATTTCGAGAGAATAAGATGGTTTGTAATATGTGTGATGCCTTTATATGATCTAAATCTAAAGCATGACACTAATCATATATATGCATGTATATACAGTGAACATAGATTTTTATTTTTAACTTGTAAAGTGATGGAAAAATTGCTTCAAGGTGAAATTCAAAATATACACTTCCAGCCAGACTATAGCGATCATGAAATCAAGAACAAACATCTTTACAATAACAATAGTTTATTATGAACAACAATAGTTTATTATGAAGGGATGATACTTGTTTTCATAAGGAAAAGACAGACTAAGTCTCCATATAGTTTGTTCTTTTTACATTTTTATGTACATTATTTATTACATTTTTCATTAAGAAGCAACGCACAAATAGACTATCCTATTCTATATTTGCATCAATATAATATTTACATATTCCTATATGTATTTATACTGCATTTTTACAGAAACTAAAAGCAAAAGACCTCTATGTGAATAAAATTACTAGGAATTACTTATTTTTGAAAGAAGAAAAAATTTTCTGGCGATATTTTTTAATTGGAAAGATAAACTTTCTAGTATGGCTCATTGGTATTTGACTTGTCCTAATAAATAGGTAATGGATGTATTCTTAATAAAGAAATTTATTTTCAGGGAATAGAAGACATGGAATCTCTTGGACCAGCTCAGAATAAACAGCTCATTATAGTTGGTATTACAAGTTCATTCTGTATTAAAGCAGTAAATCACTTAATAGCATGCCCAAATCATGCCATGAAGGCATTTGACATTCTATTTTAACTAATTTTGTATTTAGCGTTCAATATGCACATACATCAACAAATTTTTATAATTTTGTTGCAAGCCTTTTGTATAATGTCAGCACTCCTAGAGCTTGTGTGGACTCTTTAAATACATGTTTGAGTGTGAATTTATTGCATTTTGTACATGCATTACATTTCATGTTTTTAATGTCATTTTATTGTCATATTTGTACATATATTTCCTAATAAAGAGTTTTTCATGCATTGCTTGTTTTCACTTATATTTAAAATACTTCGTTCATTGAAATTATTATAATTCTGCAGTTATGGTAATGATTCCTATTCGGATTTAATCAAAAAATGAAATACATAATTTTCAGCAGAATTATGAAAAATGAATTTTTAGCTTACACATGTGAGCTATAATCCATATTATTTCACTTTAAAATTTACTTTATTTTTCCCAAATGAGACTTGGAATTAGCATATATAAAAATAAGTTATAGTCTAAAAGTATATGTAAGCATTTATTCACCTGTAATGATTAATGTATAGGAATTTGTATGCATATAACTTCTCAAAAATAGAAAGCATAACAAGCTAACTGAAGATTTTAGACTTTATTCATAATTTGGGGTAATAATTAATTTTAAGCTCTTCATAATTATGTAATAAGAAATAGAAACATTTCTTTTGCAATATTTTGTGCAATATATGAAGCTAAAAACAATAGCATGAGAGTGTTTTATGGTTACTTATTTTCTGAATCTCATACATTGAAAATAAAGCTGAATAATTTTCATGTAAGGGAAATTAAATTCGCATTTGTTTCTTACTTCAATGTATATTAAAATTTATTATTCGATTTTTTATGCATATTATACTCAAGTAGACAAACTACTAGTAACATCAATTCACAAATTGTATTAATATATTCACTTATAAGTAGCATTTTAAGAAGTTAAATCTATCAGATTATGATACAGGTTTACTGACAGATATATATATGATCAGCTGTTCTAACACATTCAAATTTTCATTATAAAATTTGTCAAGAACTATTTTTAATAAATTACTTTTCCAACTAGTATGATTATTTAATGGAAAATTTAGCTTACAATTTACATGATTACGTGCCCAAATCTTGTGAATAAGCATAATTTGCTTTTTTAAATTAAAATATGTATACAAAATTTAGAATGTATATCACTATATATATATATGATTCATCTAAAATGATTTTTTTAAATTTCTTTTATGAAACTAAGCATTTTTTGATCTCTCAAATCAAATTTTGAAAATATCTGAAATATTTATTCAAAGTTTTAAGTACCTGAAAAACCTTATTTTTTATTCAAAAACTAAGTTTTTCATTGCGAATATCTTGCTATTCCAGTTTTTATATATAAGTTGCATTGACGTTCTTATTTTTATTGCTTACTACACATAAAGGTAAAAGCCATGTTTCTGTAAAATAAAATATATTCTGTGAGTTCAAAGTAATTTCACATCAGAAGTACTGTGAGGAAGTGATAGTGTTAAGTATTTCAGAATGTTAACTACACCGAATTTCCAATATTTTAATATGGATGTAATTATTTTATATGTATATTTCGTTAGATTTGGAAAGAAAAACTATATGTCTAAACAATGAAGATATAATTGTCTTTAAACTGAGTTTTTTTATTTCAGTGATGGTCTACTTTGATTCATAATCCAGTTTTTATATATAAGTTGCATTGACGTTCTTATTTTTATTGCTTACTACACATAAAGGCAAAAGCCATGTTTCTGTAAAATAAAATATATTCTGTGAGAAAGTGATAGTGTTAAGTATTTCAGAATGTTAACTACACCGAATTTCCAATATTTTAATATGGATGTAATTTTTTATATGTATATTTCGTTAGATCTGGAAAGAAATCTCATCACCAATAAATGTTTAAGTAAGTACATAGGTAGCAAATCTAAAACAGATGTATATATCAGATAATTAAAATCACAATAGCATGTTAAAAAGTAGTGTAAAATATTCTTTTCAAGAGATAATATTAACCAGACATCTAAAACAATACATCAGCTATAAAGTTTACATAGCAAATACCAATTTTCAGTTTGCCTATAAAATAATTATATAAAAATCGCACCATCAAGGAGTGAGCAGACTATTACTATTATTATAACTCCTTGTAATGTGTGTGGTTTCACCCGAATATCGGGCGATATCTGACTATCGAAGAAGAGCGAACGAAGAAAGAGTCACTCCTGTTTTTGTGTGAAAAGGGACCGCTTTTTACTAGAGTGAAATATCGCTCCTTCGAGGTTGGTGCCATTTTGGCATTAGAGGGAGGTGGGATATCACTCCTTTAGAGTCGGATAGGACTCTTTCGAATTTAGAGTGTACAGGTTTGTTATGAAATGAATACACAAATCCGATGAAAAATGAACAGAATTTATTATTATCACAACAAAAATGCTTAAATTTTCCTCAGATATTCGTGCAGTATTACAATATCCTCACAGTAGTTATATTTTAACTACTCAAACGTTCAAGAGAACTTAATTCAAAACAGATGCAGAAAGCTAATCCGCGAATTCGCTACAGTCAACAAGACCAGTTAATTTATAATTCAACTAACATTAGCTATTTAAATACCAAATCTGTAACACTGCCCCTTCCCAAGGACTGCACGTCCCAGGTACTACAATCCCTAGACAGGAAACCAAACTTACAACTAAGGCATAAATGTAATAATAAACACTGCATTACAATAACAAAGAGAACTTAATTCAAAACAGATGCAGAAAGCTAATCCGCGAATTCGCTACAGTCAACAAGACCAGTTAATTTATAATTCAACTAACATTAGCTATTTAAATACAAATCCGTAACACTGCCCCCTTCCCAAGGACTGCACGTCCCAGGTAGTACAATCCCTAGACAGGAAACCAAACTTACAACTAAGGCATAAATGTAATAATAAACACTGCATTACAATAACAAACAAAAACAATAAATGCAATAACTAACTTAAACAAATCAACTACTAAATACAAATCAACTACTAAATACAAATCAACTACTTAATACAAATCAACTACTAAATACAAATCAACTACTAAATACAAATCAACTACTAAATACAAATCAACTACTAAATACAAGCCAAATCAAATACACATTTAGAAACAAAAAGGACCATGGTCTTTTACTATTTACAATTATTTAGACTACGTACTTACGGATCCAAACCACGACGTCATTCAGCCTGTTTAGGACTGTGTACGGACCATCCCAAGGTGACTGTAATTTAGGCTTGAGTCTTTTTCGTCGAATCTTTCTCGTTCCACAGCCACACCTTAATACCACACCATCCTTCCTGGAATTGATGTCCAATAGCTCTTGTGTCGTATCTGGTCTACACATTCTTCGTTGCCAAGTTGACTCACTCTCGTACGGAACGGAACTAACTTCCTAGCTATGTCGATCTTATCACCAGACGCAGTCTGAAGGGTAACACAGGAGGGCGTCCAAATAAGTCCATCTTAAAACTGTTCAGCTAATTCTTTCCTTATGATGGTAACATTAGCTCCTGTGTTAATGGTCATATTGCAAGGAACTCCATCGATATGCCCATTGATGGGCAGTCCCTTACTGTTGCCACTCACTGTAGAAATCTTGAGCGCTTTAAAACAAGGTTTTTCATTCTCTGGCAACCTTCGCTCCTTGATATGGTCATTAATTTGTTTCCTGCGTCGTTGCTGAGAAATGGTCTCAATTGTCGTACCCAGTGGTGTTCTGCAATTCTTTCGTACGTGACCTTCAGCTCCACAGTTCCAGCACTTTAGTTTCTTGTCAATCCTTTTCCGTCTCATGGCATTTAATTGTCCGTTTAACCCGCCTCTCTTATTTTCGGTGCTCTGGGGAGTTCTGCAGTTCCTTCGTATGTAGCCTTCAACACTCAACACCGCAGTTACAGCACTTTAGGGTTGGTTTCTTCTCAACAGTATTCCGTCTCAAGGCATTATCCGCTTAATTATCCGTGCCCTGGGGTGTTCTGCAATGCCGTCGTATGTGCCCTGCAATACCACATTTCCAACATCTTAGAGCCACTTTGTTCTCCCTCCTACTCCGTATCAATGCATTGACTTCTCTGACTAAATCATCTAAACGAACTATCAATTGATCCACTGGCTCGTGAACTCGCACAGTTGTGACTGAGTAGCGATCTCTACGAGTTGCTTGCTGAGCTGCCTCGAATTTCATGGCGTACACTAGAGCACTTTTCAGATCTTTAACATCCGCCATTTGTAGAGCCTTCTATGTATTTCGGGATCCCGGATGCCATCGATAAAATACTGCAGGGACAGAATTTCCCTCGTTTCTCTCGGGCACTCCGTAAAGGCGAGGTGGGACAGCCTTTCAACTTCCATGGTAAGCTCCTGGAGTGATTCGGTGGGCTTCTGTTGACGGGATTTTAACTGAAGCCTTCTGTAATCTTTCAAACATTTCTTTCCAAATCGCAGCTCCAATACGCCGGACAGAGCTTCGAAATCTATCCTTTGGTTTCGGAGAAGAGTCTGAAGAATATCCGCTACGTCTCTCAAAGAAGCGGCGAGATGACAGGCCTTAGTTTGGGAATCCCATCCGTTCGCTTCCGCCACTATTGAAAGTTGTGTCTTATACACTTGCCAGGAGGTCTTCCCATCATAAGTGGATAGCTTCAGAGAGGGACGAGCAAGCATAGATAGAAATTTAAAACCTTCAGAATTGTTTCCTGCTGTTGCTATGCATTTCTCTAGGCTGTCAACTTCTTTGGCGACGGCAGCAGAAACCCTGTCATCAATTTGTTGTTGGACGGCAGAAACTCTTCCTTCTATTCTTTGGTCCACAGCGGAAACTCTTCCTTCTATTCGTTGCTCCATAGCAAAAACTCTATCTTTTATTTAATGTTTTACAGAAGAAACTCTGTAATCGATTTGTTGTTCTACGGCCGAAACTCTCTCTGCTATTTGTTCTTTAACAGAAGAAACGTTTTCTTCAATTTGTCCAACTTTATTTTCAAGCGCGTCTATTCTGCCTTCCATAGCTCCAGATTTATTTGGTAATTTCTCTTTTCCTCTCTTCTTGTCCTGTTTCAATCATTTCTTGTCCTGCTTCAATCTTTGGTTGTCCTGCTTCAATCTTTTCCTGACTAGATTCCATCTCCTCTTTAACAGATTTAATCTCCTTTTTAACACTGTTTTTACCTCTTCTTTAAATGTAGCAAAGGCTAATATCAACTGCCTTAATTGCTCTTCCATCGCTCTTGTTATTGGCATTCAAATCCCACTTCTGACACCAAAAATTGTTGCGTGCATACGGGTTCGTTATGAAATGAATGCACCAAGTCCTATGAAAAATGAACAGAATTTATTATTATTACAACAAAAATGCTTAAATTTCCTCAAATATTCGTGAAGTATTACAATATCTCACAGTAGTTATATTTTAACTATTTAAACGTTCAAGAGAACTTAATTCAAAATAGCTACAGAAAGCTAATCCGCGAATTCACTACAGTCAACAAGAGCAGTTTTCTAAACAAACTCTTAAAACAACAACTAACTAAATAACAACAACAAACTAACTGACTGAATTGAGAGGTTTTCTTCCTTTTTATAAGATTTTAAATCGCGTGCGAGGATTTTCTGGAATTTTCTGTAAAACAAGAAGAGATATTTATTTATTAAAAGTTAAAATGCACGTGCTCTTGTATTTTAAATTTTTCCGGCTTGGCTTTCCTTTAATATTCGTCACGCGCTGCACTGCACGGGGAATAAAAACAAGTTAACTTATATTTCAACTAACGTTCGCTATTTAAATGCCAAATCCGTAACAATATAATTACATCAAATCCTGTAAATACGTATTATTTTTTAATAAATAAATATAAAAATGCACTTATAAATTAGAGTTATAAGTATGTATATTTATATACATAAACATTATTGTTTATATAATTACCATAAATTTAATCGAGACCATGAAACTGAGTAATTGAAACTTTCATATGATTTCAAATTTTATCATAATTTTAAACGTTTATAAGATATTTCTCCCGCCTTCTTAGCATGCCTTCATGGTGTAATGGTCAGAGCACTCGGCGTCTATCGAGAGGTCAAAGGTTCTAGACTAGGCTTGGGCATTGCTCATTTTTCACGTATCCTAGTTCAAAATAACCTAATGACTCTACAGTGGCGCCTGAACTAAAAGGTGGTGGATGATGATTCTCCACCACCAAGGATTTGCCGATTGGGTCCCCTAGTCCCCAGTTGCCCTTTAAAACGTGGAGTATACAAGGTATTTCTCCCTACTTCTAGTATGCCTTCGTGGTGTAACGGTTAGCACGCTCGGGCGTATTCGAGAGGTCTAGGTTTGAGTCCTGGCAACGGCATTGCTCATTTTTCACCATTTTTCATGTCTCCTGCTTCGAAAAACGTAATGACTCTACAAGGTTTTAGTTCAAAAACATAATTGCCATTTTAAACACATATAAGGTTCACATAATGAGTAAAAATTTCTTAAAATTCTAAACAAAAGGTTCAGGGAGACCATGCACGCAGGCAGGAAAATCGCATTTTTGTGAAATCTTAATTGGAAAATGAAACTACCTTGAAAAGCTTTGAGCACATTGCTTTCTTAAATTAATAGTTATGTAGACATATATGGTAAAGTGTTAACTTTTCTATCATCTGTAACTATGTATTTGTGTAAGATTGTATGCAGAAACATTTAATGTACATAATTCGAGGATTTAATTTGAGATATTTGTTAAAATGCAGATATAAAGAAATCATCTGGTTTGTTGAATCGCAAAAATTTAGCATTTTTTTTTTTTTTTTACTATAACCTCGGTTCTACAGCGAATTTTTACATGGGCCTTGCTTTATATATGTTTTGCTTGTAAGAAATCAAATTTTAATATGAAAACATAAAAACAGTTTTCAATTAGATGGTCTAATTAAATGTATCTCACCCCTTAAATATATCTTGAAAGCATTTGTAATTTCCTTTTGCACTTCATCAAAGTTTTGGTCTGGCAACGTAAATGATTTAAACAATGCTCAGAACAACCATCAAGCAAGACTGGACAAGAATTTTAAAAAATCATGTCATGAAATCATAAGGATTAAGAAAAAATCATGTCATTAAATTATAAGGCTGATTGGTTGTTTATGGTAGCCTGTGCGAAAGTCGTCCATAGCTGATTACATGTGTTAGAGAATTTCATGTTCCCTCAGGAATGATGTTCGCAAATGTCACTTGTTCCGAAGTGCCATAAGCGCAAGTGCCACATCACCCCACAGATACAGATTGAAGAAAGGCCGGCAACTGTACATTCCCCGCAAGTACATTAGGTGTCGCCAGGCCTTTCTAACTGCTATACAGATAACACTTCCTTACTTTTAATGTAGAATCTCCTGAAGTATGGTCCCACCCCTCTTCCCCTAAAACCAACCACTAGAGAAGACTCATCATTTATTTTTGACGCTTCGGCTCACCGTTTATTTGGAGTGCCCTCTTGCCATATAGACTCTATACGCATGCAAATACGCCTTCTCTGGAATGCGAAACCGCGCCCATCAGTATCGCAGTTAACGGCATTAACCACTATTCTGAAGAACGGCTGACAGGATAAAAGCACTGGTAATTTGTCCTGGGGTTGGTTCCTAGCAACTGAATAGGCTGCTGTATGGCATCTTTCTGGCCATGCAAATACGAACATGTTTCGCTCACAAAATTTCCCAGAAAGGCATTTATAATCTTCGAATATTTTGCCGTGATAAGTAATATTACCTGAGGTCGTCAAAGGATTGCTAAATGCCCGCTGTTAAATTAACACAGAAAAAAAATGAGCAATCACTCTGACTTTTCCTTTTCTTGATTCTGACATAATATCTCTGGGTGTTTACAGTGTATGTCTGCAAATACATTCACATATATAGATACGTCTGGCTTTTGAAAAAGGAGCATATATGTAATTATCTTTCCCTAGCTACATTCCTTGGGATGTTCTTGGTCAAAATTGGATTGGAGCTAAAGCAGATAATACTTGCTTGTTTCGCTTTGAGTAAGCAAGCCAATAACGTCACGTTCTTACTGCGTAATGTGTGCATATATATGCATACACATGCATGTGCTTAAGTCTGATATGCTATTATTTATAGATAATCAAATATATTTAGGCATAAAAAGTTATCCATGGCAGAATGTGCTTGCATAATTACCCATGTTTGTTCTGCACATATATATGCGATGTCTTTATGTGAAAACGAATATGCAAGTTTGAGTTTGTGCAAGTAAACATATATTTGAAATATGCATTAATGCAGATTTTAGATCAGTATATTTATTTAGTTATCGATTTGCTTGTTTATACGCATTGGAATACAAACAATAAAAGCAAACACATATAGAGGCTTGTTTCTAATTTTCATAAATATTGCTCATGCTATCTTAAATAAATAGAAAAGCTTAATACCCCGTAAATAAAGACATAGTAAGAAAAGAAATGCTGGAGAAATAACAAATGTTGTTGCTAAGCGACAAGTCACTTTTCGTTCTTTTCGCTTACTGCATCGAAACCCTTTCGGAAAGTGCTTTTCTTGCAAACGTCACGGCCACAGCGGAGGCAAGACTGAATATACAGGGTAATTCTTCCCCCTCTATCTTTGCATTCTTCCCGGGACGCTGCATTCATATTTTGGTTATTTTGGGTTGGAATAAAGGCATGAAAGCTGAGGACTTTTTTGGGAACAAATACATTAAGCGAGTTTATTAAAAATGGAGCTGAAGCTAATGAATGCCTGTACTGTGTAAATATTTTCTGTAACTTTCTCTTAAAATCAAGATCAGAAAAAAAACAATGATTTGTTATTTATTTGCCTAAAACTACATTTACGAAATTAACCATCAGAATCAAGCATATCATCAAATAGTGTTATATATTGGAATGTAGCCTATAGATAAACAGAAGAACAGTCTTACGTTAATGATATCTTTGCTTACGCTATTTTCTTTCATTAAAAAATAAAACTATAAGCTTATTAAAAGAAAAATAGCATTATTTTTCTTTCAGATACAAAGCTGAAGTAGTAAAGTGACCCAACTTCGGTCACTTTGGTAAAGCTTTGGTTAACTTACGAACCAAAGTTTGCTCTTCGTTGCTTTCAGTTACTCACAATAACTCGTTGTAGAATTGCAAAATTTATCATTTCTCTTTATTTGTTTATCTCCAAATTCTTAAAAAATATATTAATGCCATAAAAAAGTTCTTTCTTGCAATTTTCTTTTGGTATGTGTTTTCACGTGTGCTTGTGTGAATAGCATCTAAATAAAAAGAAAGATCTCTGTAAAGAAGCATATGCATTTTCCTCATTTATCCAGATCTGCAAGAGAATTTCTAAGGTTTCAAGTGTGCATTAAAATTTATATTTATTATTATCTCTTTATTTTGCTTATAAAATTATTCATTAAGCTTAATTATGATACTTATAATGATCGGTGCAAATTTTGCCCCGTCAGAATTTAAATGCTTATGATTGATCTTCAAGGCATTCTTAAACTTCTTAAATGGTTGTGAAAAAATGTCATGATCATCTATAATGCAGCATGTTTTCGGCACTGATCGTATTTCAAAATTCTAAGCTAGATTTTGGATCATTTATAGAATCGGATTGATTTTATTTAATGGAACTTTTAAACAATATATATTAGCAAGCGGTGGCATGAAAACATTTTCAAATGTTGTTAGCTCTTAGTTAATAAAATCCAAATCAGAGCCTATTTCTAAGAATTAATAGGTCTATATTAATTTTATGAGCAATGTTAACAAATTTCGCTTATCATCTCATAGAAATTCAAAGTAAAGCTATCTTGTTCAGAACACTAAAAGATATAATATTATTTTGTTTATCTCATCATTTAGCTGAAATTGGAAGTTCGTGCGTGTGCATGAGTAGAAAGTTTAGAGTTATTTATGCATCCAATAAGTTGTTGTCCTGTTTCTCAAAGAATATAATCAGAAAGTTTTCTTGATTTAATTTAGCGCATAGTGTATTTTAATATATATTTTTTATTATGCATTAAGAAGTTCTATATAGTTTTGGAAGACAGCTGTCATGAGGTATTCGAAACAGAAAGGACAATTTTGTTCATAAAACCTTCCATGATATATTGCGAAATATGTGACAGTTCCAGTTGACAAATAAGGATAGAAAGGAATGCAGGGGGAAAAAAAGTCTCATCTTCTCGTCCCCATACCCCATCCAATATCCCAAGCTTCTTCGTGCCAACATTGCCTTCCTTGCCATCTGGCGTCAGTGGGGAAAGGCGGAAAAAGACGGGTGGGGAAAGGAAAGGGGAAGTGCCTGGTACAAAAAAGCAAAGAAGAATTTTTGTCTGGCCCAAAATGCACGTGCTGCAAACACTGTTGCTAGTTCCAGTTAGAAGAAGCCCACCCCATCCCGAAAGCTGAAACCGAACCTGCAGCAGCTTGCCGTTCGACTCTTGTTGTTCTATTTCCTTTATTTTATCTGCAGCATCTTTCTCTTGCCTCTTAGCATCCCTTGCTCTAACGCTTCCCTTCTCATTCGTTGACGTCATCACAGCTGTGGCCAAAATCCAACCTCCCCAGTCCCTCCCCTCTCATTTCTTGGAGCTCTCCCCGCCCCCTCTTTGCAGCCCCTCTTCATCTCCATATCAGGGAATATTTACAGCAGAACCGTCCCTCATTTTTCGTCCCTAAATTTTTAAAAGAGGTACCGACTGTTTGTTATTCCGGCTCCAAATGAGATGCATGAAGGACTTGTCTCATTTTTTTCTTTTTTTGGCATCTCACTAATTTGGATATTAATTCCCAAAAGCTGAAAAGGCATAACGACTAAGGAAGAGAGGGTAAAGCGGCTCAAAGTTTCCATATGAAGGAGTTATGAATGTATATATATATATATATGTGTGTGTGTGTGTGTGTGATCAAGCGAAATCAGTATAAATAAAAAAATCTGGTTCAAGGCTTTCAATCATTGAGACACAGTACAGCTACTAAAAACTATCTTAGCTTGTATTTCTGAAACTACTTTTCAAAGAATGCTTTAAGAAAGAAATATTCTTTATTAATTTGTGTTTCACTAACCATGGGATTTTAACCATGAAAGGAGAGCATCAAAGAGTTATTAGTATTTCTCCAGATCCATACGACAGCTTACTAATACAAAGATTGAAATAAATAACTTGAGAAATATACAGAAAAATCTACTAATATTTTTTTATCATTCGCCTAATAAGACCTTTAAATTTTATTGTTCAGACGAAAAATTTGATTTATAAAAAATTTCATTTTTAATAATGCATTTGCTAGATAACACAGGGTGTGTAAATACCATTTGCAAGAATTTTCAATAATCCATCTGTCTTTATTTCTATAATATTATTTGATAGATTAAACTTTATTGATATAAAAAACGTTTTACTACCCATAACAAATTAATCATTTGTATTCGCAGATGGAGTGATAGCAATTATTTACTATACAAATATATTTCGTTTTTAAAATTAATTGTTAAACGCGTTATACATATACTTTCTTTACAAATTATATCCTCTCCTTACTCCATAGTAGCATTTATTTATTTCTCAATTTAATAATCTTCAACTTAGAATTATTGCTACACATCTAATACAAAAGATACATTTTGTTACAGAACAAAAAATGAATATTTATAACAACAAAAAGACTTAAACACATTTCTTTTTGATCGCGATCAATAAATGTTAAGCAGTAAAATAAAGCTCTGTTTTTCGAACAGTAACTTAAGGGGAGTTTTATTTTTATGAAACTGCTTTACAATACATAGAAAGGAATATTTTTTAAAGCAAATTTCATTTGTAACGAATTATTTTCCAAGACATACGAAATTCTCAACTTTATGCTACCTACTTCTACGTGCAAAACTTTGTTAGAAGCCTTTTGTAAAAGAACATACTTGGGAAGTCGTATCCCGGACGCGGACGCTTACACTAGAAAACCAGTGATTTTATCACTGAGCTCTCCTTATCAGAACTCTTTCATTAATGCTAACATTTCAAGCTTTTAAAGATTCAAAGTTTTCAAATAGTTCGTTTAGCTAACTTCTTGTAACGAATTTATGTATACGTAGGAACACGTAACTCTGAAAAGCCCAAAAAGACAATGCTGCTAAGTGCACATAATCTAAAATAGCAGTCGTCAAACCTTAGGACTTCATGGACCACTACATACATAATTTTATATTTGGAGGACCACTAATATGAATTTAAAAAAAAAAACTTAAATTAGACCTTAAAAACAACATATTAATGCGCAAAAACAATATTCAACTTTCCAATTTATGTAATTCTAGTTTCCTTTTGTTAATATAATTTTCGAACATTTAATGTTCAGCAGCATGCTTTTATGGAAATTCAGGCTATGCCCCTGATTATGAGTAACAATTAAAGCACTATTAACATCTCACTGATACACATATTTCGTTTATATTGAAAAATTATATGAAAAGTACAAAAGTCTCACCTTTTTGTACAGAAAACTTCACATTTCCATATCACTGAAAAAGAACTTCACGAAAAGCCAGAACAAACCGGCAATCGCAAAGCAATATCAATAAACTGAAAGTGTTATACCACCAGCTTTTAATTATTGTAAACATAATAATCATCACTTACTCAGCAATAGCGCCATAGATCAACAGTTAGACAAAACAAAAACGGAAACTTCCAGTGATGCAATTACTAAACAAGAATGCATATGGTTCTCATAAAAATCCATCAAGTTGCCTATTGACACGGAGAAAAACTGTGTTATTAACGACTACAATAACGTATATTTGTAATTCAAAAGGAAAGAGAATTACAGTCCGTTTTATTATTGATAACAGCAGCATATCCATAGATGCCAACTCTCACTTTCAAATTTCGCTAGATATACCTGCAAAAGTAGCTAAAAAGTGGCTAAATTCAGAAGGAATTTCGCTAAAAATAGTAGCTAAAATTTTAAAAAATTATAATACATATTCCATAGTAGGTTTTGTTATTCGTAATTTTTTAAACTGAATCTTCATAAAAATATAAATGATGTCCCAATTTTTCTGCGGACCATCAAAAAGTTTTCACGGACCACCAGTGGTCTGTGGATCACCGGTTGGCGATCGCTGATCTAGAATATGCAATTTCAAAACCAGCTGTTAAAAGCCGCCCTTCTCATGGCGATTAATTTGATAAATTTTGGAAGAATTTTTTCGAAAGTGATCTTTGTAATGAATTTTTTTCTCTAAAAGCATAACTTCCTAGCCGAAAGCTAATGACTGAAATATGTCCTGCTAGTAAATCAACAGTTGCTTCGGTAGAAAACAGAATTATCTTTAAACTCCTTATTGATTCTTATATACGTATTTTTAACATTTGAAAGACTGTGTCCTGAATTTTTGTTTTCTTTACACTCAAATCACGTCAGGGACCAAAAATAAAATCCTAGTAAAAAAAATATCATCCAAGTTTAAAAAACAAAATATTTGTTCATTCAAGTGGAATAATATTTTTCATTTACCCTTCTAAATTACATCATGGCACTGCTTATCAAATGCATTCTTTAAAGCAATCGGCATTTCTTAATTATATTTCGTAGCAGGTTATTGAATTGATCAAAAATTTAATTGTATGAATTAGATAATATCAGCAATTTAATGAAGTTTTTCAGGAATACAAATATGAGTTCTTTAGGTTCAAGACAGAAGCGAAACACGCCAGAATAAAACATAAAGTTAGGCAAAGCAATAGTCTTGTGTTTGGCTTAAATTTTGTTCTGTCAATTTCGAAGGTAAACAGGTACGCGTCCCTCTTCATCAGCAGCAAAGAAATCTGCTACGAAGAGAAATCTACGATTGTAATTGTACCCAGAAGGAGTAAAGCGAACAAAAGGGAGTGCCATCTGTCGGCAAAAATTGTAATTTCTGTAAGAATTATCGGAAAAGCTTCTTCTATTGGGGAATAGGGTTTTCGCATTCACAAAGATTTATCTCGTTTAGTTAATAACTTTTATTCCAGTTCAGAACATAATTTTCCAGTTTTTGTAACTATTTCTACCCACGGATGGCGCTAATTTCTCGTTTGCTTTACTCTTTTCGGGTTTAAACACAACCACGGTTTTTTCATCGTTGCAGATTTATTTGCTTTTGATGAAAGGCGACCTGTACTTGTTTGCTCTCGAAGTCTTGACTAAAATCTATGTCAGACACAAGGCTGTTCCTTTGCCGAATTATATGGAATTCTTTAATCTGTTGCCACCCGTTCTTTTTGTTACTTTCAGGGGGGAAAAAAAAGGAAGATCATGGTTTAAAATGTGTAGGTTTATAGTTCATTCAACATGTACTAAACTAAAATGCACTTTATTATTTAAACAAATTTAAATGGATAGCTATTGATATAAAAGGTTATTTCAGGAAGCACTTCATGTGAAATGTATTTTACATAAATGTAACTTGCATCAGTATCATCTACTAATCCAGAGAGAAGGGTTTTGTCAGGGCCTCCAGTTTTCCAAATCGGTTCCTGTGTTCGGTGTCATTACGCAATTAATAAAAGTCATTTCTAAAGTCATAAGCCATGGCTCATTATATTACGGCATTCTCAGTGAACCAGTCATATGTCGAAAAAGAGTATGCAAACACTGAAATTCATTGATAAAAAAATACTGTAATGTCGTATACTGTACACCTATATACCAGGTTAGGGATTTATCTCCAAAACCAAAAAGCTAGTCTTTTATTTGATAACAAATTTTCCATAATTCGTTTACATATTCCGCAATTCGTTAGACTAAATATATGAAATTAAAGTATACAAGGTGTCCACAAAAGCCCTTACCCTGCCTTTTTTCCACAACCGTTGCTTGTAGACCCATAGTTTTAGTTACAGAAATATTTTAAATGTTGCAAATATTCATGTTTTGCATTTTAAAATTTGAAACATTAGTTTTGTAAAAATTACAAAATCTTACTTTTATACGTTCTGCAGATCTCTATATTTATGTTTAGGAAACTTTTATGCTCGGTATAAAAGTAAAATATAGTGAATGTGACTCCAGTATGACAAAAACTGATTAAGATACTATTTGATATCATAGTTTCAGACTTTATTCAGGGGTTGTACACAAATTGAAGAGCGAAATGTTTGCATTTGTACGTAACTAAAAATAAAATATCAGTTAAAATAAAAGGTTTCTTTTGTCAATAAAGTATGTGAGGAGTATTTCTGGGATGGTTATCGGGAAAATTATTAATCAATATAAGTTTTCTCAAAATAGTGATCTTATTCCACGAAATCTTGTAAAAGTTGTGTTTTAGAAAATAATGGAAGGCACAGTATTGGCAGATAGCCAACTAATAACATCATTTGCATTGATTAAGAATAATTATTTCTAGTTTAACGATTTTTTACAATGCTTATTAGATTGTGATTATATATTAACAGTAATAACATATTTTAGAGCTTAAAAATATATAAATTACTTGTGTGCAAACTCATTCTGCATATAAAATATAATAAAATTATAAATTAAAAGACAATAGAAAATAAAAAAATAGCGGGTGTCAATACATTTTTAGAATGATTTATATAAAGAATTTATATAAAAAAAGCAAATGTTTCGGAATAAAAATTTCTGCCAACAGCTTATTATTTGAAATAAAAAGTACTGTTTGCTACTTTTAAATTTATTCATCTTTTAAAATGTGGCATGTAAACAAGCTGTGGATTGAAGGATAGACTTTCGCGCTTTAAATAGAGAAATATTCCTGTTCCTTAATTTAGAAACGTTGGGAAACGCATAGAATTAAAATTTCTAAAGGCAAAATAAGCAACATTATTAATAGAAAACGGTCAATCATTCCTTTTACTTGAAGAGAAGACTCCAAACGAATAACCGAAAAAGGTACAACTTGTTTCTAATGTTTCTGAAGTTAAATCACTGGACACAAAAGAAGATCCGCCGACGCAGAAATCAGTTGCAGAGTTTCTAAATATATATGTGACAACAATAAATATAGTAAAACAATAAACCAAGATTTACAATTTAAAGACGATAAAATCATAACGTTCACCAGCTTTTGAAAAGCATGTGGCTCAGCGCAGAACAATTTGTAGGAAAAACCCTGTATAAAACCTATTTAGCAGAAGAGAAGTTGAAATATATTGTGATCCTTGACGAAGCACTGATTTTGAAATAATTGCAGCAAATAAAGATCAATTTATTAGCGGAAACGAAGAGAAAAAAATGTGCAAACCTGGTTCCGTCAATGCAAAGAAAGTTTCCATATGGGGTTGATGATTGTCGCATTATTCTCTTACAATGGGAATTATAAATAAAAGGATTGAAAAAAATATTAAAATTAAGTCAATGTACTTCAAGCGAAACTTTTTATAACCGATACTTACAGAAAAACTTTCGTTTTTTTACCCCAATGGTTTTCAAAGACTAAAACTTCATCAAGACAAAGCAACAAAACATACTTCGAAAAATATAATTGCATTCCTCGAAAAAATGAATATTGATGCAGGTATTGCATCTATACTTTTTCAAAGTATTCCTGGAAGTTCACTGACATTTCGCCTATGGACTGTTGTGCTTCTGGGCTCTTGAAAAGAGCTCTTTCTAAGCGCAAATCCACCACTTTGATGGACACTGAAAAGTAGAAGAGGAACGTTTTTCAGTTTTAAAAAAGCCGTTCTGTCATGGAAATCATGATGCAAACTTTTAATCCAGGAAAAAGTCCATCAGATCGAACATTTAAAAAATATTTTTAGATTTTAAACATTAATTAAATGCCCTTGAAATTGTTCTAATAATATGGAATCATCTTCTGTGTATTATTGAATGGCATTCAAGGGAGAGTATCAATATTTAAATTTAGTAGCCCACCACTGCATTCAATTTAGAGTCTGCATTAAATTTAAATCTGTTACGATAATATTTGTATACCTTTTACCCGATGCATAATGAAAAATTTTTAAATGATATTTCATTGCATGAATTAAGGCTTTGATCGTTGATTTTGCAAATATTTCTAGTTCAATAATTTTCAAAGGGTAACAGCTGTATTCTGGCGATATCCTGGAAATATTACTTTTTAGATACCATGTAAAACTACGATCCGCAAAGGTTTGATTTCTACAGGAACAAATAGGTCATGTGACTAGGGGTCTTTACTTTCAAGTTTTTTACAAAGTCATCCTACAATGTTTAAAATTCATAACATATTATGAATTTTTTTGGAATTCCAGGTCTGAAAATAGATAATAAATAATAAAATGTTAAACTTCATATTTTAAAACTCCGGGCCTTTGAAATTAAAGAGAAATACATCATAAAAAAGAACTATCTTTTTTAAATTTAAAAACATTTAATTGTGATTTATAATGACTCAGAGGACATGATTTTTTAAACGATTCGAAAGTTAATGTTTAAGATGCTTGGAACATAAATACTACGGAATGAGCATGAAATGAAATATTCTCCCCCCTTTTCAAAAGGAGCTGAATTTTTTAATTCAACATTTTGTTATTGTACTTGGTTACTAAGTTGATAATCAAATTAGTTGCATCAGTTTTATTATATCTAATAATTAAAGTGAGATTTGTAGTAAAAATTAACAAGAATTCTTTAAACTCTTTCCTCTCTTCAAATTCTTACCCCCCCCAGAAAAAAGCCAGATCTTGTTTTAAAATACATAAGTTTATATTTTATACAACACGTTCTAAGCTGAAAGAAGCGGAAAAACAAAATGTATAAGAAGGAGAAATGTACTCTTATATTTAAAGACCTGAAAGAGATGAAATTACAAGGCTGTGACACAAAATATTTTATATTAAATGTCATTCACATTAAATGTAATTTGTGTCATTAATATCTGACAACTGCAATATCTAGACGGAGGGGGCCTCCTTAACAGATGTTGCACATGAAACATCTTGAATGTCCTGGATATCCTAAATGAACAATGAGGGAAGGAAGGAAATGAAGAAGTAGTGTCCCTTCTAGTTGGCCAATTGGCAAAATTGAAAAAAGCATTTTTCATGTTTCAAAGAGACAGCATAAATGTATGCGTAGCATTGCTTAGTATGCATTTTTCGGAAAAAAATTGAACTTTTTCAGAAATAACATGCCAATTTCTTTATATGTATCGATTATTCCTAAATACGAAATTTTATGAAAACCGCCTCAATTATGCTGAAAACCATTTTTTTAAATTTATTAAAAGGAAATTAAGAAAAAAATACCGTAACTTTTAACTTTGATTTTCGTAAAGTTTTAGTTTTATTTAACAGTAAAGGTTTAGCTTTATCTGTTGGCAAGAGTATGTAGTTTTTTTTTTTAAGTTCTTATGATAAAATTCTAATTTTCGCGATGCATTATAATGTGAAGATTTCGTAATGCAAATTTAACTAACTTTTCACTGTTTGTACCTACTAGCAGAATTCCTATAAAACTCTCCTAATCGTATGCTAACATCTGCTTAAAAGATAAAACTTAATAATCATGGCAAATGCTCTCCAATAGTGGTCTACATTTCTTCCCTTTTCCTTTTTGTTTTCTCCTTTTGCATTGTTTGAAAATTTCCAACTGAACACCTTTTACATTCAAAAAATAATGCAGTCACACTGCATAGCTCTTAAAACTGTAGGTAAGTGGTAGTAATTTTTTTTTTTTTTTTTTTTTTTTTTTTTTTTGTCGTATAACCTGAAAGATTATCTTATCTACGCATAATCTGGAAGGTTATGATGCGCCAGACGCAGGCTTTTAAAACTAAAACTTTGAAATAAATTAATCTCCTCGATATCAAGTTTAATTTACTCTAAATTACGAACTGAAAACCGAAATTTTAAGTTGCATAAACTTCAGATTTCAGCCTTTTAAAGTAAAATTTTGAGTTAAATTCGTCATTGTGGTATCTGGCAGCATGGCTCGTTTGTCTCCCTTGTTTAATTGTTTATCTATTTATGTTTTATTTAATTTATATTTTTATTTTTACTTATTGATAATACAAAATTTTCTATTATCCGGTGTAATCTGGACCGTAACCGTTTCGGAAAATCAAAAACTTGGTTAGCACTGACTAAATTTTAAATCATACCAAATTTTCTTTAGATACTGTTTCCTGATTTTTTTTTTTTAGATTCTAAAAATAAATGCATAAGTATTGCAATTAACGGTGTAAAATTTTTTATTAATAAATGAAATTTATTTCCCTCAGTTAACCAATAATCCATGTATGTTTTATTTTTTTATGAAAATATTCATACCCCCCAAAAAAACCTTTAATAAACAAGCTTTATAAAAATTTACTCAGAAAGTTTTTAAGCTTCTTGCATGCGTCTTTAAGATATATTATTGTTATAATATTTTTAAAGAATCTTCTATTTTTTTACAATCCTGTAATTCAAGTAGCCGCCACAACACGTTTACATTTCTGTCAATAAATTATGTGTAAGAGAAGCATCAGAACGTTGCTCTAAAAATTAAAAACCTTTGCTTGGTCTACAACATTGGCTAATTTTCACGTTGTACGTTACCATTTCATAGTCATCCTCAATATCAGATTCACCACTGCGATATTTGCCGAATCAAAAGTAAAAATGACGATCACTCGAAACTGGAAAACTTGATTTGCTATTTTCTGCATTCATCAGCTACCAAATGTCATCTTGAGCAATTTCTTCACATTATCTTAGCCTTTTAAACATGCTTACAAATTTTAATAGGACTGCTATATTAGTCGACGTTACCCACTAATATGTGAGTCGGTGTCAGATTGTTAATGTTGCTTTTATCGCAATGCACAACAAGAAAGCCTTTAAATGACACATCATTGATAATAAAGATTAAAAGATCAATCGCTGATTAAATAATTTTTTAATGTTATTGATTTACATTGTACACTTAATATTATTGCATTTTTCCAGAGGTTTCTTTAACTGGATTACATCTTTGTTGATCCTGTTAATAAAGGTTTTATCGAATTTCGTTATTACTTTACTTGTCAAATAATTAGACGCGTTCTTTCTCAAATAATTATCGGAAATAGTCAATTTTGTACACCACATGGGATAAACGATATTACACCTGCGAGTAGGGGAAAAGTATATGAGTAGGCAACCAAGTCTTATGCTGAATTCGAACTAGCAGTCAGCCTTTGTTAACCACTGGACTCTCCGGGGCGGTTTTCTTCTCTTAGGTGCGATTCTGGAACTTTTGTTGGGTTATTATTTCAACAACTTCGTAAAGTTGTTGTCTGGTATTTCGAAAAATTTACCAGCCTTGCGGTAGATTTCAGAGAGAATTTATACCTGGACAGCGGCAGTATTCTGTGTTTGAGTGCAAGTTGTTCAATGTTGAATCTTATTTATTTCGAAGAAAAGCAATAATGGAGACTAATTGTATTTTTATTAGAGGTTGCTGTAAATGGCAGTAAATATACTTTCACAGTAAACTAATGTCTATGATTCCGAACACGTCAGAAATAAAACAAGCAAAAGAAGTAATAAAAAGAACAACTAATGAAAGAAATAAAAATGTAGCTTCGTATTCGATGCGTTTTATCAATAAAATCAATAAAATCAAACACTGATAATTTGTAAATTTTGGTAAAGAAGAAGGCGCAAAATCGGCGCTACCTCACATCAGTTGCGATAAAATACATTGTGGGCTAAGCTACTGGACAACACCACGAAAAAGAATTTGATAGTTGAAAGCAAAAGGACTTGAGAAGAAATCAAAATAGGTGTTAGTTCTGGTTTTCTGATGTGCGAATATATTTACAGTAAATATATCAGGTTCAGTGTTTCTCCTTACTTGCTTTGGGAACATGCAAAGACCTGACTCGGAACAGGGAGCTTACTAAAGCTATGTTCAATAAATGTGGGAAGTAGACAAGATACACAGGAAGGGTATACGAAACCCTTTATTTTTCTCTCTTTACAATGATTTCCGGACTTCGGAATACAGAGACCAACCACTTGTGGTCTGAACGTAAGAATATAAAAATATTAACTAAACTCTAACTTAACTTTGGAATAATAAACAAGGGCCTACGTGGAAGATTGGCCGTATATTAACAGGAAGCCGTATGTAGTACAGAGAACTGTTAACACTACAATACGTTCAAAATTATTAAGAGGATTAAACCTCTGGCCTGGAAGGCAACCAGCAACCGAGTAAAAACTGCTAAGGCAAGCGGCCTGCTTCTACTAACTCCTTCCTCTCTTTCGCTTGGCAAAAAGCTACAACTTAAGTACTTGGCGTTCGCCAGACAAATTTGCATAGATAAGTTAAAGCTTTTAATTCTGGCCGGAAGTAGAAAATAAGAAGTGATAGTAAAGATTTAAAATAAAATAAACGTTAGTAAAACTTAAGATCCTTACAAATAGATTTCGGAAAGTAAAAAGAGTTGTGTCACACTTCTGGTAACTTTAATTAATTAGCCTTCTACGAACTGTTAACAGAAGAATTTGTAAAATTTACTATCACCGTGCAATTTTGCAAACGGGTTATCTGAATGAAGGAGGCAATAAACTTCTGACCATAAGCTGTGCCTCTAATGATTTAATATAACACCTGTTATGAAATCAAATGATAAATTGATAAAATAAATATAAGAGAGTATCGTAGTTCCGAAATTTCAGATTTAAATGACAGTATTCCTTGAGAATTTAGTTACAAAGCAAGAAACTGTGAAAAATGTGTTAAATGTTAAAATTTAAGCAGAAATTTTTGTATTATGCATTTAAGGTGTTTGAGAAAAATTTTATGCTAAAATGAACTTCACAAAAAATAAAGTCAGTTTGGGGAAGAAAGATAAGTTTATCACAAAGCTCAACCTTTATTCATGCCTACCAGTCTTTAGTAGAAAGTATTTATATTCCTTTTAATGGACATGTTATCTGATTGATCCTAAAATATTTGCTGTTAATCACGGCAAGCCTTTTTGTATCCCACTTCTTAACCCTGCTATATTTAACACTTTATCAATCCTTACTATCCAAATTCTAAATAATGCATTAAAAAAAACCTGAAGTATACAAGCATTCAGTTATTTCCTCATGGCTAAATGGATTAGCCCCAGAAAATCTGACATTTCTTCTTGTATGAAGGGAAACTCATCGCACGTGAAATGCTGTAGTTATTTAGAAATCATTAGGCTTTCGGAGATATTGCATTTCTAAAATTCTTAAACAGTTGGGTTTTCACTATTGAGATAGTACAATTTTAACAGAAAACTGATAATTATAACAATTCTAAAGCAACTATAAAATGAGAAATGTTATTCTTTCTCAAAATCTAATACGCTTTGATCAGACTGTCAAATATTTAAGTAAACTTGCGTCTGTGCACAACTCACTCGGCATTTATGACAACAGGTAGCACAGAAACTGGCCAACTTAAACACAATTTTCGTTTACTGAAGCAGAGATACCTGTATATTATTTTCTCAAAATGTTTAGGGTTTTCTAGAAAAACTAATTTGAATCTAAAATGAAATTTTGGCTAATCCATCGCAAAGTTGCTCGCAAATAATTTTTATTAATAAATAATTTAACTGAACTTGCTCACAAATAACTTCTGCTGGTAAATACTTTTATATTTTTATAGCATTTCTTTCCATAGAAAGATCTGTATTCAACAAGTTAGACAATATCCGTATTGTAGTGAATGATCTCAGAAAGCGTGAAAAAAATAGACAGGGAAAATATTAAAAAATAATTACCAAAGAGGCTTTGGATCAAGATTTTGAATAAGAAGTAGAAATCGTGATAAAAAGGCACCAACTTAACAATTCACTTGAAGGGAGTGTGGAAACAAAGATCACGTTGGACACATGAAAAATTCAAACTGCAAGTGAATTCTAGGCTGGACATGCGTTAACAAGCGAAAGGAGTTTATGGTCTTTGAGCTCTGCCAAATAATCAAATTACAGGGGCAACTTTTTCCCCCCGTCGGAGTTAATAATTTACGTAACACTGATGTTTAACTGAACAGATTAATTTTTCGCAAATACATTGAATCTTTTAAGTGATAAGAAAGATTTTGTTATATGAATTTCTTACTATTTAAAATCAGCCGAAAATTAAAACATGGAGATTGAGATATCACATTTATTAAATTAACCAACTTGCTTCATGAACGATAAAGAAATATTTTGAAGAAAGATTCATATATGAATGCCCATTTTAAGCAAAATAAGTAATATAATGCGTGTTACGCTGTTAGCCAGTATGAAGTCTGCAACACTATCCCGTTAATTTTCTAAAATATTCCTTACATCTTGAGGGACTGAAATAAAGTCTTGTCATCGTTGACAACAACAACATTAAAGAAATAAACAAGCAAAAGTTTTAGAAACACTTGATTAAGGATAAGTTTCTTATATTCCTCCTCTTTTGAGCAGAAACAATTTTTTTAATCATGTTTTTTAATATTCGTCTCCCCTTTTTCATTTAAAAAAGTGTTTCCCCCAGCTCTTCTGATCGCTGTCGATTTTCTTGTTTAAGAAGATCCCCTTTTCATCGTCGCCTCGTCCTTCCGATGTCGTGCTGAGGGGGCTTTATTGTTTTCTAAGGGATGGGAAGATTTTTATTAACACGAGATATCACGTGGTTTCTCTCTTGTTTCGAAATTAACAGAGCGAAGCACCCGCGGCTCGGCGCCTTAGCAGACCTATTTTTGTTCTTCGCTTCAAAAATAATAATAATAAAAAAAGTTAGGGTTTTTTTTTTTAATTTTCTCTACATGTTTATTTGTTTTATTTATTTTTTCCTTATGATACATCTGGCGGAACTTTGTCAAAAATGTGCGCCTTGCTAAAATTAATAACGTCCTTCGTAGAGCAGATTGCATCCCAGCTTGAGGCGCTCGTCGACAGGGATGAAAAAAAATGCGAAGAGAAAATTTTGTTTTATTTCAAAATGCTGTCATTTTCTATAAACAAAAACGTGAACAATAAAGTTTTTCTCCCGTGTCATGCAGGAAACATGACAGAATTTGATTTGATGTGCAGTTTTCTTTAAACTGTGACAAAGATTCTTTACTGTATTGATAACAGTTTAAGTTTATCCAGTACACGTTCTGAAATTCCATATATACTGCCAATAATTCGGGACGTAAGCAGTCGGCGTTTTCCATTATGACCATATTCCATTGTGTAAACTTATCCCTATGCAAAGTGATGTAACTATTAATGACGTATTTCATAATCGATAATGAGTGATATAAAAATACCAACTAACCTGCCTATATATGCTGGGTGATGTAGTTTCGGAAAATACTCGTTTTCGGAAAAACTCAATTATTTGCTCGGTTAAATTTTAATCTATTCAGCTCTCTTCTGTATTTAAAATTTATTTGCATTTACTCATTTGAAACAATGTTCAAACTAATCAAAATAGTTTAAAACATCAAGTAATGAACTCTTTAAATTACGTTGAAAATTTTTCTGCAAATGAAAAATTTCCTACATCTTGTAGAAGTAAGTCATCAATAGTGAGAAACGAGAGCGATAAGTTAAAAATTTGTAGTTCTGTCTTTAGATGTAGTTTTGCAATCACAAATAAACGAAAATCGATGTAAACTATAC
Organism: Stegodyphus dumicola; assembly: GCF_044657685.1. Classification (NCBI taxonomy): domain Eukaryota; kingdom Metazoa; phylum Arthropoda; class Arachnida; order Araneae; family Eresidae; genus Stegodyphus; species Stegodyphus dumicola. Next base: position 194,721,118 of record NC_140780.1, read on the forward strand.
GCAATTGTAGCAATGCTGTGCTAGTTGCATTACAAATTTCAGAAACAGATTTTCATTGTATCACAAGCAATAGCAAGTTTTCTACACCTTAATTTTACGATTTAGGAGGAAATTCCGAAACTCCTCGAATTTAAATGGGAATTAGGTATACTGCATATAATTAATCTAATGCAGTCTCAACGCTGTAACAAAATTATCCATTGCTACTATATAGCGAAATAAAATTAATACCTTATAATTAACTGAAGCATAATTTTATATTTTGCTTCAGCCGAAATGAAAAATTTCTCCATTCGCAGAAAACTTCATTTCTATTTCGCAGATAGCAAATCTCTTCCTTAAAATTTCCACATTCACAGAAAATTTTATTTTCTAGCTCTAAATGGCAAATCTGTTCCTTAATTTACCCTTTTGGATTGATGACTTAACTTAAGTTACCCTGAAAAATGCTATAAAGTTGACCAATTTACATAACTATAAGAATGTTCTTATACTCCATTTTATTTATCTCTTGAATTCTCAAGGAAGCGATTTCTTAAATGTTATAAAATAATATCTTGAAAAACGCATTGACATTTTATTCTTAGATAGTCAACACAACTCAAAAAAATTTAGTTGTACAATCTGCACAATTTACCATTCAGCTGCATAAAAACTGAATCTCATTAACAGTTAGTCTATAATTGTGATATTAAACAAAATCATGCATGTTGAATGATTTATTTAGCAAATAAAGGTTAAAATCATGTTATACTTCTAGGTACCTATTGTGCAGCAGACGGAGCGACTGCTGAAAATGTAATCATTTTGCTAATGGATACCATATTTAAAGCAAATAAAAAAATTAAGACTACATCTGCTAAGTACAGTCAAACATGCAAATAAAACTGTACATAGCATGCAACTAAAAACAAATTACTCTAATTTCGTGTTTATCTCCTTTACAAACAAAACAAAAAATAAAATTATTATGTACAAGCAGTATACAAATATAAAAGGGAATAAGATCAAACAGTATCGTTGACTGTTCATAAATTTCAGAACAAAAAAGTACAAAATCATCATTTCCTTGTACCTTTCATCTCATCAAGGGCAGAATGAAAGTAAAAGCAAATAGTTTGTTTGGGTAAATTTCCGAAAGCCGGGTGAACTTGTCGCGGGTTTCGCTTTTATATAGCGATTAATACCCAATATGACGAGAAAAAAAGCAGTGGCTTTCCTTTAAGAAAAGGCTCCATGAAACCCTTCTTTCACAGGCAGATGTTACTTGAGTATTTTTGTTACCCTAAATTACCTTATCCCCTATGCCTTTCATCTCTGACATTTTTATTTTTATTTGCATTTTATTTATTTTTTTTTTTCAGATTCTTGAGAGAAGACCACTGATGCGAGTTCACATCTGATTGAATAATTAACATTTAAAAGTCCTGCATGTGTTTTGTGCAAGTGAATAATTAATAGTTAAAAGTCCTGCATGTGTTTTGTGCAAACCAACTACTTAAAAGCTTCATTTTTTTATGTCACAATATTTTTTCTCTTTTCATTTACTAATCCTAAAAACATTCCTCTTTCTATTCATTGTAAATAAAAATAGATAATCTTATTTACTCTAAAAATGATCTTAAATAAATGGCATCATGAATTTAAAAGGAGTAATTAAATTGATTTAGCGCTTGAATTGTGCTCATTGAATGCCACAAAGTAGTCAATTACCGCTGAGTTCTTTGCGTTTTCCAAACGGGGCGAAGGGTCACACTAATTGGGAAAATGTTCTGGCCACTAAACGTATTTCAGGGGCGCTTTCCATAATGAGCAAAGTATCATTCGCTTTGGTAAATGAATATCGATGCGTCAACTCAGCATAACTTTTGATTCACAGCACTGTTTCTTAATACGCATATTATAGTACTGTCGTGAATATGAACTTACTTACGCAATTGAATACAAACCTGTTACCATTAATAAAATTTTTCAGTTTTTGCTTGCCACTTTTTTACCGCCTTTAAATCTTCCAGTAATTGAGCCATTAAAAATCGATGAATGCATAGCGTGAGTTGGATTTGCTAGGCAGAAAGAGCTATTTGAACAGATATCTTTTTAATGAACTTCACGTGTAATGCAAACACACGTCCTTTCCTCTCTTTGAAAACTTCTAAACACAGTTTAGATTTAACTGTTCAGACTAAATTACGAACCTAAATAAAACGATTATTTAACAGGTAGTTTAAGAAATTTACTCTTTATTTTACGCTTAGGAATTTGAATGCACATATAATATAATCCTGTTCCGTTTACTGATGTGAAGTTGCGTTGATATACAGATCTTTGCAACTAAAACTCATTGATATATTATTTATTTTTACTCTTTATAAATTATCCATTTCGTACTGTTGGGAAATGGTTTACGTGTTGTTTATATTAACAGTTTTATTTTACATGAATATAGTGTTCTGCATTCGTAATTTTGTAGCAAAGGTGTTATTAAAATGGATTAAAATTGCTTTTATTTAGCTATTATGTACGCTTTTATTTTATACCTATTATGTATTTATTTGTTTTGTACCTATTATGGGCGCTTTTATTTTATGCAGATTGTAAGACTATTAACATGAACTATGTTACCTAATTTTTGTGGGTCTTTCAGGGCTTTGAACGTGTTTAAAAATAAATTTCAATGTGACGAAACTGTAACTGGAGTAATCTGAAATATTCTTCACTTTAAAACATAATTTGGATTTATTATATTTTCTTATGAATAAGTTACATGATTGTATGAAACATTTATCTGGTGTTTTAGAGAACTCATTTATTTGTAAACAATCATTCATCTAATAATAATCCTTAAAATTTCTAGAGCAATGAAGTTATAAAAATTTTTTAGTTCTTCTAGAGCTATAAAATATTTTTAACATCTTTTCAAGCTTTACACTCACTTATCTTCTCATAGTATTTTAAATGAAGGAAAATAAAAAAAGTTGAAATATTAGCAATCAGTGTTACTGTGAAACAAAGCTAATGTTACATTATGCATGCCTTTTGAATATTGTATTTTCTACTGTGTTCTACCAGGTAGAATAGGATTACTCAGGTTTTTTTATTTCAACACAAAATTTCTTTCTAATTACTAAATTGTTTACAAATTTACGTTTTTTTGCTGCGGATGGTTAATATGCCATCAACAATGTGCAAAGTTTTCTGAGGAAGAATTTTATCAGTTAAATCTTGTTTATTTCTTAAATATTAATATATATATATATAGCGGAGATTAAAAACTTATCTGTTACTTTGAGCTCAAAGAAGCATATGTATAAGACATACAATATATAGATAGGCGTATGTAAATAATCTTCAATAATCTTCGAAAAACGACGACTGAACTTTTTATGCTCATCAGCCATGCTCCTCCAATCTACTGATATGCTTTTACTAAGCTTCTCCTAAAGAAACAGGTAAATTAAAATCAAGCGCAGAACGAATCTATGAAATTTATGATCTTAATGATGATAGTGTATAAAAAGTTGCTTCCGTTTTACAAAGAGTAGCCTGTTTTATGCCAGCAGAAAAATCTTTTAAGGAATGGGTTTTTCCTGCTTCTTATTCTTTAATTTTCATAAGAAAGAACATTAGATGATATGCTATGAAATTTATGTCATAGTTTCGAAAAATAGACATTCAGATACAGACCTCGCATCTGCTTAAAATCTAAAAACTCTGCACAGTTCTCCGTTGCAATGATAATTCATTTAACTATAGCAGTTTTAATCATATTTGTGAATTGTGTTATGTAAATACGTTAAGCACATCGAATAAGAACGAGTAGTCGAGTATGCCTAAGGAAAGCTTGTTAAGCGGGGTGTGAATTGGGAACTGCAAATAATGCGTCGCTATTGTGGAAGAATCCCAGAGGTAATTATCATTTGCCAGGAGTGTGGAAAGGGCTTTTCCCTAATCTATCCCCTGTTCCTCCTTTTCATTATGCTTTCTCATTTCCATGCGTCACTTGATGAGAAGACGGCACTTCTTTCTTTGTTCCGAGATCTTGCATTTCCGGAAAATCTTTCCCGGAATTTCCACCCAGAAAATTTCCCCCGTACCTACATTGATACCTACACAACACGGAACGGAAACTCGGACAAGTTTGGAATAGAAACGGTTAATTATGATGATGGAGTCTGCTTATTGTTTGAGCCGACCAAGTCCAGGTAATGGGGAAGTAACAGACAATAGAGACCGCATAACGCCCGTGATAGGGGAGCGCGTATCGGGAAATTGATGCAAACGCTCTAAATCAAAGACCATCATCAAATATATGAGTGAAAGCTCGCAAAACAAGTCTCTTTAAACCCCCATCTGCCCCCTCAATTTCTACAATAAAAACACAAAGGTTGAATGACTAATGATCCTTACAAACGAAAATAATAAGTTTGTCGCGCTTGCTTAGACTGAAGGCTTATTCATTTAATTCGAATCCGTCCACTGTATCATTAGTAGCGTTCGTTATTACATAAGCTCCTTCTCCCCACACTACGCACATACACATCATAGGGTAGGGACTCGTTACATTTTCTTTTGTCTTCGGACTTGGTCAATCAATCGGAGAATAAGTGTTCTTTTTCCCATTTTGCTGAGTTTTAGTTCACCCTGACGCCGGAAGCAATAATTCGTGTGAGAAAATTAGTGCCCACGCAGCAATAGTCCTTATTCTAAAGGCTCACCGATTGTTAATTAGTTCAGCTGGAAAATTTTGCTTCCAATAACTAAACTCCTTTTTTCATTATGTATCAGTAGTAATTAGCGAGCAATGGTCTTGGTTATCGGGAAATGTTGAAACTTATCGCCTGAGTGCAATAATAATTCGATAAAATGCTCCTAGTGACGATTCCTGTGAAATCTGTTTGTAGAAGCTGTGATATCTGAGTTTGTACTTCTTTCTCTTTGTTTTGTCTTAAGATAAACTAAGCTTTGAATTGTTTTTACCTGGACTTTTAAACATTTGCACATAACACGAGTTGAATATGGCGTTTCATTTGTTTGGGGGAGAACAGCGATGAATGATTTCTCATTCCGGAACGAGAAAATGCCATTTAAAATAGTGGCAGTGACAATCTCTGAGAATATAAAATCACAAGTTTCAAAGTCACAGGTATTTCATTTAAGCGCAATCTTTGGCTCATAAACATTACTCTGGTCTTGTTTGAACTCAAATAATATTGCTTTTTAAGATTTACTTTTATCTTCACTACAAATTAACTTTTTTTTAAAAATAAAACCATATAGAAATGTGACCAGAATGTTAAATATGAGGAATTCGAATTCCGTTTAGAGCTTCACATATGAACTTTTATTTCTATTAATTCATCCAAAATTCTAGAGTTATATTTTGATCTAAGAGATTAAATAATATTTAGAAACAAAGCAAAGTATAAAATTTTTATGTCAAGCAATAAATGTATATTGCTATGCAAATGAAAATGGAGTATCAAGTAGAAAAAAGTGCTTTCGATTCAAACCGTAAGTCTTTAAATGTGAAGACGATTATACGGTGAAACTGTAGTAAGAACAGAAAATTTGGAAGAGTAGGTTTAAAATTCCTATGCAGGAAATTTAGAGCTGAAAAATTATCCACTTCTTATGAGCATACGCAAACTCTATTCAAAACATTAAGGCCACACGACAAACAATGCAACTTAAAAACTGCTTGATTTAGTTATAAAATAAAGCGCAATATGTGACCTGATAATGGTCTGCATGATATGCACATTTGAAAAAGGCTTGACATTAATAAATAAAATGATTCTTCTTTCATTCCGAAAAAAGGAACAATCGGACAGAAACATGCCATACGTGGAGGAAAAAATTTTTACGAATTTCTTGAGGACAAGCGATGCATATTTAAGAAGGAACACTCATTTTGCACAAAATACTAGGATATATGCAGGAAAATAAATAATATGTTTTTATTTATATTTGACGATTTATATAAGAACTTGAGAAAATTTCGCTAAATCTTGTTTCCATTTGATAAAAGAATATTCTCATTGAAACAATAAAATGAAATATCGGATAAAAATTTGCTGCTAATGAAATCAAATAAATTTTATAAACAGTAGCTTTAACACATATGAAAGAAATATGAAATACTTCAAAAGATCTATTAGAAGTTTTCTTCGAACAACTTTAAGGAAAACATTTTATACAGAAAATGTTATCCTCTCAGTTATTGGAAAATGACCGACCGAGCAGGAAATTAAATTATTTCTTTCAAGAGTTGTACAAGTACATTAAAATGCTAGACATCAGTATATAGCTGTCAATATTCAAAATTTGTTTCCCACAAATGAATTTAGGTAACACATATTGTATTCGATCCAATTATTTGGAGTACAGCAACGCATACTTGGACTATGTAATGTACAGCAACGCATACTTGGACTATGTAATAATTTGTATTCATCGTATACAAGCGTTTTTGCATTTAGGTTCAACCATACTCTCGCTGAAAAGCCTAAAACACAAGCAGTTTCTCGTCCTCCCCCAATGAACTCGAACATCTGAAAGGCAGTGAATTTAAACAAAAACTGGAAAAAAAAAATACTTGAGAGGGGCCAAAAACACCATGCAATGAAGAACGGAAGTTAGATTCTGATTCGAATTCTTGCGAATTGGATGGCTGCATAGAAGATTTCATTTTTTTACCTATGTGTAACTTACATAGGACTCAGTTTACATTGAAATTCTTCTACAAAGACATTACTTTAACAAACAAATTTCAAAACAACTAAATCAAGAGAACTTTATATATAAATAAGTAAGTTTAAAATGCTAAAAAATAAACTAATATTAATAAATAATAAAATTATAGTAAAACAAATTTAAAATTCAACATCAAAGCAACCGTGGCATGAATTTTAAATAAAATTTTATCGATAAAAATAAAATCAGATTTAAGACTTGTTTATTCAAGAGCGAAAAGTCGCAAAAATATTTTATTTCTGAAAACGAGGGACTTATCTGAACATCCTCTAACTGGACAGAGTTTTATTAAAAATATAAGACAATCTAAGGTTAATTTTCTTACCTAGATTTATAGGGATTTAAATTTCAATAAAATCAGGTAGTTAATTGGCCTTCAGTAATTTATATATGCTGTCCGTCAAAATTTCATGTTTTCAACCTATTTTTATTGTTAATAAGACTTTGCATTTAACAGGATTAATTTCTTTTGCGAAAGATCCCTTAATGATTTTACATTAACTTAAAATAGTTCAGATAATTCCGAGTTCTTTTTCCTTTTAAGTGAGTAATAAATCACAAACTTTAAGCTAGGGCATAAAATATTTTTTATAAATATTGGAAAATATTTTCAATAAATATTGGAAAACATTTTCAATAAATATCGGTGTTAAATCTATGGTAATGGTAGACTCCGAGCATGACTTTCTCGCCTTATATATGTAGTTCTAAAAGATTTTCTAAAAGATAAAATAAAGGTAGAGGAGTTGGCGTAGGTGTAAATGATAGGGTGCGGTAAACTTACGTGGAACAATAACAACGAAATGACACACAGACTCAAAAAGAAAACATCGGAAGAACAAAGTGATTAATTAATGCTAGTACCAAAGGTTCAAGAAGTCATGATCATTTCTGTGAACCGGTAACTTAAAAGACGGTTATTTAATATCGGAGCTGTATACTTCACCTTTCACTCGAAATTATAAAAAAATTTGAAATAATCTTTTCTATAGATAGTTTTTCATTTTAACTTCCAAGAAAAATACGAGCAAGTTTAGTTACATATCACATATTTTCAACCAATATTTTAGTAGTGATATAGTTTAATTAGATTTCCTTCTTCTCTTCATCTCCATTTTCGTAACTTCTTCTTCCTTCGTGTTTGTGGAGTACTTTATGATCCTGTTGTCAATGCTGATCAGTTGCATTAGGTGATATTGCATCGATTTACAGGAACTTTAATCCTATGAAAATATATACCTGACCAATAATGAGAATGATCTTCAAGGTACTCGGTACTAATTTCATTAGTTGTTCTGATATTATTGAATGTTCCGATAAATCTATCACCTCTTCTGATTCGAAATATTAATCATTGGAGAATTCAGGCTCAGTTTATTTTTGCTTAGTTTTCAGCGCAAAAGAATTCACCCTTTCATACGTTTCTTTTTGTTTATCATCATTGAAAAATTACATAGTTATAAATGCCTCAATATTTGCTTAGAGTATTTTAATATATTTAGAGAAACATATGTGAAGTGCACACGATAGATTTTATAGATACACATTACTGATACGTGCATATATAAATGTACATGACAAATTTTAACATTTAGAGTTTTACTGTGTTTTTTCCTCTAAGAAATTCAATGTACTTCTCTTGCTGCTAAAGAAGATAATGAGTTGGAATATCGTCTTACTCTAATTCAACTCTTTAGGAACTTTACGTACCAAAGACGCAACAGAGAGCAAGAGAAACAAAGAATCGTGTCATGTAGAAGTGCACTGAAGCCTCTAGAGCAGGGTTTGTTGGGGGAAAAAAGGGCCTCGTAAGAAAAGATTCCTCTTGCACTGCTGGCCGCAAAATGCATTCTTTGGTAATTCTTTTCTTTCGGCCCTACTCTTCTTGTGGTAAGCGGTTACTTGTGTTTTTACTCATACTTTTTGCAGTTCATTCTTTTCTTACAGTGCTACGATCAGCGTCCAAAAACGCAGAATACTTGTGCTTTTTTTTATGCCATTTTTTTTCATTTGTTCCTATTTTGCCTTCGACCATTTCATTTCTTTCATTTTCTGGAAACGGTTTTCCCTTTCTACCCTTATAGTTTTCTCCCTTCTCTCCTTCTTTTATTTTATTTGCTGCTTTTCTTTTCTGGGAGGCCGGCCGAAGCTCTTCTTGTTAGCATTTGAAATCGGAAATAAAAACCAATATCTAACAACGCTCTTGCCAACGGCCTCGCTACCGGGCTCCCCATCCTCTGCAATTCACTCCACCCCTTCGACCATTTCTCTTTCTATTTCAGATGCAAGAGAGAAAGAAGAATGCACATATATGTATGTATATGGGAAGAAAGAAATGCAAAATTCATTCAAATAGGTTTTTTTTTTTTTTTTTTTTTTTTTTTCAAGTTTATTCCACCGCCTACGGCAATGACAAGGTTCGCTCCCCTGCAAGTGCGTGCAAGCAGGGAACTGATGCATGAAAATTTTTCCCATCCCACCCACTTTTTCACCCTTTTTATTCTCGAAGTGGGTGGTTCAAAGAAAAGGGAAAGAAATTTATGCCATGCATATATGTAATATAGAAAGAACTTCGAGTATTGTAGTATGTGTTTGGCCCTATATCGCATGCGTGACTCACTTCACGTGAGCTATCTGAGTGAGACGAGAAGCGCTTGAGGAATTTGTGAAGTAGTTAAAAAAGATTACACTAGGTCATCTTTTGATGAAAGTATACTATCGTGAATTACTTTGAATATTGCATTCTTTTATTTAATTTAATTCTCCGTCTAGGGATTTTTAAAAATTACACGGTTTCACAGTTTGGGGGGGGGGTACGTTTTACTCATACAAGAATTTTTTATGTAGACAGTAAGTAAGTAAGTTTTGCTGCTTTTTCACATTTCGCTTTTTTCTTTTGTAAAATAGTATATGGCATTCTTTCATAAAAGTTCCTCCATTTTTATGTAGGTAGGGCAATGTTCGAAAAGACAAAAATCTTTGTAAGAGTGCACTGGCGTAAAAGTCCCCGAATTCGTATGTGTAACATTCTTAATTCAAAAAAGAAACTTTTATAAAGAGCAGGCTTCTTTTTCCCGATTTCATTCCCTTTAATTGAAAATTAGTTAAGCAAGGAAGTAAATAAAACCACGGAACCTTTACGTACAATCACAAAACGTGCGTAAAGGCGATGGCACTTTTTCAAAAACGGTAAATTTGCGTACGACTGCCCAAATTTTAATGATTAATTCTAAACTGGCATTAACTGAGCCAGCACAAGGTCCAGCCACTTTTGTGTTGCTTTACTGAAAACCATTACAATACGTAGTTTGTGCATCTTTGATGAAGACACTTGAATTTTAGTAATTTCTTTATGTCAATGTTCTGATCGTTATTCGTAATACGTATCTTTACGGTCTTTTAAGAACTTATTGGCGCGAGTAAAGGTAACGCAGTAGTATCCGTAATTTAAAATAGGGCGTTAAAATTAAATTTATGTGTATGGGTTTCAGTACCATACAAAATTAAGAATATTTTACCACATGCTATGAAACAAAAAGAATTACATCAGTGCCAGTGCTAATAGATATAAAATACTGCCAGTACAATAGATATAAAAGATAGAAAAATGGCCCTGCAAATAGATATAACATATTTGCAATTACAACTTGATAAATTCTTAGACGAAGCGATGAATATAGTTCCTAGTATTTACACAGATTTTTAAGGAGGGGAATAAAAAAAATGTTTTCTGAATCAGCAGAAGAAAAAGTATAAAAAAGAAGTTTACCATTTATGTATAGTTTCTTCATTACTTTAACTGATACAATTATTTCATTTGTAGAAGGAATATTTTTAAAAATTCCTAAAATTATTTTCATTTTTAATTTATTGGCCATGTAAAAGTTATGAAACAGTCTGATATTATGAAATTAAAACTGAAAAAATTTAAATTAAAAAACAATCGTAATTTTATGTAGAATTTTATAATAAAAATGTGGGCAAAAATTTAATTCAAGAAATTATTTAATTAGAAGAACTTATTTTGAAATAGAAAAATGCTATTTATACCCGGCAAATATATTGAAAAAAAGAGAATTAAAATTAACAATCCATGTGTATTATTTGTACCAAGAATTTTCTTTATATTGCCTAATGCAACTATAGTATTTTTAGATCGATGAACTGGAGAACACGAAATATCAAGATTATTATTTGATGTAATTTTCAGAAAAGTCGATTTGATACCTTCAGAAGCCCCTGTAAGAGGGTACATTAAACACATTACATAGAATAAAAATAGAAAATTAATGGATTATTTTACTCTACGCATGGACTGAAGTCTGATATGGAACTATAGACAAATCCTTTAGTTTAGGAGGGATCAAAGCTGAGAACGTACAACTGCGATCAATGCATTCTGAGGCAGACTTCAAACATTAACGAGTAGTAATTTTAATAATTTTAACAGTCTTGCTCCAAATAGTAACTTCATTTGCATTCATATGCTTTTATATTAAACCTATTACGTTAGACTCCAAGGCATTACATAAAATTATGTTATTTATTGCATATTAAAATTTAGGCTACTGTCTGGGAATAAGCAATAAATATCGTACAACAATTAGTCTTGTCCTTATATCGATTTCCCGGCTAGTTTATTCAATTGAATTATACATATTTCTCAATCAGTTTTATTATGCATATATTATTTCTGAATTAAAACTACAGCATTAATAAATTCGAAAGTATAAATCCAGTTCTGTAATTGGTAACCAGATTCGATTCGTTGCTTTAGCCCAGGACCATGTAAAAAATTTAGAGCTTTATGGTGTGACGCAAAACAGCGTTCTACATTGTTAGATTTTCTAATTTATAAAAATTGCTATTAGAAACAAGATTTAATTTCCATAATATGAAACCAGTAGTAGATCTACTTCTGTTCATTTTAATACTTCTTACAGTTTCTTGTAACGATAACTTAGAAAGTTCACCAGGAAAAAGTCCCCCAATAAGTCAGATAGGGTTCGCATGTTTTACAATAATCAAACAAAATAAACCAAAATAAACGTTTAACGATGTACTTTCTCTTCTCAATAAAATTAAAACTGATCATCTAAATGTAGAGTACGTTATGTTTTGAAAATTCTGAGAATACCATGCAATAACTTTACAGTAAATATTTACTAACACAATCGATGTAATTCTCTGAAATCGCTTTATTCCAAACCACTGTTAATCCAAATATTTACTAATCAAATGGAAATTTTTCATTTTTTTTTATATTCTTTTTATAATGCCAAAAGTCCTAATAGCAAGTAAAAGTTTCATTTTTCTTTCCAAATTGAAGAAAGATTTTATCAACTTTTTATTACTTTCTTTTACAAGCATTAAAATGTCCCATCCAAGTCCAGTTAATTCTGAAATGTATTTTAATCAATCTTCTGTTTAATATCAAGAGTGAATGCTCTTTTTCTATCATGGCAAAATGATTTCTTCACTGGCAATGCTACCCCACTCCCCCAAGCAGATTTCGCGTTAAAACATTTATCCACTCTGGCCGACCTCGGCGGCGCTTCGAGTATTGATGATATATGTGAAGTTACCATATTGGTCGTTGAGGCATCATTAATACCGGCGATGCTCGATATTTTTACAAAATGAGACACAAAAGCAGAATATTTGCCTTTTAATATAGATTCTTCCCCAAGACAGAAACTCATCTGCTGCAATAACTGGAAATTACGCTGTGGGGTGTGCAAAACTTGGAAAAAGAAAACAAAAAGTTTCACTCCTGGACTATATTTCACGTTTTCGGCAGGCATGACATCTGTTGCGTTTTAACAATTACCATAATGGATCTGATTACGGTTAATTTCCCTCGGTATATCGTTAATATTGGGTGAAATTTTCCCACATCGCTCAACCACGTAAATGACTTGGATCAGTTTCGTGCTGGCCTGCTGAAGCTAATTTGGAGAAAATAATATATTTCCCAGAGATTTCCCCTTCCTATCTTTACTAGAATTTCATACACCTTTAAGTAGAAAATTAAACTTCTAACTTTTCACACTTCTAGCGATTTAAGAAGCTCATATATGTTGGTTAATTTTAAATATTTTTACTACCAAGTGATTTGGTTGCCTTATTTTATATTTTCGGTCATTAAAATTCAAATAAAACCGAACAAAGCCATATTTTCGTAAAAAAAAAAAAAAAAAAAAAAAAGCTTTGGTTAGAAAGAGAAAGGAAAAAAATAATAGATGATGGCATTTTTAACTAGTTTTGCTCTTCCGGTGTTTGCTAGATGTTCAGAAAACTTTCCTTAGGAAATTTAAAATGTAATGTTTCTTCTTATTATTCAGTAAAAAATGTGTTACAAAATTGTTTCGGTCATTATTACAAAACTGTTTGCAGCAGGTATTTTTTGTAAACTTCATCGTTAATTTAATAAAAACGGAAATAAGAATAAATCTTTGAAATTATATTGTAAATAATTTTCTTTCTCTTTCACATTTTTTATGTAGTTAGAAGAATTTCATGCAATTTCGCAGAGTGCAGCTAAAAAATTGAATAAAATTTGTATTAAAATTCCCTACAATAAATTTGAATTAATTATAAGGTGCACCAATCTGTTTCTGTTTTATAACGAAAACAGAAAGTATTATTACATAAAACATAAAAGACAATTTAATTTTCTCGTGAAAACAGGCAAAAATGAGCTGTCTAAAGCTTACTTCCAAGGAAATTGAAGAAGAGAGGGGATATTATTTTATACGTGTGTACAGTAATAGTTAAATAGGATATATTTTTATAACTCCAAAACAGTATATATTTGGTTATAAGTTACAATTCTGTTTATCCAATTTCCATTTGAATAAGACCTTCGGGCAATACTGGAATTACATCTCGCGAAAAGAATACCACTCACATTTAGGCATTTGAATGGATAAGAGAATAGATAAATCAAACAAAGCCTTTAGCATTTAAAGGAATGTTCATTAACGTACCTTTACCATCTTTAGACTATTAGTCACTGCAATGCACTGATGCATGCTATAATGAATTTTACTTATTATTATTTTTTTTTTTTCATTTTTGAATGTATTACGAATGACATCGAATGAAATGAAGTTTGTAGAGTCATTATTTTTTTTTTCGAAGCAGAAGATGTGAAAAATGTGCAATGCTCTCGTAGGGACTTGTACCTGGACCTCTCGAATACGCTCCGAGTGTTCTACAGTTACATCACGAAGGCATGCTGAAAAGGAGGGAGAAAATACCTTATAATTTCTTTTATTTCCCAGTTTAAATCTCAAAATCTAATGTTATGTTTTAATTTCACACCTATTTAAATGTGAAAAAGAGAAAATAATATAGTTTTACATCTTGGGAAAGGTATACTTTTGTAAAGAAAGTAATTGAAACTACCAGCGAAAGTATTAAAAAATTGCATTTAAATTAATAACGTAAAAAATTTATTGTACACAATGATTTTTTTCTATGCCGAAGGCATAGAAAAGTATTTCAAATTAATAAGTGCCTAAACTATAAATTTATTTCGCGTTTTAAGGTTTCTATGGTTTGTTCCTATCTTGTACGAATCGCTGTCTATGAGCATTCTCATTTCCATTTCATCCATATTTCATATAAAACAACTTGGCTGTTTTACAAACATAGCATCTGTGCTAAATAGTTCTCACATAATTTCTCTCATCAGTGGATGTTTCTAATAAAATTTTTGCGTAGAGTTTGTCTTCTCTTATTATGCCATTGTAAAAGAATATTCCATTAATACTATCATAAAAATATCGGTTATTATGTATATGAGGATTTCATTATCATCTAAATGAATACTTGAGCTATTCTCATAAAAAATTAGGAAATGCACTTAAAATGAACTAATGCAGTCAAACAGTAAATTTGGCAAGCTAAATTTGGGAAAGAATTTTCACCTCTGCAGGTGACAAATTTTGGAGACCGTATCAGAAGTTTATACTGATGCAATAATGCGAAATATATTTTCTACACCTCGATTCGTATGATTTATTTTTATTAACATTTATTTTTTGGTTAATTCTTTCCCGAAAATTGTGTTTCCTTCGTCAGTCTCACTAAAACGTTAACTCCAGCTGATTTCAATGAGTGTTTTCGAGGTAAAAAGCGTTTGTGCCTAAAGGTTATGAATAATTTGAAGCAGAGTTGTGTTGATATTAAATTTTACTTCTCAGTTGTAAATGTTGCATTTCAAAGACTTCACAAAGAGCAGCGAATAAGTTTAATTTAGTGGTACTTACGTCATGGCATTAATAAACTTTTAGTTTAGTCCTAACACAGTAAAATTAAACAAGGTATAGTTTAAGAGTCAGTTAGACTTTAAATTATAAATTATCCCAGAAGATAAAATTGCTGCAGAGTTCTCTGCGCTAGTTTAACCATATGTTTATCTCTACGGCTTGAAACAGTATAGTTTTTTAATCCTCTGAAACTAGGATTACAAAACTTAGTATACGGCTGTAGCATATCGGCTTGAAAAGTGAAATTAAATCTCTTTGTAAAACTTCCTATCCGATGTAAAATAAATTAATGCGTTAAGATGATACATTACTATAGTCTATTTTCTTCTCTTGACTGATTAGAATTATAACGGTTTCCTTAAGATGACTGAATACAGGTTCTGTATTAAAAAAACTCCACTAAAAACGATGTTTTATGACTTTATTTTGGTTGGTTATTGTATTTAAAGATGTTTTGAATTTCATCCATATTTTTATTTTCTGATTTCTCACATCTTTAGGCGATTATAAGTAATTTTCATTTATGTTTTCAGCTTTTACATGAAGAACTATTAAATATGATTACAAAATGTAAGATATGTGATATAAAAATGCTTTCTTTAATTTGCCTGCATTTTTAAGTTACACAGACCTGTAAAATCTAAGTTTGTGATTTTTTTTATTTATACCAAACTTATACATTTTTTATGTGGAAAAATGGCTAATTTTTTACCGTCCATCCCAAGTTTATTGCTTTTTATGATAACCCTTTCTTTACTGATGTATACATCTGCACAAGTGGTTGAACTGAATACCTATTAAATAATTAAATAGTATTTTAGGAGAAAATACTACTTATATTTCAGGAAAATCTTATATATATATATTTCAGCAGAAAATGCTTTTTGTAAGTAGTACAAGATATATACCTATTAAATTACAGAGGCCCATTGACAGAGGGCATTATAATGCAGTTGCACTGCTTTATTGTTTTGCCAGTAATGCTAAATTTGCTGCTTTTATGCTTAACGCTCCAACAGTAATTTGCAATCATATCAGAGACGAACAAAGGAAACTATACGCCAAATAAAAATAAACCAATTATATACCGAGGAAAACCATGGTGCATGTGACGTTTCACAAATTACGGTATTTGAGACGAATTCATAGCTAGAATTTTTCTAATCTTGTTGCTATTATACATGCATATTTTATGTGATTACGTAAATCAAAATAAAGCTCACATAGAATTTAAATTCGAGTGACGTGCATCAAGGTCGTGAAAACAGTCGTATAACTTAAATCGGTAACTGGTATGTAAAAAGGCATCTAAATTTTTATTGGAAGACCTCTCTTCTTTTTCTAGGAATAACAGCAGAACACAGAAAGAGAAAGTAAGCATATTAAACAAGAATACAGATAATTTTGTTTCTAATGCTATACGAAATGAGCTACTCATATATTTTAAAGTTTTCGCTTTCATATCGGAATTGGGAACGATATTCTTTTAGATGTTCCCTCAAAGTTTTTATTTTAACATCAATACTTTTCCTAATTTACTTTATTTCGAACATTAAATAAAATAAGTTAAAAGAAATTAAAATATTAACAATATTAAACCCAATATAAAGGAATTACACAATATAACCTTAATTTTTTAAACTTGAAGAAATACATCAAATTGCTGGATGTATTTAGTTTTCGATATAACATTAATCTTTTGAAACCTGAAGATGAAAATTACATCAAAATACTGGATGTTTATGCTATAATATTAATATTTTGCAACCTAATGAGAGAAAGTACCTTTAAGTTCTGGATATTTAGTTTACGTTGTATGTAATATTACATCCTCAAAGATTATCTTTGCAATAAATACGATGATAGTATAAACATATTAAAAAGCTATTTGTTATGGCTTTTAGGTTATTAGTCATTAAAACTTACCTATAATAAAGTCATTAAAAACGCTTTTGCTACTAGAAAATAAATGAAGCAGGATCTTAAAACTTTATAAAACGAGATCTATATTGGTTATAAAAATGACATCTGTATATTAGTTTCCAGACGCACAACTAAGAAACAATATATGTTTATTTGAAGACAAATATACACAAATAAATACTCTTATATAATAAAGAGAGAGAGAGAGAGATTGAGAGATTAAAAGAGAAACTAAGCCAAATCTCTCAAAAATATTAGCTTTATTAGATGTCTTACGTTATTGGTCTTCTCTTGCAATGTAAAGCAAAAAGAGCTAAAAGAGTTAACCATCATATTTCCCATTCACATTCAAATTAACATTATTTTAAAAATTTCTATTAAAATATTGCTAATCAAGGAATTGAAGGAAATGCTATCATATAATTAATAGTTATATGAACACATTTTCTTCATTAATGACACACTAATCCATAATAAATGCATATGAACTAAAATAGTAATTCAGCATTCGAGAAATTTAATCTGATTGTTCTTCCTTTAGTTTAATAGTTGCTTACCTCTGAAGATTATTATATAACCAACCATAGTTAATTAAGCATTGCTAAAGGAAAATTATAACTAAATAAAAATTTATTTCATGTAAAGTAGAATTTCTACCCAATGAGCGCGATGTATAACTGTAGTGTGTTATCCTTAGATGTAATATATACTATGAAGACTGGGTCTGCAGGTTTTTGCTTTTTCAAAAAACTTTTATCAGCATTATTGGTAAGTAGGCAATGGAAGTTCAGAGAAAAAATGATAATAATGATCAACAATTGGAGAAAGTTTCAAGGTAATACGCACCCTGTCCCTGGGAGTTCCGGGCGTCATGTGCTAGGTTTTCTCTCTTCCCCCTTTTTCCTATCTTCCATTTTCCATTATGATGTTTCCTTGTAGCGAATAACAGCTACCGGCTTTGCAATTTACTTCTGTACAAACTTCGCTTATATTTCTCTGGCTTATTTATTTAAGTATGTAGATATTCAAAAATACTCACAAAGCTAGAAAAAAGGGCTTCACTTCTATGGAAATCAGGTGTGCTTTTTCTCATGCGTACTCTTGCTGTTCTTCTGGATTATATGCGTTTTCTCCCTTTTCCCCCCTTTCATTTAGAAAACGGTGTGTTTCTGGGGGGAAATGACAAAAAATATATATTCAGTCTGTGTTTATCGGATTTTTTTTTTTTTAAGTGTTTTACTTGCTCATGGCGTCATGCTTAAATTTTTAGGCAGCTACTTCCTTGATTTTTTTCTCCCTTTCCCTCATTTGATCAGATTTAACGATTATAATGAGAAACTGGGAAAAAACAAATGCATATTTAGTATTCAAGGTATACCATTGACTTTTGATAAAGAATTTTCAAAGCTGATTGATTAATTTTTAACTTAAAGGAAAAATATGTACATTTCTAGATATACAAAATGAGTTTTACTAATTAAAATAATAAAAAAATACTTGCTTCCGTGTTTTATAAATTTTTATTTGAAAGTAGATTAAAAATATTAAGTCCTCCCTTAGGTTTAAATCCTAAAATTACACTTCAAAAATACTGATAGATAAAACTTCTTAAAAGGATACTGAATAGATACTCACTTATACTGTGACTTGAGCCATAGGAGACCAGTTTATATACATACTTATATTTAATTTCCTTTTTAACTATTCATCTTAATTTTAAAAAGTTCTCTAACAATTTATTTGTTTAGAAAAGCCTCTACGAAGTCCTCTTTATTTTAATCAAGTAACCCTCAAGCGTTTTAGACCTCATGTTAATAAATTTAAGTCATTTTACGTACTTTCGATTCAAAGCCTAAGCTCTAAAATCATCATAGAATCTACTGCTTTATGCTCGCAAATTGTGCGTAATATATAGTAATAGTTACAGTTTGGAGGGATGAGAGTGTTTTTCAAATGCCTTTATTTCTTTGCTAGTGTAAAGTAATAGTTAATCGTGTGATATTCTAAACAGTTCTAGTGACACCAGTGATGGATAGTTAGGAACACAACAGATAGTTAGGAAACCATTTTTAGAAGAAAGTTTCATTACAATGAAAAATGACCTTACAGATACAATACATATCCAGATTTTCTTTCCTTCTGTTATTAAATGTGAAGATATTTAATAACGGAAGGAAAGAAATATCTATACGTACAGATATTTCGAAATATCTGTACCGCCTTATACTTTACATTTATTGTTTTCAAACTTCGACATGATGAGATTTCCTCTTCCTTTTCCCTCATACTTTTCTTACACTTAAGTCACAATTCATAAATGTGACGTAACGTAAATATGAATAAAGCTTGTTGAAAACATTTGTTCGTCTGGTTCTGACTTTAGACTGCAATAGAAATTAAAGCCTTTATTGATAATTCATTTGAAATGTACGAAAAGTAGGAATTCTGCCCGTACTTGCAGACACTCATGGCATGTCGAGCTTCAAACAGTTGTCAAAATGGTAGAGATTACTGAACATGTTATTTTGGTGCAGGAGATGTGAAAAATGTGCAGTACCCTAGTCGCGAATCGAGCTCTGGACCTTACGATTGCTAGCTGAAGGCAACCAACAATAACACCGCAAAGGCAGACGGTAAAGAGAGCGAAAATACCTTACATTCTCCCCACATAAATGGCGACTGGCGAGGCCGGCGCCTAATCGCCAAACCCTGTTAATGACGAATTATCTTTCACCTCCTCTTAATTTGGGCGCTGCTTGTAGACTCTAGGTCTATTCCAGAGGTGGTAACGGGAAAAATATGCAATACTATTGATGGGATTCGAAGTCTGGATCATTTGAGACTTCGTGGCTTAATTGTAAGCCGGGCATACTTCCAATTACTCCACGAAGGTACGCTGTAAGGCGAGAGAAAAATACCTTATAAAATGCTAAAGGTCAATTCCGGCTTTTCGTATTCCAAGATCAAAAGAAAAATCACTGTAAGCAAATCTTAAAAAACAAATTTCTCGAAGCTGTATCTCAACTTTAGTAAGTCATCTGAACTTGCAGAAGGTATATTCCAGGTTTAAATATGAGCCAGGGTACTGCTCTTTATGTGCTAGTTCCGAAATGATCTCAGTTTTTCAAAACTGAGAGTGAAATAAATACTTATGAATTTTTTAAAGCTAGTGTATATAACATAATAGAAAAATATAAAAACGTAATAGAACATAAAAGCATGAAAAACATAATGGATTTATTTATGTATTGCATTCCCTCTTTCCAGTTTAAGCATTTATGGTTAATTTCAAGATGCAGATATGCTGTTTAGTTTGTCCCTTCAAAAGGCAGTTTATCTATGATAGATTTAAGATCACATTTTATCCATCACGGATCCTCATATTCCAAAATTGTTGTCCTCATATTGCAAAATTGTTGTCCTCATATTGCAAAATTGTTGTCCACGTGGGTACGATTCTGGATTTTGACTAAGGCTGAAACCCACGACAGACTGATGTTACTTACGAATCTACTGGAATACTTAATGGTGAAAATGAGACTTTTAGAACATGACCTGTTTGCTTAAGAATTTTAATTCCATAATCTTACCCAAAGCATCCTTCACATGTGTTTATTCTTTAATCAATATCCTTAAGCTTTCATTACACTGCATTCGCTGAAGGATTTTTTCCCTTCTGCTTTTGAAAATTAAAATATACATAAAATACAAAAAAAAAAAAAAAAAAAAAAACTGAATATCGCAGTATTGAAATAAATGGATATGTAGTAAAATGTTTCTTTCTGTTGAGACAGTTTTCAATAATATGCTTCTTGAGATCTTTTTTTTTTTTTTTTTGGTTCACATAAAATATTCAGTCGAATAATATAATTGTAAATTTTAATTAAAGTTCCTTTTGTCAAATATTGAACGTGGTGCCAAAATACTTCATATCGCACATTCTAACATTAAACTGATTCATGAATCTACTTAATTGTAAGTCTATTATTTACACCAGGATTTCTTAAACTGTGGGTCGCGACTCCCAAGGGGATCGTGGGACCTGTAGCAGGGGGTCGCCAAAAATTTTAGCAGTTTTGATATTTCTTTAACTTATTATAATAATTACACAATGTATCTGAGAAAGAAACAATGTATGCAGACAAAGAAACAAACGAAAAAGTTTGGACGTATTCTTTTTTTATACTATAAACGTTAATTTTCCTTGCTTTGCACATGACGCTGTCATTTCGTCTGTTACTTATTTAAAATTTTCACATTGTTCTATGTCTTAAAATTAGAAATTAAAGTTAATGAACCTAAAACTGCAATAGTATATTACAATACAAGTGAAAAAATTGCCAATTGCCAGATTCACTCACGCGTGTGTCGGATTTGCGCAATACTTATGAGGTCCCACAAATTTTTTATAAATATTATGGGGTCCTAGGGGTAGCGAAAAAATCTCAGTGATAAAAAGGGGTCGAGACTGAAAAAAAATTTAAGAAACCCTGATTTACACGATAATAAATTTAATTTTTTTTTATATTTAATGTAAAGGAATGACGATTAAGATAAGTAGAAAATATACCATAAAAATGTAAGAGATGTAAAAGATACTTTTAAAAAAACCCTTTTGTTTTCTTGCTTACAGAATGTAATGTCTAGTATGGAGTATTACAAGATCTTCATAATTAAGGAAATTTAGTTTTTATTTTAAATTCCTATACCCAAATAAAAAGCATTTGGGCTAACAAAAAGAAATCTCTTCTTTTTTGTATCAATAAACATGAAAGTGATTAATGTGAGATACAGCTTTTATGTTTCAGCCTACAACATGGTACAAATAACTGTATCAAATTAGCTAAATTTTGTTTATTGCTTTTATTGTAGTGTTTTGCAATGAATTCGGAAGTTCTGATCTAAAGATCAGAAAATTTTACATAAACTGATTTTTAATCTATTACGAAAATGCTAGATTATTTTTTTAGCATCAAGTGGAGTTTTCTTAAAAATATTTAAAGTAAATTGCTAATAGAATTTATTTTAGACTAATGCTGCTTAAAACAAAGCACTGAGCATTGCTAAAAATCTAAACATTATTTGATATTCGGTATAATCTGTATAATCCTACAGATTTATATGTGTACATATATCATTTGCCTTTTAATAAAAATTGATTTTTATATAGCAAAGAGCTTAATTTTAATATTGCTTGTAATAGTTTAAAAATTTATTAATATTATGCATAAAATATGCGATACAAATTGCTTATACTGTTATTATTAACAAAGCATTTTTATTTTATCAAATATCTTGGGACAAAAGCAGAATATCTGGACGAATTTTTGGTCAAAGCAACCTTTTTACACAAAACACCGAATTTCTTTCTTCGTTTCGGTTTTCATATATCACCACAAGAAGCTGATATTTATTCTCTAAACGAGAATAAGTGATCAGTAAACATAAAATGCTCATCACTAATTATAAATCGTAATTTTTCATAATTCTTATCTGTAAAGAACAAAACACACTATTTTACATAAAATAGTTAAATAATAGCTTTATAATTAGTTTCATTGTCTTTGATGCTATTTAAAAAAATTAAGTTTGAGAATTCTAGTCCTTGAAAGAATTCGAGTAGCAGTTTAATAAGTTGCTGTTTGAAGAGTTAAGGATTTCAAGCTCATTCATTAGCCTGAGTATGTTGCTCGCACAATTTAGAGTCTCCGTGGGAACTTGTTTGAGTAATATAAGATTAGTTAATAAAATATTATTTCTGTTTAAACCACTTCCTTTCGCTTTAAATAAACAATATTAGCACATAGGCGCTTTATGCAGGAATATATATCTCTTTCTGAAAATAATTCCTTTGCATTCCCAAAATGTACTGAATAATACATAATATTTTTTTCACAAATAAAGGAGAGCTTTGTGATCTGCATGCAAGTCATAAATGTACCAATTTATTAATAATTCTCTATTTAATAATTTCTTTGCATTCCCAAAATGCACTTTTATAGCACATAATATTTTTTTCACTGACAAAAGACCTTTGTGTTCTGCATGCAAATCATAAATGTGCCAATTTGGGTGGTGAAGAAGGTACCGTGTACTTCGGGCCTCTGTTTGCTTCCTGAGCTGGAACTAACCATTCATGAGACATCTGTCCACTAGCAATCATCTGTTGAGGATGGTGATAGTAATATGATCCAGAATGCAGCTGATTTTGATACGCTGAATTATTCACAATCGCTCGAACATTATTTGGTGTTGTATAATCAACAGCTGTGCACAGTAAACCCATAGAATTCTGCATATTGTTTTGAAATGGCATATGCATATTAGTTTGATCCCACGCTGGATGAGGTTGAACAACAAGCCTTGCTGCAACACCTGTATTGTAATAGAAGGCGTTGTTCTTCAGTGCAGTATCACTTTCCGAAGGGAAAGGATTATCTTGTGGATCAGTTAAGGCTTGTTGGTTAAAATTAAGCTGAAATGGCGACGCTGGTGAAGGTGGAGTGGAAACACAGTGAGAAGGCGTAGATGACGCAGAGGGAGATGACATAAGACGCTTTTTATCTGCATCACTTTGAGAATACGAAGACTCATGTTGCATATGACGATGAGGAAAAGCTGACTTATCAGTGAATGCATTTTGGTACTGGATTCCTCGAGACATATTTGAAGCAGGATATAACTTACTTCCATTTGAAGTGTTGAACACAGACTGATGTGATGCAGACAATTTGCTTGGTGAACTTAATAAAATATCGGAATTCACGCGAATGGAACAGGAATTAATGCTTGAACAAGAGTTGGGTGATGAATGCAAACCATATGGAGCTACTGATTGCACTGGTGTGCATTCGGTATTGAGAGACTGGGTTAATGTATTTCCAACACTACAATTCGTATTTGACGGAATTACTGTAGATGTTGGTGAATGAGAAAGAGGGGATGAACCTGCTCCACTTCCTAATGTGCTGGAAATTTCTTTTTCTGTAGACTGATTATAAAGCCCCTTTGATTTTTGTTCTTTTTTATATTTCATACGTCTGTTTTGGAACCATATTTTGATTTGACGCTCAGTAAGATTCAGTAAGGAAGCCATTTCTATTCTTCGGGGCCTGCATAAATAACGATTGAAGTGGAATTCTTTTTCCAATTCAACCAACTGTGCGCTAGTGTACGCAGTACGAGCTCGTTTCGATGGTTGTTCACCTGAAAAGAACAAAGCATTATTAGTTTCTACAGAAAAATTTATAAATTATGCATGAGTTAATTATAAACTATATCTTATATCATTAACAAAGTAATCAAATTGTGTTCTATAAAAGGAACAAAGTTTTTCTTTTACTGAGTAAACTAAATATAGAGGAACAGAAAACACACTTTTTGTACCAGTTTTACACGTTCGAAACGTTACTCGCTTCTGAAAATCAGGCACAAGAGCTACTCATATTTTATTTATTATTTTTTTTTTGCATTAAGAACTGTTTATATTAATACGAATTTAATCGTTGTTGGATATAGCTTATGTAATACAAATAATTAAAAGATTTTTAAATAAAAGCAATATTAAAAAATAATTACCTGTGCAAATATTACATGAAAAGGTTTTCTCAGGTTTATTGGTACACATATAAAAATGAGTTCAGAGATTTCCATCTGTGATTAGTATAAATATTTTACTTTCCTTCTATTTCCTCACATCTACTCAATGATAGCTTAATGCTTCTGAAAGCTCAGCAGCAGTGATGAGCCCTGACCATTGTCACACATATTTTAGAATTTGTTTTTGATCCAATGAATACGTTTTTCAGTCTTTTTCTGCTTTAAGTAATAGGAATGCAAATAACCTTATCAAAAGGAAGCGACACAGAAAAGAAAAAAGTCCCAGAAATGAGAATTTCAACTGAAATAAATAACTGCTATTTTACAGTAATTTTTAAAATCGAAGATTCATTTCAACTAATATGCAGATTCTCTGCATAAAGTTGTGTCTTTTATTTTAAATCTGATAGTAACTGTCAGAAACGTTATAATTATTATAAAAATTAAGTTTTGGGGTGACATATTATATAAGCATTTAAATATGCGGTTGAAATTTCTTTGATCATATAAGGAATGTAAATATTAGTTCCTTTGCAAATGTTCAACGTAAGATTATATTTCACTCTTCTCCAAACTTATTTTAGTTCTTATATAGATCCCAAACCATTTGAGACAATTACAATTTTTAATGATCGACAGAACCCTGGAGTTTAAGAGCTGAGATATAAGAAGAAAAGAAAATTTATAATAACTCAAAGATACGTTTGGAAATTTTCATGCATAATTATATCATTACCTCTCTAAAATTTAGAAGCCTTGCTGTGAGAAACCTCGAACATTAGAACTACTGAAGCAATATTTCCCTACATTTTCTCAGTTCCTTTCCTATTTGGATTAAATAAATGTCTATATAACACC
This sequence comes from Stegodyphus dumicola, assembly GCF_044657685.1. Classification (NCBI taxonomy): domain Eukaryota; kingdom Metazoa; phylum Arthropoda; class Arachnida; order Araneae; family Eresidae; genus Stegodyphus; species Stegodyphus dumicola. The sequence continues at coordinate 194,746,527 of NC_140780.1, forward strand.
TGAAGACATCCATAGAAAGTTCACTTCCCAACCAGAAAGCTACGAAGAGCACCTTTACTTTAACGGAAGTAACTGAACTTGCTTTATAAAACTGTCCGTCTGTTGACAGAGAAAGTTTTACACTAAATTCGCATTTCATTTTTGTGCAGTAATACTATTCAAAAAAGAAAGCAAAAATCTGTTACTGTTTTCGGAATGTACGAAGCACTATGCTAAAATTCATAGATAACAGATGTAAGGTAAAAACCTAGAATTAAGGTGTTATGCTGCCTTGAATGGTTATTTTTTTTTTACATTCTTCAAAATGAGATCGATAATTAATCATAAAGAATCTAGTTGTGCTTTATAGTTTAAATATTTATTTGAGATAAGTGCAAGTTCTATTTTACAGACTTCTGCTCCTGAGAATATAAAAGATTTGAATTGACAAATTTTCATTTGTCTGCCCTAAATCTAGATAAATTCTGATCTTTTTCGTTGATCCCAAATTTAGCTTAATAAGATACAGCCTGACAGATATGAAATGATAACAGTATTGCAAACCCTTTGCAAGTTAATCATTTCGGTAATTTTGGGTATAGATATGAATGCTGAAACAGAAATTTCATGGAACTCAGACAAAATGAAATGCATGCACGAAATTTGAGTTTCCTCCTTTTAAGAAACCTTCGTTAAAAAATTTTCGAAATCTATTTGTTGTTCGGAGTTTTACTCTTATTCCAGATTTTTTAAATTCCCTTTCTTATTCATTTAATTTCCCTTTTTTATTTTTAATTGAAGCTACATTGTATCACAGAAGATATTTTTTTGGAATGAGAGGAAACCAAATCATAAAGCCTCTGCATTAAGAGAAGTCTAGGAAAAGTGGTGTTTAATATTTCGGGTATCGCATATCCTGAAACATTTTTTTAAGATGATATAGAATGGCATATTAACGTTTGCCACTTTGTATGTAGATTGCAGAGTTTTAAGTAACTAGTTTAGTATAAACTCTCATTATTGTAAAATATGTATACATGATTTCACAGACTGTGAAATAAATTCGAAAGACTCTCGCTAAATTTAACTAATTAATTACAATTTCATTAAGTAAACTAAAATGTAACAATAATTATAACTTCGAAAATAATAAGTCATTTTAGCTCGTAAAAGAGGTACTATATTCAAATATTCTTTTACTTTTTTAATTAAGGGGAGTTCCATATTCATTTTCATCCTATTTCAGGGTAAACGAATTTACGGATACTATGGAGTATATTGTTGATTCTACAGTGGCTCACGGTGGCGTAATTTCCATTCCAGATTGTATGCTTGTTCCAAAAAATAGCATTAAAGTTACAATATTCAGTTACATAATTATTTTCCTTGTAGTTAGTTCACAAATAATCTTTGAACTTTCTCTTCCTATTTCCTATAGTATTAATAAAAATTAGGATTAAATATTTAAGTAATTCCTTCTACTATAATCAAGTAACTTCTGTTGCTACGTCTTTCACTAAATATCTAATTTAATTTGAAGTTCTTAAAATGGCAGCAAATGCTTTTCATTATAGCTTTATGCAAGCAAAATTCTGCTAGAATTCGTACAAGTTATTTCACATTTTAGAGCATGGAAATTAATACCGTTTAAAAATAATTTTATTACTTATTTTTAGATTTTAAATTGCGGAATATACGTAATTTTTAGTGGTTGTACATTTTCAGGACTCCTGTACTGAATATCAGTTACTGCAAGTAAAGTTATTTAAAAGCTATGTTGATTTGTCCTAGTGGCCTTTATTTTCAGTAAGCATATGTTTTTAATTATGTAAGAACATAAGCAGTAGAACGTTTTTAGAATTTCAGCTTTAACCAATGAATTTATATCTTAGCATATGCTGGTGTGTATTTACAAGCGTACGCATACAATATATTTTAAAAACCAAGTAAAAATGCTAATGATAAATGAATTCGGTTTAAAGCTCTATTCGCAGCATCTTGTCATTCAAATTAAAAGCAAACATTTCTGGAGTAAGGAATGTATTTTTTGTTGAATATCCATTAACTATTTGTTCCGAATGAAACTTAACAGCTTATGTTTTTTTATAAACATCTTCATTATAACGTATTACGCATGCATTAGTTACACATAAATTTTCATCAATCTGTGTATCAATCATAATTATAGCTTGTAACTGAGACTGAGAGGTTGAGAAAAGCCAAAATACAGATCCTGAATTCCAAATGTTTAGTCCGATACTTGAGCATTTCGTAATATAACTTATAAAATCAAAATTATTGTAAATCAAAATCATTTAATAGATTATCAAAAATAACACGTAGCATTTGTTAGGTTCTCATAACACAATATAGTTTAATATTTTGTAATTTTATTTATTTATTTACAAGTTGTAATTCTTAATATCTTAAATCGTTATATACTGCAATATATAATAAATTTTTAATCAATGAATATAAATATTTTTATAAATAAAAATCCTGAAGTTTCATTCATTCTCATTAATTACTAGCGAAAAATTTCTTGCCATTAATTAATTAATAAATTAGCTCTTTAATCTTCCTTAAAAACTGAAATTTTACAAACCTATGAAACGTAACTTCATTTGAAAGAATCATTTGCAATTATATATGTACCATCGGCAAAATTTTAGAAGAATTCAAAATCAGAGTGAAATGCACACGATATCTTTGAAAACACGATAATAATTAATATTACACAGATAAACAAAGATAGCTACATTAATAAAATTAGTTAATTTAAGAATAACATCCAATATTTTAAAATGCAATATTCTGAATCTTTTTTTTGGAGAGAAACGGGACGAAGTTAAAGAGTTTACTACAGAAGTAACATATCCGTCTTTTCAAAAGAAGACAGTAAAACTTTAAGTCAATATAAATCTCAAATTCACGTATAAGAAAGAAGAAATATAGCGTTCATGAATAATTCAATCACTTGTAGGCAAAGGAAATAAACTTTTCTTTTCTTCTGTTTCCATTTTTAAGTTTCCTCTGCAGAGTTATTTTTTCATATAATGACAACTTTTAAAAGAGGAAGCTAAAATGATAAGTATTTAAGCTAGCCTTATCTGAGAAGCTGGATGTGATCGCTTTCAAGATATTAAGGCTTGTAAACTTTAGCTTCAGTTAATATTAAATCTGAAGTTCCGAACTAATTTTGGCTTACCAGCCGGCCAAGCGGTAAAGTCGCTGAACACTGGCAGTTCGGTTCGAGTTCGAATTCCGCAAACGAGTTTTCTGCATGGGCGTTTTCATGGTTTCCCCATGTGTAATATGTACACGAGCCAGTTTCCTTTGGCAAGTTTTTCAAGAAGGCATTCCTCTTTTTTTTTTTTTTTTTTTTTTTTTTTAAGGCAGATAGTCATAGTGTGCTTTATCGTAGTCTTAATAAACCGAACCAATCCGAACTAATTTTGTGTGTTTCGATTGGATCGACCAAGTGATTTATTATTATTATTATATTGTACGATAGAAGAAAGAATAAATCGAGTTTCAGTTTGATCGGAATTCTGTAGTAAATAGCATGCAGCATCCGCCAACAATTTCAAGAAGAGCTAATCAATGATTTCGTAAAAAAAATAATAAATGAACAAATGTTATAATGTTTAAAATTTAAAATATTTAATCTATAAACATTTTAAAAGTTATAATGCGTATGTATGTGTGTGATTATGGCAAAGCCTCGAGGGCTATATGCCTAAGGGAAGGGATGCCTTCGTGGAGGACTTTCTAAGGGAAACTGGCTCGTATACACGTTACACATGGGGAAAACCACGAAAACGCCCGTGCAGCCAGCCCGTTCGCGGGATTCGAACCTCGGACCGAACTACCAGTGTTCAGCGACTTTACCGCTCGGCCGCTGGTGGGCCTAAAAGTTACAATGAAAAACGTGATTTTTGTGAAACCTGTTAAAATTTTAGTGACTGAACAGAAGGAAATTCTTCTATTGTTATCTTCAGTTCCATGCATGTTGTAAAATGTTAATGAATACACAAATATTTTGTTGTACGAAATATGATCGATCTGCATAGATCGACACTGCATAGGATTGACATTGCGTAGCGTCCATAAAAATAATAAACTGATAAACTAAATAATTTGTAGTAAAGTATCTAATAATTTTCTTTTATTCTTTTCTTATGGGATCAGAATCATGGGTCACCCTGTATAGTTGGAAAACGTTTTAATAAAACATTACTCCTGATAGTAAATACGTAAGCAAATGTTTTAAATTTACGTTTAACTTTATTAAAATTTATGATGCTTAACTGCTTTTGAACTTAACCTATGTAAAATTTTGTCTATTAAACATTTTGAAACATTTTCTTTTAACTGTAAAGATGTAAATTGTTAATTAGTTAATATTTGGGCTTCAAAAACTGAAAAAAAAAAGACAAATTAAAATGGTAAAAATAGTTGTTTGAGCAATTAAAGTTACGAAAGTAAAATATTATTTTTTTCACGTGTTCACATTTCAAAATGGAAATTATTATCATAAATTAAAAATTCTTAGTAAACACAAGTACCTAAATTTATGAACAAATTTCAATTCAGTTTTCATAAAATTTTTACATTTATGCCTTGTTTCATGGCCTGGATTTTACTAGACAAGGACAAACAAGTTCTAGTTTGTTATTTTTAGAACTCTTATTTCAAATGTCACAAATCGTGCCATCTATATGTATGGGAAATCTAATATAAATTCGTTGATTAGTTGTATTTTTTATAGAACTGAAAATCTGAAAGTCTATTATTTTTAATTTCCTATATATGAGTATAATAATTATTCAGAAATCACTGAAGTGAATAATCTTATCAAAACTTTCTGTGGATTGAATTATTTGAAGGTGACTTTTATTTCTAGAAAGCGAAGCTGAGTTAAGAGAGTTTCAACGCATTACCCTAAACTTATCGCACTTGAACTATAGCTTATCCTGCTTTCACTTGCATTAACTCGTAAAATCAAATTATCTGTGTTTAACATTATTATCTTGCATTCATAAATGTAAACGAGTGCTTTATTAACACAAATAACCCTTAATGAATTCATTCGATGGGGCAATATATAGCTCTGATTGAATTGTTTCCTTCAGAAGATTAAGCAATGCCAGTCTAGTTTATTCTTCTCTTTGGTCGTCAACAAAATCATTTATAAAATCTCCCATATTTATTCAAGCGCAATACGAGAGAGCGCATTTTGCGACTTGTTTTGAACTGCATAAACTAGTGTTCGGGTAACCGGAGGGAACACGTGGAAGCTAAATCTTATGCGGCACATTTAAAGGGAAAGATTGTCTTTCGAATGTTAAAATGTTGGCGGGGACGGGGAAATCGTCTCGGACAAGCGCAGCGATGAACCAGTGAATCGTAAACAAAGTGCGCGCTGCATTCAAATATCAACCCACCTGATTTGCATTTGAAACACAGAGCTTGAAATTGAAGAATGGACTCCCTATTCATCATAGCGTAACACGCCAAATTTGAATAACCTGGAAACGGGCCAGATAATATTATAACTAAGATCGAAAATTCTCGACAGGGGGGAACGGGAACTGCCGGGGGTATGAAAAAAAGGAGGCAAAAAACAAAGTAAAAGGAAAGTAAATCCAGCGTGTCTTATCAAATATAAATCATCCCAGCAAGTTTTTGTTCCAAATGGGGAAAATGGAATCAGCAAAAACGGTGAATCCACATCATTTGACGCACAGCTCTCTACTCTCTTCCCCTCTACTTCTATCCCTCACTATGCAATACGACTTCTCGTGCGCATATATCAGTCTAATACCTGCATCTTCTATTCACGGATAATTCTATGTCCCCTTTCTTCCCTTAGACATGTTTTATGCATAGTTCCCGGCGCTCGAAGCCGCTCCAAATGGACCACAGTCATATTTGGATTACTGTGTTTAATATGTTTAAAATGTAAATTTGGGGATATATATTTTTTATACGTCTTGTGCAAATCAAATAAAGAGGCACATCCCAGAATATAAGAAAAGAGACGAAAATGCACGATGTGTGCCGGAAAAATACATATCAATCTACGTGACATTTAGTTCGTTTTATTCCTGTCAATGAATTTATTAACTGATGGGGTGCTTGGCGAAAAAAAAAAAAAAAAAAAAAAAAAAAAAAGGTCGCTAAAAAGAAAATATTCTCCTTTCATATATAATTTACTGCTTGTATGAAGGACGCATTTCTTTAAGTTTTAATACTTGATTTAATAACTTTCTCATGCAAATAATTGTGATGACTGACGAGCTCGGCTGAGTAAGTTTAATATCTTAAGAGAACATCAAGGCAGTTCTCCAGCTTTTAATGAACACTGAGTAACAAGTATTTCCTAGAGTTATGATGCAGAAAATTTCTCAAAATTTCCGCGCGCATTATTTTTTTTCTTTTTCTTCATCTTATTTAATACTTTTTTTAAACCTCAGTAATACAAAAATGAAATATTTTTTCAGAGCTTAAATCTTTTCATTTTTTAACTTGAATGCTGAATTTATTTCGAGAAGCGCAAGAGAAAATTTCTTTTGCTATTTACACTAGAATGAATACGATGCGCAAATGCTTTGTTTTTTGAGAATATAAATTTATTTTCCAATGGAATTTTCAGCCACAACAAAAGTATAGGAATACGACATCATTAGTGCTTATGCTAGAAGAAGAAATATTTTAAATTCTTTATTTACCAAAATATTACTTTGTTTTCTTCCCTAATGTGACAAGCAGAAGCATATTATGACCAAAATAATAGAAGATTGTGGACTAGGCAGAAAATACAGTTGTATAAGTTAACAGATTTTTCAGTATTCAAAAAATGTCTTGAAGAAGAAAAACAAAAGTAGGTTTTTAAAGAAAGGAGTCAACACATTTTCAGAATAATGCATTTTTGTAACAACTTATAATCAATAAATTTATATTAAGTCATAATGATCTAATCAGTAAAATAGTAAACCAAATGAATATAGGTAGCATTCAAAAATAAATTGTAATTAGATGTTAAATGAAAGTATTAGTGTGAATCAAACAGATTCGCAATTTTTACTTTAAACACAGAGCTTGAAACTGAAGAATGGACTCTCTATTCAGCATTGCATTCTAGTTATCCATTAGAACTGAAATTCTAATTATGCATTTCTGAGCAATTAAATTTAGTAGTTAGAATATATTTAGATTCATTCTTCTGTTCTGCAAAAATTGAATAATAATTAGAAGTAATTGATTATTCGATTTTAATGAATAAAATATCCTTGCCATTATATTGTGCTTCAACTATCTCGTATTCCTTGCAATCATCGTCATAGTAGAAGTACAGTATTGATAACTTTTATGTTATGTAAAATTAAATTTACAATGTGATGTAAAACTAAGTTTATTATAATTTTACATTTAGCTTTAATGGCTAAAATTTTTGCAAAAATATTTAATATAATTCTGAATGTGAATATAACCTAATAAGTTTGAAAGCAATTTGCCTAAATCCGAGAAGAAACTTATGGGTAAGTAGGATTTTATTTCGAAATGATGAAAATTTTTATTTTGATAAAATTTGTGGTAAATTTGTGTGCAGCAGGGTAATTTTTTCTTAACGCTTTCATTTTCCATCTCAAATGGCAAAATGCTATTCGTGAAAACATCTATGTCCGTATTATAGTTCAGATATAATTGTTCATTTTCTTAATTTACCAGATAATGAAAAATTTGATTAATGTTTGAGGAAGAAAACTCAATCACAATTTCGGTGGGGAAAATTAATATTTTGAAGTTGAACCTCTTCAGAAATGCAATACCTAATATCAGTATATTTTTATAAAACAAAAGTATACTCTCATCATAATTTCTTTTGATTTAAGTAAGAATCGTTTAAAAAATAATCATATTAATGGAATAATAATTTTAACGGGAAATTTAACTATAAAGAACCTGAAAATATTACAGAGAAAAAAAGCTGACTTTATACAGCCATCTTTAAATAAATATTTGAATTAACGCGGATTAAACAACATATTTAAGTAAAACAGTTAACGTTTCAACAAGCATTTAAATAAAGATGAAAATTTTTAGGGCAAAGCATTCGCGAGCTATCTTGCCTGTGAGAGGAAAACCTGCATGGGGAATGCCTAAACAAGTTCAAGTTAAGGTCAGCACCACGCATGCATTGTGCAACAAACTGCAGTTAGATTTTCCTCAGCAGAAATCGAGCCCGAGACTCAACTACTCTACCAAATTCAGTCATTTGGCCGTTGATGGGTACGTGCTAAATGAGAAGATAAAAGCATATTAGAGAGAATAAAACTACATCTGTTACTGCTATTAATTCGATTTTAATTGAATTTTAATGGTTGCAAGTGCGTAAAAATTATTTACGTTTACTTTTAATTACAGATGAATTATGTCAGGGAAGACAGATGTACTATAAATTTTTAGAGCAGTATAGGTAGACAAAATAATCCAAATTACATATGCAATTTTCCCTCCTATATAGATAACGCAAGCTACTCTCATACTTTTTTAAGCAGTTTGAAATACGAAAAAATCAAGATATGCTTCTCCCGTTTAGTATTGAAGTTATTTCTCTGCAAATAAAATATTTTAATTGCTAGAATGCTGGGAAGGGTATGTTGTGTTAGATCAAACGAGATTTATTAGATTGAACAAAAATCTAAGAGTGCTAAAAACTTACCAAATTAATAAATATTTAATTTAATTATTGACATACATTATGTTAATATACTTGTAAAAGAGCTGCGTATGCTCCTTTTGTAATAATTTTATTTTCAGTCGCAGACAATATACCTAAGCATATCTTTATAAACCTATGATTTAAAAAAAAAAAGAAAGTTACCTCAATTATTTAATATTGCAATAATTGCGTGTAAAAACTGATAATTCGGTATTTTGTTATTTCATTAATAGTATATTTATTTTAAATTTTAATGATTGTAATGGAATTTGTCTGAACGTAGAAGTAGTTACGAAATTTTTATCTGAAGCAATTTCTAACAGTAAAACAGCGCTGTTTTAGAGCAGTGTTTAGTTCCTAACAGCAAAATAGCGGTGCAAGTATTCAGAGTTGTTAAATTGTTTTTCTCAGTAATGATTCGGAAGCATCAAGCTTTCTTCTTGATAGCCTTTTATCACGAATATCATAACGCATAAATTTTAGGAAGTAGTTGACGACGTGTGCAGTTATGCAAAGTTATATAACATTCATTGAAGTCCTAAACAAATGTATCTGATTGTAGCATTACTTCAATCAAGAGACATGAAAAGTTCTATATATACCTGCTGAGGAATTAAGTTGATATCGTGAAACTGTGCTTATGGAAAGCAAAAGTTAAGTTTTCAGAAAGTTAAAATGAACTGAAAGCTACTTATTAAGACAATTTTAATATTCCTTAGAAATCCTCAGAAAATCTTCTGCTTTTCTGAAATACTGGCAGCAGCAACTACTTCCCTGAAGACGAAAACATGTAGCCTATTCTTAAAATGCCAAACAAAACTGAAACCCGTTGTAAAGCTAGAATATTCCTTTCTTCAAGTCTTCTTTTCTTGAAGTACTGCATAAATCCCTTCGGAGAGAAGACTTAAGAATGTGCACGGTGGAAAAAAAAAAGATAAAGTAAGTTGAAGCTCTAGTCGAATTCCAGAGCTACAAATGAAAGCTGCTGGTGAAAGGGTAGGATCTAAGTCTTTTACTCCCAGCTGTCTACTTAACCCGCCTTTGTTCTTGAATATGCAAATCAGGAGACACGGGCAAAGGGGAATTTTAATGATTGCTGGGAAATAAGAACCTCTTTGGAAAGAGTTTCTCTTCAGGTCGCGATGCTTGATGTAGAAAATTTAAATATTCACTTGGCTTCTCCGGCTAACCAATAGGGTTTAAATCGTATCTTCAGCGATTGGAAGTTTCCTTCATTGTTTGGAATCCACTATCGACACAAAGCCCTCATGGCTTTGTCGGAGATGGCGATTTGTATGCATGCATTGGTTTTAGAGCAGGAACGATTGCGTTTGGCTCTTCTTTCACTCGCATAATATGTTGCAAATAGTCGCTAAGAGTTATAACGTATTATTTAGTCCAAAATAACTTCATTTGAATTGCGTTGAAATATAGTGTCAGATTTCAGCGTTCTTGTGCTTTATTTTTAGTAATACGTTAAGAACTCTTTTCGAACGCTTCTCCAAAAGCAAACGCTTTCCTGAACGCTTCTTCTCAAGGTTTCAAAATATATCGAAGAATTTAGTAATCTGTTATTATTTTCACAAAGTGTAAAAGCATAAACAAGCACTGTAAGGACTTTTAGAGGGAGGAAAACCATTTATTTACACTACGCACTTCATGTAGAATATGAAACACTATCTCTAAATTTTAAACTTATGTTTGCTCTCAAGATTACTTCTAAACACTGGAGAGTATTGCTTCTATGCAGATAAACATTTATACAAATCTCTGGAAGTTTGATGTAGGCAACTATTTTGATTCATACGAAATTTCTTCAAGAATAACTAAATTTCGTTTAGGCAGAGGACCTTGCAGATCAGTTAAAAGATAATCAATAGCTCAATAACTCATTCGTTGTAATTATTACCCATAAAACGTAATTTTCTTCTGAATAATAGTGACATATGTTACAAACAACATTTTATAAGTTGGGCTATCTAATTTGTGCTTCGGATTAAAATATGTGCCGGCTTAGTGTTATCATTAAACTTCTGTGCTTCGTAAAGTGAAATAGGTGCTTCATTCTCTGCCAGCGCATATGGAATGCGCCTGCAACTTAATAAAATGAGCAGTTCTTTATGCTGTTACTAAAAAAATGAGCCTATTTCAGTCTGTCAAATAGCTCGTTGACAGTGAAAACTACTTTTTCCCCTTTTCTAATTTTCTTATTAATAATTATCTTCTAATTAATTCGACACGACAATTAGCTAGAAATTAATTAAATTTCCATTCACTAGTTAGTATACTCAAAATTTTCACAGACTTTTTCACTCACATAAGAACTCCGAGCAAATGTCTCTCAAACATTCCTAGTCCCTCCCACGTCCCATAAATTACTTCTCAAAAGTTTCACCGCCTAAAATAATTCAAAGTATCCCCGCTGCCGATAACGGAATTTCGGACACACACCCCTTCTGAGTAAGACATAGAGAACACTTACACGATACCGACATCCCACTAGAAAGAACATAAGTTAATTAATGCATTTTCTGGCCTTTTATATCTTCATGTACATTTCACATTTTACTTTCTTATTATATATATTTCAATTTTTATTTGATTTGTTTTAGCAAAGATAGCATTGTTATGTTTCTTAATTTTCTCATGTATATTTCAATTACTTTGAGTTCTATTTCATAATTCCAGTTACGATTACTACTGTTTATTTTCATACAAATGATCTTGAATTAACATGCATAAAAGCGAAAGTGTCGGGGGACATTTACTCGAGTATTTTGTAAATTTTACTACATAAATTGCTTTTCACTCAAAATTTATAAAGAATCTTGTATTAGCGAAAATGCTTCATTCAGAATAAGTTCTTTTATACTCTACTTTGGTTATAAATCCCATCACTTTACGGAACTACAGTTTTGGCCTAACTTAATTTGCTAGTTTGGCATCATCATTCTTACTTGGGTAAAAGACGAAACACTTTCGCATTAATAAATTATTGTTCATTGAACGGGAGTTGATTTTTCCCCCTTTAAAAGTCAACTAATTTCCGATCAATAGCGAAAATTTCTTGTTTTTAATTTTTAATTCCTTTTCAAAGTTTGAAATTTTGTTATTCATGATTTAAATTCAAGTCCCCGTAAAACTTTTTTTTTTCATAATTTACATTCAAGTTACTTTAAAACACAATTTTCGGAAATTAAACTTCCTACATATGGGTTCGCTCTTTTTTGATACTTCTGATAAATTTATATTAGGAGATAATATAATCAATATTTCTTTACTAAATAAATTATAGCGCTGTATAGTAGCGCTGTTAACCAACATGCATGTAACCACCATTAAATTTTCTTTTATCTATTTTTTATGTATAATATATCTTTTTTTTATCTCTCTAACAATGTATTTCTATCTCTTAAATTGTGCAGTTTTTCTCCCTTTTGAATATTTAATTATTTAAACGATATCTAATTCTAAAAAACTTGATGTATTTTGAAAAATGTGAGTATTCTAAAATGAATTTATGTATATATTAATTTAATTCTTAAACTAATTTGAATCTGAAGCTAAAATATTTTAATTGTATTCAAAATTGTGAAATAATTGGCTTAAATTGGTGCATTTAGCAAAAGCATGGCAGTGGAAATAAAACACCCAGCATGCTTGCTATGATTTTTTTATCTAAACGCAGATCCTTCTTTAGGCTGAAATCATATTTCCAAAGCATCAAGAATATTTTGTTAATTCACCATTTTCTGTAATTTCCCATTCTTTGTGTAGTATTCATTTTTATTCATGTAACTTTACATTGTATTATTGTATTCACGTACCTTATATTTACGTATCTTTAATTTCTATTATTGTATACACGAATCTTTATTTTGTTTATTGCTATCGCATTATAGTATGGCTCATCGCCCACAAAATAATTATTTCTACTGTTTACGTATGTTTCAAGGAATACGTGCAGAATTTTTCAAAAGTGGAGTTCCACGAAAACTTTCAACTTTTGCCCTTAAGGAAATAATTACTTTTCCTTTGGGACCAATATTATTTTTGTTAATATAAACAAGCTCAAATTAATCAAATGTATGGATATATTGAGAGTAAAAGATTAGGAAGCATTGTCAGAAGGACTCTGATTGTTTATGCCTTTTATTATATTTTATTCTTATGTCTGAAAATCTAAAAGTGAGATTTTTATTTGGAATATAAGTTGTATTTGTACTTTCGCGACTTTAGTTAATAATTTCTAAACTACGCAGACTTTACGGGACAGTGCATAAGAAAAGATATAGGTATTCAATAGCTAAATTATTAATAATTAAGTCTAAGATGCTTCAATGGCTCTTTAAAAAACTGAAGTGAAACTTCAATATACGATTTTGTTATATATATATTAAAAACCTTGCAACACTTTCAGAATTGAGAAAAAGAATGCAAAATGATATTTCACTCATATATTTAAGACAGTAAATACTTTTATGCTGGGAAACAAGATATAAATAGGATTAATTTGTTAATTTGCATTAAACGGGGAATGATGGAATTGGTTTGTGATATACATAATGATTAATCTCATGGGATCTTAAGCACGATTTCTTTTTATTTGAACTACTGCGTTAAAGCATAAATTATTTTAGGAAATTTTAAAGCTTGTTAGGGAATATATTTACGGGAAGTTCTATCATCTTTTACATAATTGTATAACAAAGACTGAATTGCTGTTTTTCTTTGTAGTTAGCAGTGCTGAATTTCTGGATCTGTTCCTGGCGCTGTTTCACACTGTTTATTTGCTAATACGAGCCCGGGTGTATAATTGCCTTACTCTGAGCAAATTAAGTGATGACAAATTTGCAGAAGTCTTTGAAATGTGATTTTTTTAACTTCAAAGGAAATTCAGAATGCTAAGAAAACGAACGAAAAGCTTAGTACTGCCAAGTACCTTCTGTTATTACCAAAGACCTAAATATTTGACATATGTATGCAGTGTGCACGAAATGGCACAGATTTATACTTCTCGATACGGCTCATTAAACATTACTGACCGGTCCTTTCGCTTTTTGCTTAAAAAAGCTAAGCTTCGTCTTACGTAACTAGCGGAATTCATTACAATTGGTATTATTCATGCTACTTGAGGAAGTTTCCTCGTAAGAATCATTTCTTTAGTAAATATAAAACAAACCATTTACAAGCGCACCTATTATTCTCTGCTTTTCACAAAGGTTTAAAAGAACCGCGAATAACTTGAACTATAAGAAATTATTTTAAATACAAACGCATCTCAAAATTTTTGTGGGTATTTAGAATTACAGATTTAGATAGAAAATGTGGGAATATAAACTTTTGTATATGGAATAAAATTCAGTGTATATTTTATTTTATCATCTTCAAGAAGACATTTTAAAAACTAATTATAACTATGCTTTAGTAACCTAGTTTTCTATAATACTAAAATAAACTGTTTAACTGACAAAATAGTTTCTCATATGTAAAATTTAAGTTCCGTTTGTCATTTTGCATATCATAAATTTTAGAAAGCAAAAGCACTTCCGTATTTTCTAACACGTTGTGGTATTAGGCTCTTTGAACCGTATTCTAGGAATTAATACATCAAGAGCATTTTAATCGGATTCTTTAAGATCTTGGGATGCTACATATCAGCGGCGATTAAGCTCGACCAAATTACCCTCCACAACTTTTCAGGTGAACTTTAATCAGAGACGAGCTCCGATTTTAATTTTGCTAAACAAATGGTCTCCTTCCAATTATTGAATTCTCTGCGTTATTACTTGGTTTACAAAACTGTTAATAACCTGCATTTCGATTACTGAAAACAAAATATTAGATCAAGCCCTCCGAATTGATTAAAACAGAAAAAGAAGCTAACTCCACGTAATTAGACCCAAGAAAGGATAGAAAGTCGACTTCCTTTTAAAGTCTTTTATTAATGAACGCCTTATCAATTAAAAGGTAGCGGAAAACTTTCACGGGAAGCCAAACTTGTATCGAAGTGCCGGATATTTAGGTTTTGGCCCCAGAAAAGTGAACATTCGGGGTCTGATTTTAATGAGCGTGGCGCTTCCGTTGATTAAAGCTTTGCTGAGAGCACTAATTAAGTTGTCTTCGGCACCCTCCCATTCTTAAAGGTTTCTTGTCTTATCTCGGTTAGATAATTAGAAGGGTTCAATAGTTGCTGTACCTGAACAACAAGCTTTACCATACAGAGATCAATTAGTATCCACGGGTGCGGGATGAGCTACGGGTGGAGATAGAAGAGTTCGGTAAATTGCTCTTAGCGGAAAGAAATGCCAAATTTTCTTCTTCTTCTTCTTTTTTTTTTCTTTTTTTCCCCACCCTAGCTTTTTCCCCACCCTTCTGCTTTCTTTTCCCTGGGTAACAATGATCGAAAACGACGAATCGAACGCACTAATAAGATGCTGAGCGCACGTTAATGATAAAAACGGAACTTGCCCGGTTTTCTTTGCGCAGAGTTTCTGTTAACGAACAGGTCTGCGGTGAATAAATCAGGTCTGATGCCACGTTTTTTTACTGTTCTGTTACAATTCAGTGGAAAATTTAGTCACGATATATAATGTACATCCTCGTTAAAATACGTTCAGAATCAAAATAATTAATCAAGAGCTTGGGTTTAAAAACTTTTACTAAATTTCTGAAGATTTTAAAAATCGAGAATCAAACGTAAGGAAATACTGCTGGAGAAAACAATTTGCTTTATTCATATTTGTACTTTATTTTGTGAGCTAATTAGCAACACAGTTTAATACAATAGTTTGAGTTTGTAAAACTGCACATTCAGTCTCATATAAAAGCTACATATTCTGTTATACTTGGCGCAATATAAATGTAAGATAATTGGGCTATTGCGTCCGTACTAAGTCTAGGCATAAATTAATAGGGATATGTATGAATAATAAAACAAGGTAGGTTTTTCAGGTAAGGTCTTTAAAAGTTTATCTAGCTACAATATATTATCTTATTTATGGAAATCATATTTTTGCCTTTTGCTATAAAGCTTTTCAGCTTCATTCGAGTAGTTTAGTTATAAGGTATTTATCCCGCCTTCTTAGCATGCCTTCGTAGTGTAGTGGTCACCACTCTGGACGCGTATTCTAGAGTTTCGTGGTTCGATTGCCGGCGAAAGCGTTGCTCATTTTTCATGTCTCCTGCTTCAAAAATCCTAATGTCTCTATATAGTCATCTTAGAGTTAGAACTGATAGTCAAAAATTAATACTTATCAGTAACATGAACTTGAACAGTGATAGAAGACTCTAGACAAACACAAAGCTTGATGGAATCTTAGCACAAGCGGAAGGATACTATGCAAAATACTAATTTTTAGCTAGAACACGATGCGAGGTACTTGCCTGAAAAGAACAAATTTCACGGCCGCCCTTCAAAAACAAAATTATTTACACAAAATAAATTGCAATAAAGAAAAAGGTTATTTAACTATAGATTAATTAATTTATGTTATTACTTGTCTTTACAGATATTTCATGAAAATGGAACAAAAATGTTTTAATTTATGCGTAATTTTGTTTTCTCTACATGTCTGTGAATTTTAAAAAAGGGCTTAAGATAAGCTTTGAGCAGTTAAAACTCCAATTTAACTACTCTTTTTATCTAAAACTCCAACCGAAACAATATGTTTTCAGGTTTAAACCACTCCTTTAAAATATTAATTGATAGCTCCCTTTAAAATGCTTAATTGTTAGAAGATGTCTAATACTAGGAAACCTGATTCCATTTTAAAAAAGTATGAATATCCAAAATGAATTTAAGCATAAATGAATTTTAAATTTTAAAGTAGTTTGAATTCGTGGTCAAAAAGCTTTCAGCTGTATTCAAAATTATGTAATAAATGGCGTGAAACTTATACACTTAGTTAAAGCTGTAATTTTGCATAGGTTTGGAAGTAAAGTACGCTGCATAATTTTTGCGATCTGTTGATTAATTCAAACTTAGAAGTTATTATGCTACTTTTTTCAAAGCATTTTATATCCAGCTTTATAGTATATCAATAAAATAATTATACTCTGTAATTTATTTAACAATAAAGTTCACATATGTCTTCAATTTTGTATTGCACACAAAAACGCGCAGACAGAAGTCTCAGGTAAAAATACACTTAATCGCCCTAATATACAGCATATTTTCTATATGCTTTCAAGTTACATACAGTGAATCAGAAAGTATTTGGGCTGTAGAGACATTAAGCAAGAAAGATGAAAAAATAGCAACGCCTTCGCCGGGAATCGAACCGCGGACCTCTGAATTACGCGCTGAGTGTGCTGACCACTACACCACGAAGGCTCGCTAAGAAGACGGGAGAAATGCCTTATAGGGCACATCAATTGACTTTCAAACATTTAGTCATCAAAGTTCAGCTATTATTCTAAAACAAAGTACTTTTTATAACTTTCTGAGTCTAAATACCATGTTAAATGTATTATCATGAATTACATTAACTAAAACTAATAAATTAATTTGTATTTTAAATATGTCTTTAAATAAGAATTAAGGTAAAAAACGTTTGGGGGTATTGTGATTGATACACATGTTATAAAAAATCGATTTTCCTGTCAAACATCTGAATAAAGGATTTTAAACCTTGAAAAAGATGGCTGAATTTTAAGGAGCTAATTTGTTAACGTAGGTCGAAAAAATTCTGAGTGTTCTTTTGATGTAAGCAAACTTATAATTTCTCAATGAAATCTTGAAAAATCTGAGAGAAAACTGCTGAACTATTGGAAAGTCAAAATATCTGCTTTTTATAATATAATTTCAAAAACATATTTGATTGATAATAAACCATGAACAAGGCCTCTAAGGAGTTTCATTGAATACGAAAAAAAGTAGATCGTTATAAATATTATCAATAATCCTAAAATTAGTGCATTCAAAATGACTTTTGGAACCAACCGAATATTTAACAAGTCTATTAATGCAGAAGCTGTTATAAATAGTTTAAAAAATCGTAACGATCTGAGTCAAATAAGGAAGAAAATCATTTCTTGGTAAAGCTAATCAAACGGCATGATTACATTTCAATAAGACATTTATTGAAAAGACTGAACATTTTTGGAATTTGGTTATATTCGTAGAAGAAAATAAATTTAATAGTTTAAGGGGTAATAAAAGAGCAAATGGCATGGCGAAAACCCAATATTGAACTACAAATGAAGAATTATACTTCTTCAGTAGAAAATAGTAGAGGTACTGAAATGATCTGGAGTTGTACGAGTGCTTGCGGGTTTAAAATCTATATTTTATTGATGGAAAAACTGATAAATCTACATATTTGAATATATAATATTTGAATGTTATTTGAATGTATATAATATATATAATATTTGAATTGTCAACTATCCCTTACTGCTAGTTCCGATTGTCATAAAGCTGTATAAACTGCAAATAAAGACTTTTTACAGAATAAATTCCAAACCTTCTAACTCAGAGTATAGGTGTATTTTAGCTCTCAGCTTAACCCCACTACTAGAACAGTTTGAAAATGATAACCCAAAAATTCCTCTTTTAGTGTAAAAGAAATATTTTTGAAAGAAAAAATTCTGAAAGAAGACTTTTCTTTTGAAAACAACAAAAATTATCTAGAAAAATGCCATTGTGGGATTATTTAATAAAAACAGATTTCCAGCTTGAAGATTAACAGACTAGTAAGTTATATGACATCTTTTCCATGTTATGAAAGAGTTACAACCTCTTAACTGCTATTCTGTTAGAAGCAGGATCTTAAAACTTGTTCACTATGTTTAAAAGTGGATTGTCCATTATAGATACATTTACCCTTAGTAGGTATTGGAACACGTAATTTGCTTTCCTAAGGTCTTCCCCCCCCCCCGATTAAGTTCGAAAGAAACCCAGGATATGGGATACTTTATACTCCCGAAGTACTGATGCTTTGTAGCCAAGCTTTCGAAATACTTTCGGAGAGACAGGATTTAATTGCTTATGTTCATAGAGTGAGTCTTAGCTAAGATTTCTACATGAGCCCCCGGCAGTGTTTCAACTTTTGCTAATCGTCAGACTGACCTGGTCATCCGGGGAAGGGGAAAAACGTGCTGTGTGTTAAAACGGAAAATATGTTGATTGCTTGGGAAGGAAAAGTCAATATAATCATCAAACCGAAATCAAAATTCAAGCAAAGATCAAAAATAAAACTACATATCAAAATAATTATTTCATAGGCTCCGTTTAAAATTGTCTATGATTTTTAGTTCATCTTAAAATCGCATTGCTAAACTTATTTCGAATCGTTAGAATTCTTCTGCAGTTTTAAATATGGACAATTATAATTATTTATAAATAAAAATATTACTTTGTTGCATAAATCGCTAAATAAAATTCCTCAACATTTTACCTAAAAAAGTTCGTTTCATTAATTTTTCTGCAATGTTATTAAATACAATGAGACTAGAATACAATAAGCAATTTTCTAAAGAAAACAAAAATATATGTGCTGTTAAAGTAAGCTGGAATTATAATGACAGAATTCAAAATCGGCTTAAAACCAGAAGCCTCCTGCATATTTTTAATTTTCGGGTAAATTTTTATTGAAATTGCGAATGAAATTTGCATATGATTTAATACTTTACCTGGTTTCTACATTCTTATCCATTACTTTTACGATGTGCATTTTATTTTAAAGATTTCTTTTCAGCAAAAATGATTTTGATTTACAAATTTATGTAGGGACAATGGCACAAGAATCGCCTGATTTTCTCCTTAAGATTAAAAGCACATTTTTGGATTTTTAAGTTTATATTTTCGATACTGATATATTATGCTCCAAAACATGGTTATTTTCTATTTCGAAAACACATCTAAATGTTATTTCATTTCTAATACTACTTGGCAAATCTCGAAATCACTTTCCGCTGCCGCTTTCGTAAAACATGTCACATTTTCCCCTTCTGGATTCCAAATATAGTACATTTATTCTCTTTATATGAGAGGTGAGTTGAAAGAAATTCATCTTGGGGGCAAGAGGTGATTTTTTTAGGTGAGCAGTATGCGGTACTCTCAGGTGCCTCTTAGCTATATAACCAGCTTTGTGAGAAGGTGTACCCCGAAGTTGTAAATCTCGGGACAATTGATTTATCTCCGCCAAGGCCGGGAAAAGCGTGACTCCTCGGCTTCACTTAATACTCTCAAAATCCCCACAATGAATCTCTCCGCAGGCTCTCACATCGCTAAATTGTTAAACTGAAGTGCATCACGCGGATCACGGAAGCACCTTTCAGGCATACTGTTGCATTCTCTTTTCAACCGAATTCGAGAAGAAAAGCTTCTCTCTCACGAATTTGTTTTAGAGTATACACATGCATGTGAAAAGGCTTATTGTAAGTGTACTCAACATATTCAATTGAAATCTTGAATGGATATTTGACCGTTTGTGACTATTAATTTAAAAGCATGCTAATGTATGCCATATCAAAATGGCCATCGGAACTATCTTTTCAACATTTTGATGCTTTATCAATGGCACAAGTGTTGAGTAGTCGTTCTATTATGCAGTATATTCTATTGAATTTCGAAAGCTTTAAGTGGAGTGGCTGCAATTAGTCACTGAGATAGGCTTTAGAAAGAAATGACAATTTACGGAAAGCAATAACATTTCTTCCGGCAGTTTACTTTCGTAAATAGTATCTGCAAGGTAGAATCTTTCGATATAATCTACAGGAAAATTTTGAATTGGAAGGTATACTGCAGAGTATCCTTACAAAGTTATTTAACGAGACCAAGTGTAATATTTGAAATGTAATTATAAAGCCTCTATAAGAGCAAAAAGCCTCGAATTTAGCAAAATACATTCTCATGTGCTTGTTTTCTATAAGGCAGTCTTTAAAGCAAAGGTTCTCAACCGGGGGGGGGGGAATTCTCCTCAAGGGAAATTTTCATAGTTTCAGGGGAAGAAAATACGGTCAGCATTTTGCTTAACTGTTAAGTATTTAGTTTAAGTTTATGCATGTAAAAAGAATTTTTCTTCAAGTTTGGGTATTTAACAACATTTTCTGTACTTTTTGCTGCTTAATTGACAGAACGTGCTGGAAAATATCTAATTCTGAATAAATGTATATATGCATTTTTCAAGTTTGTAAAGCAAAGAGGGAACTGAATTTCTAGCAATACTAAAAGGGGTGCATAGGGAAAAAACGTTTGACAACCAATACTTTAAATTTCTATAAACTTATATTCTTTCTTTAAATCTCGTAGAAACCAAAGATGACTGAAAGCACGGATCATCAGCAGAGGAGCGGCTGAAAGAGTTTTACTGAAGGGAGTCTGTTGTACGTTATTGTACTTTGTATTCCACTTGGTATTAATTAAATCTTAATGCTTATTTTGATTGCATTATTTCTTGACCTCAACCGTAGCTAGTCTCGACTATTTTTATTTCATGAAAGCACCATTGTTTTATCTTTCAACAATATTTATTAAATTTATCAGAAAAATGACCGAAATTCTATTTGCATAATGGTGTTGTTACATACGATGTCGACATCAGCTGCATAATTCAAAGTCAAATACACATTCTAGTAAAGAAATGCAGGTACCTTGACGCCAAGGGCCGTTATAATGCTTTTTTAACACTGCACTAGTAATTAATACAAATAGGAAGGAGTTAAGTTGACTCCTGAAATGCCATACACCTTGTCGATAAAAATCCTTTTGCAGCCTTTATTTTGGGAACTGTTGGTCATATATATATGTATATTTTCAATTTAACAAATATTCTCTCATTCATATAAAGCTAATTTTAATTTTAAATTATGAAAATTCAATTGTATACAAATAAAAGCTTAATTACTGCTGCGAACTAATTTGCAATATCATTCAAATTCAGAAAGCATATGTAAATTAAATGCAAGTATCTAAAAACATGAAAATGTGCTTAATAATCCAAAAAATTAATCCTAAAAGTTTTAAATATTTTTTTCACGTTTTTAAATTTGCAATATCCTTCAAACTAACTTGCAAACTATCAATAAACTAATTTGCAATATGATTCAAATTCAGAAAGCATATGTAAATTAAGTGCAAGTATCTAAAAACATGAAAAAGTACTTAATAATCCAAAAAATTAACCTTAAAAGTTTTAAATATTTTTTTCACGTTTTTAAATACTTGCACTTGATTTACATATGCTTTCTGAATTTGAATGATATTGCAAATTAGTTTGCAGCAATAATTAAGCTTTTATTGGTATACAATTGAATTTTCATAATTTAAAATTTAAATTAGCTTTATATCAATGAGAGAATATTTGTTAAACTCAAATTCCGTTTCTTGCAACAATGGCACAAAAGAATTATTTAATTTTAATTTTATTTAACTTAACTGTTAGTTTCTTATATATATATATATATATATATATATTTCACTAAAATATTTTAAATGATACAAAATATTAATATTTTGGCATTTAAAATTTAAAATATTTTTTTTCTAAAATTACAAAATCTAAGCTTTTATAAGTTAATATCTAAATCTTTATTCATATTTAGTAAAGTCTATACCCATTCTAAAAAAAAATAAAATACAAGATGTTTGACTCCTGTAGATAAGAATTCGAAAACTGACTGGGGTTTAAATGTTTAATTTTGATTTAGATTTCGTTTCCTGTCAATTCAAGGATCATGCACAAATTGAATAGAGAAACATATAAATTTGTATATAATTTAAAATTAAGTGTTGGTTTAGTAAAACGTTTCTAATGTTAATATATTAAGTGACGATTCTTGTGTTTACAATGGGTATAAAATTACAAGTTTTACAAATATAATTATAAGGACCAAAGAAAAAAAAAGCATCGTAATTCTTAGCGTATTACGTGGAAACATGTGTATGGTCAACAGATCAGAACATAAGCGACTGTATAGACACAGTTTATTCTTTAATTACAAAATCTTTATTAAAATAATAAGTAGTTAATAGTAGCTCTAAAAATATTTGAATGTGCAGAACTGTTTTCACTAATGTTACAATGTAAAACAAATTAATATCGTGTTTGAATGTTACTGGATGTCATTTAAAAACGTAAGTAAGAAAATGAAATATAGTATCTAAATTGTTTATTTTCATCAATTTTTCTCACAGCTTTTTTAAATGCATCACTTTTATTTCGGCAGCTAATCAATTCTTCAAAAATAACTTATGCTTCCAAAAAGTTCATCTTTGTCATGTGTATTCATAATTAGAAAAAAGATTTCTCCGAGATCAAATATTAGAAGTGTGAAATAATTTGATTTATCCCTAGTACTTTTGAAAACCTTTATTTTCTTGAAACGCGCTGAAACTTTGTTGTGATGTACTGCAAGTAAATACAGAATGTTTTCTCCTATTTTTAAACAAGGACTTGATTGACCTTTGAAGCCCAGAATTTTTTTGAGTCATATTAACGCAGAACACATAAATTGGAAAAAGACCAAGTATAAATGTTTAGTCTCGAATGTCTTCTGATTTTTTATTTTAGCACTTTAACATAAAATCAAAATGTCATAACTTTCTATATATCTACACACATATTTAAGGCATAATCCTGTAACAATGTTTTTTTCTAAATAGAGCTCTTTTTTAGTAGTTCATAACGTAATATCATTCATTTAGTAAGGCCTTTAGATAAGACGAAAGTATTTCAGTTTCAGCTTCTTCAATTCATCCGCTCAAAATGCAGTAACTTCTGGTACCTAAAATATTATAAAACAGAATACTGTAAAAGTTATGCTATCAAAAAATGCAAAAAGCTATAAAAAACTGGCTTTTATTTTTGACAAATAGTATAAAATACAGGCGTCTCTCGCATTTCGATTGCCAAGTTTTCCACGACTAGAGCTCTTTCGACCCATTTTGTTTAACATTCAAAGACATATATCTGACATATAATCCGCTTTGCGAAACACTTTCTTCATGTTTTGCATCAGATTTTTTTCTCATTTTATAGTACTTTTATATACGTAAAGGATGTTATTCATCTTTCACGGGCGTTTGAAGTAACGTAGTATGTCACGTTTCTCGGAGATGAAAACGAATCTTTTCGTTTTCATCTCCGAGAGAGATTTTAAACTGAAAGACACGGGTCTATTGTTTCGGCGATTTCCAGTTTCCAACAAAGCTCTTTCGAATAGCGGGAAACGCCTGCAGTTAACAAATGAAAATTGCATTTTGTCATGTATCAGCTACATCATATTTTTTCGTGCATATGTATCGACACTGTTTTCACTGCAATATTAACACATGTGTTAATTCATATATAACGATATGTAATTTTGTGTTCTTCCTGTTTACAGGAAACTCTTGCTTAAAATGTGTGAAATTCTAAGAATAATGTCAAAAGCATTTGTCTTTTGTTTTTAATCTTCTTTATTCAAGCAATCATGAATAAAGTAGAGCAAACTAAGTAAAATGAGAGTTAGATAAATTAAAGCTCTTATTTCCTTTCCCTTGCCCTTTTATCTATAATGATCTGATAAAGATGAATAAAAAGGCTGTTCTTCTATTTATTTAAAACTTTCTTACTCGTTCTTCTATCTAAGTTCAGAAGAAAAACAAATTTTAAATTTATATATGAAAGTCAAAATAGATTAAATGTTAAGTTTTAGCTTAATAGTCACCTAAGAAAAGCATAGAGCCGGTATTGATTTGCGTGAAATGTGTCATGAAAAAATTCGTCATTATGTTAGACATTTCAAAAGCAGGGTATTCAGGGTGTAAAGTACTTCATTTAAGTTCTTACCACGTTTATGGATCCACAGTTAATCATACTATAGAGACAATTTTAAACTAAAAGAAGGAGAAATGCCACTTACCTTAAAACGTTCCAGAAAGTATTCCTGGGAAATGTTCTACTTCAAGCTAATATGGATTATCTTGAAACTGTTCAACGTTCTCTTCTTTAAATACATTACATGGCACTAGTATGTTTCTGTAAATTTCATGCTGATCTTCTGTCTTAAATACAGTTTATATGCCAAAAAGAATTGCAAAAATGCATTGCAGCCCGTTCAGTATGCAATGTCAAAATAAGCTGCTTCCATGCCGAAGGACTCGGGTTCATATTTCGAGTAGATATTTATACGGTAGAAGCTATGATGAACACTTGAAATTTGTCGGTACGGAAAGTCTTTAAAAACGCCGACGCAATGTAAGGCTCTTGGATAACATCAGACAAAATATTGACTATTATTGGGATGTAAAATTGACTATTGACTTTCAGTGAACGCACCAACCAACTAATAAACCCAGAAAGTAAACCAACAGATGAACCACATGCCCCAAGCTTTATTACTGATGCACTTGTCAGCACAGGACAGGACCAAGCATGGGCAAAACCAGGTATTTACTAATAGGTAACCAGCTATAGTTCCGATATACTAACAATCTGGAAGCAACACCTTATGTCAAATTAAATCATAAATATTAAACGCATCAATAATATGTTGCTTATACTTAACAGCACTAAACATCGCGACTGCACAAAACAACTATACTAAATAATAATACTAAGTAAACTAAATAATACCAAGATCTCTGAATATAAGTATTGTTACGGATTTTGTATTTAGTTAGCTATTTTTGGTAGAATTGTAATTAAAATTCTTTTATTTCCCTGTGTAATGCAGCGCGTGACGAGTTTTAAGAGAAAGCTACGCCGAAAAAATAAAAATACAGGAGCATGCGCAGTTAATAAATAGATATCGCGTAATTGCACTCTTTTGCCTTCCAGAAATCTCGAAAAATTACGAGAAGCTTCTAGGGACTCATTAAAAATCCGGAGGAAAACACCTAAGTTCAGTTGTTTACTGTAGCAAATTCGCGGTGAGATCGAATTAGCTTTCTCTGCGTTTGAATTGTGTTTTATTTAACGTTTTAGTAGTTTAAAACATAACTATATAAGGTATTTCTCCCACCTTCCTAGCATGCCTTCGCGATGCAGTGGTTCTGCACGCTGGGCCGGTATTCCAGAGGTCCGTGGTTCGATTCCTGGCGAAGGCGTTGTTAATTTTTCCTCTCTCTGGCCTCCAAAAAATACCTAATGTCTCTACAACTACTGTGTGATATTGTGATATTATAAGAGTATCTATGAGGGAAAATTTCAGCATTTTGCTTTTTTTTCTTGTGATAAGCATAAATTTTATTAACTTTTTATCAAACTTGTGCATTCAATCAATTACGAACCCGTGCGCACGCAACAGTATATAATGACGATATACTTATTTACGTTTACACGATGATCATACACTTAGATGCATGTCATTTTTATAATGCAAAGCCATCACTGTCCTTTAGTCTGGGCTTTAGTTGTTATCATTTAATTCGTGTCAAGGCCTCTTCTCTGAGAGAGAGGAATTTCATCACGCTGATTATTTTTCGGCAGACCTATCTTTGTTCTAACGTACATTTGATACAAGCGTTGCTAGGAACTTTTCAATAGCAGTCACGATTCAGGGGGCATTCGGATATATGATGACTGTTTATTTTGTAATGGAAAAGCACAAGGGAGCTACGTGATGCAGGGGAGGGGTGTCTTGAATACTTTTCTAAGAGAAACTAGTTCGTATCCATGTTACACATGAACGCCCATATGAATCTATGTTACACTCGAAAACGCCCATGTAGCCAAGCCGTTCGCCTGGAAGAGAGCCCACGTCAAACTACCAGCGTTTGGCGACGTTTCTGCTCGGTTGCTGCGGGCCCGTGTTTATGTTATGAAGCGAATGGCCTCTTTCTCCACATACGCATATATCTGAACGAGAGGCATTAAGTGAAAAAAATGTTCCACAAGAGAAGAGATTTCCAGGAATCGAAAATTAGTGTTTAATAATATCTTTGAGAATATGCCGTTTATAAATTCCTAGAATTCTAGATAGAAAATGAAAATTGTTACATGCATCACTAATAAAAATAATTTCAGTACATTGCTGGAATATTGAAACATTATTTAAAAATTTTAAATATTCATCGGAAAACTTGTAATGAAAGGATATCTGCATGAAAGTATACAATTCAGATGGAGAAATATACAGGATATTAAATTTTAGACGTGTAACCAGGGAAACTGCCCTGGGTGTCCGGGTAATCTCGACTCCCGACATCGGCGAATTATGTCAGAAAAGATGTGGCAATTTAAAAAATTCTGATACTTAAAAATTATAATTTTTTTAATAAGAAGCAGTTTTTAAACTTTGAAATAAATCAGAGAAAATATTTCACTTTTGGCTTAATTTCGACTGCTTTTTTTTTTTTTTTTTTTTTTTTTTGTAAAGTTTGCTACAATTAAGTTCGATCTGTTTCATAATTCTTAACCCTTTGTGGCACAGTGTGTCCGGTTTGAACACACCTAAAAATTTCCTTCTGTACGCACAGAAAAATTGAATAAAAAAGGATTTATAGGTTACTATAGGTTACTCTAAACCTTCTTTATTTATTGTAGATGGCAGCTCAACACAAACCAGTCCATATATTTTAGCCATGTTTAGTTTTTTAAGACCCTCATTTTTCAAAAAAATCTTCCAGACTTTTTTTAGGGTATAAAAGGAATTGTTTGAAAAGAAATTTTTGTTATTTTTTTGGCTGTATGTTAATCTTCTTATTCTATATTAGTTTTAAATTTTTACCTTGAAATCTTGCCTAAAATCAAACGGCGAACCCGTACCGGGCACACCGATAATCTAGGACAACTGAGAGTCTGTATTCTTTCTTTCTCCCCATCTCATGGGTCAGTTCATTGACAAAAATGCTCGTTTCAGCACTCTTTTCGAAACTATTCAATCAGTGTGCCACTTTGGGCACATCCACAGAATTAAAACGATAAGTGCTATCTTCACAAAATTTTGCTTGTGTACTACTCTAGGCCTAGTTAGACTGCCTAGCTTTTTTTTTTTTTTTTTTTTTTTTTTTTTTTAAATCAAAACTCCGACTTTAAAAGGTTGCGTGTCGGAAATTGTTAAAGATCTCACACTCTCCTCCCCGATATCTCGAAAATTTACAGTTGGAAAATATTTTAGAAATGAAGGAGCTCTGGTTCTCATATTATGCATAAGCTGTGGTTAATTAGCTATTGTTGCAATATATCTTCTTTCGGTTTCAGTTACACCAGCGTTTCTTAAACTGTGGGTAGTCCTTCCCTGAAAGATGTAAAGTTTGAACCATTATTCACGAGAATCTAGCAGAATTAAGCTCGTCGAGAATTATACTTAAACTTCTATCCTCTATGCGGAAACATGTAAGGCCTAGTCCTAACGCGGGGCATACCTTTCTTCTTATAAGTTTAAAGTAATAAGACAGTTAGTTACTTATTTATTTCACATTAGAAAACTGAGTTCAGTATAACTGTTCATTCTATGACACTGGAGAACATCTTGTTTTCTTTGAAGCAAAAGAAAGGTAATGCTGTTAAAATGCTTACTCTTATCATTCGAATTTAATTCCGAGTAATAATAGAGCAGTTACGAAATAACAAATCTGAAATTAGTCGGCGGTGATATCTTTAATAGAGGTGCTCTGGCTGGCGTTAACGATGTACAAATCCGGTCTTCTTTGCATAGTCTTTCTACCTGAAATAAAGCATTCTGACTCTTTATCCAAATAGAATTTCTGTCAGTAATGTTTTATCTTAAGTTCTTGAGAGGCAGAAAAGACTTCACTGGTTTTACTTCCATTCAGAAATAAACCCTAAATGTGAATTCATATATAAATATATACTTTTATACGAGAATATTTTTATTAATTCTTTTAATATTTTTTTTCTACTAGGAGATTGTTCTCACAGACCTGTAAATCTTTAATGAATATGTGAATAATTTTCATTGTGAAGCATAAAATTTGATTTCGTCTTTTAGGAGCTGTTCGGAAAATAATTTTATTGAGCTAATCTAGGACAACTTATTTAGTCAGTCAAGATTTACTTCACAAATGTTTAGGGTTAACTGAAATATGAGATTGATTTTTAACGGCAGTGGATCAATTTATAATACAATTTGCATCAAGTTGTGTAGTAAAAATAATAAAGAGCAATTTATATTTTCAAATTTATGAAAATAAAACATCTTTATCATTTCTAATAGTGTATTTGGAATTTTACTTTGATTTTCAATGCTTCCCACCAGAAAACTTAAAGAATCTGTAATAAATGTTGAATACAACTTCATAATAGAAAGAAAATTTTAATTATTAAACTTAGCAGAAGCCATTTACTACAATGAGCAACAATACCATTCCTTTATTTGAAAACAATAATCGAATGCCAAACTTCTGGTCCATAATAGCAATTTTATGCCAGTTTTCGAAAGAGAAATATAAGGATATATGCTCTGTAAGAACAGAAATTAATAGTAATTAATAGTAAAATTAATAATAAATTTTTTAATAAATATCAACTGTGGGAAATATTCAGTTTCGACTTATATAAAATTATGAATGATCATATTTCTTAAGCTTAGTTTTACTGTTTACAGACGCAAGGGCTATAAAATAAATGTGTCTGAACTGCATAACATGTAAAGGGAAGAGTTGATTTATTAAGTGGTATCAAATTCTGATGTTTGAAATTTTAATGTCACCCCCATTTTTCGAAAGGTAGCTTTTTCGTTTGAAAGTAAAAATTCCAGTTACTATTCATACAGCATCAAGGTTGATGTTCCACACATAATGTTAAGGAGCAGAAAACGAAAATAAAAATAATTTCAATACTTTTTTTTTGTTTTAAATAAATCATTTTTAATATTTTCAGGCGATCTAATTTAATCCGTTAAAATAATATATAAGTCGAAAATCACTGAGGAATCTTTTAAATGAACTGTGAAGTCCCTAGAGAAAAAAGTATAACTCGTTGCAAACAGAAGTACAAATGAATTGCACGCAGAATTGTAATTTCAATGTACTTTGGAGAAAATTTGCTACAATCAAAATAATCTCTGCTTGATATGTATTTGAACAATTATAGTATGACAATGAAATTTTTAGTTATTTTCTCCTTATGGTCTTTCCGGACCCTCCAGCGGTCGAGAGATAAAATCGCTGAGTTCTGTTTGTTGGACCTGGAATTGAATCCCGGTCAACGGGTTGGTTGGATGGTTGATTTTCGTGTTTTTCCCCATGTGTAAAATGAATACGAGGCATCTTCCCTTAAAATGTCCTCCCCGAAAACATCCCTCCGTATAGGCCAGGTAACCCTCGAGTTGGTTTGCCTTAGTCAATTAACCTAACATATTCTTTCAGAATTTTAGTTAGCTATATTGAGGCAATAATTTGGAAACACTTAAATGAAGA
The DNA here is from genome assembly GCF_044657685.1 of Stegodyphus dumicola. Classification (NCBI taxonomy): domain Eukaryota; kingdom Metazoa; phylum Arthropoda; class Arachnida; order Araneae; family Eresidae; genus Stegodyphus; species Stegodyphus dumicola. The sequence continues at coordinate 194,776,544 of NC_140780.1, forward strand.
TTTCTTACGTGGTGTAATGTAACATGGTGGAAGGGAGACTGTAAGCAGTAAACGGATTAGTAACGGTTTATTTAAAGCCAGATTCTTCCTCAGATATTACTTCTGTTAATTTTCTATGTGACATTTTAAAATTTTTTCTTTGATACGTAGATACTTTTATAAAAATTCTTATTTGAGCAAAGAATGTTAAAACTTTCATGAATAAAAAAGAATGTGAAAAATATTACGCAGGATCGATATTTAAGCTATGATTCACTGCGGTATGATATGCTTTTGTATTGACTGCGGTATGATATCTACCCTCGAAAAGCTGATTTTTGCGGAAGAACACCAGAGGAAACTTAACTCTTATTTATCTTCTTTATACGGTAGACAATGCAAAGTTCCACAGCCAAGTCTTTCCTTTATAATACTAAATAAATACTAGAGGAAGTATTACTAGATAATTGCGGTTTTTAAGCATTAGAAGAATGTATTCTTGTTTAATGCTTTGTTAATGCAGCCGCTTGAAAATAGAATGAAAGTATTTCCAAATACTTAGTTTTCGATGCTGCAAGTTGATGTTCTATTTCATTTCATGCTCATAATCATTTTAGCTACTTCATAAATAAGTGCAACTGGGGAAAAAATCCACAAATATAAATGTTGACTACTAAGTAGAAATGTAGAATTTAGATTTAAAATACATCTCTAGTCTTTTATATAGCATTAGTAAATACATTACTCCTTCTATAAACGCAAGCACACATTTATGATTTTTACATATCAAGATAATCTTACACAGGTAGGCAGTTTAATGTCAAATATATTAGCTTTAATCCGTTCCTTCATGCAGTATCATTTAATAAATTTCGATGATTATTTTAGTAAAAGACACATACGAAATATAACAAAAGTGTAGACTGAAAAATTTGACAATATCCTTCATTCGGGTAACTAAGAACCCGTATTTTTTTTTTTTTTTTTTTTTTTTTTTTTTTTTTTTTGTTGTTGTTGTTATTGTTTTACATCCTAAAGAAATTTATTTTATTTTGCATCCTAAAGAAAAGTTTTATATTAAGAAAAAAGAAATAAATAAATAGAGTTATTTTTTAAATAACCAAGAATGAAATAGGAAAACATCAAATAGAATATAAAAATATAGCACTATCTAATACATAATAGGAGCTATTAAATTCTTCATACATAATGTTATCTGCATGAAAAATTATGAATAAGAAATCTGTAAGCTATAGCACATGTAAGAAGACGAAGAAATATTATTATAATCTTACATAATTACTCGATTTTGTAAGCAATTCGAAAGCACGTGATGTCCCGTTTGATCTGCTGGTATTTTTTGTTAAATGAACAGATTTAGTAACTAGTGTGAATTTATTGTTGCTGTTATTTGATTTTAATCAGTCTGATGGTAAAACGAGAAATCTTACTGCGATCTTAGCCATTAAAATAAAGTCGAGAAAAAGGTTTCTGATAGTCTATTCCCTGACATATTTTATGCTTCAGAGAGCTGATTGTCGTATTAATTTGACTGAAAAAATTAAAATAACTTTACAGTTATTTTGCTTTAAATGTTTCTAATATTTTGCGACTCTCAAAATTTATTTTTCTCGTTTTGAGTTTCAAACCAGTAAAGGTTCCCGACCCCTGTCCTATAAAATATAAAATAAGATCAAATTCCCGAGGTGTTTTTTTTTTTTTTTTTTTTTTCGGCTTTTCTTTCTTTTCGGTTGGAAAAATCTAGGCTCGAATGAACACAGTGAACCCATTCACCAATCTGCCATATGTAAAGTCATTAAGATTTTCGCTTGGGAAAACTAACTTCAGGATCCTGATACGCTTGCATGATATGTTTTAAAAGACATTGACACGTTGGAAATTTATGATAGCTTTTGTATCGTTTCTTTTAAATTGTACGAACCTTGCAAACAAAACCAAAAGAACTTTCTTGACGGACATAAAAGGAATCCGAGACTCCATTCCCAACCTAGATGCGCTTCAGTGAAATAAAACATCTTTTACTGCATGCTCTGTTTTGAGAGGCATTTGCTGTTTTTCCCATCTTTATTAAATGACACACGTAGCTGTTCAGAGTTGCACAAAAAGTTACAACTATAATAAAAGAGAAAACATTCTATAATTAAACTTGAAAACATTGCCCATATACGTAGATCATTGATGAAATGATATATGGATGGCAAAACAACTTGGTACAAAAGTTCTGCAATATTTCATAAAAGCATGTATTTTGTGCATGTAACTGTATTTGAAAATTTAATTTAAACGCTGACAGCAATAATGATAATATAAATAAGTATAATAACAGTATAATAATATAAACAGAAAAATATCAAAATATTTAAAAACTGGATTTATCATTGGAATGAAATTAAAACAAAAAAGTTTATATGAAGGCTTGCAGTCTGTATGTTCATATGAACTTTCGTCTACTCAAACTTTAACTCTGACGTATAACTTTTATATTATGACGTATTATTATCTTCATTCAAAATAAATTCAACACCGACGACAGAGTTCGCAAATTTGTGAAGGATATTGTCTATTTTATTCATGTCCATCGTGATGCAAAGTTTCACCTGGTGCAAAATATTATTAAAAATTCCAAGTAAACTGTATTTTTTAACGATTAACTTAAGCTGTATTAAGGAACACCCTTCTTTAACCGTGAAGGTTGTGGGGAATTACTTAATTTGCTTAACAGTTATTTTATGTTTAAGCAGCCTTTCCTGTCGCTCTTGCACTTTCACTTTCTTGCCAGAATACACTTACACTTTCTTGCCAGAATACAAAATGACTATGTCCATATTCAAATGATGGAGAAACAAGGTTTTTGAAAGTGAAAACAGAGCGTATTCTGCCTGCTTGAAGACCACGTTGATATCTTTGATTATCTAGTGATTAAATTTGTGTGGTGTTAAGCGTTCTTGTCATTAGGCTTGTTTACTTTGACTTTCGAGTCAGAGCCAGCTTGCGCGATAGTTAGCTTTGAAGACGTTAGGCTAAACTTAACTCCATTACTTTTAAGTCATTCATTACCTTTTTGAGTTAAGCCAAAAGTGTTGGCTTTTGTAAGCACGAGTTGGTACCGACTGTGAACCTTATTTGAGTTAATAAAGGGTTCTTTGCATCCTGACTTTGTATTACCTTAAGGACTTGGCGATAATTCACCAAACAGCCTTCAACGTCGAATACATTTTATGATAGCTAGACATACAAGACGTTATAAGGTAAATGAAAAACCTTGTGCATCGTCGATTGGTAACAAATTTTGTTTATCACGGCTTATATCGCAAAATCGTTTTATCGCAAATTGAAAACAATAAACATCTAGAAGAAGTTTTTCGTCGAAGCGTTTATAAACAGAACTTATAGTATATGTGAAATTTAACTAACGCACTTGAAATATTAACTGAATGATTTTTATAAAATTACTCCTATTGCTAATTGCTTCTATAGTTATTTATTGTTTACATTAGACTGCTATAATTATAAGTGCAAGGCGTCTGTAATAATAATAAAAAAAGGATGGGTTGGTTTGGAGGGTGTAACATAAAATACTGAGAATTCGCTCTGAAATAATTTATCGCTATTTACAGTTAACATAGGTTCAGAAATCCTTTCCATATATTTATGCTTGCGCCATTACCCATACAACGAAACTTCGGTACTCAATGACGCAAGAACAACAGTGGTTCGAATTCATGCAATCGCAATCGACCTTCAAGTAATATGAGCTCGATTCCCACTCAAGTAAGAACTTCCAAAGTTTATGCTGCACTGAGTCTCCTCTGCAGTTGTATAATGTTCTCAGAATGTTTTCATTGTAAACTCATGGTCCAAACAGAAGATATTTATGAAGATAAGAGCAATGCTTCATGGGCAAAGAATTGAATCAATTTTGTTCAGTTCGCTATAAAAAAGAAAATTATCACATTTTGCATAGTCATTATGAAATGTGCTGTTGTCCCGTAATTTCATTTATATCTGTATTCTCGGTTTACTAAGATTGGCAGAGCGCTGCGTAATGAGAAAAATGTGATGTAATTCATGCCTGTTGTTAGTTTATATCTATATCTTATTAAAAGTGCAATACTGCGCTTTCAGAAAAGATGAAACGCCGTGTTAAAAAAATTTCAGTGATTGATTGCTATCTTGACAATTTATCTCTCATAATCATAAATCTACAGTAAAATACACAGCATTTTATTTTCTTCTTTCATCCAACCAGAAAGTCAATAGAACGAAATCCATTGCTACATTTTAATACAAATAAAGATTTAAGCCTTCATTTTATTTCATTGTTATTTATATTATTGACCGTGTTGAACCAGATTTCATAATTTGACTATGACAAAGATCTGCAGGGTAGTTTGACTAAGAATGAATACTTTCGAGTAGATTTATTCGATTTACATTATACATGAGGGAAAACGCTTGCATCCAGCTCTTTCAGACGTTGTGAAGAAAACATGTGGCGACTATAATAATTTGCAACTTTAGCCAGTCACTCACTGTTTCACTGATGATTACGTTACTGAAAGGATTAGACTCATTTGTTATTAACTTAAGTGAAAAACTGCTTCGTCTTAAATTTAAGCAGTTTCTGCAAATAACGCTGTCAGATATATAACTAAAGTGAGGGATATGTCACGAATAGTAACATATCGTGCTAATCTCAAAATTTATTAAAGCTACCTGTTAAAATAAAAATTTATATTTATGTTATTTAACATGGAGAAGTCATAGACATATCAGTGTTACAAATCTAACAATACGCTTTCCATTTATTAAAAGTACATTAAAGTTTCCAATAAAAATACATTCAAAAATTTAACTGTTAGAGGAAACAAAAGAATAGTGGTAATGTGCCTTTAAGTTACAATTTCATTTTAACTAATTTTTTTCCTTCTTCCCTCCAATTCAAATTCCTTCTAGAATAGAGGTGTAAAAAATGTCTTCCTTCACTTGATTAATATCAAATGTAAACAAGTTCCATTATCCTTTAGCGTAAAAAAATGCCTTTATGCATTTTTATACATTTATACTCTATTAAATTATTTATCAGTTAATATGGCTATAGAATTTATTACATTTCATTTATTATAACTTATTAGTCGACTCACTTCTAACCAGGCATTCTTCATGAATGATCTTCTCCTCAGCATGAAATACAGGTTGCCCTTGATTAAAACTTTTTATATGTCATATCACCTGATACAGTATACGAGCTAACCTTTATTTATTCTTTCAACTTCTTTCGAAATACATTTTATTTTCTAATAAATTAATAGTACTAGTAAATTAATAATAGCACAGTAAATACCACTAGTATAGTAAAGTAAATACAGTACTAGTAAATTAATAGTAGCACAGGAAACACCGCTACGAATTTCAGTCGAAGCGAACGAACAAACGTGAAAGTGAATGAACATAATTAATTGCTTTATGTATGCTAGAAATACTGTATATGAGTCTTCCAAGCCTGAAACCATTTGCGCAATGCTCAGTTATTAACTTAATTTACTTTAGCAATACTGTAAAAGTATTTTCTGACACGCTTTCTCTCTTCGTAAGGAAGGGAAATGAAATAAAATAGTATACCACGAATACGATATCTACATAATTAATCTAAAATAATAATAGTAATAACATTAAATCGGCACAGTATGTGTCCCGGCAAATTGCCCTGAAAATTGATTTCTCAGTAAAGGGAAAAAGTGGGATTCCTCTGCTCAGTGTATAATCTAAACCAACTAATCGCTACTAATTGGCGATTATCCCAGTATTTGAACCACATCATAAATATCCTTTTAAGAGGAACACGAAGCAGACAAGTGATAAAAAATACTCTAAACGTCCTGTTAAAGATCCCGCAGAAAGATTGGATGTCAACGTCCAGGCCGCTGTGAAAAAGAACTGCGGGTAATAAATTACAGGAAGCCGCGTTTTAGGGTTGCCGGGTCTACCTTTCCGCGCCAAATGCAGTTCACTTAGGGGCGGCGAAATTAAAATCAAGTAAACACATAGATAATATAGCAATTTACATCTGTATCTAAAATATATATATATATAAATATTTATTTTAATTGTGCTTAATGATAGTATGATAGTTTTAGAATTTGGACCATGTTTGTTATAATTACCAAGTAACGCGTAAAAACTGAGTTTTACTTATATGTTTAAAAAATTGAAAAGAAATTATTTTCTTTTAAACCGAACAAAGGAAAATGATTTTTGCGATCCCTGTTAAGGCATATATAATTTCACTATCACTTAAACTCTGAAAGTAAGATAAATTATGAAGAAAAACAACGTTTGTATAAAATCCGAAATTAAGGAAAAAAAAAATAAATAAATAAAAAAGAAAGAAAGAAAAAAAGAAAAGATAAAAAGAAGAAAAAGAAAAAAATTGCGTGGATTTTAATTCTTTCGCCTATTTTTATGAAAAATTAGCCGCAAAACTTATTTCAAGCAATTTTCTTCATGTATTCAATAAATATTACAATATATCCCGGGGAATACACATTAGTTATTCTACACTCATGTCCATAAATTAAGAATAATGCAAAATCAGGCAAAGGAAGAGTTAGAAGCAAAACAAATTTGACTTATTTGTAAAGCTTATTTATTAAACAAAAGCTAAAGAGCAAAAAAAGATGCTGTATGTTTGATATTATTAAAAAAATTAGCGATTTTTTCTCCCCGGAGCAAATTACAAAAAAAAAAAAAAAAAAAAAAAAAAAAAAACCTATTTACGAGAAAAAACAATATTACATGGTTGGTATGATTATTAATACATTGTATGTCTTCCAGACGATGTAATGCAGTCCGTCAACGACTAGGCATGCTGAGTATCAAATTATCAATCTGATCTTGGGGATATTACACCACTCAAAAAGCAATGCTCTCCGAAGTTCCGGTAGACATGTAGGAGGAGGTTGACGAGCTGCAACTCGTCAGCCAAGCAATGTCCCACACGTGCTCTACTGGATTCAAGTCCGGTTAGAATGCTGGCCAGTCCATACGGGTGATATCCTCCGATTGAAGGCATTCGCTTACGATGTTTGCACGGTGAGGACGGGCGTTGTCATCTATAAACACAAATTGTGCGCCCATGGTGCTCCGAAACAAACGTACATGTTGTTCCAGAATGACGTCCCGATAGATTTGGCTTGTCATGGTTCCAATTTGAACATGCAGGTCAGTTCTGGAACCCATAATAATTCCACCCCAAAGGAGCACTCCTGCACCACCGTAACGGTGTCGTTCAATGATGTTTTCTTGCTGGTAACGGGTACCTGGAGCTTTCCATATGAAAGTCCAGCGAGAATCAGACTGCTAGCTAAACCTGGACTCGTCGGAAATCATCACACAAGCCCACTGTTACGGTGTCCACAATGCATGCTCTTAACTCCAGGCTAACCGCAGGGAGCAGTGAGTTGTAGTAAGTGGAACGCATCTAACAGGTCTACGAACATATAGACCAATCTGCCCTAAGCGTCTGTACACGGTCTGCCTTGAAATTGTCGTACCAGTGGCTGAAGAGAGCTGACGAGACAGGTCTGAGGCTACGCTCCGCCTGTTTCTTTTGGCAGTAACTGCCAAATACCGGTCCTCATTCGGCGTTGTAACTCTGGGGCGACCTGTGCTGTAACGTCTACTCACATTACCGTCATCTTGAAATCGTTGCCAAAGCCTGGAGATGACACTCTGGGCATTTCCAAGTTCGTCTGATACTTCCAGTTGGGTACGCCCACATTCCAGACGGCCGTCTACCACGTAAAAAAGTCATCCAAATGCGTCCTTTGTGTCATAACTATTCGGTTATTGCACTGAAATGCTTATAAAGCGCCTGCGAACAATTTTACTTCTTTGCCTGTATTCCTTATATATCACTCTCTTACACTCTCGTCATTGTGACGCATCATCGGTGTCATCTGGTTACTTCATGAAATATGCATATGAATCTTGAAGATGTGTGTAGTGATTTTACAGGTGATATATTTATTTTAGAGTCCGATTTCAGCGTGACTCTGAATTATCCTTAATTTATGGACATGAGTGTATTATGCTTAAATCCCAAATTACATTAAGTCTAATTAACGTAATAATGCAGTCTTTCAATAATATCATTGCCAGACGGGGTGGCCGAATTGGCCACTGCGGACTTCTAGTAGTTCTACCCGGGTTTGAATCCCAGCCTCAATTTAGCGGCGGCAAAATTAAAATCAAGTGATGATGTGAGTACTGCCCTAAGATTTAGCTCGATATTTAAAGAAATATATGCAGCTATAATGTTTCACTTTAAACGTTTTGCGTAAACTGAGACTGAACCCGATTTATGCTTTCTCATTGTGTGTGTTTCTAACATGCATGCATGCATGTTTATGGTTTCCCTATGCATACTGTGAATACGATCCAATTGGCCATGGAAAGCTAACCAAAGGGCCGCCCAGACGGTAAAGTGGTTAAAGAAGTTTGACTGCGATACCAAAGGCCCCAGGTTCGAATCCCGGAGAAGTCATGGATGTAAAATTGTCTGTCCCTTCATAGGAGGCAACGGTGGCCGCCTATTAGGTGCTTAGGTGCCTCCCCAATAAAATGGTCACCACTTCTCTCGTTAAGTAGTGGCCAATGCCGTTATAGGTAAGTGCCCGCCATTTAAAAAAAAAAAAAAAAAAAAAAAAAAAAAAAAAACTGAAGGTATCCAGGGAGAATCTAAAAGTAACTCAATAAATGAAATAGCTAAATATCTTTCTTATAAAATTAGTACATGTTTTATGTCTCGTTATGCATTAAGCTATCGCAGTTAGAAACCATAACAAATTACAGATGAATTTTAAATAGATCTTTTGCCTATACGCCCACTGAATCTCTAAACTTTTACATTATTCTTATTTTCGGACACAAGCTTAGAGATTGCTTAGTTTATTTTTTAAAACTTCTTATTCTTACATATCCGTATCTTAAGTATTCTGATGCAGCATTTTTTAACAGCAGACGATTCATTGAATTTCGTAGAGAAAGCCTAATTTGCCTTCACATAATATTGCCCAGTGTAAATCTTGAGTTCAAATTAGTCTTCTCCAAGAAAAGAAATCATTATGTATAGTTTGGTACCGGTGTTATCTAAAAGCAAAATATAGACAAAAACTTACATTATTCCGCTTCTTAATAAAATTTGACCTATGCGTAAGAAATGAAGTACTTTTACAATTTATATTCACAGAATTACAAATCTCAACTGAAACTATTTGCTGCATAAAACTATATGCTCATATGATATTTAAAAATTGTTTGCACTTATAGTGAATTCCCTAAAAGCAAAATCGGATGAAATACTTCAATATGCATATTTTGAGCATAGGCGTTTTCTGGAAAGGAAACAGTGAGCCTCTTAAATCTTAAAATATCTCTAGCAACTTCTTCTTAAAACGCTCACTAGCGAAAGGAGTCGTTTTCTTCGGATAACGCTTTATTTTATCTTAATATTAAATGTGGGAAAAAATGTATTCTTTAAACTGTGATGTGTTTCGAAATTAAAGAATATTGCATTTACCGGTATCGTTAATATATGTGTGCTTATCATCTCGGATCCATAAGTAAATCGCGAAAAGCTAACATACTATAAATTTAATTAATTTGCATTGTGCCTCATAAAAAGAATCTTTACATTTTGTGCACTTTATTGCATCAATTTAGCTGTCTAACTACCTGTCAGTTGCTCCTTTCCTACTGATTGACCAATCTCTATGAAAGTAATTAATTCATGAGAAAAACAGATGAATTTATTTTGTCGTGTGTGTTATATTCTTAATATTACCAAACAGTTATAAAATCATTTATATATATATATAAAAATAAGGTGGCAAAGTGAAAGAAAGTATAAGTTTTGAAAGAGAATAAGTAGGTAGGCATTCGTGTTCCTTTTCCTTAACTAAATATTATGCATTCAAATGTTTATGACTAGAAAATGTTTTATCACGGACGAATTCTTCATACTATATTTTTAATGTGTTTGTTATTAAATGACAGACTTTCCCAGCATAAAATTAACTTGGTAAGGAATATAAACATTTTCATTTCATTAAATTAATTTGCATAAATTTGTTTCTGAATAACCTAACTCTGGGAAGAAATTTGTACATGAAGTTACATGATAACAATTTTCACATACAGCATATATAAGCAATTATTTTTTTATTAATTTTCTGTTAACTTTAATTTATGCTCTATGAAATTCATTAAATTAATTTTTAAACAAATACGCACTACTCACAAATAAAGTTTAACTTAAAGCAAAAAAACCTTAATACACGTCAATATATATTGCGCAAGTAGTAGAATAACTTGATTTCGCAATATTATCTCCTAATATTAATTTTAGTAGAAGTATCTAAAAAGAGTGCGCCCATAGGTAGGAAGTTTAAGTAAAAAAATTGTTTTAAAGTAACTTGAACATAAATTGTAAAAAATGTTTTACGGGGACTTGAATTAAATCATGAATAACGAAATTTCAATTGGAAAAAGAAATTAAATTAAAAGCAAGTAATTATTGCCATTGATCGGAAATTAGTTGACTTTTCAAGGGGAACAAACCAACTCCCGTTCAATGAACAATAATTAATAAATAAATACGAAGGTGTTTCGTCTTTTACTCAAGTAATAATGGTGATGCCAAACTGGCAAATTAAGTTAGGCCAAATATTTCAGTGAAGTGAAGATATTTAGAATCAAAGTAGAGTACCAAAGAACTCATTCTTATTAAGAATTTTCGCTAATACAGTTTTGAGTGAAAAGCAATTTATGTAGTAAAATTGGGCAAATACTTGAGTAATTAAAAGCAAATACTTGAGTAATATATATATATACGTATATATTTTATTTACTAAAGAGAATTTATGCTTTGAAAGAATATTCAATATTCTTTAGTAAATAAATTATTATTAACTTACTTTGCGAGCAGTTGCGCAAGTAGTAGAATAACTCGATTTCGCACTAAGTAAATTTAAGATCATTCAACATTATATATATATATATTCTCTCAAAGTAGGCTAAAAACTAACTGTTTTAATAAATCCGTAACTTTAGTTCATCCGTTTAGTCTTGATGCTGGTTAATTAACTGTATTATGCATTGCATTACAACTTTCATCTTAGTATACTTCTAAGCATTAAACTGTTAAATTATTGTATGTGTATAAACCGAAAATAAAGATCAGCAAACAAGATGATAAATCAGATAATGTAACTGATAGAAGATCATCCACCGTACAAGTTTGCTAATTTTCTCAAGTTAAGGAAAGAGGAATCTGCTGTGGCTGTCAGACTGTATAATTTCATATTTTTTCCAAAGATATCTTAGTTGCAAATTGATTAAATTCGCTCTTTACAGAGGAATAAAATCTTGGAAAAGCTACCCTGTCATCATTCTTTATATGCTTTATCGGTAATATTAACAAAAAAATATTGCAATTGTTGTTTTCCCAAAAGATGTTTCACGTGTTTTACAAGTGGAACACGGGAACTAGTTAATGCACAATAATTCTCTATAAAACCTATGCTTTGATGCATATGGTCAGTTACTTCCTTACTTGCCGTATAAAAAGGGAGGAATATTATGGAAAACTTCTTCACTTTCAGCTACATTATCGCTTTATTTTTTGTGTTAGGGTATGTGGTTTAAATTCTTATTTAAAATGCAGCAACTAACTGAATAGATTTGAATACAAGCATTACTGGAAACCCTGCGTTGGTGTTTTTTTAATTTAAATATTTCTAAACTTTTAAAATTTATATTCTGGACGTCTATTTCAAGTGATGGAAAACACTTTATGTATTTCAAAGAATTATTTTTGTAGTAAAAGTTGAAAAAAATAAGGTTAATTACCATTATAGACGAATATTTGAAAAATTTTCTTCGCCTTTTTATGGCTTTCAAAAGTTTTAATTCGTCTTTTCCTTCAAAATTAAAGTATCAATATTTTAAGCTTTATGTCGTAAAATGTCGCCAAAAGGGCGACTTTGTCTTTCAAAGATAATCCTAAAAAAGTTTCTGTTGATCTACTAAATAAACAGTTATTCAGTTGAAGTGATTCAGCTGATGAGCTAGCGTCGAGTGATGAAGATCGAGTTTGTACACAGCGCACGATGACTGTAACTCATTCCCTTGATAATAAGTCTTAGCTTCCGCGTCACTTTCCAACATGAACAATAACTATTTACACTTCTGTGATAATCGCTGGAACTATTAATCACGCGTGAGACCGCGACTCACTTAATTCTGTCACGCATTCATCGGCTTTCTTTTCAGGTTTAAACGTTGCACTTTGATCGTCGGGTGAAAGGATAGAGCGCTCTTTATTGCTGTTTTATCTTCCAGAAATAAACATCAACTTCTTATTTTTTTCTGTTCTTAAGTACGCCAATTAAGACTTGTTTCCTTGAATTTTCAATAGATATCAAAGCATGTATGTTTATTGTGATAAATATACATATCTATAACAATTACTTTAGGGAAAATACCTTTTTATTGTGTTTCTTAAATAAATGTTCCCTTTGAATAACAGATATTTCATTTATTATCTAAACAATCAACAAATGCTATCTAATTATGAATTTTTAAAATGCGGAAAATGCTCTTCAAATAAACAGCAGTGCGCTTTACAATTGACAAAATTTGCATTTTACACTGTTTACAAAATTTAACACTTTCAAAATGCATTAATTTCTTCTACACCATACTTTTTAGGGGAATATTTTTGAGGATTATATTCAGAATAACACTCTAAAAACATATAGGGGGTATTATGAAATATTAGAAATACAACAGAAAAAATAACTACTCTTATAAGAAATGAAGAGCGAAAAGGGAAAAAAAAAAAAAAAAATTCAGCCGTTTGTCATCAAGTTTCAAGTTTTTCAGAGTAAATATATGTAAGTGATTCCAACCTGTGTTTACCTGTGTTTCAAACATAACATTCTTTTATTTTTAATAAAAATGTTTCATACGTCCGCGAAGTTAGTGATTTGTAGGTGCTTTATTTCTTCCCACGATATTTTCTGCGAAAATGTTTTAAAGCTACGATGTTTTTTAAAAGCTTGGTTATTGACGATGTTTTATACCACGATGTTTAAAAACTGTTATGTTTTCTTTTTGCCTTTTTTTCCCCCTTCCACAGTGTTTTGTATCACGACGTTTTCCTCTTGCGTTGTTTTCTCCACGATATTTTAGTCCGATGCCAAATTATTATTTTTTTTTTAATGGATGGAAGGCAGAAAGTTGAACTGATAAAGCAAAATATGTATAAAAGTTATTATCAGAGGTTAAAATAGCCTAAATAAATACTTTAAAAGATAACATTTATCAAACTCAAAGCTAGTTCTTCAGAAATTGTTTTATGGAATACGAGATGCATTTCATATAAATTTTGCCTAGACAGAATAGAAAGAGACAAAAGGTTTTTTTTTTTTTTTTTTTTTTTTTTTTTTTTTTTTTATAGGATTATTTTATCATGCCCATAAACGCGACAGCCACCTGCCTAACGGAAGCACACCTTCTTGAAGGGCTTAATAATGAAAACTGGCTCGCATTTATATTACACGCAGAAAACTCTTAAAATGCTTGTTCAGCTATCCCATTGTCAGGAATATGAAGTGAATCGAACTACCAGGGTACAGTAGGCTTATCCATTTTGTTTCTGGTGGGTTTCTGTAAATATATTCGAGATAATGGAGATTTCAAGAGGTAAAAAGAAAATTGAACTAGAAAAATTCATGCAAAAGAAACTTAGAGAGTTCATACATCCCATAAATCAATGAAATAATAAATAAATAAAAGAACTGAAGTGAGGAAAAGAAATTTACTTCATTATGTCACCTTTCCTATCGGTTTATCCGAAGTTGTACAGACTAATCGAAAATATCCTTTTTAATTTCATAATATCGGATTTTTTTTTTTTTTTTTTTTTTTCGTTACAGGAAGAGGATTGTATGTGTATGTGTATGATTATGGCAAAGCCTCGAGGGCTATCTGCCTAAGAGGAGGGATGCCTTCGTGGAGAACTTTCTAAGGGAAACTGGCTCGTATACACGTTACACATGGGGAACGAAAACGCCCATGCAGCCAGCCCGTTCGCGGGATTCGAACCTCGGACCGAACTACCAGTGTTCAACGACTTTATCGCTCGGCCGCTGGTGGGCCGCTACAGGAAGAGGAAAAAACGTCTTTTTTTTTTTTTTTTTTTTTTAAATTTATATGCTCTACAGCAATTTCAAGACGCATTAAATAGTCGTATCTCAGTTAAGCGCCTTTTACTATTTTGATATTTTGCTAAACAAATTATAGTCAAAGTCCATTTTCAGATTATACATCTCATTCAGTCCCCATACAACTTTTATAGCTCCAGATGATATATTATATTTGTTTATCAAATAATGTAACTTTTGCTTGAATGACCTTTGGCCTTTTTAAAGAATTAAGTTTTCTTTATTAAATTAATCATTGTACTAACAAATACTAAATAATAATACATAGAATTTTAACTAAGCCATATTTGTGAGAAAGAATACAATTCTGAAATTTTATTTCCGCACTGATTCGTTAAGTGCGACAAAAGAAAATTAACACATTCCGAAGCATCTCGCCAATACGGCGATAATTGCCCGCATGTAATGCCGAGTCAAGCAAGATGCACATAATAAACGCTCAAAAACGAGCGGCCTACTGTCCTCAAGGTCTTAATGGGGATGTTCCTCTTAAGAGATACTTAAGTGAAGGAAGGGAGAATGATTACAGATTGCGCCTATAATAGAGAAACAGATAGATAATTAAAGTTAATAATAAATATAATGAGGTAGAAAATGAAGTATAATTTCGCACATGTCTATTCAAACTGGATTGGCAGTGACATTTTACGTAACATTTGTAATTTATAAAATTTGAATGGTAGCATGTGGTACAAATAAATGCTAGATGCTACAGTGAAAACATTATTGAGACTTTTTAAATATATAGGACCAGAGCTTAAATTGCGCTGGAGCTCACCGGAGCCCGGCTTCGGTAATTCTTAGTTTTTGGGATAAATCATAATTCTAGGCGGAGCCCACCGGAGCCTTAAATAAGAAGGCTGTCGCACTTCTTTTATGTAATTGAACAACAATTTCAGTAGAAATTTGGAAAATCTTGGAAAATTTTATTTTTTGCAATAAAATTATATTAAAAATCTCATTAAATTTTAGTTATCTCTTTACATTTTATTTAATTGCCTTAACCTTCTTAACCATTAATTATTTAAGTAAATAGTAATTACTTAATTCTTATTGATTTAAATAATTATTAGTAATTAAATAATAACTGATAAATATTAATTAAATAATTATTAATTAATTTTGTAATAATTAACTTTTTAATTTTAAAATTATTAATGATTGTAATAGTCATTTTATTTATTTATTTACTTCTGTTCCTCTTTGCTGACGGTCTTCCATAGGGCTTCTAATTTTAGAAATTAAGCCCTGTATAGGACACTTTCTAAGAAATTTGAACATAATTTCATAAAAAAAGAAAGTTATTTAGCAAAATCGATCGCTCTTGCAAGAAAATTAATTATTTCAAAATGAAAATTAGCGATGCGCTTCAATGAAACTGTCTGCTAGGCAATAATGTTCATATGATTTTCAGAGCATAAAGGCATTATGTTGATTACATAGATTGCAATATGAGGCCGTTTCTTTTCTTTCCCCTAAAATATGAAATATCAATAACTATAGCTGGATCTTTTAGTAATTGCTGTAGCTGGAGAATAAAGTATTATTTCCATTTCATTTGAAGCAAATAACATGAAAAGTATTGCTATCGTGTCATTTCTCACTGAAGAGTAGGGGGCAACTCTCTGTTTGGGGTGGGGCCTGCAAGGGGATTGATGACGTCATACAGAAGACCGTGAATCACTGACGAGTGGGGGAAGGGCTGTTATTCATATTCAGAACAACACGTCATGGGAGTTTGGACATATCTTGTGAGATAAAAATTCCTTTCATTGCTGCGGTATGGGAACAGTATTTTACAAATATTTTGTAATGAAATTTCCATCTTGATCCTCACAGCCTTACTGTAAAGAAATAAGAATATTGGCAAAAGTGTGCATTTATTTGGCTTATATTTAAAAAGAAAAATTTTGAAGTTTTCAATTAATAACTAATTTACTGAAAGGATTTGGGGCAAAATTTTGCTGTCTTCTGTTGTTTTTAAGAAATTATTTTTTAACTATTTATTATATTCCTATGCAATACATTTTGAAAGAGAATTTGACGAATTTAAATTAAAAAATATCATAAATTATTATAATATTTAGAACCGCATGCTATGCGATAAATTCAGTAGCTAAATTCCCGCGTTTTCCTTACCCTCAATATGAAATATACTTGCTCAAATAAATCTTTATCTCACTTAATCGTGGCATTTACTAAAAGAACCTCTTCTCTAAGTTACATTTTTCAATCAAACTCTAATTTATGGTAAAATATATTTTTAAATCTAAAATATCCTGAAGATACAATTTGACTGAAAAAAAATTAATTTGTTTGTATCATTTTACCTGGACATCGTAGGTCATAATTTCATTGTTGCCTTTATCCAACATTTTTAAAAACTTAAACAAATGATTATTAAATAGGTAAAATAAATGAAATAAAAACGATTACAAATTCATAAGATTTCATTATTTTGCCAGCCAGTTAATATTTTCACTTTAATTTCCTATTTATCATTTTATTTCCCCTTTTCCTACCCAAACACATTGACGAGTTATGAGGGTTTATGTAGTACAGCTGCTGTGAATGTAATTAAAATCGCTTGGAAGCTGACCTTCTGATAATTAGTTTGTTTAAAATCACGTCTTTTAGAAGCATAGGATGGTACAGATAGCCAAAGTGTACCTCCAAATTTTAATTGAGTTTCTGCATTCGCAATTAATTACATGAATCTGACTGTGCTAATATTTTACAAGTTAGAACAACATTCTCTTTATGTTTGTAAACCTCAAGTTTGGGTTTAAAAAATTTAGTTTATAAATTTTTGCAGTTATTTAAACTTAAATGATTGAACTATCTAATGTGCCTGTAGCATTAGCTCGCTGAAAGAATATCCCTTGAAGTGTTGTTGTTTACCCACGTTTTAAATTTTAGGAAAGAGTTAAACAAAAATAAACTTTCGGATTATAACAATTTTTGTCATGTCACGTGATGAAAGTTATCGTACAATGACAACCTATCTTATTTGATTCCTATTTTAAACCGAAAATTTGGCCAACAATTAACCTCTTAAGACATTTTTAGCAATGCAGTGTTTTTAAACACTCTATGTATTAACAAATCATAGGAATGCAGCAATTGCCATTATAAAAAGTTTGTGTTTAAAGTAAGTTGAAAGATTGTAAAGGAAAATAAACGTCTGCATTTTTCTTTTAATATGATCCTAATATTAATTTAGAAGTCAAACAACAAAACTCAGCGTTATATTTTCAGATTTTCACAGGACTAGTTTCGATGGTTTTACCGAACCATCATCCTCAGCTGCAAAAGCGCAAAAATGTTTTTGTTGTTTGACTTCTAAATTAATATTTGTTCGGCATGTTCTTGTATCTTAATTATGATCCTAATGTTTGACTTGTCCGAGTTAAATCTATTCACATTAGTAACAACTTTTACACTTTGAAAATTCTTTGAGATTAACTTGGGCTTTTCCTTTTGGTAATACAGTTTGCTAGCAAGTAAATTCAGTTTGCTAGCAAGTAATAAAGTCAGTTTGCTAGAAAATAATGTGAAAAAATAATCTGTGAAATACCCTGTGACCTTAAACACCTTACTTTCTCAAGCAAAGAAATAACTGTGCTATTTTCCTGATAAAGACATTGGTTAATATCACGGATAATGATTACAACTCTAATATTTAATACACGGTAATAAGAAAGCTTCAACCGAGAAAAATGGCTTGTTGCAGAAGCTCAGAATATAACAAAATAATTGTATTTTTAATACTTTTAGAGAATGGTGGCTAATAACTTCTTGGGCCGTATAAACACTTTTTAACTACGCGAAAAATTAACTTTAATCCAGCTTGATTTAATGAAAAATATTTCATTTTAATGATTCGTATAATTTAATCAAAAGCTAATCCTCTTTTGATTTCATTTCTGTGCACTGAAGTGCTTAAAGCTAATTAGCAATTTGAAAAGATAATTTTTTAAATGAAGATAGACTATCGCAATCCAAAATATATTCTAAAGTTGTTTATATCCATGCAATCCTTTTTTTAACAATCGCATTCCTTAATATGCCGTATTTGACGACTGTTCTGTTTCTAACATTACATTGGATATTTTGTATAATTCAAAAAGTAAAGAGTCAAAATGATTTCGTAAGCCCTTTTTACGATTGCAAACTGAAAGAAATTTTCAGTTTGACATTATGTTCAAAACTTAAGCATTGTTTTCTATTAATTATTCACGGGAACCACGGTATCATATTTGCTTTAAAGCAATAGCAGAAAAGAATTGTCTTTTTTACCTTATATATATATATAGATAGATAGATAGATATTTCAATGAATTTCAATATATATATATAAAAGTAAGTATAAATATATATATAAAAGTCCAAAAAGAGTTTTTTCTGAAATACAATGCATCATTTTTATAAGCGTAGTTACCCAACTGTAGCAGTGATAACCGATAAAATGTTTTACTTGATATCTATCAATCATAACAGCCAGTCGTACAGCCATAAATCTGCATGGGTTTATTACAAATTAGATCGGAAAAACATTTTGCTATCATATCCATAATTCGGTTATGCCCGTTCTCTTTATTAAGAAGTTCGTCTCAACTTTCTGTCAATTTCTTATTATTTAACTAAAAATTATATTGTCTTCGGCAGTAACGAAGAAATCCATCTTATCCAGGTTATTTTTAAAGCATGTAATCCTACAAAACCATCTAAAGAAGTCATGTCATTTTTTACAAGCAGCTGACACAATATTTTACGCTGCACGTTTTCTCCATTTCTTTAGTCTTTTTTTTCTCCTCCTCTTCTGCGATAACTGGATATTTTGTTTCTCTTCTGTTGTTTACCTTAGTCATTTCATATATGAAACTTTTACCTCCTCTCTCTCCTCTATTCATTCTATGTGCTATATTTTAAATGATTTCACTTCTATTAAAATTCCGATAATTTTTATTCCTTTATTTTCAATAACGTAAAATCTATTATTTAAAATGTAGCATGCATGCAAAATGTAGCACGCAATGTAGCCTTGTGAAATGGCTTCCAGTAATGAATTTAAGATTGGATATTTTTAGCAAATTATATATATATTTAATACCAGCCGCTTAATTAACTCGGTGATTACTAAATAAAACGCTGAAATCATTCCTATTTAAAATATGGAATTGGTTGATTGTTTATAAGATCATTTGTAAATAGTACGTTTACAAACTTTATAGTTCAATGTTAATTATAAACACTACTCGTTTTTATTACTCTATTCTCCCATATAATGGAAAATAATAACCATATGGGCTCGTGTACATCCGTACTCATGCTTTCATTTGACAATACCGCATCGATCGTAGTGTATCCTCTGGTCATACAGTGTTTCGGATTCAAAAATCAATAACTTAACAATCATAAAATTTTTAAAAACAGTATATCTTTAGGATTCCCAAGAGTGTTAAGTGTTGCCGTGCACTTCTTTTTCAGTCTTTTCTCATTCATGATATAAACGTTCAGTTTTTTTTTAATATGATGACAACTTTTGTATTTGTCCTTTTATCTTTATTTACTAAACATAATTTTTTTTGCATTTACTCCACGTAAAGAATAACAACAAAATCTTTAAAAGCGATATATATTTAGCAATTCCAACAGAATATGTTTTGATATACATTTTTTTAATATTCGCTGCACTGTTTATATTTGCTATATTATTTCTTCAAAACTAATGTATAGCGACGACATTTATTGCAGTATGCTTTTACTTGAAAAGTAATTCGACAGTGAAACGGACACAAAATCGAGGACTGAAGCATTTAATTGCTTCATAATGAGAGCTCATTTTCATAATGAGCTAACTCTCGTTGCATTTGGCATCATTTCAAGAACACATTTAATGCTTATAAATGTAATAATGTGTTTGTTCTCAATCACATACATGTTTTAAATACCAAATCTGAGAAGTTTTGGATTGTCTCATATTTTTTCTCGAAAATCTATTCAGAGCTTCAGGTAAAGTATCATTTCCGGTCTATAAGCAAAATCTTAATATGCTTTGCCCTTTGATATAAAAGTCTCAAATACTAAAACTGGAAAGTTTTGAATTATATTTCAATATTGTTTTTCATTAAAAATTATCATGGGCTTCAATTCAAATACTGCTTCCTATTTTCAATTTAAAACTGTTATGGGCTTTATATAAAGTACGCTTCTTGTTTTACTCAAAATCTAATCAACTCTTTATATGAATGCAGAAAACTTAAATGCGGAAAATGGAAATTTTTCTAAGTTTCGTATGAGTTATCGTGGACAAAAAAATCGTCACACACATACAAATAGACAGAGAGGTACCACTGTAAGAAGAATAAAAACGTCTTGTGGGGATCCTAATTCGTGTTTATTCACTGAAAACTCATTATTGAATTTTTGAACCAAAAACAATACTTCCCTTATCTATGTATATATGCCGCCGGAGGGTAAAAATATTTTAAAACTTTCACAATCACATACACAGTTTAATTTTACCATAAATTTTGAATTATTTTATTAAATGTTAGTTTCTATCTTACCAGCTGATTTATAGCTGGAATCACAATTTAAAATACTCAAATCACAGTCTATTAAATTCAGCCGCTTAGAAAACTCAAATACATTTGGAACGGAAGGGATTTTAAAAGCCGACCGGTACTATATGTAACTTAATGACTGATACTGATCTGTTGTTAAGCGTATAATGGATTAAAAAAAAAGGAGAACATTCTTTCAATGGACTCTTTCTAATGAAATATTTAAAAAAAATCAGTGTTTTAAGATTTATTTCACCTCTTTATATCATTTTACTTAAGCAGCAATCTACGAAAGGGTTCAACAATGAATCCAAGTGTCTTAGATGGTTTTCAGTTTTATTTTGATTACAGCTGTAATAATTATTATAAGCAAATAGAACGCATGTTTCTTCAGTGTGGTCTGCCCACCAGCGGCCGAGCGGTAAAGACGCTGAACACTGGTAGTTCGGTCCGAGGTTCGAATCCCGCGAACGGGCTGGCTGCATGGGCGTTTTCGTGGTTTTCCCCATGTGTAACGTGTATACGAGCCAGTTTCCCTTAGAAAGTCCTCCACGAAAGGCATCCCTCCCCTTAGGCAGATAGCCCTAGTGTGCTTTGCCATAATTAAATACACCACCACACACCACTTCAGTGTGGTCTGCCAGTTGTGCAGTTTTAACATAAAATTCCATTTCGTGCATTAAATTTATAAGATGTTTTAATTGATCAAATTACAGATTTCAGAATTGCCACTTTTCTTTGCTTTCTTTGTTTTTCATCGTTCTGAACAGCTCCTTTCGCACCACTATAAAAAAAAAAACAGCTTTGTAGAGTTTTAGTTCATATCTTGCGAACAAAGTTGGCTGCTTTTCAATTACATCATTTTTCATTTTCATGGGAAAAATTATATTTTACCACTAAATACATTTAAGATAATTAATTCAACTTTGGAGATTCATAGAAGATAATTAATTCAACTTTGGTTATACCTCAGTCTTTAATTTTATCAAAGTTTTGCTAGATATTACCTGGTTTTTATGGGAAGGTGCTAAATATAACATTTGGAAGGAAAATGAAATTACTCCAATCTGATTATGACTAGCATGGCATACTGAAGAAAGAGTGAGAGAGGTTATTTCTAACAAATGGCAGTTACATAAAAGTTCATTACACCTCAAATCAGAATATTGGAATGTGATGGGGGAAAATATAATATATTCCCTCTCTCGTCTGGGGAAGGGAGAGACAGAAAGAGAGAAAAAGAAAATTATAAACCCTTTGGTTTCAGTTAACCAATGTAGCATTGAAGTTCCTATCTTTAAAAAAAAAAAAAAAAAAAAAAAAAAAAAAAAAAACATCGTCTAATATTCAATACGCTTATCATTCAATCAAAGTACGAACTCACATCATTTCAGAATCTGAAGCTAAAATTATGATATTTTTCATTTAAAATCTGAAGATTTAGTACCTCGTTAGAATCTGCTCCTTTGTCTATTTGTTCATGTTAAGAAGAAAGCCGTAGTATGAGTTTCTCTCCTGAACATGTTAAATGCCGCATCGCAGGGGGAAAATCCATACAAAAGGTTTGGGAAAACAATACTTACGTACTAACGCAACAACCTTAGTGGAAATTGCTTTAGTCAAGCAAAGCCGCCAATTTCGTAAGCCTTCTTTTTTGCTGTATTCCGAATTCCATTTTTTTATAAACAAATCGTGATATTTTTTGCCTTAGGTTTAAAATATGAGCTTGTGGAATTTTCCAGCAATGGAAGAAACGGAGGTAAAATTTCTGCAGGAATAACAGAATTTTAGTGAAAATTTACTAAAGGGAACAACGAGTATATGCGTTTCCTAGATAGCCGCTGTTGCCGAGCATTGCACTAAGACGAGTCTCTATGATTCTCCTTTTTTTTTTTTTTTAAGAAAAAACGGATCGCTATGTACTACTTCAGAAGAAGAATAGTGGAAAAAAAATTCGGAAAGCTTTGAAGAAGAGCGTAAGTGTTTTGTTTTTTAATGTATCACGTAATCCTTATTTAATACTTCAAATCTGTATTTTAAATTATTGAATTATGATTTCTTTTCATATGTTAATAATGTTTATCGACTTAAGACAAATATCGATAGTTCAGGAATCTTTCTTACAATAAATAAATAAATAAATAAATAAATAAATAAATAAAATAAAAGCACGAAACCACAAACTTGTACCCGATAAGTAACTTTTACCTGTTTATCTGTAAACACCACATTGCGCCAAGGTGGTTGTGTTAGTTCGTAAATACCGGGAAAACTTGTTAAGATTCAGAAATCGTAGGCATAAAATGACGCGAGAAAAAATGTGAGAGTCAAATTAATATGTTTCAGAATTAAAACAGAATTATACAATTTGATTTCAGATAATTTTGCTATTAGTGCACACTTTTGTAACGGAGAAAGATTTCGGAGACAACGTTTCTCGAAATGCAAGTAAACCTATGTGTGAATATCTAATTTCTTTACTGGTCACATTAAAAAAAAAAAAAAAAAAAAAAAAAAAAAAAAAAAAAAAGGACAATGAGGTATCAATCCGTTGATTGTTTAGATATATTAGTCGTGTAAGTGATAAACAAGGCATTTATATTTACATGCGTACAAAGTGACAGTAATAATTTCCTGAACAAAAGACTAAAACTCATCAAAATTCACGCTTGTTTTTCAATTTCTTAAAATAATAAGTTTTAAGTACTTCCATTTAGTGAAATAAATATTGGGCAAACTGGATTACATTTTGCTCAACACTTATATAGTATTAAAATAAGTATAACTACTAGTAATTAAATATGTTTTTACTGATCCGTAATTATTAAAGCAGAATAATAAGTACAGCAGATTAGTCTCTAGATATTGAATACAAATTCCATTATTCCTATAAATTATGTACGGTGTCCAGAAACCTTCACTTCGTTTCCATAGTGGAAAAAATATCTTTTAATAAATTTGTATTTCCAAGCAGTTCGTTCGTATTACCTAATGGATCACAAACAACAGTAAATCTGAGCGATATTAGAAATAAAGTATAAATTATTTTAGCCCCTTTTCAAGTCTTTAATAAATCAATGCTCTAACCATAGGCTACTTCGCTGAACTATAATTTTATCTTCATTTGATCCCTATGTTTAGATTAAAATTTATATTAGATATAGTTGATTTCTGAAAACTACGTAGAAATTTCAAGTGTCTTCTTTCGCCAGCCCATGGTCAATCATATATACAAGTAGCATGAATAACTTTATGTTTCTTATGACATCCTAGACATGAATCGCAAAAAGAATGTACAAGCTCTTTAAAAAAATAACAATAACTGGAGACTGTTTCGAGTTATCGCGCCGTTATAATTAATTTACTTAGTACTTCCTCTTAAAATTGTTCTTACGAGATAACTGTGCTATATTTTAGTTCTGATTAAGAAATCAGAAAACGTTCATTCAAGTAGATACTACGAGATTTGATAAAATTTTATTCATATTCATGATTCATGTAACATAGCATTATAAACGGCCTAAACGCGATGAGCATCAATAAGTATTTGAGTTTGTCAGGGCAGCCTTAGAAAGCAAAATACTGAGACCTAGATATTAAATAATGCTGCCAAGACGGGAAAGTGGTTAGTCACTCTTACTGTCGTATCGAAGGTCCCGTGTTCGAATCCCGGAATGTCATGTTAACATTTCTTATATTACATGTTTATCAATTTTACACTACATTTTTCATTAAAATCTACTAATACAGTTTTATAAAGGATATTAATTAAGTAATGACCTTTCAGGTATGGATATTGACTGTTCCTTCATAGGAGGCAACGGTCGTCCACCCATTAGGTGCTTCCATAATAAAGTGACGACCACTCCCGGCCTTAGTGGAGGCCAACATGCATAACAGCTAGTACCCGCCATCGGAAAAAAAAATGCGTGTATATATATATATATATGTATTAAATAATTCACTGTTTCCCAGATGGTATAGTGGTTAGGGAAGCCTACTGCGATGCTGAAGTGCTCGGGCTCGAATCCAGAGAATATATGGATGCTTATAAATATATAGTGTCTTTGCGGTATGGGGGCACTCCAAATGTATGGTGAGCCGAAAATCCTCTCTTGTGGTTTGGTGGAAGGAGAAAGGGGTAGAAGACCCCCGGACCATCCCTCGGGGTACTCTCCCACAAAATTGAGGTGGAAAATAGAAGTCCAATCTCTCTTTGGAACAGGCTCTGGCAACCATTCTTCCATGTAATATGGACACAACAACAACAATGTACAACAGCACAAATAATTCACCGAAAAAGGAATATATTTTTTATCCTGGATTCGCATGTTGAATCTTTACTACGTTATTCGTTTAAATCACTTCCCGCAGAATATTTTTTTTTAGGGTTATTGCAAGTGAAACCATAAAAATTTCGTTTCAATACTTCAAATCCATCCTTAATAATGCTTGCAGAAGACTTAATTATCATGTAGTACCTCGTTCCTAATCATTAAATGTTCTATCTTGCAATAACTCTCTTGATTTTATGCTTCTTGGATAATGACCGGGTTCTTCTCAGGGCCATATACGTATTATTTTTAAAAGGACTAAATATCCTAGGGGCATAGAGGAAGTACATTTAATATGTATCAGAAGAGGAAAAAATAATAAGCAGGAACTCTTTCCTCTAAAAGAAAAAAAAAAAAAATCAAAAAATATTTCCTTGTAACTGCAAAATCCTTTGCGGTTTAGGTAGAATTATTTAAAACTCTGAGCACGTTCAAACTTGATAACTTGTTGCAGGTGCTAGAGTGCATATGGTCAAGCAGTGTGACATGCAGTTTTTCTCCTTTTGTCTAAATTTAAATCCTTACCAAAGTATATAATTCCATTCTCAAGTCCCTTAACTCTTAAGAAATAAAGGAAGGCCCCCGGTAGGTTGCAAAGTGACACTATCCGAGGTATAAAATTATAAAACCATCCATCTTAACTCATCTCTGGCAAAAAGGCCCGCTGTTTCGTAGATACATCTCAACTTGCAACAAAGTTTTTGTTCCAGTACTTGAGCACTGTTTAAACCCTGAAAACGTGAGTGACCTCTGACCTCCAGTCCAATAACTTTTCTTTGCGTAGGCATTGCGAAATCACTCACTTTTTATACGATTATGCCCTTGGGGATTTCCTGATTTTGGAGGTCATCTCGAAATCTTTTCTTGAAGAGGATGATACGTAAATGTAGAGCTCTGAACCAAAATTTTGATAAAATTTGTAAGACTGGTAAGGTTTTCGTTTCCCAGCAAAGGCAAGCCAAATATTTAGGAGGACAGAACTCTTAAAATCACGAGAAAAAAAAAATCATTGTTAAGTGATGCTTAAATGATTATTAAATACTGACATGGGTATCATGGGGATCCTTGAAACATTTTTTTTAATAATTAGAATAATGGTGCAAACACCTGCAAATATTATTAATTGAATTCATCATAAATTACATGAATTAGATGAATTTGTCAGTTGCATCAGAGAAATCATTTAAAACAATGCAATTATAAAAATTATTAAGCAATGCATATACTACCTTTAAATTGTCCTGTTAGTTTATAAGGATTACTAAAAACATAGCCTTAAGTTGCAATGGTTTTCATATCCAGCTAACAACTGGCTGGAATTCGGTCCAAACGAGGGCGTTAGTGATTTTTCACGTTTTCCATTTGAAAAGATTAATACTCTATATAAGTTTAAGTAACAAATCATTTTAATTTCAAAGACAAATTGAACACTTTAGGGAATGTAAAATGGCTTATATATCTGAATATCTGAGAAATGTTATTGTGCCACAGAGCACAGGCGAAAACATCGTCGTACAAAACATTATGGGAGAAAAGGAAGCAAGGAGAAAACATCATTGCCAAAAATAGAATGATTCAAAAATATTGCAGGTTTAAAACATGGCCGTAGAAAATATCTTGGTAAAAAATAAAACACCTGCAAACAAAGCAAGGCGAAAACATCGTCGCACAAAACATTATGGGTGAAAAGAAAACAAGTTGAAAATATCGCAGTATAAAACATCGTCGTCAAAAATAAAATGGTTAAAAAATATCGCAGTTTTAAAACACCATCGTAGAAAATATCTTGATGAAAAATAAAGCACCTATAAATAATTGCATGACGATAGCATAGCAGACATATGTTTTTCAGGTTTTAAAAGTTGTAAATGTATATTCTCATAATGATTTATGAACGCAAGACGGAATGGCCACTTTTGTTTCACATTTTTGAATTAATTAATAATTTTTTACTAAAAATGCAAGAAAGAAACTTAAGCATTCGAAAACTGAGAATGAGTAGAATATTAATGCTACCTATAACAGTTAATAGAATTTTAAACTTAAGTAGTAACTATTAAAAGTCATTACTTAATTAATCTTCTTTATAAACTTACATTAATAGATTTTCATGAAAAAGGCAGTGTAAAATTGATAAACAGGAAATATAAGAAACTGCATGAGGTTACCTATATTAAAGCTGTTTAATTAGTTATAAAAATTTAAAAGTATTTTCTTTTACTTTGTTAACCTAATATTCTTCTAGTAAAAATTAAATCTTTCCTCTAACATTTTCATGTGCAGCGTACACTTAATCGTTTGGATACTGATCAGTAGGATATGAAGAAACATGTCAAGGGGTAGCTACATAATATTTCAGAATGATATCTGGATTTTCTGAGTTTCGGCAAAGCATACTAGGTCTTCTTGCCTAAGGGGAAGGGATGCATTTGTGGAGCACTTTCTCAGGAAGTGGCTCGTATCCACGTTGTACATTAGGAAATCCACAAAATTCTCTTGCAGCTAACTCTTACGCCGTGTCGGACTACTAGCGTTCAGAGACCTTACCGCTCTACTAATGAAAATTACTTCAGCTGGGAAAAATTGTATTAACAAGATTTTATTTTTACTAAAAGCATTTCAGATTAACAATATGATAAAATTTTTATAGTTTGATAATTAATTAAACAATTTTAATATGGGTAACCTCGTGCAGTTTCTCATCGTCACTTTTTTATTCATTTTTAGTCTGCATTTTTCATGAAAAAAGTACCAATACAACCTTATAAAAGAGATTAATTAAATAATGATCTTTAATGGTTAAATAATAAGTTTAAAATTTCTGTTAACTGTTATGCCTAGAACCGTTAACTTTCTACTCATTTTTAGTTTTTGAATGCTTACTTTTTTGCAAAAAATTATTAATTCAAAAATATGAAATAAAGTGACCATTTCTTCTTGCGCTCAGAAATCATTATACGAATATTACATTTACAACTTTTAAAACCTGAAAAACATATTATCCGCGATGGTTTGTCGGTGCTTTATTTTTTACCACGATATTTTCTACTATGCTTTTTTAAAACTTCGATGTTTCTGAACCGCTTTATTTTCGAAGACGATGTTTTAGAACTGCGATGTTTTCTTATTACTTTCTTTTCTCCTACAATGTTTGGTTCTATGTTTTTGTCCGCATGTTTTCGGCGGACAACATATGACACCCGCATTAGTTATAAATGTCCTAAACGTAAAAGTCAATAGCGGCAAAATTGGAAAGTCAAGATATTGCTATTTCTATTGCTTCATAGCAGTATATAATTGCAAATCTCCAACTGACGAAAAATTCCGTTAGTGTAATGAAAAAAAAATTCTTTTTCAAGGAATGTTGAATGTCACTGCTGCAGGCAGTGAAAGAAATTGATACTGAATGTTAAAGACATTGTATTTAGATACCATTTAAATTTCAACAGGAAGAATTATTGTTATTTATTTATCTTTTGGCATGCGATTCTGTATTTATTAAATACTAAAATAATAATCATTGGTATTATTAAATGTGTAAAATCTGAACCTTTATTTACCTTTAGAACAGTACGACCTTTTAGTGAAAACACTAATTCATTTTATTACTTTTTTTTTTTTTTTTTTGCTAGATGGAAGCTATTGTTTACGATCTGCTTCACATATAATTTCTTACTGAAATTCGATCCAGTGAGTGCAGTTTCCTGCCTTTTTCTATAGCAGTGTTGGTCTGGTATATGGTTTTTCATACTGCAGATTGGGCGTAGAATCATTAATATACATTTGCTTTGTTTTAGGGTCAGTATAAATGAACAAGGCACGCACGGTAATGCACACGGGAAAGAGCATTAACAGGTTTTTTTGCATGGCAGAGTGAAACGTACTAATGCGCTTTCCTTTAACGGTAATGAAAATGCTTCATTAAGCTAGAAAAACTATGCTGAGTTCTTTGGGTAGAGGAAAATCCATGGAAAAGCAATATCTGAAGGAAGACCTTACAAAGAGAATGCAATTAACTTTCACATATTTGACTCATTCCTCGTGTATACGAATTTGTGCATAAAATAATGAAAAGTAAAAAAAAAAAAAAAAAAGTATTAATATTACTAAAATACAGTTCTTTGCTTAATTCATTCGAACTTTCTATTTTTAAAACAAAAGTTTACCTTATGTGCAGTCATCTCTAATCAATATTAACTTTGCACTCCTGTCCATTTTTAATTGTTGTTACGCGCTGTAACAATTCTTTGGAAAGATAAACGGACGCATAATGTTAAATTGGAATCTGAACTATATTTAGGTGCTTTTTAAAACTGGATACATTAAAAATGTAAAGAATGCCAATAAAGAAAATTTAATTAAAATTAAGGTAATTAAAGTATTTTAAAACTGCAAATAAATAAATTAAAAATTTTTTAAATTTATAATCATTAAGATATAATTTGCTCTGATGTGACCCCTCCCAAAAAAAATAATTTCTGCAACTATAACTTTATTCTTAACAATAAAATCTTGGTTATACACAGCAAAATATATTATTACTAAAGATATTATTATTGATTTTTAAAACATAAATTGCCTTCTAAAAATTACTGGTAGCTATTGCATCATTGATTTTTTACACCAAATTTTTGATCAAATTTATTTTTCTAAACTTTTGCATAATAACATATTTATAACAAAAATGTCTGGCACCTTCAAGATTCTAAATATATTAAATTCGTTAATAATTTTCATAAGCATATTGTTACATGTAATTTTGAAATTACTGATAATCTTAAACTCAGAAATTTTATCCAACTTGGTATTAAATTTTGTCTTACACTTAAAATCAATAATAGAAATTGCTTGGAAAACATTATATACAGCATTAATTAAAATAAAGTTAAATCCAGTTATAAACTTGATTAGAACCTTTATGGAATGGCAAAACAATATTATTGAAATGATTAAAAATTAATTTACAGTATCATAATTCCTAATCTTCCAAATAAATATCCAGAATATTCTAATGATATTCAGGTACTTATAATTTAATTCAGGTACTATAATTAATTTTTTTAAGTACTTGAATATCATTAAAATATTCTGTTTTTCAGTTTTTAATTACCTCTGTTGTTAAAGTTAATAATAATTTTGGCATCATTTGAAAGACTTTCTATTATGAACTTATTGAAACAGAACTTAATAATAATGTCACCTGCAAAACTCCTAGTTATAAGGAAAAAATCATTATAAAAAGAACGTAACGTCTTCTACAAAAAATAAAAATTTTCTAATAAAACAAATTTCTAAATTCTCTTACACTCCCAAAATTTTATAAAACACCAATTTATTTCATATTTATTGCCAGTCTTACTAAAAAATTATAAAAGGAACCTAGATTTTATTTTTGAAAAAAATTTTTAAAAGGTTTGTTTTTTACATTGCCTGTGATTCCAGTTTGCTCTCTCAGCATTGTTGGATTATTAAAAATAGTCAAAAAATAATCCAAACAGTTAAAAATAATTATATTTATGATATTAACAGCTATGATTTTGAAATTCTATGCACCTAAAAAAATTTAGAATAGTTTTTCAAATCCTTTCTAGCACTCAATAAAATACATAATTTAATGTATGGATTGCCTATCTTAAATGTTCCCTTTTCGACAATTTTATCAAATTTAATAACAAAAGTTTTCTCGCATATTAACGGCATTCCCATGGGCACCAGTTTTTCAACTTCTGTTTGCAATCTTTTATATACAAGAATTCAGTTTTATAAAAAATTGGGATCACATTGATAAATTTAATCTTCTTTTAGTCTTTATTGATAATT
This sequence comes from Stegodyphus dumicola, assembly GCF_044657685.1. Taxonomy (NCBI): domain Eukaryota; kingdom Metazoa; phylum Arthropoda; class Arachnida; order Araneae; family Eresidae; genus Stegodyphus; species Stegodyphus dumicola. The sequence continues at coordinate 194,807,555 of NC_140780.1, forward strand.
TTGATATTATGCTTTTATAATCTTTATTGATGACCATATCACTTTCAGTAATTATGGGTTAATTGAAATAGCTAATATTTATTCTAAATGTTAGAAACTTATAAAACCAATTCCAATAATTATGAAATTGATTGCCTGGACCTTTAAACTCTCAACCATAAAATAATTAGACTTTTTAGCTTTCCCACGATTAAATTTATGCCTTATAACTTCCAGTGTTTCCAAAAAGGTTATTGAAAACACCGTTATCAATCAGATACTAGGAATCAAAAATATTTGCACTTCAGTTGATTCCATTAATTTCCATAGAATTCCAGTATTTTCATAGAATTCCAGTATCTAAAAATCACACTCATTAATAATCTAATTCTACTCATTTTTTCATTCTCCAAAAATTACATATCAGATCATTTTAATGTTAATTTATTGTTAACTTAGGGTTTACTTAAACCAAGTTTGAAGGCATTTGCTGGATGGGCAACAATTGTAAATATAGTACTTGTAAATTTGTTTATAGGTCTTTTATCTCTGTTACTAGCAAATGGCCATTTCTGCTCTAGTTCATTATACGCCCCTCAAATAGGCGAACACTTCAAAATCATAAAAACAACCTTGTATTTAGCGTAGGTATAATGAAACACTCAATCGATTTCGAGGGCAGCTAAAGGTCCCTCCTCATCAGGAGAAAGAAATACCTAGAAAGAAGAAAATAAAGGAGAAGGAGTCACAGAAACACGTAGTTCTTATCAGCACTGCACGTGGTTATAACTAGATTTTTAATCAGAGTTGCACTGGCCGCCTACTTTTACTGAGCCAGGCTATCTGATCAAGCATAAAGGACAAGAAAAATTAGAAGACAAGATTCAAATAATTATTTGAAGTTCAGATTTTGAGCGTAAGGTGCATTTGCCCCTCGCTCCCTATTTTAACTTCGCTAATTTTTCTTGTCCTTTATGCTTGATCAGATAGCCTGGCTCAGTAAAAGTAGGCGGCCAGTGCAACTCTGATTTAAAATCTAGTTATAACCACGTGCAGTGCTGATAAGGACCACGTGTTTCTGTGACTCCTTCTCCTTTATTTTCTTCTTTCTAGGTATTTCTTTCTCCTGATGAGGAGGGACCTTTAGCTGCCTTCGAAATCGATTGAGTTTTTCATTATACCTACGCTAAATACAAGGTTGTTTTTACGATTTTGATTGTCACATTAGCGTGTTTCTCTTCTAGTCTAGGCGAACACTTTTTACTGTTAATTCCCTTTTTTCCTTTTCGAAACTTAACTCCTCCATATTACCCCTAGTACCTTTTTCGTACATTTTAAAATTAAAAATAATTCGATTTTTAATTAAAATTTAACTTTTTCCCTAACATTCGCATTTTAAACAATATTTTTGAATTATTTTTCCAAATTAATCACACTTCCCCCCTAATTAAAAAAATTCAAATTATATTTTATTTCCAATTTATTATTATTTCCAATTATTCTATTTTATTTCCAATTTTTAATACATTTTTAATTTTAAAAAATTAACACCAATTCATTTTCCATTTTTACACCACATTTTTCAATTTTCATTTCTAAATTGTTTATTTATTCGCATTTATCCCGTTTTATTTTCTCAGTTTCCGACGTATTATATTTCAGCCATAAAACTTTCATACCAAAAGAGTTGCCTTTTCTTTATAAAGACTTTTAAACTGTTCTGCTTTTTGATTTGCTCAATATTTAATTAATGTTTATTTAGCACATTGCTTTTATATTTGTTTAGCACTTTGCTCTTGACTTTTCCGAATTCCAGTTCACATATATATGTATATATAGTGCATTGGTTTCGATTTATTTGTCCAATGATTATTTAAAAATTATTTATTAATTTGCAGATTGCTTATAGATTACTTTTGATTTAGCCTCTGGTTTGTCTGTTACTTACTCGAGAAGTTTTCTTTTTAATTTTTTGGGGGTCACTTAGGAGCAAGTTATATCTTGATGATTATTAAATTAAAAAAATTAATAAATTTACTTAGTTGCACTTTTAAAATACTTTAATTATCTTAATTTTAACTAGATTTTCTTTATTGGCATTTTTTGTAACTTTTTTAAATGTATTCAGTTTTAAAAACCTTCTAGATGTAATTCAGATACGAATAAGAATGAAAATTCTTCGGCCACTCTTTGAAAATTAACAAGGAATTTTCATTAATTTTTTACAATTTTATATTTTTTTGTAATTTTAAATCGTTTTAATCGTTTTTGCATTTTAAACGTTTATGTTTTTGTTTTGTGTATTTCCTTTTGGATGGCTGTCCGTCTTTCATCAGTTATTTTGATTTTAACTTTCATTTCTTGATTAATTAGTTATTTTCACAGCATACTGCGCAAATTAACTTATACTGTGTTTCATAACTTCATACTGTGTTTCATCTTAATTTGAAATTTCTCAACTCTTCTTTTTATTATATATTTATGAATTTAAATAAATAGATGTACAAAAACCTAGAGAGATAGATATATTTAAAGTTTAATCAACATATACAATAAATAAGATATTTTGCAGTTTTCTCCTTGAGTAATATCGGTTATATGACGCGAGTGCTTTATTATGCATCTTATTTCCTGATGCCTTTATCGTGGCTCATTTTTAATTGACGCATTTTGAGGTTTTTTAATAGAATATTAATTTCATGTTTGATATCTTCAGTTTTCCGTAATTTCTTTGGAAAATTTTAAGAATAGTTTAAATTTCATGCCTCAATTTGCATTTAATAATGTATCTTAATATGTCGCTGCTCTGACAGCTATAAATTATTCCTCTAATTCTCGGTATTATTATTGAACGATGTTAATACAATAATTATTTAACGATAATATTGTTATTCAAAGAATAAATTATTGCAAAACTTTACTGTCTTTCATAACTTTATGCATGAGCTGCACCACAATTAAAGAAAGCTGGACTGTCTTCTCTTCAGTCTGCAAATAATACTTTCCCTTTAGGTTACACGTATCCCCCAAGTTATAGGCATTCTCACAGGGGAATGAATGACGCAGGTCGAATGCTGTTTCAGGCTCAAGAAGTTTGACTAATCAATATTTGAATTTTTTATAAATCAGTAGATTAGATTTGATCAAAATCATTTACTGCTATAGCGTTATTCAGTATTAATGACAAAATAACTATTGAACAAAGCCACAAACTGCAGTTTGTTCCTTTTGCTTAAAAATATGCTTATTCTTATTATCATGCTTAAAAATATGCTTATTCTTATTATTATGCTTAAAAATATGCTTATTCTTATTACTATGCTTAAAAATATGCTTACTTTATTCTACAGAAAATGTTTCAATGTTCCACTATTTCATATATATATTATTTTGAAGTAAATTTTTAAAGAGGATAACTTATTATCTTGAACTTTAAACCAGTTTCTGATTTTTTAAAAAATATTTTTGCCTCATAATTTATTATAAAGAGAGAATTATTGTTGAAGCCCTGATTTTCTTTCGCTCAAGCAATTACAGTACCACATATTTACTTTGTTTTACAACTTATTATCATTTCGCTACTTACGTTAAAATTAGATACCGCTACCCAGTTAATAAAAATTTCAACTCATAAAGAATTTTATAGACGGATTAATTCGCAATTATGAGAACTTTGGTAGGAAACTTTGTTATGAGCAACTAGTTCAGCTATAGAAGAGCAAACTGTGTATGATATAGAAGCACGCATTCTGTGAGAAGCGTAAAAATCTGAAATGTATAATAAAGCAGATTTCAAACTTAGATTGCTACCAATCTTATAAAAATCCTTTGTGCACTCAGAAGGTGCTAACGTTAAACAGCAGAACTTGCGTTCCTGCTGTTTAAAGTTAAAAAATACGCTGCTCCACAACCCGAATATGCGAAACTAGAAAATAGAAATCAAATGACTAAAATTTATGAGAAAGACATTTTAGATTGGGGATAAAATAGAATGGAATTAAAATCATGAAATAAATCGACAAGTTTTAATGCATGTAATAAACTTGAAGGAAATAAATCTATAATAACTTTTTGGCCGAAGAAATATGATGGTTAATTTTAACAAACCTGTGTTTCAAACATCTTTTAAGCTACTAACAATGATTAATTATAATGATTAATTATGACTAATATTTATTAATTTTCCTATATCTGACATAAAGTTCGGGAACTTTAATGTGAAATTTTAGCTCTTTCTTAATCTTCCTATGTATATCAAACTGCACTCAAAGATATTGTTGCTTATTTCAAATATATAAATGCCATGTTTTCTTTCTGTTACATAGAAAGATTTTATTCATTAAAATCTTCAAAATGTAGAAAAGTAAAGAGTTTTTTCTGCAAAAATCAATGTTAATGTAAGCTGGAATTTTTTTAATATTAAATTCCCTTCTGTTTACCGAGAAATAAATTGAAACAATAGTCTAATGACGCAGTTCAGAAGACGAAATTGAGGAGCCTTCTAATTGCGTAATTACTCTTTCTAGTATGAAAATTAGATTCTCTGAGAATATAATTTCAATTTTTTAAGCTTAAAATCGTACTTTAATCACAGTTTTCTGCATTTTTCAGCTGTAACTATACTGTAATGGCAGTAGTGTATCAATATTTCATGAAAAATAGGAAAAGAAGAGAGTACTTCAATATGATCCATTTCATTTGCCTTTTGACATATTTATGGACAAGCTTCATTGCGAAAATTTTCGATCTCTACAGTTTTTATGCGTCCCACAACAGAATTTCTTTGCTTTTTAAATTTTTCAAACTAAAAAACAATATACTGCCGACATTTATAGGTTACAGTTTTCATTTTGGCACTCTTATATTTTGTAAAATTTTAAACATAAACCTAATGCATATTTCCAAGGGAATCCGAAAGAGGCCGAGCTTTCAACTCGCTAACGAAATCTGAAAACCCAGTACAGCTTAAATATGGAATAATGACTCTTTTAGAAATTTTCTTATAGGAATGTAAGAAAAATTTTTTTTTGATATACCAAAGGTCTGGAAATTAAACGTTATAAGACTAAAGTTATTTCAAATATTTTTCATTGAGAGGAATCGATTTAATTCTTAATAAAAGCCGTTAATTGAAACGTAACTGCGTATTTAAAATTATGAGGCGCGTTTAGCACCCCTTGTCTTCTACAGTTATGTATTAAGAAATTTGTCATTCAAGAATAAATAATGTAAATTCCATCCAATAGTCCATTACGCCATAATGTCCAGTCATCTACGCAGTAGTTTTTTTTTTCAGCCATGACTAAACGTGAATTGTTTTCATGTTCCTCCAAAAGTACAATTATTACATATATATAGTATATATATATATATATATATATATATATATATATATGGAGAGAGAGTTTGTGCAAACCCATGTTTTCCAAAAATGCTGCCCTGCTGGACAATACGGCGTTAGTTACATGTGGGAAAAATTACTACAAATTCTAAAATCTAATGAACCTACAATAAAACTGCTAATTTTCATCAGAAGGCAAAGAAGACCGATTAGCATTATCTGGTGGTTTCCCAGACCATAACGTCCAGTTAATAGATCCGTAAGTCTTTCAGGCTATTTAGCTGGATTTGTCCGTTCGCATGTTAACACTAATCCTTTAACTGCCCATCTTCTCAAAAGAATAAACCAGAATAAGGTTCACCATTGAAAATGACTTGATGCCATTCTGCATGCAAGTTCTAGGCATGACACCAACCAAACGGGGGTTACGATGGTAAACAGAAGAATGGGAAACTTTTAAGTGAACGGTGCTCGTGCAATCCTGACATTAGCAAGGCCAACGAAAACCGATTGACGGGTGACGGGCTGAATAATTTTAGGTGTCGCTGCCCATTTAACAATCGAAGTTGAAACGGTTGAACGGAGTGAAAGTGGGAATAAGTAGGACTTACTGTCGATTGAGATGATCATGACAGTCAGTTATCATTACTTATGATCCAAATCCAATTTGAGGAGTGTAATTTTTTTCTTTCCTCCATCTCTGTAAAACACATCATTGGACCATTTTGCTGTCTGTCCGTATATGCCTCAGCTTAGCAACCAGCGCTTTGCATCGTCAGAAATGACTGATTATCAGTCCTCTGTCGAAGTCTATTACCTGCATATTGGTTGCAAAAAAATGGGCTCTTTTTTTTTTTTTTTTTTTTTTTTTTTTTTTGTAGTGTAATTATCTTTCTCAAAGTTCAGCTAAAAATTAATTTGCAAAAAGTACCTATTTGATGGATTTTCTTGAAACTACTGTTGATCATCATTACCTTATATGCGCTCCTGAAAATACAGCATTCATGCAACTTTCATTATTTGCCTATTACATCTTAGTATATTGAATTTCCAGTATTTCCAAGAAATGGACACGTATAAACATTTTTAGAGGTATTGAGGACTTTCAAAGTAACAATCCAGCTATAGAGCAGCTGAGATTATGAAAATGAAGTAATTTAAGCAAATAAATCGCTACTCACCAGGATATATTCGAAATTAATTTCAGATATCTACATATATATTCCAGAGGCTGTTTGTTTGATTGACTAATTCATTAAGGCAATATACACGAGAGGTTTGCGTAAGAAAGAGAAGCCTTCATGAAAGACCCTCTAAGGAAACAAGCTCGTATTTACATTGCATAAAGGAATCACGAAATTTCTATGCAATCAACTCACTTACCCGAAATTTGAGACCGGTCCAACTACCAATGTTCAGAGTCTTTATCCACTCTAAAAATGGTGAGCCAAAGTCCAAAGGCATATATAATGTATATGTAGTATAAAAGTTTGTGTGTGTTTGTATATACATATAAATTTGACAAAACAAACGAAAAAAAATTTAATTGCTTATAGTTATAATTTATATATATACATATACATACTATATATAATAGTCACATATAATTTCTGGTCTTTGTGAAATATTAGTTCTAAATTTCTTACTCTATGTCTTTAATGATAATTTTTCTGCAGCTTAATGCGCGAATATATATATATATATATATACATATATATTATATTTATATAATATCCGCACAAAATTCTGTGTGCTTACTTCTATTCCGGAGTAGTAGGTCACAGATGTACAAGTGTTTTGTCTAAGTCTAGCAATGTAGACATGTCCCATAGAATAAAAATAATTGTTAGGACCCACAGCGTTAGGAAATCAGGAAATCTAATTTTTTAACGAAACATGATAGAATACAATAGCTGATTACAGAGTTAAACAGCAGCATCTAATTGCTAAGAAGCAGTGTCCAAAAATTCACCAACGTGTAATAATTACTAGTTACATATCGTCAGATGTTTGAATCGATTACAGAATACGCTGTTTTCACATGAAAAGGATTTCAGACGCATGTGTAGGTCATTTCAAGACATTAGGACTATTATATGGGATGACTGAAGAATACTTTCTTCAAAATTTGTAACATGCATTGAACATGGTTGAAGCAAGGTTGGCGCGTGTGCATCCATCTACGCATATTAGGTATGTGCCTAGCTAACTGTCAGAAACAGAACATCCCAAGGGGTGGTTTGAGGGTCTTCCGTCCCTCTTCCCATACCTACAACCTGTCGAAATGATTTCGGCTCGCCGTGTGTTTTGAAAGCCCTTTGCAGTACAGATACTGTACGCTTACAAACATGCTTGGCTTCTCCGGGATTCGAATGGGATTCCGAGTATAGTAGTCGGCCTCACTAACCACTATCGCGTCTGAGCGGTCATGCATTGAGATAGAAATGCATTGAGGTACCATTTCTCATTGCTCACGGGCTCAGGCTTTGAATCCAAGACAACATCGCTTCAATACCCTAACATTTAGCAGTGCCCAAGCAAATATATAATACTCTCCGTAACTCTTTTCTATGAGGCAGCGAATTGCGTCAAAAAGGGTTAAGATGGATATATATCGGGAGGAAAATTTACATTATATCTGGCATTGAGATTAAATTTACCATAAACTGCATCTCGCAGTACTGGTTAAATGAGTAACACAGTAACGGAGCTTTGATGCACACTTTTTGAGCACACTGTAAATACTGTTTTTTATAACTCATATTAATAACATACTTTGTCTGGTAGGCATAGATATGTGGGTATTTGTCTGATTCCTGAGGCTCATTCTTGGAAAATGCTGTTGCCATTTCAAACCTAAGCATTAACGAGGTAAACAAAGTATATGGTTTCAGAGGCGTATTGAGAGAAGGGAGGCCGACCAACCCGGGGCTGTGATTAAGGGGCCTCGGAAGAACCTTAAATTTTTAAATATATTCATCTGTATGCACGGAAATAAAAAAAGGACCAAGCTAAAAATTTGTCTGCATCGAAAATGTTTATTGTGGAAAATGACTTGCTCTTGCAAATCCCTTGCTTTTATTATTTGATACTAAAGCCTTTTTTGACTGTATATGTTTCAGTTGCTTTCTGCTAGAGAAGTTTTCAAATTTGAAATCGGATAAAAGATGTCTTGGATCGACAATGTGCCAAGTAAGACTGTTTAGCAATCCTCCCCATTGCTAATGTTCTAGGATTTATTAATTCAGTTAACCAGTTATTATGATTTTGGCCTTTACTATTTTGGCCTTTACTTAACTGTAACTTTTCCTTTCCATATTAACTAACCAGAATGCAGATGAATTAGCCAGTATTTAAACTGAGGCTTTAAGAGTTTAAAGCAGAGCGTGTTTCTGGCTTCGAGTGCTTGGTACACGTTAGTTTCCTGCCAGCTCTGATAGTCGTAATTATTCAGCTTTGAATCCTATCGCGGCTACACTTTTAGTTTGGCACTCTGGTAAAGTACTTATGCAGCTTATAGTAATATTTAATCTAGCTTATAGTAATATTTAATCTAGCTTATAGTAATATTTTATTGTGTAGCCTTTGAATATTCTTCCACGTTTGACTTAAATTTGTCTGTTCTATTTACTTGCATCACCACGAACTTTGGCTGATATTGTTGCACAAGAGAGCGCGTTCATGTTCAAAATTCTGTTTAAATAATTAAGTTATTTAATAAAGTTATCTTACGACTTTACAGTTACTCCAGACACAGTGATAATTCTCTTTTACGCCTTTTGGGGGTTTTGGACTAATTATCATTACCAGATAAAGTGATCCCACAATGTAATTGCTAAAAGACTAATTTGATGAAATTATAAAAAAAATGCCAGAAGTCAAGGCTCGCAAAAAAACAGTTTTACCTTTTTTTTATTAACATAAAAATTAAAAACCGTGGTTGTGTCAAAGCAATACATTCTAAAATCGATTTATATCCGATGATGGTAATTATTGCGCATCGGTGTATTTTTTTATTGCAGCAATTGGATTACTGTACTTTAACTTTACAATTGTACAACTTCGTAGTTGATTTTTTTTTCAGTCATCTTGCTCCGTTATAAAGGGAGATTTAACTTACTTAGTCTTCCATTAGTAACCTGCAATCCATTTTGTTCATTCGTCTTTATATGATGCCGATTACTCACCATTCATAGCCTTCTGAAGTAAGCTTTTAAGTTCTGACTGTAGCTGAAGATAGCTAGCTAATAGAAAAGTTAACTATAGGTAACTGTTTGTAGACTACTAAATTTTAACTACGTAATACAGATTTTTAATTCTCAGACATGCTCGGATAAGCTCATTCATCATAGCGAACTTGTAAATTTCCGATTATCTGTTCGGCAAAAGCTAAGATACCCATGCAAAAAGTACTCCAATTAGATGCATGAATTAGTGCCTCTGCTAACGCTATGTGTAGCAGATAGCTCTACATCAGAATAACTAAAATTAAATATATTTAGAGATGTAAAAAAAAATATGTGTCAGGAGCAGCTAAAATCGAAACGCTACAATAAATAGTAATTTCCTTGTTATGCCGTTTCCACTCGCCGGTGAATTTTTAGTAAAAGCTGTTTGAATACTGTGTCAAATATTAAAACTATACGACTTGTATGCTATTATATGTACTCACTATATCTAATATCATTTAACAACAAGCTTAATTTCTTCTATCACAAAGATTTCGCTTAAGAATTTAAAACAATTATTGTCTCCCTAGTCTTGTTCTATAATGTAGATTGGTATCCTGATCATATCGATCTCGATATTTTTCATTTACTAAATATTTCTGAAATATGAACTTAGGCTCAACATTCTTTTTTTTTTTTTTTTTCCTTAAATATTTAATGCTAACATGAAATTAGTAACTGGAAAGAAGTGTATCACAAAGGATGGTGTTTGACTGAAATCTATTAATTTATTAATTGTTTTTTCGTTAAACTGTTTAAAATAAAATTATACTGAAAATGGCTTCATAATGCTGGTTTGTTTCGAGCTTAAGAATTTAGTTAAGGTAAATATTTTTGGAAAATTATACAAAAGTTTTAAAATTTAAGAATTCAAACTGTAAGTTTTTGACACTCTGTCATTCATTAAAATATTGTAAAATATTATTTAATCGCAAGGATTTAAGATCGATGCTTAAGATCAAGCAGAGGGGGATATCCCTCTGGTAAGAAAAATGTTTATCATTTTCATAACTATTAAGCATATTAATTTTTTCAGATGATTAAAACTTATTCTTGTATATCCTCCATTTTATCATTACTATTACTCTAAATCAGATCCAGAGATTGTTTTTATTGTCTGGGACCCGATGTTCTCACCAAGGTAAAAAAATTAAAGCCATGTTGCTGTATAAAGTAATTCGTAGTGTTTAAAAGTTTATAATTCGGGAATGCAACGCATTAATATAAGTAATCGGTGTCTTTAAAAATTAAAATGGATAAGTAAATATTATTAGTACGTATTTTTTTAATTTATGAGTGAGATACGTATGCAAATTACGAAATAGATTATTACACAAATTCCACAGATTTCAATAAAAGTATTATATAATTTAGCTCTCTTTTGTTTAATAGTAACATTGAAAGTTTATCTTACTGAACAATTGCGATAGTTTTCAAGTTTTATTTCAGGTATTTTAAGTTATTTAGGCTGTTCCGTAGTATGAATAATTATTATTATTTCGAGAATTTTTTGAGCATATCTTTGGTCCAAATAGACCTTAAAGTTTTTGATTGAGGTAGTTAAATTACAGAGTTTTACTAATAGCTGCATTACAATGGATCTTAAGTCCGCTAGCTTTGTGCCACTGAAATTTAAAATCATTCCTTTTCTTTGAAACGTGAGTTGCTTTATGCTTCATCTATCTCTGAGATATATGAGAGGTTAGGAATGACGTTTGTAGTCGCCTGCCCAGAAACGAAACCTGACGCTTTCAGGTTTCGTTTCTGGGCAGTATATGAAATAAAATCCAAATACACAATCTGTCTCTATATTACTTACCTTTATTTTTTTGGTAAAATAATTGTGATACTATTATGTAAATTTACTTACCTTTGGTACACCTATGTAGTTTTGGGAATACCGATATGCTTTTCAGTATTTTTTCTATGTTTAATGTGTGAAAGCACATTTTCGAATGAGGGCAAAGCAGTTTACTTTCAAAAACTACTCAGAAATATATTTTATTTCTTTAAAGTTTCAAACAACTTTCCTATAAATATTTAGAAAAGTGGAAAATTCTTTAGTGACTGCAAATTCTTACTCAAAATTCTATAAATATCTTGAGTTCCAAATCATTGAATCATAAATTTGTTTCAATTCTGCAATATAGCGCTTACGTTTCCAATACAGAAAGGCACGGCGAATACACACTCAAGATACCCACCAAGTAAAAAAATGTTTTGGGTTTATGAAATAGTTTCTGAAATTTAATCTATTTGGCTCATGTCATCACAACATTTATTCATTTCATTTTATACAACCTTATTTGGTTTTTAAATGCCTGCGATTAATATGACAGCTGAGTATTTATGATTAACAGCTCCTTCTTACGAAAATTAGAAAGAAAACTGCTCTATTTAACAGAACATCTGTGCGTCTTTCCATGAATTATCTTATCTCAGAAGTTCCTAGAATTATTTCCGTTTCAAGCTCACACACATTAAAAAAAAATATTTTTTATTTAAGGACAAGATTTTCTTTTTTTTTTTTTTTTTTTTTTTTTTTTTTTTTTACTGTCCCCCCTTTCCCCGTCGATGGTCGGTGGTAAACACTTAGTTTGGCGGACCTTGGCGTTTGGCACATCATTTATTCGGGCAACCCGAAAAGTGTTTTTATTATGTGTCGTCTTGCGGGATAGGATAATTTCTGTAATTTAGTAAGAGTTCTACATGGGCAAAGAGAGGTCAAATCTATGTGCATGAAAATCTGAAAGGTTGTTACTTTCAGTTTGATGGATAAGATCCATTTAGGCTGGGTTATTACATGGAAAGCGCTTTGCCAGCCTCACCAATATGTAGATGTTTTGCTTTGTATGATTTGGCTTCGCTTACGTCTTGTCTACCAACTCCCGTGATGTATTTGTATTTAATACGAGGGTGTGTGTTGCTATTGCAACATTGTTTCACGACTACTCGCCCTATTGCAATTGCTATGCTGCCCACGGCGTTCTAAGCTACTATTAAAATATCAAGAATAAAAGCGATTATTTCTTTACATTTTCGTAACAGGATCTCTAATGAACGGGAAAAAAATATACTGTTCAATTAAAATTTAGAAAGGTACCTACGGCAGAGCATATTGTGTGGTCGACTAGCAGTATTTAATAATCAGATATAAACCCTCTAAAACCTATTTAGAAGTAACCCATGTGTTGAAGAAGCAAATAATGTGATGAATTCAGCAAATTGCAATTTTAATTCAAGTAATAAGAATACTTAAATTAGTTTCTTATCAATTAAAAACAGAGCATATAATTAAATAATTAATGAAATTTGCAATAAAAATTTACGGTTCTTAACTAACAATTTTACTAAAATATTTTTTATTTACTTAAGCTAATCAAAATTTAGAATTCTGAAATGAGTTATTAATGTTATGTAAACACATATCGTAATTTTCAAACACCCCGAATATTTGCTACTAACTCAAGAAGAAGCACACTAATACCGGTATCATTATTAAGGTATTTTATATTTTATACATGTGAAATAATTACAAATGTCATAGAATTCTTTTTGTTAAATTTAAAAAATATTGTTTTTAAATTTTATTCAACAAGAATAAAATTTTAACTTCTCTTTAAAAATCCAAAAGCAAGATTAAAAAAGTGTCTTTTTTATCGGTGTTAACTCAGTGACTCTTAAAATATTGAAGGAATAACCACTTTACTTGCAAAAAAGTGTGCTTTGTTAACAAAGTTTTTTAAAATAGGTATAATGATTGTAATATGAATTTTTGACATGACACTTCCCCCTACTCGTGTTATCTTGCATTTAGGTAATTTAAGTATTATGAGCATTAAGCATTATAAGATTGTAACATATTCTGATATTCCAGCGTTAAATAAATTTTCATATTTAATTATACGAGTTTAATAATCATTTATATAATTCAGTTCTCCCTTCTCAAATGAATACATCTCCCATATACTAAAACCTCTGCCGCAAATAATTGAAATAAATAAGTTTCATTAGTAAGGAATAATAAACAATCCTTGTAATAATGAAGAAAGAAATTCATTTCAATTAATTAAAACTTGTTGCTAACTTATTATAGGATAAGTTCCAAGCTGTATCATTATTATTATTATGAGCTCATTTTTCTATATTAATGTTGTCGTTGACATATGATCTGCAAATTATCTAACTGCTTAATGTAAGATTGTTTTCCAAATCGATATCATTAGTTTTCTTGATATTAAAAAAAAAAAAAAAAAAAAAAAAAACGGACAACAAATGGGTACTATTATTAGAAGCCAAACCTATAAGTAAAAAATACTTAATTTATGTATGTAAAAAATATTTTTAATTTTCAAAAACGTCGTTAAAAAGTCAATGCGTGTTTTAAAATTTTAATTTCTTCAACATTTTTTTTAAAAAATTCAAGTAATAAACAGCTGTTTGCTATTTTAAATATTTCAAGAGAAGTAAATTTTTTGCTTAAAATTTAATTTGAGCTATTCGTTTTCTGGAATTTGACATATTTGGTAACACAGATATTCAACATAATTCCTCTGATTCAGAATTTATTCCTTATTAGAGACATTAAAATGCTTATATTATATTGTGAAACTCTAAAGCTTGTCCTCTTTACTTATTTATTACCTTGAATTTCTTTTTACTTTTTCTTAAAAACTCGTTTTTCTAAAACTTTTACATGCTCCTTGCCACTGTATTAACAGAATAAATCTGTGTAATGAATGAAAGCAATTATTCTTACATTATAAAGTTATCTTATTCTAATTAAGGTAATAATAACGCCAGATAACTTTTTACTGAGTATTATAGTGTTCTTTGATTTGCGCGGAGTGGCTATTTAAATGTAGAAGATGTACGTAATAGAATAATTAAATAAATTTCGAATTTAGTTAATATTTTCGAATTCTATGAATAATATATTAATAATAAAATATGCAACATTTCTTTTAATTATCATTCACGTTGAATCTTTTATAGGGATAATAACAAGGCTTTCCGAAATTCTTAAAAATTATCACTTGGTTTTTCTTCTAAAACATATTTACATAGTCTTTTTCAAGAATGAAGAAATATATCAATGAAACAAAATGCATAGCTAGTAAACAGTTAATTAATATCACTTACCCATAAACTGGTTGAACTGCTCCTTCTCGCCTTCATAAATATGTTGTCTGTTTCTAGTGTTATGCCGTGAATCAACCATCCACGGGTAGATGGGCTTATGCTCAAAGCCATCACTGGATTCTTCTCCAGGGGCGAACATCTTTTGCTCTTGCTCTTCACGTTCAGCATTCTTTGGTTTATCTTCTCTATAGTCTCTGTAGTTGGATGATTCAAAGGCAGGACTCTTTGCAGACCGGGAGCATTCTTCTGCAATTTGTGAGGAAAAGGGGGACATTGACTGGCTCGGAATTCTCCCCTGGTAGGGGTTATACAGTTTTCCCGAACTTAGAGAAGAATATGACGCAACTGGTGCAGAGTTCGGGCAGTTTCCTTGTTGGTAAAAGTTTTGAGGAAGTAAGAGGTATTTCTTTTGATCTTCACTCAGTTTTTCATCAACCACGTTATTACTGTTATCGTCAGCACTAAGAAGATTTTTTGAATCTTCACTTAAGTTTCCTTCATTTCGGGGATGGTTAATTTCCTCCGGACCACCCCCATTATAATCCTTCGACAGTAGTGTTAGCGAGGCGGAGGTATAACAGCTGTTATTAACGAAAGACGACAGGGAAGTTTCGAATGGCATACCAGTTTGTGGTTATTTTTTTTAACCGGGATTTATTTGGCAATGGTTTCTGGATCATACTGTCCCATGATGCTGATGACCACCTCAGTCACGTGGTGAGACGCCGGGCCAATGGTTATGAAGCGGGACCTGTTTTGGGGGAATAGAACAACAGTGGATGAGTGAGCGATTTAGAGTGAAGGGTGGTTATGTATGTGTTGTCGTGCGTTTCTAGGGGATGGGTGGGTATGGTTGAGTAGGACTGGGTTACGGGTTGCCACAACTGGCTCCTTTATCGACTCAATTAATCATAGCGTAATGTTTACTGAAAGGGAAAAAGATATTACCCTTTCATTAAAATTATTTGTTATACCTGGCATCTACGTTAGAACGGAACTAAAATAAAAATAGCATAATTTTAATAAATACTGCGGTATCATAAAAATAAGTCGAATATAAGTATGGAAAAATAACTAGTCTTTGTTATTATTTATTTTTAATAACAAAATAAATAAGAGATCTGGCTGATGCTTAAATATCTGAAGTTTCGAAATACAGCTAAGTCAAAATTCTTCTGCATAGATTTAAAATTTGGAGTACAGTGCGAGTAAAAAAGAATATCATGAAATCTCAATGGCAGAAATAAAACTGAATTGTTACTCATTAATCCCAAAATGAGGAGTTCCCCAATTCAGTTTCTTATACCATAGTTGCTGCTATTTAATATATATATATTTTTTTTCATTTCTAAGTGGAATTGATTACTTGCTTGTAAATGGTATTTAATTATTACTTAGAAACTAATAACTCAGCTTGAAAATACATTAACCTTACTTTTCTTAGAAACAAATTACAGTGTCAGATCTGAAACTTTAAAAAGGTTAGCAAGAGACTTAGTTTTTTTTCTCTCAGCTTTCAAAATTTTTATAGAAGATTTAAATTTCTCTTTCCCTTCATTTCTTTGATGTATTAGTGGTTTTTTGATGTATTCTTTACTAAATTAATATCAGGGAAAATAGTATGTCATACTAATATCAATAAAACTTTACAATATTATTTTTCTTAAACTTCTCAAACTTTCTTCTTCTTCAATATTTTAATAGCTAACAATAACACGAATCTCTTAGCTGTTTCCATAAATCAATGATATGTTTCAGGTAGAAGATTTCACTTTCTCTTGCTATCAAACAGTTCAGAAATATTTGTGTTTCTGACATTTCATGCTATCTGCTGTATTTTCTACAAGTATCTTTTTGGCACGCTTGCAAAAGCGATCTTATTTCGTAAAAAGAAAAGATGTTACAGACTTTAGGTAGTGATCGAAAAGAGGCATGTAAAATATTTATTAATAACAATTCCGTGAAAAGCTTAGATATCCTTACGTCTTCCAAAATACATCTAAAAAACAGTATATCCTCTAAAATATTTTTTATACTTTGCTTTAGAGAAATATTTAAGTATAAAAATATCATGTAAAGCAAAGAGAAATTTAAGAGTAGAAAGATAAGTTCGTTTTTTTCTTTTCTTTTTTTTTTCGAAAATCTACATTTATCTTTCATTTTTCTTTTCTTTAATAGCGATTAAAATGAGCACAATATATATTCATATATTGAAAGGTTAAATTTTAGTAGCCATTTCGCTTAAGAAAATAGCAATAGTGCAATATATTTATACGGAAATAAATTATACCTTATGCAAAATAGTAGTTTAACAACATTTTTAAAATGATAAAAATTTTAATATTTATTTGTTTATTAAATGCAAATTGCAATAAATGTTTTCAAAATTAATCAGAAAAAAATATTTAGAAAAAAAGAATTTAATTCTTAGAAGATATTCAAACAGTAGAAGAAATGACGTGCATTTAAATAAAAAGAATATATTTCAATGCTATCCACTGAGGTAATAAAATCTTAAAATGGCACAATCTTTGTTATGTTCCAAACAAGATCTCGGAAGCATTTCATTTATGAAAAATGAATTTTGGCTAACAGTTATCTTGTTGCTTTTGGCGTTCAACTTCCAGTAACCCTTGTTTAGGGTGCTTTCGGTTGGGATGGGAGGAGTATCAGGGTCTCCGTACCCCGAATTGGGAGGAGGCGGAGTAGTGGCGTGAGGGATGAGCATGCAACTGACAAAAGGGGGATTCGCATGTGCAGACCACTGGTCAGGGAGAGAAAAATAAAGGGGGAAACACCCCGACGTATGACGAGAGGGGTGGGTGCCATTAGGGACTTGTATTAATGAGATCGGCGATCTTTTCCATATTAATACACAATTCACATGGAGATATGGAAATCATGGTTTTTATGCGATTATGGCTGATTTAAAATTGCATTTAAGTAAACACAGAAATAGTAATAAATTTAAATAACATTCGAAGGGTTAATCAAATTAATTGAAAGAGCTGGTATTTAATTCGCTAAATTTAGGATTTTAGACGATAGGCAAAAGGAATTTCTCTTTTACTTTCATGCCTATATTTTGTATTCATAAATAGAAGTCCTTTAACTTATTTTAAAGTAATATTCTGTCTCGTAGAAAAGATCTAATCTTCGAATTAAGTGAACACTGCCAACCCAGAAAAAAGTTAATGGTTAGTATGTTGTACTGTAGCTGATAGGACTATTGTACTTCACTTGCATACCAAATTGTACTCAGTATATAGATGAATGATTTATTGGTTAGGAAATTTTGATAAATGTACTATTTACCACTAAATTTGTTGAGATGTTGACCGAGGGTGTTTTCTTAATTTTTTATTTTTATTTCATATTACTTAGTTTAAATATATCAGAAATGCATCGCTTACAGTACTATATTTATAACGTTAAAGCAAGAAAAATTTTCTTATTTTGCTTTGCTTGAACAATAAATCGTAGATATGAGTTTTTATTAAATCAGAAATTTTATTAAAAATCCGTTTAGTATTCCGATTTTAGCTTATAATGTTATAAATAGGATTCTGAAGCAGAACATCGTCGAAATATTCATAAAATGTTATGCTGGAGAAATTTTCTTCGTCGAGGAAGAAATGCATTTTTTTCAAACTTTTAAAGACTTATTTTACTCTGCACAGTAGTGAAAGATGTTTTCTTGCATATCTCAATAGCTGAAAATTCTTAGCCCCACATTCTTATCTCAAAACTCTTAGCTTAAAATTAGAGCCAATATTATTAGCTTAAAATTCTTAGCTCATGTCTTTCGTGATCAAGTAGAAGCTATTAAAATTTATTTGGGTTAAATCGTTGATATTTTTGTAAAAATATTCTTGTTCAGTTTATGTTATTATTGTCCTGAAAAATGCTCCTCATTTCTTCATTTTCTTTTTTCTAATAATACAACTTCTAATATTTTGTTTTCCCTCCCAAAAGATTTTTCCTTAGTCATAGGTAAAGTTATTAAAATATGTATCATATTTTTCAGCCACGTATTAAATTCACCTAGCCTCATAACGCACCGAATTCTTTGACAACTGAGCCAGATGAAACAAGCATGCCTTATTACATATTACTTATAACATACTTTCCTTATCATCCTACTCCATAATGTGATCTGTTATAATAGTTGCATTTATCCACAAGCTTAAACTGTTAGTGAATGGAAAAAATCTGAGGAATTAGCTTGCACGAAATCGCTATATTTCCGGTTTATTTAATTAATCTCTTGTTTCGTCATCTCTTGATTGTATGCTTTAGATTTATGCTAATGTACTGGCTTAGATTGTCTTAATACTCCTGCGTTATGTTACTGAAGCTAGAAATAGTTAAGCATGGATTTATGTCACCGCCCTTATATGTTTGGTTAAAGGTCATGATCATAAAGTTACTTTTATAAGAGATAGTGGGGTACAGGCAGGTGCTTTCTATTTTTTTTAATATCTTCTGTAGAATCATTTGGATTAATTCCCTATCTTTTGGAAGATTGAATTACATCTTTTGTCATCGCTTTGTAAATAATTTCCTTAGTTTTTAAACTTGCGGTGGTGCAGTACTGTATAGAAAGCATTCCATACATAGAACAAACTGTTTTCATGATTAAGTTCTCCATATTTCATTTCTTTCTAAGAATATCTAGTATTAGCCCGAGGAAATTAAATACATTAATTTCTGTGATCGACAGAAATAACGGCAGTGAATTGATTATTTAAAATGTTAAATTATTCCTTGTAAAATAAAAAATAAAGAAAATAAAAAAATGTTAGATTATTCCCTGATTATAAATTCAAATAAATGTTGTTTGTATAATGAAATTTTTATCTTAGCTGTAGTGTGCTACCAACATTAGAACTGGCATAACCTTTCTTTTACTTTTAATAGGAAACCTAATTTATTGATACTAGTTTAATTTAAGTTAACTAGTTAATTTACGTTAAACGTTGATAACTTTAATATAATCTAAAAAATCGAAAGTAATTCATGATTTACCTTGAACTGGAAGCAAAATATTTTTTCCAATGAATGTTTTCTAATAAAGATTTAGCTTTCGTTTTCTTTACTAGAAGAAAAAAAAATCATTTATTTTTTTTTTTTTAATCTTTTCTATGCTCTAGTAAAATTTCTGTGATTAAAGGAACACCATACGAACTAAAAGAAATTTCATTTTCTAATAAAGGAACTGTGAAATTAGAACTTGTTTAAGAATGTTACCTTTTATTATAACAGAAGGGCAATGTTTGCCCAAATTATAACCAGAATAACCATTAAATAAGTATTTTTATTAATAAAATAATTCCAAAACATGCTTCAAAATAACAGATGAAGTGAAAAATAAATATGTACTTTATTGCCAAGAGCGTTTTTATGTGTGCTAACTTTCTTAAGTTTATTTTCGTTAAGTTACGTCTCTGTTTTATCCCCATTTGAAATATTTAATTAGAGAGCACTTTTCGCTTTTAAGATGGTGTAGAAGTAAGTTGATTTTCTCATTGCTTTATGCAAGAAGACGCTTTAGAAATAATAAATAATTTATTTTTACCTGACTTATTAATAGCCGTATAACTTATAATAAAATTTAAACGTGGTAACTGAAAGTATGCGCGGCTTTTCTTTCATAAATGTAACCGTTAGGAGAATAACTACTAAAATACGAATTCAGAGTAAAATTTGATTGCGGGTATTTTCAAAGATTAGCTCAAAAATCTTTATTGTTTCGTTTATTTCTTTGTTATTTTTTCATATAAGCTAACAACTGATAATAAGCAGCAAAAACATTTTGTTACACCGAGAAACATTTCAAAATAGATCATCTAAATTAAACCATTGCTAACACTATTGGTCATTTGTTCACTTAAGCAAGCCCCCTTTTCCGTCCCGATTAGACGCATTCCGAAAATGTAATCCATCAAAAGGATTGTTTGCTTCTGGACCAGAGACAAGCCTCTACATTTTTGTGGTGAATAGGGTGGTGGTGGTGGGGAGTTTCTAGCATGTTCACTGAGGTATAAGGTGATCATGAAAATCCTTCAGAAAAGCTGCTTATAGTGGTTGGAGGCTAATTCAAAAGAAAGACAATGATGTTCCTTTATTCATAACTGAAAGAAAAAATATGATTCAAAGTAGTTAAGATGCGTATTTGAAAAATAACTTAATCACCTCGTAGTTTAGATCTGATAATATAAAACAATAAATTAAAATCTTTAGTCCCCCCCCGACCAAAAAAATCGTCAAAACACATGCAAAACTTGTTTTCTCTGAGTTACAAAAATTGAGACATGGTAAACGAAATTTTAATTCATAAATGTAACGGAAACGAGGATGGGAAACTTAATTTTCCGAATTTAGCACATTAATTTTCCATTTTCTTAAATTTAAAAATGATATGCAGAAAGGGCAATTTATGTGTTTGATTGAATGCATAAGTTTAAACGAATTTATAGTACGTAAAAAGAGTGTTCTTGTCTCACTGTCAATTTTTAACTGAAATTACATTTATACGTTTTAATTACTGAGTCATAGAAAATCAAAATGCAAAATATTCGAAAAGAAATTAAAAAGAAACTGAAATAGAACGTTAATTCGTAATAAAAATAATAATAAAAAATAAACATAAAACATAAATTTGCGAGAGAGCTTGAGATTGTTAATTCACTGAAGATTTTACGAAATATTAGTGCATATGAATAGTTACTCATAATTAAAATAAGAAGACAAGTGTTACCATTAAAATACTCTCCTAAAAGATTAATTAGCAGTTAAAATTAATGAGATTGATGGGAGTGAACAATAATCATAGCAGATCAGAAATAATGCAAATATATTTCTTTTAATTCATTTTATTGATATTTTACGATTATCATTGTTAATTTAGTTAGCCTTTCAAGCAAGTAATTTATGTAATATTTTGACTTTAATAGACAAAAGAGAAAAACAATTGTTTCCCAATTGGGAAATTGGGAGTGCCGATAAATTAAAAGTTTTCCCCTCTCTTTGAGTGTGACTAAAGCACCTAAGAAAATATGTAAAGACGAGATGAATTTCCATTTTCTATAGCAATGCGCAAATGTAAAGTTTTTTAACAACTGCACGTCAGCCGGTGATAGACGCAAATTTTAGAACTCATGGGCTAATAATCAGTGATCATTATCCTTTAAGCAGTTCAAAACCAATGTGTCTCTTTGGAGCTAACCTTACTGTTTGATACAGAGAAATGCCTTGAAGATGATAGTCATAGTTATATAGTAATATTAACAAGCTGCTGCAGCTATTCAGGTCTGAATTATTAGCTTTAACCAAAGCCAAGTCAAATAGCTTTTAATATAAATTTTTATAGATAAAATTTTCGTAATCTAAAAATAATTGCGACCTCTTTTCTAAGACTGTGCATAATAACAGCAGCAGTCAGAATGCACATTAGGATTTTCAAGTACATCTGTTGCCAAGCTTGCTTTTTTTAAGTTAATAATAATAAATATATTAAATTATAATTAAATTAAAGTTATAAATAAATATATTTAATTTTCAGAGTTGTAATGTATAAATGTTGTTTATATAATTTAGCTTATATTATTACTTATTCTGTGAGGTCAGGCAAGGAAATATATTTTAATCTGCTCAAGTTTACAAATGTCCATTGAAAACCTAAAAACAACTCTGTTGCACATTTGTGAAGCAGCATATTTTTTATAACTAGCAGGAATTGAAAACAATCA
Organism: Stegodyphus dumicola; assembly: GCF_044657685.1. Classification (NCBI taxonomy): domain Eukaryota; kingdom Metazoa; phylum Arthropoda; class Arachnida; order Araneae; family Eresidae; genus Stegodyphus; species Stegodyphus dumicola. The sequence continues at coordinate 194,829,997 of NC_140780.1, forward strand.
TATTACCTTCAGAATCAAGAAAAAATCATATTACCTTCAGAAGGCAAATTAAACGTGAAAATTTATCGATATTAATTTAACCTTCTATAAATTGTCCTATTACAGCCATAAACCTTAATGTAACAGCTTTAACTTTTATATTAACCTTAAAAGTTATACTTTTGCTGACAGTCAAACAGTCAACAGCAGCTTAGTGAGGATGTAGGGGAATTTTCTGTCTTAAAATGATAATGTTTTTGTTATGTATCAGTTGAAAGCAGTTAATTTTCAATATTTGAATTTAAAGAAAAGGTAGAAAACTAATAAAATGTAAAAATAATTTAAAGTTATATCCTACAATGAATTCGATTAATAGAAAACTTTTTCTCAGCGTTATGTTTTGAATTTTAACACTTGATATATGGATATAATGTGCATTACGTTAACCCGTGTGAGTCATAATATTTTAAGGTAGTATATATTCTTGCTATCACATCGTACTTGGTTTTCCATTATTTCACGAGAAGCACAATATTTGAAAGCCGCTGCATGTGCAGTAAGCATTTTCCACTACATTAAATCATTTTTTTTTTCTTTTTTTAAGTTTGGAAGTGTACAGAGTTAAATTTTAATAAAAATTTACAGTTTAATATAATGTTAATTTAAAACAACCTTAATATTCAATATTTATTATTAGTATTATATAATAGCATTTAATATTCATTGTTTTAAAATTTTATCAGTTGATATTTATTACGTCAAAATATTATTGCATTAATATCAGTTGACAAAGAAGAAATATAATCCAAAATCTCTTACCATGCCGCCAGCAAATACTTCACGTTGTATTCAGAAGGGGAGTTTGAATTACCACCATGCAAGCAAACACCTCTATTTCTGCTCTTTTGCCTCCGGCAGTCGCAGTGATATGATCGTCAGCATCAGCTGCAAATTCGAAGCATACAGGTCCCGCATACGTTTGACGCAAGCGAATAGACGCATATCATTCTCGAACAGGGTTCAACGCGCATCTATTACCAAACCAATCTAACAGTCTACACTAGAGCAGCGTGCGCCGCAAAATGAACTTTTTTTAAGGCATTTTTTTCCTTGTATATTAGTACTGGCGATGGGTGTGTTTGCTTCCGCACTTGAATGCATATCGTGGCGTGTTCTGCGACCGTTCGTACGCCACGGGTAGCACAAGTGAAATACAAACATGGCTTTTATGCAACTCGCGTTAACTCGACGTGTGTTAACTGTTTAGGTTGTTTGTGAGATGCAGCGGGCTTCCGAATTGTTCGGAGACAAAGAAAGGCAACAGGGGGTGGGAATGGAAGAGCGGAGTAATAATGAGTAGAGTATCGAGTTTCAGTAATTTGCTAATATTTATATTGGTTCATTTTACAATGTTGTTGTTGAGAAGGAGTCTTTGAACAGGTTTTACGAAGAAGAAAAAAGACTGGTTGATTAATAAGAATCCAAGGTCATGGCTAAGTAGCTTTTTAAAGCGAAGAATAGGCTTTGATAAATTAGCTGAGGCGATAATAAATTGAATAACGCCATTAGCCCGCAGGGAATACGTTCTTCTTGCAAACAAGCCCCACTTTCGCCTTTTACACAGTACTTCCAACTAATACCAACATGATTAGTTTTCCTAAAATTTCTTTGACAGATAAAAAAACTTTTCGCTTGAATTTTAATAAGAAAAAATCTATATTGAATCCCTTGTTATTTTTACGCTTCTCTGATAAATATACTAGTATATTTCTCGAAGTATGAATATATTAAGCATTCAAACTGTATTCTGAAATATCACTGAAACTAGGAGTTTGGAAAACGTTTTCATTTACTCATGAAAATAAGTAAATTAGTAAGCTCCATTCTATTATATAACGATCACAATCTAAAATATTATTTTGAATGGGATTTCTTTATGCTATGAGAGGTATTTGAAATGAGTCAATATATCGGAATGTATTTACTTCAGAGTAAACTGGCGAACATACACACATACATTTGCACAATATGAGAGCGACCTGATTAATACTTTCGAGAGTATGTGGACAAGTTATTTCGTAGAACATACAGGATGGGTGGTTGATCTGTACATTAATGGGTCTAAAAGTGAAACTATATTTTCAGTAAACTCCGATTCCTAGGAAGACAGACAGAAACGATTTTGTTTGTAATATGTCATTTTAACAGAAATGAATTAGTGATATTGATTTCTTAATTATATGTTTTCATTTTTATAATTTAATATAGTTTTTCGGGTTTTAATTTTCTTGCAAAACAAAGAAGTCTTTGTAAGAGAGACTGCTGCAAGCATTTTCATAATGCAAGCAGTGGACAGCTTAAATTTGTGCTTTCGTGATATAAGCTTACGAAGTTTAAGTTTTATGAATATGCTCTACTAAATCACTGAATATCTAATAAATCGCATCCTTAAATGAACAGTGTGTAATATTATCAGGATTTCTTGAGGACAGCCAACTGAAAATTTGAACATTACATAAGTTTAATAATTAAAACATAAAAAAATGAAATTTGTCTTATAGTGTATTTTCTCTCTCTTTCCAACATATCTTCGTAGTGGAACGGTAGCACATTCGGCGCGTATTCAGGGGGTCCAGGCTCAGGTCTTGTGTGCACATTTCACACATCTCCTGCTTCAGAATAACCTAATGACTCCACAGTGGCGCCCGAACTAAAAATTGGTGGACAATAATTCGTCACCACCAGGATTTGGTGATTGGGTTCAATAATACGCAGTCGTCTTTTAAAATTCGGTGTATATAAATTATTTTCTCCCTCTTTCTGCATGCGTTCGTCGTGTAATGGTAGCACAGATATACAGGTTTCAAGTCCCGTCGAGGGCATTGCACAATTTTTCACATCTCTTGCAGCAAAACAGCCTAATGACTCTGCAGTCTATCGTTACTGAGTAGTGAAAATACACTGTATTTAGTATTTCTTCTTGTATTTAGTACCTTTCTTACAAGTTTCCTACATGCGTTTCATTCCAAAATCTTTATGGTGAAGTTAATAACCGTTTATACTTTGTAGAGACATTAGGAATTTTTTGAAGGCAGGCAAGATGAAAAATTAGCAACGCCTTCGCCGGGAATCGAACCGTGGACCTCTGGAATACGCGCACAGCGTGCAGACCACGACACCTCGAAGACGGGAGAAATACCTTTGATAAAGTCGTGTTCAAAATATAATGCTAAGGAAAGTGAGAATTCGAATTCTTTTAGATCCATAACTAATTATTATCAATTAAAATTTTAGGTTTCAAGCTATCACTATGACAAATGTCATTATATTGTAAATACTGATGCTGCTGTATTACGCGAGACTCGATTCATTTTGGTACATATCGTATTTACGATCTTACTTATGTTTATTTTAAACGTGAAGGGAAATAAAAAGTGACTGATATATTTATTCTCATTCGAATGCTTAAAAGTATCATTTTCTCTAACATCATTCTATGTAAATTATTTAATGTTGGCATTTTCATAGGTAAAGACCTGCTCGCAATTATAATATACATTGCAAACAAACACAGAAATTCAACATATGAAAAAAAAGAAGAAAAAAAAAGAAAAGAAACATTTTACTGAAATGTTCTAAAAGCATTTGAAAAGCTACAGTCAGATAATAATAATAATAATAATAATAATAATTTAATAATGATTACTAATTTATATTTTGCGTTGTTTATAGGCAATTTTAGAATATATTATTAGAAACAAAGCTATTAATGGCTTCTAACTTAACCGGATTAATGGATTTTTGATAATTATTTATGAAAACTTTACGAATTAAATTTGAGCATAACAATTGGTTGAAACGAAACGTGTTAAAATAAGCAGCTTTTCAAAAATATTTCGGGTTTTTAGTATGCTTTTCATCCTAATATTGAAATTTTATCTATTATTAGGTCTGTACATTAAGTTAAATTTCAAAAATATTAGAATTGTTAGATAAGAATGTTAACTTTTCTGATTGAGTCTTCAATGGGAAAATCTCTCGTTAAAAATCTCTGAAAAACTACGCAGAAGTGTTAGATATACTTAAACACATGTGCGTGCAATTTCAATGAAAAATATTTGGCGAATTTAGAGTCTTGTTATAAAAGAATAAGTAAAGTTTTGATTTAAAACTGAAATTAAAAGAAAATCTTCTAATAACTAATTGTTATTTGCTATTGGGGTCAAGTAGCATTTTATAATTGGTCATACTGTTATAGAAATCAGAAAACTGGTAATTCCTTTTCTCTGAAAAGATAGGGATTCCGAATTTCTAGGCTTGAAATCCGGATAAGTATCAATTCTTAATTTTCAGATTTTGATTAAGTAATTCTCTGGCCACTATAAAATCCCCACTGGCTGATGTTTGAGGGCAATCAGGTCTACAGTGGAGACCTCAGTTAATGCTTGGAGGCCAAGGGGAATTTTTCTCACGGACAGCTGCAAAACATGAGGAGCGAAATGACGTCACCTCACGAACACGTGATCGATTGCCCATTGTGGCGGAACCAGAACGGATACGTTTTTAATTACAACCCAGGGATTCCGTATAAATTATTAAAATATACTTTTTTTCTTTTCATATACACCGAGCAAACACCTGTTAGTTATCGCTTCGTTTACAATATTTAATATAGCTACCACCCTGAAAAATAACTAACCATTATTAAACTTGAACAGATGGGGTGAAACATATTTAGATGAGTATTTTTTATACGCATATTGAAAAGAAGCCAAGCAAAGATTGTACAGGCTGATTATTAAAAATGAAGCCTATTATGCCAAGCAACTTTAGAAAACATTTGCTTAGATGTGAAAGACAAATACAATGAAAAAATTATTTTTTAAAAAAAATATTTTTACTCTGTTATATAAAAATTCTCCGCATACTGAGAAGACGGTTATGTATAATTTGAAAACAATATTTTTGTGATTACACTGCTGTATAGATTAACACTTTTTTTCTGTTGCAAAGATGAAATAAGCTTTATTTATTTATTTTTTTTCTGGTAAATTTTACCTCTCCAACACGAATATGCAATTTAGTTTTTAAGTTACATCAAAATTTATATTATATTTTAACGCCCATAAGTACTATTTTGCTTACATTTTGAGGTTTGGGCAATAAAGAAATAAATAAGTTTTTCGTTTCTCACCTTTTAAGCAAGAATATGCAACTTACTTTTTAAGATTGGCTCTTGTTTTGAAATTACTGTAAATTTCATGATACATTTTTAATTACTTACATCATGTAATGTTTTGCTCGCATTTTGAGAAATCGACCTAACTGCTGCAGCTTTCATATCGTGATATTTCATTTCCCAGGTTTTCTTTTCTTTTTTGTCTAGCTTTAATTAAAATTAGCAACTTTAATTCGGTGGAATGGGCCGCATGGTAAAGAGTAGTGTTCGCCCTTTGCGCTCGAATTTTCCGTATTTTAGAGCACATTTATATTTGGGTAGGTTCTCCCCCCTCCACCAAGCAGCGGAGGCAGCTGTGGGGAAGGGGTGCTATTTTCTCTCCGAGTAAAATTACCTTTGTTAATCTTATCGAATGATTACTTTGTCTACATTCCTATAAATGTTGCCACGTTACTCTTAAAGAGCTTGACTCTCAGTTAAACTTTCTCAAGTGTTTATATCGTAATAACAAAACACAAGGCCTCCTCTTCTGTCACACCGAAAGGACAGCCAGTCGAGCTTTATTAATGTCATTTTCGTGGTCAACATCACGGATTTTCGTTTTCATGCTGATTGCTAAATAATAATAATAATAATCCCATTGGTACCAAAGGAACTCTACCTTTTTAAAAGCAAACTAATTATAGAAACACTGAACACTGGAAACTTCACTTCACTGTCAAATTCCTCTAGCCGATTTGCTTTACCTGGAGGTGAAATTGGTAGTTTTATTAATTGCGGGTAGCATCCGAGCGTCTGATTTATTCAAATGAAAAATTCTTCTTTATATAAATTTGTAGACTTATTTATATAAATTTGTAGAGATGTAGATATATGTCTTTCGTACAACATGTAGTTGTATGAAAGACATATATGTCAACATTTTGGAAGGTAACCCTTTGGGTAGTTTGAAGTCAGTCAATAATTTATTTTTAGTTAACGGAGTAGTACACGAGTATGTAAGCAAAGAATGCTTGATTTTATATTGAGTTTTATTCTAACCAATAAAGGAGGAAAATTATCTGTGATCAGTGGGTATTCTTTCGTAAGTACTTTAATGAATTTCATTGAATTTTATTTAGCTATTAGTTTTTTTCTTGTTTCCCCCTCCTGTTGGAATTATTAAGAATTTATATCAGACGCATATTAATTTATCACGTATCCAGAGTCTCAGCTAGAGTTTTCAACGTCCGGGGACAACTGAGGAATTCACGTCCCCTACTGTATGCCAAGAATGGAAAACATTTAATTCTAAAATTTCGTAATATCAGTTTGCGTCCCTTAGATGCTGCGTCTGAGAATTATATGTCTTTTGCCTCCTCTAGTTACGCCTTTGCACATATCAGATAATCTAGAATGCTGAACTCTCATGCAATATGTGCTTCTGTTTAAACCTGCGGCAAATAAATGACTATTTGATGCTTGGATAGGACATTAATTAAACTGCAAAAAATTGCTGCCATTTTATGTAATAATGATTTTTTGATTGAATATGTTAAGCATCATAATCGTCGTATACACTCCATTTTGTTTCAAGAATAATATGAGTAAAATTCCTAAAGCGCAAATGCTTACGATTATTATTATTATCTTTTTTTTTTTTTTTTTTTTTTTTTTTTTTTTTTTTTTTGTGAGGAAAGAAAGTTTTTCAAACTTTGATAAAATATAGCCTTAATAATTTAGGAAGTAAAGCTGAACACGCGTGCAACAAAATGTTAAAAGGGGGTTAATATTTTGCTATGTAATTTTATTGCCGTTATAAAAGCATAAGGAAACGAAAAAGGAAAAAGAAAGAAAAAAGGAGATAATTCTACGAAGGCAAATCAAGATGACAGAGGCTGACCCTTATCCACTTAACTGCAACAACAATTTCAATATTATTCTTACCTCTTTAAATCGAATTTAAAATAAAATAAATAAATAAATAAAAAGTGCTATGACCAGTACGTGATTTACTCTATTTGTGCTTCCATGCGAAAAATTAAATCATTCTTAGATATCTATGATTTATTCTAAATGGTGTGCCTTAAGCCTAAAAAATGAGTTTCCAATGTAAAGCATATGAATGTTTCTTTGACTCGTTGATTCATTAGATTATTTTAGATAAAACTGTCAATTTTTCCTATGAGTTTCAACCAATAAAACTTTTAGATGATTTCCATTATATATTCTTCAATTCTTTTAATGCTCATATATGAATTTAAACTTCCTTTAATAAAACTTGGATTTGAATATTTATGGTGTATTATAAAGACATTTATTAACATCGGAACATCATAATAGAAAAATATATTTTCTCAGACAGCGGATTCTCCAGCCTTCGTACAATCTTTCGATTTTTCCTTTCAAAATAAAAGTAAAAGATTAAGTTCGTAACTCAGAAAATGTTCGATCTTCAGCGAAAAACTAATCACAGAAAGTGTACTATAGTTTAAATCACAACGAAAGTATTTTATGTAGAATCATAACTTTCGATTGACACATCGGAATTAAAATTCTTACTTAAGGGATTGTTAAAGCACGCAGTCACTTTTAATACAAAGGAAAACTTGAAAAATAAATCACCTCTGAAAGGAATTTTGTTTCTCTCATTTTCTGTTTATAATGATTCCTGAAATTATTAGAAACTAGAATTTAGGGCCTAATTTTTCATGTTTAATGAAGCTGAAGGTAATGTACAAGTCCGTTAAAATAATAAATGTGTAATTTTCAAGAACATCGGTCTTCTATTTCATGTATCAGGGGGGAAAGGGGAAAAATAGAGAGGTGAAAAAGAAAGAAGGGTATAAGATTATAGAAATGATATTAAAAAATGACCAGCAACGTGTGATAATAAACTTTGATAAATGATTATTAAAACTTTGATTTTGTATGTTGAAAGAATAAAATCGCTATAACGAGATTCATTTCTCAGTGGAACAAAGTTATAAATACTGCATTTTTTATGCACGTTAAGGTATATGAACCATACCAATTTAAAAATTTCTCCCCAAAAGGAATTCCTCAGAATGTTCTAATGACTTGCCAAAATTTGAATAGTTCGACTGAAAACCTTATAAGTTGCTTTCAAATTAATTATAAGCTGTTTAGTTAGATTAGTAATCCATTTTCGTTTTTTTTTTTAAATTACAGTGTAAAAAATGTAATAAAAGATTAAAAGTATTTCAAATGATATTTAAATTAACTGGGACTTTTCTTGTTTTAATATTCGCACTCACCAATTTTTCATATATTTGTAAGCCTTTTATTTCAAGAATTGGCCTAAAATAATTGCATTAAAACTGTAATTACACTTCTCAAATACTAATAGCAATTTTGATTTAAAAGAAAAGAAGCCAAACAAAGTTTGAAAGAAAGGGGTGCAAAAGTTTTATTACTATTTTAAAGAAATGCATTATAAAACCAGAAGACATGTTACCAGAAATTAGTAGCGGAAACAGACCAAACCAACTAAAATGAAAATATCTTTTGAGTATAAAAATTTATGAGGTACGTTTTGCAGTTATTCCAAAACAAGTTGTGAAATTCGTCTTAAATACAATTTTATTACCGACTTATTTTATCTTTCTTATCTCGAGACGGAAACATGAATTTTAAAATGTTGCTCCAAAAATTCCATTAGATTCACCGAACGAAACAGAAATCTCAAATAAAATCTCGTTTATTGTAACATCCTGAAAAAATAAAATTATAAACCTTCCACAAGCGCTTTAATTCTTTCACTTTATGTTACAGTCGCCGTATTTATTTAAGAAGATAATTCACTTGACGCCCACCCGATGCATGAAGTTGAAACAAACAAGGGTAATAAAACATCGTACAAACTGCAGATGTAAAAAAAACTTGGATGAGCTAACATTTATTCGATACCATTTGTACAGAATTGATTTTAAGTCTCACTTTTAGTGTGCCCTTTCTCTCCATACATATATATATGCTAGGAAAGAAAGGGAAGTAAAGGACAAAAATCCCATCTTTTACACCTTAGAAATGCGTAAGATAAAAGAAATATAAAACTTTTTACGTTCTCTCCGAGGAAAGCAACAGGAAATGTATAAGTCCTCCACAGAAGGTGCATTTTTTTTTTTTTTTTTTTTTTTTTTTTTTAAATCTTTAAATGAAATCTTTTCCGTGGCCCATTACTGGAAAGACAACATACAGAGTGGGGATATCTACAAATTTCGAGCAAGTACGAATTTCAACTTGCAGTGGTTAGGTAATCTCAGACATGTTTAAAGTATCTTTTTTATTAGGATGAATCATTTTTTCTGCATCTAAATCGCCATATATTAGGATTTTTTAATATACGCTTTAAAGCTTGATATCAGAATTTACCTTGTGATAAACAAGGTAAATTCTGATATCAAGCCTTATAAATATGACTATTGCACATTTCCCGATAGAAAAAAGTGCTAGTGAGTGTTTCTTATTGCCATAATTGTGGTTAATAATGGTTGGTACCCTTTTAGAAATTATCTTTACTACTATCTTTACTACTTAAGTCTACTAACTTAAAAATCCAAATTATGTACCGTTAGCAATTATATTGATAGTACTTAATTTAGATTTTGATAGTTTTGGTGTTGGTTCCAGAAACATTCTTATGGAAAGATGGCACAAATTATAATCATATCATTTGAATTTTCAAACAAGTCAAGACAGCCTTATCTAAGTGAGTGAAAAATGAATAATTGCACCTTTAACGGTGTACTGAAGTATATGTCAAAATAACTCTTCGGTTAGTCTCTATGTATAAGATGAATCTGGTTTCATTTTTCCTACAATAATTTAAGTTAAGCATGTTTTTAAAACTGTCTTCTTAGAAATTGGTTTCATTGCTTGTAATTATACTTCAGCTAGGCCTGGCTGGTTCACTGAATGCTTGCATTTTCATCATGTATCTTAGATCAAACTTTCATGAATTTAGAGCAACAGAGACAAAAATTGTTTATTTACATTTTAAAATAAGTACATTAACTAAGAAACACCAAATCATCATTAATCCACTTAACATTTTTCTTTCTTTTGGAAAATAATTTTCTTTTAATTTTTGAAACAGAATAAACACAGCGAAATCTTTCTAAAACGACCACTTACAGCTCTTGATTATGTTAGACTTCTAAGGAGGTGATCGTTTTAGAGAAACAATGATCAATACGAATGTTTATTTAGATTCACAGAAGTAATGATCGCTTTCAGAGAGGTACTCGTCATGAGATGGCTCCTTATATGTAGCTGCAGCTTTTAAAATTTTTAGTTGAGGCCCTTGAATATTTCTGATTTCTAACTTGTTACTCCTTTTAGTAAAAAGCTTGGCCAGTCTTGACATGCACTTATACAGACGATTTATTATATATATATATAAAATGTAAATAAGTATTACTGATTTTAAAAGCTACTTTATCTAAAAGCAGAACATGATTGGGTTTTGACATTCTTTAAAAAGTTTCCATTTCTGTATTGAAGCTTGGTAAATAGGTTATTTTTCATGGATCATTTTGAAAATCACTTTCATATTCTTGATTTCTTAATAAGTTTGCATATTTGCTTCATTTATTTCATGGGTAAACTATCGAGCTTGAGAAGTAATTTATTTAGGAAGATCGTTTAAATTTTACGAATTGGTAAAGACGGTTCGGCATTGTATTTTTCATATAGAATTATGCCAAGTAAAGCGAAAAAGGATATTGTCTAACTGTTCTTCCATCACTTCATTTGACGATGGGTAATGTAAATGCGAAAGAGTTTTACTTAGAAACTCGTTCACAAGGACATCCTTTTTCGTAGACAGATAACCTTGTGTTTTTTGCATTCAAATAACCTGTCTAATCATTTAACACAGATCTAACAGAAATTAAGAATTGCTTGTATGTTAAATTCATGTAATTTATGCTTTCATAAATTTATGTTTGTTTCTGAAAAAGAGAGAGAGATATGTGATATTTGTAAAAGAAATATCATAATCTCAGGGATTAATTTTATGCTGCATTAAATTGCTACTTTTTTATGTTTAAAAATTTTCAAAGGTTAATTTTAAAAAAATTCTTATAATTATTAATATACTTTTAAATCGAAAATATTGATAATATGCAAATCATATGGATCTTGGTGGAAATTTAGAACCGGGCAGTGACTTGCATTTATTTCCAATTCGTTGTTATATACACATAGTAAATTTATGTTGCATTATTTTAGAAGATATTTTGAGAACATTGAAGGTGGTTGGAAACAGTTCTTGAAATGAAAATTTTCTAAAATGTGATTTCTATTTTCAAGGTGGTGGTACGATGTCTGAAAACTGTTAACACATTTATTTTCGTAAAATTATATGTTATTACCTTTTTTATGTGTCTTCTTAGTGAAAGTTTCTTAGTAATGAAATAAAATGTTCAGAAATTCATCGTTATTTTTAATATAATTTTCTTCAAAATGAAGAATGAATATGAAGTCTCTTCAAAATAATTAACAAATTAGGAAATCTTAAAATTTTTTGGAAGAGAAAAAAGAATTTTACTTTAATAATTTTTCATATCAAACATAAATGATTTTCTGATTCCTCAAATTATGACTTTACCAAGAGTGCAAAATGATGAGCTTGCGAAATGAGCTGGCTGCATGGATATTTTCGAACTTTCTCACAAGCATAGCGATAAATACGAGGCCACTTTCCCATATAAAATACTCCCATTAGGCAGATATTCCTCGTGCTTTTGGCTTATTCAATCAGAACAATTTGCTAGTGACAGAAAGAGAAAAAATATTTCATTCTAAAATTTTTTATCCTTCTAGAATATCTTCAAAGTGTTCATCAGAGACATGAAATTCTCAGAGACATAAAATTTCATGTCTCTGATATGAAAATGACATGAAATTTCAGTAAAATTACTATTAAATTTTAGTGAAATTTCAGTAAAATTACTATTAATTTTCTAGTACTATTAAATTTTACTGAAATCAGTAAATTTCCTTACTTTATATGATTTTTTAACCTTTTCATTGGAATAAAACTGACTGACGTATTTGAAATAAAAATATAAATATAAAATGTCATTTCATATAAATGTAAGAGCATTTTAAGATTACACTTTTGCCATAAAATGCTTGAATTGCCTTACACTTGATTTCATATTTCTAATTGGATTATATGCTAAATGATGATGTTACTTTTGTAGTCATAAAAGATTAAAAAAATCATACAAAGTAAGGGAAAATAAGATAGTGTTACTAACTTATCTTTTTGTATTTGCCTCGTAATAAAAATATGTGTTCAACTTTTATGCTGAAATGCAGTACTCCTAAAGATAGAAAAACGTGGAGAAATATCTTGGTCTCAATCCACCAAAACTTCTACAAATAAATAAATAGAGGATGGGATTTTCTTTAAGACTTGTTGTTTCGTTACTAGAAAGTGAAAAGTTAATGAGAATCTTTCAAGAAGGAGAAACAGCTTAACTCTTGGCGTTTTGAAGAAATCTGTCGCGATCTTTTGATGATGTGGATTTTATTATAGCAAGAAGGATAGGAAGTTGGAAGAACTTTCAAAGTTTTCTTTTTAACTTTACTGAGTTTCATTTTTTGATTTCAGGTGTTGTAAAATGTTATGTTCTTCATAATTCATTTTCAATGTGATATGTTAGGCTTCAGATCGATTTACTTTACTATAATACTCAAAATGATGCACCGAAACTTTTAAACCAACGCTTTAATGCTAAACTTTATAGAGAACTGCTTTCATTCTTCATTAGTATATTCATACTTTGAATGAGTAATTGCTATTTTTAGCTTTAAACTGCCAGAATTGAAAACAATTACTTTGATATCATATGTTCAAAATGTTAATGACCACAAAACTACTGTCTACTAAATAAATAACATGTGCCTAATAAGCCTTTATTATTTTCCATAACTATAAGAGATTGTGATGAAAATTATATATTCAATATTTGTGAGATGGGCAGTGAATGCTACTGCTTCAACTTCACTTAAGTCTCCAGCATTTTATAATTAATTAAAATAAGATAAAGACTTTTACCAAGAATTAGTTTGGCGTGTTAAAATGCTTACGAGAAATATGCCTTTCCATAAAGCAGCTGATTTCACGCTGCCGCCTTCTTCCCATTAATTTCAAGATACTGCATTTAAATCAAATTAAACTTTATGCTGTAAATGCTAAGAACCTATTTTATGTTCAACACATAATTTTAGTGCAGCCAGTCTGAAACTGATAAGAGTCTATTAAATCCATTTTCGCTACAACGATCAGCGGTTATTATGTCACATCACCTGCATGGTTCTAATTAAACTTCAGCTCGTGAAATTTTCCAAAAGAAAATATTAACGTTAGTAATATTAAAAAAAGTCTCCCATAGTATTATATCCAATACGTGTGATTTTATTAACGTCTTTAAAGAAAACCTGCGGCACAACAGAGTGAATTATATTGTAAAAGTACTTTGAAGGAATTATAAATGTAAAATTCTTATAAGCGCGCTGCAGTATATACAATTACCTTTCATAAAACACATGAATATCTACCAAATAAAAGCACGTATAAAAGTCTTCCTACCACTAAAGGAATCGCTTGTTCCTTCTTGATTTGTAAACAAGAGCTCTGCCCACTGAACTGCCAAATCCATTAATTTGGCACAATTTTGATTTCAGCCTAACTCAGCAGGCTAGGTTTTATTAGAAACTCGAATACTGGCTTTCCAGATATGTTTGGTAACCAATTCTTTTTTACAACTTTGCCGATAAGAAGAGCCTATATTTTGTTGCATTATCAACGTTTTTGTTCAAAACATTTAATTTTCATATATTAAGGTTGTAGAGACATTAGGTACTTTTTGGAAGCAGGAAAGAGGAAAAATTAGCAACGCCTTCGCCGGGAATGGAACCACGGAACTCTGAAATACGCGCAGACCAGCGTGCAAACCACCACACCACGAAGACATGCGAAGAAGGAAGGAGAAATATCTTATAAGGTTACATCAAAATTATTATTTTTTGTAGATTTATTATTATGAATTACTAAGAAAATGAATAATTCATTCAGGGAATACGAACGCTTGTTCGATTCAAGAAAAAAAAAAAAAACCCGTTACAATTTTTAAAAACTATTTTTAACAAAAAATAAATAATAAAAAATTTTCCCGAAACGCATAATTTAGAATCAAGGACTTCAAAAGAAAATTATAGCCATAAAAATGTTACCAAAGTATAAAATTTACGTTTTATTTCATATTGTGCTCTTAGACCAGAATTTTTCATTAAGGAATTTAAAAAGAAAATATTCTCCTAGAGTCTTTAATAAATAGCTTTGGTCAAAATTAAAAAATCAGACTGTTTACCATTGACGTCCATTTTACACTTCTCATTCATCTTTCGCTACAGCCAGAAAAGAAAGATCATGCTAGATTTCAAAATAAAATTATCGTCATAAAACTTAAGTAGGGAAATTATAAATGCTTTTGCTATTCGACTGTATTTTAAAAAATTCATATTTCAGTCGCTTGCAAAAGAAAAGTAGAATGCACAATTTTTTACATATAATTACGGAACAATTAAAGCGAATACAAAGGTGGTTAAGAAGGCAATGCATTGTTGTGCGCCATTATTCCCTAAAATGAAGTCGGAGAATTTATCTTTCCTCAAAAAACAAAGTTATCGCCACAAAACCCTTATTCACAGCCAAGTAATGCCGCGTAAAGAAAAACGTAAAAATCCATTTCCCGTTCAAATTAAGAGGTGGACTGAAGTTGGAGCAACAAAAGAGGGTACGGTTCACTAGCATCGAGTTGTAAAATTCGAACATGTACGCAGTTTCAAAAAACTGAAACATCGTTTCCAGCCTTGATAGGTGAGTAACGGACAATGTAATGCAAGGAACGCCTAATGCTTGTAGCGACCTTAAACAAGAGAGACAGCGATTGAAAATATACCAAAAAGCGGTGTTCGAGGGAAACTGGTAACTTCGTGTTCTCAACTGCGAAGCGGGGGTGTTTGAAACTTTTTTTGTTTCATTATATTTCTTACTTTACCTCCTGATCTTCTAGAGCCGCGTGTAAGTTTTGCAAAAATTTTTCATTTAATTCCTGCTCCTTAAAAATTCACTGAAGATCTGAGTTTAGGATTTCTTTACAATTTTAGGGCGTCTTTTAATTGAAATATTATGAACTGCTTATTCTTCATCGAAGACGCAATTTGTTGTATTGGTTTTAATCTCCCGCGACATGTATGGCAGTCATTGTATTTTTTATTTTTTATGTAAGTGACATCCCCTTTTTAGATTGAATGTTCGGAATAAAAATTTAAAAACATTTCAAATTGTAACAAGCTCAGAGATCGTTATTTAAATTTTTAAACATCGAGCTTCAGGAGTTTCGAATAGGGTAGTATTACTTTATTTATAAATTATAAATGTATTTCATTTTAAAGCTTGACATTTTTAATTACATTTTTTAAGGTTCCAAAATTTAGCAAAATTCAAAACAATAACAGCATAAGAAATTCAACTTTGGAAAATCACATCAGCTCAGATCACATTCGGTTGTAAATAATGCTTAGCTTATGACTTAGCTGGTTGCTAGCTTTACTAACTCAGTAATAAAATATCTGTCCGAGCGGAGAAGAGATCTTAGGTCGAGACTTAGTCCAGTACATATATATATATATATGACCTAGCTTTCTTTAGAAAGTCGTTCATGAAGCACCCTTTCTTTAAGTAAAGATAGCTCCTAAAAGTTAAGCTGTGTAAGCTTCAAGAGCTTACACAGAAATGACTTTTAAGAATTTAATTCAGTTAAATTGTTAGAAAAGATATAGTAAAAGGATGTTGTTGTAACTAAGACTCTGCTTAAAAAAAACCTGAGCCATTTTTTTTTAAACACTCCTATTTTAGGATAAATTTCAAAATTTGGATAGGAAAATCAAGCGTAGTTGTCATTAACAAAATATTCTAAGTTTTTTTTTTTTTTTTTTTTTTTTTTTTTTTTTTTTTTTCTTATGACAAACTGCACGCAGTTTGATAAAAGGTTGCAACCAAAGGCGGAATTTTTTTTTTTTTTTTTTTTTTAACTCAGTACTAATAACAAACAGAAATTCTTTCAACTTCTTTTCGTGCTGATGACAGCCGAGCAAGTAAACGGTACTTGCACAGTAAAGCATTCTTTAAAAAAACAAATCATAACCATATAAATATGATTTTCAATATACTGTAATAAATATGGTACAATATTTCCAAATTTAGCAGCTTATTCTGCAAATATTTTAAAAGAGAAAATACTTTGTAGAAAATGCGTTTTGAATGGTAAAATTGAAGAAAATTTTGCTTGAGTATGTCTAAGATGAAACTATTAAATTTAGATGTGAGGTACTTTCTCCTAAATCTTTTTAAAATCATTCCTTCGTTATTCCGAAATACTGTTCAGCGAATTTTAAATCTGTTATGTGGTAATAACTCATTACAGATTATGCTTAAATTTAATAAACGACACAAGAAATTTGAAAGCTTATTTCTAGACCTCTCCCAATTAAAGAATTTTCCCAATTTACCTTATCTTTTCTTCATATTCGAGATAACTACTGTTTTTAGAGCCGTAAAATGAATCTCTTTTCCAGAAAGTATGCTAACATGTTTGACTTACTCCTCCCCCTAATCCATCACTAGGGCTCACCCTAAATTCCTCTACCACCCGCAAAACTGAGGTATTTTCGAAAGAACCCCACTTCCCATACCTTGCTTCTGAGGCTACTTAAAAGTGCCTCTGAAACCGACAAAAACTTACATGTTTAATGGTTACACAAAATGTTCAACTTTAAAGTAGCTGTTTGTACCATGATTGATAAATATTTCTAAACTTTTGTTGTAATTATGTCTGTGCCCTCTTTTAAGATACAATACTTAATGACAAATAAAACTTGAATTAACATAGCAAAGAAAAGTTATCAAAGGCATATATGCCTTTGATAACTTTTTTGCTAGTTTGTTCTGTAGGAAAACTAGCAAAAACTACAGCAATCACTCAAATTAGATCAAATATTTTCTGGCAACATATGCTTATGCTATGTCTCAGGATTTTGTTATTAGTGCAGTTGAACATGTTATAGTCAATAAACTCAAGATTACTTAAATATTTACTGCTAAATAATGAATTTGTTCGAAATTTGGAGTTGCTTTTTAAAACTACACCCAGCCCTTGAAATGAATAGTAAAATAAAAGCACAAAAAATGAGTATTTATATCTACGTTTATATCTATCTTACTTGTATATCTTACATACTTTAAATACTAGTTACTTGTCTTCTGAAAGTCCTTCATAAAGAGCTCCCTCGTTTCTGACAGAATTAGAGTACTTCACCATAATTAATTAAAGAAGTAAACAAACAATCTAATGTGCTGATTATGCGGCCACGTAACAGTGACTTTAATTATTATTTCTTTGTAGTTGCTGCCCAGATTACTCCACCGAAATATTGAAAAATGCATCGCCACCATGAAATTTGAAAGGTAATAATATATTCTATTTTAAAGACACATATTTTGTAATAAACTTTAAAATACTTTTTATCATGCAAAACTTAAGAATGCTGATTTCTGATAAAAAAAAGGCGAATCACTGATTGAGCTAGATCTGTGTACCACTTCTAAATATTAAAATTTTCTAAGGAAAATGCTTGTCTTATTGTCCCAGATGTAATTAAAAGTTCTTACTGAAGCTTTGAGAAAAGATTTCCTAGTTATTTTCTTTTACATTTTTCAAAAAGTTCATGTAATAATTGAAGTAAAAATAATACATTTAAAATAAGGAATGTAATGTCTTTTCGCATATTCCATAAATATTACTATACATTATTATGCATTATTCCAAAGAAATATCTTCTGCACGGGTCTAGAAATAGATGGGACTCAGATGAATACTTACAAATTCTGTTCTGATGCAAGTATGGTCTACAGTTTTCTGGAATATTAGATAGTGCTGTGCAGTTTAATTTTTTTAAAATTAAGTAATTAGAAAGGTGAGTGAAGAATAGCTATCTTGCAGTAGTTTTATGCAGTTAAATAAATATAGATAACTAGAATTCACATGAAATTAAAATTTCTCATAAAACTGAGAGATTAATTTACTTCTGAAAATATACTATACCCCATGGGACGATTTATTCAAATGCCCTCATCTGTCTCGCCTCTTAAACCTAAGCCAAACAGGGAAAGCGAAATAGCCTCATAGTTTTATCTCAATGATTTTGACTTTCTTACTTCGTTCTGTAATTAAATTGGAACAAATTTAATAACAAACGTTTTGATTTAATCTTCATTTCATTCTTTACCAGTTTACGTAGAACTATGCAGAAATTTCATTCGTTCTCATTTTAAAATCAGGTGTCAATATTCTTCCATAACTAACTCTTATTTTAAAATATGTGAAAAATTTTTATATTCACAAACGCCAAACTAAAAAAAAGAAAGTATTTTTTAAATGCAGTTGAAACCTGGAGATTACAGTCTAACACTTTGAAAATAACTTTTACTTTTATTTTTTACCTTTATTTTTTAGCCTTTATTTTTTAGCCCAAAGAGCGTTAACCCAGAAGGGCTATTGATTTCAAATCGGCATTTTATGTCGACTCACTTTGCAAACTGCTTCCACCAAATATTATCGCCATGTATTATATTTAAGGAAACTAAATAATAAATAATGAAGAATGTGCATGAATGCATGAATGTTTCTCGCTTTCTGAAAAAAAAAAAAAAAAAAAAAAAAAAAAAAAAAAAAAGGCACCTAGAGCCATAAAATTTTGAATAATGTAGTCTTCCAACCGAACATGAGCACTTGGAAATCCGAATTTTGAATTTCGAATTTTTCTTTTATTATTTATTTCACATGTTGTAAAACTTTAACGAATTTTTTATTAACAATCTCAACGATTTCAAAGCGAGCGATGGCAACACTGTACGGGAAAAAAATATTTTTATCTCCAACGCACGAGACTGTGTATCGGAAATTCTAAAGATATGTTGTTTTGCCGTTTTTAAATATTTTGTGGTACTGCTGTTGAATTGAATTTTATGTGCTTTAAGTGCGAAGAACATGATATTTAATAATTAAAAGTAACACAGAAAACGTTAAAAAAAGTTCTTTTGGGAGCAATATAAAATCTGAATGCTTTCAGATTTTGTTTTTTTTTTTTTTTTTTTTTTTTTTTATTTTCAATCAAAGCAGTAAAAGAATTTAAAATGAAAACGTTATAAAAATTTCAAAATTCAGAGTCTAATCTTCATATTTAGATTTCAATTTAAAAATTTAAGTTTATTTGTTAGAATAGTAGTACCAGTTTAAGAATTAATCTTCATTAATTGGAGGTACAGAACGTAAAATTATATATTTAAAATGAGCTGCTTGAAAGAACAGTGCCAAACTGGGGGGGATATTATATTACTTCATTACAAATTACAGCCATGAATGCATTCTTGTGCTCATTTAATAAAGACGCAGTTTAATTATCAAAGGCACTGCTGCACATTTTCTTCACAGGATAATTTGTGCAAGTGGTTTGCAACAAATATTTCTCACATATAAAGCAATTTCTGTTTATTTTCTATAAGAAAATCCGAAGCTAAATAGTTTTATTTTCTTCTATAGGTTAATAAATTGTATTTTCTGTAGGTCAGTAAAAATTAACGTGCAGTATGAGAATTTCAGAATTTATGCGCAGAATTTAAAGAATTAATCATTATTTTTTTAATTAATAAAATATAAAATGTTAATTAAAAATTGGTCGAACTATTTCAGTTCTGCTGTTGTATAAAAACAGCATCTACTTTTACCAACTAATTTTTTTTACAATTAAATAAATTAAAATTAAAATTCAGGGTATTTTAAGAAGTTATAACTCACATTCTTTTTAATGCACAGGTAAGTTTACAAGAATATTCGGGATTTTATACCATCCTCTATGCATTAATAATAATAATTAACCTTAATTATGCATTGAATTGAATTTTATGGAAAAGAAAATTATTTGTATTTTGCACTTGTAAATTTTCATGTATTCAACACGATTCTAGATAAAACTATGAACTATTATGTGAAAGCATTATAATATCAGCCCAGAGCAAAATCATACTGCATATCACTCGCGTGTATTATATAAACAGAATATGCTGTCAACGTATTTTATTTGCGTTAAAACCTTTCATTTAACCTTAAGAAATGACGTTATTTGATGCTGTAATTTTTAAATGTATAAAAAAAAAATTACAGAATTATACATGAAGTATTTATGCCGCATTTTTCTTTTTATTACAGCTCATACTTTTCTTGATGCAAGGCAATAGTAAGTAAATCAATTAATAAATAACAATTAAATTGCAATCCGAAAACTTCGTATTGCAGCCTAACTCTTTAAAGAAGGTTTTACGATTCAAATTAAAAAAAAAAAAAAAATACTGAAGATAGTGCAAATATCTCACTTCTTTTCTCACTGAGAACTCCTTAATGCAAAATCCTGAAATTAATTCTTTACAGTTGTATAAAATTAAAACTCAGCTAAGAAAGAATTCCAAATTTAAAAGATCTACATTCGGGTATATGCTTCTAAGTAGTAACCAGGGATAACAACTAGGCAAAGATGATGTCACAGAAAAAGGACGTTGTCGCCTCCATGTTGTAATCATGTGACAACCGGAAGTGACGGAGACGGGCTGAAATATCATCATGTACGATACTTTTGTTTTTGTGGCAACGATAATATCCCATCAAAGTTTTTATTTAGCACCAACGATGAATTTTTTTGTGCCAAAGACTTCTTGAACAACGTGTTTGGAATGATATCAATTTTAATCAATTTTCCTTTATTCTAGTTAATTGTTTAGTATGAGATTATTTTTAACTATTTTAATATGTCATTATTTTAATTATTTAATCTGTCGTTATTTTTAATTTATTCCATTATTTATTTAAATACTAATTTCCTTCTTCATTCGCTTATCTTAACAAATATGAATATAGCCAATTAAATGAGAAAAGTGTGTTTCATACTTTGTAAAATGTATTGTATTTACTTATTACGTATGACAGTCATAAGAAATTAATTGTTATATAGCTCCAATGTTTAACTGAAGGAATGCTTCTTTGAAAATGTGGTCTTTCTTAGATTAAGCCATCATTTTTTTTTAATTGCCGACTATGTTGGTTTTACATGGAGTTCGTGTCAATATCATCTGTTACGTTTGATGTTTATGCATTATTTTATTTGCTACCCATAATAAACTAAATGATAGTTTTTCACAAAGCATTGTAGAAGTTCAGTGCTGAAGTAGTCTCAATTTGAAATTCGTGTCTCAGAGTAAAATGAATGCGTTGAAACTATTATGTTAACTACTATGTCAGATCATTATTTGGAATTCACGCCGATATTTCCTGTTATGCAAGTATTTATTTGCTAAATATGATAAATTAAATGTAATTCTTAAAAAGTTGTAAGAGTTCCGTATCAATGTGAAATGCGTAGCTTTCAGCTTTCATTGCAATAAATATGTTAAAAAAGGTTTGAGGCTCATAAAAAATAATGATGATGTTCTTTGAAAAAAAAAAAATATTTTGAGTTGATAAAAGGAAAACAGGTTTTCAGTTCCTAGCTGAATATTATTCCATATATATTATGATTTCTTTTTTGAATTCTTCTTCACAAAACTGGCTGTAATTTGAATTTAAAATAATAATCAGTGTGGAAATTCTTATCTAAGTAGAACCTCTTTAAGTATTCTTCTTTATCGTCAGTACAGTTAAAAATAACTTGATTTCCATGCACCGCTTTAAGAAAGTCAAGGCTGTGATAAGTTCGAATGTAGTAGTGTATAGGAGGCACTGCGGGGAGTGATTGGTATCATGCTAACAGTCCGAGTGATGTTTTCGCATGAAGAAAATCAAGGTTTAGCGTATGTTTAGTGATTTAAAGTAGTATGTGTGCAAGAAATTCTAAAATATGTTTTTATATGTTTCACAGAGTTAACATAGTCTGTATTAGTAATGTAATTGATTCCTTCTGTGGAATAAAAAGAAAGGTTCTGAGTATATTCGCGTAAAGGTTTGTAGCATAAAATAGCTATAAATGAAATACTTTTGGTTGGTATTTGAACTAAACCGGGTAGAAACTCACATTTATTGGTTTACGTCTACGTTAATGCCATGAAAAGCATAAAGGCTCCATATAAGATTTAACTTAAAGGCTATAGATCTTACTATAGAACATCGGTATAACCCTGCATTCACTTTTGAATAAAAGGAATTAGAACTGGAACATGTATCTGTTCTAAAAGCAGGCTAAAAGTTAAATATACGGAAAAAATGCAAATAGGAATTAGAAAATGTAAAATTTACATTTGCGAGACATAGTTTGTTGAATTCTTTGAATAGAACTAAATTGTGTAAAAGAGAATTCGGGATGCTCTGCATAGACATAATTTTATGAATCTTTTGAGTAAAAGTAAGATGGGCGTTTAACAATTCATAACGTTTTGTGTAGTGTTTCGAAAAGTTAATATAATACATCAGAAGCGAAAAAATGCATCTCTTACTTTCGTAACACAAGAAAGAAGTAAGAAATATAATATTGTAATGTAACTGTATAAGAATGAAGCAGATTGGTTGTTAAGATTGTATTCGTTCGCTTTCGCGGAAGCACAAATAGGTGTAGCGATTGAGCACGTCGAACACACTTGCACATGAACGATTCACCAGCCTATTGACATCTGGACAAGGTCAATTAACAAGGTTCGAGAGTCATGACTCTGTGGTATCGTCCGTGTTTTCTATGCGACAGGTGGCGGGTTCGACCCCAGCTTTTTTGAAATTCGGGGAAAAAGTAATGTTATTAAAATAAATAATGAAATCAATTAAAAATAACGACATATTAAATAATTAAAAAGATGACGTATTAAAACAATTAAAAATTAGGACGTGTTAAATAAATAATATAATAAAGGAAAACTGGTTAAAAGTGATGTCATTCCAAAAGTCGTTGGCACAAAAAATTCATCGTTGTCACAAAAACAAAAAACAAAACAAAAAAAAAAAAAAAAAACATATTATCGTTGCCGCAAAATACAAAACTTTCGTGCATGATGTCATTGCAACCCGTCTACGTCACTTCTGGTTGTCACGTGACTACAAGATGGGGGGTGATCTCACCCCTTTTCTGTGACGTCACTTCCACCTACTGGTTTCCCACGGTTTCTACTTTTCTAATTTTGAGAGTAAAATGTTGCAAACAGAAAACTATCAAAATACAGTATATGACCGTTTCGATAAAATTAAAAGTAAGTGAACAGAGAACACTGCAATCTGCACGTTGCTGCAAAATTTCATCCGTTCGATTTTATTTTGAATACAAACTATAATGTATAGAAAGCGCATAGTTAAATTTGTTCGATTGATGCAATATAGCGTATTAGAAATTAATTTTACGTACCACAGTTTTTTGAAAAAATGTAATGTTATTAAATGTTATCATTGCAAAACATTTTTAAGAAATGCAGATAAAATAACTAATTAATAATTAAAATTCTTACCTACTGAACGTTGTTAAAAAGTCTTACACATGATTAAATGGCAGCAACGTACTCTTGAGCTTCTGGTCATTATATGTAACGGACAGGATTTTATCACTAAACGAAAACAATAATATCCTTTCGAGATGTTAAAATATTTGTATATATTTTCATGTACTTTAAATATGCGCGGGAGTGATTGTGCATGCTGAAAATTGTTTTCACCTCTTTTTCCCAAATTTAATCTTTTTGCTAACTCAAAATAAATTTTTTAAACAGAAAATCCTTATGCTTCTTAGATGACTAGAATAACTTTAACTGCCCTCATCCATTGAATCATTTCCTTGTGATATGCAGGCATAACAAATAACAAAATTTATTACAGCTGCTAGACTTTAATTTTGTGAGAAGAGGAAAACCTATGGTATTTTTCACTATTAAAAGAGATCAGTTTTTTTCCTTTAGACCTTGTAAAGCATTTTCTATTTCATTACTGCTTGCCTTCGTTGTGCAAATGGAAGCGTATCCAATTAGAAATTGGAAGACCTAGATTTCGTGTCTCTGCAAGGGCCATGCTAATTTTTTCGATTTCCTTCCTTGGAAAACCATATGGTTGTACAGACGAAGTGATAAATGAGTAATTGCAAATAATCTCCGCTTGAGAATTCTGAAAAAACAATATCATATTATATTCAAATGTCAAAACATCGTTTGCTTTCCTTCGGATTCTTAAAAATAGTATTTCACTGAAAATAATGTCCTCCAGCGGCGAATCGGTAAAGTCGCTGAGCACTATTAGTTCGGATCGCAGTTTTTAATCCTGGTGAAGGGGCTGGCTGCATGGGCGTTTCCGTGGTTTCCCCTACATGCGTACAAGACAGTTTCCTTTAAAATGTCCTCCACAAAAGCATCCTTCCTTTTAGGCAGTCTTCTAGTGCTTTGCCATAATCAAATAAACCAAACCATTGAGAGTAATTTTTTGCCTGAATTTATTTCTAGATTGCAGTACCACGTTTTATTTACACAGAACATTAGACACTTAAGTTAAACTGTCTTTCTTCCTTTTTCAGAAATATGTTTTTCTGTATCGAATAAAAACATTCTAATAATGAATGGAACAATTTTATGAGATGTCTATGAAGTATGAACTATGTGAAATGAATTGAAAGTGATTTTATTTAATTCAGTCAATTAAAAAGATTAAGTACAAACAGTTGCAGGCGACCAGTAGTGTACAAATGTAAACAATAACAGGAATATTAAAAGATAATGGTGAAAGAATGTGACAAGCTTGTGCTCATGATCCTCAAAAATCCACTTCAGGCCAAAATCAGCAGTTAGGTTTTCCAGAATGAATTATGTATGACATCACGCTTAACAGCTTGAGGTAACTTCCCTACATATTTCAGTCGTTGCATTAAATCAAACTGCAGGATCAGAAGCATGGGATTGTCTACATTGCAGGTGTTCATACTACGTATAGTAGATTACAGGGCTTTGATAACAAAACAGAAATTCTTTAAAATACACTATTCTCGGATGAAGCTTCGTTCCATGCAATTTGGGATGTAAATTCCATTGTCAAGCACCCCATTTTCTGAATTTGGGCCTCCCTTTCTCTCTTACTGTACATGTATATATTTACTTGAAGATCAAAAACTGAAGACTATTTAATTAATTAATAATAATAATGTCTCGCAATATACCGCAAAGTTAATTGTTTAAGAAAAAGATAAGATACATAGAATTAAATGTAGAAGATACAGAATCAACCGACCGTGGTAAATAATTTGAAAGGGAGGCACAAATTAAAAATAATTTGAAGCAATGTATGTATAAGTAAATTTTAAAATTGAAAAAATTAATAAAAGCAATTTTTTAATTTTTAATTATTTTTCATTTATTTCTCAAGGATTACACATTTTTCCTTAGTCTTTGGAAGTAATAGCTTTTTTATGCAATTTAAAATTTATATATATACAGAGAGAAAGAACTATGACTAGTCAGGTGATAGTTATAGTTTATTATTTTATTTTGGGCGTTAAATGGCGAGACTATTAGTAGTTTTAGAGCTAGACATAATTTTTAATAAACTGTATATTTTCTTGGAGTCAAACGCAAGATTTGAAAATGATCGGCTCAGTCTGCCATCTGTCGCACTGAGAAAGCACACAACAGGAATGTATTAATTTTTCTCAGTATAAGAAAACTATTATTAAGATTTTTTTTAATTTTAAAACTTATGAAATTAATAAACGTCACTTACATAATCCATATCAGTTAATGCTTAATTTATAAAAAATAATCATTTTTTGTATAGTCATTGAAATAAAATGCACGTTAAATTATAACAGTTTTTCTCTCTAGAATTTTACATTCATTTAGACAAATGAAATTGAAAAATATGGTTATGAGTTTTAGTCTCTTTTCAATGCTGAATAAATGTCAAATGATTGCATAATGAGAATACGCGCGGAACAACCTTTGAAAAACTGATTTCTTAATAAGAGGATGCAATGAATTCCAAACGGATTTTCTGACTATAAATAGTATAGTCATAAACACTAAAAGAGAAAAGAAAATTAATTACAAATGTGTTGTATGTATGTGTGTGCGTATGTATATAGTTTGACTAAATCGGAAAACTTAATTATGAAAATAGCTTTTTTTTTTTTTTTTATTTATATCATCTCTTAGAAAAACCCTTGGGTTAATATGAAAGTAAAAACAATGTTGGTGCAATTCGAACAAACTAACCAAGAAGATAATTCTAGAAAATTTGCAAACATTATTTTGAAATTTTCTGTCTAGCAATGTTATTGAATTAACAGTGTTAAACAAAATTATTTTTTGCAATTAAGATTCTTAAAGGAATAGCTACTGATATTTGAAAACTGTCACTGTGTTTGCAATATCTGTCTTTCCTCGGCAAAGAAAGAGCATGATATTTACCGCATACTGTGAAGCTTCAAGCCCAATGCTTAATGGCCACTGTCCGCAGAAAGTGCATTTTCTCTGCCGAATAACCCCCCTACCGATAACAGCTTGTCGACAGCAAAATAAACGCTTTTGATCTCTAAACAGATCTGAAGAGGAAACAATTGTCTCCAATCAATAATAAAGATGGTCCTTTTCAGAAGACAAAGCTGCTACAGTAGATTTTTTTTCGATGAGGTCAGTGTTTATGGACTTGTCATTTATGATGGATTACTCAAGACTCAGAATTCGGGGAAAAATTGTGGAATACAACGCCATCTGATAACACGCCTCTCCTGTAGTCTTGGAATACCTTTGGTTGCATGCTTTGTTCAAATGGTCATTTTGTTGTTAAATAATAGTATTTGAGTTTCAGCATTATTGAAATAATAATTAGCAGTGCCTATTATATTGATAAAATTAATTAGCCTAGAAGCTAATATTTCATTTTAATAACAGACTGAATCCTCAAAAATAAGAAAAGTATAGATCATTTCTAAACCAAAAAAAAAAAATATATATTTGCTCAAAGTAGAAAAGTGTTTTAATGTAAACTATATAGGCTTCATAATTTTTATCCCCTTTCGTTGAAGTTAGCTAAACCGTTCTTAAAGGAAAAGAGACAAACAATATAGCTCTAAGTATTTACTTGAAAAATGATTTAATAGTCAGACTTCTGGAAAAGAACTCTGCTTCCATTATTACGAAAATAAATTGTCGTCTTTATTGTTAGGTAACTGAGATAGTAACATACCTCTTTAATTTCTGTGCATTAAAAGAAGATTTCAGTAAACTATTGGTCCACCATTAAAGTCCAAGCAATCACCAAAGAGATTATTATAAATCATGAATTCAGCTACTAATAACTTTGTTAAGCTATAATTTACACATTAACTTTATCCTAGGTAGGATAGTTATGACATTTTTGAGGAATAAATAGTGTGTCATTTCACTCGAAAATCGAGTCTTGTCTTTGTGCTTCCAAAAACGGTAAATGAAAATGTGCGACCCTTCTACGAATGAGAAAAAACTGGCACTTCACTGAATGAACATCTGAATCCTGCAGTCTGGTGCCATTTTCATTTGATATTGGAGTTAGATGTCATTCGTTAGGAGTCATATACGATCCTCTGGAATTTAGAGTGTTGGGCTTCTTCCCACTCTGTATTACACATAGCAGTAAAGAACTTGCAATTTGTTTTAATATTTTCAATAATCTCAGCTATCATTACAAATTCGCACAGATATTTAATTACTCTGTTGAGTATTTCACATAAATGTATGCATTTAACACTAAAAAAAAAATACGGGATTTTATTCTTCCATGCATAAAATCATTCAGCTGGTACCTTTTATATCAATGAGATAGAAAACTTTCCTCGTTATTTTTTCCCAGAATATAGCAAATTATTAGATAAAGCTAGTTTACCTCTGAGCAAGTAGAGGTAGTTGCAACAAAATTCTGACTATCCCAAATTTCTAGCTAGTTCACGCTAACGTTCTCAACCTAAGAATGATTTTCTTAATTGACCCCATTACATTTTCTGTATAATGAATAGGATGCAACATTATCATAATACAAATAATTTCAGATAAATAACTTAAAGATAACAATCAGACTAAGAACAACAAAAGCTTCGAAAAAAGGTGAATTATTATATTTATGTTTTACTATTCTTTATACTATTAATTTTTTTCAATTTAGCTTAGACTGAAAACTTGCGTAAGCTTAAAATTCGTATATTTGAAATATTGTCTCAAATTAAAAATAACAACAGAAAATGTTTTAAAACTAAACTTTTAATGTAAATACATTAAAAATTTTTTCAGTTCTGTTACATGCACAGATTTATACATTTATAATAAGCATATTCAGTTTTCTTCATAAGTAGAGTGCCTGAAATCTTCCTATAACTCCCACAAACTCCGATTCCATACTAATGTTTCAATAACACTATTTAATTATTATTCCTAAAAATACTTGTGGTTTCAGAGACGGTCATTTTAACAACATATTGATAAGTTTGGTTGCACTTGGTTATGTGTATCTCATTAAAACACTAATCCTACCTGCTTTTTTGTAAAATAAATAAATAAATAAATAAACAACGTTTTCATCAATATATGTATCAGTCATTCACAAACAGGAGCAATATTTCAAAGAATGTATTTTTAAAATAAATTAACGGAAAATTTTATTCATCTTATATCAAATTTAATAATATTAAAATTTAGATGCTGTATAAAAAATTAAATACAACTTATTTCTTACTAAAATAAAATGTAATCCTACTTTTCGAAATAAAATATTCCCAGTTTACACGCACATGTATCAAGTATGTACTGTATTAAGTAAACATTAAAAAAAAAATTCGGTACTTTGGTGTTGCGAAACAGAAGCATGGTACCGACAAATAGTAAGCAAATTTAAACAGGTTATTCACCCGTCTGAAATACCAAGTATCTACAAATCTACCTATTACTTTATCATGCAGTTATATTGAGAATATTGTGTTAATGAATTTGTTTTTTGAATTGTCCTATTACATATAGTCAACTCCTGATTAAATACACTTTCACTAAAAAAAGAAAAAAAGTTGTTTACATTTTTTTAATGCGAAATGATGGAAAAATTCTGCCACAACCATCTCAATAAAATAGTATTTCTGCAGCGAATAAATGCGAAAAATAATATAAAATGAATTGGATAACAACAGTGATAGCAAATAATGTCACAATATTTAGAAATTTTTAACTTCAGTTACATATTATTTTATTGTACGCAATATGGAAAATAAAAACACTGTTAAATCGTGCAAGTATGCAGCGATTAATCTTTTCTTCCCCTAAACTAATGTCGAAATACAAAAGTAATATAAACAAAAATAGTTCCTTGTTTTGAAGTGAGCTCCTGTTTCGACTTCTGATTTAATTTACTTAATCACGAAACCAAACTGCTTAGAAATAGAGACAAATAGTAATTTTAATAATAGTTTTCTTCTTATACTATGCATTATTCCTCTCTCTATCTAACCTTTTTTTTTTCTTTTTCTTTTTTTTTTTTAACTGCCTTTGAATTAATCTTGGACGTCATCTCTAATTAAATGGGCATCTACTCTTCTTGAAAACAGAATATTCACATTAAACATTTTGTAAGTTGGAATGGCAATTGCCATTCATTAATTATGCCTATAAATTATGCCAAAATCTATTAAAATCCGAAATAATAATAAGAGAAATAATCATATGAAAAATGTGTAGATAGTGCAAATACTTTAGATAGGATATCGTTTCAGTTTCCAAAACAGAAAAGAGAAAATATACATGTAAGTTGTAAAAAAAATGACAATGATTATGGGTACATCGAGCCGTTTGAGATCCTATCGTGACAGATACTAGGTTTGCAGTTTCAGAAGATGATGATTATCTGTTCATATCATATAAGATCAGAACGTCTACATTTTTAGTGTTTGCCTAGTCCATTGCTGAAAACTGGCATTTCTTGCGCTGTGGCTGATGCGAAAGGCTGTATATTTTGTCGCAAACGAATTGTACAGAGGTCACGCAGAAACTGGCTTTAACACATCTATCATATGATAATTACTTTATTTACATGGAATTATCATATAAAATCAAAAGTTAACCATACTTTCGTGTTTTACTTTTCCCCATAGAAGCAAAATACCTCTTTGAAGATTTTTTTTAATAAAGAAAATTATCAGGAAACGGAAGAAATCCGCAGTGCTCCCACCAGGACTCGAACTCCGGACCTCCCGATTGCATGTCATAAGTACTATCCAGTTAGACACGCGGAACGGAGTGAGAAAAAAGGGGAGTATGTGAGGAAAATACCTTATATACTCCACTTTTAAAGGGCGACTGGTGATAAGAAGACCCATTTTCTAAATTCTGGTGGTGACGAATTATCGTCCTCCATCTTTTAGCTCGAGCGCCACTTGTAGGAAATTCCAGAAATTTTCCGATGTCAGGAAACTGAAGAAATCAGTAGTGCTGTCTTTGAGATATTCGGTCTCCGGGCCTCCCGATTATGCTATCCAGTTAACCAAGAAGGCACACACAAAGAAAGAAGAAAATAGCTTATAAAAATAATATCAATTCTTTTTTTTTTTTTTTTTTTTTTTTTGTTGTTGTTGTTTTTGTAAAAGGGAAGCTTTATCCTTTTAAAGCAAGGGATATCTGCATCAATCAGCATTATTATTGCAACTAATATTTCATACTAATATGCTGTTGTATTATAGCATTTCATTTCTGTATTGAGCAGACGTATCCTTGTTCCATGCGAATCACACATTTGCATTATGTATCGGATACATATTAATTAATTAACAATTAATATTGGAAAATTGTAATATATAGGCCTCGAATAATTGTAACATATTAAGCAAAAATCAGATGTTTAATAAATAGGTATCAAAACTGTATCCTTAAGTCTCACCTGCATTTTCCTTCCATTACACAAATAAAAATATCATGAAACAGCTATACAGGTATGCATTAAAAGGTTTATAAATACTTTTATTAAAGAAAATTCTAACATAATATTCAAACAAAGTTCTGCAGTTTATGCGTCTACTTAAAAAAAGGGGGGGTATCGATTAAAACAGTTCCAACGTGCTTTGCGACATCCAAATAAACCACACTACACCTAAAAATGATAATACATGAATCATACTTATTTATTCCTGCGCTTAATTTTATAGTCTCAAAAACTGAATAATTTGAAACTTCAAACAAATAGCACAGTTACAGGAAGAGGTAAAAATGATATGTAATAAGAAAAGTATTACAACAACGTGCCCTCGTCCGCCATATTGGATGAAACCCTGGACATAAGAAACAGTAAAACAACGTTTTCCTCCGAACCTATAGTATGAAGCTCCGCAAATCGAAGCTAAGGCTAGCGAATTTCCAAACTTGGAGGAATTACAGGAGGGAATTTTTTTACACGAAAATCAGAGAAAAAGATGATCACTCTTCAAAGACATGAAATTCTCACTCGAAAGATTTAATCGTGTAAGCAAGGTACGAAGAGTGAAGTTAATCCGACTAGAAAACTCATCAGTGCACGCTTGAATACAGATCGTGCCAGCAGTGTATCTTTCGCCTGATTGCTAAAGAGAAAACACAGTGATCTTAGCACAGACTTGCAGAACAGAAAATTGTTCTGTGTGACAGGGATGGGTTGAAAATCCTTTAAAAAAAAACGGAATGTTTTCTGGAATCATAACAAATGAGAATGAAGAATCGATGAAATTTGAGTTAAAACGCTAATTGATTTGATAAAATGAAAAACTTAAGTTTGAAGATATCTTTGTTTCGACATAAACAGGATTTTTCCCTCCAGAATAATGGCTGCTAGAATTTCCCCTTTCAAAGGCAAAATTCAATATGTTCTCGGTATAATACTTTTCAAATAAGTTTTCAAGCGAGGAATCTATCAAGGTACAAAATGTAATGAGAAATTTACAGTCCTATTTTGCAGCTACGCTGATGAATCTAAAATTATCTTCTATCGTCCTCGATTAATCAAAGAGCCCTCGTTGCTTCAAAATTAGGAAAGCAATTTCCATTTAAATATAAATATAATATAAACAGCAAAAGAAACGAAAACTTTCAGGGACGCAGAAAAAATTGGTGCAAAATACGCCGTTTTGCAGCCACAATAAACCAGAAAACAGGCACGCGCAAAATAATGCTCACACCCACAATTTTTACAACCATCGAATAGTAAACATAATTTAAATGTGAGTTACAAGGTTGGCAGCATACGTGTGATAAGACTGGCAGCATACGTGTCCACAGGCAGTGAGTGTTGCGTGAGTTGTGTGATACAGAGTACGGGCATGGTCGACCACTAAACGTAGTGTTGTGGAGTAATAAGCAT
Source organism: Stegodyphus dumicola (assembly GCF_044657685.1). Taxonomy (NCBI): domain Eukaryota; kingdom Metazoa; phylum Arthropoda; class Arachnida; order Araneae; family Eresidae; genus Stegodyphus; species Stegodyphus dumicola. Next base: position 194,862,622 of record NC_140780.1, read on the forward strand.
GCCAAATAGCTTGCTTTTGATGCTCATATTGATGACGGAGGTAACACAAAAGTACCAAACAGACGGCTTGGATCCAACGTATAATAAGCTTTTTGTATGGCAGTTGTTTATCTTATCAGAGTAAAAGTTCTTAGCAGAAACTTCCTGAGAATAAAATGCAACACTCAATTATCACGACTATTGTACAATAAACTAGAGAAGGCGCGAAGACTTGCAATTCGCTGTTGGCATTTAAGGAAAAGGGCCAAAGAAGCAGCTGTTCCACTTAGAAAATTTCTAGAATATATTCCCTTCACTATCTCAAACGCCTCTTTCGTTCCTGGCATAAATTTCATTGTTGTGTGACCATACTTAACGCTTCTACCTGTGAATCTAATGCCTTCATTGCCTACTTGTAGTGTAGTCATCAACTAAGCTTGCAGTCTTTCTTCCTTCACCACATTGCCATGCCATAGAGGGACGTATGTGCATAATATGTGAACTTTATGATAGGATATGCCCTGTTCTGGGCCTTGCTGACTACTGCGAAACTCCATACTGGCTTCTACTGCTTTGTTCACATGTTTGATCACTTCTGAATGTTTCGTGCCAGTGGTAGTCTGGAAGTCCAATAGTTTCCCTTATCAGTAAAACAGTGAAATACTTTTTTAATCCTGCAAATTAAGCACACTGTATTTCTGCCTTCAGCTATTATGAATTTGAATTTGAGTATTTCACATATTTTTACTTATCCGTTTCTCTTCTATACGCGACAATTTTGGGTGATCCAAAAGTTACAAAAGATCATGCAAAAAGTCGCGAAGTGATAACTTTACGCAGTTCCCTGCACGAACTTTGGACTTTGGTTCTAAAATATAAATTACTGCAATATATACAGGGGTTGGACAAAAATATGGAAACACCTTTAAAAAAACATGTTTCTTTGCTTAATATGGTGTAGGAAACCCGTTCGCATCCAAAACACCTTGCAGTCTTCTCCGAATGGATAAATACAGTTCCTGTATGTTTGCCAAGGGAATATTATACCATTCTTCCTGCAAAACGGTGGCAAGTTCAGATAACGATGTTGGCGGTGCATCACGAGAACGCACTTTCCGTTCCAATGTAGACCACAAAGGTTCGATAATATTCAGGTCTGGTGACTGTGGTGGCCAGGGGAGATGAGACAACTGATCCTCGTGCTCAGAAAACCAATCCTGGACAATGTGAGCTGTGTGAACAGGGGCTTTGTCGTCTTGGAAGACACCATCAACATCGGGGAACAAAGTTTGTACCATGGGATGAACTTGATCGGCCAAAATGTTCACATAAGTCTTGGCAGTCATGTGCCCTGACACAGTTATCATGGGGCTAGCAGAGAACCACGATATGGCTGCCCAAACCATAACAGAACCCAAAAATCAAATAATTCAAATTCTAAATCATAATATTCATATATCATTTCGACATTCTTATAAATATTCGTATAGTAAATCTATCAATCAATCATATATCATATCTATCAATCAATCGTATAGTGGTAGTACAATTTAACGTTTAAGTTTTGCGTTGTGAGTAACCTATGCCAAGGAAAAATCAATAACCCCAAATTCAATTAATTACTCCATGTTTCTTAAAAGCCTCCCGGCTCAAACAAATGGAGGGACAATGACAGACCACAGTAAAATATACACAACATAAATACACAAATGCAATTAAATTTTAAACACACATTTATTAAATTCTTGACTATTTTATATAATTAAATAATGGATAACTGATCAGTATCCTACAACATATTTTTACTCTGTAAAGTAACACATAATGTCACACGCATTTACAGCTTACAAAAATTAATATACCTTAAGATGGAAAATAACACATATTTCATTCCAAAATTAACATACTCATATTAATTTGTAAGTTTACTATTTTTGACGTTCAATAGCTCACTAATTAAGCCGGTAAAACAAATCCTTAAACCTTCCTTTACAGACTTTAAATTAATTAGTCATTATTCAAAATATTCTAATCATTTAGTAGTTTACATATATAAAATAAATAATTTCCGTTTAAGTAATTTGAAAAGATAGAGAGGTAGACAAATTTAAAAATCACTCACAGATGGAAGACAGTTTTTCTGGATTGAAGAATCTTTAGTGTCCAATCCACTTGGAAATGAGCTAAAACAATTTTTTTTTTTTTCAAAACACTTTCAGAAGCGTCCATTGATTCACGAACCGCCTTAAATATGTCCATTAAGTGAGAGACAATTTCCGAAAGAAAAGATATTTAGTGTCCAATCTTTTTTCTATCAAAACACTTTCAGAAGCGTCCATTGATCTCAAGAACAAGGGAAGCATGATACCTCCTTCTGGAACAAATCTGTACCTCATGACAAATTTCTTCAACTGGAATGTCTCAAACATGACTATTCAAGTTCTCCAAAATACACGAAGAAGCGGCGAAACTAAATTTTGGGTAGAGCACTTTTGGCACAAACTTCTTAGTTGTAACCAATCTCTCCTGTCTGTGATGAACAATTCTAACTGGAAAGCCTCTAACATGACAATTCAAAGATCACTAAATACACGATGAAACGGTAAAATCAAATTGTGCGCAGAGCACTTTCTCCGTGCGAACAAATTCTCATCAGCGGGAAAGCGGCGAGAAAACTCGCCTCAGACCGAGTTGCAAGCCCCCGCAGGAGGTAAAGCCGCACCGAACTTTTTCTTTTACTGCCTTAAATCTTCGCAACTCAAATGTCTCCAAATCCAACGCAATAGCCGGCGCCCGCGAGGGGATCCGCAAGGGGTCAAGCCCCCACTCCTCTTCTTACTCTTAGCTTGAAGAAATCAGGAAAACAGAATCAGAATCTCTAGCCTGGTGCAAGCACCCAGGAAATCTCGGTTTCTCCGCCTGTGTGAGTTCATAGGCTTTCAAAAAAAATCATAAAATTAAATCTTACCAATCCCGGAATTTTATGTTATCTAAATTGAGAAAATGACACACCCATGACGAATCAAACACCAGAAAATCTGACAATGCAATCCGAAAAACATCTGTACTCACAACGTGAGAAAAAAAAATAGACCCCCCAACTAACAAGCGAAACTAGCTTTTACGAGTATCCAATTATCTAACTTAGTACACCTCCCACTGTCTTGAAGTAAGAAGACTGCAAACTTTAACAAAGCGACAGGAAAACAACTTCCGTTTCACACGCATTAGCTAAAAGGGCGACATTGTTAGTGAAAAGGCCATAAACCAGATGTGTGTCCTCGCTACCGTCTCTCGCCTTTGTTACAATTCCTATTCAAGAACAACAAGTTAAACAACACCTTAAGAGCCTAAGAATACTTTTTTTTCCAGATTAAAAAGATACACATGAATACAAACAAAAATATTAGAATAATAATAACTTAAAACACATATTAAAAATTGAAATTCTCGACATAACACTTGAGATGGCGTTCTTCAGACGTAAACTCGGCCAGAAGTCGGAAACAATGTGAAAGAAGACTCGTCAGACCATATTACTCTCTTCCACTGCTCTATAGTCCAGGCTTTATGACTTAAACACCACCTTTTCCTGTTACGGGCATTAGCATCACTGATAAGTGGCTTCTCAATTGCAGCACGGCCAGCAATTCCCTGTTTATGAAGCTCCCTTCTAATTGTTTTGGTACTCACAGGGTTCGGTAACACAACATTCATTTCAGCAGTAACTTTTGCAGCTGTGGTCTTCTTATTTTTCGTCACAATTGCCCTTAATGATCGTCTGTCACGATCACTCAGGACACACTTTCTTCCGCGCTGTGATTTAGCAGATGATGTTTTTCCGCTTTTCAAATATGCGGAATAAATCTTCGATACAGTACCTCTTGAAACACTAAACACCTCGGCTACCTTGCTTACGGAAGCACCTACCATACGTGCTCCAACAATTTTCCCACGTTCAGAGTCTGTTAACTCTGACATAATGCAATGACAACCTCACATAACAGTACTCCGACAATAACTGAACTGTTTAGCACATTTATGAAGTTGTATAGGTGGCGTCAGTAGTCAAAAACGACAGCGCCACCTACATATTTCATTAAAATCAATCTTTCTTTTCAAACATGCATTTCACAAGGTGTTTCCATATATATATATATATATATATATATATACAATTTGAAGTTAAGTAGTCAGAACAAACGAAAAAAGATATATATATATTTTGTAATAATAAAATTCCATAGTCAAGAATACACTTAAAATTCTAACTATATGTTCTTTTCATTTTTAATGGCGACGGTCTCTTTTTTGAAAGTACGTGTAATTAAATCCACAGCCCCGTAGTCAAGTTGATTTCCCGCCTTTTCTATATGTACAGTTATAGAATGTTCTGGAGATATTTAAAGCGAACTGGAATGGTTGACGTCATTTCTTGGAAGCTCCGCCTTTCCAGAAGCTATAAAAGGACTCGCAAAGGAATATCGGGGTTTTTTCTTTAATGTAACAATGCAGTAAACTTAATACAAAAAGTTATTAGTAGTTCTTTTTTATTTACTCCGGAGATCTTAATTTTTGTAACTGCTATTTTCTCCTGAAATATAATAAATGGATTCTGTTTTTTAAACTTATCGTCTGATAATTTAAGCTACGACTACATCTATGATTCTTCAACAATCTATTTATTCCGGACAAAAGCTGGTACATCATATATATATATATATATATATATCTGATATATATAGAGATACATAGACATAAATAATCTTAATGCCTTAATGCAAAATAAATTAAAAGAAAATTTTTAAAAAATCTGAAAGGCTTCAGATTTTAAATTACGTCATTTTTTAACATTTTGTGTGTTACCTTTATTTATTAAATATCATGTTCTTCGCACTTAAACCATAAAATTCAGTTCAAGAGCAATATCGCAAAATAATTTTAAAATGAGCATACCTTTAGAATTTCCGATACACAGTCTCGCGCGCTAGAGACAAAAATATTTTTTCTGTACAATGTTACCATTGATCCCTTTGAAATCCTTGAGTTTGATAATCAAAAATTCGTTAAAGTTTTACTAAATATGAAGTCGATAATAAAACAAATTCCAAATTTCAAATTTGGGCTTCCAGATGCCTATATTCGCAGGAGGATTACGTTATTCAAAATTTGATGGCTCTGGGTACCATTGTTTATCACATTGCGAGAAACATCGATACATTTATGCAGATTCTTCATTATTTAATTTCTTTAAATATAATACAGGGCGATAATATTTGGTGGCAACAATTTGAAAAGTGAAAAAACGCAAAATGCCAAAACGAAATTAATAATCCTTCTGGGCAAATTGCCCCTTTGGATTAATAAAATAAAAAATTAACTGAAATAAAGCAAAATGTGCATAATCTTGTATGTATTCACTAGTGATGGAAAGGTTAAAATAAATTACTGAATTGGAATTTAAGTATGATTTAGCAATTTTTTCATATAAATGCCAGCCAGTTTTCTCTAGTAAAACTTTTCATCTCGAGAAAATCTTTCATACAGTCTTGCACTCTTTGCAGATAACTTTCGCTGTAATGAATGGGCATGCCGATGTAACACAACTGTAAAGTTAAACTATTATCATTACTGTTAAATAAAAATTAGGTTAAATTGTTAAATATTGTTTCGAAATATTCCTGTAAGTGGCAACGATTAACTGTCGTGAAGTGTAATAAAAATTACATTAATCCTTTTGTCATTAAAATATTCTTCAGGATTTTAAAAATCTGTTAATTATGAGCTTCTGAACCAGTACCTCTGTTTCCTTTGTTTCACTGAGATATGATCTTTTTTCTTATTCTTCTAGACAACAATTCTTCATCAGGAGTGTTTTTTTATTCACCCAGTTATTCCCAGTTATTGAAATGAAGCTTTGATAAAAACCAGATATTTTTATAGTAGTGTAAAACAAACGTTCTTACCAAAGCTTAAAGCCTAGTCTTAAAGACTGTTGGCTTAAAGACCAGGAAAGAAAATGCGGCTCTGCATAGCCCCACATGGACAAGAAGAAAAGAAATCAAATATTAATATATATGTTTGTATAGGCTATAGTCCCTCACGTGGGGTTGCCGTAAGTAAGTAGGAAGGGGAGGAGGTGTGCTTACCGATGGCTATTGCAGCAGCCGGTTTCGGCATTTGAGTCAGTTACAGCCGAAATCCATTAATTTTAGTCCAGACAGTGCTTCTGATGGGGAAAACGGGGAGAAAAATGAAACACAAAATTAAGGAACTGCCTGTGAGAACTTTCGATAAGGGAATGAAGATTTTAATACCAATGGGGTGGAAGGCGTTAATGACAAATATGCACCAGTCGTAGACAGATATAAAGAATTAAGCTTTTATCTTTCTTTATTTCTACTCTGAGGAATTCCAGGATTCTTAATCTAATTTTGCAGTTATGAAATTCTCAAGACTAATGTTGACTGTCATTTACTTCAAAAATTGCTCCATTTGTTTAATCTGCGTAAGCAGAATGTAACTGAAAAAGTGTATCTGATTGGTTAGTTAAAATTATGGCAAATTTCAGCGTGTATCTGACTTAAAAAAGAAATTCGTTTATTGGGGAATTTATGAAAAAGATTTCTCGTATTTACCTTAAATGTGAAGAAAATTTCTTAAAAGTAGAATCATGATTACTTCATTCCATACCGAAAAATGATTAAATATTTTCCAAATATTATAGCAGATAAAACAGCTCTAACAGGTCCCAAACAATTTCAAGAGCACCGAGGTCAAGAGAACTGTGTAGTACATGAAAGATGTTCAAGCATAATTTGATGTTATTCAAACCATTGTGTCACCAGCTTTGTGCTTTGAACTAATACATTGTCACCGTAATAAACGTGACCTTCTTCGGATCTAGGATACCTAGTTGCTCAAACATTATAATGTTTGAGCAATTGGTTAAACTTGGTCCTCTAAAATTCTTCAATATTCCATGATAGGGATGCGACTACGAGCAATGAATGTTCTAGAGATTTTCACGATATTATGCTCAAATCGTTTAAGTCTATCACGGCGTTTCGTTCTGTCCCAAGACGTATCATATACCTGTAAAGGACTTTGTCGATAAACTCTCCCAGAAGTGGGAAAAGCAATGAACATGGAATCATTACTGAACAATACACTTTAAAATAGTCAAAATTGGACTTCAGCCTTATGTTAATTTGAAACAAATGCAGCATATTTCTCAGAGCATTCACAGATCTCTCGTCATGAAAGAAATAAAATACTCTACTGCAGAATAGTTTTACTTTAAGAAAGACTTATAGCATATAAATCTCGAAGGATTTTGAACATTTTTGCGAAATTAATTTCAGTCTTAGTGGGATTTTGAATGATTTAAAAGTTCAAACTTATTTCCTTGTGTTATATCTACATTTCTTTCTTTTAAATTATAGGATATCAAAATTAAAAATAAATTAGAAAAATCTGTACGCCATGTTTAATACCTTAGTTTTAGTATCAGTGAGAAATGTTTTAGAATATTTTTTTTTTCACCCTGTAAAATAATCTCAATTCATAGATGGACGAGGTAAAATATCTCAGTAACCGTAGTGCAATTAGATTCTATTACAGTAAAACATATTTTGTATTATAATAAAAATATGACTTTTAAATAAGTGATTAAAATACTTATTCCCCATGTTTTGAAAATGTCATAATAGGCAGGTTGCAAATATAATATGATAACGCATCTGATTATGGTCATCACAGAAAATCTCAAATTAATAACCTTCATGCATAATTGTATTATTGAACACCACTATTACTTATTTTGTGAGTACGCGTTAAATTATTGTTTATCCTGTTTTAATACCAGCTAATAATTGCATAGTTTTTTTTTTCTTTCCATAAACCGAAAAAAAGAACTCATTTTTAATTACTATATTTTTAATTATTATTATAAATCTCTTTTTAAATTTATAAACATTATTGCTTCATTTAAAATTATTTTAAAATTTAATTTCACCACTTTTTACTAATTATCAAATTTCACAAATTGCGCTTCATTTTAATCTTTCAAGAAGTCTTCTTCCAATTAAAGCATTTAACCCAATTATGCCTTTAGCAGTTGCTCCAGATTAGAACTCTCAAATTTAGTATCATCCGTTTATTACCATAATCAATAAAGAAGAAGCTTAAAATTTAAAAAATAAAAACTTGATTTATTTTTTGGAGGAATCTCATGTTATTTATCTTTACTGGTAGCTTGGCACTACATTTTTCTACGTTGTACATACTAAACAGGACCGGCCCTAGACTTTTTTGCCGCCCTGGGCAAACTCTGCGACTCCGAAGTTCTACCTCCCAGATCCTTCATAAATTGTAAATATTTTGCCGCCTAGTGCAGCTGCACGGATTGCAGCAGCTGTAGCGCCAGCCCTGATATTAAATTAAGAAAGATAAACGGTGCAGGATGAAGCAAAATATTAGATTACATAAAAATTAAAGCATTGTTTATGAGGTATTTCTCCCTCCTTCCTGGCGTGCCTTCGTGGTGTAGTGGTCAGCACACTGATCCGGTATTTCAGAGGTCCGTGGTTCGATTTCCGGCAAAGGAGTTCCTAATTTTTCATCTTGCTTGCTTCCAAAAAAAAAAAAAAAATTAACCTAATGTCTCTACAGGGGCACCCGAACTAAAAAAAAAGGGGATGATGATTCTTCTCACCCAGGATTTGGCGATTGGGTCCCCCTGAAAAACTCAGTCGCCCTTTAAAAGGGGGAGTATATAAGGTATTTCTCCCGTCTTCCCGGCGTGCCTTCGTGGTGTAGTGGTCAGCATACTGAGCCGGTATTTCAGAGGTTCGTGGTTCGATTCCTGGCGAAGGCGTTCCTAATTTTTCATTTTGCCTGCTTCCAAAAAAAAGTAACCTAATATTCACTAATACAATAACTATGAAAACGTTTTTAAAATTAAAGTATTCCTGTAAACATCCTGATGCAATGATACACTTTTTATATAATTAGTAATTTCGATTTTTCCCAACCACCTTTCAAATATATTGTATTTCAAATATATTGTATATATAGGAACAAAAATTCAAGTACCTGTTTTTCGTACTTGAATTTTTGTTCCTTAATTCTAGACTAAGTTAACAAAATAACGCTTAAAGCTGCATAATTACTGAAAAATTCTGCCGATGAATTTACTAGTAAATTTTTTACCAGTATAGTGGTAAATATCAAAACTAATATGATATTTGACAAAACTAGAAGGTAAAATAAACCAATTAATCCATAAAACAGAAATGCTGCTCTAAATAAGCAGTGCTTTAAGATTTTGTCGAAAAAATGCTGATTATAGTTCGTGAATATCGAAGTGTAGATGTTATTTCTTCACGTATATCTCTGTAGTCTTGCGGCAAAAAAATTAAGCATAATGAGGAGGGGGAAGAAACGTTAAATCAATAAATTACTCGTTTAAAATGAAATCGTTTATAGTTTAATTATAAAATGTTTTCATGATAACGTGACTATCTTAAATACATGGCAGTATAGTATTAAACGAAATACAAGGCATTATTTTGTAATATTATTGCAAATTAAGTATTGTAAGATTGAATATTAAACATTGTTGGTGTTACATGTATTTATTATACATTGTTATAACACATGTATTAACACGTTGTATAACGTATGTTTTACAAGCGTTAAAAAATATATAAATAAAACTGATCTTTTTAGTAGACTTCTTTGTTTCTGTGTCTTTTGGAACACAAAAGGCAGCTCAAGATTTGTTAATGCATTTGAAAATTCATATTAAAGTTTGCTACATAACAAATAAATCGTAAATTGATAACCTTCACCTCTGTCTGTCCCTTAAACCGTGGCTGAAGTGGAGCAGTCTGACCAAATTTAAAAGCAGCAAGTGACATTAAAAAGTGCAGGGATTTTAAGCACGACTGGAGTGAGACAATGTTCTAAAACGGCTCAAATGGCAATGCAGCAGCTGGATATCATCTCTGATAATTTGAATAACTATTCAACTTTCCTATTTTAGAATGACCACAGTACAAATACTAGAAATAATTATAAGATCCTAATGGTAAAATTACCCCCAAAGAGCAAACTTTTTTTTTTTTTTTTTTTTTTTTTCTGCCACTAAATTATGAACTACTTTTATTTACCTCTCATATTATTTCCTTATGCTGCTTCCTCAGAATTTAGGTGTTAATTTCCTCTCAAGCACCAGAGAAAGGTAAGTTACGTCAACTAAAAATACTCGTTAATAATTTAAATTATCCTTGTGAATATTTGAGCCACATTAAACTAATTTAGGTTTGAATTCATTTTAACCATCTTGGTGGTAAATTCTAATGCTAACATACGATTTCTACAGTAAACTTTATACAAATAAAAGTGATCAAAACAAGGATTATCACTTCCCCTTTCTAACTTCTTTCTTAGATAAATAATAAATTGATAAATTTTCAAATGCTTACATCTGTTAAAAATAAAAATAAAATAATAGAACATTTACATTAATAACTTTCGAAGGAAACACTAAAATTCAGAGGTTATTTTTTTTTCTTGGTGGCCAGATCTTACCTAATAATTCTGATTATGTTGTCTTCCATGAAGCCATCTAATGGGTATTTCTTCAAAACTAGCATATATTTCGATAGTTAGTTTATATTAAAATTTCGAAAATTAATGCTTCTGCTATGCTTGACGATTGCTTAAATTATTATCTGTATAAACCTGTTAGGTATAAACCTGTCTTCTTCCCTAGCGCTTATTTTCGAGATGTAATTGGAAGCACTTCCGGCTAGATATAAAATGACAGTTCTGGACCAATATTGAAAATGATAGTAATATATTAGTTTTCATTTAGTGTAGTGTACTAGCAGTAGCTGTAAAATGACAGTTCTGGGCCAGCAGGAGAGTGGGTCAGGGGCGTGGCCAATGATATAACAGATGCGACGTGCAACGCCATCGATGGAATCATACTAGAGGGCGTACCCAATGACGTCACGAATAAAGCTGAATTGTTTTATGCTGCTGGTTGGGTTGTAGACCTCCTGCTGCTAAGAGTTTTCACTTAAATTTAGTATTTTCAAAATTGGCAACGGATCAAGTGAATACTTTTTGCATCTTAACTTCCGTGATACGCTCATGCTGCCCAAAGTTGACGAAAAAGTGAATTGTGAATTTTAGAAATATGTTTTGAAGTCTGGCATTAAAAACTTTCAGTGCGCGTCTCAGAAAACAATGCATCAGAGGGGGAAAAAGTATGAAAAGGATTTCCATTTAATGACAATTCATCATGTCATGAAAATAAAATTACAAGATTTTTTTATTTATTATTTTGATACTTTTCATTTATTTGATTTTATTTTGATACTTTTTATACTTTCTAGTGTTTCATAAACTTTTAATTTTAATTGATTTATAATATTTTCTGTTCATAATAACATATTTGTTTGTTGCCATATTTTTTAATACTTAAGGTTTCTAATTTGCAATATTTTCATTTAAATTTCCAGATTATTTTTTTATATCTTTCATAATTTTCAACATGTTCTGAATTTTAACATGTTACGTTATACGAACTTATACTTACTTGTTACTTATACTTACATGTTATGTTAGACGAACGTAATTGTTCCCATACAAGCTGTTTATTTGTTACATTACTTAATTTTAGATGCAGTTTCGTCCTTTTTTTTAACGCTATAGTGTTCAATATATTCTGAATTCGCTATAGTGTTCAATATATTTATTTAACTTACTAGTCTTCTATAAACACTTTCAATTTAACTTATTTGTTTTACATACTATTCTATTTATAAAGAAACACTTATTTTTCATAATCTTAGTTATTTTATTAATTTTGAACAGGATTTATAATTTCTTTCACATGTCTAACAATATCTTCCTTACACTGCCGATTATTATTTTTAATATAAGCAATTTAAGTGTATAAATATTAATTAATTTTCTTACGTTTATGATTTTCCTCCTTAGTTTATACTTCATAGTTCTAGTTTAACTTATTTATTGTACTGTTTTCATTTGTGTCTCATCATTCATAATTCTAATATTTTATTCCATTTTAGACATTAATACAATTTTTAATAATCTAAATTGTTTTAATTTACTGCGTATTCAGACATTTCCTTATAGTTTTTTAAATACTTGTTATATTATGCGATCATAATTGATCATCTACATGATTTGATTAGACTTAGTTTTTTTACTCAGAATTTTCCATTCACAACTTTACAGTTTAATATCATTTATAACTAAATGTAAGTATTCCTTTCTCAAATAGTTTTAAGGTCTTCAAAAGATTCTAACATCATGTTTAGTTTTAAATCCCGATGTATTCCTAATTTTCGTTTCTAATTTTGCAACCACATTCAGTGTTTCATCCACACATACCAAAATATTCCTTACATCTTCTGATATTTAGTGTACGTCATATTTCAGTATTTCAAATGAATTTACACCACTCACACGATTATTTTTTTATATTTTAGATGCACTGACTATGCTAATTTTAACTTTATCCTACACAAATTGAATCTACTTCCAAACTCATGGAAAACTTTAAGGGAAACTAGCAATTTTTTGCATCACATGCACAAAGAAATTCTTAAAACCAATTTTTTTCAGTATCGTACCCAAAATACCATTTTTCAAATGTGAATTACCAGTGTCCTTTGGTTTTACTTTGTTGCATCTTTTTAAATTTTAACATCTTGCTTTGCATTCTAACATACCTTTTGTGAATTGCTTTTTCTTTTAATTCTAGCGCATAACCGTAACTTGTTTATTCAAATTCCATACAGTACCAACTTAATTCACTATCCAACCGCAATGTCTTTGATTCACATCCTGTGTGATAATACTGCAAGTTTCCTTAATTGGAAAAAAGTGAATATTTAATTATTAGTCATTTCAAAATAGAACTAATACATTTTTCACAAACATTACCTTCTCTTGAAAACACCCCTTAACCTATAACTGATTTAGAGATACAAAAGAGACTCTTATCATACGTCTCTCATTTGCAAACATCTTTGGACATTTCAGGTTTTAAATATTTTTTCGCAAGTATATCAATGCAATCAGAAAATACACTTGACATTTTTACTCAATTTAAAGGCGGCATACTGTTATAAGAATCTTTTTAGTTAAATTTATATCTCAAATAAACACATTTTGTGCTAAATATGCATAAACATTTAGATTTCGTTTATTTCTTTTTAATCTGATGTAAGACATGAATTTCATTCATGATATGGATTTTCTATTGATTTAATTGACCATACACTGTAGAAAATTTTTATTTTACAAATTCAACTTTTAACGAAATAGAAATAGAAACCGCGATACACCTGCTGATTTTAAGAAAAGAAACTTTGATATACTTCTGGAAATGTAAATGCTTCTATAGTTTTCATTCCATAACGTTGGTTTTCATTAGTTTACTAACTTCAAAAATGCTCTTATTAGCATATATATTTTTTATGGACAAAACATTGTCAAAATTGTGATACAGTATATAAAACTTACGAATATACATACCTTTACCAGCTTACACACATTACTGACTGAACCGAAGAAAGGCACAGATATTTTAATCCAATCTACCTTAAATTTAAAAAATATTTAAATATTCCCGAATACGAACGAAAACTGAATAGATATTGTTACATTTGCATATCTCTACGTATAATAAAAGGAAGAGTCTGTCTGTCCGCGTGTCTGTTTATGTATGTTTTTCGTTCGTGCTGCGCGTAAGCTAATAGACCCAGGGTTACGAAATTTGATACATAAGTGCCTCTAGACGATACATTTAAACGCCAGACAAAGGCTGGCCGCGTAGCGGCTGTTATCATATAAAATTAATTAAAAACGTTTATGTGTGTTAGTTGAAGTAATGCTTATAACTTCATAAACGTGAGCATTTACTATGTTAACACACGTATCATCAGTTATTTACATTATTCAATGTAATATCATCATTTAATACATGTACTATATGTATATATATTTAAAGTTTAATATTCTTACTTTTATTACAGCTGAATCATTAACTATTGAGAGAAAGAGGTTCATACTTACAATATTTAGTTCTGATTAAATAAAATTTCCTAGGACCCACGTTCAACCACGTTTGTAAAGACATTAGGTATTTTTTGAAAGCGAGAAAGATGAAAAATGAGCAACGCCCTCGCCGGGAATCGAACCACGGAACTCTGGAATACGCCCCCACGTGCAGACTACCACACTACGAAAGCATGCTAAGAAGGCGGGAGAAATACCTTATACATTTATTATATTCCTCATAGCTCTTCTATTTCTCTATTTTCACACTCACGACTCCTTTCAGCGGTAACTATTTCAGACATCGATAGGTATCTACCTCATAACTCAATTTTTCTACTAGTAGCAATTTTATATATTCAAAGATGTAATCTAAGTATTGTTCCTTCTATGTGTTCTAGAAAATCATTCAGTTGACAACGACTTGTGATTTTAGTAGACTTACATGCATTAACAGTGTCAACGTTTCTTCATTTTGCAAGGTTCGTGTCAAGGCATATTGGTGTAACATATCAATCTCTCTTTCAAACGCTTGTGAACATTGGATACAGTTTCTAAGAAGAGAAGTATCATGCTACTTCAAAACATCATCAGCAGTAATTTTTTTGACAGCTACTATATTTAAAAAATGTTCGTGAGATTTCGAATTGAATGAAGAATACAAAATATCCGCAACCAAGAGTCTCTACTGCATTATCAACTTTGAATTTTTCATTTCCTTTTCTTGATTATCGGGCATGAAGTTTTCAAGGACAGATTTCATATAGCTGACAAGCCAATTATCCTCTGGAAGTTCCTCTTCATCATCTCTCAATCGTATTTTATTTTTCGAAATTTTTATGCTGCGAAATGGTATATATGGAGTCTAATTTTAGGATCTTTAACATCAGTTTGGGACGGTATTCCGTGCATCCAAAGTTGATTCGTTGGTGGTTTTGTCATGATGAGTGATCCATGATTTAAGTCCAGAGTACGAGATGTAAAAGTTAGTCCGGAAAATATCATTCGACGTTTTGCACCTAAACTGATGGTAGGTATATCACATTCAGATTCGAGACAAGCTTCGTAGTATTTGTGCATAGATATCTTAGCAAGTCCGTCAGGACAGTAGTTCAATAAGACAAAATTATATTTTATGCCTGTCACTGTTTCAACGTCTTCTTTAATATTTAGAAGAGACTGCGACCAAGGTTCTGCACCAAGCCTCGTTGCAGAGAATTCGTAACTAATTCCTTCATCACCAAATCCGAGAACATTTCTTCGTGGGGTATACTGATTTGTATTAATTTGAATATTAATATTTTTAAATTCATAGTTTGATATTCCTTCTAGCAAAGTATTAGCTATATTTCGTGAATAAAATTCTTCCATAAATTCCATGTTTAACTCTGCGTCAGTTAAATCTGTCATATTGGCTTTACCATCCGGTTCCTAAATAGTAGGAATTATCTGAAACCACATTAACCAAATAATTTCATCACTTTGATAGGATGAAAAGAAGGTTTCATTTGTTTCGTTCGTATGAGTAAAAATAAACTCGTGTTTTCATAAAAGGTCTAAGTACTGCATCGGAAAGCGCATGATTGCGTTGTCATAGTATGATAGGTTACTAGAAAGTTCTGAAACCCTGATAATCGATGAAAACGTATTTGGAAGAACTGCTATTCTCAGATTTTGGTCTTACACAAATATAAGTGAAGGATAATCTTTGATAAGCATTGTAGTTTTAAAAGGGAAAATACGACTTTTTCCTTTTAAAATTACAACATGTAAGAGATTCTTTAAGGCAGAAAAATATTATTCACTTACTTCATGACATGTTTTTTGAATCTAAATGTTATGAAGATTACAAAAATGCTTTGATGTAAGCACAGCTTCTTTATATAAATTTCTGTGTTTGATTGATGTTATGTCTATTTTGGTTTCCTTATATATTTTTATAAAAATATAATAAAATTTTTATTTAAATTTTATAACAAACATGTAAATTATCAAATATAAGAATATGGATATTGCTCTTAACTTTATATCAATTAATGAAAGAAAATTTTAAGTACACTTTAAAAATAATACAGAAACTTGTTCTTTGGAAAATAAATAAATGAATTAAAATGGAAAAGCTTCTTGGCGAAATGAAGTTTATCATTATTTTTATAACATCTTTTTAAAGCTATTTGTATTTCCAATGCAGTATATGTTTCAAGCAATTCACTCGTGTTGAAAATTTAAGAATTCATGAAGTGATTCATCTCTGAAATTTTACTTGTGCGATATATTTGCAAGGTTTCCAGAAAACGAGTAATCTGAAGAGGCATTTGAAATCTCATGAAAGAATCTTCAGATGTCTTCTTGTCCTAAGAAATTTAGCGAAGTTGATAGTTTGAAAAGTCATGAAACTTCTCGTCTTGAAATTTGTAGTCAATCATAACAAGTTCTTTTCTTGTAAAATGGATATCAAAACTTATAAAGTTACTTTTAAGTGTAAATAATGCTCAAAAATATTAAGTGAACTTGACAAAACATGAAACTTTACATGTTAGACGTTGTATTGAATGTTCGGATATTTTTTCAAATAAAAAAGAATTTGAAGAGGCAAATGAAATCTCACGAACTTTCTTTAAATATAGTAGCTGTCAAAAACAATTACTGATGATGATGTTTTAAAACGTCATGATACTTCTCTTCTTAGAAATTGTAACTAATGTTCACAAGTGTTTAAAAGAGAAATTGATCTATTACACCAACATTCGAATGCAATATGGTTTGACACGAACCTTGCAAAACGAAGAAATGTTGACATAGTTAGTGCATGTAAGTCTTACTAAAATCACAAGTCAGAATCTAAATGTTTATACATATGTAGCACAAAATGTGTTTATTTGCGTTATAAATTTAACTAAAATGATTCTTATAACAATATGTCGCCTTTAAATTGAGTAAAAATGTCAGGTATGTTTTCTGATTATATTGATATACTTGCGAAAAAAGATTTAAAACCTGAAATGTCCAAAGATGTTTACAAATGAGCGACGTGTGATAAGAGTCGTCTTTGTATTTCTAAATCAGTTATAGGTTAAGGGGTGTTTTCAATAGAAGGTAATGTTTGTGAAAATTAGTTCTATTTTGAAATGACTAATAATTAAATATTCACTTTTTTTTTCAAATTAAGGAAACTTGCAGTATTATCACATAGGATGTGAATGAAAGACATTGCGGTTGGATAGTGAATTAAGTTGGTACTGTATGGAATTTGAATAAACAAGTTAATGTTATGCGCTAGAATTAAAAGAAAAAGCAATACACAAAATGTATGTTAGAATGAAAAGAAAGATGTTAAAATTTAAAAAGATGCATCAAAGTAAAACCATAGAACACTGGTAATTTGCATTTGAAAAATGGTATTTTGTGTACGATAATGAACATGTTGGTTTTAAGAATTTCTTTGTGCATGTGATGCAAAAAATTGCTAGTTTCCCTTAAAGTTTTCCATGAGTTTGGACGTAGATGCAATTAATGCAGGAAATGGTAAAATTAGCATAGTCAGTGCATCTAAAATATGAAAAAATAATCATGAGAGTGGTGTAAATTCATTTGAAATAGTGAAATATGACGTAGCTTATATATCAGAAGATGTTAGATATATTTTGTTATGTGTGGATGAAACACGGAATGTGGTTGTAAAATTAGAAACAAAAATTGGGAATACACTTAAAAGTAATCAGGATTTAAAAATAAACATGATGTTAGAAAATTTTGAAGACCTTTAAACGATATGAGAAAGAAATACTTACATTTAGTTATAAATAATATTAAACAGTAAAGTTGTGAATGGAAATTTGAGTAAAAAAAAACTAAGTCTAATGAAATCATGTAGATAATCAATTGTGATCGGAGAATATAACATGTTTTTAAAAAATTATAAGGATATGTCTGAATACGCAGTAAATTAAGAACATTCATATTATTAAAAATTGTGTTAGTGTCAAAAATGGAATAAAATATTAGAATTTTGAATAATGAGACACAAATGAAAAGAGTACAATAAAGAGGTTAAACTAGTACTATGAAATATAAACTAAGGAGTGAAATCATAAACGTAAGAAAAGTAATTAATAGTTATACACTTATACTGCTTAAAATTTTTAAAAAAATAACGGGCAGTGTAAGGAAGATATTGTTAAACATGTGAAATAAATTTAAAATACTGTATAAAATTAAGTAAAATAACTAAGATTATGAAAAATAAACGTTTCTTTATAAATAGAATATATAAAGTAAATAAGTTAAATTGAAATTTTGTATAGAAAATTAGTAAGGTAAATAAACAAAAACAAAAATAAGGATTTTAAAAATTATGTTTAAAATAAAATGGTATAATAAGCAGTAGTTTTACATGATGGGAAACTATAAGAAATATGTTGAAATTCAGAGTATATTGAACATTACGGAGTTAAAAAAAAGTGAGAAATTGCATCTAAAATTATGTAATATAACAAATAAACAGCATGTATGTGAACAATTACGTTCGCATAACATAACATATAAGTTAAAATTCAGAGTATGTTGAAAATTAGGAAAGGTATGAAAAAAATAATCTGGACAATTTAAATGAAAATATAACAAATTAGAAACCTTAAGTATTAAAAAATATGTCAGCATTATGTCATCGATATCGTTGCACGTTGCACCTGTGACGTCACTGGCCACGACACTAAACCGCTAGCGCAAAACTGTCCTTTTATAGCTACTATTAGCTGCTATTTACTTTGAGATCGTAAGAATCAGCGAAAGCGAACTCACCAAATGGCAGCACTACAGTTAGTTCGGCAATTAATAACCAAATTAATGAACTCTGTTATTTGATGGAATTTTTTTTCTTTTTTTAATCGGAGTATATCTCTGTTACCTGACTATTGTTAAATTAAGTCACACCAATCTTGACTTAAACAAAAGGGCAAAATATGCATAATTTCATCTTAACGTAAATTAATCAGCTAAGTAAAACTCGATTTTCAGCTGCACTTTTCCTCCCGCAATCCCTTAAGCTACCTGAATACCTGAATTGCTTGGCTGGAAAACTGTTAATTGAATTCTACAGTTGACGTCTATTTGTTATGAAATAACAGCCATAATGTATAAACTGGAATTTGCATGATTGATAAATTGGAAAAAATGCAGTAATTATGCACGGTGTGACAGTCTAAAGATTTTAAAATGCTATTAACCACCTTTCTCTATGGTATAAAAATAAAGACTTGAAGTTTATTCTAACATTGTCTGCGTGAAATGCATCTAAATGTATGAATGTGCGCGGTACGTCACCATTGCTCAAATGCATATGTGCTTATATACAATAAAGAAGTAAAATTTATTACATCTGTTTTGTATTGTAATATCAGCTTCTAAATATTTTATCTTATATATTTGCTACTTATGCCTTATCTTATTCCTGGGATTTATGACAGTTACTAAACGGTGATTTAATCAGTTTTGTGGTATTTGAGGAACAAGGAGAAGAAGAATTCAAGTTTCCAATCATGATTGCAAAAAAAGCTTATATTCAAAGCCCTTTTTGCAAATTCAGTCGCAGCCTTCATAGCTAACCATAGTTCTGGCATAGCATTGTCTCCTTAAGTTATACAGGCACAGAACTAAGGGGTAGAAACTTACGTAGTGCATTTAATAATAAATAACATTTTAATGTTGCGCAATGTATCTCGATTTTTTTTTTCATTTTCGAAAAGCTTTTTAATTAAAGCTTTAATTTTATTTAAAATTTGTTTTACATAAAATTTAATTTTATTTAAAATCAAAGTTTTAATTTTTTAATTTAAACTTTAATTTTTTCGAAAAGCTTTTCTGAAGGTTTTAATTCTTTAGAAGGTTGAAAGATAAAGAATGGCGACTGAATGATATTGCACATCTCATTAGTTTTGAAAAATAACAGAAACAATTTCTGTTATAGTATTATTGTAAATAAATTTGTATAACAGAGCAATATTGGGAACAGGCATAATATTTTAGGAAAGGAAGTTAAACCAGAAAAATAGAAAGATAGAAAGTGAAAGGGATTTTTTTTATCGTGAATATAAAATTTGGATTTAAAAAACTTATTTGATCTTTAAAAAGACTTTAAATTATGAGCTTAAAAATAAGCTTGCCTTAAAATTTATTATTTTAATTTATTATTTTTATAAGCCATTAAAAATTTATTTATCTTGCCATTCTTATTTTGATTTCAAAACTTTCACATTAAAAAAACTAAGGCTTAGATGTATAGATAGGAAGTGAAAGAGAAAAGAAAAGTATTAGATATAGTGAGGGGAAAAAATTAAATACATCCATCCAGAACGCAATAATACTGAATCCAAATATATCGTAATAATAATGATACTATTAAAATGAAATATATTGTAGCAATTATATACCATATACTTATACTGTATTTATAGATCCTCAAAAGGCTTAAAATATAAATTTTACAATGTAATTTATAATATAAATATTTGTCTGAAAATGTTGTTCACATACTTACCCTGATGACTTTTTTTGATAATCTGCTATTGGCCGAAAGAAACGTATTCACATTAAAAGTACATCGCTATAAATGTAAACTGATTTCTTTCTGAAAACAAATATTTATGTGCAAATATATTTTTTTTTATTATAGTTGTTTACAGAAGCAAATTGTAATGCCCCTATTTTACACATGTTTGGTAGTTATTTGAGTGCATAATACATTCGCTTACGTTCTTGAAATGTATTTACCCTAGGTATAATGTATTAGTTAGGAAAATCTGAATTATTAGATTTTTCATGTTTAATGACATTATTATATCTCTGTATCCTCTTAAATTACCATTCAATGTTTTTGTTCGCAAAGCTGCTCTCTTCTCGTATGAAATTCTTAGGTCACGTGCAGAGAAAAGGGGCGTAAATTTAGCGAATTGTATATTCCCAACTATTACTTCTCTAACTAAGATATAAAGTTCTCCAGTAGTTGCGGGCTTGCGTTGATGGGTAAGACTTCCTTACCACCTCTCCTGGGTCCGATCCCCATTCACGTCCCCGCGGTTTTCTCGGCGGGGACGTTGTCAACGTCCACAATGGCTGCCAACCACCCCGGGTGGCCGATGAAGATTAATGATGGTGGCATAAAATCCCCCCCTTTCAATACGAAGAATAAGTCAGAGATGGGGGAAATGGCTGTAGGGAAATATGGAAGGAATGGCTTCGTATAGAAGGAGACAATACTTAACCCTCTTCGCTCTCGAATTCAAGCACATGTGGCTTTTTGGGATGATAATGTACAGCTCGACGTGTGCTGCTGGTTTTAAAAAGTCACTGTATAAAGGATAATTTTCTGTCAGCAATTTTTGTCTGTAAATAATTTACACATTCATTATAGAGTATGAAGATGTTTAAATTTTAATAATTAGCTAAAGATGAATAGTTCTAGATTTTTTTAATTTAATTTAGAATATTTGTTTTAATTTTGCGTTGGATAAAAAGTCTGTTATTAAATTTTCAAATAAAACATCTTCAAATATTTCATTGTGATTAAATAATTCATTCTAATTCATAAATTGATAATTTTTCACGAAAACTGAATTTAATTTTATTTTTTAATGTTTCTGAAGTTTTTAATTTCATTCGATTTTCGTGATCAGACTGCATCTGTATGTATCAAAGTATGAAGAATATGTTTTCAAACTGAACCAGTAATGAATCGCGAATTTTTTTTATTATTGTTAATATTTATGTTGCAAAATTTGAATCACTGTTTCAAACGAATAAAAGGTAACAATTATGTTACCATTGAATGTACTGCAACATGATGATGTCATCAATAATAAATCTAAGAATTTTTTTGTGATTAAAGATATCATACCTAAATTGCTTCCTGGGCAGAAGGATATTTGGGGAATTAAAATATCGAACTGAATGTTCTGAGTACCATGTTGCCAGGTGGGGAGCTAGAAAGGATTATAATTTGAAAATGAGTTTTTAAAATATCCCACTTAAATTTCATAAAAAAATAATACGCGTATCTTAAAAATTACATTCCTTCTGTTCATTTCATATTTGCATCAGGTAAGTGTATCATTCAGAAAGGAAGAAACTTATAAGGAAGAAGACGAGAGATTATCGTCTTCTTAGCATGCCTTCGTGGTGTAGTGGTTAGCACGCTCGACACGTATTCGAGAAGTCCGTGGTTCGATTCCCGGCGAGGGCATTGCTCATTTTTCTCATCTCTCCCACTTCCAAGAAATCCTAATGTCTCTACAATCTCATTTAGAAGCATTATTGTATTTTCATGTGTAAATTACTGCCATTTTATTCCTAGACAACTGGAATATTAATCTTAGGCATTATCGATCTAAACTCGTTAAATTTTGAAAGGGAAAGAATAAAGTATAAGGATCAAGAATTAATTTTTCAGCTGAACGGATATTCTAAATATTTTTACTATTACATCCGATACTAGAAACTCCATCAATTTTACTGTATCATGTATGCCTGGATTTTAAAAGTAATATACTGTTGTACTGAATACAGACATTTTTTTTTTTTTTTTCATTTTCTCTGCTGCCATAACAAATAATCTAATGTCAGTGTGTTGAGCAAAACTCGTTAACTATTTTTGTCACTAACTGTTATTTTCTAATTTCTTATATGTCAGCGCAATAGAAAGTTTTCATTGCTGTTTTTAATTAATTTCTTGTTATTTTTATTTTCATTTGTTTTTACTGTTACTACATCGTTCTTTGAATGTAGTGGAATTTTAAATGGAAAATTTAATTCAGATATCTGCGGAGACGGCATGACATCATAAGAAATAGACCATAAATGCAGAAAAGGAGCTTGTTTTCTTTGTTGCGTTTAACGTTTCGAGCTGATACGAAATGTTTCAGCTAAGAAAACGTGTGTTTAAAGGAAAGTTGTGAGTCTTTGTTTTTATCGTTTTATATTTTTATTTTTATTTATTTATTGTATACACTTTAGGATAGATAGATGTCTAAACTGAAATGTAATTCAGGGTTATAATCCTGAACTACTGAAAAATATAAGAGTGGTTGAATTGTTATTAAAACTTTTCATATTTTTATTATAACCGAAACAATTTTTCTCAAACGCAGTGGCCATTCGCTTTCCGAAAACTTCGTTTATTTAAAAAAGTTCATTAATTGGCATCTCGTCTCTTCTTAACTTTGCCATTTGTGCTCGGAAATTATTTTTGGTGCATTCTTGAAAACAATCTTGATACATGTCTCATTTAAGTCACACAGTTACTATGACTTTAGCTATGCTCATTATGAATTTAATTGCATCTGAAAAATGAGCGAAAATGATCCACTTTCTGTAAGAACGATATTCATCACTCTTTGAATGAGTCTTGACTATTACTGTGATGTGTTTAAATTACATGATGTGTTTAAATTATTCCTGAGTTTAATATATTAGTTTTTCTGTGGAATCATACTTGGTATAGAATTTACAGCTTAAATAATTTTACTTAATAATGTAATTTTCACTTGGCTTGTTACCACCCAAGTATTAAGAATATTTATTCGTTTATGAAACATTTTTCTCAAAAATAGCGATTTCCCAACAACATATGCAACTAGTAGCTAGAAATAATGGTTGAACGAACGCAGATTTCAGAAAATAAAGACGATCTGTAGCATAATGAGAAGATACCTTAAAACAACATAACGCCCTTAGTGATCAAAATGCAATTACCATTCCTTCCATGTGCAAGACATCCTTATGCTTCAGCATCTCCGCCCATATGAAGTAAAATTTTCCTTTTGCCATCTAAATTACATTAGCTGTCATCTGTGACATTATCACTTCCGTGCATCTTAGTGTAAAAGTTTCCTTGTGTTCTGAGTGATTTCTAAAAGAGCGGAAAATTCCGTAGCGTGTTGATCGCGAAAAATATTGATGTGCGTGGATATTAGGATATTAGTCATCAACGTGGGTGTGTTTGGTTTCCTTTAGGTGGTGTTTCTATTTTGTCTCAGACAGAAACGTATTTATGTCTATTCCTTGACCCATTAAATTATACCTCTGAAATTTCCGGCTTTTTTTTAAAGATGTAGACCTTTCTAATCCTTTGTTCTAAAGTGGAGAAATTTTGATAACAAATTTATAATATCTATAAATAAATATAAACAGTCTCTGTTAATGTAACAGAACTAGGTGATTAAAGGTAAGTATTTCTAATCCATCCATGTATTTGCAATTTTTTAAATAGGTAAACCTCCCTAACTTTGTGATATAAGGGTATGACTGAAAGAATATTAATTAAAAGCATGCAAGAGGGGATATTTTGTATGTTAAGAAGGTATACATAAGCTTAGCTGCATTGGCAAAAGAAGCAGTGCAAAATTGAGAATATCATAAAACGTGTATTACGCAATACTCTATGCTTGAATTACTTATTAAGTTAACAATCAAATTAATAACTGTAATATTTTGGAGAAAATTTATGCAAGAACATATATAAAATTAAATTATTAACTAACAAAATGCTTACGTCTTCGCAGATCACTTGATTGCAAAACATTATTTACGTTTTGATTTTAGTTTATTTTTTAAAGGCCCTAAGATTCTGCATAACGTCAGCATTGTAATTGCTGTTTACCTGAAAGTGTTTTCCACCGTATTATGATTTCCTTTCCATCTCTTGGGAAACAATGTAACTCAGTATACTGTATATTGTCTTCTGTACATTGTGCAACTCAGCTGGCTGTGGTAAATAACTGTAATATTTAGAACTGTCTGTGATTGAGTAACTATAATCATGGTATCTCGCATCATGGTATAAGGAATACTTCACCAAAGACATAGCTAAATCTGAATTTTGAGAGTGCCCATTTATTGAATCGAAATTCGTCAAAAAACTTAATTTTTGTATAATAATGTACCTGATTCAAATTCAAAAATTAGTAAAAAATCAAAATTTATTTTTTAATTTTTAAACTAACTTTAATTGATTTAATTTTATTTTAATTGAGCTTAACCAATCAAATGTTTTAAACTTATTTATGTTTTTAATGCATTATAACATACATTTAATCTCTTTTTATGTAAATGTTTCCATCATCTCTAGAGCTAAAATCCTAAATTAGTATTCTGAAAACGGGCTCTGAGTATTGCACATGTATGCACATTTACGATTTTACCACCGTGTAAATGTAATTTCCTTTAAGTACTTTAAAAATACATAAAAATGAAGCGTTTACTTAAAAACGTTTAGAAAATTTGAAAAGAAAATACACGGTTACAGACTATTATGGCAGTGAAATATTTTATTTTCGCGAGTCTAAAAAGATAAAAGCTGCTTTCCATTCACTACAGTAAGCAACATTATATACAAACTCCCTTAGAAATTTATAAGCTGATGTTACGGTCTCTATCACATATAAAATAATCGCGTTTTCTAAAAAGACTGCTATCAGGCAATTTTTAGTTTCTTAGCTTCTTTCTTAAGCTGAGCTTAAAAATGATCTGGATAGTACGATTATCTTCTGAGAAGGCGCGTTTTTACAAGTCTTTAGTCGAGTATTTTTTTTTTAATTCCATTGTCTGTTTCAGGTTCCAAGTAAATTCGAAGATTTTGCAATAATTATGCAATTTAGCCCAGTAATTAATGTAAGTAATTAATCACTCCTCTCTTTTACGAAACCCAAGCAAATTGTAAAACTAGTTGTCACTTGTAAAACTTGCTGAATGTTGTCAATTATAACTTGAATTGATAAAAGTATATATAAAATATTAATGCGCGCTTTTATAGCTATTTCATCATTTATTTATTTGTGTAACGGAACGAAAAGGTAGGTGATAAGTAAGGATATTATGATGAAGATATTTAAGATTATTAAATGTAATTATCTATTTATTAAATATTTAATTTTTATACGGCATATTACAGGTGTATATAATATAACACTTTTTTAAAAATTTGAGTAAAATTTCATGTGACAGTTTCATGGCACAATTAATGTCTTTCCCATACATAATCAAATTTCTGTAATAATTGAAACATATAGTAAAAGGGTGCATTTGCTCAGTACAGAAATGCAGTGCTGTAATAATACAGTAGCATATCAAATGCAATATATGCAATAGTAATGCTGACGCATGCAGGCATTTCCTGTGTTAAAAAGCATGAAACCGCATTTTTATGAAAAACCCAAACTGGAACATTTATATATATAATTATAAAAAAAGAAGAGAGATTTCTCTTCGATGAACAAGACTTAAAAACGAAAATATGATTCATCTTTGGTTTTATGTAATAACTGCAGAGAGGTATTATTAATTATCGTATGACAGACGAATTTAAAACAGTATTTCGCATGTCCTTTTCATTGCACTAGGCAAGCACTGAAATATATACACAAATGACAATATGATATTAATAGATGTATCCGTTGTCACTGTTATTTCATTTACAACTTTATAGGTGCAATCTCTCTTTGTTTTGAAAGAGGAAATGACATTCTATATAAATGATTTGTATTTGTGCCATCTATTCATTTTGCATATAATTGTTTCTCTTACTATAATTTTAGGTTTTCAGAAATTTTGGTATATTTTTTAGGCATTAAAAATCTAGAAACGCTCGTTATATTTCCATGTAAAGAAAGGGTATTTGCCATTTCAGCTTTCAAAAAGTTTCATAGCAATGTTTTACTGTCATAAAACGGCGTACTACATGAAAAGCATGTACTGCAGACAAAACCTATCATGCAAAAAAAAAAAAAAAAAGTATTCAAGTTTAATGAAATAATATAAGAACCCTACAGGTATTTCACATTAACAACATGATTCACTATGGCGGTGGTTCTCAAACTGGAAGCTGCGAGAGTATGCCAGGAGTGTCGTGGCAATAATTAAGAAAAGTGGTTCAAAATGCTTGAGTTAAAGAAGGCATAAAAATACATAAAATTAAAATTTGGGATGCCATCCCTCGCTCCTGTGCCACTGTCTAAACACGTTAAATTTTGTCCTTGTATTTATCTTGAGGAGCGACGATTCATCTTCTACCGGATCTGGATGCAGATGTATTTAGAAAACAAAGCTGTTAATAAGGCTGCTGTGAAAAGACTTGTGCATTTTAGTACTTCAGCTTATCTCTGTGAATCACGCTTACATAAGAAACGGATATAAAACAAACATTCTGAGTCAAGAGATCTGAGGATAAAATTAACTAAACTTCCAATAAACATAAAGGAAACTATGAAATATTCATCCAAAAGGTTTCACACACTGTATTAAAAACAAATGAGAGGTAAAACTGAATTTTTCTTTTCTTTTCGCATTCAAACCGCTTTAAGCGTAGCTGTGATACGAAATTTTTTTTTAGCCCGATGAGGGTGCCGAGGCGAAAAAATTTTAACAGCCACTGCGCTATGATTTAATAAAGCAGTAGACTTTCTATTAACTGGAAACGACGTCCACGATTAATCCCAAATCAAGGTTAATCTGACAGCATTAAAAAAAAAGACATGAAAAAGAAATAACTCATATTATAATTAACAGAAAAATATTATTAATATTGCTATTCACCTGTATTTTTAAGCAGTTTGATTCAGACAATAAGTTCACTTGGTTACGTGAATTAAATCAGAAGTTGAAACATGAACAATCTTTAAAATGCAAAGAACTGTTTTTGCTCGTATTACTCATGTTTTTCGATAGAAGTCCATGGACAGCAGAAGGTGGCTTGGTATTTAATTAATTTTTTTTACGATTTAACAATTTAATTTTAAAGGGTGCTTTAACAACAGTTTTTATGTTATGCACTGTTAAGTTTAGATAATGCATGTTAAATCTTGCTGCAGATAAAAGCAATACCTACACACTGGGGCATCACTTGTTATCACTGTTGTTGTCTAGTCTATTTTATACTAAAAATAAGCTCAATCTTTTTTTAGAGAAAGACCGGTTAATCGAAAATTGATTGTATATAATGCAACAATGTAAAATATAATTCCATTAGGATTTCTGTCTAAATATAAATTTGTGACGCAATAATGGGTAAATTTGCAGATGCTTCAGTATAATAAATAATCTGACTTATTTTGCTTGCCATTGCCTTCATTTTGTAAAAAAGTGTTATATGATACACTTGTAAGATTTAATGTGGATAGAAGAGTACAGCAGTATATTACAGGCACAAGATGCTGTATTGTAACTTCTTGTTAGAACAATATGGATTACTCTTTTACATTAGGTTATGTTAGGTTATTTAATTACGGCAAAGCCTTGAGGGCTATCTGCCTAAGGGGAGGGATGCCTTCGTGGAGGACTTTCTAAGGGAAACTGGCTCGTATGCACGTTACACATGGGTAAAACCACGAAAACACCCATGCAGCCAGCCCGTTTGCGGGATTCGAACCTCGGACCGAACCACCAATGTTCAGCGACTTTACCGCTCGGCCGCTGGTGGGCTCTTTTACATTAACATGACGTAGCAATGCAACAGAATTTGGAAGACTCACGAAAAGGCTAATAACACTAATGCGAATTGCAGTGATACATTCATACGTTAATTCAGCAAGTACAGTGATAGACAAATTTATGCGCTAATATAATAATACACTAATTGAATAATATAATATCTTATACTTCTACAAAGTACAATAACAAAGATTAGAGCTTTAGTTGTCTCTTAAAAATGTACAATCAGTGAACCTGTTGTTTTTCTGTGCGATTTGGAATAGGCAACGAATCGTCTGATCTTTTGATTATGGCAACAAATGTCAGGGTACCCATCTAATGAGAGAAACACATTCTTGTTGACTTTCTTAGAGAAACTAGCTCATATTCATATAACGCATGGGAGAAAACGTGTAAACATCTTTACATTCTACTTATTTATCTGGATTTGAACTTGCGTTGAACTATGGGTATTCAAGTGGTCTTATCCATTCTGCTCCAATACTGTTTAATTAGTATATGCTACAGTTGCTTGTTTCAAAACTCTAAAAGAATACTTTTGTGTTACAATATATGCCATATGTTAATCTACTTTTAATACAAGAATATAGTAATAATTGTGGTCGTATTTTGCAAAACCAGATTTTTAGAAGCTAAATATGATATATTATATAGTAATTCAACATGGTGTAATGGTATGAGTTAAAATATGATACACTGTGCAGTAACAGTACTGAAGCATAATGTAGCAATTCAGCAACTTAACAGCAATTCAGTGGCGGAGTATATCTGTGTGGTACAATAAAAGGTAAACAAAGTTCCAGTTATTTGTTACTTTAAAAAACGTGCAATGGTCAACCTGTGTGCAATGTTATATAGCAGGGGTGGCTAAAGTGCGGCTCTCGCAGGCAATTTGTGAGGCTCATGCATATAAAATATATGTATGAAATATGGTAAACTTAAACTATTCAGTGTCTAAAAGGAAGTAATTAATTAGTTTAGACTCATTTTACAAAGTTATCAGGGATTTCTTTATATTTAAAACCTCCTTCACTACTTCTATAAATGTATATATAATGTAAATATGAACTTTTAGAAAATCTAGATGCGGCTCTCGAACATTCCTGAATTCAAACGTGCGGCTCTTACTGACATGAAGTTTGGCCAACCCTGTTATATAGTATCATTATCCGATGTTATACCAACTTGATGCTTAAATCGTATGGCATGTTATATTTTGTAATACAAGATGCTGTGTCGAGTCGTAAGATTACATTTATGTGTTTTAAAGCATACAATATGCCATTTCAGTTATGCATTAAGCGTTTAAGAGCAGAATTCTTTTATGAAATTACAATTAATGTAACAATATACCTAGATAATGCCACAATACACAAACACATTATTAAAATAACTATACAGAGAATACAATACTTTTATAACTTTCATGGGTTAATTGGCATTGAAAATAGACGTTTTCTAGTGTGAAAGAGAAAATCAGCGTATGTGTCTGACGTGTAAAAATCATGAAAGCAATACGGATAGCTAATTTACAATTTATTCGGCTCCAGACAATCAGTTTATTAAGCAGGTTTATTAGTAGTAAGTTTATGGAACAGTCTTTTGATAATGCTTTTACTTTAGAAAACCCAGCTTGGGGGAGGGGAAATTTTTAAGCTGCGGTAGTAAGTGTAGAATTCTTTTATCAAATGCAAACTATTAAGTTATACGTGTAATAAACCATGAAACGGTTAAAAATTACTTCTGAATCATCCTCTCCTCCGAAATGACACTGAGAAGAGTTATGTGCAGTCCTCATATCCCTGTACCGTGGAGCGTTGAAAATGATGCATATTTTATAAGAAAGCGAATCAGAAGATAAATAAAACAAAAAAAGTACTTGTTTCAGATGATTGCTCTAATTACGATTCTCCTCCGTATGAAGAAAGTTTATTATTTGAATTAGAAGAAGGAACAACGTTGAGGCATCTCTTTCTTCAAACACAGGATCTTCTCATATCGAAATCTCTTTCCTAAATTCACCCTCTCCCAATCCCAAAAAAAAAGTCTTCACGAAGAAATTCCTTCTAGACAAAAGCTAGTATTTTTCTTTTAATATAATTTTGCAATTTCCGAAAAGGCAAACGATGTGAAAAGACTAAAAGCCAGATATTGGCATTTGATAATTGTATTAGTAAATTCTTGTAAATGTGAGAAATGAATGTTGTTATTGGGTAGGTAATTAATTTCTTCCTACCATTTTAAGACTTTTTTTTTCATTTAGAACTTCTTATTACTTGAGAATTATACTTTTGACCTCTATTTTAAAGCATCATAAATGATATTTTATGAAGCATACAAATATACTAATAGAATTAAAAGTAAGGAGGTTATTTTTATATCAGACAACTGAATTTTGTTGTTGTGAATTACCATTACATTTATTAAAAACATCTGTTTAGGCATTCTAATAATACAGATGAATATTGAATTAAAATAAAAATGCATATCCGTTAGCATGAAAATTTATATAGTATGGTAAAATAATACAGTAAATTTGTTACATATTTTTGTGGCAGGCATTTATTTGAAAGAAGAAATTATTATACAGAATAACGGTTTCCCTTTTTCTTAATGCATTATCGTGCGCTATCTACGGGTGTTTATGTCTTATTTTAAAAGCTTTAATAAAATGTTTAAACCGATTAACTGCGTCTTCAAATACGTCGTTTACATTCGTTCCGTATATACAAGCAACTTATATCAGCTTCAATATTTTTAATAATTTTGAAATTGTGAGTAATTTAAAGTGCATTTTTATTGCTGTATACGTACTTTTCCTTCTCAAAATATCTCATGACAGAGTTTTTGTCAAATTTTACTCATAAAATGAGTGTTTTGCGAGAGCAATTAAACTGACTCTACTACGATTTTAGTATTGACAAATTCCCTCATTCTAGGGTTATGTGTATAGATCCTCTGGATAACTTCAAGAACTGAAAAAGTAGCTAAGCGATTTGTGTTAAGTAAGAAACGATATCTTTTATCTCTAGGAAAACATTTATTATAATTTTCACATAATGAAATTTGATTAGGTCTGAGTTTTGTCAAAGTATTTCTTTCAGCTAGGGAAGCTTCTCCGTCAAATTTATCGCGATCTGATATCGATACTGCTGACTTTATATTTCCTTTGTAACCGATATCGGAGGTGAATACATCTGCTTCAAAAGAGGCGTGCGTGTTATCCCCATCCTGTCAATGCCTGCACCTCCGAGTTCTTTTTTGGCGGTTAGTCCACTGAAAAGGTGTATCTGTTAAACTGGCAGAAAGATTGATGCTCTCTCCGGGACCTCAGCGCTCCAAGTCATAAATTTAAACGGTACCAACTGAGAATGGGGGCATAAATAGCAAAGGGGACCCCTATGCCAGAAGGCAAACAGGGAATACGGAGGAACATTTGAAGTAGCTCTACATGCTCCAAACGTCGTAGTTCTAAAGCTTGGAGACGAAACTTAACGCTCTACAGACTTGGGGTGGGTTTTTAACAATATAGGTAGGGATTCGTAGTCCTGCGGGGAGTGAGAGAGGCGGTAATAACGGAGCAAAACCCGATGAGGTATCCTTCGTAATTACCAACAGAAATGTCTGCGAGTGCAGCTTAGTACCAATTTAGTGGCTAAAGCTTTTGATGAGGTTTGATGGTCGTAGAGGTAGTTCAGTAGCCTAATTAAGGCTGCAATAAATGGTCCCTAACTTCTTTTCCCTTCCCCAAGATGAATCGTTTGAATTGAGGCTGACCTTATTATCTCACTGCAGTCTCTCCCAGATGGTACAAACCCGGAGAAACAGTTGGTGGGAAAGTATGTTGGAGTACGGTTGTCGCGCGGTAGATTCCTTTCCGCTTGTCCAGGTAACGTGAAATCAGTCCTAGTCTCTTGACATCTATGATAGAAATGTTGGAAGCGCTGGTAAGTTCTAATTCTTTTTCACAGCTTTTAATATATATTTGTAAAGATTTGAATGAAGGATTATTACAGACCACATCTGTAGTATCAAATGTTCATACATTCTATTACACCAATAAAGAAATGAAGTATGAACTAATCAAAGTATTAATAATTTGATCAAACCGAGTTTCAATAAAGTATTTAAAAATTTCCAGTAAATTGCTATTTCACTCCCCTCCAAAGGTCTACCGAACTTAATTTATTATAAACGTTTGACCATCTGTTCAAATGCTAAAGACAATCTCTTCAGGTCCCTAGTTATAGGATTCTTAATTCAAGAGGAAAACGTTATTCTTTCATTAACACTGTTTGAATACAATAATGTGCAGTTAACAGCCAGTATTCTTGCAACTTTAGGGGTATTTAGTAGCTAGAGAAAAAACTGCTGAACAGGATGATAAATATTTCGATTTACAAATAAATTTTAATATGAGTAATTGAATAGCCTTTTTAAGAAAATTCAGGTATTGCAAAAATATAATATTAGACGCACTTTAGGAATAAAAGTTCTGATATATTTTACAGAAAGATGAAATTTTGCAAATAATAAACATTATTAAGAAAGATTTATTTGAACGCATTGTAATATTTAAATATTTGCAATTTGTAGCTTACTTATAGCACAGGTGTATACCTGCAGCTATGGAATCGAGATCACTACACAAAAAGAATCAGAGTAAATTAAACTTTCAGCCCTCAACATTTATTCCTAGAATAAAAATAATTTGGATTTTTCAATAAAAATTGAAAAATTTAGAGGAAACTACCGATAGGTATTTGAAAATTTTTTACATGAGGATTTGAAAATTTTATTAAAAATAAAAATAAATTTGCCATTTCATCAATAACCCCTGCCTTAATTTATATGATTGATTGAATGGCTAGAAAGACAAAATCTTCTAGTTTAGCATTCCTATCTGCTGATTTTTACGTGGACGTAATTTCAGATATATATATCTCAAGTTATCTCTGTCCCATATTTTCAATTTAAGAAATAATTTGTTTATTGCTTTTCTTTGCGATTATCGCAAATTGACAGATATCATATTCACATTTTTATCCTCTGATTTCTGACCATTTAGCATAAATGCTGATTTTACAAAACTAATATATTTTTTTTTAAATCTTCTCTTTAAAGCATACTGCAAGTCAATGCACATCTTCCGTTTTGAAAAAGTAAAATTTCATATAAATTATATCATCGAGCTATAAATCTAATTCTATACCATTTTAAAGACAAAAGTTTTAAAACTGTTTTAAAACAGACACATTTAATTTCTCATTCAGCACAAAAATTGGCATAACAGTTTTAAACTTAGGTATTTATTCCAAAATAAATGTATTTTACTAGTTTTTGTGAAAAAAGTATGTTATAAGTAAAGTTTTGTATTAATAAATATTTATGTCAAATATGTTGCAAATCAGTTTGGTAACGTTGTTTTATTTTATTAAAATTTTCCTACCCTTTTTATATTATACCGTGCATGAAGCTACAATAATTAATCTATAAATGTATTAACAATTATTCTTCGAAGCGTAAATCTGGAGTTAATATCCTCTTGAAACTTGATGCACTTCAGTAGTCTTGATACAACAGGCCTAATTGTAACCGGAAGTTATAAGTTTCGATGATTCTTGGGAAGAATCAAGACTCATTCTAAATTTAATTTTTACTTTATGCTCTTTCACTCTTTTTACAATGCTCTGATAATTTGACATTTCTTCCGTGACGATGCTGAAGCATTTCATACTGCAGTCTTTTTTAATCCCCTCCTCACCAAAAAATAAGCTTGCAGTATGATCGCGACAAGCTTGTAACACCTGAAAAGTGGTTGTAACACCGTCTCTGCATGATTTCAAACTTGAAAATTACACAGATATAGAGTTAAAGATAGGAAGTTGTTATGAAAAACTTCGTATCAAACAGCGTGTAGTATGTAATTTGTCCTTAGATAATATCAATCATTGCACATCAAATATCTCTCATTTCCTGCTACCTTTTTTTATTTTGCGAGTATTTTTGGCGAATCTTTTGTACTTACGTCAACGTACAAAACAAACAGAAATCCGCTTTATCATTATTTGCAGAAGAAATTATTCACCTTGGATGTATGAAGCCACCCGTATCGAAAATAATACCAAATCAGAAAACTGCAGTTTTTTCAGTAGTTTTGAAAATTCTAGCTTAGGATGTTTCATAATGAATTCGTGAGTTCTAAAGTAATACGCTGATCTGAGACTCTATTAAAGAAAACTATTAAAGTCCCGGCTTCTTCCTGATCGAACAACCTTGATGGTATTTTAAAATCGTCAGTTTTATAATGCAACACAGTGAAACTTTCTCATGACAACACGCTTATTATGATATTTTCCATTGAATGCCAACTAAATTAGCCTAATAATGATGCATTTAAAAATAATCTTATGAAAACTGTTTATTACCAATATTTTTTCTGAACTTTTAATTGTAGAGATTGAGAGTGTAAATTTATGTATATAAGTGTGCGTAATTTAGAAAACAAATACATATGTATGCAGTGACAGAAGGAGAAAGAAATATGACTGGTTGAAGTATGTAACATATTGAATGAAAGTATATCCATAACAAAAAGTTAAATTCCGATGGAATTTGCTATGGGAAAAAAATAACTGAATATATCTTTTCTGGCTTTTTAATGCTGATATGATATAAGAGCGGAAAGAAGAAATAAATGTAACTAATATATCGCAAAAAAGTATTTTTGGTGAAGTAGCATCAACAAGTAATGACAGATTATAAAATAATGAGATGAAATAAATTAACGTAGCAGTAATAAGGCCATTTACAACTTTTTTTAATAATCATTTCACCAAAAGTTCCCTTTGGGGGGGGCCTCAAAATTACTGGTGCAAACTGTAAAGCTTAATTAGAATGTCATTATGATATTATTTGTCATATATTATGTTAATTTTGAATATTCTATATTGACGATCTTCTAATGCTTCACTTCGTTTGTTTATTAATTTTTCTTAATTCTCACCAGTAAAGTTTCCGCTTTAAAGATTAGATACATATTTTGTAAATGTACCCTGAATCTTGAATAAAATCCTAACCAAAATAGTAATATGAAATTTGATGCTCTTAAAATCAAAATTTATTTTAAGTTAATTATAGTTAAAATCAAGCAAGTCTTTTTTACTTAAATTTGTGTTAAACTAAATGACTCCAAATCGTAGATTTGTAACTAGTATTTAGTTCTTACAGGTAAATTATTGCACACTGCGTAGATTAAAGAATTCAGCTGAAAACAGTAATTTTGCGATATCGAACAATACGAGCATAATAGAGTTACCATACTATTAGAAGCTGTCCTTGAGAAAATTTTAGCACCTAAATTTTGACATTAGAGGCGTAGTGATAAAAATAGAAATTTTGTACATAAAAAGGAAATATTAGTTTTGTATTTATTATAACGAAGTAGAAGTAACGAGAACTCTAGAAACATCATGTTTTTTATGGATAAGAAAGTTAAAAAAAAGTGTAAAATGTTACGTATGTATTATTGCATTAAACATTGCTATTCCCATCATATTGCATACAGGGAACTTCAGAAAAATGTAAATACACGTTAACGTATCTGTGTATTGATTTTGAAGTTGAACAGAGTTACCATTAGAACATGTAGTATGGAGTTTGCTCAGCAAATGTAGGTACTCTCATGATTGTAATATGTGATGAATGACGTATGGCAGTGAATCAAAATGGTCTTGCAGTACCTTGAAGGACGACATGTTCAGTCATCTCAGCGGACACACTGCCTAGTGCTGTTCAAGCAACCGTTGTGCTAAATGTCTGGCCGCTAATGGCCACTATTTTAATAATTTAAGTCCTTTTATTAACTGTACATGTTGCAAGGTATATTTAGAATAGCATTAAATGCAAATGAGAAGTAGAGTAGTATTTAAGTCAAAATTCCACTGACTTCGAGAGAGAGAGTTAGGATTCCTTAATAGCGCGCGTTTGCCTTTCGGAAAGTCTCTCTAAACTGTTAGTACGCTCGGCCGTATTAAATGCCTTTTGATAGCTTCGCTGGCTAATTTAATATTGTGGGCCAAATAGTTTATAACTGTGTTAGCTTTGGCTACATCTCTTTAGTTAGTCAATAGTTAGTTCTTATTTCTTACATTTTGTGTTTAAGCCCAAGTGGAAACCTTGCTGTACGCCCTGAGAAAGGGGCCAACTGTTAAGTCTATTTTGAGCAAATAAAGGGGAATTAACCCTTTTTGAGTCTACTTGTCTGTTCTTGGACTTCAGCGATTATTCGCTTAGCTGTTCTCTGGGTTCTTCAACACTTAGTTGATAGAATACAAGTGAGGAATCCTATAAAGTATTAAACCGAATTTAGTCTTTGATATGTATGATTATATTAATCTCTTACTAAGTTAGGCATTAACAAAAAGTAAAGAATTTTTTTGTTAAAGTGTATGTGTATTTTTTGGCTGGACCCTATATTTATTATAGAAAAGCATTAGAGGATTTTTTGATTTATGAAGGGTACTTTTGTGGAGGACATTTTAAGGGATATTGGCGTATATTTTCTTAACATACGTTGAAACCTAGGGAAAAACCATACCACTCGAACTCTTATTTATTCAGCGCCGAGCATCAAACCTTAATCATCCACTCGCACACGGGGTGAGCCATTTAATATTTGAAAAGGGTTCATTGGAAAATTCAAGCTTTCGGATGAACCACTTTGCTCCTTTTTTTTTTCGTTATTTTATTAAATTCATGTCCTCCCCCCATTTTTTTAATTCTCTTTGTTTTGAATACCTTCATTTAGATCTAGAAATCTTGTATGTAATTTTTTTAAACGACGATTTTATGTGTTTAAGTCATAAAATCCATAGACCTAAGTGGTATGTCTCATTAGTAACAAATATCAGCTAACGATATATTGCTTGATTACAATCTATGAATATCAAGGGAAAAAACAGGGTAATAACTGTAAAACCGGGTTTCCCCCCTTTTTTCCTTTCTTTTTTTCCACCTTCCTGTTGAAAATGAAATTCTATCTTTAAAAAATAAAGGAAATTCATAAATTTGGAAGGAAATTATGCAATTTTCATTGACTTTTACTTTAGACTTATTATTGTAATGTAGATTGTAGAGTGGTTGTATTGCATAGTGATTGTATTGTTGATGGTTGCTTATTATTGTAGAGCGTAAAGCGAATTTAATTTTATGACTCGTAATTTGCCACCTGTTAATCAATCCTATATGCTAATTTGGAATTCTGCATATATGTTTGTCGTGTTTCTTTCAACTCGTTGATACATATTACTTTATTTAATTGCCGAATGTTTTAAATTATATAGGATCTATTAATTTAACTGCATTAAATTTATTATTCACTTTTCTTTGATACAGCGTATAGAAAAAACAGGGACATTTTTTTATACATAGAAGTTTAATTTCAAGCCATTTAATTTTACTAATTGCAGAGTTTTTCTTAATGTAAATTTTACTAAGGCAAGAAATAAATTCATATAAACAAATACTTGCATTAGTTTAATACATAAGTATTTTTTATTAAATATTTTGTGCCTTCTACGCTAACTGACATATGTCCATCCAAGCTCAACAAAACATAGTTATGCTGAACTTATTTTCTTTTCTTTCTGTTAGCAGTGGATGACATGTAAATTGTATTAGCAAGCTAAGGGAAACTGAAAGAAGAAAGGTTTCTGGAAAATCAAGATTCGGTTCTAATGGATTCAGCCTTAGAAATTAAATTAGCCGCATGCAGCTAGAGAATCGGTGAGAGTGCATTGTCACATCCCGAAACTTGAACCAATCCTCTTTTCTTCTCAGATTTGATTAAGAATCCGGTATCTTGCTAAAACGAAACGGATTTCTAACCCAGGAACGGAATGCACAAAAGCATTCCGAATGACAGTTGTTCCCAAAGACAAAATATTACATTAAGTTTGGTTATTAATTTGCCCTTGCTGATAGAATGTTTAAAATTTTAGTTTGGCCTTTTTTTTATTTTTTGGCGCGAGAAGATTCCCATACATAATTAAAAACATATTTTTTTCATTTCTGTTAATTTTCTTGAACGATGGAATTCTTTTAAAAATAATTATTTTTTCGAATTGGAAAAGAAACTTTCAGAATAAATTATGGCTTTTTAAAAAAATATATAAACAATTAAATTAAATTTAATTAATATTAATTTTTCTCTCTTATGGAAATTCTAATGGCTGCTTAAATGCGGCAACTTTAATTTAAAGAATGTACTTACACGAATTTTTGTCTCAGCGAATTTTAAAATTTTCATATGAGTTATATTTAAAATGCAATTCAAATAAAAAATTTTATTTCGATAGAAACTATTGAATTATAACTTTCATCTTTAGGAAAATATTTGTGAAACTTACTAAATCTGAACTCAAAGCTAGTAATTTAAAGGATAATTTTTATTAGATTCAGAACTGTTGTATGATGTACTCATGGAATGTGTAATATAAGTGGCTTGAAGATGGATAAGTGAAAATATAAGATTTAAATCGTCTTGATTTAAAATAGTGTGATATAGCAAAAATAGTTCTTAGTACATGAAAAAGGAGAGTAACTGCTTTGTCGGTCATAAAAATAAGCAAATAATTTTTATTTATGATTTAATTTAGTTATGTAATTTAATACCTCGATTTTACTTAAATACACATAATCAGTAAGATTCTGACGACCCTTTCTCTGAAGAATTATGTTTCTATCATACGCTGTAAGTTTGTCTTTAGTAGTAAGTAAAGAAACAGCTAGTAAATGTGACATTAACTTAGAAAAACAAAAATTAATCGCTTCCGTCTTTCTGCTTAATATCATTCGTAACTTGCGATACTTCTGCTCCGAATGTGATTCGTACTCCAGCATGTTTATTGCAGCAAATAGAAAATACGCTAGCTTACATGTTTTATTATTCTCTGCTTAGCAGAAGTGGCATTGTCTTTTTCTTTAATTTGTTGTACCTTAAGACCGGAAAATAAAGGAAATTTCAGATAAAATTTCGTTAAGAAGTAAATATACTTGCAAATGCTATTAACTTCATAAGGTATTTTCCCCGTCTTCTTAGCATGCCTTCGTGATCTAGTGGTCAGCACAAGCGGCGCGTATTCGAGAGGTCCGTGGTTCGAGTCCCAGCAAGGGCATTATTCATTTTTTGTGTCTCCTGCTTCGAAATAAACTTATGTCTCTACAGCTTCACCTCACCAAATATTTTAATTTGTAGGTTATGAAGAATTTCGTGCATACTTAAAAAAGGTCCACACACATGTAGCCCAAATGTGCAGAAATGCAGAACTCTGGTACTTCATTCTGAGTTTTATTCTTTGCATTTAAGCAGACTGGTTGCATGCGGTTTCCGTAGTTCTTCCACATGAAAGTGAACAATAATCAGTATCACTCAGAACATAATCTGCGAAATAAACAGGCAGGCAGCTCTCCCCGAAGCTTTGTCTTAACACGTTACTTATCCAATTAAATATATGAGAAAAATTAATAGAAAGCAGTCTCCTAACCTCTATGCTTGAGTTTAACTTACCTTAGCCTATACATATAAAGACATATTTCATTTTATACAGAAGAGATCCATGTCAAAATATAAAACTAATAAAAAAAAGGGGGAGAAACCCTTAAATTGGACAACAAATACTGTATTTTTGTTTGAATGTTTTGGATTCATTTTGTAAACTTTCTCACTTTTTGATGACAAGAAAGAGAACTGAAAAAATATTTGATCTGTGAGTTTAGGTGATCCAGTCATTGAGTTCACATCTAAAATTATGTCACCTAGTTCACTTTTCACTTCCTTGCTTTGATATTCTTGCTATTTGTAATAAATTTGATAGTAATGTTGTTATTTTTTATTAATATTTCTGTGTTTGCTTCAGTCACCATGCAGATCTTATCATTCTCCTTTGTAAAAAATAGTTTCATTATATACTTACGTACATCGTGCTCAAGTGTATATATTCTTTGCAATCTTTTCTTACGCAGCAACTCAATAATTTGAATTCTATTAGCCTTGATAGGTGCCTTTCTTAGCCAGTTATTTTGATAAAGACTTTAGAAAGCTCTTCTATTCTTGCCACCATAAAATACATTTTACTATAAATCAGCCACGGCAATCTTGTTTTCATTTCAATTTTTTCCTAATGTAGGTTTCAAAATTTCTAGAATTTCCCACAAGTTCAACTTTCGGATCATTTTCCTCTCCTATGATAATTTTCCTCAATAAAATACGTTGTTTTACTATTTAGGATTTCTTTCCTGATTTTATTTCTTGGAGAATTTATTTTTTGTCAGTGAGCTCTGGCATACGTTGGGCTGCTAAGATAGTATGCAACACAAATCCTATGTCAGAGGAGGGTAAATAAATAAATCTCTGGTAGCTAATCATAAGGGACGCTTTCATAAAGGGCCTTTACATAAGTACCTTTATATAAATCTTTGTATAATATATATAGACTTCATATATTTATCTTTATATCTTTATAAAGTCATCCGCTATTCGAAAAGACCCAAATCTTTTTAAAGGAACCCCAGCACACATTTACCCCCACTCTAATGAAGATCAGTTTCTAATTTTCGAAAAGTAACTTTCGTAACACTGTGGCCATTTTTATGCTCGCACACAGATTTTTTCTAAAGTTTCTGTTAGCTACTATCATCAGTAAATAAATTATAACTCTACTTGCAGATCTGCGCCCCGGAATAAGGTTCCCTCCAACTTCAAAAAGTTTGTTTTTAACAAGATAAAAACTAGTCTTCATAAGGATGTG
The DNA here is from genome assembly GCF_044657685.1 of Stegodyphus dumicola. Classification (NCBI taxonomy): domain Eukaryota; kingdom Metazoa; phylum Arthropoda; class Arachnida; order Araneae; family Eresidae; genus Stegodyphus; species Stegodyphus dumicola. The sequence goes on from NC_140780.1 coordinate 194,903,988, forward strand.
GACAGCTTTGTGATAACTTCTCCCTTTTTGAACAGTGGTCGAAAGACTTGCATAAAGACGGTAGACATTTTCATGAAGGGCAGGATTGGATTAACCATTAAGGCATTAAGGAAATGTGAGACCACAAGAAGGTCCTTAGGCATTAAGGAAAGGTCCACCAAAATGTTTCCGTTGACGGTTTTATCATTTAATTCATTTAGCTGAATCAAAACCGAGACAGAGAATATATGAGGAAAAAACTGGCGTAAACGTACGTGGAGACATCAAAATTTTTTGAGTGCTTGGGGCCTATAAAAATCATAATCTGGCCCCGTTGACGGGTCACTATTTTCAAGCGATTCCAATCAATACTCAGTCTCTTAACTATGATTTCAACTTTAATTCTACTAATGTTATGAAATATCAATTTCATTTATTAAATCAGATTTCATTGATGCTTTCTATATTTACAAAATTATGTCTGTATTAGTTAATGATAATTCCAATTAAGTTTTTCTTAGAGCTTTCAAAGTGCTAATATCTTAGCTTTGATTTATTGTTTTAATATTTATTTTGCTCAAAAGATGGAGCTATGTTTATTTCGTCTTTGGTTCATTTTATTCATTTGGTTTATCATATTTACTTAGTTCTTTGCAGCTTCGCTCAGAATTTTCTGCTCCTTGAAGAAGAGAAACCTTTATCAGATTCCTCCAAATCGCTAGAGTTTTATGTAGAATCTACGTTTATCTGAGTTTACTTTTTTGCCCAATATTGTATATTATATTTTGGTTAGAGAATATTTGCTATAGTCTCACAGTTTGAAGTCTAAAACATTACGAAGAAAAAATCGGGGTGGAAGAGGTACAGCGGAGAACCCGTTATTTATCATTTTAAGGTGCTGGAACCGTGCGAAAAAAAAAACTGTAACGATTATTATCTAATTTACTCATATGATAATCTTTTTGACTTTAATACTGTTTAAGTTACGAAAATGATCTCGACATCATCTGGATTTTTTTTTTTTTTTTTTTTTTTTAATTTTAGCCAAAAAGTGAATCATTATTCATTGCTACCCGTAAAATTATATAATATATGTTTCAAATAATTTTTTATAACTATAATTCAGCCAGAATACCATATTATTTACCACGCTTTGTTGTTTCAATAAACATCTTAAATATACTCTTGGGAAGAGAAGTAAAATATAACGGGCTTCCGCGCAACAAAAGTGTTTTTCATAAATTGTCAAAGAATCTAAACTCGGACCATTGTATTAAGAAAACAAAAAGAACGTGATAGGCGATTGAAGATAAGAATAATATTATGCAAATAGTTCCATCTACCAATCGGATGGAACATTTGAATGCTTTAGATCAGTAAACTTGAGAAAACAAGTAATATAAAATAGTCAGCATGAAACAAGTAAAAGAGAAGGGAAATATCGAAATGTAATTTCTCATATTCCCAGTACGCGTTCTACTCTGTGATACAGAACAAAACGGAGCAAATGACACATTTTCAGAATTAAAGGTTGATCGCATTTTAATAATAATTTACTTTTCTTATCATTGCAATTTTTTCATTAAATAATGATATATCCATTGGTATTGCAATTGTCATTTTATTCTCCGTAATTTCAAAGTTGCGATGACTTTATAAGGTATTTTCTCCCTCCTTTCCTCGTGTCCTCTTTGTGTACAGGTAGTGCACTCGGCGCGTATTCGAGAGGCCCAGGTTTGAGTCCCTGGGAGGGCATTGCATATTTTTCACGTCTCCTGCTAACCTCGAGCCTTTTTCTTTTCCTATTCAGCCGAAAGGGCATTAGCCCAGAAGGGCTATTAATTTTGCTTTGGCATGTTGCGTCGAGAACTTTAAATGTCCTTCCACTTTTCAAATTGTTGCCACCAAATATTACCGCCCTGTAGTATATTTAAAGAAATTAAATAATGATGAATCTGCATAAATGTATATATGTTTCTCGCATTGTGAGAAAACAACAGAATCTACAGCCATCAAATTTTGAATAACCTAATCCTCCACCCAATATGGGCATCTGGAAGCCCTAATAATAGCCCTAATTTGGAATTTGGAATTTGTTTTATTATCGAATTCATATTTTGTAACATTTTAACAAATTTTTTATTAACAAACTCAGCGATTTCAAAGAGAGCAATGGCAACACTGTACTAAAAAAAAACATTTTCATCTCCAGCGCGCGAAACTGTGTATCGGAAATTCTGACTACATGCTCATTTTAAATTATTTTGCGATATTGCTGTTGAATTGAATTTTATGGTTTTAAGTGTTAAGAACATCATATTTAATAAATAAAGAAGGTAACACACAAAATGTTAAAAAAAAAAAAAAAAAAAAAAAAACGCCCCTTTGGGCGTAATGTAAAATTTGAAAGCCTTCAGATTTTTTTTAAATACTTCGTTCTGGTGCTTTTCTCCAACTAGATTTGATAGGATGCGAATTTGGTATAAAACTCACTATTTTCCTTTGTTTTTGTTAGTTAAATAAAATTTTATTAAATTTTACATTTACATCTTGATCGGTTGTTATTGCATATTTATGCAATATGCATATTTATGCATATTTATGCATATTATGCATATTTATGCAATAAACTTCAGATAGTTCAATGAAAATCAGTTTCGAAGAAAAGACAGATATTTCAAGCTCTTTTTAATGATTTCCATCTCATCCGAAGAATGTTTTTAACTTTTATCTTTAATTTATAGGTCTCATAAATGTAACTCTGTATCTAGTGAACGAAAACAGGACTTCGGAATGGTCAATTTATTGAACTTATAGCGCTTTGAGTTCCCACCACGAGTTACATGGTTATTAAGTAAACCACCTTGATAGACCGCCTCGATATCCAGAATGGTACCCAGAATTGAATGGTATCACATCATGTGATAGAATATTATCCTGTAACAGCTATCTTCCCAAGCCATTTACAACATCTTGCTTGGTAATCCAGTCATAAGCGGGAGAAATTTCTCTTTATGAGGTCTTTTCCTCTGTACCGAAATATGAACTTTCGTTTTAGACCTTAGCGTTTTGTTTCACATTAGAGCTCTCGCAATTCCGGTACTCTTAGAAATGCCTGAAATGCTGGGCGACGAAAGTTCGCTCTCTCCACCACCCGCACTTCCATCTCGTCCTGATATGTCATTTTTCATTAGTAAGGGATTTACAGCAGCCTCAGGGAAAGAAGCCTTTTCATTAAAGCTCGCTTTGCAGCAGTATTCACATTAAGGGTTTGTATCGGAGATGAATTCCACAACTTTCAGGTTATTTTGAGCATATACTGACTTTTATTTTAATCAACCAGAAATTTGAAGGTAGATTTTTATGCCGTGTTTCAATTTTTAATTATCATATAAAATGCTGATATAATGAAGCAATAGCTGTGATCTTTCCTGTTGTAAAGTAAATTTTATTTCTACCATGTATAAGGATTTAAAAATACCATACTAATTGTTATGATCAGGATTTTATAAATTTTATCGTACATTCAAAAGCTGTAAATGCAATTGTTGGAAAATTACTTATGTTTTTTTTTTCATTTATTCCCCTCCAGCATAAATACATAAATTGCTTAGTGCAGAATAGCACTGTAGCGTATTTATTAAACTGCGACTATTTTCCATATTAGAAAAAATCTGAACAAGTAAAAACAAGGCTTTAGTAATATAAATCATATATTTATACGCATAAATATACTAAAACGAGGTTTTCGAAAAATAAACTATATTTTCTCTTTAGCATTTTTTGGAGGGGTAGGGAGGGGGTTCCCTTTAATTTTACGTTTAGCTTTCTTACTTCATAAATGCACACTCGTAATTCTTTCAAAGCTTATAAAGTTCAAAGTAATAAATACTTATAAAATTCAAAGTAATAAAAAGTAATAAGTACTTCAAAGTTCAAAGCTTATAAAGTTTGCAAAGTAATACAAAAAGTACATACAAAAAGTGAAGTACTTACATACAAAAAATGAAGTACTTACATACAAAAAGGGAAGTACTTACATACAAAAAGGGAAGTACTTACATAAAAAAGTTATACATAGAAAAAGTGAAGTACTTAAAATGAATCAAGTGAAAAACCAAAGTCACGGAATTTTTAAATGCGGTATTCTTGGTGACAACGTTTTGCTCCTGTGATAAAATTTACCTAAACGTTAACAAGACAATTGCTAGATCATAATGTGCATTACATGAAATCTTTACTTCACCATTCTATACTTCTTACATAAATCATTCATAATTCACTTAATCATATTTACATTCAACTTTATTAGCAGAAGTTCATTTCTTGATTAAAAGAAGGGGAATAGAAAAACTGAAAATATAGGACGTATGTAAATAAATATAGATAAATCTTAATGTAATTTTTTGCAAATAAAATAATAAACCTGCAGCAATTTTATAAAAGAGTAAACATTTTTAATGAATGCCAATTGTTACTGCAGGCGGTTTTAAGATGTCTCCTTTCAACCTTAATACTTTTTTCTTTCGTTAATAAGTACGCCTGCTTTATGCTTCTAGTCATTTTGTAAGATTGTTGAAATTGATAGCTCAGATCTGTTTCGATTTTACACTGAGAGGATTATAGACTATCCACAGTATTCGCCGCTTAGTAAACTCACTGGTTAATAAAATCAGCCACTTATTGCGTTCATTTTTCCAGGGACCAAAACAAATACGTACTAATCAATAAAAAAAGCCGTTTATTAAACTCATCTCCGCCGCTTATTAAATACCGACTGACAGAAACTGATTCTTCAATGCCGAAATATCTTATTTGTACCTATCAAAACTTTTCATAGTTCATTCATTTTAACGTATTGTGGACTGTGGCTTTATCATTCAGGTATTATATCATATATATTTATTCAGGTATTATATTTATCATTCGGTGCTTCAATAAAATGGCTGTGACAAATATTTTTCTACTTCCCCTGTCTCTATACCTGTGAGGCATTGTTTTCAGAGTTCTTCGTCCGCACTTGCTTCAGAGCATCAGAATTTCCTTAAAATTTAACAAAAACTATTCTCTAAAGGCATTGTATATGAGAGGAGGGTTCCTTCTCGAATACCAGCTGATAGTAGGAAAACGCATCTTCTTTATCCCATCTTTTAAGTTTTCCACTTTCAAAGTCCTCCGCATTATGTTCAAAGAGACTTTTAATAAAGTTTATGATGTACTTCGAAGCATTACTATACAATAAAACCTTTGAATTGAAACTAATTGCTAACTGAAGAAAAGGTAAAGCTTGCAAACATGAAGTAGCAGATCAACTAAACAGACAAAGGGCAATCTTTCAGCTGCCTAGAAAAGTAAATTCTGAAGTATGAATAAATCATTGGAAGAATTGGTTTTCTTTAAATTTATTATGTGCTTATCTTGTAGCTTGTCCAAGTTGTTTCAAAAGATAAAATTTAATGGAGAATTTAATTTTAAAAGCAATTAAATTGTTTTATTAAAAATTAAAAATGAATTTCCAAATTGCTAAAAATATAATTTTAATATTAAATTTAATTATTATTTTAGGATTAATTAATGAATTAATTGTTAGTAAAATGTTACATGAAAATTTAAAACTGTTACCACAATTTCCGTTTTTTAAGCTCAGCCGCTTAATAAACTCAAATATGTTTTGAACGGAAGCGATTTTAATAAACGGCGGGTACTGCCAATATGAGAGCTTTTCGCTTATTGCATTCTTTGTGTTTGTGAGAGAAATAAATATCGAAGAACTCTTGATTATGAAGACCTAATAAGAAAATATTTCATCAAACTTGATTTAATTATTCCCATATGAGATATGGCAAAACTGCGGAGTGGATTTAGCCACATTTGGGCACTATGTCGAAGACAGTGGCAGGTTTAGATGAGTCTAATCATATTTATTATCACCCTCTTTTCTAAAACGAAAAAATAAATATTGAAAATTTAGATTTACTTTCACATCAGGATTTGTCTGATAAATGAAAACTATGTTCATCCTATGTAGTATTTCAAAACTGAAAACAAATACATAAGTGCTTTCTAAGGAATTCCCAAGTTTGCAACTAGTACATGCGAAGACCAAAAATACAAGTATAGATTCGGATTTTCTCGCTAGTCGATATATACATCATCAAACGGTATAGCCACCGCATCCGTTGCTATTTGTGCGTCGTTTTGCTCCATTGACTAGGGAATGGAAGAAAACTGTTTCAGGAAATCTGTCTTCACGACAGGGGCTTAGGGAACTACAAAAAGGACTTGTTTTCTCCTATAAGAAGAATTCTTACATTTCCAAATAATATTTTTTTTTACAGATGGGTAAAACATATTTAAAAAAATCTGCTACGCTTAAATGACCTAACTAATCTATGAAAGTTAAAGGCAGAAATATACGCATTTGGTAAGAGCTGGCTCTAAATAAAAACCTGCTAAGAAAAAAGAAATTACTAAAATTTTTATATAAGATTTCTTACTGGATTATTACGTAGCCTCTAATATAAAGTGCAATTGTATTTATGTACTTTACTGCATAGGATCATACATATATACTTCACTAAAAATTAATCATTACAAGTTTATTCTATTATATTTCTCATGAAAACAATTTTCTTTTTTGTTCTTCCGTCCGAAGAATAGGTATATTGGTAAAGATATGTTGCTGAATTATCATGTGTGATTCGCTAGGAAGCTGATTATGAGCAGAAAAACTAGGAAGAAATTATTACATGAAAAAATTAAAGTACATCATTTGCGAGAAATTTGCAACACAATTTCAAGCCAAACTATAAACAGTTGGTGGTAATGAAAGAGGTAAATGAACTAAGGAACATTAAAAAGTTCTTATGCGAACTAATTTATGAAAATGAATTAAATATTCTTAAGCAATTTAGCTTAAACGTATTACTGATGTATGAAGCATGTAAAGCTGATGCATATAAAAATAAAAGTCGACCTTTGACGGAAAAATGAGAAACTTTTCACTTTTTTGGCTCCTGTCAAAATTTGCCAGAATCTCACAATGTACTATACACATTTCTGTACTCTTTTTCAAACTACATAATTAGTTCAAATTTATATTTTAGCTTACAACTTTATATTAGTCAGTGTGATAAACAAGTATTAATTCGTATATTCAGTGATTTAATGTCGTTAAACTTAGTGTTTAAAGCACTTTGTAACCTCTGCAAAAGGGTGCATTTTAGATTAAAGCTCATATTTTAACTAGGGCAATAAATAACATCACATTGTAAGAAATAGTCAACGAGTAAATTATCATTCCAAATGTTTACCTACCAGATAAAAGAAATCAAATCCGAAAACTAAGACCCAAAATTCTGAAAAAATTCTTCATTCTTTACCAAGCAGTCATTTTCGTATACACCTGCATCAATAATAACTCTCTATAAACAAATGATAAATTTAAATGTAGCATTCGGGTACTGAGAATGTTTATCACATTGTGTTCATAATGTGCAGAATTATTCACTGTTTATTTCCTTGTAGATATCGATTGGTAAGTTTGCATTCCAATCCAAACTTGACTGGATTCTCTAAAGTGTAACAGGAACTGATAAAAGTTACATATTTAGGAATACATTGTAATTAATGTTAATTAAGATTTAAAGAAATTCAGTTTTTCATATTTGATTCCTCCTATCTCTTCGAATTAGGTTTTCCTAAGATATCGAAAAAAAATGTCTTTATTCACTTTTCTCGCTAAAGGAGCAACAAACACCAATCGAAGAATAAAAGAATCCGAAACATCAGCATTACTTTTGTTCCATACACATTTTCTTTCTGCCTGGTAGCGAAAAAGTGCGAAAGAACCTGAAAACAGGAGAAAAGACACTACCAGTGAAAGATTGAACGACGGAATGATTCTCGAATCGTACGAAGACTGAATGCAAGGCGTGGAGATTTTGATAGAATAGGAGGAAGGAAGGTTACATAATAGAGAAAAAGGGAGGATCTTTAATCGATGACAACTCTCGTTTTGATTTCTCTTTTTACTTATCTTTTTGACTACCCTTGTCTGCCATTCTGTCTTGAAAGTCTGAAAAAAATGGAAAGAAGACCACAATAATCAGGTTTTCCATGAAACGATTTTTCCCATATCTTTTCCTATATGTTAGAAGGGATAGTTTTTCAAACTTGTTTTTATAAATATCTGCTAAAGAGCCCTGAATGGCATAATATGCTACTATTTACTGAGTTTTAGGGATTTTTTTTTATTTATGTATTTGTGAAAAATACATGCTTTTCATTTTCGCATTATAGCAGCTTTTGATTCGGCTTAATGAATCTGCTTGCGAAAATATTCGGTTTGCTTCTAGAATGAAGCATTTGTATTTCTTATATTCTAAGGGAAGAGGTATAAAATACGTGTGGAAACATTGAACCTAATGAATAAAATAAAATCTGTTCATAATGTTGATGTATAAAACATAGGATGAAATTTCATTTGAAGTAAATAGTTGTAGCAAAATTTAAATGTTTTCCAATTTACATCATCTCATAATGCTACTTGTCTATTCCAAATATTGTTTTTAAATTTTTAGAAATATTAAAAATAGTATTTTTAAAACTGAATAAAGTAAAGGTAGGCTTGAACGCTGAACATCGACCCGCAGGAAATGGAAATTTCATTGCATAATAGAAGAAGCCGCTTTAGGTAGAATAGAAGCTTTAGGCATAATAGAATAAGCCGCTGTACACATATATACTTCACAGCAAAAAGCAGTTTGATTTAAAGTTATTAGAAGCCTAATTTTCGTAAACCATGTACAAAGTTTGTGAAATAACGAATTTTTGCCTTGATCTTTCTTAAGGTGTCACATGGTGAAATTCCTCTCATGTGTTTTAGATTTGCAACTAATTAACCTCAGGTCTGAAGTCTGAAGTTTTCCCATTGATTGTTAGGTTTACGCATGATAAAATACTTATCCTGAGTCCATTATTTACAGCGAAATTAACCTCATGAGAAATTATTACTATGGAAACTATTTGCCTCCAATAAATCCAGTCAGTAACAGATAAAAAAAATATTTACAAAGTTAAATTATATCTGAAACTTGGATAACATCTTGTGAAGAGTCTTCAAGTGAGGGTTGCAGTCCCCAGGAAGTTACATGGATCACAAGGGGAGGGAGGCAAAAATAAACGCAAAAATTTTCTTTAAATGAAACTGCAATGAGCATGCTATGATAATTTTATTACAAAATATGGGAAAAAATTTAAATAAACATGTGTTAATAAGAAATATTTTGCAGAAGGAAAAATAAATAAATTTAGTCAACTGAGTCAAGGGATTTGGGGAAGAGTGGCTTGTTGCAAAATTTATTTTTTAAGGGTAAATTTAAATTTTTTAACTTAGCGAATTTTCCAAAATGATGAAACAGACTTGGTATATATCGATGAAACGTACCTTATATAAAAAACGGTAAGAACCAGCAAACAGCAAGAGCTTTTTCTACAATATTTTTTTAAAACGTTTTTCCCAATAATTGTTATTTGTAATTTTAAATTACTGATTAATTATGATTTCTTTTAAAACAGTAATTCAGAAAATTATTTAGTTAAATTAAGAAAAGAAGAAACCTATGTTTTAAAATACAATAAAAATACCTTTTTTTTACAAACATAGCAGTATTACAGTATTTTTGGAACAAAAAGATATCAATATAAAAATAAATGAAAAAATATTTGCAGCTTTTTCAAATCTGAAGCTTATCATACACAAAATATTTAATGTTAAATTTATGCTGTTCAACAAATGGCCACGATTCATGACTATTATTCTTATACACCCCTAGTTCAAAAATGTGCCAAGAACCACTACAGTGGAACGAAACTTTTATTTTGTTAAACGGCTTTCATTCATTCATTCACAAAATTGCCAAGAATGTTACCAAAATCTTACCGCGAAAGATACTCAAATCTTGCTGAAACATGCTGTATGCACTGCACCTTACGTCATTTAATATAATTTTTTTTAACGCAGAATAACTTAATCGAAAACTCTTTTACTGCTTTTCATTAGATAACATACAATAAAATTATCATCCTGTGTTACATCATAAATTGGAAAATATATGAATCCGATTTCAAACAAAATGCTTTATATACTTTCAGTATAATTCTTAGTCATACTCAATTTTACTTTCCTATGAAAGTGGAAACACAAATCATTCCAGTTCATTTAAAGACAGAAACGGATTAGTTAAAGAGAATGACTTATATAGTAAAAGAAAGTATCTGAAGTTCCCAACTGAATGGATAATTATGTGCCTTTTTAGTTACGATTCATTCCGGTTAATTCAATCTTCTTGCATTCCTGCAAGAGTAAATCTGCAATTGCATTTTTTCCGCCACGCTGATGGGCCTGAAAACAGACATGTTCATAGAAAGTGAAAATACTTTAAAAAGGGCCAATTAGGCCAAGAAATTTTAACTTTGCTTCCGAATACTAAATAAAACTCATCCGAGAGCAGTATGTTAACGATAAGAGAAGGAGAAAAAAATCGTCGTTACAGTTCACATTGTTCCAGCTCATTGAAGGAACTTAAATTCTCACCCTTTAACCGTTGTCCTTTTCTCTTAATTCGCTTAGTAGAGTAAAACTTTCGCTAATTAAGTTCTTACAGTAATTACAAGCACAAGGAAGAAAGCTCTGAAAGAGTCTATATTTAAAACTTTTTCTCCCGAAATTTCGTTCGATTTTTCCCTTTAAATCTGGAGAAAACTTTTATTCCCTCGATCTATTGTTTGCATTCTTTCTACGTCCTTACTGTAAATGGTGCATCGAGAACTTACTACGCATCACTAAAGAAATATCGGTGATTGGCTGTGACAAGATTGTTTTTCATTGTGATTGAGAAGTTTCGAAGGAAATAAAAGACATGCTTGACCTTTCTGGAATATACCAGCATTAATATTCTTTTTCTACATGCCGCACTGGGAGTTTTAAATACGGGAGTAAATTAAAAAGCATGCCTGTGGTTCAAGAGGAAAATAAAACGCTGCAGTGTACATAGCAATTTTATTGATGAAGATTACTTCTAATCTCCCTATATTGATATTAGAAATGCTTATAATGAAGCAATTTCAATTTTTCAGTCCTGCATAAGTCATGCTTTCTAGCACAGCTGTTGTCAAGATCTGTAATTATTTTTCAAATTGTAAGACTGCGATATTTACAATTTTAACAAATACAGTCATTTAAGAACAATAATGTGTCTTGCAATTTCGGTACCTTTTAGCGAAATTAAGATTATTAACAGAATATTTGCTCTGTAAACCAAGGTTTTCGCACGCTGATTTTTTGTGTAACTATTTGTTGTGAATGCTACGAGTCTGCATCGAAATTTCATTTACTTTGAAATTGTATTTAAAGGTGCTACACCACCACCAAACTTTAGAAATAATTTTCTTCACAAGAAAATGTCAAATGGTATTTTGAAGCAATATAAGCACTGCAACTGTAATAACACTTTTTTTTCGCAAACCAATTACAAGCCTTTTTTTTATAAGTAATACAATTATCATAAAATATTCATATGACATGCAAATCAAAGTTTTGGTAGCCATGACAAAGGCACGAGTTTCACAAAGACAAACACCCGACCTCAGTTTGTCCCAACCCTCAGTTTTTAAGGGAGTCTAAAAGCTCTCCTTATAATATTTAAACTATGTAAAACTTTTTTTTAAATATTAACCTTTAAAAGTGTAAAATTTGAAGCAGGAGTGAGCTCTTAACCTTCGTATCTTTCCATTTTAGTTTTTTTACACAGCTTTTTTAAAATTCAGATACCAGGCCTTTGTAATTACTGGAAAAAAAAAGTATTGAGAAAGCTGATGATTTCATTTAAAAATACATAATATTAAATTACATTTTAGATCAAGTGAGATGTCATTTTTTAAAAAATTCGGAAGTTAATTTTTAAAACAATCAGTATATACATATCACGAAATAGCCGATCAAAAGAAATGACCCCCCGTTTGAAAGAAAGTGAATTTCCTTAAATTCTGCATTTTATTTATATACTTGGCTATTAAACAGATAAGCAATTTAATGGCATTTTTTATATCTGTACAATTTAAATAAGGCTTCTAGTAAAATCAATAATTATTCTTTACTCTTTTCTTTTTTCGATTTCTTTCAAGAAAGAAAGAGCGTAGTTTTTAATGTATGTGCAAATTTATATTTTATATCATACATAAATTGAAATAATGAAACTAAAATGCACAAAAAAATTTTTTTAACAACTTTGAATGAAAAATATTGAATCATAAAGTTATTTCACGCAATACTTTACATAAACATCACTTTACAATAAAGAGAATGTGCATCAGTGAAATCTACTACGTTAAAAATATAGAGGAAGGATATAACATACCATCCACCAACAAAAAGCTAAAGAGAATTTTAATTTCTGATACTTTTTCTCACTGTTTTCTGTCGCTTACTTTGTTATTAACTTGCTAATAACAGATTCAAATACTTCTTCGAAATATGTGCTACAATAACATTAGGCAAACTCTGTGCTGATTCTATGACATGATGACTCTATGCTATCAGTGATAAAACTGCAAATAGGCTTTACCATGTTTTTAAATTTTTTTTAATGTGAATAGTGTAGTAGAGCAACGGAGAGCCAATACATAATCTATAAAATTGTGCTTTCACGTGAAAATGCTGTGCATGGGAAGAAAAATATTACCAGTGCTGCTGTAATGGACTATAGAATGATTTATTTACCTCATTTAATAAAATATTTTTTCATAAATTTAGCCAAGTAACAACCTTCTGTTTGGCATACATTTAGTCAATAACTCAATCGACTGCAAGATCTTTACCAGCCATGCAGATTTCTTTGCTCTTGATGAAGAGGGACATGTACCTGTTTGCCCTCGAAATCGATTGTGCTAAACACAATCGACTAAATCTAAGCCAAACACAAGGTTGTTACTTTGCTAATGTTAATATGCTTCATTTTGGGGTGTTTCTCTTTTGTTTTGAAAATTTTGAGTCTTATTGAATAATTTGTTAAAGTCATTTATAAAGGGGTATGGATTCTAAAAGAATTTTCTGGCACCTTGCTTGCCTTAAAACTGATGGGTGAAAGTAAAACCCAATGCTATAGTTATATTCAGCAGTATTGTATAAGAAATGTCACCATAGGCTGCAGGGTATGTGAGGAGAAAGTTTTTAAGTCTAGAATATTAATAAATAAAATGCATTTCTAACAGTTTAAATTTTATATAATTTCCTTCTTCTCGTATACAATTGTGTGCACATTTTTTTTTTACGTTCGTAGCGTCTGATTTTTAAAAATAAAAATAAAATTAATCGAAAGAAAACTTTCTTTAAATTAATCAATCAGGAGTCAGTGGCTACCCGAAACTGGCTAAACGAAAACCTAAGGTATTAAAAACAGATGAGAATCGTGACTATTTAACCTAAAAGCTACGTCTAAGAATAAATAAATAAAAAGAACTGTACAAATTATTATATTTATTATTTTGTTTATTTGCTTGTTTTTGTGTGTATTCTACCATTAGCCAGATCCATTTTATAATTCCAAGAAAGAACAAAAAATGCTTAGCATATTAGTTTTATTAATTGTCTACATACTGGTAACAAATATGTACTGAAATTATAATAATGAAACACCTACAGCTTTAGGTTAAGATAAAGATAACGTTTTTGCTCTACATCTGAATTATATATAAAAATGCAGTTGAATAGTTTATGACCTATGATACAAATAATCTTAAATTATTTTGCGGCTCATTTTTTTTTTCCTGAATAGTCGAGTCAGATTTTAGTTGCTTCGTGCATTCAGCATCTATACTGCTATAAAAAATCACAGTCATTCGGATATTGATTTATGTGTCTCCTTTCCTCCAAATTATCAAACTGAAAAGGTTTGCTTAAAATCAAATTAAATTAACCGGAACAGTATTTTTCCTCTAGTACGTTTATTGAAATACATGTTAACGATTTTTTTTTGGACCACTTTGTGCGCTCAAGATGCAATAATATTGACTTCCTTTCGAAGATACAGTGAAATCTACGATTACGAACGCCTCACACCACGAGGAAGTAGGTTTATGAACAAATTATCTGAACAAGTAATTTCTCGGATGAGAAATAGTATCTTGAATTAGGAACACTGCACTAGGCAACAAATGATTTTCAAAGATTTATATTCAAGGGTCAAAGATATTTCAATGATTTATATTCGCGACTTAAGATATATATTCAAGGTAACCACTGATACAACAGTAGCACTCAGGAACATCTAGAAACATTATTTAGATATTTTTCATTGCCTACCGCTAATTAACAAAGCCTAGTAGTAAATGACTTGAATCCGGTAGAAATTACAGCCACATTGTATTGCAACCAGATATTTTGAGGGTATAAGGTATTTCTCACGCCTTCTTAGCGTGTCTTCGTGGTGTAGGGGTCTGCACGCTCAGCGCGTAATTAAGAGGTCCGTGGTTCGATTCCCGGCGAAGACGTTGCTCATTTTTCAAAATTCCTGCTTAAAAAAAAAAAAAAAAAAAAAAAAAAACCCTAAAATCTCTACAGGGGTTTTAAGGATTTCTTTTATTAGCTATGGTATTGTGTATCTAGTCAAGACCATTCAAAAGCTTGGAAGTTAGCAACGGAGACTTGGAGGATTTAGCAGAGGATCATAAAAATGAACTGAACAAGAAAGATCTGGAGCGTCCTCTGAAGCAACAACAAAAGGCGATTGTGGAGAAAGCCATTGGAACAGATTCAGAAGAAGTGGAAGGAAGAGAAGATTGACTTAATGGTTTAATCTTTTAAATATGTATACCTTGTCAAAAAAGGGGGGCAGCTCTGTATATACCTTTCTACTGGGCCAACTTACGGAATTTAATTTTCGTTTTTCATGTCTCGAAAGCTCGACTTACGATATAGTATATATTAAATTTATACATAGCATTGGTCTAACTTATATACCTATTTCCACCTTATTATATACCTATTTCCACCCTATTTCGATTCTACGACTCAAATAATGCTAAAGTGCCTCGTTTTGTAAAAATCGCATGAGTAGTAAAAAAATTAGCTCTCAAAATTTTAGCTTCCTAATGTTAATTGAATTTGGTATATATTCATTAATATCTATTTCTTTATTAAACTTACTTGATTCCTTCTTTCACAGTTCGAAATTTAGGTTCAACCGAAATAAAATTCGCAGCTATTTTTTATTTGTTTTCAAAATTTGTATTTTCAGTAATTTTTATAAATTTTTCGAAAAAAATTGTTTTACAACCTATCAAGTTTTTACCATCACCTTATTTCCAGGCATACCTTTAAAAAATTAGAATTTTTTATTCAATATTTCTCAAGATATATATGAATATTGACGGGTTTTGAAATTTGGCATATTTGTTATAATTGATAATAACCCCAAATGTGGCTTACGCACTTCGTTAACACTATTTCAAAGAATAAACTATGTACTTCCCCCTCGTGCACAGTGAAAGGGAAAGGAAGATAGGTTACCATAAATTAATAATTTCACCATGGCCGACTTGGTGCAACCTGAAAAAAGAGTGGCAATATAAATTTTTAAATTTCTTGATAAGTTTCTAACCAAATTTTACAAAATTTAATATTTAGGTATAATTTGAATCACAGAATCGAAATATGAAAAAAAAAATTGGTATGTCATTTCAGAAAAACTCCAGTCTTGTGTTCAAACACCTATGTTAAAACAATGCTATATATAAATCTAACATATATCCTAAGTCGCGCTTTCGAGGCATGAAAAACGCAAATTAAAGTTTTTTGATCGGCCCAGTAGAACAGAAGCTATAGGAACTATACATTTGTTGTTGTTTTGTTTGTTTGTGTATGGGGGTTGTGAGTGCGTGTGTGTGTACAGACAGTACTAAGTGGCACTAGATGCAAATTTTCATGCAGTAACAAACTTCCCCTAATAAAGCAGTAACAAACTTAAGCAAGCATTCTCAGTGATAATTCCATGTCTCACTTAAGAAATATTTTAAAGCTTAAACAACAGCAAACCACACTGGACAAACCTTGAGCCAAACGGAGGCCCGACATGTTTGAAGTAGAGTCGAGTGGCGCTAAGAAGCAAAGAAAAGATAAAAGATGCTCCAGAAAAAAACAGTTAACCTAGTGTTTTAATGGAAAGAGAATTCTCATTCAAACAATATTTTTTCTTCATCACTTCCCGCTTATGCGGTCAATTCTCTTTCAGCTTTTGTCTATTTAATATGTTTAATAGATATTTACGTCTACCCCCTAAGATTTAAAGATTTCAGTTGGTTTTGTATTACGAATTTGTGTGCAGAATACATATGTAAATTTTCAATAAGCAATCATTTGTAGCCCAGAAAGGATCAATGAATTTTACTTTAATTCCTAAAGATAAAATAGTTTCGGCTTACGAACATTTCGGATGTCGAACGGCCTTCAGGAACAGATTATTCATAAACCGGGGCTTCACTGTATTTGAATAACGTTTTCGTAATCACTCTGGCGGATGTCATAAATTTAAACAGAATGAGGGGGGGGGGCATTGCACATTTCTCGTTGAAGCTACCAAATACATAGAGTCGGGTAAAAAAGGTTTCTGTATAAGTCAAAACAAGTGGTATTAAGACTTTTCCACTAAGCGACTTTCTGCTCATTTTCAACATTTTGTTTTACAGGCTTATCTAGTAAATTATTTCGATTATTTCACATAAACCTCATCTGTTTTAAGGTCCTTTCTAATTCAAGAACACGTTCCTCATAGATTGTCTTTAAAATAGAGAATTAAAAAAAAAAGAGACTGTTTTGCTGTGTGGATAGCAACATAGTTTGTTATTATTCTATAATTAAAATAGTTTCTAAGAGAGAAAAAAATAAATAAATAAAACAAAAACATCTTCAAATTAAGTTTAAAAATATTCCTTTCAAAACTGAAAAACACATATGCATGAGTGAAATATAACAAACGTCTAAAGTACTATTTTATTTGTTGAAATGTAATGTACTATATGAGCACTTATAATTACTGCTGTGTTAACTTTCGTGAACTCATTCAAAATAATTTTCTTATATAAATGAGCTACGTAGCAGATAATACAACTTAATGCATTTTTTCAGCAGATAAATTTTTGCTGAAGATTATTAGACACTGATGTGCTGCTAAAGGCAAATCTGTTATAAAGAACACAAATCTGTTATAAAGAAAGCATACATACCCATCATGTATGCTCGAGGCAGGAAATGAATAAGCAAATGCATTTAAAAGTGCTAGGTTAGTTTCGGTTATAGAGAAAGGCATCTAAAAAACTGTAACAGATAGCCTCACGTCGACACTCCAATTGTAGCACAGCCCCTAAATCTTCCCGCTGCTACCCCTCCCAGCAGGCGATTATGTGTCTACCCCCCGACACACCCCTCCTCTCTCCTGGCTTTCTAACTGGCTCCTAGCTTTTGCTTTCGTTCCGGCCTTTGGCTCCTCGCAAGATGGCGGTTGCTGTGGAAAAGCTGATTTTCAACGGTAAGCAAAACATCAGTTTTAATTTGTCTGTAGCTTCGTGAAGTCAGAGCACCCACTGCTTAAGAAACTGCAAGAGTAGTTTATTTATTGACCTTAAAAACGATGATTTGAAAGCCATTTAAACTTCCACCATAACATCGGAAAGTAACGTTTATCGAGTTAGGCTTAGGCAATGTTGTAATCTTGAAAATCTTAGTTCATGATCTCGCACTCGTTTCTCAAAATCTCTTATAGTCCTTAAAAATCATGCTACTTTAAGAAAAATCTTGACATGTTTGATGCATTATTTCCGATAGTCAGGCAGTTAGTAATCAAGTTTAATTTGTTTGCAATTTGTAACATAACTTACATAATCTATTCTTGCAATGTAGCGCATATTTCAAGTAATTTCAGTTATGCTTTTATAATTTTGTTAATTTCATTTAGGTTATTCACATTCCTTAATGCACTTATGTTTCTTCTTTGGGTAATCGTAAACATTTTGTCATGCACTCTTAAAAATTTATTTATTCACTACATAATTGATATTTGTAGTTAAGTTTCTCGTAAATTTAATTTTATTGCTTGACCATTATCTGTGTTTAAAATTTGTTTATAAATCATTGTAAAAAAACTAAAACAGATTCGACACTTTAAACAGAAGTACTGGTATGTTTGATGCTTTGTTTACAGTTTTCTTCCATGGTTTGTTTACATAGATTAATTTTTCTTACTCATGGGATTTCTTTCTCGAAACTGGGATAATTCTATTTTTTATGTATATTCAACTAAAGAAAATGATCTATTATACACATATTATAGATATTTTTTACATTTATTATTATTCAAAACATTCCTGACGTAACATAAATAAATACAGTTTTATGAATGATAAAGGTCTTCATATCGTATACTGCTTATCTTAATAAGATTTATTTTCATACTGAATAATACAAAATTAAGTATTTTACGTAAGCGTTTTTTCTTTTTCGATAACTTTCGTAAATTTCAAAGCATGTGCCTATATTCCTGGTAAATCCCATGCTGTTTGTATACGTTACACCTCTTGTGCACACACACACACACACAGATACATACGTACAAACCTTTCGTACTTCTCGGTTACCTCATTTTGATACATTTTACTAAATTTATATTAGTAGATAATATAATCAATATTTCTTTAGTAAATAAGTTATATATATATATATATAAGATTTATTTTCGTACTGAATAATACAAAATTAAGTATTTTACGTAAGCGTTTTTTCTTTTTCGATAACTTTCATAAATTTCAAAGCATGTGCCTATATTCCTGGTAAATCCCATGCTGTTTGTATACGTTACACCTCTTGTGCACACACACACACACAGATACATACGTACAAAACTTTCGTACTTCTCGGTTACCTCATTTTGATACATTTTACTAAATTTATATTAGTAGATAATATAATCAATATTTCTTTAGTAAATAAGTTATATGTATATTAATATATATATATATATATATATATATATATACGTGTGTGTATGTATATGAATATGTGTATCTATATTAAACTTTTAAGTGGAAATAATGTAATTTAAGCTAATAAGCTGATAAATTAATAAATTACTACTCACTATGACATGTTTTAGAAAAAATTATATTGAATTTCTATGCCTGTTTGCAGGTATGTCATACATACATACATACAAACCTATTTTTTCTGCCTATCTGTTAAAAATCTAATGCAGGCAGGCATGAAATGAAACATATATGTAAACCAAGCTATGACTGATTTTTTTCCCTTGGCAAATTAAATTAAATACTTAACATCCCAAGAAAAATATGTATATCTTTACGAAGCTAGAAATTAAATAAAACCATAATATTTCTCTTTATTGTTCTTATATTAAATGCAGTTGACGTCCGTTAGTAAATGCGTGCTTATTCTTAACCTGTTGGTAAATATATATTTAAGAGGTAATTAAATTCTGCATGGACACAACTATATATGTATAAATTTTGTTTTCGGTTTAAATTAAATGCTGATTCATGAAACTTATAATATGTATATATATATATATATAAAATTAGACAATAAAATTAGAACGCAGAATATATATTATATATATATATATATATATATATATATATATATATATATATAATTAAGAAATTTTATCAAGTTGTTTATTTTATGATTATTTATCTCCCCAAATTAATGTCTACATTTTTAGCAAGTTCTATGTATAAGAAGTCACCTCAGTTCGATACTCCTAACAGGTTTTGAAAAGAGATTCATGTGCATAATGAACCATATTTTATAAATTAATTCATTTTTATTATTGTTGCAATTATAATCAATGATTTATCATATGGGAATTATATGTCCTTTCTCGTTTGTATTTTTTTAATGTAAACTTTTTTTAAAACATTTTTAATTTTTTTTAAACTAAACTTTTGGAATAAAAAACACTTACACTTCTTGATAAAAATTTGGTTGCCATTTTATATTTAATATGTTATCTTAAACGTTTTAAAATTCGTTCACCTTTTTGTTTTTTAAAATGCAATTTTATTTTGATTATACGCATTTTATGTTCATTGTTTTATAATATATAACCTTCAAATAATTTATTCAATAAACCATGTATCAAGAATGATTAGAAAACCAGTTTATATTTAAGTCATTGGATTAAACCTTAGTATAAAAGTATGTTAAGAATGTATGTTATGTGCTTTTGTGCTCTTAGTTTGAGCATTTCTGTTTCTCCCTCTAGCGACAGAATTATGCTTGTATATTTATGTTACACGTACACAAAGAGAAGTCTAAGAAATCCAATTTCTTATTTTCAGAATTTTGCTAATTTTAAAATGGTACTATTTCACACACTCGTGCATCAAAACTCGTACATACGAAACCTGCATCAAATAATTCTTTCCTTAGACATTGGAAAGAAGACTGTTTAGGTTTTAAGTGAATTAAAGCTTCAGCATTAATAAACCCAATAACATATTTGAAAGCATTTTCATCTCATATGAGGTGACTCCTCAGTCATCATATTTAATTGTCATTAATACTTGCTGAAACAAAAACAGTTTCCACCACTAAATATAAAGATATTCAGACTAAATATATCTAAAAATAGTAAATAGAACAAAATCTGCAAAATAACAGATGATGCCAAATGAAAAACTAGAAGTTGCTTTTCTTTTCTCTTCAACTGCTTTCCTATTACTGCTGCAAAATGAATTTTCAATTATATATATATATATATATATATATTTCATTTTTGCTTACAAACTTCCTACATTTTATTTTTTGTCTTTTTTTATTTTTTAACTTATAAGTTAATTACAAAATTATATATATACATATGGATACATATGTGTGTGTTCAACAGAATGTAACAGAATGTAACGTTATGTTCACTGCGTATGAGATTTAAGAAAAATTTTTAACTTCTTTATTTCTTTCTCTATCGATATATATAGATATATAATTTATTTACTAAAGTAATATTGATTATATATATATATATATATATGTGTGTGTGTATGAGTATATACCCACACACATGCACAAAAGAGATGTCTTCGGATTATTTGCCTCTCTCTATATATAAATATTTACTTATTTATTCTTATTCACTAATTTTAAAGTTTTTCTTTACTATATGCATATATATATATATATATAATCCAAAGACAACTTTCATTTCCTGGGTTTGAAACTTTGATTTTGAAATTTATTTTACTTTGCTTTTTTGTTTTCATTATTAATTAATTTGCACTTTGTGTTTTGTTCTGTAAATTTAAAAATTTCGTTATTGTGACACTGACATTTGTTTGGAGGGGAGAGAAGCAGAGCAGTTTGTTATTTTTATACTTTTTGCTTTCAGTGCTTTAATTCCCCAGGATTTTATTTATTTCACATTCATTATTATATCTCATAGCATTATCTATATCTGCACTTTTATCAGTTTATAAATATTTTTCCTGACTTTGAAGTTATGAATTTATCCACAGGAAGAAGAGACTAAAAAATAATTCCTCCAAATATTCTTCTTTGTACATGGAAAATTACTTAGTACCTCTAACTATTTTTATTGTTATGTACATACAGTTTGGTTTTAAGAAAAATCATTCTTTTAAAGCAGCTGTTTTAAGAGACCGTGATTTTTAATTTTTGATTTGCCCATACAGCTGAATTTAATTAAAATTTTTGAAAATTAAAAGTTCTGTTGCAATATTAAACATGGAAAAAATTTAAAGCCTACCAATAATCATTATGCTATGCACTGTATTATAACTAAACAAAAGTTTTATTTTGCAAGAAGAAAGAAGTTGCATTAGCATTTCTAGAAATTTTACATTATTTTGCTTTCCCTTTCTACAATCTTAGATGTTAATAAATGTTTATTAACATTTCAATTAAACTCAGTTTCCCAGAATCAAAAACGAAAAGGTCTGCTAAATCCAGATATCCGAAATCAAAATAAAAAGATCTATTACATTTAGTTTTCTGGGTTCCAAATATCGAAATTCATATCATTAGTTTATTCATAAATCAGTTTGCTCAAACTGATTGTTCATTTTGTTAGATTAAAAAGAATTAAATTTGGTGTTAATTTGTCTGCGTGCTTTTAACTATTTCATTGCTTTAAATAATGTATAAAAGATATTCTAACACTACTAGTTTTATTATTTTACTCTTATAAGCAATAGTATTTCAGTTTAGTTTTAGAAAAAAATTACAAACTTCATTTTATCAAATACGAATAAATATCTTTTTTAATTACTAAATTAAAAATAAAAACATTACTAAAACTTTATATTTAACACTGCTAAATAAGCACAAAAAAAAAAAAAAAAAAAAAAAAAAAACTTCACGATTTTAATTTGGTTGAAGTAAAGAAGTTGGTAGAGTATTTAGGGAAGAAAAAGTAATTTCATGGCTTAATTTAGTCAGAAAGTAAATGTGTTTTGCTTTATGTTCCTCAGCGCGGAAAAATAATAATTTAATTTTTAACAGTATGACGCAGAATGCGACAAAAAGAAAAAAGGAAAGCTACCATTCTTGCTTTAGAATAAATGCGTATTTTTCCTACGGAAAAAGATATAATCTAAGTATTTTGATTTTTCAAATATTTTGAGGGGCAATGACTCCAGCTAGTCTAGACATTTGGAGTGCTACTGCGGTTTAAAGATTTTTCACTGTTTAAATTTTAATTTCTTTTTGTAACATACTCTTGACTTGCACAAAACATATAGCTACTTATATATCTTTCTATGCATATAATATTATACAAATACAAGCACAAAAGTTTAAATAGCTGTAAACGTTTTACTTCAGGTTATGTGTATACGTCTCTCTATATATCTATTTATGTATATATATATACGAATACGGATTCGTATTTCGAATTTCAGCAGTGCTATTGCACAATACATTTAAGATGTTTCAACATGCTTATCAAATGGAATCAAAAATGTATTAAATAAATTCATAGATAACGTAGAACATCAAATTTTCCAATATTTTGCAATTAAAACAAATAAATAAATTGAAAGATAATTTTTTTTTGAAAAATAATTTTTAAAAAAATCAAATTTGATTTTTAAACCAAGATTTTTTTTCAGTTAAATACTTGAGATAATATTCTTAATCGAATGTGTAATTCGTGTACTATTTATTTTTTTTAACCCGAATAAACCATTTTTGGCCGTACGACATATGGTTTGTATGGGCTTCAAAATTTATTGCTGTGAATTTTTAATATTTAACAACGAAAAAGATATTAATAACATAAATAGTATTTCGAAAGTGTATTGATACATCACAGTCCAACAAAAAAAAAAAAAAAAAAAAAGAAAAAGAAAAAAAACATAATTTGATTTTTAATTTCTCAACAGTGTTGAGTGAGTAGCTAGGTTGTTATGAAATAGTACGTAAATGTAATTCCTTTCTAAAATTACAGTTCTGAAGTTTATGTGCTTTGTTTATATGTTTTTTTTTTTTGAAATTCTATATATATTCCTGGTTTACACAAAGCAAAATCAATTTCTAATTTACCTTCTTTTTTAGCGTTTCAATATTGCTTTTTAGAATCACTGAAAGAAAGTAAAAAGATAGAAAACGGAAGAAGGGAAAATGAAATAATAATAATAAAAAAAAAGAACAAGAATTGATCTAGGTAAGTTGGTTCATAATACTTTTCTTCTGCCCTCATATTATATGCTGTTGAATTATTTTATATACATAAGATATATATATAGAAAATCAAGAGATAATAACTAAATCAATAATGGGGAAAAACTAATAGAAGATGAGTAATAGAAACTAATAGAGACTAATAGAAACTAATAGTGAATAGGAAGATGAATAAATCAATACTGAAAATAAAACAGAAACAGCATCATATATATATATATATTTGCCGCTGATATACTTCCAATTACAAAATGTTTCAAATATTCATGTTTTGACATCTTTAAATTTAAAAAAAAATCGATTTTGTAAAATTTACTTTTTATGCATTCTCCTGGTCTCTGCAGTTACATTTAGGAAAATGCTATACTTTTTATTGAAAATGCTATTGACCGAAATATTTCATTTTGATATTAGGGGCCATATTCAAGGGCTATACACAAACTATAAAGCGAAATATTTGCGTTTGTATGTACTTTGAAATGAAATTTCTATAGAGAAAGTTTCTCATGTTTACAGATTAAATGAAAAGCATTTCTGAGAAGGCTGTTAACAAAAGTATTGATAACTACAACTTACTCTCCCCCCTTCCCGAAAAAAAGATCTTCCTCAGAGAATCTTTTATAATTTGTGTTTTAGAAAGTGCAATACTGGCTGACAGTCAAATCGTAACATTATTTGTTTAAATGAAAATTTAAAAATATTTCAGTTTCAATAAATTTTTGTATGATTATTAGATTATGATTGCTAAGTAATACAACTTCATCAGAATATTAATAATGCATTTTTAGTATTTGAAAACTTATAAATTAGTTGCATAAAACTTCTTTTAGTATCCCATTTGTAACAAAATTATTAACGATTGTTTGCACACCATTTAAATACAAACGTATTATCGGATGAATTAAAGCAGCAGGAATAATATTCATGAATTTTCAGGACTTGATTCTGAGGTTTAAATATAGAACCTTCTTCTTCAGTTACAGGAGTGCAAATTACGAGACGCTAGTGATAAGATGAGTTATGAGGCAATAAGAACAAAAGGAAAGTCAAGCTACTGGCATCTTCTGTTCATGAGGTTTATAAGAAGTGAAAACATCTACGAAATAACTTCCTTAGAAAGCGGAGGGTAATTGGAATTGGTATCGTTAACTAGAACTGACAGAGTTCTTACGAATGTGAAACGCCTCTAGAAAATCTAATTTACCAAAGAAAAATGTTTTTTGAATAATTTTGGAAGGCCCAAAAAATGGAAAATGAAATTTTCTGACCAACAGTATTGGACAACAGAAAATGTGTGTGTTTTTCCCCTTTAGCATATGCCTCATATTCCTTAGAGCAAAATTTTAAGGCTCTCTTAGTTTTGACCAATGTAAATTAAACCACACTGACAAGAAATCCTGTATATACCCCAAGAGTTCATATCCGGAATGGGGTCCTTATGTTTGGAATTGCGAATTTTATTGACAGAGGAGAAAATGACCCAAAAGTTCAATTTCTGTAAAATACGTGTAATTTTATAGATAATCGGTGGAAAGAAAGAAATGACAACAAAATTCCTATAATCTTGTTGTTTTCTTATAAGCTTGTTGCCTTAACTCCTCCAATAATCGTTACTCAGCGTGTTATTTTAACACAAACGTATATCACTTAATGTCATTTAAGGGGGAAAAATCGAAATCGAATTAATCTAATTTTTTTAATAATCGAGACTTTAAGGCAGTAGGAAATTAACATCAAGCATTCCTAATTTTGAAATCAAATATCTGGATAAATTTTTGCAATACGAGAATCAAGTTTTTTTGCTTTATATTTCAGAGTGAGTATAAAACTTTCCTATGAAGTGTATTAAAATACAAGATGCTGAAATATTTTAAAACATTTCAACTTTGAGGGTGAAAAGATTCTCTTAATAAGAAATCGAACTTGTAATATGGTCTCCGATCAGCAAAAATTTAAAATAATAAAATATGCAGCGTATTTTAATAAATTAAATACGAAAGATTCCATAGCTTCTACTTGCATAATTAACGGAGATATTCCAGAATGAATTTAATGATATGTATCACGTTTTAGTGTATATTTTTTAACAAAATACATCATTTAGGGAGCAGCCTACTAAACAGAAGTGGTCTATTTTGCAGATTAATAGTTCCACTTTGGGTAAGATTGACTCTTTATTAAATTTGTAACTAATCCGTTAAAAATTAATTAAGCATATCTGTACGCGAATTTTGTATATTAAAGCATGAAATTTTATGTCTTTAACTTATTAATGCTTAATGAATATCGTACTGATTGGAATATGACGAATACGTCCACTAAAAACTTAGTTGTTTGTTTAACGAAACTTTCCACTCCATCTCTTGTTTTTAGAAAATTGTTGATCTTATTTCCAGGACTTTATTATTAGTAAAATTACATGTCTAGAATTAAGATTTAAGGAAATAAAACTTGTAGCTCCCTTCTTCGAAGGCATCATATATAATTACCAAGTGAAAATGAGAACACTTTAAAAGTGGCAAACTTAAACCAATAGTTGCGTTAAAATCTGCATATAACTCGGAGGTAAATGGCTAAATTAAAAAAAAAAAAAAAAAAAAAAAAAAAAAAAAAAAACTAAGCGTAAGTACTAAAATGAGACGTTTGAAAATCGAAGAAGTATTAAACTTTGTTAAAAGCACTAAAAAGGAGTTTAAAATGGGAAAATGGAAGAGGGATGAAAGAGAGGGAAAAAGAAAAATTTTATTATATATAAAGGAGGAATAAACAACTAAAAATAAAACACGGAATGTAACACAAAATAAATATAAGAGATTCAGGATCACACAAAACATTTTTTTCAACATTTAAAATAGAAAATAGATTGCAATAAAAGATATGAAAACACAGGATTGTGTATTTTGTTACAGACGCAGAAATTTGACGTATAATCACAGTATTTACGATATGGTTTCTAATGTAAATCTACTAAGTTAAAGAATATGGATTCAAAATCAACAGTTTTAAATGGTAAATAACAATAATAAAATAAGTAACAATTTGATATCTCTCAAGCTTCTTAAAATACTTACGTTGAGCTTACAGGTGTTGTTATGTGTTACATGTAGCTTGTTATCTGTATAAAAATAATTATGAAAAATAAAATTAAAGTGAACACTAGGAGTATCTAATCCGGTATCTAATAGGAACACTAGGAGTATCTAAAAAGTACCTATTTCGACTGTAGGTGCAGGATGCTAAGTTAGCTAAAATAAACCAGAATAAAAAACAAAAAATAACATTTGCGTCAGTATGTAAAGGAACTTACAGAAACAAATGCATAATTAAAATCATTCTTATCATATAATATATGAATTAGGAGAAAATTCAATAAAAGAAAACAAATATCTTTAAAGGGCATCCTGGCTAACGTTAAGTAGGATTAAAATAATACGTCTGAAATTTGAAATTTAAGAATTAGCAAAGGCTGGCTTCAAATACAGTACTTCTTCTTTGAGAGAAATATAGGTAATTACTTTTCAAAGTCTATTAAACAGGATGTTAAGAAGAGTAATTTTACTCCACTTTAATGTTTGTAAATAAATAATAATAATAGTCGAACAAACACAAGTAGATATGGTATGAAATAATATGAACTATGAAATGAATATGAAATAAAGCGTCGAGGCCAATTTAAAAAAAAAGTAAAAAACAAAACTTTATATTTTATGTTCAATAAACAGCATTTGATATACATTCGCAAGTGCAAAGTTTTAGACATTACTCATTGTATTTTTTATAAACTAGAGAATACTCTATTTTCTTCTTTATTGTAATTTTTGCTGACGTAAAGTGTTGGTAAGGTGGAATTAAAGTTCCAATAGGAAAAATTCGTACATTTTTAATTTTCGAGAATTATGAATGAAAAAGAATATGGAAATATCAATAAAACTGTTCAGGCTTCCAATTATGAAATAATGATTAAATTATTAGAGAAATAACAGTAAGTCACGTTCCCGTAGGTATGTGTTACATGGGGCACGTATGATGTTAGCTTATGCAGAACATATATACTCGAATTGCAGTTTCAGTTAAAAAACTTATAAGCACTATACATCTATTTCTAAATAACTGCCTTTATAAATTATGTTTATTTATTTTGATTCTTTTTGTGCTGCTCCCTTATGTTCTTTGCCTTTCAATTAAAGTAACAGAAAATCTAGAAGATCTATTCAATTAACAAATCATAATACCTTCCAGATATATTCAGTTAGATTCAACTACATAGACTGCGTACCATACCAAGTCTCCCTTTGAATATTAAAAATTTATTAGCTACATGTTGCATGGCATCTTCCTGTTTTACTTCGGATTTAAATCATTTTTTTTATTTTAATGTCACTGAGGTCTAATAATGATTCTAACATAACAACAAATTATTCGATAACGCTATTCATTTTATTTTTATTGCGAGTTTTAGGCATTTACTTAGCAGATAACTGACGGTTTTCAAATACTCACATTCATTAATTTTTATATGAATTTTAATTTCTACTTTAGCTGTTTGACTCAAAAATTTGATGATATATGTCTTAGCATTTTGTGAATAACGAATAATATCCCAAACTGTTGAAAAAGCACCTATCATATCGTTTTTCAAAAATAAGTTCTAAAGCAGTCTAAATTTTCTAACACTATTCCACAACTATAAGTTTCCTTGGTTACCTAAAACAAAATCAGACACAACAAAAACCCAAAATTCTTCTCATCTTTCAAAATTGGGAGGAACTGTAAATCAATAACTGATGCTCTCAAGCTCAATAAGTCAAGCTGCCGAGCATTAGTTCTTCAACCTAGCGGGTTTGAATCCCAGCGAGGCTATTTGCTTGGGTGTATTTCCATATTTGTAGCATGAATATGAATCTGTTTCCTTTAGAAAATTCTCAACGAAAACATGCCTCTATTAGCTAGATAGCCTTTGAGTGTTTTTCCATAGTTGATTAAGCAAGCAAACAGGAACCAGAATCAGTGCCTTTTAGTGTATTAAGACCATTTTTGATGTTATCCAGTTGAAAATAATTACTTTATTTTCAGTCATATAATTTTCAGCTGCCTAATATTGATATAGGCTTATTTTGAAATTTTAAATTATGATTCGCATTACCAATCAAAATAGAAAAAAATATTACACAGTATGTGATGCGAGACGTTATTCGTATTTTACAGAATGAAAAACTTATTGATGAAAATAATTTATTAGTCATGATCTTTAATTTCATTCACGTTGATTATCCCTGTTTTATCTTTATAAAATATCTATATATTCAGGCACAGACTTATTTCTTAAGTTAACAGCTAAAAAGGGATAAATAAAATAAAATTAAAATATTGTGAATGACTTAAATTCACACTGTAATTTATCTCAATTTGTCTAAGCATTAGGGAACAACCCAAACTTAATTTTGTGTCAAGCTCGAATAGCTAAGTAAATTAACATTTTAAAACTACCAAGCAAAACTAACGTAATTTTTTAATTAAAATTTATACTTTTTCCTCTCCTTACAAGCAAATAAACTTCTTCGTATAAAATTTGAGATTGATTTATGAAGTTTAGAAATTTATTATAGCATGAGACACAAATTTCAAAATTCACTTTAAAAATATGCTAAGGGAAAAAAGTAATAAAATACTTTTAGGTTATTTAACGCTATTCTCTTAGTTAGATTTGGATAATAGAAAGAAGTAAAGTAAATCAAGTAAGATAAAAATATACAGCAATACAGTAATCGGACAAAGCATAAGGGACAAGCTGCATTAAATGAACCCGATTTTCGAAGACTCAGCAATATCGAACGAAACCAAGTTGAAAATTCACTCAACTGAATCAGGATTCCAATTGACAACCAATCAGATGTACAATGCAGAACTCACTTCACTGTACGGGGTTCAGAAGTTAACTCAAAAGAATACAGTTAATCAGTACACGCCGCTGCGCTCAATAACTTTGCGTCGGCCACTGATCACCGTGAGTGTACTTTCGACGGTATCGTCGCAAATGCGGTCAAGAAAGGGAGAATGACGATAATGGCGAAGGGAAAAGTAAACTGGTGAGTTAGAGGTATATTATAAAAGAAATCTGTTTTTAGTTCTCGTTCGGTATATCAGTATAACAGGAAAAGAAAGTAGAACTCAGCTCTCATATGTTCTTTATTGTAAGTCAGTTGTTATCAAAGTGTGTACCAGAATGGAGACAAATTATATAGGACATGAAAAGCTTTGAAGAGCTGTTTTTTTTTTTTTTTTAAAAAAAAAACTAAAGAGTTTAATAATAACAGTATGCACTTTTTTGGAATATTAGTAACATATATCTACTTATAATTGCGAATTAAATTATCACTCTGAGATGATTTTATTGATGATAGCAGCTTAGGGGGTTTGCGCAGTGCATTTGTTATATTCGCATCTAATTTCAAAGTCTTTTTTTTTTTTTTTTTTTTTTTTAGACCAAAGGAGGGGTAGCCCAGAAGAGCTATTAATCTCAAAACGGCATTTTGTGGCGTTTCACCATAAACAGCAAATCACTATTAAGTTTTGGTCTCTAAATATAATCGCCCTGTATATTATTATAGTGCATACTGTTATTTAAAGAACTCAAATAATGAAGAATCTGCATGAATATATGCATGTTTCTCGCATTGTAAAAAAATGGTACCTAGATCCATCAAATTTTGAATAACGTAATGCTCCACCCGAACATGGGCAACAGGAAGCCCGAATTTTGAATTTGAAATTTGTTTTGTTATCTATTTCATATTTTATAAAACTTTAACGAATTTTTTGTTAGCAAACTCAACGATTTCAAAGCGAGCAATGGCAACACTGTAAGGAAAATACTAAGTATGGAACACAAAATTATTTCCTAAAAATTAAGAAAATCAGAAATTTGTTTATTTTAAAAGCTCATAAAAACGCATATAGAGTGCGATATTCTGGTCGTCATGAGTTTGATGTGTATATTGGTGATTTACATGCCATTGAAATTGCTGCGGTTTCTTTCTGCTTATTGATGAACGTTTCTATTGAACTTCAATAAAATTAATCTTTCGGAAGTTTTGAGCTGAAAGGTTTAATGCTTTTAAATTTAAGAGTAGAAAGACTCAGATGATAAAAAAAAAAAAAAAAAAAAGGCCCCGAGATTCGAGTTTTTGAATCTAGAATCTTCTTCAAGATTCGACGATGTAGGAGATTCATATATCCCATTCCTTATTTATAATATTTAAAATTTAAACTTCTTTAATCCGATGGCCCCCTAGCACTTTCGGCTTTAGTGCGAATTATTGCCTGTTAACATAATTTAGAGAAGCATCTAAATATGCGTAGCTAAAACTATTTATCCACAGCTCGTAGGGTTACGAGAATTAAACAGAATTACATTCACAAAGCAAAAGGGAGAATTTTGACATAGAAGAATCTGAACTCAAAAGTTTCTAATAAATGGAGACACTGGACTGCATTTATTCTAGCCACTATAATAAAATACAAATTATAACTATACCATTATAATAAAATAAAAAGAGGTCTATGACAACGCGGAGGAAGGATGGGATAAGAATTGTCGCAAGCTGAATTCTGTTGCGTCTAGAACATTATTTAATTGCTTAGCCATAAGCTGCAGTTAGCATATGTGTTATGAGTTTCACATATGCAGTTAGCCTATGTGAAACTTATCATATAATTAAATTTGCATATTTTAGAATGAGCTCAAAATTGTGCAACAGAACAAAAGGAAATTGAATAGAAAGAAAAATAAGAAAACTGTTAGTAACTTAAAATAATCGTCGTAACTTTTGTTCTAAAATCAAATTTGCCCTTTGTCAACTAACATTTTGTTGCAAAGCTGCAAAGCGAAATAAATAATATTCCCTTCGTACTCATGTACACATACAGCCTTGTATCTAAAAGCTGCAAACCAAAATGGTCAATACTACAAAAGAGAGAACTCCGAAACAAAATGAAAATAGTTCCGAAATTAAATAAAACATGGAATGACAGAAATTTTTGAAAATTCCGCTCCACTTTCCTACCCCGCCTTTTGCCCCCCTTTCGTTCCCAGAACGGAAACTATCTGTTCAGGAATCTAGGCATCGTTAACTGGCGGCCAGTCGATGAAATAGGAGGCTGGCACGGGGATAGAAGTAGGGTGGGCGAGCTTTGTCAGAAGCGGGAGGTATTGATTTTCGACGATAAATACATATTGTAACCGGGAACAATCAATCAACTTTTCGAATTTCCTTCCATGTGTGCGTTATTAGAAATAGCGAAATGCAATATCAGCTCGAACTTGCAAGTTCAAAAGCTCCAGCTCCAGTCAGGTATTATTTCCTTCGCTTCTAACGATCAGTCAGAGCTTCGGCAGGATTCCAATATGCATACGGTTTCAAGCCGCTTTCTATTCTATCTATAACACTAATGTAACACCCAAAGAAAGAGGAATGTAGAACGGAAAAGAATGCAAATATCGAATTATGTATTGGTATTTGCTCTTCCCCATACAGATTGGACTAAGTTTCAGTTAGGGAAGAATATCGAATGGGCTGCTCTGCATCTGCATATTTTCGGGTCGATATATCTTTTCGGTTACTTTTTTTCGTTATGTATTTTATTTCATCCCCGCCGACGATTTATCTAAAGATGCGATTCCGTCACTTATTTTGCTTTCTGATGACTTCATGTCTTTTATCTTTTTGAGCGGAGTGTTTGTTATATTGCGCGAATGAATAAGTATCAAAAGAATACACCGAGAAAAAATTTTGCAAACGCAAGAGGATTCGAAACGAGTTGAAATTTTTAGTAGTTTTTTAGTTCTACAACTAAGCTGATTAAAAGCATTCGAAAATTATGTTGGGATCGTAAGCGGGACTACCGTTGAAGACTTCTTAAGTGGGTTAAAAAGTGCTGTAGATATGCCTTTTTATGTTCTTCTAAATTAACTTTTTTTAGAGATATAAGTATTATGACAAAAACACATCTACAACTTCCTAAACCTTACGAATTCCCTATGTAAAAGGCAAAATTAACAATCTGTCTGGAGGGGTTAGGGGAGCCGACTGCGATACCAAAGAGCCTTGGTTCGAATCTCGAATAAGGCATGGTTTTAACTATCCGTCCCTTCATAGGAGGCAAAGGTGGCCCACCTATGAGGTGCCTCCATAGACCTTTGTAACAGCCAAGTCGAAGTCGGCTGAAGGCCCGCTATTGGGGGGGGGGAATCTGTCTGCTACTTTTTCTTTATGCGCCTACCACGTTTTTTAGCACCAGTGAAAGAGAAGCCAAACACTTAGCAAGAGAAAATCATAGCGCCATTTGGGCACCATACCATTTGTGTGTGTGTGCATATGTGTTTAATTTACCACATTTAACTGTGCATTTACAATTGAAAAGGCCGCCAAGACGTGTGGCAGGTACGTTACGGAAAAGTAGCATCTGTTTAAATAGCTTTATTAAATAATAAAATAAATGTGAAACACTGCTTATAAAATAATAGATTTAAATATCTAAAGACAATATAGAATTTTACGTTTCATTAAATTCACTCAAATTTATATTCATTCTACCTTTTTTTTATAGTATAACAGTTGAAAGAATACCGAATATAGAATATCTTAAATCTTTTAGTATAATTCTAATATAAAAACTACAAAACTGAAAGGAGTGTTAAATCAATGACTACAGCAAAATATTTTACAGTTAAGGGTTTGCAGGTTAAAAAAACTTTAAAGAGGCGTAATATAATCGGAAAAAAGAGCAGTAGAAAAGACTTGGTTAAATATATGCAATTGATAATTACCTCATGTATATACGAAGTTTGTCTTTTAACGTTGAGTTAGTATGCAGATTAAATTGATGATGAAGCGACATGTCAGTTCAAAAATATTCTTTTATTACTAAATCACTTGAAAAAATGCATTAAAATACATAAACTAACTATTAGAAGCATCATGGAAACAAAGCATTTCTCTCCACATGGACGCAGGAAGTGATTAATGACAAACTCATTAAATAATTGATTTACATTCCTAGCAAAACTTTCATAAACTATTTTCGTTAATTCCTCTCAGGTTAAGACCTTAATAATTATTGGTGCATCCGGTAACAACTGAGCTTTTATTGGTCAAAATTCGCATATGCTATATTTAATATTACGGTGCATATATGCAAGCTATAGATTTAAATGTGTTAAATAATTTTTATCAGATGAACATCGTGAACGAAATAAATCGGAAAACTAATAATAATGTTACGAAACAAAAATTAGAAATCGGTAATGTAATATATAAAATAAAAACACCTAGCACGCTGTGCATAGTTTGGATTTTATTTCTTATTTCAAAGAGTGAATCTTCGAAAATTACTATGAAAAATAATTTTGTTTAATCCCTTTTCGAAGGCCTTTTGTATTAATATCTTAAGAGCTTTTAGGACTGATTTGGATTTCGGCAAAGCCTGAAGGGAGGGTGCCTTCGTGGAGGCCTTCGTAAGGGAAACTGATTTGTATTCACGTTAAACATAGGGAAACCAGCTTTATGGGATTTGAACCGATTCGAAATACCTGTATTCAGCGATTTTACTGCTGGGCCGCTGATGAGCAGAATTATAAGAACCCTTCTTTGGGAATTCTATAAAACTAAATAAAGCAATATAATTTATAAAAAAAAAGTATAAGTAACAGGTAATTGACATAGAAGAAAAAATACTTTTGAAATTAAATGTAATTAACGTAAAATTTTTCTACCCTTTATTCAGACCAATTTTTTCATTCGACTTGCATTGATATTTCGTGCAGTTTTACTGTAGTTTACTGATATTTTATGCAGTTTTACTATAGTAAATTGACATTTACGCAGTTTTACTGTAGTGCATTGACATTTTATGCAGTTTTACTCATTCACATTCAAAACTCGAAGCCTTCAATCTGCATATTTCTGTTCATGTAAAAAAATGCCGAAAAATAATTAAGATTTTATACATATATATATATATATATATATATATATGTATATATAAAGAGGTGCTTTATAATATTTAAATTTGAAGTCGTAAGCCCCGACTATCATACTTATTCAGCAATTTCACTTTCTACTATTTCCCTCTTTCAATTAGTTGTTAAATATCATTAATTTACAACACTACATCTTGAGTTTTCTTCATAAACGACGGCGTTGATCACAAATTTAAATTAAAAGGTAAAGGTTTCATGTCATTTGCATTAAACTTTATATACAGACGCCTGTAAATTACACAGTTAACATGTAATTTTAATATTAGCAAGCATATTTTTAAATATCAACTGAAGTTAACCGAATAAAGAATGTATAATATTTCGCCATATTGTATTAAAACGGAACCTAAAAGATCTGAGCAAACTGATCTAAATGTTCGTCCAATATCGATGTTATATCTCACGAAATCTCTGTATGTAGGCTACCTGTTGCAGCATAGCCAAATATTTAGATTGATTCATGAATACAAAAAATAGCTAGACTACAGAAAACTGAATTTTGTGAGAGAGTATTAGTGTATTAGTAAAAGTGTTTATTTATATTATTAGCTGAATTAAAGCATACTACTGAACTATATTCCCAAATTTATCAGAAACTTATAAAAATGTGATGATATGGCAAATATTCTTGTTTTTTGTATTTAAGGCACTTCCTAATATCAGTTTTCTATTTCAAGCTTAGTACAGCAAAGCGCTTGTAATTCCGCAAGAGGCGCATAAGCGCATTTCTTTAAATCTAAAGGAAATTAAAATTACATCTTGAGAATTTCAAATTAGGATTTCAAAGAAATAGACATGACTTCGAAGACTTAAAACAAATCTAACTGAATAATTTTAAAATTTTCTATCTGAGGGAGCTTTTATTGCATTATATATTATTGGGTATTCATGATGCATTATGTGGGACTGGGGGACAGTTTCATACCTTTTTTTACTATTTATGGTGTCATCTACAATTTTCCTTTGCCAAAGATTAGACAAGAAAAAGTTTGCAATACGCTCTGAAATATTTAAACTAAAAAAGCAGCAATTCAAGGAGGCTGCTGATTAAAGATGATACTTTAAAAATATGTGGAAATAAAAATGGGGATTCAAAGAATATGCTTTAATATCCTTCTCTCTGACTAAAAAACTGAGCAGGTCTTGAAAATCTCATGCAATAAGGAAACAAAATCCTTACTTAAAAATGTTTTTCAATGATCATCAAATAAAGCTGGCTTTCATTTGAAAAATGAAAAAAAAAAAAAAAAAAAAAATACGGGTGGGATATATTTGAAAGCGTTAAATCATAGTGAGAAATTTTTAGCGTAGCCGTATTTAAGCATTTTGCATCCGAATCCAAAATGCTTAAATAAATTCAAACGAAAAAGAAATTTAGAAAAATAGTTGAAGGGAGGAGGGTAGCTTCTCTGTAAGAGACGCTATGTAAAGACATATAAATAAACAAAAACCGAGAAAGCAGGAAAAACTGCGCATAAATGCGCTTAATGGAAAAATGGCAGAAATGAAAGAATAATTTTAACGTACCGAAAGTCTAAAGGGTGGAGGTGGCAGGGGAGAAGGGAGGAGTAGCGAGGAAAAGAAACTATACGAAGAAGCTCAAAATGCATCAATTATACTTCTAACAGTTGCAGGTGACTGGCTAGGGAGGGATCCAGTCGTTCCATTAGACAACGGGAGAACTATGCACAGGGGATGACGCATCCCCCTACTCTTCTCCATACTCTTTTGCTCTCTGTGGATGACAGAATCATCCGAATCCACGGGCAATAGTGAAATAAGATAAAACCAAATTGCGGGCTGGTTTGTAATTTTTTTCTTCTTTGCTTCAATGGTATTTTTCCGGACACTGAGCTCGTTCATTAAAAAAAAAAAAAAAAAAAAAAAAAAAAAGTATAAGCGTTTTGCTTTATTTCGCTGGGCCATTTTTTGAAGATATTTTGAAACAAACGGGGTTGAAATTGAAACGTCTTTAGAACAAAGATTACACTTAATTTAAATCTATAATATTTTCATCGGTGTTGGATTCTGTCCTTAGGCCATCGAAAGGAAGTACACAACCATGAAATGCTTAAGAATGAAAGATTTCAAAAACATTAACACTTGCAACCAAAACTCTAGAGTCTTACCTTAGGTGCAAAAGAACTCCTATTATTCGAAAACCTTGATAAATTGAACTTAGAAAATGGAATTAATGTTAACATTCTTGCATAAGTCGAATAAGAATGATCGTATTTTATTCCCTGCCATTTTATCAGTTTCGACTTAGTTAAAGTTTGATTACATACAGACTAAGTATCAGCACTCAGATATAGAAAGTTACTTTTTCTCTGTTCTCGCTTCTTCGCTAAAATTTGTGTTTGAAAATATGGTCATCTAGCATTCACATGGTCATGGGCGAATACAGGAAAACATCGCTTAACACGAAATCGATATGCGCGATAGCTAGGGAGTATCTTGAATTTTCATAAAGGGCATGCTACATTACATTTTAGAGGCATTAGGTTATTTGGAAGCGAGAGAGATGGAAAATGAGCAACACCCTCTTCGGGAATCGAACCACGGACCTCTGGAACACGTGTCCAGCATGCTGACCACTTCACTGCGAAAGCATGCTAAGAAGGCGGTAGAAATACCTTACATACCCCCCTTTAAAGGGCGACTGGGGTTCTTATGGGACTCAATCGCCAAATATTAGGTGTGGAGAATCATCATCCACTACCCTTTTAGTTCGGGCGCCACTGTAGCGACGTTATGTTATTTGGAAGCAAGAGAGATAAAAAATGAGCAACGCCCTCGGCGGAAATCGAGCTACATACCTCTGGAATGCGCGTCCAGCGTGCTGACCACTACACTAGGAAGGCATGCTAAGAAGGTGAGAGAAATACCTTATAACATTATTTTTTAAAATTATAATTATGAATGGAATTTAGCATCTGATGTATTCTAAAATTAGTTATAATTATCTGCCTATTAATGCTGTTAAACACTGTACATCGCATAAACCAATAAAATGCAAACTTAAAATTCATTAGCACGAATTGGATACCCTTTCAATTAATGTTTAGAAACAATTTACATCGGAGTGTCATTGTTCAATTCTGATTGATTTATGTATATAACATTATGCATTCTCAGTTAATCAACAACTTATTCGTCTTAACGATAAAAGTCGATTTTGATAGAGCTGAAACTGATAGTGAAAAAATTAGTGAATCAATCTTTAAGTTTCACTCCTAGTGTTTGTGTAAGTAATAAATTCCCCGGCAAGTTAATTTTCTTTCTCAAGGAAAAAATACAGAGTATTCAACTCAAATAATTTGCAAATTCAAATACTTCTCAGAATTAGTGTTAAGTTTATTTAACAAAATTTCTGGAAAATCAAAAAAAAGGAAATTACTCTTTCAGAAAGCTGATAAATTCAAACTCATTATGACAGTCAAACTTTTCGCATATTTGCTTGGACATAATACAGTTAAGTGATTTCACATTTTTCAATGCGCGTTCACTTTCGGGGAAAAGCTTTTTCTTGTGTATTAGCTGACAGCCTTTTTTGGCTGAAATAAAGATAATTTACTGTTTCCTTTTCATGACATTCATATGAAATTTTGAACTGATTTCAAAATTTATAAGATTTTAATTTATATGATCATTCTGAAATTTATAAGATCATTCTGAACGAAAAGAAATACCCATGCTTAACTGCGCCTACTTTTCTCTGTTATACAACTTTATTAATTTTATATATCTTTATCAATTTCTGGATAAAGCAAAATGATCAAGGCCTCTAAATGGCAGCTCTTATTTTGAGAAAAAGATTATGTAATTTTATGAATCGTTTTAAAACTTTATTCCTCTTCTTACAGAGCTATTATAAAGTTTTATAGATATTTCCAGCCAT
The DNA here is from genome assembly GCF_044657685.1 of Stegodyphus dumicola. Lineage (NCBI taxonomy): Eukaryota > Metazoa > Arthropoda > Arachnida > Araneae > Eresidae > Stegodyphus > Stegodyphus dumicola. The sequence continues at coordinate 194,942,670 of NC_140780.1, forward strand.
ACAAATGGCCGAGTACTGGTAGTTCGACCTGGTGTGGGCTCGATGCCAAGCGAATAGGCTGGCTGCATGGTTTGTTTGCCCATCTGTATTGTGAATACAAGCTGTCGCTCAGGTTACGAGCTCCCGCGCTATTGAGTCATCCCTCCTCTTACGCAGATCCCTTGGGGATTTGCCGTATTCAAATAACCTCATATAACCTAAACAGATATTTCCATTTATTTATTTAACTGAAGATCTTTACTTGATCGCTGGTATGCTAAAAGCTCTAAACTTGTTCTAATATTGCAGCCAGAGCTTATTTTCTTAAATTAAAAATGATGGAGCTCTCTGGAAAGCCGTTATCAATGGTGAACAAAAATAAGCTAATAAAATATTCGTAGATAAAGCAATAAATAACGATAGATTAAAGTTAATATGATGTAAAAGGTTAAAAGTTTTCACGAATTTTTAAATTAAGTCAAATTAGCAATAAGTAAGCAAACAGCAAACTAAAATATCAAGAAAATTAAATAAATATTAGAAAATTAATAATAAATTTTAAAAGTATAAAAGTTAAGTGAAATATTAAAATAAATGAAAGGAGAGTAAATTAGCAGAAATAAAAAAAAAAAAAAAATTATACCGATGGTATAGGACGGTAAGCATTTTGATCTATATTCTTCGCATTCAGATCAAATTGTACCTTTATTTTGGCTAATAATACATTTGAAGCCATTTTGACCATAGGAGTGTAATCCATAAAAATTCCTCTCCCTAATAGGATCGAATTTTGACATGGAGGGTTCTCGTCCTCAGCTGCTCAAGTTTTTCCATTTAGCTCTTTACAGAGAAATTGAGGCATTCATTCAGTATCTAGTAACCATTGTTAAGCAGAGCTGGTCTTATTTAGAGCTTCGATGCGCTCTGGCTGGAATTATGGTTTCACTTAAAAACTGAAATGTACTGGTGCTGGATTTTGGCTGAATTTAAGCCTCGATTGTAATTAAAATCTTCACGTCTTAAAATTTTAATTACAATCGAGGACAATCTTAAAATTTTAATTACAATCGAGACACTGATAACCCATCGAAATTGCTTAATCCATCCTTAGTTTACGCATTTATTCTTGCAGAACTGACCAGACCAAAAGAAAACCTTTCTTCAACATCATAAGCTGTCATTTAGCCAAGTCATTTCTTACATAGTATCAAAATGTGTATAAATTTATATTTACTATACATCGCGTTTGGAATTTATCATTTTTAAGTAATTTTGTTTTTCAGAGGAAGACAGACAACTAGATATCTGTTGATTAGGTCCCCCAAAAGTACCTCGGTTTCATTTTCAGGCGTGCTTCAAATTTCTAGAAAAGTAACTTCACTTAATTTAAAAATATATTCATTGTCATATGGAACTTCAAAGGAATCCACAAATAAGCCAGTCTTAACTACCCTTCTCTTTCAGCTGCATATTATATAGCCACCTCATGCAACTGAGCGAAATTCACCTTATCTGGCACGTTGCAGATGGAAAGAAAGGAAAAGAAGTTCTTTTTACTAGTAAAAAATACATCTTCAGTTATAGTTCTTAAGTAATGCTGTAACTGGAAAGCATGGACAGCCTGTGGGCAGAAAGAAAGAAGACACGGCAGCGCATAATTGTGTTCTTTTAAATTTCTGATTCTAAATAAAATCAATAATTCACTGAAAAATTGAGTATTTAAAACAATTAATAAGGATTTTGCTGTTCGATTTACTTAAAAAATAGTAACACTTTTTTTCACATTTTTAAATTTATAAGCATGCATCGCCTACTCTACGACGATGCCCCTGCGCGATAATCATTTCGCACCACTGAGTGAAATGATGTTATTTCTCGCTTTGTTAATCACTTAATATAATGATTTTACTCTGCGCAAGTTTTTTTATTAGCCTCCAATTTGCAGGTATGCTAAAAGAAGTTAAAGAAAGAAAGATCGTTGCTCTTTAGAGAAATACTGTGCTTTGAAAAAGCACTTTCGTTGTATAAAAGCATAGTTCTTCTTTGCTTTTCTTTAATATGTTGACAAGCTGTTTACTTTAAATTATAGTTTAGTTTAGAAATCAATATATTGCATTAGTAAAATTTCTCAAAAGTTGTTTCATATTGTAATTAAATGTAAAATCCCCCCTTTTTCACTTCCCCTTCTCCTGTACTTTGAATAAAAACCAGGATCAATTTGCATATGAAATGTTTTGCATTTAATTTTTTTATTAAAAGTAGTAAGTGTTTTACTACTTGGACATTCTGTTCTACTGGATTATATAAAAAAAAATAGAACTTTTAAAACAGTTCTACCTCTCTTTAATATTTAAAAATTCTCTATTTTAATTTGAGGAATTTCGTAACAGAAATCATAGATCTATATTTAAGAAAATAAAACTGTAATCATTTTCTATAAACTCTCTCTATATATACACAAGAGTTTAGAACCTGAAGGCAAGAAGTTACTAAGCATGCCCAACCAAACTGGGAGCAAATACATTTTGGATTATGTAATTTTTATCCCCAATGTTATAAGATACGAAGGCACAATTAATTTTTAATGCAAATTAAGATTAATAAAAGTGTTTTCAATTCATAGGGTATAGGAGCATTGAATAACTTCAAAGATCATCCACCATGAAACAAAATTAATTTCATACTTTTCCCCCTTACAAGTAATTTTATTTTATTTATTTTTTCTTGTTTGTTTGCATATGTGGGGCGGCTCTTCTTTATTAAAACTTTCTAGTATTTTAAAATAATATGTGCACTAAATAAAATGTCTTATAATTTGATCATTTGTAAATATAGATCAATCTAGGTAAACACAGATAAATTTAGAGATAAAAGTCCATCTACTAAAATTTATTTATTACAAATTTAAATTTAAAGCATCATAAAAAATTATATTCAGAGAGAAAGACAAAAATGGAGTAAAAAAAGATGTAACTATGCCTACTAAGTATTAAATTTTTATTTTTAGTACTTCTAAATAATCACTTATTTCTATAAGCTGAAATGTCACCAATTTCTGCATTTAAATATATATATATATAGTTGTTAAGTAATTTGCTTGTAATTAAAAAGTAAGACATAATTGTACTGAAATAATTGTCATGTGAATATCAGATAGGAATAACAACTTTCATTCACATTCATTATATTAAAACTTTTCTTAGTTTACTCCAAATGATAAAAGTAAGCTTAAAAAAAGAAAGGTGTATAAAATTTTTGAGGCATTTTGTTTTCTTTGAGCTTACAAGATAATGAGCTGGGTGACAGAGAAAGTTTAATATTTAAGTTTCCTGGTAATTCTGGGGGCCTATATTCTTTATTCCAAATATTCTGTGGTTAAATTAATTATTTGTCTTATAAAACCAATTTTTTTTTTTTTTTTTACTTATTTTAAATATCTTGACCAGGCTGAAAAGAAAACGTTCATCATCAGTTTGGAGACTATGGTCTTGATGCTACTAAATTTAAATATGTAAATAGTTTTATTATTGATATTCATTTTTCATTTTTGTATTTAAAATGACGTTCAAAGTTAGCCAAGTTATGTACAATTGTACGCAGAATAAATTATTCAACAAAATAAAATAAAAATAAAATATAGTTTATGCAAAAGATGCAGATAAGTCAATACACGATGGTCTGCTTCCTACAATGTATAGTGCCCATTTTAAAATTAGAAAATGAAAACAAAGTACAGTTAAAGAAGAATAAAATGATTCTTGATTAAATACAGAAAGTACTTTTAAGGAACAAAGAAAATTAGAAGAAATGAAAAGTGTAAAAAGCTGTCCGGCAATGTGAAGACGAGCTAGCGAATTGAGTCACGTTCTTCCCCATTGCAGTCCAGCCCGCTAACCAATCAGCTAATCAGTAACACTGCTTTTGAGCAAAAATAATGGAATTAATAGAAGTCTCTGCAGATGCGATCTATTAAATTTTCAATAGATGCGTAGCGTATGGTGGAGGCAATCGTTCTCGAAAATTTCGTAGCTGTATTTTATAGTATGCTCTTTAAAAGTCGACTGCTCTATTGCAGAAATTGTTTTTTTTTTTTTTTTTTTTTTTTTTTTTTGAAGAAGTTGTTTTGTGGTGTGTTTGATATCGGTCCTTGTGAAGGTTCTTGTTACGCATGAAATAGAGAGTATTTGTAAAAAATGAAGAATTTGATTTTATAGATGTAATTTATTTAGGTTCCTATTGCTTACAGTGTATATGTCACATGAATATATTAGTCAAATAGATGTTGTAATTTATTTAGGTTCGTAATGCTTACGGTGTATATGTCACGTAAATATATTGGTCGGATAATTACTTTATAAATATACAGCTTTAAACAGAAACTGCAATTTTTACCAATAAGTGGTTTGAGAAAACTGAAGATAGTATGGCTGTTGTTGATGGATGCCATTTTTGATTGCACGTTGAACAAAATCTGACTCGGTAATATTAACATTTATATTTAATTCTAGGATGATATATATTTTAACATATATTCATTTATACACAATCACATTGCATGTAGTTACAAGATGAGCATTTTTACAGTTCGCAAGTCCGCATGAGTAAAAATCAAGAAAGTCATATTACAGCTACGATAACATCACGGAGGGAAAGAGAGGTGAGTGCGTGCTTCACCGACGGCAGCCAGGAACCGAGTAACCAGTTCGAATTTTCCTCCAGAGAGGAACAGGGAGAAAGCTGATAGCGCCCTCTCTCGGGACAGCGGACAAATAATAATAATAAAGAGTTCTCCACAATAGTATAAACAGTGCTGATGATTTTATTGGTATGAGCAATTACGAATTATAAATCCTCAGCTCTGTGTGATTCCAAAGCCGTATTGAAATGTATAAAAAAGAAGTTCCTTCAGATCTGAAACGTGATAATACCTCAGCCAGCTGTTGGTTGTATGTTAATAGCGCGGGCAAGAAGGGCTCAGCAAGAGAAAACTCAGATTTATAGGCTCTGCGTAGCTAAAATTTACTCCAACAGATTAAAAAAGAGGCTTTAACTACGTTGCAAGCATATTCTTGTAGACGGGCGCTTAAGCCATGCTATATGCAGGATAATCAAGGGTTGACTGATCGATTTCGCATTGTGTTGCTAAAACAACAGCAGCAGCATGCAGCCGGACAATACCCTGAGTCAAAACCACTGTTTTCCGAGCAAATCCAGTTTTTACTTCCTGCTGACGCTATGCAAATAATTTTTAAGACATTTACATATTAGTCAATAAAGCAACACTTTAAGTTCTGTGGAACATCTAACAAAGAAGTTCTAGCTTGAATACAGATATTTATTGATGCCGATGATGTTCGGCACATAAAGCCTGCTTGACTCTTAGTTTTGAAATGTCGAAATATCGCAATTCTGTTAAATTATTTTATGTTTTTCTTTTTCATAATATGCTACTGCTGTATTCAATATCCTAAAATGGCAGGTTTTAGTTTTATTAGCGAATTTGCATCCGTCTTAATAGTGTCACAACATGATTAGTAACGTATTTACTCTGGCTATCAGATACGAAGGATCTGCGCTTGGGAATTTCTGATCAAGTTATTGGTGTATATAGGACGTCATTTCATACAAAATCGGTGATACTCTACTCGTTTGCTACCGACTTCTTTTGATTCTGATGGTTTTCGTGATAGGATAGCTTTCTTCCGAAATTCGCCTCTACGGGCTTTGCAGTCGGTCTGATGGAATCGGTCATAGTTACTTTACAAAGTGTGCACACATTTTCCACTCTGAGATATAATTTGGTCATGCTATTTCTCTTTAGATGGCTAGTTATTTTCATGGAAACAAACATATCAAAACAATCAAGCATCTATTATCTGTCTTGATTTTAGAGCATCACATATACTGATACCTATTTTGAAATTTAAAACTCTATTAATTTTAGCTAATGGAACTTAGATTTAAAACTCCAAAAATATAATAAGAGTTTCCAGATTACTCTATGCAGTTATTTCGTAATCTTAAGCGAACATTTCATTACGTAAATAAAAGTTTTTATATATGAATAGAAGAGTCAAGAGTCCTTATCTTGAATAGTAATGTTTAAAAAACGATACAATCACGTTTACCTATAAATAAAGATTACATTTATATATATATGTAATAAAGTAACAGTTTAAAATACCATTTTTATTGATTCCTGTTTTGAAACTTAAATGTCAGTTGGCATTAATAACTGGGAAACTAGATAGATTTAAATATATAGCACTCTTGATTAATACATGTAAAATTTTCTTGAGTTAAGCGTTTTCATTTTGTGAATAAAAGAGTTGCTTACCTCGAATAAAAGATGCTGTTAAAAAACAAAGACAAAGAACAAAAAAAGAACCCCACTAATTCGGTCATTCAGTGTAATAAACTGAGGATTTATAAAAATTGCAATTTATACTTTGATTATACTATCACCACTATATATAACAATAATTTTCTTTTCTTATCAGTAGATGCCGCCTTTTCTCTTCATGTGCAATCGTTTATTCAAGAAAACATGTTCTACTTCCAACTTCATCTCCGCCACCTCGCTTTAATCATGCGATAAATCATGCGATTTAATCATGCGCTTTAATCATGCAATAAAAGCGTTGCTTTTATTGCATGCATTTCATTACCTGCAATGCATTTCCGTTTATTTTTTCCTGTCCTATGTATTCTATAGTAAGTATTGAACGTCGATAATCTTAATGACATTATCATAAAGTTATGAGCTTGAGTTAAACGTGAGTATAACCTTGAATCATTATCCTGTTATTTTTATTATTGCATTTTCGCAGAGTGGGTTTTGCGCACTAAGAGTTTTTATTAATTAATTTTAAACTTTGTTATATATACTGATGCGTTTATGTTTACATTACATATTATTCATATATATAGGATTAGGATGATATATGAGTCAAAACATAGCACACAAAGTCAGGCATTAAAAACGAAGAGATTTTTAATATAAGAACGAAGTCGAAGATACCATTCGAGCGTGATAAGATAACAGAAGAAAATGAAAACCGAAGGAAAGCTAGGATGGTAACGCAAGATGTTTGTTAAACATATGGAATACTATTTCTAATTTCAAGAAGTTCATTATGTTCTTTGTAATAATACATGCCTTGCGACGACAGCACATCGATATTCGAACTTATTAATGCCATTCTTGAAATTTTGGCTGTGCGACTCATTTTGCAAAACCCAGCGAGCGAACTGAAACAATATTTTATTAACTTATATACACCCAACCGCATGCTGGGAGCTTGAAACGCATTGCTATATTGCACGTATTGTGCACTCTGCGCCCTCTATCGGCGTATCTTTTCTGTGCCATACTGACAGATTTTAACATATATATTTGGGAACCGTTTACTATACAATTACAGCGCGACTTCTTTGTTTCTGTTCGCTATCCCGTAAACGAAATGCGTATTGACCATTTCAATAAAACTGTACGATGCGGCGTATGCTCACAACATCAACGCCTCGAATGATAATAACCCTCTTTACCCAACCCAAGTTCTAACAAACAGCGCCCTCTAGTAACATGAGGGACGTTTGCGGTTACACGTTCATGTATAAGAGCAATTTATTTTTGTATTCCTGGCCCAACCTCAAAGTTTATCTGAGACCTTTTGATTCAGCCTGTATACATGCATATTCCATATGTAATAAATATAATAGACAAGCCAATCAGCCAGCTGAACCATTGGACACTGTTAGTTTCGTCTGGAGTTTGATTCTTGGTAGAGTAGATTGGTTTCATGACAGGTTTCTTGTTTTTCCTGATCTGTTCTTGCTTCGAAAACCACTTGTCGAGACCACATGAATGGTACACTCTGAGTCTATCTCACAGTGCCACTGCATTTATATGCATGAATAAAATACACGCCTGCCTAGAAATCATTAAATAAATTTAAAACGTTTGCTGTAAAGACTAAAACAACTTCAAAGAAAACTATTAAAAGTCTTAAATTTGCTTGAGCAAGTTCATAAGATTATCAGGTTCAATGTTTCTTCTTACCTTCTTCGGAAACATACAATGACCTGACTAGAACAGAGAGCTTACTAAAGCTATGTTCACTAATTGTAGTAAGTAGACAGGATACAGACGAAGGGTATACAAAACCCTTTATTTTTTCTTTATATACAATGACTTCCGTACTTCGGAATACAATGACCCTCCACTCGGGGTCTAACTTAAAAGATATCAAAATAAAACTAAACTCTAATTTAACTTTAGAATAAGATTGGCCTTATAATAACAGGAAGCGTATGTAGCACAGAGACTGTGAACACTACAATACGTTTAATTTATCAAGAGGATTAAAACCTCTGGCCTGGAAGGCAAAGTAGCAACTGCGTAACTTCTAAGGTAAGCGGCCTGCTTCGAACTCACGGCTTCCTCTCTTCTGCTTGGCAAAAAGGCCACACTTAAATACTTGGCGTTCGCCAGACAACTTTGCATAAACTCCTTCACGCTTATAATTCTGGCCGGAAGTAGAAAATAAGAAGTGATAGTAAAGATTTAAAATAAAATAAACGTTAGTAAAACTTAAGATCCTTACATACTTCCCGCCAGAGTTAATTAGTTAGAAACTGAGGTCTAAAACGACCTTGTTGAAAACTTTTAGCTCTAGAAACTAACGCGAGGCCAAACTTTTACAAACATAACTTAGCTAGAAACTAGAAAATTTTAAAAGAAAGAAATTTGTTACAATAGCAGCTCCCGGAATATACAACAATCTTTTTTCTTTTTCATCTGTACTGCATCAAAACAGGAGCTTTATTCAATTCTGGTTCCTTCCAGAGATCTGGAAGGAAAACTAGTTTAATGAAATGTTACAGAATGACATTGTAAATAACATATAGAATATACTTTTCTTAACATTCTTATTTCATTCATGACTATTTTAATTATCTCTCCCCGTGCTCTCTGACATGTGTTGTAAAAACACCAAACACGAATGTGTTTCTGTCTATGTGTTCAACACTTCCTCCTACAATCAAAACACTAATGTGTTAAAATTCAACATACGAGACCTCTTAACACACCCTAATTTCAACTCTAGACCCTGAGGTACTATTCTGAAAGTGGCTAACTCTAAAGTGTAGCGTCAGAGAGCCTAACTACATCATTCAACCTTTAACACATATTCACCATGATTTAATCTTTACAGTCACACGAATAACAAATTTTTTAACATTACTTTCACTTTTATCATATCACGGTATTTCTAAACATTCAAAATAACAGTTCACATGTATACAAGAACATATGAAGATGCCGTTAATTTTACACATTTGAAAACATACATTAGTAGTACATTGTTAACTTCTATTCTTTTCAAAGCAAGTGCCAATTCTTTCTACATTGAAATAATACTACATTTCAAAAAGTCTTTCAGACTAAAACTTCTTTCTTGTTAGAATGTTTTAAATAAAATTTATACAATTTAAGTCTTTATACAACGCTATTATACATCAACTTTAGTTTTACGCGCGAGTAATTGAAAAACATAATAAGAAAATCGTTCACAACTCATTTCTCGCCCTTTTGGCGATAAAGGTAGACCTCGCATGAGGTAAAACTTCTTCAAATCTGCCACTTGCAGTAAGAATGAAAGATTAACTTAAGTTTGTAAAGTAACACAAAATTTTACTTATCTTTGTAATATTCAGACATCCTTTTCTGGGCCCAGTCTTTAAAGGTGCTGCAGACCGTTGCTTGGTTGATCCTCCTTCTTGTACGGGCTCGCCCTTCAGTGCTTTCCTCTGGAAGCTTCCGTTTTACACCACTACGGCCACCCTTGAACATCTTCCTTCTGTCCTCTGCTTGTGGTCTTGGCAGCTTGAAGGCAGCTGGTCTTGGTGGAACCGGGAAACTTCTGTCGTGATCCTGCTTGGACCTCGTTGTTGGCCGTTCAAATTTTTCTTGTACTTTTTCCTCCGCCGCTGATGGCCCTTCCGCAGTTCGGCGACTTTTGCTGCGGAGAGTTCTGTCGGATGAGTCAATCTTCCGTTTCACAGCCGGGTTATAGTTGCCGTCCTTTCTCCCGGTCTTTTCCACATACGTCGTCCTTCTCCCTTCTTCATTCTGGGGGTGTTCGTGAACTCTGTTTTTTGGACGGTGGAACGACTTCTTTTTCTTTGTACCTTCAATTTTTCCGCGGGGCAATTTTCTTTTCACTTGCTTCTGTCTCTCATTGGCTTGCCCTTGTACTTGTCGTTTTCCCACCTCTGGAACTTGTACCTGCGGTGTCTGCCGTACCGGATCCTGCAAAAGATCTGAAAAGATTTGCATTTTATTACGGTCATAGAATGGTTTTATCTGGTCAATGTTTGCGGAACAGGTTTCGCCATTTCTTGCCTTTAATACTACAACAGCGTGAGTTATTTTTTCTATAACATATGGTCCTTCAAAGCGTGGGAAAAATTTGGCAGTTTTATCTTCTGGTGCTGACGAAAGTGAATGCTTAATTTTTAGTACTTCATCCCCTACTTTATAAGTTACTCCCCGTCGTTTCAAATCATAATAGAGCTTCTGTTTTCTTTGTGCTACTTCCGTATTCTTCTTTGCTTCCTTAATTAGTTTTTCTATATCACCCATTTTAAATTCTGGGGCTCTTTGTTGCACATAAAATAATTTATCTAACGGTGTTATAATCTTTCTGCCTAGAAATAACTCAGCAGGAGTTTTGCCCGTTGTATCATGTTTTGCGGTCCTAAGGGCGAAAGCAAATTCATTGACATAGTTATCCCAGCTTTTATGAAAATTTTTAACATAACTACGGATAATTTTCACTATATTTCTGTTGACCCGTTCCGCTATATTTGATTGCGGCCGATACGGGACCATTTTTAAATGACGTATGCCCAGTTTTTGGCACATGTCTTCAAATATATTACTTACAAATTGAGGACCATTATCCGATATAACTTTTAGGGGCGCCCCGTATTTTAAAATATATTTATTTAAAATAGAATCGGTAACTAATTTCGCGGAGGCTCGTTTTAAGGGAACAATTTCGGTCCATTTACTAAAATGATCAACTATAACAAGGAGATAGCGACTTTTGTTTAACTGACTTTTTGGGAAAGGGCCCAATAAATCGATACCGATTATTTCATTTGGAAATTCGGATTTAATACTATTTAGAAACCCGGCCGGGCGGAAATTAATATAATTAACGGCTTGACATGTTGGGCAGGACTGGACATACGCCCTTGTTAACTTTTGCAGTTCAGGAAAGTAGACTGCCTCGCGTACGCGTTGAGTAGTTTTTCGAATACCAGCATGAGAAGCTAAAGGGCTGTCATGGAGCTCTTGCAGGATATTTAATCTAAGACTAGCTGGGATAACAGGTCGAAATTCGTTGTTGGAATTCGTAGTTTTTGTATAAAATAATAGACCATCTATTAGTTCGTAATGGGCCGCCCTATTTCTTATCGCCACAATATCTTGGTGGCTAAAATTTTCAGGATCCTTCAAATACTCATAAATACTTCCAAACTCAGGATCCTTACCCAGTTCGGTTATTACAGTTTCTCGGGAATTTATTGTACACGCTGTCAGCATTGCAACTTTTACGGTATTACCCTGTTCGTCTAATTTAATTCGTGACAGGGCATCTGCTACGATATTTTCCTTTCCGGGGGTATGCTTGATTACCAGATTATATTCTTGCAGCTTGAGTGCCCATCTTATTAACCTTGGGGATAAATTTTTTCCAGAGTACAATCTAGTTACCGCCGCATGATCAGAATATACTGTTATCGGCGCCTTTCCAAAATAGACTCGGAACTTTTGCACTGCTAACAGAACTGCAAGTGCCTCTCTCTCGGTCGCGGAATAGTTTCTTTGTGTTTGATTTAAAGTTCGGCTAAAAAATGCTACTGGCTGCTGATTTTGCGAAAGTACCGCTCCTACCGCATAATCCGAAGCATCCGCTGAAATTTCTAAATTTTCATCCTTTTCAGGAAATTTCAACACAGGGGCTTGCGTTAATGCTTGTTTTAATTTTTCGAAAGCACTATTGGCTTCGGCCGTCCACGAGAATCTTGCCTTTTTCCTTTTTAATTTTAACAATGGCTCAGCGATAGCCGCAAAATCTTTTATAAAGGACCTATAATATGAACAAAGTCCTAGAAAAGAAGAGAGCTTCTTTGCCGTGTTTGGAGTCGGATACTTTTGTACAGCGATTATTTTTGATTCATCTGTCTCGATCCCTTTTTGCGATATTTTGTAACCTAAATATTTTAATTCAGGGGCTGCAAATTTGCATTTTTCGACATTAACTTTTAGACCGGCCTCATTTAATAAAGAAAACACCTGTCTTAAATCCTGTACATGTTGGTCTAGATTATCACTAGTAATAATGATATCGTCTAAATAGATAAATGTGGACTTTCCGAGAACAGGTCTTAACACAATGTCCATGCATCGCTGAAATGTTGCTGGGGCGCCTGAAAGGCCAAACGGCATTCGCAAAAATGCATAAGTGCCAGACTTGGTTATAAAAGCAGTCTTAGGCACGTCCTCAGGCCTGATCCCTATTTGAAAATAACCATTCGTTAAGTCTAAAGTTGTCATAAATTTGGTTGATTTTATGTTCCTTAAAATTTCTTCTATAATCGGTAACGGATATACCGGATATTTCGTTATGGAATTTAATTTACGGTAATCAATAGCGAATCTCCACCTTTTTGGATGCTCCAAAGGATAATCATTATTTTTCTTACATAAAACCACCGGACTAGCATAACTACTTGAGATAGGCGTTACGATCTTTTTACGTAGCATATCGGTAATATGCCATTCTATAATTTTTTCCTTATTCTTATCATACCGGTATGGTTTTTGACGAACCGGCAATGCATCTCCGGTGTCAATACTATGGTTAGTAACCTGGGTAAATCCTGGAATATCACTAAATAAGGAAGCAAATTCACTTACCACTTGTCGGATTCTATCTTGCTCGTCATTAGGCAGGTGGTCGAGATTTACCCTTGGCGGTTCAACCTTTTCTACACGCACTGGCTTCATCGTCAGCTTAAGAGACGCTTCATTAAAATCCAGTGTAGCTTGTGCGTCTGAAAGAAAGTCTATTCCTAGTATTAAGTGTGCTTGCAAATTCTTTACTATAAAAAACATCACCTTTACTTGTTCGTCCTTGATACGGATGTACAAAGGTACTTTACCTACGCACTTACATTGTTCTCCTTGCGCCGCTAATACTGTTGTATTATCCGCATTATATATGCGGTATTTGCGAAAATACTTTCTAAAAAAGACTTCTGCCACACAGGAACACTGCGCGCCGGTATCCAGGAGTGCGGTGGCCGGGATATTATTTACCAAGACTTCAATCTTCGGAAGAGTTAAATTTTTCACCATTACTGTATTTAACTTGTAGGAAGAGGGGTTTTCGTGGCCTTCGGATTTCCGCACCCTCTCGTCAGCAGAAATCCGTTTTAGTTTAAATTATTTTTTCTTTCGGTGCTTTCCTTCTTTCTCCACTGGCCTTGAGACTTTTTTCCTGGGTTGCTATTGAACTGTCGACGTTCGCCGGCTGTTTTTGAATGCTCGGGTTTCCTTGCCCACTGATTCGCTTTTTCTCCGTAGCCATGTGCTTGAGTTTGCTGTAGTCTTGGCGTACCAAATTGGTTTCGCTGTTGATATTGGCGTCTTCTTTCGACGTCCGCCGTTCTTCTACTTTCAAACTGGATTGCTAGCTCAAATAATTTTTCCAGTGTAGTCGGATTTCTCAATTCAATAAAGTCTTGCACTTGGGGTAGTAACCTCGGCAAAATCACTTGAATTATTTCAGGATCCGGACGGTTTCCATACAAGAGCTTGAAAACGTGAATTTTTCTTAAAATAAACCTGGAGAGGTTTTCCATTCTTTGTTGATATATACTGAAAAGTTCTGTTTCTAATTTCGCACGATCCCTTACAACAGGGAAGGCTTTTAGTAGGGCAGTCTTGAAATTTTCGTAGGTATAGGTGGGACTTCCTGCTTGACCCAAGAGACTTCTGCCGATACATTTGAACCAGTTAAGCGCTTGGCCCCTCAAAGCGCTGGTAGCTAAGGTAACTTTTTGAAACTCGTGCACGGGGTAGAGCATGAAGTGGTCATCCAATTTTTCCAAAAAACTGGTTACCTGTGAGTGTCCATTAAACGTTGCTTCTGGTTTCATCGAAGCGCGCATGGTCTGGACAATATACCCAAATCCTTCCAGGGCGGCAGCTGGCATTTCTGGATTCTGAGCTGTTTCTGCAGGCAGCACAGGTTCTTCTTGAAACTCGGCCATGGTTATTCTTCGTCGGGCGCCACTATCAGGTTCAATGTTTCTTCTTACCTTCTTCGGAAACATACAATGACCTGACTAGAACAGAGAGCTTACTAAAGCTATGTTCACTAATTGTAGTAAGTAGACAGGATACAGACGAAGGGTATACAAAACCCTTTATTTTTTCTTTATATACAATGACTTCCGTACTTCGGAATACAATGACCCTCCACTCGGGGTCTAACTTAAAAGATATCAAAATAAAACTAAACTCTAATTTAACTTTAGAATAAGATTGGCCTTATAATAACAGGAAGCGTATGTAGCACAGAGACTGTGAACACTACAATACGTTTAATTTATCAAGAGGATTAAAACCTCTGGCCTGGAAGGCAAAGTAGCAACTGCGTAACTTCTAAGGTAAGCGGCCTGCTTCGAACTCACGGCTTCCTCTCTTCTGCTTGGCAAAAAGGCCACACTTAAATACTTGGCGTTCGCCAGACAACTTTGCATAAACTCCTTCACGCTTATAATTCTGGCCGGAAGTAGAAAATAAGAAGTGATAGTAAAGATTTAAAATAAAATAAACGTTAGTAAAACTTAAGATCCTTACAAGATATGTATTATTGCATAAAATTTTCATTCCACATTTGCCTATCATCTTTTTTTTTCATAATGTAGCCATTTGGCAAAAACAATATTTTTTTCAAAAAATTAGAATAAAAACTAAGTTATGATTTTTTAAAATATTCTTCCTATTTTATTTGATATCAATTCTAATGTATGTTTGACTTAAATTAAAAAAATAAAATAAAACCTCATGCATGTAAGGGATAAAGACTTTGCTGTCATACAATCTTAGCTTAAATGATGATTTGGCTAAATACATGACAGAACTGAACGAATTCTCCGAAAGGATATTGTTCAATCGGCATAATTGAATCTCAGTGACAGAAATAGAAATAAATTGTAGATAAAATCGCGCATGAACTGTAAATATGGCCCTGAAATCATGCAGGGTGGTCCCGGATTGACGTTGGGGCAATGTCCCTCAGTCCGTTCCAGTTTTTCAAGTCGAGTGGGCAGAAAGTTACGCGGTATAGCGAATTTGATTGGCTGCAGTCGCCGACTCCTCCTATTCCTTCCATCCTTTCGCTCTGATAAGCTCAAAACTCGGGTATTCGGTGGTCCCTCTTTTCCTTTCTTTTCTGATTTTATTCCATTCTTTCTTTACTTAGGTTTTTCCTTTTCTCATACCGGCTTCTTCCTTTTTTGTCTTCTTCGAGAAGCAATTTTCGCTCCACAGAAACAGAAAATGCGTTTTTCCCCTTTCCCCCTTCCTTTAAAACTCTTCGCTTAAAAATTTCCCCTCGACTGACTAGTTGCAAAATTGTGTCCCTTTTTATCAAAGTTGCTAAAGCAAGTCACTGTACTATGTGATAAAAGAAGATACAGACGGCTGGTTTTTGAAATGGAGTTATTTTTTAAAGTTTTTCTTTAACTTTCATTTGCTTTTTGTTTCAAATCAAATTGAAGCTCAGTAATGAAAGGGGTCGAGGACATTTCCCCTCCCCCATTTTTGTAGAGTGCTGCAGGGAATTGTAAGTTCCTTACTTCTGCTTCAAAGACAGAGGAACTGCTTGTTAGATAATACACAAAAGCAATAACAAACATGTAACCGCCATCTACTGAGCAAGGGAAAAAATTGGAGAAGCTCTTTTATATCGAATACTATTGCATGTATGTCAGCTTCACTCATTTGACTTAATATTAGTTTCGAATCTTCTTTCTTGCCCATATTACTAAATAACCATAGTTTATCTACAGAGTCCATACAGGGCATGAAAAGTGATTTTTCGAAATTTATTCAGGTAGGTATGTATCTAATGCATGACCAATTTATAACATGTAAGGTTACTTCGCATAGTTTTAATGGCATATTAAATTGCGCTTTAAAAATTTACAATTAGAGCTGCTTTAGTTAATATTTTTATTTATTTTAAAATTAAATTGAATTGAATTAATTTATTTTTTATCTTATGACAGAGATAGTTTGATCTCATTCCTTTTAAATTTCAAGTTTCTTTAAAATTTTACTACTCACTTTAGGATAAATTCAAACCAACCTTATTTCAAAATTCTAAACTGTTAAAAATGTATAATTAATAAAATATTTTTATAACTGGAAATATGACGCATATACTGTTGTTATGTAAGGTGTTATGTAAAATAAACGAATGCCAAACCTTTAAAGAAAATTTCAAAGGCATAATGTATAATAAATCCAAGTAAAAATTTTAACTTAAAAAGGATAAATTAAAGCAACCTTTAATTAAAATTTTCCTTGTTTTCATGCAAAAGCATTTATTCTTTCCTCTCAAACATCCATAATTTCCTGTCCCTCTAAATGGAAGCAATAAATTCGAAATTGTCTGTTGAATTTCTGCGTATTCAAGTGTTACCGCTATTAAGTAAATTATTCGAATACGCTCCAGCAAAATTCCACACGGAAGATGCGCACTTGAGCATACAAAAATAAAATATGCTGACCTAAACGGTTCTTTGTAATTTTAGACCATCCTAAATGCTGAATACATGATAGACACATAATGTATTTTTTAAGCAAACAATGCCAGATTATGCAAGGGGAGATTCAAATACTACAAATATAAAAGATTTTCTCCATCCTTACATTGTGCTTTCGTGGTGTAATTGGAAAGCACGTTCAACTAGCAATCGGGATGTCTCCGCAAGAGCATAGCGGATAATCTTGCCTTTCCTGATCCAAAAATTCTGAATAGACTCTACAGTAGAGCCGAATTTAAAAGGGGCTGGACAATAATCCGTTACTAACAGGATTTGGTAACTGGCAAAGACTATTTGGTGACTCCTTTCCAGTCGCCTTTTAAGTGGGAGATAACGTAAGATATTCTCTTTACTGCGTGTCTTCGTGGCGTAATTGGAAGCACGTTTGGCTAGTAATTGGGATGTCCGACGCTCGAATCCTGGAGAGGGCACTGAACATCTTTCACACGTTTCCTGCTCCGAAATCAGATGCCTAAAGGTCTCTCCCACGGATATTACAGTTAACCACTTTTTTTTTTCTTTCAGTTTTAATTCATTTCAGTAAATTAAATATTGAAGGTATTCTAATAAATAAATGAAAACAACTTTTGGGAATTCTTTAAAGTTAATTCTGATGAATTCCCAGTTGCGGCCATATTTGCAACTAATCTGTGAGAAATTTATATTTTGATAGATATTTTATCATTTGATAGTTTAGTTAAATTTATCTATACTTATTTTCATTTCTATTTTAATTATTACTATGTAACGATTACGATTCTGAATTATAATGAATGAATGATGTGGTGCCAAATATGGTTAGAGTGAGCCAAAGAATTTTATCTATTTATATCATAACACACATATTACAAGAATTTCAGAATCAGAAATGTAATGGCATTCATATAGAAACATGATATTAAAATATGAAACATTACATCAAATTCCTATTTTGAAAATTTACTCGACTGAAAACATTTAAAGATATGTTTTGATTTCCTAATTGTTTTTCGAAAGGACAAAAATGTTTTAAAAAAGCATTATTTTTGGCAATATACAATTTGAAACATTATTTGCAATTTCCGAGTTAACTGTTTACTGTAGTACTAAGCCATAGACATCCTTGAACTTTAGGGGAGAGGAGGCCTAAAAAATAATACTGTCAAGGAGGGATCTGCACCCCCTATCGTCTGCCAATGTCATTCAAGTTGATAGTAATGGGCTTTGTGCTGACACTGAAAGTGACGAATGAGCACGTGGTAACAAGTCTTCCCGCTAAGTATTCGATTGGCGTTGAACATTGGCGATTTTTGGCGACTGTGTTTCTCTTAAGAGCCACGGGCAGTGGGAAGGCGGGATCAGGTTTTACGTTTCAGGTTTTGACATTAAATAATGAGTTCATAGCTTATATGTGTCTCGCTTCCTTCTCATTATTTTCATAGGTAACAGCATTTCGCTCTCTTTCAGTTGTTGACATTTCTATTTTGAGCGTATATAGAACACATGAGTTCGAATAATGTCAGATTTGCGAGATGTCCTCTATTTTCAGTAGGAGCAATATTTATTTTTGAAAAAAAAAAAAGTGTAATTCTACATTTTATATGGAATTATTTCATTTATGAATATTTATATTAAAATAAAGTGAAACGTTCATCAAAAGGCTTTGCATCTCATAATCGTTTTTTGTATCTATTTATATTCATTTTGTTATTTACGCATCTGTTTATTTTTGAGGATTTTCATAATGTTTCCGAACAAGTACATTCAAGAGTCAGCAACAGTGTAAAATGATGCATAAGTATGATTTTTTCATCTTAAAAATCTTTAATGGATTAAAAATTATGATATTGTCAATGACGGAGAATTCAGGTTGGCATTCTATAATAAATATAAAAACTTTAAAAAAATAAAAAATCTGAAATGTTTCAGATTTTAAATTACAGCCAAAGGGGCGTTTTTTTTTAACATTTTGTGTGTTACATTTACTTATTAAATATCACGTAAAACCATAAAATTCAGTTCAACAGCAATATCGCAAAATAGTTTTAAATTGAGCATATTTTTAGAATTTCCGATACAGCGCTGGAAATAAAAATTTGTTTTTCTGTACAACGTTGCAATTGCTCGCTTTGAAATCCTTGAGTTTGTTAATGAAAAATTCGTTAAAGTTTTATAAAATAGTAAATCGATAATAAAACAAATTCCAAATTTAAAATTTAGTCTTCCACATGCTCATATTCGTAGGAGGATTACGTCATTCAAAATTTGATGGCTCTATGTGCCGTTGTTTTATCACAATGCGAGAAATATACATACATTTCTGCAAATTTTTCATTAGTTAATTTCTTTAAATATAACACAGGGTGATAATACTTTGTGGCAACAGTTTGAAAAGTGATTCGCCGTTTGTAGTGAATCGACGTAAAAACGCAAAACGAAAACAATAATCCTTCAGGAACAAAGCCCTTTTGGACTAAAAAAGTTTTTTTTTTTTTTTTTTTTTATATACATATAGTGCATTTAACTTTCATGTCAAAGAAGTTGAATTATTACATGACGAATAGTTATTTAATATTGGCTGTATGATGTTCCAGAAATGTACCTTATAGTTACTAAACTATCTTAAAATCATTTAACCATGCTCTGAGGAAAGGCATATCAATGTTTTCTTCTGTGCATAATTTGCAATATTCCTGCCGTTAAATGTTTAGTAAGCCGTTTATTCTAAGAATGCTTTACTAACATATGATACTTTAAAAAAATTTCCATGATCTCAATTTCTTAGATAATTTAATAATATTTTGATGAAAGATTTCTGAACTATTTTCAGTTCTTTTCACTGTTAAGGAAGGAAAAGCAGTAAGCTTACCCTGATATTGATTCATTATTAGTTACACGCAATAAGGTGCCCACAATTTTGTACAATCATCATTACATAGAAAACGTTCACATACCATGAATATTTTTTATTGCTGAACTTTGATGATGTGCTTTTATTCAGATTGCTTGATTGCGAGGTCCTCCCCCAGTAGTTAATAGGATAATGGTTGGTTGGCTGTTTGGAATATCGCAAAGCACACGAGTGCAATCTACCTAAGAGATGGGATGCCTAAGTATAGGAATTTCTAAAGGAAATTGATTCGCATTTTTCACGTTACACAGCAGTAAGACCCGGAACTATGGAGATTCGACTTGTATTCGATTTCCATCTCTCAAGCTAATTGCATAAAGTTCTGTTGTTTCTTCCTATGTGCAATATGAGTTTGAGCCATTTCCTCTAAAAAAAAATATTCAACGAATGTATCTACATCTTCACACAGAGAGCATTGATAGCTCTATCTTAATGAATTAATCAACATTTAACTATACATTTTATCCTTCAAATGTAACTTGGAATGTGTTAATAAACGCGCAGTGTTAATTATATTTTTTTCCTCTAATCAATGTTAGTCTAAATATACAATTATAA
The DNA here is from genome assembly GCF_044657685.1 of Stegodyphus dumicola. Classification (NCBI taxonomy): domain Eukaryota; kingdom Metazoa; phylum Arthropoda; class Arachnida; order Araneae; family Eresidae; genus Stegodyphus; species Stegodyphus dumicola. The sequence continues at coordinate 194,963,014 of NC_140780.1, forward strand.
CGTTAAAACGCTTTTTTTTTCTAAATATCAAATTTTTCTTAGTTAATATTATGGAAAATACGATAAACTGAAGAGGAAAAAACTGCAAAAGCTTAAATGTTATTTTGGCATTTCACTGAATATTGCAAAGAAAAACACTAAATCATAATATTCCTATAACTTATATTTTCTTGTTCATTTCTCTGTCTCTTATTTAGCTTTATTAGTACTGTAAAGGCCTTATTTTATTCTAACCAATTATTTTTTAATTCTGGAAACTTTCCTGTCCTTTCTGATTTCAGTTTTCTGCCAGAAACTGTAAATTTTATTGACGTAGTATGTAAATCTCAGCGAGCTCGGGATCTGTATTTAAGCAGCAGTTTTAGGAGGAATAGTAGGAGAGTTAGTTCCGAATATGCCGCGGATCCACCAGCGGCCGAGCAGTAAAGTCGCTGAACACTGGTAGTTCGGTCCGAGGTTCGAATCCCGCGAACGGGCTGGCTGCATGGGCGTTTTCGTGCTTTTCCCCATGTGTAACGTTTATACGAGCCAATTTCCCTTAGAAAATCCTCCACGAAGGCATCCCTTCCCTTAGGCAGATAGCTCTCGTGTGCTTTGCCATAATTAAATACACCAACACACCGAATATGCCGCGGGTTTGAAGTAGCTTTGTACGTGAATAGTTGGTGCTTAGCCACTCTCTTTAAATTATACTGATATTCTAGGTTTGGTTTGCTGTGTGTAGTCGATTTAGTGGTTTAGATAACTGAGGAGCCAGTCGTGTAGCCCATCTTATTTTATTGTGATTTTACATTTTTACTTTCTGTTCGAGTTATTTAGCCACAAGTGATGGTAAATTGTGAGCACTGAGTGAGTGCATTTTTTGTTTAGTTCAAATAAAAAGATTATATAAACTTTCTTCTGCAGTATCTGTTCTTCAAAAACAAAGCGAGAATTCGCTACTCAGTCTTTCCAGTAGGGTCTAACCTACAATGATCCCGAAAAGAGCAAGAAGACTGCAGTATTTATTATTTTTTTTTTTTTAAATTATATCTGGGAAAATTCTCATGATATGGTAGTTTTATCTAGCGGTATTTTGAGTGAATGATTATTTTTAAAGAAGTCAACAGACCATATCAAATTCAAAAGTAATCTTAAATATTTATATTCTGATTGCACAGGGGAAATAAATAATAATAATTATCTGGTGTATAAAAAAATAACCTTTAAAAACAAGAGGAAAAAAAGAAATATAATTTTAAGGAATACTTTGTTTATTTCTTTTCTCTTTTCTTGAATTTCAATGATATAAATTACTGCAGTATTATGATTAACTTAAGATTTGGCAAAGTAGTCTTATTATCAAATTTAATAGCCATGGGGGGAGACTGAGAGTAAACTAATATTAATTTCGGAGTTGCATTTAAATTTCTTTCCCGCAGGAAACTTTTCCTTCAGGTATTACGTGAATATGAATGAGTTTGCCTTAGAAATTCCTTTGCGAATACGTTGCTTCTCTTAGATAAATAGCCGTCCTGGCTATGTCGTAATCATTTAGGCAAACAAATAAGCGGAAAAATTAACAAGCTTTTGCATATATAATTAAAAACAAATTTTAATACTAAATAGGAGAAGCTCTTGAATTAATTATAATGTGATATCAGAATTTCTATGTAACAGTATTTCATAAAATGGGACAACCATAAGTCTACTGAAAACTTTAAGGTTGATTATATTTAAGGAAGAATTATCTCAATGAGTACATTTACTGCGCTTATTTTTACTACGAAGTAGAAAAGTTTGGTGTTGCCATCCACACCAGCTTCAAGAGATTTAACTAAGCTGCATATTTAAAATAATCTGTTAATTTGATTTGCTTGCTATTTTTGTCAAGGGATCTGTTTAAGAAACTGGGCGCGAGGAGCTTTTCTACAAATGTACACTCAAATAGGGAATATAATGAATCACTCGCATGGTTCAAAACATTGTATGTTAAAATAGCTGTTCAGTATAATTTCTAATCTTTACCTGTGGGTCAAATAATTCTCACTTCTCTCAAAACTAGGGAATAACCGTAATTGCCAATTTGTAACCTCTTAAAATAATATTCTTCTTTTCCAAGACTGTATTTAAAAAATTATATTTTTATATCATATCCTTTCAGATGTTTTTAAATGTGAAAGGTTTCAGATTTTAAATTACGTCCAAAGGGGCGTTTTTTTAACGTTTTGTGTGTTACCTTTTTTTTATTAAATATCATGTTCTTTACACGTAAACCATAAAATTCAGTTCAACAGAAATGCCGAAAATAATTTTTAAATGAACATATCTTTAGAATTTCCGATACACAGTTCCGCGCGCTGGAGATAAAAACGTCTTTCCCCCCCCCCTCCGTTAGAGTGGTGCCAGTGCTCGCTTTTAAATCGGTGAGTTTGTTAATCAAAAATTCGTTAAAGTTTAACAAAATATGAAATCTAGGATAAAACAAATTCCAAATTTCAAATTTTGACTTTCAGATGCTCATATTCGCAGTAGGATTACGTCATTCAAAATTGGATAGCTGCATAGGTACCGTTCTTTTTCACAATGCGAGAAACATACATACATTATGCAGATTCTTCATTATTTAATTTCTTCAAATATAATACAGGGCGATAGTATTTGGTGGCAACAGTTTGAAAAGTGAAACAGACATTTATAATTATTCAACGCAAAATCGCAAAACGAAAACAATAGCTCTTCACGGACAAAGTCCCTTTGGGTTAATAAAAAATAAACAGAATTACACTTACAGAGACACTTAAAGAAGGAGCTAAAAGGTTTATTTTAAAGGGATTAGATTATCTGATACTGAAGAACACATTTGTGTTTAATCGACATTTACAGCCGAAAAAATCGGGGAAAAAAAAAGAAAAAAAACCTTTTTCTGCGTCTTTCTTTTCATCTTGATAATGACAACATTCCAAATATGAATATAAAACATAATCATTATTATTTTTTGAGAAGCAAAAAAACACTGTTCGTATTATTTTTATGATATTGCAAACAACAGCCTCTTTTCTGGCTTTACATGTGTCCTCTTTTCTATCAAAACATATTCAACAATCGCCGTTTTGAAAGGAACTGATAGTTAGTTATCTACAAGTCTAATTACTGTCTCATTTCCTTTATCTCGAGTTGAAATCAGCCCAGCGCAGCAGTTTCTGCCAGCAATAATTGCTGCCGATTCTACGCTGTAGGGTTCAGGGAGGTTGTTACAAATCTGCTCTTTTGCCTACCCCCACTTCCCCTCTCTGCATCCCACACGGGGTGTTGTCAGCGATGAGCCTTTGTATCGGATTGCGACGTGTGAGCAGTTTTCAACTGGAAATCGTTCTCGTCATGTTCAGATACGCTGCAGGAATTTCATTCTGCGAAAGTTTTCAGCGGCACATTTTTGTATTAAAGGGTATCATATTGTTCTTGCCTGTTGAGTAAGAATAGTGAATAATGCTTCTTTTTTTAATTATTTGAGATTTATAGAAACACAATATTTTTAAAGAAAACTGTTTTGATAAAACAGTGTATCATTATCTTTTATCACATTTGAAATTCACTATACATATTTATTTTATTTTTTTTATTTTGCTTATTTCTAATGGCAGATTACAAAGACAACTGTAGACAGAAGAAGCAAATGTGAAACAAAACTAAAAACAATAAAAGCAAAAACTAAAAACAACAAAACTAAAACAACAGAACTAAAACAATAAAACTAAAAACAATCCACAGTATAATCTACAAATCTATTTTATCTCTCGCGGGCCGCCCAGATGGGAAAGTGGCTAGCGAGTCTGACTGTCGTATCAGAGGACCCGAGTTCGAATCCCGGAGAATATTATTTATAACAAAGTGGCCATCGCTTCCGGCCTTAGTAGTGGCTATAACAGCCAGTGCCGCCATTGGGGGGGGCAGGGAGAAAGTGTCTTGCCTCCCAATATCTCTTCCAGAGTAATCCAGCACTAAGTGCAGGACAACGACTCATGTGAGGCATCCAGTTCCTCATGAAGGTTGAACAATTTACAAATTGGGCTTGGGGAACAATGTTCATTTGATGCAGGTGTTTTAAAAGACAATCAATGACGAAAAATAGCAACATATTTCTTTTTGGGTCATAAAGGAATGTCAAAATTTCTGTTAATCCATGCTTTATAACTGTTTCTCTCAGTAACGTCTTCGCAGAAAACTTCTCTATAGTAATTTTTGATTACTTTTCCGGCAGTGTAAAAAGGGATGTGGTTATCAGTTATTTGGAGAATATTGGCCTCTTTCTTTGCCAGCAAATCTAGCTTACCATTTCCATGAAGACCAAGGTGTAATGGTTATCCATTGTACTGCAACTTTTTTGCCATCCTGAGCTACGTTGTTTAGTAACTTTTGAAAATTTAATACATCGAGAGATATTGGTGAGACAAAAGGAGAAATGGCTAGAATCAGAGAATATGGCAAACTTTGGAAAATATTCAAGGGAATATTACAGCTGGAAGAAGGATAGTCCACAAAAATAGTTGATAATGAAAAGTAGAGTTGCACCTTTCTGAGAAGTAAGCCAAAGGAAAATAAATTTGATTACATGAGCCTGTCATAAAGCCTAATATTTATGGATATGTAGCTGATATCATTATGTTATGCAACTTCCTATTTATAATTTTAATTTTTTCCCTTTAGCTTTGGTTATAATTATGTATATTAAAATGATGCTCAATAAAAGAACAAACCCTTTCAATAATCGATAATGATATCATGTAAATTAATAAACGGATGAATAATGCTTCCTTCTCAAAGCGACACATTCGCTTTCGAGTTTAAAAATGCAAATTATATGAAGTCAGACTTTTGAAAATAACATTATATATTAGAGCAAAACTGAATTTCCTATCATCGTATGAGTCTTATTAATCTACTCTTGGCCTTTAAGGTTAAACGTTTTAGAAGAAAGGAACTTGAAAAAACTTGATTTCAAGCGTAAATTATTTTTAGAAGTGAAACTCTACACCCTCTTTTATTCAAATCGGAATCGACTGTGAAGATCTTGAAATGTTTTATGCACTACAGGGTTGTCTGTGAAAAATTTGCAGACACTAAAGGGATTTTTCACTGCAAACAAAGAAAAATATAAAGAGCTGAGAGCAAGCAACTGGAATAAGGTTATATAATTTTAAGCTACATTTGTTCTTAATAATGTATCAAAACGATTATTTGAAGAGAAGAAAAGAAAAAAATTGCTACTAAAAATTGTATGTAATGAATATAGATTACCAGAAAATATCAGAATATACTGCAATAATACAAGGAACATAAAAATGGAAGAAAAGATAAATGTGTTTTAATCCTTCAGTCAGCCCAATGGGAATTAAGTAAACAGGTAAAGATAACTGCTTCTTCTGAAGGAATAGTACGGAATTCTATGAACCTTACTACAGTTTCAAACTTAAATCTCATGCATTTTTCTGCCTTTTAATAATGAATGAAAATTTTGTTTGGCTAATTTACAAACTTAATTTGTACCTTAGACTTAAGGCAGTTAAGGAGATTTTAAATTCCTTTCCCTACTCTCCTAAACTAGATAATGAATTTTTTTTTTAAAATCTTATATAAATTATCTCGCTTGTTTTTGTTTTAAAGCATATTTTTTACTTCCGATTCAGTAAACTGATGTAAAATGAAATAAAAAAAGGGACAATTAAATTGAATGAACGACATTTTTAAACATCTCTAAATTCAGTTTATATGCATTCCCTCTGCTTGTTTTGCTTTTTGAATAAAACCCCCTCTATATCCGATGAGAAATGATATCCCCACCCACACCCTAGCCAGTTCAAACTGATCAATGGCCGATGTAGAGTCCCACATAGCAAATGAAAGCCTAAAAGTATCGATCATAGAGCGGTTGAACTGTGCAAAGAGTCGGAGCCCCACGCTCCCACCCCGTGTGCAGCATGGGAGAGAGAGGGGGTTCAAAATGGGGAGTGCTCGATCACTATATTCGTCACCCAGCAGTCACCCTGGATCAGAAATTCTCTACCCAATAACCATCGCAATGTCTCTTTCGAATGTAGCCGCCGTCATGCAATATGATTTGTAGTTTGGATTTGGCAATTTTTTTTTTTTTTTTTCCTTTCTTTCTCCAGAGCTTTTATTCGTTTTCTTTTGTTACATTTGCAACAAAAGTTTTTCTTTTTAAAACCGCTCCCACACGAAATTCTTAGCTTTGTTGCTTGACAAACTGTGTTAGAGCGCTAAGTAACTGATACATATACTTTTCCTCTGATTGATAAAATCACACGCATCTAATTTCTTCTATGTACATTCTCAGAAAGAGCGAGATTTCTAAATTTTTTTTTTTGGAAAAAATAAAAAAAAAAAGTAATATTGAAGGCTGAAACTGAAAAAAATTATACTTACCGCAAGAGCATTGCTAAAATGTGTGTGTGTATATATACAGTATGTACGTATGTATATATATGCAGTATGTACGTATGTATATATATGCAGTATGTACGTATGTATGTTTACTTAAGCAGCATTCTTCAACTAAAATAACAAATAGGAAATCTAAAGAATAACGCAGTTGAATTCAGAATGTTTCAATAAATTATATAAACTTATAGTAGATAGACAGAAGTATAGAGGACACTTAATATGCACAAATAGTAAGCAAGTATCATCCCTCCATTATTTCTCTAAAAAAAACACTAATTGATGGATTACATTCTACTGCAGTACATATTATTGCATTCTTACTATACATTATATTCATGAATCTAAATCTGGAAATGAGATACTGCACTTTGGGAACCAGAATTTGATAATGAGAGGTGAGTGCTCTTCATTTGATGTGCCTTTTTATCTCATGAAAATTTGCCCCAGCACAGCAACATTTGCAATTATTCTCACACTAATCTTTTATTTTACAAAACTGCTATTATGATACTAAATATTATATTAATTAAGCTCTAAGGAATGCATCATAGTTTTGAAGAGGTAAGATCTGTTTGGACGATGTCTATGGGTGACACAGTTCAGTACTGTAGAAATGGAGAAGAGGCACTATTTTAATTATTTGGCATTTCATCCGTATGATTTTTTATAGGTATCTCTTAAAAGGTAATAAGTCTGTATTAGCGAGTTTGCTGTGATTTGCAGCCGTTAACAGATATTTGAAAATATAATAAAATAAATTTATTGTAATAAAGAAGAGCGTAAATTGAATCTAAAAATGTTTGAATAATTTTTAAAGAAAATTGCTATATTTACACGTGTGCGTGTATGTGGGCTTGTGCGCACGCGTATGTGTGTGTCTGCACGTAAGTATATATCAATTTCCTTAATTTTCATTAATTTTATCTACTGGTAACTGTTCCATTGTAAATTTTCTCTCGAACACCTGAAGCTTTCAGTTTCAGATGTTCGAGTTTCAGTTTCAGATGTTCAGTTTGTATAACTACAATTTTTATAATCAATAAATCTAGATTTCTTTGTACCCATCTATGGATGCCTTTTTATATTCGGTTCTATTGAAAGAGAAAACAGACAATGATAGTCAGGATAATGATAGCTTTAGGTTACACCTCGACAAAGACTCTACAAAACTCTAAGCCTTCTTTTTGGGTAGTAAAAAATGAAACTGAAATTAAAATCAGAGCAATTTTATCACTTATTTTTTATTATAATAAAATCCTTAACAAAATTAGCTTAATCAAAATGATTAAATGTAAAACTGCATACGTGGGTCCTGACAAAAGCAGCACGACATCACTGCATGTAAATTTTACTAAAAGGCAGAGTAAAGTACCATTCAAGATTTTAAGTAACAGAGATATGCAAATGAATTATATCGCGGATTTTTGCTTAATAATGTGATACGTGTTTATTTCTACAGCTCACTGTTGCAAACAGTTTCCTTAGGTTTTGTCTCTTCTCCCAGATTATTTTCCAAAATGGCTCTAGTCCATTCATTCGGATAACCCAGGTTCTACTGTGTAAATTATTTTAACAAAATTTAATAAAAATGAATACACTTTTATATGACGTATATTCCTTACAGATTACTTTATTGTTTGCTAAACGGTCTTGGAACGTTTAGGAAAGGCGGGAAGGGAGAAAACAAGCGGAAAGGATCCACATATCTTTTACTACAATGACCAGTCTTATGAAAATCTCCAAAATTCAACAGAGCTCAGGGTGGTAATCTTACCGCGACCGGCTTCAATTTATCATCTAGCTTAGGGAAGAGGGATTTTTTTTTTTCCTCGGACCCGGAATTTCCCCTCTCGATTCGAGAAGACCGTCTACAGTGTCTGCAAAAGGCACGCAAGGCCAAAACAAACGCCTTTACTGTTCCGAACGAAAACCGTAACTTTGTTTTCCATTTATATATATATTGGAATGGGAGGTTTAGGAAAAGATCCACGGGAATGTCAGTTTGTTCTCTATTCGATTTCCATCCTTTTTTTCTTCTGGCTCTAGGAGTTAAAAGAAATGGACTTGGAAAAGAAAAATGATTCGATTTGAATTGATCGATGCATGCAAGAAAGCACAATTTTTCATGAATTTCTTGATTATTTTTTTCGGTTCGTTTTATACAAGATACATAGTTTCCCAGAGAGCCATTGGAAATCCGTATTCATTCATTTCTTACTGAATTCATTTCCAATGCGGTTTAGCTTCCGTCAAAGCCTTCACTACATATAGAATCATATTCAAATCTAACTTTCTTGTCAGCATACTTCCTTCCTTAGGATGGAATTGGTGGTTTGAAACTGTGCAAACTAAAAAGTTTAATCTGCATCTTTATAATGAAAACATTTAAATTACTGCTGCTGAAATATTTCACGTTGCTCTTTAGTTGTCTTCAATGTAAGTGAAGATTTAAGTCCTGTATTGTAAACTGCTAGACTTGTTTTGTTATTATACATATATAATTTTGTTATTACGTATATGAATTTGTTATTACCTATTATAGTATATATTATTATTATTACATATTTATTCTAACGGTTTATTTTAATGCACTCTATATCTATGATTTATAACTTCTAAATGTATTCTTTGATTCTTATTCCATACTTACTCCATGTTCTTTAAATTAATATCGTATACAGTACAAACTAAAACCATTATTCCCTATTTTGCAAGTCCCACCAGCCAGCTGAGCGATAAAGTCGCTGAACACTGGTAGTTCGATTCGGGGTTCGAATCCCAGCGAACGGGCTGGCTACATGTGCATTTTAGCGGTTTTCCCCGTGTGTAACGTATATACGAGCCAGTTTTCCTTAGAAAGTCCTCCCCTTAGGCAGATAGCCTTTGACTGCTTTGCCATAATAAACCAAACCAACCCTGTTTTCAACTTATATTGCTGGGTGTTATTTCATTCTTATGGCAAAAGAAGATTTATACTGTTTATAACGTCTGCCAATCCGCAGATATCTTTGAATGCCGATTAATTAGTCTTCCGGACGGTAAGCCAGATGGTCACATGGGTTCGACTTAACTAACTGCCTATTACCACAGTTTTCTGCTGCGTGTTTCGTAGCAGCCGCTTGTTAGTCACTGTAGTAAGGATATTCTCAACATATGAATTCAGGGATCTTCCGGTCAAATTAATGTAAGAGACGAAGTTTTTGTTTTCAATGGGGTATCATAAGTATGAAACTTGAATTTCTAATTCTTAATAGCTATAAACAGCACTCTTGAAATCTGACGTTTGGAGTTCATAAAAGCACTAATAAATGTGCGGAGAGTTTTGAAGGGATTATATTTAAAACTGACAAAAAAAAAAAAAAAAAAATGATTTGTATTGGAGGAATTCCGACTTTTAGTAAAAGTAATAAACACACCTAATTTTTATCATAATATATTTTATTTTGTAAAATATGTTAGTAAGCGTTAGTATCTGGAAGCAAATCAGGAGAAAATTAAAAGTTTTTAAAATTTGCCTGGAATTATTAGGATGGTGCTGTTTCCAAAGGGTTAAAAGACAACGTACTGGTGTGATAACAGGTTAATTTTATTCATAATTTTTTAGTTTAAATTTTTTTAATTTGAATTTTAATAAAAATCATGGAATTTGTTTTAATAATTTTATTGATCTGAATTGTGAGTCGGTATAGAAGATTATGAAACTACCTACTTTTTAATTTCTACATGTTTTTTTTTAAACTTTAATTTCAACAGATTCCTGATTTTAGCTTAATCATCCCATATCAGAGGAGCATAACGCTGTCAAGTCCTTTTGAGAACTATTCTTAAACGCTATTAAATTTCACTAGAGTCATTTAGAAAATCCCTCGAACAAAATTGTTACGAATTTAATAAATAGGCCGAATTATTTATTAATTGTGAAATAATCCTCAAATTATAATGAATTTGGTCCCGTATAATTGTTTAGTAAATAAGTGCTAAAAATTCTTTTTTAAGCCAATGCTTTATATTTCTTCACATTCATTCTAAATCACTTTAATTTTTATGCATAAAATTTGCCAAGGCTCTTGGCCATTTTAAAGAATTTATTCCCTAACCTTGACCTTTTTTGTTAATAAATTGCACGTGCTGAGTTCTTGTAAAAGTGAGCATTATTTTATAGTTAACTCAGTGAAAAACATTTCTGATAGGCAAAGACAACTGTATAGTCGTAATGCAATTATATATAATGTATTATGAACTGAAACTCTGAAGCCATTACAATACTATACATATTCTATACAATTTATTTTTAATATAATTTATTTCGTAGCTAAGTTAGTTTTATTTATTACTGTAATTACCTTAAATAATGTTAACTTTTATCAAAATTTATTAAAGAAAGCTGGGTAGATGGTGATGGATGGATAGATAAAACAACCGTATTTAAACAGTTCAAGGAATTCCATACTTCAAAATGGGTGAAGATGCATATTTGTTTGGTATACATAGTTTAAAAGGATTATGAAGAAATAAGTATCTAATTATAGTTTTGCGTTAGTTCTCCTGTTAATATTCACCAAAATTCATTTCAAGACGGAGATAAATATATTTTTCATTGTACAAACACCCAAACGTTAAAAACTGAAATTTTATATAACAATTATCAATAAGAATAATATAAGAAGAAATACTTTATTTTGCTTTGTAAGAACTTTTTCTTCAATGTTGTGGAGAAACAAATTTGTGGTTGGGAAGTATGGTGTTGTTCAGGCTTGAATGGGGAGGGTGTTATTCCTCCCTCCACTTTCTTTTGCGCCTGGCATCTGTTTCTATGTCGGTTTCCTGGATAGCTTGAATTGTTTGTTAAATATAGGTTACACGTTCCTATGCCACTGGCTCGAACGTTTTTTACTCCTTCCCCCCTCCCTGTTTCGCTTATTTGATACTATAGTTGCACATATGAAGGAAGGATGGTAGTAGTATGCTGGCGACACTAAATATGAGGGGAAGGAAAGCTGCCGAGGACCCCCTTCTAGAAATTCTCGACTTTCTTTCATTCGTGTTTTGACTGAGGTTTCTCGGCTTGTTCAAAACGGCTTTTGGCTTTAATAATCTTCAGAGCTAGGCCGTCACTAGGAACCGAAAAATAAAAATTCTTGCTGAAGATCATGAGCTGATGTGTCATATGCGTTCAAATTTTGGTGTTAATTATTAAATGGAAAATATTTAAACCTGAATGTAATCCTAGTTTCCGTTTTGAAAGTAGTATTATCTTTTATTTCATCAGCTAATGTCAAAACATGAAGATATTTAAAGGGATTATAATTCGATTTAAGAAATGGAATTTGATCAAATATATACATGTTCAACAAAACATGTGTGCTCAATCTTTCGGCGTGTTAAATTCGTGTATAAGCTATATATGCTAAAATTGAACTGATTTGACGTTCAATGATTTCAGTTAAGTAGAGCAAAGAATGCAAAGTATTAGTAACCAAAAAATTGATAGTCATAGAAGCTTGCAGCGAATATCACACATTGATGAAAAGACTGACATAAAAAGGTCATTTATAGATTTCCCTGAAGAGTATTATCTTTTAGTTCTTTGGTATAGTTTTTTTAGTACAGTTTTAGCATCCCACAGCAGGCTATTTGTTTCCAGTGTAATAAAGGTAATAATCAAAAGTATAATATATAATGTTTAACTTACTTAGACTGATTTTCTACTCTTAAATTATTCCCCTGCCTTCCATAAATTGACAGTCCACCAGCGGCCGAGTGGTAAAGTCGCTGAACACTGGTAGTTTGGTTCGAGGTTCGAATCCCGTGAACGGGCTGGCTGCATGGGCGTTTTCATGGTTTTCCCCATGTATAACGTGTATACGAGCCAGTTTCCCTTAGAGAGTGCTCCACAAAGGCATCCCTTCCCTTAGGCAGACAGTCCTCAAGGCTTTGCCATAATCACACACGCCCATAAATTGACATTTACAAAACAACAAAATATAGAGGGTGGAATGGAGATTAGGCTGTTATTATATTGAATAAGACTTTTTCAGAATTGGAAAAGAAACACATTTTTTTAATAATGAATTACTTGAATTAATGTAACGCGTTAATTAGCATATGTAAATGTACTTAATTAAAAAGTCTAAAAATAGAGGTAGTTCTTAATAAATTTAAAGGTACCTGAATTCCAGATACATCCTTGACAGGCCGACCAGTGACGCAGGTTAACACCTCTGAATTCTGGAGTTAGATTCGTGTTCAATCCCAGAAGAACGGGATGGCTGCATGATTGTTTTTCAGGGTTTTCCTAATGTGCAATGTGAATGCGAACCAGTTTCCACTGGAAAGTCCTCCACGAAGCCATCGCTCCTATTAAGCAGATAGTCCTTGTGTGCTTTTCCAAATTTCAATAATCTAACCTAATTATCCGTAGCGTGGGGTTCATTTCCTTCACACATGTTACTGTCGATCGACGCATAGATGACACCTTTTTATTATTTGATTAACAATAAACTTTAATAAGTAAATTCTTGATTATTATATATCATAGGTACAATCGTGGATAGGTAATTCCGGTATTGTCTCCGCCGGATGAGAAAACAATCTGTACATAACAAAAAAAAAAAAAAAAAAAAAAAAAAAAAAAAAAAAAATGGCGAAGGCCTTTTAGCCACAAAAAAATCGGACCGTTTCGTCCGACATTCAGGGTCAAAAAGTCCCCTTTGCCCCACTGGTCTTCTCGTTCCTCCTCTCTACTTTTTTCTTGTTTTTTTTTTTTTTTTTTTTTTTTTTTTTTTTTTTTTTTATTACTTCCTTCCAGCAAACCACATGGCGTTAGCCAGTGATCATCACGTCGGTCTAATTATTCCGCTGGCCAAGCTTTTCCTTCTCCTTCTCGGGCTATGAACATTACAACAGGCATACTAAACTTTCATTTTATGATTGTATTAGGATTGAAGAATGTGGATAAAAAAATTCGCATATTAAATGATTAAAGGCTAAAAGAAAGCAAAAGTACAAAGAAGGCCAAAATTTTCTCCTTTTTTTTGCCTTTGCGACAAGTAGTGAGTGTTCTTTCTGTTACATTTATTTAACATGAGTCGGTTTGTAAGATTTTAGAATAATAATTTAAGCGATTAGAAAGCAAATTCTTAGCATTAGGTGTTTCACTAAAATTAAAAGGCTTAAGTTATTAGTCTGTTTATTTAACTGCAACACATATGGCTGTGTACAGATAGATACACACATATTAGTGTGCATATCTGTAGATCTGTAGCAACATAGAGAATTTGAAATGCGATTATCTAAACTAGAAGATAGTCATTCATTTAAAGACAGCCCACCAGCGGCCGAGCGGTAAAGACGCTGAACACTGGTAGTTCGGTCTGAGGTTCGAATCCCACGAACGGGCTGGCTGCATGGGTGCTTTCGTGGTTTTCCCCATGTGTAACGTGTATACGAGCCAGTTTTCCTTAGAAAGTCCTCCACGAAGGCATCCCTCCCTTTAGGCAGATAGCCCTCGTGTGCTTTGTCATAATTAAATAATCCAATCCATTTAAAGACAAAAGAAAGAGAGGAAGTTTCTTTCACTCAGAAGGAAGAATAAAGAGTTTATTTCAATCACATATTCATTGCAAAAGTCTGCGAATTAAATGAATCATCGCAGCAATTAGAGAGCAAAGTGTTACTCGAAAACACGCACCAAATTAAAAGTTTCTGTTATTTACGACTTAAGCATAGTTATTTAAACAATCGTATTATTAACACAGGCAGACGTACCTGTAAGTATAAATTTCCAATATCATGCTATGTAGGGAGGGCGGATGAATCGAAAAAATAATAAAGGCACAAGTTGTTCGAAATATATCATGTGGAAAGAGTATGAATTTTCGGAGAAAGGAGAAAGCTTCTCCTTTTTTCCATCCATAAATAAATTTATGTCAGTGCTTGTACGTTATAATCTATTCAATAAACATACCTTATGTATTATATACCCAACCTTCAATCTCGACATAAAAAAAAAAACTTATCCACATTTTGAATTCAAACTTCAGAAGTCTAAGAGCTATACATATTATTTACTTTGCAAACATAGTTTTCTATATTAAATATCCAACTTTCAATCCCGACATCAAATACCTTACCCACATTTCAAATTCAAACTTCAGAAGTCTAAGGGCTCTATATATCTATTTTACAAACGTACTTTTCTGTATTACATACCCAGCTTTCAATCTCGACATCAGAAACTTATCCACATTTTGAATTAAATTTTCTTGTTGTGACTTATCTCACTTGTCTGACAGTTACATCAGAACAAGCCCACGAAATTCATCGTGGCAAGGAGTGCAAAACTGCGCCTATCGTTGGCAAGAGTCTTGAGCACCATATAGATGACAGTAAGACTTTGCTCAGTTCTGCTCTTCGATTTTGATGGAGAGTACCCGGGGGGTGACAGGTCCTATGGTCTTCCACCCCTTTTCCCCGACCACCAACCTCTCCAGAGGACTTTCGGCTCGCCGGATATTTAGAGTACCCCCCATGCCGCACAGACACTATACATTTACAGACATCCATGCCTTGTCCGGGATTCGAACTTTGGCCCTTCGGCAGTCAGTGTCGCTAACCACTATCCCGGCTGGGCGGTGAGTTCAAACTTCAGAAGCCTATGGGATATACATATACAGTGTATATGGAAAATAGTTGACTTTAGCCTCGGAATTTAATAAGTTATTTGCATATGCACTTCATTTCATTTCTGTTTTTTCTTCTTTAATTTCTATGGTTCATATTAAATTATATATGAGGTATTTCAATTCTTTTTATATGCTCTGCAAGAATAAGTGGAAAATGGAATTAACTGTTGACTACTGGCAGTTAGAAGTGTCAACGAAAACCATTAAATCGGGTAATTAATTCCACTTTTCGCTACATTAAATAAGAATATTAATGTACTCATATTCTTCGTGTTAAAATATGAAGAAACAAATAAACAAAAAAAAAAAAAAAAAAAAACCGCCCGGGATGGCTGCATAAGCGTTTTCTTAATTTCTTCCTTGGTGTGTATTTAAAGGTGTATTTAATTACGGCAAAGCACACTAGGGCTATCTGCCAAAGGGGAGGGATGCCTTTCGTGGAGGACTTTCTAAGGGAAACTGGCTCGTATACACGTTACACATGGGGAAAACCACGAAAACACCCATGCAGCCAGCCCGTTCGCGGGATTCGAACCTCGGACCGAACTACCAGTGTTCAGCGACTTTACCGCTCGGCCGCTGGTGGGCGCTAATTTCTTCCTTGAATAACGTGAATATGAACCAACTTCCTCCGGGAAGTCTTCTGCTAATACATCTCTTTCCGTATGTAGACAGCATTCGTTTGCTTTGTCTTGAACAAATAAACAAATTTAATACACAGTCTGATACATCACTTTCACACTCAACATTGCAGATTTATAGGCGTTAACATTTTCAGCATCTTAAGTAATCCATGGAGTTGAAAATTCCACTTTTCAAAAGATTATCTGGTGTTATTTCGGGTGAAAGTAACTTTTACAGCTACATCAACCGTTCAGAAGTTTTTTTTTTTTTTTTTTCACTTGGCCTCTATGTTTTAACTCCAGGGGTCAGGCTGGGGCTATCTGCAGCCACCCACAAACTGCGTAAAATCTTAGAATTATATATCTCTGAAAGTTTTATAAGATGAGTCATTTAACGTTTGCAATAGTAAAGTGAAGCCTCTAGTAATCGCACCCATTTCTGTTCGTTCTTTTTGTACAACCTTCTTCACATCTTCATTTAAATGACATCATCTAAAGTATCCAGTTTTGTATTTCCCATGAAAAAAATACTGGGATGTTATTTTTTCCCTAAAATGTTCTATTAATGTAAGGGTATGAAAAATACCGGCAAGAGTACAGTAGTTATATGGCATAGATATTATTCCAAAATTTTGAAAACATCCATTACGCATTTTTTACTGCGCGAATACAATATCCTCTTATAAAAACAATGCGTCCTGTGAGCTTTCAGATAAATTGACAAGCTTTCCATAATGGTGCTATAAACACGCGCATGCATGCATGTGCTGCCACTCTCTGACTGTGTGCACCCTAATTGCCTCTAATTGCGCAAAACTAAATAACTTGAAAATAAATCAATGAAATTCAAGCTAAATGTAACTTGTTGGACTTGATAAAAGAGTTATTTAGATAATTTGGAAAGAAAAAAAAAAGAATACAAAATATAAAAAAAAACTTAAGAGTAAGTTTTTAAAAAATTTTCAGTCCTGTTTTTCTAAGTTTTTCCAACTGTCTTCCGCGTAAGGATGCTCTTTTTTCAGCTTTCTTCTTCTCAACGCCCCATTCTTCTATACAGCTTAACGACAATAAAATGTTGGAACATAGTAGAAATCCCCCCCTTTTTTATGGCAGAAAGGAAACATTTACTGAGGCTCGGAGCATGTGCGCCGATGCAGAAGGCGGATCTGAACGAGCCCAAATTAGAGGTCCGAATCTTACTGAAAAACGTACGCAAGACATGTTTACCGCAGTCTGGCGTTTTACCACAACGTCAGTTCACTTGGCAAAGCATTCGAATCTAAAAACAACTTCGTTTTTTAAATGCTTTTGTAAAAATAAACCGTCAATACACGTTATTTTTTTGCATGTATAGGAATTTTTTTTAAGGATGCTGAAGATTTCTTTCCCTTAAGTATTTTCTTACTTCCCCAAAAGCATCATTTCTAGAGCTACAAGTGCGGTGAGTATTTCATATGAGAATCTATGGTGTTTACTACTATTTTTTTTTTTAACCTCATGCCAGCTTAATGTTACTTGAGAAACTGTGTCTCTCTGTTTCTTCTGAAAATGGGGGAAAAAAAAGGAAAACAAAAAAGAAAGGAAAAAGGGAAAGTGAAGATGGTAGAAAGAAGGGAAGAATGATGAAAAAAGAAAAAGAAAACCCCAAGAAACTTCATCCCATTAAGGACGAAGTTGGAAAATATTTTCTCACGGTCTTTCTTAACTCAAGCTTGAAGTGCTATTGACCGTTTGTGAATATTTTGTCATCTGTTTCTAATAGGAGGAATAAATAAAAGGTTTCATATCATTAGGTGATTTATTTATTCTTTTTTTCTTCTGGTCTTTTTACTTAAAACTTCTAAGTAGGAACGTATTAAAAAGTTCCTACGAATTCTTTAAGTATACATCATTATGTTACTTTCGGGAATATTCGAATGTCATACTGAGCAATCATGAGCTCTCAAACCGAATAAACTTAATTTTCATTTGTTTTTAATAAAAATATTGAAATGCCAGTAATAAAAGGTAACGAAAGTACGAAAGTTAATTTATAATTCACAATATACCTTCATTTCATCTTAAAGTCTGGTGATAAAAAATAAAAAAAAGACAATTTTTAATACCTTCTTTCTTAGATGATGAGTCAGAGTAAAGGCACTTCCGCCCTCGGTAAGTAAGCTTAATATATTTAAATCTGGCAGTTAAAAAAAATCTTTATTTTGTTTCCTGTTAAGCAATGAGGTAAGGCTTTAAACAGAGTGTTTGTAAAGCAAAGCGCAAATGAACGTAGGAAAAGTACTCAAAACTTGGATATTAAAAATCTCAAGCGCTTTAAAAGTATATCTGGGATATAGTATTCATTGGGTTGTTGAAAATCTTCATTAAGTCTCCTAAAATTTAAATATGAGTTTTTAAGTTAAGTAAATTTCATTACGATATTACTGCAACACTACACAATAATAATCTAATGATAAGATAACTGAGTGAAGTGAAAAAGCAGAAAAGGGAGTCGGATTCGGGGACACAGAAAGTTTTCTCTCTCTCAGTGCGACTTTGGTTATGAATCGTATCGAAAGAAACAATTAAATCGCTATCAAAACTGCTAACTGTCCTCAACTGAAGGTCAGTAGAAATATGTCTGGAATTTTGTTTTCAACAAATCTGATTGGTTGACATAAGCGAAGATCTCCCAGAAGTATATTATTTACTTCCTGCCTAGGCAAGAGGAACTAACTGCATGCACTTTCCCCAACCTATTAAAATGCCCCGGGTACGTAAGCGCAACACCTCACTCAGCGAACGTTTTAACTGGAAAAAATCCCGTTCAGACTAATAGGGAAAAATGCGTTTCTCAGAAAAGTTTCATATAGTGTCGAATCTCTCTATATGTAATACCCCATTACGTTAAATGAGTTCTTAACCGGCGAGTAAGCACGTGTGGTTAAGACAACCTAAGTACCTATGACTCATAAAATCATTATAAATGAGCGAGTTTTGGGCCATATATTCTCAAAATAAGCACCTCGTTCTGAAGTACTCTAAGGCTCCTTTCAGACGAGGGTACGAATGCCATAACTGGTTTTAAGCCGAGCTTCGTAGCTAAGTAACCAGACCTTGCTACGTCAGAAAAACTGGTTTAGGCGCTTTGGCATAAAGTTCGAAATTTCCAACTTTATGCCGACTTGGTTTAAGAGTCGACCAATCAGAGTGAACGCGCGAAACCTGAACGGGAAGACAGAGCAGGAAAGATGTAAACACATCCACGCATGCGCACATTTACCTTCTCTAATTGGCTACGGCTTATACCCTGTCTCGCAGGTGAGAACGGTACCTCCGCATTTTATGCCTTATGACAAAGCCTCTATGACATTTATACCACCGTCTGAACGGAGCTTAATGTTTCGTGAGCCTTACTATATTCTCCGATGCTGTATATTTTCACACTCTTACTAACAAGTATTTGAAGGGGGGAATTAACAGTACTCAGAGCATCAAGGTCTGAGGCATCCTAACATTAAAATTAAACAGTTCTCAAGAAAATATCTAATTCAAAGAAAGTGTACGTAGGTCTTTTAAGTATCAGTACATAATTTTGTGCTTGTTACACGATTACACGATAAAATATCAAAAATGGCGAAAATTGTAAGAGTGCTTTTACAGTTTTAGGTGAACTGTTGTTTTTAGGGCAAATTTTTCTTAATCCTTTTTTTTTTATGTATGTAATTAAAATGCATTTATTTTGCCTAAGTATTGTTTTCTTTTATTTCGTTTCCTATACATGTACACAAAAAAAATGATGTTTTCTTCCTTCTAATTATTGAATTTTATGCTCTTGGTCAGGATCATATTCTTTACCAACATCATATGACATAGGCGGGCATCATTTAGAAAGGCCGCATTACACTTTTTTAAAAGTGCAACTATGAATGCTGAATAATGCAGAGATGAGGTTTTTTTATGCTTGTATCAAGTTATTTAGAGGTGCAGTCGATGATAATTTCATCGTAATGAACGATAATGCTCGTCCCCATTGTGGTGCACTTTTGACTGTTTATCTTGAGAACAAAGGAATTCAACGAATGGAGTGAATCACATATTCTCCGGATTTAAATCTGATAGAACATGTGTGGGAACCGCTACGGCGCTGTCCATCAATGCAGCCACCACATAGCAGTATCAATGAGCTTCAAGACGCCATTTATTGTGAATGAATTATGTTATAGCAGGAACTTCCGGACAGTCTAATACACATTAGATAATAAATAAGCGTGTATTTTGTAGGGTTCAGTAGCGTCTACCTGAGACCCATGCCACTGGGTTAGGGTCTGAATCCTTTGTAAGGCATACGCATTATGACTTTCTTTATGGCGCGGATGCACTTTAAATCGGTCAAGTTGAGAGCCTTTTCAAGAAGATGATAGTAGGGAAAGAGGAATAATGGAGTGCTTACACTCTCTGAAAACAAAGATGGAGTTTTACGTAAGTAGCACGAGGGTGCTTTGCTTAAATTAAATAACCTAATCCGTGCTTTGTAAAGTGATATTGTATACATTCTCTTGAATTTTAAGACATCATTTACAGCTAGTATGCTTTGAATTTATCAACGTTTTGTGAATTTTCTGATCTAAATTCAGTTTTATTTATTAATGGCCTGAAAACTAAATAAAATTTAACTCATGATAATATTAAAATCTACCATTCTAGTAAGTATTGTTCCTTATCGCTCAAAATTAATACGTTTCCATATATCTCTCTGTGAAACGTCTCTTTCAGCCCCGCAGCAACTGCGAGTAACAGACAATACTTTAAGTCAATTCAATTGCATAATGCATCCCTTACATTTACTTTAACCTAGGCGAAAAACAATAAAACAGGACAAATTTCGATTTAAAATCCATCCGATAGAAAAGCTATTAATGCCTTTTTCGAATGAATTCGATCTACTGTTGTCTAGCAGTTTTTGCACGTAGCCTAATGACTTCAGTCAAGAATGTCTGATAATAATAATCGTTATCTGCGGCAAACACATTGAAAACGGGATGCATATTGAAAAAAAAATCCAATAATAGAACTGACTAACAACAGCCTGAGTTCTGAGTTGTTTTCCCACATGCATTAAAAATAAAAATGTGTTTAAAAGAAGAGAGAAAGTTTGAGCGATAAATGATAAAAATATGTTGATCATCGATACAAAATCGATGATTTTGCGAAGCAGGTGTTAAGACTTATTGTATTTACTGGGTATGATGTGTTGACACGACATTCTATCGATGAGCAATGTTTATAAATTAAGAAACTTTTGATATAACCCGAAGAACTGACATTGATTGCTCGTATAAGTTTCATAATGATAAGCAAGCAAATAAATTCTCTTCGTGGTCAAGTGAAGGAAATCAAAGACTGCTTCTCTATAGATAGGCTGCCTATAAAGAATAAAGCATATGATAAAGGAAGAAACCAACAAAAAAATTATTATGAAACAAAAAATTTTACGAACAATAGCTAAAACCTAAAACTCCTCTTACTTCAAGGGTTAAGAATTTAAGGGACGTATTCAACAATTATTAAAATGAAATAATCCAGACATTAAGAACTGAAAAATGTGAAACTGAGTTCCAAGGAGCGGAAAAACTCTTCATAGCATTCAAATTCAAATCAAACTGAAGAAATGTTTCTTTAAATTTAAATGTTACTTTTTGTTACCTCACTTTGTTCATTTATTTCTTAGATGCATTACAAAGTAACTTCTCGAATATATATATATATATATATATATATATATATATATATGCGTAATGGTATTTTTTACCCATCTTCTATTAAATATATTTACGATTTATTTCTCCATAACAACGTAACTCATAGACAGAAAACTCCAAAAACTATAAAATGTTCCAAAATTTCTGCGTAATTTAATGAGCAGACTAAATAAATATATCTTAAAAGTATCTTATTTATTCTCTTTACTCCTTCCCAATTTGCCAAGTCATATTTTCATATTTTCTGTACCCCTGAGATCTTTAGTAAATGTCACTGGAAGAGGGCAGTAGAAAGAAAGTAAAATTAAATTTAAATAATAAAAATAAGAAAAAATCTGAAAGATTTCAGATTTTTTATTACGCCCAAAGGGCCTTTTTTTTAAACGTTTTGTGTGTCGACTTTATTTATTAAACATAATGTTCTTTGCACTTAACCCATAAAATTCAATTCAACAGGAATATCGTAAAATAATTTTAAAATGAGCATAATTAATCTTTAGAATTTTCGATACACAGTCTCGCGTGCTGGAGGTAATTTCCCCTCCCTAGCACAGTATTGCCATTGTTCGCTTTGAAATCGTCGAGTTTGTTAATCAAAAATTCGTTAAAGTGTTACAAAATATGAAATAGATAATAAAACAAATTCCAAATTTGGGCTTTCAGATGCCCATATGCTAGTGCAGACGTACGTTATTCAAAATGTGATGGCTCTAGATACTGTTGTTTTATCACAATGCGAGAAACATAGATACATTTATGCAGATTCTTCATTATTTAATGTCCTTAAATATAATACAGGGCTCTAATATTTGGTCTCAACAATTTCAAAAGTGATTTGCCGTTTAGAGTAAATCGACGCAAAATGCCGATACGAAATTAATAGCCCTTCTGGGCAAATTGCCTCTTTGGGCTAATAATGAAAACAGTTCTGCGAATGGTAATATATAATTTTTAATTAGCATTTTTAATTATTACAACTGTTATAATATTTTCTTTTTCTTTTTTCATTTTATTATCTCTTTTTAAAATTTAACGGATGCGAAACATTGCAGATTTCTTTTGTTATATTAACTTCAGAAAGCTAAGATTTATAATTCATGATTTTACATCAATATTACCTTCAGACTAAATCAGACATCAAAAGTGCTTCCCACACACACTTATTATGCTAGCTGTGAAGAACAATACATTGACCAATCACGAAGTTTCTCCCGTTTTTAACTCCTCCTTACAATATTCATAGCAAAAATAATCAAGCCGTTTACGAAGTCCCAACGTCTTTCCATCAATACCGATTTATGGGTAATATTCCGTACTAATTCGCCTAAACCAGGGCTTAATTAAAAAATAAACTTTGATTTATTAATAGCATATTCATTGAAAAGAAAATAGTTAAAGAAAGGTACTCATAAAAAGGAAAGCTTGCAGAAATTCACATAAACTTGCGCGTACTAAGATCTATATGTATTAGGATTAATAAAAATCTGTAAAACTGGTTAAATATGCATATGTGAGGATTATTTTCCTGGGATAGAAAACCGAATAAATTCTGCCTTAATTTGCGAGACAGTTCTATTGGCTAGTGAGCTCTTATTATTTATGCGGCCCTAGAAGAGTGGATAATTTTTCTTCCACTGCAACAGCGTACCTGTTTTTATAGGTTAATTTATAACCTATACCTAATATTCAAGATTCACTACGTAGATGATTTCCTTTTATAATAATAAACACAAATTATGATTTCATAGAATATCAGTTTAAATTTAGAAACATATTTAGTCATTTTCTTTTCATACTTTAAGTAATGCTATTTTATTTTGCCTCCTTTCAATAGTGCTTAAAAGTAGATAATTAAAATAGTATGAGCAATTGTATCTTTTTTATAATTTGTATAGCTGCATGTCAAGCCTGTGTTTAATAGACCAGCATTTGCACATATCTGCGTAATGAGCATAAAATCATGTGTACTATGCACTAGTGGTATAATTTTGTATTGAAGTTAAATAAATAACACATTTTTACCTAAGAACTGTAAGTCCTAATATATAACGTAAGCGTACCACATGTTCCTACTCACAGTTTTCAAAGCGTGTATCAAATATGAACATAGATGTTAATATTTCCAATCAATGTAGGTTTTATTTTGTGAAATAAATGGAAAAGTTAAATGAACAGCGATTTCTCGCCGCTCTGTTGGTCTACATATTTTTTCCAGATGAAAAATTTAGATAAATTTAATTTAACCGCGTATAAATTTCACTTTATTCTTTTGCAAGCAAGATTTATTGTTAAACATGCACATTTCTCGCGAAGTTAAATTGAATATTTTTAAGTATAAGTCTAAAAATGTTTTTTCCTCAGAATATAAAGCCAATAAAAAGTTTTTTAGCCTATTATTTGTATGCACCGAAGTCATTATATAATAAATCTTGTGATTTTTTATTGTCAATTTCGCGGGGTTATTTCTACTCATGTTTAATTGGATCTAATAAAAAAAAGAAAAGAAATCTGCCTTCAAAATAAAGAAGAAATAACGGTCTTAAAAATTAAGCAAACCAGCAACCTTAATTTGGAGTAGATTTTGAACAAAATTATATCGATTCCGACGGCAATATGACATAGGTTCCCCTTGTTTAAGAGAGGAAAAAAAAAAATTGCCGCCAATGAGAGAAGTGCAACGATTTTATATCGAGAGCAAAGTGAAAACGAATTAAACGTCATCTGATCTTTTGCCCTATTTTAAGTTTTACATTGTATCTTCCTCTTCCAATTTGAAGATTTAATGATATTTACTTCCGAGTGTTTAACTAATGACACTGCAATCAGAAAGGAAAGAGCAACACAAAAATAGTTTAAATTTTTTTCAGATTGTATAACGTGCTATTTTCATCTTTGATTGATTTCCTTTTGACTAATTTGACTAATTTCCCCTTTGTCTGAATTGCAAGATAAGTTATTTTACGTTACACTGAATTTCTACTCTATCATTCATGCACTTTATATAAAACTGCGTTTTCACTGAAAAGTAAAATATGATACTTCACATTATTTATGGACAGATTATGCAATTGTGAACAAGATATCAGAATTGTGTGACTATGGTTGAAAATATAAATGCTTTAAAAATATATATGCAATGGATCCTTTCTAAAACGACATTCTGTGATCCAGGCTATTTTAATGGTATTGCAGTAAACCTTAGGGAGGTAATATTAAATACAAATGCTTATTAATTGTCTTAAAAAAGGGTCGCTGTCAAAGGTTGTCACCTTTGCTAGATGGTTCACCGTGTTCGCGTTAATATTTTTATATTTAACAATATATATATATATATATAATAAAAAAATAAAGACACATAAATAAATAAAATACCCTGCACCCATTTTAAAGTAACTAGCGAATAGAGAATGTCCATTTTACTTTTCAGCTCTTTTTTAATATTTTATCAAAAGATCACTACCCCCTTTTATGAAATAAAAGGATAAGAGGAAGGGATTAGTAGCATCTTTTTCATCATTCTTTGTTTAAATTCCTCTGAGAATTGAGAACACAAACTAGTCTGAAGCTGAGATCATTTTCATGTACCTCATGTAAATGTAAAATAAATAATAAATAAATAAATAAATAAATAAAAATAGTGTTTCAAGTGTTACGGTCATTAGCTCCTATATTTTTACATCTACAAAAATTTTAAATATCTATGTTACATCAGTTAAGTAACCAGATTCTCTTGAAAGATTATTACTAAATAGGTTTTCATTTTCATGGGTGATACCTTTAAAATGTATTTCAATTACATTTCATTAATTTGGCACAACTGCCTATCGTCAAGCTTCTTTTTCCTCATTGAACTTACGACAAAGCCGTGTTAGAAGGAAATAACAAGGAAACACAAATGCTAAATAAAAAATATTCTTAAATTTGAAATTCGTTCTTAAATACTGAAAAATATTTTGAATTTTGATGCCATAAAGCTTCACAATTTTAATTTCTTTGCAGTTCATACGTGTAATTTTGAAATTCGTTAAATAGATGGAACAGCTGAATTGCATATAATTATGCAGGCTTGAAAATATGAAGATTAGTTTACATTGTGAACAGCTTAATATCTCTTAAATGCTGCTGCTAATCCAAACACTTTTATCATATGGATAAGAATTCTGGTTAGTCTCTATTATTCCGAATCACATTTTTTTGATGGGGAGATGGGACTATTATTTTTGTAATGCAATGTAATCTTTCAGACTTGATCACTATTTTATCTCACTTTCCTTACGTAAATATATCCCTTCTAAAGATATTAGGTAATTAAGATTCCTGGATAAAATCAATATATCACCATCTTAAAGTTAATAATCACGATTTTAAAAGAACTTAAAAACTCTTAAAGCAGCACAGTAAATGGTATTAGGGAAAATTAATAATTAAATAAAAACAAATTTTTCTCTTTATAGATGATTGTCTCATGCAGAATAATTTACAACATATTCTTTAAAACTATTCTAATTCTTAATTAAAATTTTAAATAGTAATTATAAAAATGGAGCTTTATGATATATATAATGGTTATTTTTATGTATTTGGTTTTCCTAATGCATGTTTTAGATCGAGAAAGCTTCCACCACCACAACGAAATTTTAAATTAGGAAGAGCATTTCATTCGGTAATAATCTTGCCTGTCAAAAAAAGCCAGCAGAAGCAAACGACAAATGCTTTAAAAGAACACCTGCACCTAAACATCTCATTTCATCTTCACACATGAAGACAACTTCAGAGAAGATGACCGCTGAATTGCCAGAGCGCTGTGATTATGCTTTCGTCTCCGCGTGCATGTTCTAAGGAGGGCGTTTAATTTTACTGTTAACTGTTTGTCTTTCATCGCAACTAAATGGAGGAAAATTAATGTGCTCTTCAAGAGACGCGTGTATCTACGGTTGAATGGCTTCGGTAACACATTTTTCGAAACAGTGTCCAAAAATTAGTACAACTGAATGCATTCAACACTGTTTAATGCATTTTGTTGCAGCTGCTTTATTTGAAAGTTGTAAAATTTTGTTTTCCGATGTCAATTTAAGATAAGTTTGGGCTTGTTAATCATTCAGCATTTAAAGGAATGTTTATATTTCAAACTGATTACACATAGATATCTTTGAAAGACAATTAAATTATGTACGAAGCAAACTAAACTCCCCGTTATCTATAAAAGCCTTCATAAAAATACCCATCATCTTATCTAAAGATTTGTCTGCATAGATGTTTAATCTTGGGACATCCGGACCAGTTATATTTCTTTATAAAGACATTTATGGAAGGTCTTATTACCTACTGATTATTTAATAATATAAATAATTAAAGCAGTAAGAGTAAATCAACCTTTATATGGACAAAAACATTAAGACTCGATTTTATGTTTGAGAAGTGTCATAGGAGAAGTGCTTTATATATTATATACTGAAATTATTTATTTACAGAAAATGGTCTTCCTCAGGCAGACTTTCTCTTACATCTCGAGAAATGAATATTCATTATTTATCGTAATACCAGTTACTAAGTGATACAGTAAAGTAAACTCAAGTTACATCTTGAGCAACGTGAACGGCAATTAATCAATTAATTAATGTGATATTGTAATATGTTTGTGATAAAGAGAGGTTTATATAAATGCAGAGAACCAAATAAACTATTATATTTTGTCACAGAAAAAGACCTACAATAGAGTGATTACAATGCAGTTGAGACACATTTAATGGCAAGCAAAAGCAGTGATAAAAAAGTTCGTAAACACTTCACTTTTGTGACTTACATTGTGACTCGTCCTTTAAGTTTAACTAACAACTGAGATTTGTTGCGTGTGCTATTTATGCCTCGTTTTGTCACGCATTCGCTCAGTCCAGAGGTTTATGCAGATTTTTGGCAAGCAGCGTAGTTTAAGTAGAGAGGAAGAATCGTAAATGGCATGACTTGTAGAGATTTAGCTGTTGTCACAATCTCCTTGCCGGTTAGAGAAGAAGCTGCTAATTAAATTAAAACGTGAAAGTCAGGCAATCGTCACGGTTTTCAGTGAAGTTTAGAGTGTCCAACACAAATGATAATGTAACCTCAAGGAGGATCATTTATACTGCAGCGAATTAATTTATTCAAAACTTCCAGCCAATCGTTGAAGTCAAAATTTAAATTTCGTATTGTATTATTTTAAGTTAACTCACTTGCGGTCAGAAAATAAAATTTATTTGTATTTTGGCATCATTTATTGATCTCGCGATCAGTTAAGCAAAAAGTGTTAACTTTCACACACTAAAGGTAACGACTGAGAATGAGTGGTTGACAGAAGAAAGCAAGTAGGTAGTAAACCATCCTCATTCGTTATAATATGCATCAGCTGTTTCAAAAATTTGTAAAACAACATGTGACAGCAGTGAGTTTCGAAAAATTACAAGTTGCAGTAGGGTATTTTATAATTAATAAAAATAATTAAACTAAAAAATACTTCCAACAGTTTCGGAAGTAACCGAAAATATTGGTTTAAGAAAATAATGATGCAATATGCATGTAAAATAAACTTAATAAACTAAAAGTGAGACACTGAGATAGATAATATTAAAGTAAAATTGATTAAATTAAAAAAGAGAGGGAAATTAATGATGAAACACAATGCAGTAGAGAAATACCACCGATTTTTTATATAGTTTTTCAAATTTTTTCATTCAAATACAAGGCGCCCTTTTATTTAAATTTTTTTATATGACGTTTCTTTTTTGTTAACGAAAGATTAAAATTAGGATTAATAATATGAAACATATAATAAGAAAATACTGCTGAATGTAATAGTAAAACTTTTAATTAGAGAACAAGCTTTTTGCAGTTATAACCGGAATATTGCCATGTGACTGCATTTGATTTTCTTTGTTGATTGCTTGTGGATATTTGTAATAACGGTACTATTTGGTTTTGAGGGCCGTAAAAAATCGCCAAACTATTGTTGATGCCAGTGCTGCCAAAAATAATGGCGGCAAGCCTAACGCATGAAAGGAAGTATAATAGTAAATAACTATCTAAAGATTGATGTTTTAATTTAGATGAAAGGTTAATTTCATATAATACTTTTTTTATTATTATAATTTATATATAAAAGGCTAAAAATGTCTGATTGGAAGCATAAGAGTAAATAACTATTCAGATCATTATTATAATTTAGTATATATAAAATGCTAAACATAACTGAATGGATGCCTGCATCGCTATTTCGCTATCGAGTTATCGCTAAAGCATAATGTCATCTCGTTGGTTGTTCAAACATAATTTTCTATAATGAATGATGCCTTTTCTTTGAAAACATTCTCGGTAAAGTGCAGAATCACCCACCTATTTGTTTGCCGCTTTTGTCAATTTTCATTTACTTTTTAAGTGACAATAGGTCGATGTGTACATAGATAAAGTCAAGGGTACAGTGCAATTTTTGTGCAATTCTGGGATTTTTTTAAAAGTGAAAATAAGTCGATGTGTACATGGAAACCGAGTATGTGCAATTCTTAAAAACGCGTCAAGCAGTGAGTGATTCTGCACTTTGCCCAAAATTCTATCGCAAACTTTTCGTCATGGGCAATTCCCAAATTGTTAAATCCATAGGATATCAAAAAAGGATTTAAAAATTAAACAAGTATTTCAATGGCGTCTTAAGAAATATATAAACTTACTCAATCTGAAATCCGCGTACGCTAGATTTGGCACGCTGTCTTAAATGGGCGCGTTTGCTAGATTTGGCGCTTTTGTGCATACATCTTCGCTGCAATTTTTTTACGGCCCTCAAAACGGAATAGTACCATAATAACTTCAAGCACTTACTTGTACTTCAAAATGATTTCTTTTAATTACTCTCATAAAAATTAAAGGATAATCTGCAAGAATATGGTCACTAATTAAAGTTTTCAACCAGTGTCGAAAGGTGCAAATATTTTATTATCCGCAACAGAACGCAAAACTGGGCTTCTGTGCATAGATTAGAAAATAAAATATGCGTATTTGGCGACTCAATATTGCGCATTGGAACATTGGAAAGCATGTTTGAACTCGGGCATGTAATGTTTAAATTCGTTGTATTTTCTGAAAGTTATTATTATTCATTATCTATAATCCAAAGACATAATTGAAGTGAATTGCAAAAGAGGCGATTAAGAGGTTGTCTCGAAGGAGGGGTGTGCAGATACAAATGGAAGTCCCTGAAAATCTGAATGTCTTTCAAAGCGTAATATCAAGAACTTGGAACCGCCTATTTTAAACAACGAAATGAGTTAGTTGACAGCCTAGTCAAGATAAAATAAGAACAACTACGTCCGAAGGCAGTTTTCGTCTTACGAAACTTTAACTTTTAACGAAAATATTCAGTGAGATTTAACGAATCGCGTGGCTTTCTGATCAGGACGAAATTTTCGGACGGATTCAGAGGCAGGCTAATGGTTCTCCTTACAAAGAAAATAGCCAACATGTTTTTAAACTAGAGAGAATTAAATAACATTTTGTAGAAATTCTCACACAATTCTCTGATAAGCAAATGTTCAAAGCTCAGCACTTATTGGCTTATGAGATTATAATTTTAATTTTAAGACTATTACCGCCTAAAAACTGCGGCTTATTTAAGCGACTGCCTATTTCGAACGAAACAACAACAACAAAAACAAAAAAAAGCAACTGTAAACTGCAGCTCATTGGTATGTTAGGGTTAGGGCCTATGGGGCCACGCAACCTATGAGAAGGAATGCCTTCATGGAGGACTTTCTGAAGCAGACTGGCTCGTATACACGTTACACGTGGAGAAGACCACGAAAACGCCCATGCAGCCAGCCCGTTCGCCCGTTCGTAAAACTGTATTTTTATTTTTCAGTTCATTACACCACTTTAAAAGAAATCAATCAATACTTGTCATTCATGCTTTCTTATTGCAAAGATTAGTTAAATTCTTTCAAATATCCGGGTTTTTCTGCTTTGCTCAGTAACCAGTTCTGTCTTCTTAATTGTAGGGTCCTTACTGCATATCATTGATTGTGGACTATGTACTCAGTCACAGATATGTGGGCCAGATTTTGGAATTCCATGTCAGTCTCTTTAGGGATGCTATTGGCCCAGAGTTTTTGTTAAGGGCTGACAATGCTCGTCTACAGAGAGCGTCTGCGGTATCAGAGTGTTGCAAAAAGTATAAAATGTTTCAATTCATTTTACAATTAAGTAGCAATTAAGTTTTATTTCTCTTAATATTCTTTAATTTAATAAGACGTAAAGAATAGTGTGTGAAAAATATAAACTTCAGACCTTTATGATGTGTGACATCAAAATTTTTTAAAGTTTATATGTTCTTATGATATTAAGTAATTCAAATGTATACCACATAAGTACGGGGGCTTATTGGAATAAGGGCTTTGCTGCGTCCCAGTAGAATTTAAGAACTTTATCAGGAAAAGAATGCAAGAATCGGTCTTTGGTACACTTCTTTGAAATTAAATACTGCGTAGCATAAAAAATTATCAGTCAGTGGCGAATTGAAGCTCTTTATTTTTACACTTAAATATATTTCTGAATTAAAGAAATAAATGAAAGCTAAAGTAAATTTATTTCCACAAAATAGTATCTGTTTTCTCACATCTTCTTGTCTAAATTTTTAACGAAAAATACTCTTCCTTTTTCAGATTTTGATATTTTTATTTCATCGTAGAAATATTTTTTCGAGTCTATCAATTTTGTTTGTTCTCTTTTTTAAACATAACGTTTCACTTTAAATTCATGTTTTCTACTTTTTAGCCATCAACTTGTAGAGTCATTAAGTTATTTTGAAGCAAGAGATGTGAAAAATGAGCAATGCCCTCGCCAGGACTCGAACCTAGACCTCTCGAATACGCGTCGAGTGTGCTACCGTTACACCAGGAAGGGATGCAGAAAGCAGGGAGAAAATACCCTATATACCCAAAATTTTGCATTCGATATGTTTTTTTTTTTTTTTTTTTCTTTACATTATTTAAGGCAAGGTAATTTCATTTTCAAGGCAAGGAAGGTAATTTCATTTTCATCATCATTTGCAATATACATAATAATATTAATAATAATAAAATTGCTTACGCGGCTAACAAATTTACTTGCAAAAAATGCCTATTTTATAAGAATAATACAGTAAAACGATAGATAATAACTAATTTAGTCATCGTTCCTCAGTGTCGAGGAAATAAAGTGATTTGAAAAAATTCATTTACTAGAAGGAAACAACGACTTGCCATCTCTCTCTAATGTCGAAAGGAAGAGCTTCAACTGTGCAAAGATTAGGTCCTACGCCTCTATATGACATCGTTCAGGAAAATTTTCGGTAAACTGGAATGGATAATTTATAGATGTAGAATTAAGCTCATTGTGCTGTTATACAGGTAACGATCTTATTGAGTTCAGCTGATCAAAGATTTCACCTGAAAGTCAAGTATCCGATGTCGACTAGATTCCGAAACTTTTTGTGCATTAGGTCATCTTTAGCAGAGAAATGAAACCTAAAAATCTTACGTGAGATAATTATTATCAATAAGTTGTCAATATTAATATAAAATCGTGTTTTTTGATTTTATTTGTATGATATATCAAAAGTACAAGTTTAATATCATTATGCATGCCAAAGCTGTAAGCTTCTTGCAATTTTTATTAAAATTTTTTAATTGATATTTTTCCTTTCGTTTTTTTTTTATTCTTCTCCCCCCCCCCCTAATTTTGATCTTCTAAGAAAGAAATATTAGAAAAGCAGTTGGTTGATCACAATTATTGCAAAGCTTGCGAAGGTTAGGGGTGATTTCATAAACAACTTTTTAAATGGAAAATATTCAACTAACAGATGGGAAAACTATGAAAATATCCAGGCAGTCAAGCGTGCTGGCTGGCTGCTAGTTTTGTAATCCTGTTAAATATGTGTGTATATATTACAGGAGTGTGAATTTTGCTTAATATTGAAAGGTATTGGGTTCACAATATTGTTCATAAGGTATTTTAAAATTAACTTAATTATGCTTATTGTACATAAATTAGTTAAATTCATCCAGGATGCCTGTATAATATTATTTAATGGAAAATATATGTTAGAAAAATACTTTACGGAAAACTGGAAGAATATGTTCTCCTACATTGTAAAAGGAAATATATATATATACATATTCTTTCAGAAAAAAAAAAATGTAAAGAGCCTATCTTTCTTTCAGTATATTCCTATTATCTGAGTGTTACTCCAAATACTCTCTCAAGTCAGCGCATATTACTATGACAATAAATTTTGGCAGCCTAATGTATGCAATAAAGACATTTTTAGGAAGAGGAAATGCATCGTCATGTTTTAGATAAATTTGATGCTGATTTAGAGATCTGCGACTATATTCTTCGTTTAAATATGAACCAATTAGCTGTGAAAACACATACAGAGCAGTGATCAACTTCTACAGCCAACTGCAAAGCCTGATTGACTATGCGGCAACCATTTCCCCGCGTTTTCAACCGATTTCGTACTCGCAGAATATGTGATGTTGACCATAGCTGATTTTCACTACTAGCGACATCTGGCGGGCAATAAACTGAAGACGACTCTCGTGGCGTAGAATAAGCGTCCTGAACTGGGTGTGAACTACAGCAATTCATTTATTTTATCCATTCTGCCTATAGTGGATATTAGAAAAAGAAAACCGACAACTACTTACGTAAGTTCGCTGTCTATTTAACTGGAGAACTCAAATAGTAATTAAATAGAGATACCGAAAAATTGTTTTTTGCCATATGATCAACGCTATTTTACTAGTCGCTGTACTGTAGATATATTAGTACTCTGCGCTTTGTATGAAACTTCCGAAAGAAGTAAAGATTTTCCCCATATGTTTCTCTACACATGGAGTGAGTAACATTCTTTTAATTTTTGAAGTGTATGGTTTTAAGATAACTTACTCAGAAATCAAACTGGAGGAAACTCTTTGGAATGTATTCCGAAAATATTTAAAGAAATTATTTTTTTTTTTACTGAATTGTTTCTCTAGTCTGCTATGAGAGGCATTTTTGCTTCGCAATTTTTTAACTTAAATAGGTTTTTAAACTAATCTTCGACTTAAATTTAGCTTTCATTGTTACCAAGCAAGTCGCAACTCGCTTTACTTCGTATTGAGATAAATTTGAACTCTACTAAATTAAAAGTTGTAGAAGTTGCTCATTAAATTTTATAATGATGTTCTCTGGTAACTTCTTCACAAATAGAATAATATCTGATGACTTGTTTATTTACGTAACATTTTACCTATAGTAAGATTTGTGCATTAATTTTATAGTATTATGACTGAAAAGAAAATCTACTCTTCCTCCCCCCCAAAAAAAGAGAATTTCATAAATTTTAAGGAAAGAAAAATCCTGGAACTCATTTTTCTCGTTTGTGCACTTATTTTATTTATTTGCTTGTTTATTTGCCTTTCTAAGCAATTTATAAATATTTGATTATTCACTATTTTTTTTTTAACAAAGACAGAAAATGTTTTACTGAACACTGAATGTCAGCATCAGTATGATTCTCTGTAGGTTTATACATTATGTTTTCAGAGAGAACCACGTCTCGATTAAACTAAAATTTATGATTACATCACTACTTATAGGTCAACCGTTTAGAAACTCTATTTAGTTAAAGAACTAAACTTTTTCAGTACCATCGTCTTAAAAAAATGCCATTTATGCAATTTATATTATTTTTCTTTGTTGCAGCAACAGCATATCAAACATTGCAGTCGCCTTCAGTCGACTTCAAATGCACTACATCTTTTCACGGTACAGCGAAATTGCCATATCCCGAGTTCGTTGTCTTGGAATAAACGCTTTTAATACAAAAATGTCTGCTTCTGGCAGTTACGAAACTGAAATGTCTCTTCGAATGACGAATGGGATTCATACAATTATTTTGCGGGGTGAACAGGAAAAGGAAACAAACGAAAAATTACTTATATATAAGGCGAATTGTTTCATGTCGCAAGGAACAGCAAGTTGCTTTGTAAGTACCTAAGATATATCGGGTCACAAGAATTTTAACAAACAATTATATCAGTTTCAAAAGTATTAAAAATGCTGTTGTGGCAATGCTAAATGAATTTGCATAATAATATGCAACCATTTCCATCATAATAAAATACTACAGTAATAAGGGGAGAGGAAGGGTAATACGTTCCTTATAAATTGGGAGATAGTCAGCAAAGTATCGAAGAATATAAATGTAAACCGTATATCAATCTAAATCGGAAAGCAAATAATCCCTAACTGCAAAGCACACGAATGCTAAATGTTTTGCGTGTGCTTTCGTATAGAACTTTTTAATGGAGCCCGACCTAACCCTGAGAAATCATAAACAGCTGAGAAAACCATGAAAATTTCCTTAGTCAGCTGTTTACACAACAATAGAATATTTGATTATTACAGATATTTACTAATTTCTTTCTCTCGATGTTGGCTGACTGTAATCATTTTTTAGATTCTTTATTCTTATTTGTGCTTTTTAAACTCTTTATTTATTATTTGTATTATAATAAAAGGAATTAAAAAATTTAAAAACGAATTTTAATTTAGCTTTACTTCGTAATTTAAAATTAAATTTAAGACAAGTTGCTTAATACTATATAAAATTATAAAAACGAGCATAATCAGTCTCCGGTATTAAATGTTAGTATTACGTTACAATGTGAAACACACAACTGTAAGTAGAATCACGAGGCATGAGTTTGTACAGAGTTCTATATTTAAGTGATCTTCTTTTAACACAATCAACTTTGAAATTATCGAACATTCTCACTAAAAGTTAGGAGAGCTTCTATCACAAATGTTTTAGAACTTCACTTCTGTGCAATTTCTGCGGTTTGTCACGTACAAAAACAGCCAGCTACAAGGAATTTTCTTATAAAGGGAAACAGATAAGCCACAATAATATAATAATCATAGAGATAATGCTTTTTCTTTATGTCAGTGGTAAATTAGCATTAAAAAATCGAAAGAGTTAATTGTCCTAAGTAGAGGGGCGGGAGAGGTGATAATACTTTAAGTAAGTTATATTATTCTTGTTTTTATCCTTTATCAGGCTACTCTTAAATCAATGATCAGAGAAGATGTTAAACAAAAGGCTTTTCGTGAATCTTATGAAATCTAATATGAAACTGATCAACATAATGTAAATCTGCAAATATTTAAATAACAAATAGCAAATTTTGTATAATTATTTTACCGCATTTTGAAGTACACTAAAATTTCTTGCGGTAAAATTTCCATCTTTTTTTACTTATACCTTTATGTTATTTTGCCTACTTGGCAGAAAATAGACAAAAATTTGAAAGTGCTTAGTAAACTGTAATCCACAGTCAACAGATTATGGCACAAGGCATAAGCTACCTGCCTTCAGAAGAATGCTTTAGTGAAGAACTCATTGTCTTTACATATGTGGGGAGAAGAAAGGGAAACATCATGCAGCCAATCTGTGCCCTGGGATAATTATAAATTCCGAATTATCCGCGTTTATCGTTCTTAGCCACCATGCCACTGGTGAGCTAAAATGCATGTAGTCACAAAGAGTTACAAAACCGTTATTATTAATGTTGTAAGGATTATGTTAATTTTATTAACAGTTAAATTTTAAGCTAAAATTCCTTTCCTGTCAAATTCTTAACTTCAACTTACTACTTCCGGCCAGAACGTAGTTTTGAAATTTGCTGAATATTTAATGAGAAAGAGCGGTATTTAAACCACGAAGTTACTTACTGAGACAGAGAGAGAATCAGAGTTTTTGAACTACGCGCGTCTGTCTTTTTGGCCGCTATCTCTCAAAGCTGTTTTTACGCTCGGCCGTACTCAGGCCCTTGCTAAGCTTCGTAGTAAAATAAGTCAAGGGGCCAACTCTAATTGAACCTTGATAGCTTTGGCTATACTTATTTAGTTAATCTTAGTTTTAGTTTAATTCTTAATCTTTTAAGTTTAAGTCCAAAGTGCGGACTTTACTTGTACACTCCCAGGCGGAGTTTTGTTAAATCTTATCGAAATAATAAAGGGTTAGTTACCCTTCTCTCTTGTTGTTTCCTGTCATCGAACTCTAGCGATTATTCGCTTATCAGTTCTTAGGTTCCTCACTTCCAACATTAACTTAGAATTCCA
The DNA here is from genome assembly GCF_044657685.1 of Stegodyphus dumicola. Classification (NCBI taxonomy): domain Eukaryota; kingdom Metazoa; phylum Arthropoda; class Arachnida; order Araneae; family Eresidae; genus Stegodyphus; species Stegodyphus dumicola. The sequence continues at coordinate 194,999,668 of NC_140780.1, forward strand.
AAGTGAGGTACCTTACAATGTAATAATAGTAATATAGTGACATGAAATTATTATCGATCATACAAGATTTTTAAATTATCTTCATCTAAAAGAGTATTTCTGCATTGCAAGATTGAACCTGTAGTTGTGGAGTAATAAATTTGATTCGATGGGTGTTTTCACAGAACATTTTAACCATATCATTCATTGTACTTCTAATATCATTCTACTGTCGATTTTAAAGAACTAAAGGAGTGCTGAAAAAAATAAGTATGTCACCCTTTTTTTTTTCCTGCATTGATGTCATTTTTCTGGAAAGCATAATAGCCCAGAAAATCATAATACAATATCGACTTCAAAAACTCCGCTTTCAAGGGATCTGAGCTTAATGAGCCAAGAAAAGCATATCCTCTTCTATATTGACTTTGATGTAAACCACAGAGAAATTGGGGCGAGGGCATTCTATCATATTCTTATGGGAAGTGGGGATAATCGTGTAAGCGAAGATAATGCTGAACGCTCTCCTGAATGAAAATAGAGGTAAATCTGAATAAAAGAAGATAATATTTTGTGACTGAAAATTAATAACACGAAGAAGAAAATGCCATAATACTAATTAAAATACCTTGAAAAGTGAGTAACTGGAAGATTATATTGCTGAATCCTATACTCAAAAATTGTTTTCGTGTTTTGAATGATATTTAAAATTACAGTTCATAAAACTAATCAATTGAAAATGTACTTGTTAAAGAAATCTCACAAATATTTCGTGATATATTTTATTCTTATCAGAAAAGTACATTCTCTAAAGGAATGATTATTTATCTTGACATCAATGGGGACTTTGGTAATATTGCTTTCGTATGAGGATCTCCAGTTTTCCCAGTCAAGGGAAAGTTCTCAGCTGTTTAATTAATTGCTTAACCTGCAACTAAGATCTGATCACTTCATTCAAGTTGTACTATTTCTTCGAAAATTTCAGTTGGGCTAAAGGTGGCTTTACAAAATTCAAAAGGGATAAACTCTTGAAATATATTTCAAGCTTTAATTTGAAAATAAGTGAAATGTGGTAGAGTTTTGTATAGGGTAAGGTTGCGCTTAAGTTGCACCTTTTAAATATTAAGCGTAATATCAAGCTAACTGCGCCTTTTCCGGCAAAAGGAGTTACCTCGTAATCAATCATATTGTTTCACATCGTGAACACCTCCCTGTAATATTAGAGAGAAAAGAGTAGGATTCAGAACCTAAAATGTAAAATATGGTACACGACGTATGTGCTGGAATTTACAAGAAAATGTGTGTGTGTGTGTGATTATGGCAAAGCCTCGGGGGCTATCTGCCTAAGGGGAGGGATGCCTTCGTGGAGGACTTTCTAAGGGAAACTGGCTCGTATACACGTTACACATGGGGAAAACCACGAAAACGCCCATGCAGCCAGCCCGTTCGCGGGATTCGAACCTCGGACCGAACTACCAGTGTTCAGCGACTTTACCGCTCGGCCGCTGGTGGGCCACAAGAAAATGAAAACTATCTTTGTGTCATTGTTGCAATGAATTGCATTAATAAATTGATCGAGAGAAAGAAAGTTTTATTAAAACTGGACAATTTTAAACGCATACGACTTAAGCTATAAGTGGTATGACTAAGAATGCTGATTTTTTAAGTCATACTAAATTCATGTTCATAATTTTTTTTAAATTTTATGCATGAGAGTGGAGTGTATGCGGTTTTATTGTAATAAATACCAACGACGACAGCACAAGATATTATTACCACACATAATGTTTATTTTTGTTATATATCCTGGGATTTATACCTTTTTTTTTTCTTAAGTGGTACGACTTACAACCTTAACCTAATTAAGCTTTCAAATGTAGTCTGAATTTGAATTCTAATGCAATGTCTGGTCTAAGCAACATTTTCGACCTTGTCAGGTTTCTTAACGCAAAGACAGATTGTGATGTTGCAATCACATTCAATCACAAATTACATATATATACAAATCTTATTTATGCGCCTATTGTCCCCCTTTTTTTAATAATTTTATCTTGCGAAAAATTTAAAATCCCGAAATACCCGATTACAGTAAGAATACAACAGATAGAAAGAAGTATTCATAAATAAACTACCTGGACTGTCACAATATTATTTATTTAAAATAGATCTACATTGCAATAAGACTACAAAGTAACAATAACATTACAATATCTAACATAGTATCTTCATTTCTACTTCGTTGTATTTTAAATCTCGACCCGTTTTTTGTTGTCCACTGCTACTCCCTAGGCCTCAAATAATTTAGTATTGCTAAAACTGTTTGTGTCGTATGTTACAGCTTGCAAATCGTTGGGCGTCATCACCATTGTCATCGTTTTCGTCACCGTTCAATCTGTCTTCTCACCTATCATGACCTTCAGAATCATCAAGGAGCATTAGATATTCCCCACTTTTTAAGCTTTTCGCTATTATTGCTTCATCAATCAGACCTCATGCACGCAAAATACTCAAGCAAATCAATTAGTAAGACGAAAATAAGTCCCATGTGGAAGAACCCATTTTAAAATTTAGGACAGCTTGCTTGCTGAATGCCTTAAGGAGGGGAAAATTACGAGAATATTTAAATGAATTTTCAGAATCTTGTGCTGGGAAAAGTACGCGAGCCAATCATAAATTAAAAAATGTGAATTTGAAATTGGCAGAAACGGTTCGATGATTTCAGCTCCGTGTTGGCGCATTGTCGCTAAATCTTTTGTACTAGTCGTTTTAGATCATTGAGAATTTCTTCAAATGAGATAAAAGCAAATTTCGAGATACTTTGAATTGGAATTCCAATCAGATTAAGAAACTGCTAGAAATAAAGCGAAAATTGGGTAGAAATATTTGAAATTATAAATAATTTACTTATAGCATGAAAATCCGTTTATATCTGCACAGCACATGATGAGAAGTGCATATCTTTCTTCCTGCCCGTGATGTGATATATTATGTTAGGTTCTATTATACCATTATTCAGATTCTCACTGTTTACCAATGCACAAATAAATCCTATCCTTGCACCCTTTTCTTTTTATGCTCTTATTTCTGATGATAATTACTGAAGAATTCCATTCGAACTAATCCTCGTGCTAATAATAAATTTAATCCTGAACAATCAGCAGCAGTTAGCTACACACCTTATAAAAAAACTGCTAATTGTACAACTTCCTCACTACTTCGCAATAATCAATTAATATAAAAACATTGTACTTATTCAGTTCTCAAATTTCACCGTGATTCTGAGCTGCACATTTAAGATTAAGGCAAGTAACCGTTTAAATTATATTGACATATAAGAGAATATTCAATTTTGAATTTTATGCGAGTTTTATTATTTGATACATAGAGAATACTCAATTTTGAATTTTATGTAAGTAAATTTATTAAGTAAGTGTAATTTTATGTATGTGAGTTTATGTAAGTACGCACGTAGTAGTGTATATTTGTTTAAAATATACTTTCATGCTTACAGTGCATTAAAATATTAAAATGATTGAATTAATAATAAGTAGACAATCAGTTTTAGATTGATCAAACTGATTGTCATCAGATCACCTGGATCATCTGATGACAATCTGTTGATCTGATTGACATCAGATCATCATATTGTCTACTTATTAATAATGTTAATTAATTAAGTTCATTTATTAATAATGTTAATAAGTAGACAATCAATTTGAGAAAACTCATGTAAGTGAGCGTTTGATATTCAAAGTAAGGTGTTCAAATATGCTAAAAATAAAAGAATTTCTTATAAACTTATTTGAAAAGATGACTGAATGAGATATTTTTTAAATAAAATTCCAGTATTATACTAAATAAATTTATGAAATTTTGTATTCCAGTTAGTGAACTGAGGTAAAGAATTCTTGAGGTAAAGATTTTAGATTGTGATGGAGCCATTCGTAATCTACCCTGTAGATCCGGGCTTTTGTAGATTGCATAGCTTTCAGAAGCTCGTATTTACAGGTACCTTGCGAATCCGGCTGCTTGCGGCATCATCATACTGCAGGAATGGAAGAAGAAAGGAAAATGTCTTCCGCTTAAGTAAAAATACATTACATTTTTGCAGGTGTATTTTTACACACATATTACATTTTTATGGTATTCTTGCATGATGAACTTGCATGCAAAGAATTATTTTTCAATGAGGTATGAAACAACTACCGAGTATTTCTATAAGGATCATTCTTTAGCCCAATCTTTTTTAACTGCAGATAATTTTGTATTGTATATTTGAATGAATAATGAATATTTGAATTGACTGATTTGATAATATTAAGCGCTTTATTTTAAATTTATTAAAAGTTAAACACCTTATCGAAATGATATGAGTATTGAATCAAAAGAAATATAGGAATTCCAAAGGAACATAAAAGAACTAAATTTCAAATTTGTCCGAAATTAGACCAATTTCAGAAGCATTCCTTTTCGTCCTATTTAGGTATTTTTTACAATAATAACATTAAGAAGCAATAAATAATATTAAGGAAAAGCAATATATAATATTAAGAAGATTGCGAATCACTATCACACATCACATAACTTAAATAATGGGAGGAATGAATGTTGTTGTTGTTAACTAAAAAAAGGTGTTATTGATTAAATATTTAATAAAATATCATAATATTATCATCCAGTGTTATCATAATATAATCATTCAGTGTTACTATGAATGAGATGTTTGAAACGGACTTTACATTTACAATGCTAACGTAAAATGTTAGTCGAAGAAATAAGAATTAGAAAAAATTTGAGATTTAATACGCATTTCCAAAATATTTTACTTTAAATCCTTAAATATACCTAAATGAATGTAATTTATGAGTAGCAAATGCTACATATTCTGATAGTATAATATTTAATTTTTTTAAAATTTCATTTTCAGAATTTTTTAATCTGTTCGAAGCAGTTCATTTTACGGATAAAGAAGAAGATTCGAATGATTTAAAGACTGTATTTTAAGTAAATCTGTAATAATCATCTAATTTATACCAATAAAATTGTTTATAAGTGTTACTGAATCCACTGTTATTATTATATAAGCTTCTTCTGCCATTTTTATGAAAATTCTAAATTAATTACAGTTTTCCTAAGTAAGAAAAATAAATGAATTAAAAATTTAAGAAGAAAAGAGAATAACCTGTAGAGAACCACGTTATCTAAAAGAGCTAGAGGGATAAATATAATAATTTCAAGTGAAATTTTAGAAGGATTCAATATTTTTATATCACATTTCTGAAGATTAATTGCCAGATGGACGTCAAGTGTGATCACTAATTCATTCTGTGCAATGTTAATGCAAGTGAGTTTCCTTCTGAAAATCCTCCCAGAAAAGATTAATCTATGTCATATGATTCTTACATAATTCTGATGATGCAAAGGGAACTAAAACTCAGACAGTCAATAGTAATTTTACAGCAATATTAACTATCCAAGCAAAATGCATTGAAAACTAAAATAACTCAGTCTGAATTAAGATTTCACCCTGAACATAACGCACTTGCTTTCTACGCTTTGGCTTAGCTGGACTGCAGTCTGTCTGCTCCTTCTATCTTACTTCAAATTTATCTAAAATGTAAGCTTTTTGGAATAGGCACAATTAATGTGCCAACTTGTTTGTGGCCGCAACATGTTTGCTGAAATAAAAAATGAAGTTTTAATCTGCCTTCGCCTCCAATTTCCTATTCATTATAGATCAATACTTCTATGCCATCAAAATTTCTGCTAGTCATTACTTATAATTTTGTTTTTATTATATATATATATATTTGAGAGTGTCTACATGTCTGTCTTACTTGGGTCGAGCTTTCTAGCTTACTTGCTAATGAATGGCATTTAACCTTTAATACCCCATTATACAACATGGATATTTATATGAACAGAACTGAGTAATTTATAATGAAAGTAGCATTTCTCAGGTAATCTCACGGGTAACTTAAATATTTACTATGAAAGACATGCTTAGAACATCTAGGTTATGATCTATTAGTCTAAATCATTGCTTGACATGAAAAGCTGAATAATTTCTCGATGTTTGATTTTCATCTATGTTTGCAGATTAAACTTAGATTGTTTCCAACAGTAAAATTTACTAAGAGGCAAATTGAAACAACATTTTTTGCGTAATTATAGCACTTCCATTTATAAGAATAAACCAAAATTTACCGTATAAAAAGTAAATGTAATGTGCACGATTAAAGGTCATGAATATTTAAACTGATTTTCTGATGGAGCTATTTATAAACTTTTGGGGGAGAATGGGAAAGCTTTGTAGGCTAAATGTTTTCTACGCTGTTATCGTTCAAGCTATTACCTTCCTTCAAAGAGAAACCTATACTTTGGTGTAATCACAGTTGCAGTGAGCTAATCTATCACTTTTCTGGCGCTCTCAGGAGTTATAATGCTTATCCGTTTTGATTGATAAAGCATTCTTTCAGTGGCGAGATTGCAGCAAATTCCTGGTTACAATTTTGTCCCAGCAACTGGCACTTTATCTCTGCTTAAACTAGCCAATTTAGAAGAAATTCAGAAACTACAATTACTATGCATATAAACAAAAATTATAATGTAACAGAAATCGAATTATGTATTTATTTTTTTATTGCAAAGGCACTTGATTATACCTCATTGGCCCCATGCACCAAAGATGCATGAAAAAATTCAAAAATAGAATTACAAAAAGACAAAACAGTAATTAACATCATTGCATTAATAGTAACTACATCGAAACTGGAAAATGAAATAACATATGACTACATTAAGCATTAAAAAAATAGTCTCTGAATGTCAAGTGCCTCAACTCTCTAGCCCTCCAATATCAACTGTATAGGTTTTTCTTCCTGATAGCATTTTACTAAATGATCTCTGTCCATCTCAAAATTCTGCCTGAACAAAGTGCACAAGGGACTGCCACATGTACCAATGCAATGCAAATGCCTAGCGAGACAAATGTCCGGTCTTCAAACAAAAAGCCTCAAATGCGGTGGATCTGGGAGTCTTGAATATTACATATCGAATCCCTCCACTTCTTTTTCTTAATTTCTTCAAGTAATTTAACATCAAAATTTTTCCTCAGGGCATTTTTTACTATTTTTTCATTGACGTAAAGATGGTACCCCACTATTATTTGATTACAAAATTTCACTTCCGTTTTGAGCTAGTTTATCATCTTATTCATAACCAGTTATTCCAACGTGAACCGGGATCATCCGTAAAACAAGAGTCATCTTTTTGCAGGCCAGATGAAGAGTTCTGCAAGATTCTAACATAATAGAAGACTAAGTTATGATTCTGCGCCATTATACGCAGAAATCGCTTGAATGACTGTAAGGTATAAAATGGAAAATCGATATTTACATAAACGTAGTTTTAAAAATGCACAGTCGGAGATGGCAAGTGACACGTAAAGCACACTTTATTAAATAATTAACAGCTGTCCATTTGGTATTGTTCTGGCCAATAATTTCATGATGGTTTAATAAACAAAAATCTGTGCAACATGATTCAATTTCTGATGAAGAAATTACTTCTGTTGCTGTTGAATAAAATATAAAGGAAAATAAATGAAATGAAAATAAAATTATCATTTCGCAATATGTATTTTGAAGTGATTGTGGAATATTGAGCGTAATCATAGCTTTCTCATACACCATAAAATTATGCTCGCTACTTTGAAAAACACCTTACTTTTGTCTGTATGCATTCGTAATTTATCAACGTCAGATTATTTAGTTATTAAGTTGAAAGAACATGTAGCCAAATTTTCTTATTTTATTAATTGTCACATTCTATCAATGATAACAGTTAAAAGGAAATTTCTGGAAATTTAATTCAGCAAGTATGACAAAGATAATTTAATTAGAAGGGAATTGTAGAAAAGCAAATTTCTAAAATCCTTGTCTTGATCGGAGGTTTACTAACCGAGTGATAAATCCAGCTCTAATTTAATAAATAAATAAAAAAATCATACAAAAGAGGCCATTTTTAGTGGAGAATTTAATATTTTTGAGGAACATTAATTTTCACTAAAAGAGCACTAATTTTCGTGCAAGCGAGTCATTTATTTATTCTGGGGTTAATAGCAGATGTCCAGGTAAAAGAGTAATGCCTGAAGATATTTCACATATCACACAGCTCACAGCATTCAAAAAATTTTGACGTGACCATCTCTGAAATTTCCTAATTAGATTAACTTTTTTTAGCCACTATTTAGAAGCGGTGGTACGGAACTTCTAGCAGACTCTTTAATAAAGTTTAAAAAAAAAAAAAAAAAAAAAAAAACTAATTCCTTAAAAAAAAAAAAGAAAAAATGAGCTAGTCTAAGAAGAGGTCGATTCGTTAATTTTTTCCCCCTGTCAGAAGTTGCCTTATTCTCTGCTTGCAGACAGATAGTAGCTGTTTTGGAGGAAAAAAAAAAATTGTGTTTAAGACATTTTTTAAAGAACTTTAAGTGATTACTGAGAATGTAAGAAACACATTGCTAAGAGTTTGTTCAGAATGCGTAATCATTTTGCTACAACTGTAAAAGATCTATATAAGTATGAATTTCCTATGTAACTTCTTATGTTTAACTATTATTAGTCCGAAGCTAAATTAGCAAATTGCTGACGAGCCCAGCCCATCAGCAATTTGCCAAGTTGGAAGAAAGCATATGCTAAAATAAACTCGTAATAGAAAACTTTATTTAATATTTATTTTTCTTTAGTCTATAAGTGTTAAGCGTTGTTACTTAATAATGAATTTTCTGAATAACGTCCTAAGAAAATTTCTGTGTTTTATGGAGTAAATAAAGTTGGAGGATTTCACAAAAAATATTTAAAATTCTGTAATTTTAAGTAAAACAAAATTTACACAAAATTACGGAGGACTAGTTTCGATGGCTTTACCAAACCATCATCCTCAGTGTAGCTCAGTGTAGCTTCGATGGCTTTACCAAACCATCATCCTCAGTGTAGCTGAGGATGATGGTTTGGTAAAGCCATCGAAACTAGTCCTGAGAAAATTTGAAAATATAACGCTGATTTTTGTTGTTTGGCTTCTAAATTAATATTTTAGCTATGTTAATTTTTCTTCAGAGCAGGCAATATTAAGGTCATGTCAACTAAAGAAATTGACCTTTTTCCAGCTCTTAGCCATCTTATTAAAGAATACTTAAGAAAACCTAAAGTAAAATTCACATCGAGTACTTTCGTAATTTATCAATCGGATTTTTTCACACATGAATAAAAATATTTTGAATCCGTTCAAAATCCAGTTACTACAATATAAGCCAGAAAGGTTTTCTGATTGTGCGATTGCTAATTTTCAACTCCCACAAAAAAATTAAGAAATTTCTCTTGAGCCAAAGAGAAGTATCGAAATATACTTGATACGGTTTAAGGCATAAGAATGTCATCATTTTTAAAGGATATATATATAATGACGGAGTTAGAAGGACCATTCTGCTTATCAAAGGACATATATATATATATATATATATAATGACAGAGTTGGAAGGACAACTAAAAAACTACATTCTGCTTATCAAAGTACATACAATCGTGCCACCCCCCGCTGTTTCAGTATCCGCGGTTTAATTTACCACCTTTTTAGAGCTCCAGAGGGTAGAAGAAGAGAATTCCCATTAATTTCGTAAGTTTCAAAAAGGAAGTCAAGTAACAATATTCCGTAATTTCACGGAAATATAGCACCTCAAATACGCCTAATAATATCTTCCCACACACCTACACTCTTGTTTCAAGCCTAAAAATTTCCTTCTGTACGCACAGAAAAATTGAATGAAAAAGGATTTATAGGTTACTATAGGTTACTCTGAACCTTCTTTATTTATAGTAGATGGAAGCTCAACACAAACCGGTCCATATATTTTAGCCATGTTTAGTTTTTTTAAGACCTTCATTTTTCAAGAAATCTTCCAGATTTTTTTTAGGGAATAAAAGGAATTGTTTGAAAAGAAATTTCTATGTTATTTTTTGGCTGTATGCTAATCTCCTTATTCTATATTAGTTTTAAATTTTTAGCTTGAAATCTTGCCTAAAATCAAACGGAGAACCCTAGGTGTGCCCAGACCGGGCTCACCGATAATCTAGGACAACTGAGATTCTTTTTTATTCTTTATTCTTTGTTTCTCCGCATCTCATGGGTCAGTTCATTGACAACAATGCTCGTTTCAGTCCTCTTTTCGAAGCTCTATTCCAGTCAGTGTGCCCACTTTGGGCACACCCACAGAATTAAACGATAAGTGCTATCGTCACAAAACTTTACTTATGCACTCCTCTAGGCCTAATTAGACTGCCTACCAATTTTTTTATCCCAAACTCCAACATTAAAAGGTAGCGTGCCCGAAAGGGTTAACTAAATGCGAGAATGGAAATATTTATTGTGGAGTAAGATCTTGGTTACAGAAAACCCCTTATAGTCTGAGATCACACACCGATATGATAGCCATGAATATGCTATTGGGGAAATTCGTGATCAGAAAGCATTTGACCTATCTTTGTATTCCGTGTTCATACTTCTTAAATTTGCATTCCCTCTTGCTTCTAGTATTCACCTAACTCGCGTTAGCGAATATTACTGCAACTCTGTAGTTCTTACAATCTACTTTAACTACTTCTTTGTTAACGTTATTTACTTTAAATTATTTACTTGAACAAAGGTCCAAATACGTATGAAAAGTAAGGCTAAAATTGACTGTGATATTAATGTATCAGTTTTAGCGAAAAATTTTCGTATCTACACTTTTTTTGAAACAGTACTGAATGCAGAACAAGCTGTACCTTTCTTTCCTTATTTTTCCCTTATCTTTTGTCAATTAAGCTAAAACATTAGAAGGACTTCTTTTTTTAGGTAGCTGAAAAAGTCTAATGTATACAATATTTACATATTATTTTATTTAATGGCACATGTATAATATATTGTAGTATATAGAAAACTTAATTTTTATATTAATGCTAAGGTTTTACTTACCTAATTTATCACTTAAACGTAACCATAGTTATGTTTATGTCTTGAATATATCATCTCATACACTATATAGTATTGTCGCTGTTATTCTCGATTTGACATATTTTCAGCAAGTCTTGGAACTTAATTATTTTTTCCTTTGTATTTTTTATTCAGACATTGCTAATAGAAGATCTGATACCATGTTTATCATTTACTTTAGCGTAAATCCTTATTACCTTTCTTGGTGACAGGCGCATGTTACAGGGGCGACTGCATTTATTTACCAAGAGGTATTTTTATTTTCCAAAGCGTCCTCTTGGAAAATTTAACTCCCTGTTTAAAAGCATTTTACCTTGAGCAGAGAAAGCTTTTCGACTGAAAAGCATTCATTTTTATGAGTTGTACTACAAATGTTTAAGGTCTTTCACTATGTAGTGAAGGGATGGAAATCAAAGCATTTGAGATGAAATTTAAATGAAAAACGCTGAGCACATAGATCTGCGATCCTTCAGTGATAGGTGACGGTGCTGCCATCTACTGACAGCTTACAAAACTACTGAGAATCCGATAGCCATTCGCAAATGTAAAGATTTTCTGTTTTATTATTCTTTCAAATATGTTCTAAAAATAAAAAAGTTAACTGAAAACTTAAGTGCAGGTAATAAGCTAAGCTAAATAAATAGATAATTATTCTCACCATAAAATCACATTCATCTTAATGCATTTAATACAATAGTTCTTTACTGGAAAGAGAGAAATTCTTCGTTTTATTGCTTGTTTCTTGAAGCGTCTTAGCCTATTATAAGCATGACTATCGTAAACATTAACTTTATGGGAGTTCAGATTATTCATAAATTTATGGAAAAAGAACATTTTTGTGAAAAGAAAATAATAGTGACATGGTTGTAGGAGTCTCATTTGCACTCCCTGACTCAGGGAGTTCAAATGACTTTAGCCTAAGATAGTAAATTGGACTGGAATACACCTGCCATTTGTCAAGTGGAATGAAAACTGAGCACTAGTAATCTGGCCCAAGAGTTCGAATCGAGACGTACTGGTTAACTGTAGGAGCATTTTCGTGATTTTTTGAAAATATTCGTGCAACATGAATATGATACGGTTTCTGTTAGAAAATCTCCACGAAACATCACTCCCCTTTGGCAGATAGCTGTAATCGAATAGTGCAGTGTTTTGTTCTAATCGAATAAGCAAGTAAATAACAGAGAACTAGAATAGATGAGTAAGCATGATTTGGAATATCATACTTTTAACCTAGATTTAATGCCCAATTGTCAAATTTTTCATTTTTTCTTTTCAGCGTTTCAATTTTCCTGATGTAGAAATTTCAAAATATTTTAACAGCGATTAGTGTTTAATAATCGACGTAGTCTTGTTTTATGATAAAAATAATAATGAATTGTTATCAAATTTTGAAAACGTCTATGTGTTAGATGTAAACACCATTGTCATTAATAATTTACCTAAGCAGAGCCTAAACTAAGTTTAAAAAAAGAAGTGTTACGCTGACATCACTTTACATATTTCATAGTAACGTGACTTTCTATCACGCTTTAGGATATTACGTTGACGCTGAAGGAAAATACTATCAGGGAAGGCTAAAATGGCAGGATTTTTAAATAACGCTTCAATTAGCGTTCGCCGTTTGATTTTAGGCAAGATTGCAAGGTAAAAATTTAAAACTAATATAGAATAAGGAGATTAGCATACAGCCAAAAAGTAACATAGGAATTTCTTTTCAAACAATTCCTTTTATACCCTAAAAAAAATCTGGAAGATTTCTTGAAAAATGAAGGTCTTAAAAAAACTAAACATGGCTAAAATATATGGACCGGTTTGTGTTGAGCTTCCATCTACTATAAATAAAGAAGGTTCAGAGTAACCTATAGTAATCTATAAATCCTTTTTCATTCAATTTTTCTGCGCTTGCACAAGGAAATTTTTAGGTCTGTCCAGACCGGACACACTGTTCCACAAAGGGTTAATGCAGTTTACACATAGTAAAATCAGATTTCTTTATAGTAAAGTATTATCAGAAGGTAATATAAGCGTGATACAGATGACATTTATATCAGACACATGGTTGAAGAATTGGAAATGTAAAAAAAAATCGATGGTACATCCATTAAAACTTTCTCCGACTATGCAAATTAAAAATATTGGCGATAATCTCAACGATGTTTAGAATATTTAATAAACAATAAATGACTTTTTTATTTTAGGAGGACTTAAATGAATTTGAAATAGAAGTAGAAATTAATAGGCTACGATAACAGAATTTTGCATAAGATTAAAGTAATGGCAGATTCGGATCAACAGTTGGTACTCTGACATTAAAATATAAACTAGCGTTAGTTAGCGCAGGAATAATGTTACTGCGTCTGGTATTGTTATTAGCCATATTGTTATGTGAAACCAGTATTCCATCTGGTTTAGGTTGCTGATTTAATGTTATAGGAACATAAACAAACAGAGGTAGGCAGAGCAGATCGTTTCAGAATATTGAAACTGAAAATAAAAACATAAGCACGCCAAATTTTAATTTTACATGGTCATTAACGTGAAAATGTGCAACGAAGCACATAAAGAACTGGGTTTTTGTATTTAATTGATGACAATAAAGAATGAAAAAGCTATCTGCATATGGGAAGGAATGCGTTTATGGATGTCTTCCTAAAGGAAGGTGGCTCCTATTCATGTTAGATGTGGGGAGAACTATAAAACCAAGCGTGCTTCGGGACTTCAAACAGGTCAAATTACCTAAAATTTTGTCTTATCTACTCGATCAGTGGGGGATCCAAACATATAGAGAAACTGTAGACTAGTCCCGGATGAGGGAAAACTCCGCTCAGATAGTTAACAAGTCATATCAAAATGTTGAATTCCATTTTTATGATTTATTATTTTTTTTTTTTTTTTACGAAGTTGCATGTAACTTTTTTTTTTCCTATTTTTTGGATCAAATCTTGAAACCAGTTTTTAATTCTTCTACCAACCAGATTTTCTTGAAATTTTTCCTGTAATTGCTATGACAGTACACTAGTCCAAAGAAATGTTTCAAAATTCGAAGCAGATTTTTTTATTATTTACTGATGATATTTTCTCTCATATCTTTGATTTAATTGTTACAGAATTTTGATATTTGCGCCATCAGATGGAATAGAAAATAATATTTCAAGTAAAGAGTTTTGGGAACTTCTAAAGTATTTTACTAAGTTTTCGCGGTTTTTAAATGACCATTCAATTTTTTTTATTATTGCGTAATTGGTAATAGCGGCAGATTTTCGGATCGAAAGATTTGAACCCTTTTTTAGAAGTGTATAATTTTAAGTGACAGACATCTAAATTTCTGCAGGCATTTAAATTGGCTATTAATTATGTTAATAGACGCGGGGGTGGAACAGTTTGTCACGTTTTAAAATATTATCGGGATTATTTTTTTCATATTTTTTCCTTGATTAAAGTGCAGCGTGTTAGAGAGATTTATGTGATAATTACATATTTTTAATTAGCAAAGCATTTTCTCAAAGAAGTCAGCAGTTAACGTTTACGCATTATATTTTAATTGAGATAAAATAGAACTTTATATATAATTCAGTTAGAAAAGGAAGCGTTTCCAAAGTAAAATTAAAAGGTCTGAAACTATAATTAAATATTTATTTTTTACCCACACACACATATATACAAAGTGATTAAAAATATCTAGGAAAAATGTAATGGCAGAGATATGGGACCGAAATAAGCAGATTTTGTGATGGAATGTGAAAAACAGTACTCTGTGGAGATACAGACCATTTGTGAGCGGTAGATAATAGCGTTTTGCTGGCGAAAACCATTATTGTCCAAGTGGATTTCGAGCGATATACCATCTCTACACGAATACAAAATTCGACGATGTATATTTTATCTATGGAGCTGCGGCTAAAATTGAGCAGCTACTTAAAAAAGGTAAAAGAGAAAGATTTAGGAGTACCTCCTATGAGCAGTTGCTCCGTTCTGCCCGCAACTCCGCAGATGAAATGTATATCGGCAAGCTCCGCGCTTGTGCATGTTCTCCACATTCATGAAAAGATGTACACCACCAGAAATCCACGCGAGGAGTAAAAATTCATGCCAACAGTGCCTTTGCTTACTGCTCAACAGCACCTCAATCTTATCACCTCAATGCGCCATCTTGGCGCACATCTTCCATTACAAAATCTGCTTATTTCACTTCGTGTACCTGCTTTTATATTTTTGTCAGATATATTTTAGTTACCCTGTATATACTACTTGTATAGTATAAAATTTAATGAACAGTCAGGTTTAGTCGTTAATTGACAGCAATGTTTTCCTTCACATTCTCTTTAATTTTATATCTACAAAGCGCATAAAATACTTTTTGCTGATATTTAATCAGCCCTATTGTTTAAGTATGCGTTTTTTACTTCGTATCTAAATTTTCTTTGGTGGAAACTTTGAAGAAAAATTTTGCAAAACATCCGTTTACTTGTTGATAGCGATAATACTTGTAATATTATATTATAAAAATATACATTAAAAATACACAGTTTCTGTAATACACTAAAAAATGGAAGAAAAGAAAAAGGGGGAATAATCTTGTTACATTTAGCTGCATTTCTTCCTTTGTCTTTACTGTTAATTTCAAAAATCTGGTAACCTGTATATAACTCACGCTCATACCACAAAAAGTGGTATGAAGGTCCCAAGAATACGGAGGAAATAAGAAACTCATTTGTGAACTAATAGGACAAAAAGCCAATACTGTCTACAGGAAACTTCTGAAATAACAACCAGTTACCCGCTAATCATCTGTATCTTTTAAGATGAGTGTAGATAAAAGGCTATCAGGCGATAGCCAACTACTGGTTATTTGCATGATAAATTCTAAGGTCAGGAAAAGATTGTCAGTGTAGGCGTTTTTGAAATTTTGCTCTGAAAAATTCAACAAAACGTAAGAAAGAGAGCAAATTTTTCGGAAGCTCTTGCTGGTTAATAGCTGAGCAGGCAAAAAAATGCATTTCTTTAGGGAGGGAGGCAAGTGTACTTCCCTGCAGCCCTTGGCCACGCCCATAAACAGTGAGCAGCGTTCTTTGGTAAAGAAACGGTAACTAAAATGGATGATATTTTATGACTTGAAAAACAGTATTTTATTATTTCTACCTCATATAATGTATTTTGATAACTAAAAAACAAAATGTAATATCACAATATTACATTCCCTCAGTCCTGCATATGTTAAACTTTCATTATAATAATATGATTGTGGCACTACAAAGTTGCCTGAAATTAGCATTAAGCTAAAAAAGCTGCAAGAAGTATACGGTTATAAGCATTACAAACTTCTAGGTTAAATAAGTGCAAGCTATGCAGTACGAGTGTGCAACACAACTGATTTGAAACACAATCAATCCTTACATAAATAAAAAAGTAAAAGAAAAAATAAGAATAAGTCTATATAAGAATACAAAGTAATGTGATAAGTCTATGTAGGAATAAGAAAAATACCTGTGGTTTAGTATATATGTAGCCATATCCTGCCATCATTTGTAACGTTTTAATATTTTGAAGAATTTGCAAGAGATGTCATTTTTATATGGGCATACTTCATACCTTTACTTAGACAAGAACGCTATGCGAAAGTAGTTATTTACACAGCATTTCTACGCGACTGTTTTAAGCATTTCTTTTCTCTTTCTGTAATGGCGTCGAAATTACGGCTTTAGACTAAATAGGTATGCAACACAGTTTTCTCTCTTTTTATGTCTTAATAAAGTTTTATAAAGATGTGTATGTATATCATTTGAAGTTAGGAAAAGTCGTGAAACTTCAGCAGCCTGAACGAGCAAATAAAGATGTATCTTTGAAAAATAAATATAAAACCATCAAAATGATTTTACTCGTCTTTCTCGTGTTATGTCAATGAAGAATATCTGTGTAAACATAAAATGAGCACTTTAATTTCAGACAGATTTGCAATAATGAATAAAAAAGCAGGTGGTGGAATTATTAATTTCTGAAAGTATGGAATTGATTTGGCATACAGAGATGAAGGAAATCTTCAAATGAAAGTTGCATAAATTAGGTCTAATCTTTGATAATGGATTAGTAAGATTAATTTTTCTTTTCAGTAGTTAATGATTTTTCTTGACTAAATAAAGCTCAGTCTGATCTCGTTACCCTTTGAACGTATTTCACAAGAAAGTACTAGATCTGCTTAAAATGTACTATAAGGTATTTCTCCCACCTTCTTAGCGAGCCTTCGTGGTGTAGTGGTCTGCACACTCAGCGCGTAATTGAGAGGTCCACGGTTCGATTCCCGCTGAAGGCGTTGCATATTTTTCATCTTGCCTACTTACAAAATACCTAATGTCTCTACAGTACAAGTGGCTTAATATAATATGTACTTTCAGTGAAATTGGGAATCCATTAAATACATAGATGGAAAAATTATTCTTTGCTACTTTAAAGTTAGGTTCGCGGCATATTTTTTTTTTTAATCTGTAGAAAACAGTGTGACAATATCTTTATTGTCACACTGTTTTATTAATTAATTTGTTTTGTCACACTGTAATTTTATTACCTACAGGCAAATTTGAAGTTTTCTTCTACAGTTATGGAGAGCTTGAGCAATAGAAATGAAGGCGAAATGTTCGTAAACCTATAACATTAATTGCATCTTAATTAAGTTTAAAAGATTTGTTAAAATTCTTGAAATTTTCAGACCAATTTGATATCTTAACAGTGTTTATTCTTGCTTTTGAAGGTTCTATGTGATTTCTTAGAGCTGATGAAAGTAATAATATTTATCTAACAATACTAAGTAATATAGAGTTTTCTTACTTTTACATATATTCTACGGGTGTATTAGCGTTAATAAAAGTGCATACACTCTAATTAAATGTTAAAAAAGCGCTAAGACCTCAAACTTAGATCACTTAGACATTGGTTTTAACAGAATTACTTCATGGAGTAGATAATTTGCTGGCGATTACATCAGCAGTCGCGTATAGACGAATAAACAAATGATTGCTTAAAACTGTCTTTAAACATAATTGTGACATCCTAACTTTTCAAAATATCATGTCATTTTAATTTATACGGAAGAGACCGTTTGAAGAATTTAAAATTTGTCTACAAGTATAATAAAGCAACCGCCATCACTTAGAGAATCACCGAAAAAGCTGAAGGCGGTGAAAGGAGTGTGTTGATAGCCTGAATTTAGTAATTTTTGTGGAAATTAATCAATTCTAATAAGCCTACGCATGTGTAAATTCTTTGATAGCTAAATAAAAGGATTTTGACAACTAATACTTTATACTCTTTAGATAGCTAATATAAGGTATTTTCTCCCTCTTTCCGCATGCCCTCGTGGTATAATTGGAAGCGTACCGTATTTAACACCTCGTATTCGAGAGATCCAAGGTTCGAGTCCTAGGGAGAGCACTGTACATTTTTCACGTCTCCCGTTTAAAAAGAAAGTCTAATGACTCTACAGTGGCACCCGCTCTAAAAGGTGGTGGACGATAATTCGTCACCCCCAGGATTTGGCGACTAGATCTCCTCATCCCCAGTTGCCCTTTAAAAGGGGGACTTTACAAGGTATTTTCTTCCTCCTTTCCGCATGCATTCGTAGGGTAATTGGAAGCACACTCGACGCGTATTCGAGATGTTCAGGGTTCGAGTCCCAGCTAGGTCACTGTACATTTTTCATGTCTCCTGTTTCGAAAAAAAAAATAATAATAAAAAAATAAAAAGAAAATCTAACAACTCTAGAAAGGGTACTAATCTAAAAAATAACGCGAATGTATTGTATGGGGTACGAATTATAAAATGATTTCAGAAGTTTACTTCAGGGTGATACAAATCTAACTAGCAATTAAAATAGCAAGAATTCGTTCAAAAACTAAATGACAACTGAATTAGAGAATTTTAATGTAATTTTTCTTGGTATACCAATTACAAACAGTTTTCAGAAAATACAAATTACGAAAAAATGTTGCGAAAAGAAAAGTGAAAACTCAACAGAGATCGACTGCTGTGTGTGCAGTTTTTTGCCTTTAAACCCCTTTTCTCACTTTCACTTAAAAAACTTCCAGTTACCTCTTTTCTCTTTTGCTTCTCCCCATTTATCATAATCAGGTCTTAATACGTAAGGAGTGGTGAAAGTTTATGAAGCCTATACTCCCTCCTTCCTATTTAAGGGGAGGGGTAAAAAGCGATAGGGGGAAAATCTTTCACTGCGAATTTAGTTTTTCAATTTTTCAGTGCGGCCTTTTATTATTTTTTTTAAGGGAAAAGAAAAAGGTCTCATTTATCGAGCTTTCAATGGTTTTGGTAAGTGAAAAGTAAGATTTCTACCTTTTGTTGGCTAGGAAAGCTATGAATACGATGGTTATATCTTTTGATTTTTCAACTTCGTCCCCCCTAAGCTAAAATAAAAAATGATTTAAAAAAATTGTACGAAGGTAGAGAATAAGGGGTGAGAAACGCCGTTATTTATCTATTTTCTCAAAGCTTTCTTTTTTTACCTATAAATATTCTTTGTTCTGTGAACGCGACAAACCCAATCAATATTCCCTATAGAGGGCTTCTCAATAAATAAGCAGCATATAAAATAAGGGAAGAAAATTCTTGTTAAAGCTTTAGAAAGAAAGGGATTTGCAAATTGGTTTCTCTTAAGAAAGGAGAAGATTAACTGGAAATTTTCATTTTATGGAAATACATTTTTAGAGAGGCTATAGGGAGGAAATGATTATTTTTCGGGCGCATCTTCAATGCATTAAGTGAAAAATGTTACGCTTTTTCAAAATAAAAATTTGCGAAATTTCTTTCTTCCCTTTTCGAAATGAGTGCTAAGAAAAATACAGTTGTTTTTGTTTATTTATGCTCATCCAGTTCTGAAATAGTTGATAGAATCTACGAAACGAAAATTTTTCACCTCGTTTTTGATAGAATTTAACGTCAATTTCCCAACGGGCACTTGCATAATAATTTTCTTCGAAGGATTTATTTAATTATTTATCTTAAAATGTAACTGAAAAATCGTTACACAAAGATTACACAAAGAGAATATGACAATATCTGGTGAAGAGTTTTATTTAAAAAATGAGAGTGCTCACAGGAATCAATGCATTTTACCGCTGTTGTGACCAAGGTCCTTTTTAATACGCTAAACAATTCTCTAATCCTCTTACAGTTAGCTTCTGATTTTCTAATTGTTTGTTTCTATTAATCCCTTTCTTTTGTCATGTCAGAAGTATTTATAAAAAATTAATTCTAGGTCTGTGCAACTTCCTTTTAGTGTATAAGTTGCTTTCAACATGCATCATAAAGGGTAAAGTGGAAGTCATAGCTAATTAAATACCTCACTTTTCTAAGTTGGCCATTTAGCAGCGTATATAATCGTATTATAGGATACTACAGATATAATGCCATGTTAAAGACAGTGCAACAAAATGCATTTACTGTGATACATCTGTGCATATTATTTAAGATGTATAAAATTCTGTCAAACTTTTACGATGTGGACGACATTTTCTGAGCAAACCATTTCCGTTTCTACAAAAAAAAAAAGTAAATAAAGAATCATTACGTAATGGCTCTTTCTATTCGAACATTCGGAAGGCAAAAGAAGTACTATTATAAGGTATTTCTCCCGCCTTCTTAGCGAGCCTTCGTGGTGTTGTCGTCTGCACGCTCAGCGCCTAATTGAGAGGTCCGCGGTTCGATTCCCGGCGAAGGCGTTGCATATTTTTCAATATCTCTTGCTTCCAAAAAAATCCTAATGTCTCTACAGTGGCGTCCGAACTAAAATGGACTTGGATGGTGATTCTCCTCACCCAGGATTTGGCGATGGGGGTCCCACTAACAAACCCCAGACGCCCTTTAAAACTGGGAGTATATAAGATATTTCTCCCGCCGTTTTAGCGAGCCTTCGTGGTGTAGTGGTCTGCACGCTCAGCCCCTAATTGAGAGGTCCGCGGTTCGATTCCCGGCAAAGGCATTGCTAATTTTTTAATCTCTCTTGCTTTGTCTCTACACCAGCGGTTTTCAACCTTTTGACTAACACTTACCATTTAAACAAAACTTGAAAACTTTTAGTACCACCACTACATTTTACAATGATTATTTTCAAATTCTGAATAGAAATATTTAAAAATTTTTAAAAGCTTGCAAATTTTATATTACGCCCAAAGGAGCGTTTTTTAACGTTTCTTGTGTCACCTTTATTTATTTAATATCATGTTCTTCGCACTTGAACCATAAAATTCAATTCAACCGCAAGCATTTTTTAATGAAATTATAATATAAATTTACTAATTGTTTGCATAGTTTAACGTATTAGGAAGCAAAGAATAATTTTTTAAATGCATAAATAAATTATGTACTGGCTACCAACAAAAAGAGAACATTGTACATATTTTTTTCAAATAAAATAAATAACTTCATTCCTTATTTCTCCTCATCTTAAGCTTTCGGCCGCTGTTACATATGACGCATTCTCGTTGAAAAAAAATTTGAATTAGTTTTTGTGTTATAATCACATATTGAAAGAGATTTGACTTTTTAAGATAGTATCTAAGACTGTGGTTGCCTATTAAGTGAATGCATTCTGCAACTCAAATACGGAGCACCAAAAAATGGAAAAATTTTCATAATCTATTTTACAATATTTTTAGATCTCCCATTAGTTTTCTTCTCAGTTTAGTTATTTAGATGAATAGTTTTTTTTTAGAAAAGCTAACATTTCCATTTCGAGATGAATGGTCTTTTCCTTTTCCCCAGTATCCTATCAAAATTCAACACTACTGCAAGGAAGCTTCTGTTAATTCACTCAGCAAAGATATTGCCAACTGAAAAAATCTGAGTCTCTCTCTGTAAAGAGAATTCAGTTAGTTACTAAAAGTTACTTTAATACAAGGAAATTCTGTATTTTAAAATGTATTTAGTACTATTTACAAGATAATCTGCAGTAACTGATCACGTTAGGTTTCTTTTGCCATTCATCTTATTAAAATCGCATTCTAAAACTTTCAAAGAATTTTTCCAGTAAATAGTGTAGTTATTCAATTATTGATACATTTTTTATAGAACTATTAAAAACATTACAAATTCACTCATTAAGTAAAGATAACTAAGTTATATCATAATAAAACATTTTAAAATAATTTATACTATGCATTTTTTACAGCTGTTCAAAATTGACAGGATTTTATAAAGCATTTCAACTTGTAAAATGATATGGTAAAAGGAACGTGATAATTACTCACAGATTTTTGAAACATTGTCGAATATCTACAGCTGTATTTTTAAATAGAAAAGAAAACTTTAATTGACATCCATTTCAGTTTTAGAGTAGGGTTTTAACCCTTGATCATTTAATTCGGTAGACAAAACTCGTTAAAATACTTCTTAATCACATTTAAAGATAAAAAAAAAAATCTTAGATTCAAATACTCTGACTAAATGCGCATAATTTTTAAGTATCATTTTAAATCAGTAATTATACGGTAAATTTTAGAAGAAAATTTCAGAAAATTACTACATAATGGAATTAAGAAGTAATATCTGATTCATTTATACCGGTTGCTTTCTACGCTGAACATCATGATGACTGCTAAAGATTTCTTGTACTGATATATAATGCGGAAGTGGGAAAAAGTAAAAAGAAATGTCGAAGGATAACAAGTATTTGCTTCTTTCAGTAAACTCATTTCCCATTCTAGTAAAACACTTTTATAAAGACTCAACCAAAGACATTCTAATTCCTGGAATAGCAAGCTGTCAACGGCATACCACATCCTAAATCGTCGCCCTCTGAAAGCGATGCAACCTCTGAATAATTAACACGTCTTGACTGGGTGGAAAATTCTATTAAAGAGACATAGAAGACCACATAACTTCTTTTCCCGCGACGTGAGCTCTATGTCTCAAAAGCCTCTACTTCAGGCAATTACATAGTGTAAGCCACATCCAAGGTTAGAGTTCATCAAGCCTGTAATGTATCTTCTCGGCGCACCACCTTGGTAATGCTAAGAAGACAGTTTGACGGATTTCTTAGCGGAGGCGGAATTTTTCAAAAAAGAATTCTTTCCCGCGGTTTTGCGTATGCAAGCCACGAAAGGGTGATAAGATGAAGTCTTACAAGTTTGGGGTTTGTGATAAACGTTGTATTATTCTGGCGCATGGGGAGAAGTTTGGATGAGCTAAAAAAGAAAAGGAGGGAAAGATAGCTTTTTTTTTTTTACTTTTATTTATTTACTTAGATGTTGCTTGTTGCCTTCGCACTTCTTAAGTTAGGTATGTGTTGACAATTTTCTTTTGTGCTTGTACATCTTGCTACTTACAGAGGCAGCAACTTTTAATGGAGAGTAACTAAATTTAATAATGTTTTGTTGGGGAACACTCCCCTCCTTCTTTTTGAAGTAAGGTATTATTCCAGTTTATTTCTTCTAACTCATTAAATAATACGAAGTTCATTTAAAATTTTCTCCTACATTAATTTTGATTTAGAATTCCCTTATTTATTGTAAACACTATGTTGACAATAAAATCTTAATAGTGTAGGAACTTAACAATAGTGTCTTAACAGTACAATAACTTAACTATAAAATGTTGGGATTACTAATCTTTGCATTAAAAATGTATGCTTTATATTAAGTGATTCGCATCACACCAAAGAGATAGCCACTGCTAAGCAAAGATATTAGCTCCCGCCTCTTTTTTACAGACATTTTTTTTTATATCTATAGTGTTATCCAAATTTTATGATGGATGACTTTCTGGAGGGTTGCTTTAAAACATATTTTGGTCAAAAAGGGAAGTTAACTGCATGATTTTGAAAGACGTTGATCACTAGCAACGTTCTGTTCATATGGGTTGGATTTTTAACAATCTCCCATTGTAAACGAGTGAGAGCTCATTCTCTAATACCAACAGGTAAGAAGTGGAATTGCAACTTCTGTATCCCATCTTTTAAGGTTTCTGCAATCAGAATCTTTTGTTTGGGATAAACACATTATGTTTACAGAATTATAAAAAATACTCATGAAATGCTTATAAGCATGAACCTACGTAAGAGTCTTTGAATGGAAAGGAAGTAGTAACTGTAGATTGAAGAAAAAGCAGTAAAAGTATTGGTCAAGAATGACGTGTAATCACGAAGTAGCAGATCGACTAAACAGAAGACCAAGGGCAATCTTTCCGCCGGCTAGAAACGTAAATTTCGAAATTTTAATAATCATTGAAAGAAGCCTTTTTTTTAAAAAAAAAAAATATTGTATGCTTAACTTGTAACGTGTCGAAATGTCAAGCGAAAAGATTTCAACCTGAAATAAAAAGATAAACTGTTAAAATATTTTAATGTTCTCCGTAATTGCGGCCAAATAAAACAGCATTTAAACTGGTAATTTCCCAAACTGCATTGTGTAATTTACTTAAACAAGAATTATAATTAACGAAGAACTAATAAAAATATAAATGTCTCAAGGAAGAGCAAAACGGATAGAAAATCAAGAAACATTGAAATTGCTTTTTTAGAATGGTTTCAAGCATTAAAGTTAAACAAAATTTCTATTTATATTATAGTGCTTTTTCACTAATTCGCTAAATTCCAGGAAAGAATTTTGTGTCATGTTGTAGAGACATTAGGCTATTTCGAGGCTGAGAGACGTGTAAAATGAGGAATACCCTCGCCAGGGCTCGAACATCGGACCTCTCGAATACGCGCCGAGCGTGCTGACCATTACACCACGAAGGCATGCTAAGGAGGCGAGAGAAATACCTTATACACTGCTCCTTTTAAAGGGCTACTGGGTATTAGAAGACACCATCGCCAAATCCTGGTGGTGGAGAATCATCATCCACCACCTTGTTGAGTTCGGGAGCCGCTGTAGAGTCATTAGGTGTTTTTGTAAGCAGGGGATGTGAAAAAGGAACAATGCCCTCGTCGAGACTCCAACCTTGGACCTCTCGAATACGCGTCGAGGGTGCTGATCATTACACCACGAAGGCATGTTAAGAAGGCTGGAGAAATACCTTATAGAGTGACATACGGGTGTACAAATTGGATAAAAAGAAATCCAACATTATTTACCAGAAATTGCATGGCGGGAAGGAAGAAACGGATCATCATGCAACTGGGTAAAAGACGCTTTAAGAGGGTTGCTAAATGTTGATTTAAGAAACTGAAGGAATAAGTTACTGTTTTATTAACGTGCTATATGTTTCCAAAAATTAAGAAGGCAGCACTGCTTATTGACAAAAGCAGAAAAATTTCTATTTTTGAAAGGAGTCAAGAACTCATAGATGACGAAACATATTTCTATTTAGTTTCTTTTGAAATGGGACAACGAATTGAAAAATGAAAAAATAGCTTTATTAATTAGATAACTAAGCAGACACATCTCTCTCTCTGAAAAACATTGGTGTCGCTTTCTGAAAATACAGCTTCTAACATTCAGTCATTAATTTGAAGTTATTATAAAAGCTTTCAAATGGTATTCTAAAAATTGTTCAGTAAATGATGAAGAAAATTGAATTTTGTGAAAATGGAAGCATTTCGAAGGAGCTAAGTAAGCAGAAGCCATGCATATTATAGTCAATGCTGTGCAATCTATGTATGGCTTTTAAAAGCCCTGCATATTGTCAATGAAGTTAATCTCTAAAATTATTTAAAATGTGGATTTTATGTGGAAGAAACCTCAGAGGAACTGCAGACTATAGCTAATGTTTTAGATATAAGTGAGAGAAGTTAGGAGAATTCATTTTTAGAATATGTGTTAATTCACAACTATATTGAGATAACGAGCATAAAAACTGGCTATGGAAGTGTTATAAGAACTGCAGAAACTTACAGCGAAAGTAATACAGAAAAAAGTGATGACATGTCATCATCAGTCGAAAAATACTGCAGATTCGAAGGAAAATTCTTGAACTGAAAGGTGCTGATTAAAACAGCCATCAGCAGTTTTACGAAACTGAGAATGCAATCCAAAAAGTGCAGCTGAAACAAACACAGATAGAGCAGTTATTTGTAACATAAAATTTATCAAGAACGTAATTATAAAAATATTTTTATAAAAAATTAAAAAATGAATTTCAGAATTGCACAAATAATTTAATTTTAGTATTAATTTTTATTTATTATTTTAGGATGAATTTTTTAATTAATAGTTAGATACAATTTTACTTGAAAAGTTTAATTAGACAATTAGTGTGAAGACAATTGGACAATTAATGAGAAAACAGTGTATTGAAAATAGTGATATCACTATTTTCAATACACTAATTGTCTTCTGACGCGCTTAATAAACTGAAATACGTTTGGAACGGAAATAAATTAAATAACCGGCGGGTACTATAATACTTAAAATATTAATTTTTTCCAAATTATCTGAATCCAGGTTTTATTACTTTAGTTCAAAGATTTACTATTGTGAGATTTCAGACCTAGTTGAAAATAATTTATTATAAAAACTAAAAAAAATGGATAAAATGAAATACATTTTACATTTAGAATTAAAGCTTATCATCAAAATTTGTTAAAAGAGTTAATAATGTAAACAAAATGCTGCATAAGCATATACCTCACCTTTTTTTTCTTGATTCCATCGCAATATAAAAATGGGACACAAGTAAGAAACTAAAGAAGCGTAAGTGTTTAACAAATTTAATGTCATTGAGATTTCCATACTCTAGTAAACTATCTAAAGCAACGTAGATACACTAATCGTTTAATTTATTCTGTTACTGCACTTGTAGGATCGTACTCTCTTTGGTAACATAAACTCTGCTAGATCCTAATAAGGAACTTGCGACTTCTCGCACAGACGTAAAGAATACCAGCACAGAAAAAGAGTAAAAATAACCCTTCATTATTCATCAGACTCTGAACAGAAAAGGCATATACGTCGTACTTATAATAACACCGACAACTTGGGTGGAACTTAGGAATCGTTATACAATAAATTCAAAAGATAAAATGTAGTGCTGAACTAACAATTTAAGTTAAGGCTAACTAAGTTTACTCAACAACCTACCCGGCGTTATACTTATTAAATGGCCAAAAAGCGTATCAGCAACTCAGCGTAACAGGAAGGACAGACTCGTAACGTGAGCTGGTTAGCGAAAACACGCTCTGAATAAACTGCAAGATGCACTAGTTTAAATACTCACTTAACTTAATTTAAATTTGCATGCAGGCGAAGAAATGCGAGGAGAAAATGAGAGCTTCAGGAAAGGTGTTAAACTCAAAATAATTTGTAATGCAAAATAAGGGAAACCTTACAAGCTTTGGAAAATTATCTTAAATTTTAGAACATTTCCTAGCTATAATGAAGTAAGATTACTATCTGAAAAATCCAGTTGCAATGTTATCATGTTTAAGTATTTGATTCCAAATGGAGGAAAACAAAGAGATCCAGAAATGTTAACTGCTTTACTAAATTATCATTGCAATTTATTTAAAGCTATTACTTTTAATTTTGCTGAACTTTTTTATGCCTGGTATGATTTTAAAAATAAAATCATTTCATCTGTACCATCAACTATATCACTAATTAAAAACTGTACATAAACAAAAAAACTGGATTACCTAGATTATTCATTTGACGTATTAATGTAATTAGAAAAAAAAATACTTTCGCCCTCATGAAAAAAGAAGGATAAAGAAAAAAAAAAGAGAGAGAAACATTTAATACTTATCATCAAGTATTAGAATAAACATTTCATTTACAATTACTGAAAGAAAAGAATTCGACTTTGCATTCTTATCCATACCTCTTAAAAAGAAAAGAAGATAGGGGAAAAAACAGAGTTTAATATTAAGTGCTCTTAACTGCATGGATGTCAAAACAACGCTAAAAAATATTATCCAAACAGTTTCCTTCTACATATTCGAGAGATTAACTACGAAATGTCACAAAACGCCTAAAACCCCATCTGATTCAATAAAAATAGAGAAAAACCAATACCAGGGTCTCTGATCGCCCAAAGGAACTTTTGTCAATTAGGATAACATGCAGTCATTTGCGCGACAACGGAGCCTTTTTTCTTCGGTTTTTCAATCCCCCCCAGACCCCTGCCCCTTAAAACGCTGCAGTAATGGAGGGG
Source organism: Stegodyphus dumicola (assembly GCF_044657685.1). Taxonomy (NCBI): domain Eukaryota; kingdom Metazoa; phylum Arthropoda; class Arachnida; order Araneae; family Eresidae; genus Stegodyphus; species Stegodyphus dumicola. The sequence continues at coordinate 195,027,766 of NC_140780.1, forward strand.
TGCTCACAAATACTTCGTGGTATTTCCATATCTTTTGAAGGACCATCATTACTGGCGTGAAAACAAAAGGCCAAGTAGGAGCCAAAGGGAAAAAAATTCCTTTTGCGATATCTCTCGTGGGGCACAAGAGCAAGTAATTAAAACAAAATGCGATACAGGGCTAATAAATTTCTGTAATTAGCGCAGAATATGGAAAAACAATACTATCTATTGTTGTCGCTGGGGAAGTTGCAACTTCTGTTTTTGTGAGCCTTATTAACATGGACGCACTAAAGTGTAATTACCAACACCTGTTTATATTAATGCGAGATAATTATTATTTCATTGGAAATCTATTAATACCGCTTCTGTTCAAGTGGGATATGTCGTAAAATAAATTGTCTGAAGTCCTGGTTGTTATGCAGACTTTTAATTGGTTGTTAAATCTGCTCCCGGAGGAATTTAAAATTAGTATTAATAAGGATAGGAATGAGAGGTTCAGTTTAAATGCAATTTAAAAGTTGCTCACAAAAATAGCAGAACTGAAATTTATCTAGCAAGACTGACGAAAAAGCTGAATTATCGGTAAGACAGCAAGTAAAATCTTTGAATTAAAATTATCCGCCCTAAAATTTGTAGAAGCTGTTTACTGATGTTAAAATAATACTACTAAAAGTAAAGACAGCTAATATAATATTTTTGTATAATCTGTGCTATTATAAAATTAGATACGTAAAAAAATTTAAACTTATGTAATTATAAAATCATTCATTTCGAAATGGAAAAATCCACAGTGAAAGTCCAGAAAGGATGAATACTGCAAGAGAAATTCTGAGAAAATAAATAGCTGATTAAAGGCAGACTTTTCAAATGAAAGAAGACAAATGAAACACTTGACCTTTCATTGAGATATCAAAAAAAGCTGATTGATTATTTTTCTCCATTTCCTCATTTTTGAAATGAGGAAAAGGAGAAAAATAATCAGTGTAAGAAAAAGCACTTGATGAACTTTAATAGCTCGTAAATTTCAACTTCTGTGCAAAATTAAATATAAAATGTTTAGTAATACTACAGATTTGTATCTTATGAATTATTAAAATAACTTCTATAAATTCTATTCTTTACAAAAAAAATAAATAGTGAGATGTAACTCCAAAAACAAGATTAGCTCAGCCTGAAATTTAACTTCGGCTGCATTTCCTGCTTAAAGTTCAAGATGTAAAGAGATTTTGAGTTTGGAATGAAGGCAGCTTACATATAAAATATAAAAAAAATACGATGGCTTTGCTCTTTGCGAACCAGCAACCTTTAATTAATTTTCTGCAATTCAGGATCTTCCCCTAAACCAGTACCTTCTAGAACATTCGCACCTATTACATAACGTCCTCATATAAATGCTGCGTCATAAGTTTTTCTACATTTTTCTAGAAGCTACTCTGTTACATAACCTTTCATATAAATGCTGCGTCATAAGTTCTCCTAAACAGATGCCTTCTCGCCTTCGTCCTGCTAACGCTTCCGCTATGCTCCTCTTTCTTTGTTAGAACGTTATGACGTATTAAAGTTAGTCGTATCTAATAGTTCAATTACTGAATAAGTTCTTTGATTAACTTCATCTCGAAAAAGTTATCTGCTGTAAATTAAAATAAAGATATCCTTGCTGTTAAAAGTGAAAAGTCCTGAGTCGTCATTTTTCTCCGTACTTCAATCATCCCAGCTTCGTCAACCATCTGCCAGAACGTGTAATGGAATAGCCTGACCATTCGCCCACGATGTGTTGGAATAACTGAAAACATTACACATATATATTGCTCATTTTTTTAATCAATAAAACGTAAAGAGGTACGGTTTTCTTTAGTTCAATTTACCAATTATTCAAATTTTTGTTAATCTTTTCTGAACTTATCAACTTCCCCTCGCATTTCATCAGTAGGATGCAAATTTAAAGTTAAGTGAAGTGAGTATTTAAACGGGTGAATCTTGGAGTTTGTTCAGAGCGTGTTTTGAGCGTGTCGCACGTTACGAGTCTGTCCTTGCTGTAACGCGCAGTTGCTAATACGCCTTTTTAGCCATTTAAATAATTATCATGCCGGGTAGGTTGTTAAGTCAATCTAGTTAGCCTTAACTTAAAGTGTTAGTCCAGCACTACTCTTTAGCTTCGAATTTATTGTGTAACAATTCTTAAGTTCCTCCGCTAGTTCTCGGTGTTATTGTAAGCGCGAAGTACGCGTCTTTTCTGTTCAGAATTTGAATAAAGGACTATTTTTACCCTTCTTCTGTGCTGGTTTCCATTACGCCTGTGCGAGAAGTCGGCAGGTTCCTTAGTAGGATCTAGTAGAGTTTATGTTGTAGAGACATTAGGATATTTTTTTGGCAGCAGAAGAGATGTAAAATTAGCAACCGCCTTCGCCCGTAATCGAACCACGGACCTCTGGAATACCGGCCCAGCGTGCAGTACCACTACACCCCGAAGGCACGCTAGGAAAGTGGGAGAAATACTTTAGATATTCCCCTTTTTAAAGGACGACTGTGGTTTTCAAGGGACCCAATCGCCAAATCCGGGGTGTGGAGAAACCTTATCCAACACCCTTTCAGTTCGGGCGCGACTGCAGAGAAATTAGGTTAATTTGGAAGCAGGAGGAAGATGAAAAATAAGCAGCGCCTTCGCCGGGAATCGAACCACGGACCTCTGGAATACCGGCCCAGCGTGCAGAACCACTACACCACGAAGGCACGCTAGGTAAGCGGGAGAAATACCTTATAATGTTACCAAAGAGAACGCAATTCTGCAAAATTAAATTAAAAAATTGCAAATAACAGCTTATGTATTTTACCGATATTTGCTTTGCTTCTCGCCATTTATATCCATTTAAAACTGTAAACGGAATATTTAAAATTTTGTTTTAATATTTTTTCTAATTATGCAATGTGGATATATCGTTTATTTGGCACATCAGAACATTTTAGGTCAATTAACCGTCAATACTCCTTACTCTATCCTCTTAGCTCTATCTTTCGAGTATGATATGGATACAGATTTTTCACTAATGAGAGCAGTTACTGTGTATGTAGATTAGCTGTAAGTTCAGAAAGCTTTCGGAACTTTTAGGTAATTAAATGATTACATTAAAAGACATTCTTTTGTATTGTAGTCAAGAATCAAAGACTTTCCTCCCTTCTGCTCTGTTATGTAGTGGTCAGCCTGTCCAACCAAGACAATTAAGACACCAGTTCGATTCCGGGTCAGAGCACAGTTGATTTTCAAGTATTTCTGCTCCGATAATTGAGCAATGGTTCTCGAGTTAAAATAATAAGATCTACAAGCAGAATACTTCGCATGGCAGTAATGTCTCATGAAATTTGTAAAAATTGACAAACTTTACTAAAAGAAAACTTTCATCGCGAGATTTGCAACTCAAATTCAAGTTCTTGTCTGCATTTCAAGTACTGCAAATGGTAAGCTACTTTAAAGTGTTCTGCACCTATCCTTTAATTGTTTTCCCACGTAAAAGTTTTAGTTTGTGCTGCAACCCACATAAAATTATAAAGCAAAGATCACAGGAAATGGAAGCAGCCATTTTAGGTGGAAATGTTTTTTAATCATCTCCCGCGAAAGTCCTAAAATAGGTGAATGGGAAGGAGAACTTTTTGTATTTTGTGCAATAAGCGTTAAAAGGCATACCGTAAATGCTTAATTTTGACTTTAATTGCTTGGCGACGTGTTGAATACGAACCTTTGAAGAGATAACTTTAATTTCGTGCTGAACAACCTATTCGATGGAAATCTACTTGTCTTCAAGCAAATTCTTTTCACACATTGCTTCACCCTAAGCCCGAGACAAATTCACCGTTAAGAGTGATGACTAAGGATAAAATAATGACATGCATTAAAGTTTAATTTAAGCAACGCAGTTCTCCCTACCTTCTCGTATTCTTATACCAACCCCTAGGATTTTTTTCCCTTTTGAATCTTTAATAATAATACGTAAAAGCATTTAGTCCCCTTTAAACTCTTAACTTACAGTGTAGCTTTGAGGGAGAAAATATCTAAGAATTTCATTCTTCAGCTCCATCGCGAAAAACATCACAAAGAAGATTTTTTTAGATTGCGAAAGAGTTTATGTTTTAATTTCTTTTTCTTGCTTTAAGAATGTGTTTTTAAAGTGGGACTTTAGGAAGTTTCTGATTGGCAAATTCTTGAGCAAGTTATCCAGGCAACTGGAAAGTTCGTTGGGAGAAGATTAATGCAGTTTTCGCCGTGCCATGCATTCCTTGCCCATTGAAGCTGAAGCCCACATCGATATGGCCTTCCTACCATGATTGCCTGCAAACTGATGATGGTTCAAACTCTTGCCCCCGCTATGCAGAGCATCTGCCAATACATACTTGAAATTTTTTAAATTCTTTTTATATTTTGGTATTTCGAAATATATTGCTTCCGTCAAGGGATAGCTTTTCACGTTTACAGAATGCGTATAAAAAACTTTGTAACTTCCCTTATCCTGTAATAAAAATAAAGTAATACAAAATTTTGTTAACATAATTGTACAAACAGATATGATATCACAAAATCGAAAGTTATAGCTCCCAAAATCATGCTATTTATTTTGTAACTATGACCATTGTTAATATAATCATTGTCAATATGTTCCAAGGTTTTGAATGTCATATCAATATTTAATATATTTTGCTTTCGCTTATTCAAGATTTTTATCTGAAATTAATGTGAATTAAAATAATAAGAAATAATGCAAATAACATGAACATGAACCAACGATCTGAAAGGTACAGGTATATCATCATATAAAAAGAAGATTAGTTAAAGTGAGAGAATCTACTATATGCCAAGATAGATTTGTTTAATAAAATACGAGAGATGGTTAAGAGCGCATAGTTTAAGAAAATGGAAAATTCATTCAGTTTTCTTTTAAGCCAACTTCTTAAAGCTAAGGTTAAACCCCTACACGTGAGAGAGGAGATCTGAGATAAAAATTACAATTAATGTTTACTCCTGAAAATGAATGATCATAATCTCCCCATGAACAATCAAAGCACAATATCGAATATGTCGAATATTATTGTATTAAATAATACATTCGAATATCTCGAATATTGCGTATTATATTGCAGTACAGAGGCAAATTTATATAAATATTATTACACATTTAATTTGCTTTATGTTCTTTCCTTTATTTATAGAGGCCCACTAGCGGCCGAGCGGTACAGTCGCTGAACACTGGTAATTCGGTCCGAGGTTCGAATCCCGTGAACGGGCTTGCTGCATGGGTGTTTTCGTGGTTTTCCCCATGTGTAACGTGTATACGAGCCAGTTTCCTTTAGAAAGTCCTCCACGAAGGCATCCCTCCCCTTAGGCAGGTAGCCCTCGTATGCTTTGCCATAACTAAATACACCACCACTACTACCTTTATTTATACTTTACATCAGGTAAGGTGGATCGTAAGATAGGTATTAGAATTTAGTATTATAATTTATCTAATCTTTTTAGTTATTCAACGCACTAAAAATTAGAAGCATTCGAGTATTCAAGGCATTCGTGTACTCGACACACAAGAAACTATTCGAACACGAAATGAACGGATATTCGCGCAATCAATGCTAATTTAATAATTTAAATTAGCGTTTTTTAAGCATTCCTATGCAAAAACGGCGGTGGAAATGACGTTTAAAAGATTGAAAATAATCCTAAAATTAATACTATTTCAAAGTAATGGACAAACAACATAAACTCATTGCATAAACCTGTATTCAAAGACTTAGCTTCGCCTCTTCTAATGAGTGAAAATAGCTTAGAAAGTAATGCTAAGTAACTTTAATTTTTTGAAAAATAATGAAAAATTTGTTAATTTGTGCTTAAAGTTTGTGTTGATGACAACAGCTATGGTTAACAACATATACATAAATATGCAGATTTTTTGTTTGCATTCATGTTTACACTTGTTTTGCATACGATGAAATAAAATAACTGAGAAATAGTCATGTATTCGTAAGATATATCAAAATATATTGTATTTACTGAATATTTTCTTGTTATCCCATTCAAAATCTAAAACTAAAGAGCTACAAATCAACTTGTAATTAATATTTAAGAAATCTTCCACTTTAGAGAATGTATCAGATCATGTAAAACAGCTATAGAAAACATTATTTAATTTTATTCATAACATTTTGAGTTTTCAGTGTTATTCTTGACAATGTTTATAAGAAATTGCATTTTTTAGAAAACAAGTCTTCATAAAACAATTTCTTAGTTAAAAAAAATTCTAAACATTAAAATTCACCCGCTTTCTAAGAGACACCTATTTCACACATATCATACTTTTTCTTTCGAATACCACATATTTTTTTTTTTGGGGAGGGGGCAGGGGCGGAGGTTGCATAGCCTGCGGAATATCGCCGAGAGTCGTGATTTAACTCTTTAAGAAGTTTTCAAAACTCCTTCTCTATGTAAAACCCAAGACACATATCTAATTTTAAAAATACTTGAAGAAAACCCATAAATCCATCATTATATAACACATCACTAACATTTGCTCCAAATATTAATGCTTGCAAATTTACGAATGTTTCTTTTAAAACAATTTGCCATAAAATACCGTTAAAACATTTATTCACGTTTTGATTTTTCCATGTATGCACATTTTAATAAAGGTATTTTCTTCCTCCTTTCTACATGTAACGGTAGCACACTCGGCGCGTATTCGATAGGTCCAGGTTCGAGCCCCGGCGAGGTTCATTGTAAATTTTTCTCTTCTATTTAAAAAGAAAAAAAAAAATTCTAATGACTCTAAAGTGGGGCCCGAACTAAAAAAGGTGGTGGATGATGATTCTTCACCAACAGGATTTGACGACTGGGTTCTCTAATCCAGGGAGTAAATAAAGTATTTTCTCCCTCCTTTCTACATGCCTTCGTGGTGTAACGGTAGCACACTCGGCGTGTATTCGAGAGGTCCAGATTCGAGTCTCGGCGAAAGCATTGCACATTTTCCTCTTCTGCTTCAAACAAAAAAAAATCCTAATGACTATGCTACTATTGTTTACGTAACTCCGTATATGTAGGTATAATTAAATTAAAAATATGTGTCCGTTCGCCAGAAGTTTCATGGCTGAGTTTTTTCTTTTCCTTTTCCTTTTTTTGCAGTCACACGTTGATACTTGCACCAGCTGTTTGGGACAATGGTCTACACTGGTTTCGAAGAAGAAGAGCTATAACGGAACAATGCAGCTATTATAGATCGCTGCATCTCAACTAAGCTTTCAACATTATTTCTAATTGCAATTCTGTAATAATTCTGCAGTTTATCAGCAAAGCAATCAGTCAGTTAATTTTTTCTTTTCAATCCCCCAGGAGTAAAAATTTTACTTTCCCCAGTCTACTACCAGCCCTTTTCTGTACATGCCCATTGCCTTCCAATTTCTTGACAGAATACACATACATCTTTCACAGTTAAAACAGCCTTGGAATCCCCATCTTATAATACTCCGTGTACTTCAGTTTCTGTAATTTAATATATATGGTATTTTCTCCCTTCTTTCCGTGTGCCTTCGTGGTGTAATTGGAACCATACTGGAAGCTAATTCAAGAGATTCAGATCCCGAGTCCCAGAGAAGGCATCGCACATTTTTGAGGTCTCCTGCTTCAAAATAACGTAATGACTCTACAAATGGAGCGTCCAAAAATACGGTAAGAACCAATTGCTTCCATACCCGAAGCTGATCCCTTATATTTTGCAAAATATGCTCCACTTTATATAAGTCATTCCAAAAATTGCGTTCTCTTTTGCTTATTTTGCTGCAAATTGTACAAAACTGTGACATGATTTCTAAGTCAAGCGCTTTGCCAGTGTTAATCGACAGAGCAGTAACACATCCATTTAACGATGAATACTCTGTCCGTTGTTATGGCCCATCTACAGATACACTCAATCACATTTTTAGAAGGACGCTTAGTTTCGCACCTATTTTTGATGTCCTCAGCGGCTTTCAGCATGAAATCATTTGATACGGAAGCAACAGCGCTAAATTTTTTTTCTAGAAATAATTTTTATTATGTGTTTTGTTGAGGAATTGATAAATTTAACGCTGCGCAAAATAATTTCGCTGCAGATATACCTTTTCCAATTATCATCATACCAAATACAAATTTAGTATTAATATCCAGTGCCCTCCCGTTTTTTTCTTATGATGAAAATACGTTCTTAATTGCATGCACTGCAGCTCAATGAAAAGCACGAAAATAAACCAAATCGAGAATTTTCCGACAAATCCAAAACTGATGACAAGAAGTTAGGGCAACAAAGTAAAGGAAAAATCGTTTATTAAAATCGAAATATCAATAAACTATTGACTATTATTGCATTACTTGAGTCTTCATCAGAGAGCTTAGTATCATCAGACAGTGTGTTTGCTTCACATCTGTCAACAACAACAATTTTTATGTACTTGTAGGGTCATTAGGATTTTTGAAGCAGGAGACATGCAAGATGAACAATGCCTTCACCCGGACTTGAACTTGGACCTCTGGTATAGGCGCTGATTGTGCTATCCGTTACACCACGAATGAATGCTGGAAGGAGGGAGAAAATAACTTATATTGTTACCGCAAAACTTCTTCTTTTTAGAATGTTCAGACATCCACTTGGCCATTATGAATGTTTAGCAGATAAAATAGAACTTAATTTTGCACTACTTATAAAAAAATAGGTCGAATTGAATTAGGTTGAATAGAAATTGCATTCTTACTCGAGGAGTTTTGTGAATTCGCAAAGTTTTCAAGCAAGAATGAACTTTGCAAACATTAGCTTGTTGCCCAATTAAGTACGAAATTAGGGAAAAAAAGTTTGACAGATTCTTAAAATGTAATGTAAAATATCTAAAATTAGTATGAAGGTTTATAATTTAAAAAATATTAAGGAAAAATAAAATTTCTAAATGGATAATCTTCCGGTTTAAGCGGTTACACAAAATTGCTCATAACTTCAGTTCTTATTAACCTATCAATAAGCAAAAAGCTGTATTTGATAGCTAAAGATGTACTCTTTAATGTAATATGATAAAAATATTCAGACTTTTAACTGAAAATCAACTTTTATGCGAGGACGGATACTCTAAACAAAAATCTATTTTTAAATGAAGCACATAAATTTGTATATTTACAGATTTAATGTATGAATTCTAGAAATTAAATTTTCAAAAACAAAAAGTCGAATGCTATACAGTTTTTTCAATTTTTGGCCCAACGTGAAGTGTAAACTGTATTTCTGCTATGTGTTACAAGATCACAAGAAAATTTTAAGCTTTCACGGCAGCTCAGTGTTCATTCAGCTTTTTTGTTGGTTTGACCAAAGAACTTCTCAGATTTTCGCAATCCGTTTGTAAAAAAGTATACACTCATGGGCTAAAAAGCTCCTTTGCTAGAAATTAGAAATGATATCATTTGAAACCTTCAAACCTCTTTATGAAAGGAAGAAGGAAACTGTTGTGGATCTAAGAAGGAATTTCGGACGTTTTCAGCATTTTAAAGGCCGTGACCTTCTAAAGGTTAAATTGATTAAGAAAGCGTAATCAAAGCAGTTTTGCATATCTACTAACTCATTCAGGTGTCCACCGAAAACATCGCGGATGAAAACGTCGCGGAGAAAATAACGCAAGGCGAAAACTTCGTGGGAGAAAAGAAAGCAAAGAGAAAACATCGCAATTCTAAAACATTTGTGGTACAAAATATCGTCGTCGAAAATAAAGCGGTTCAATAACTTCGCAGTTTAGAAACATTCGAAAAAAAATATATATGTATAAAAAAAAAAAAATTGATTCCGTTTATTCTTAAAGTGCCGTTAACACTTTCATGTACTGCGTGTAGTTAATTATTTGGATATCAGTTTGTTAGTTATGATAAAAGTCAGCTTCATAATATTTCAGCAGGGAATTTGGATTTATTGAATTACACAAAAGCATACTAGGACTAACTGCTTAAAGGAAGGAACGCCTTTGTGAAGTACTTTCTCAGGAACTGTTTCGTATCCACGTTATACATTAAGAAAGTCCTGAGTATCTCATGCAGCCAGCTCGTTCACCGTGTCGAAATACCAGTGTTCAGCAACTCTACCGCTCGGGCACTGGTGCCAGTTCAGCAGGAGAATATTAACGGAAGCTAGTTCTTTTTACATCATTCATTGGAAGATACAAATTAAAAATTATATCCAGAAAATTTAAACGCAATTTTTTTTTAGAAATAATACACAATTGTAGTGAACCCTCTCAGCAACACTTTTATCTTCTTAAGAAGACTAGTGTTCCTGAGAACAGAAATGAACATAGGTTTTAATCATTATGCAAGATGACCATATCCACGCAAGACTGGAAAGATACGTATTTATCCGGAAGAACGTTTTATCCGGCGCATTGGAACTGCACTTTGGCAAGAAGTGTTTGAAAGCTTTCTTGAAAGCTTTTGGAGCTGCGCTGTGGCAGGCTTCAGTTGAAATCTTGCCAACAGAGAACCATAGAAACACTCCACGGATGTTGAAAACCTATCTCATCTTGCTTTTCGGACTGCATAATAGAGACAAGAGAAACCCTGTTCTTGCAGTACTTTGTCAGTAGCATCCAGGGTCATGAGATTCAGAAAGTCCTGTGAATTGCGTGTTTCAAGGATTTAAAAAGCGCTTTAGCATACGTCAGGAAATTTGAGGCAGCTCAGAAAGCCGTAGACCTCTCGATCCGTAGAGACTGCAACCCATTAAGAGCTCCTCATGTCCAGAAGCCTATAGATAAAGTAACTGCTCGTATAAGGCGATTTAACCAGCCAAGTCACTACATTGAAGCATAATAGGAGTGGCAACAAAGCGATCCTAAAATACTAGAGCTGCACTGGTGAAGACCACGTACAAAAAAACTACAGAACACAGTAAGACCGCTCCCAGCAAGAAGGATAAAAACTAATTAGTAGCCATCTTGCGGGGTGCAATTTGCTAGATATTGAGAAGCCCATTTAAAAAGCACTTCATTTCTGCAATGAGTGGCGGCAGTAATGGAATTTTCATCACGGGGATGGAGCTCCTTTCAATATGATCATCGATACAGGAATCAGCTTTACCATCATTTAAAAAGGTCTGGTTCAACAATTGGAAGGTAAACTCATGGGAACACTCCCCCCCCCCGTGTTACCCTCCAAACCATGATTAGTGATAAAATCGACATCTATGAAAAGTTAAATATTGACACCACGTATGGAAATACCGCCTACTATCACGCTGCATATATGGTGCATATGTGGACAGATATGACAGACCTTTCCATGCTCGGATTAGATTTTTTAAGAAAATACAAATTTTCTCGGACTTTGGAAACAGCGAACTGCATTCTGCCTCTGAGGACATAAACTTGATCGGAATTAAAAGACCAGAAGTCTTCCAGAGTCTGTGTTTTCAGAGAGCCTAACATTGGCGTTTTATAGAATGCACAACTAAGCGATGAAGGGAGAAATGCTGTATAACTTTTCACTCACGAATTTCAAGATGTTTTTCTCCCTTATCTTCTGATGTAGGTTGAACCAGTTTGGCTCAGCATAGAATTGATACGGAAGTCCATCCACCAAACAAGTAACATCCAAAACGTCTACAGATTGCTAAGCAGAAAAAGGTAGGAAAACTTCTAAAGGATACGCAAGAAAACGATTTTATCGAACCTTCAGGCAGGCCTCTCCTATCGTCCTTAGTTAGTAATTAGTTCTGTAAAATTAATAATTCCTTTTGCATTAGATAATAACTAATTTACGTCAAGATTACGATATAGGTCATCTGAGTATTTAAAGTAATATAAGAATAATAAACTATTTCAAATTATTGAAGTTTTAATAAAAAGAAGATAAAGAAAAGAATTTACCTGAATTCTTAGACAAAAGGAATGGAAAATCAAACAGACTCTGATGTTACATAAAATAAAATTTAAACTTTGCATAATATTATATCTAAAACTAAAATCAAACTTTACAAGCATTTTAAAACAAAAAACAGTTTTAAGACATTTATAATGAGTTAAATGGGAGGTTTGGAAGATCAGAAGAATTTTTATATTATAAAATAATTCATTTCCTATAATTGGGATATTTATGCATGCAGTCTGAGAAGTGATCATATTTTAAAGCACTATAATAAATTCTTATCAGGCATTAGTATATTCTTCGCTTGTTTGACAAGAAAATAATGTTGAAATAGAAATTTATTGCATATTTAGATAAATGAAGTAAATTTAACTGTTCGGTTTTATCTAAAAAAGTGCGCTCTGTAGTTTTTATTATATTTATTATTTGTTTTACGAAATGACAATGATTTTCAATAAAAAATAAAGATTATCTTCGCTAAAAATATTATAAATACACACACACACACAAAATAAAGCATTTTGTCCTTTGTTTTCAACGAACTGTATGATCTAATTATTAGTATATATTCTTTGATAGTTTTAATCATAACTATGGCTTTTCTTATCTCCGATACCTCTTTTACATCTTTTATTTTTCTCCCAAGTTTTTGAAGGAGTAGACCTTCGCTAGTTCTCTTCTTCTGAAGGTATGAATAACCTTATGGTATCAAAGATAAGGAAAGCATTTCTCGTACACATGGGTTCCACAGGGTCGTAAAATTGCTCGTACAATTGGCATATTTTCTCCTCTTTGTTGTGCTGTTGGACCCCTAATGCTTACTCAGCTAAAAATGCTGAAGAACAAGTTCTACTTCTTCTATAGCCGAATAGTCTATAAGTAGATTTATTAAATTTTACATGTGAATATTATATATACTTGTGAATACATATATATATAAATTTTGTATCTGTAACAATTAAGTTTTCCGAATTTCACACAGATAATACAGATTTTTCCGCATATACATAAACAGGCAACCCATTGAAACATTATCACGCTCATTATACCTCACTATAAATATATTCACATCAGTGCTTCTTTCTTTGCCAACGGAAAAAAAAATTGTGTAAGGAATACGTTACAAATACCTAAAGGATACAAGTTTCCTTTCAGAGAAACTCTTTTTTATTTATTTACGTACTGAGCAAAATGTTTGAGAAGAAAATTTATCGCCATAAGTTCACAGTTCGGTACTAAATCTTTTTCCCTCAGGAAATTTTCGTTTCTAAAATTTTACATGCGTCAAAGACAACCCCGAAACAAAATACAGTAAAAAAAAAAAAAAAAAAAAAAAAAAAAAAGAAAAGAAAAGAAATGCACATACATACACACACCAAATAAGTACTATGTTCTATATGCCCGCTTTGACAAAAGAAAGTCTTCCATGATAACAACACTGTCTGGAAAAGGAGGCAGTGAGTAAAAACTAAAATAAAAATAAAAATAAAAAAACGTAAAATTTATCGAACACGTTTCTTAAGAAAATATTGTACAGATTGGAGAAGGGGGAGAGAGAGTGAAGGAAAAAAAAGCGTTTTGTGGTTCGTACTATCTTTATGTCAGTTTTTCCCTCGACTTTTTTTGGACTAATCAAATCACGCTACAATCGCGGAAGAGACTAAGAACTGCGTGCTACGTGTTTCTTTTATGTTGCATGTTCCCGGTAGTGCCCCTATCTCTTACGAGAGGGAGTAGGAACGGTGTCGACAGAGAGACAGACAGACTCACTTCTAGCTCATTCATATTATTATCTATCAGACGTCGGACTTATCTTACTTCCCTTTTCAGCGCTTTCTGCCTTCTCCTCCCTCTGCTCCTAACATTTCTTTCTGCTTTTCTCTGTCTTCTTTCCTCCTGAAGTTTGACAGAATTCTTTTATTCTCTGTCTCTTTTCCCTCCCTCCCCCTCAGTTCTTTGTCCATCCGACTGTGCAAGATGATGTCAAGACATTTTTTCTTTTTATCTATATATCTGCTATCCGGCAACGTTGCCGTTTAACTTTTATTAGATTCTTTAATGTTACATAATGCTCACTATGTTCTTGTAACATAAATATAAATTTATGACACGAAAATTCACACTGAAGTCTTGTTCAAAGCAAAAATTAATGTCAAATGAAAGTTGTACAATGAAATGAATCAATAGTAAAAGTGTTTATAACGTATTAGTAGAAGTGTATTGCAATCTTCCGATAAAAAGCAGTTTCTCATCAAGGACAGTTTACGGACAACAATCTTCACATAAAATAGTTCTTGCTTCATTAAAATTCTGAAAGGTATAATATATTATTTAAGTAAATATACATTAACAATTTAACTAGCGTTTTCAAATAGTTTTTAAAAATTTTTTATCTGATAAAATAATTTTCTCGTGACATGAACAATTTTAATGTAACTTAAATTTATGCACAAGGCGAAAATTTGATTAAAATATGTTTGACAAACATAGAATGTTTATTCAGTACATGCACAATACTTCTATAGAATTTTACATCACAAGTTATTCAGCTTATCAATCTAAACTAAGTTGCTAAAAGGTAACTGGTGCAATGGTTACTATAATATCTCAGCTTGTTTTTCTTGAAATATTATTTGCTTGCAATTCTTGCTATTCTTGAAATATTATTTACAAGTTTAAGTAGAATTTTTTATATCATTTTACGCGACTGATATCGTCTGTTATGTATTTGAAAACTGAACAACGTTTAAACAATCAAGGTTATACCTAGCAGTACAAATACCATTAAAAAGTGTATTGCAAAGAGAAATACATCTGTTGCTCTGATATCCCCTTTTCATCAGTCTAAGCAACTTGGACTTACATTCTGTTCTCTAACGGGAAATCCCACGTAGAATCCAATTTGAGAACGTCAGATATCCGGGAAACATAACGAAAGAATTGAAGCGCATTTCATTAGCTTTGTGCGAGGGCATCCTAAAATTTTACGAGTACACCAAGGAACGTGCAACATTAGAACAAATATATGAAAAGGAATAAACAGAATGATGAAGGGTTTTTCTTTTTTTCGCTGTTCCACGAGTTCTTTCTTAAAACTGTATAAAATGATCAGCCTTTTCGTAAATTGTTCTAAGTGTGTAGAAAGTGATAAAAGATTTGTAGAATTTGCCATTTGAATGGTCAGAAGGGGGTTCTACTAAACGTGAAATAATTATAATTTATTTACTCTAGAGATTTAATTACCATAACAGTTGGATAATTTCTGTAAAAGTAAGGACAGAAATCCTTTTGAAGCCTTTGAAGAATGTATGTATTCCTGATTCATATCAAACAGATATTGGGCAAAGGAGTAAGTTTTTTCCCCCAATTAAGAAAACAAATTAAAAGTGAAGGATTTAATACGCATACTATAGAAACAGTTCAGCTTAAATAAATTCTATTTGATTGCATAAGTTATAGAAAACAGCGACAGTATTTTTGAATCTAAAAGCTTTTATAATGTACATTTATAATCACATCCCAGTGCTAGATTACAATGATAATTTCAGGCACTTTTTATAATCAATAAATTTCCTTTTGATACAGTACAGAAATAATTTAAATAATATAGTATACGATAGTAAGCTAAGTACGTTAAAGTAAGCTCTGCGTTAAATAGCACACGATGAAACTTTTTGTTTTATTATGAATTTCTTTGTTATCATAAGCACATAAAATGTAAGCGAAGAAAATAGAATATACTTAAATTTAATAAAGAATAAAACCTAATTCCCAACATTCATTTATTGAGATAATCTAAAAGACATACAGAACAGCAAGATTTAAAAAACGCGAATTACACAGTGTTTGGAAGAAGGCTACCAAACGACAAGTAATAAAACTGCAATTTGCAATCAATAAAAAAATAGTTAGTGTTTTTTAACATTATACACTTAAATATCGCATAATTATAGATTACAACATTTCATAGTAATCCTAATGTTTCCTTAACACTATGTTTTCGATCATATGCGGAAAGTCAGAACCATCCTGTTCGTTTAGTATGAGTGATATACGATATAGCACTTAGGACGTTATAACCGAATCCTTGGATCTTAATATTGCACCGCTGGATCACTGAAGATTGGAGAACACCACCATGTAAGTTTAATCACCAGAAACATAAAACACCAAAACAGAACACTATTTCACTGTAGGACGATTTTAGCACATTGCATTGTACAGCAGATATTCACACACGCAGAAATTGGGCATTACCACTATTATTTCTCCTCAATTCAAAATAAACTGGCCATCATTATATTCTTTTTCATTGTTCTCTTGCTGTATTGAAGCTCTCTAGTATATCATTTCGACGGTGAATTACAAAACCATGAAGAAAATATTTTTGAAAATAAAATGGAGTCTTAAATTTTTGCGCCGTTAACTGACTTGTTCAAATTTAGCAGCTAGCCAAAGCGCGCAAGCCTCGATCTCAGATGTTCGTTTATATAATCATCCAGTAAATAATATGTACATGGAATGTCAATCTCTAGAACAGCAGCTCAGTCTAAATTAACAATAGGCTTTCCTGGGTACCTCATATTAAAGAGCTTAAGCAGAAAAAAAATCAGCTTAGTAATTCCATGGTTAGAACAACAGGAATTCATTGGGGCACTCCAATCACTATGCTCAAAAGCCGGTACAGAACAATCTCAGAAAAGATCATATTATATGGGGCTGCCATATGGGGAAGGAAGCTTATTGCCTATATGAGGAGGCAGCTTCTCACTATACAAAGAATGCAACTTTTGATCATATGCAAAGGTATAGAACATCCTCAACTGCGGCACTGCAAGTGCTGGTGAGTATCCCTCCACTCGACCTTCTAGTGGAGAGAGAATCACTATCAGTAATGACATTGCGCCTGGAAAATAACGTCTTTCTGTGGCAAAAGACATTCTACCACACAGACTATGAGAAGCGCAAGCCGATCATGCTTGGACACCCTGAAGATACAGATTTATCGCACACAATATACATGCAATACACCCCGCCAAATGAGAAAGCATTAGCTATTTATACAGATGGCTCAAAGACGGAGAAAGGCACAGGCTGCGCCTACTGTGTACTCCAAGAAGGAGAAGTGGTTAAAATTTGGGAAAGACGACTGGCAGACAAAAATGCCGTCTTTCAGGCAGAGCTTCTTGCATTAAAATCAGCCATCAATTTGGAAAAATATCAATTAGGAATAAAGGTCAATATATATAGCAACTCTGCCTCAAGTTTGGAGTCAATCCGAGGGCAAAAGACAAGGAGTCCTTTGGTGCAAGATATTCAGAAAATTCTTCTAAGTATCCCACCAGATGACAGAACTTATCCTGATCTGGGTTCCAGCTCATGTGGATATGAGTGGCAACAAGCGGCGGACGTGCTTGCGAAATCTGCAGCCAATGACTCCAGTAGACTGGAAAACGCAGTAAGTGTTCCGCAGTCTTATTTTAAAAAAATCACGCTCAATAGCCTTTTTCAAGAATGGCAGAAAAGATGGGAAAGGGAAAGCACAGGGAGGAGAACTTACAAATTCTTTCCGAAAGTTCCATGCTCATTTAATACATACAGCGGAGCACAAACTCAATTCTATACTGGCCATGGTCCCTTCCCACATTATCTTAAGATATTCGGCAAACGAGCATCAGAATTGTGTGAATGTGGTGCGGTAGGTAATGCAGATCACTTCATCTTCAACTACACACAAACCGATAAACTGCATTTAAAAATGCCATGCAGTGAATACTGGCCGCAATGGGTGGAGAATATCTGCGGCAACAAGCAGACGAAAACTAAAATAGAGGAGGTGATCAGGCTATGCTCAGCAAGGTACTAAGAAATTCTCCCCCTCCCTTGAGAATTGTATCTTCGCAGCATCATTTTAATAGCAATTCAAAATACTACAACAACTGAAAATCAACACTAGAAAAATAGCTCACCCCGTAGAATAGTAACAGGACTGTAAGAGCAAAACTATTGTAGTGTAAGCAAATTACTATCCAGTTTGTATGTACGTGATAAAAATAATATTGTAAAGCAGTTTAAATGATATTGAAAATCCAGTCAATGTGTAAATGAATTACAAGTTTACTTTGATTATCTTAGTAAATGTATTGTAAATATGAATTCAGATAACGTTTAAATGTACACATAACTGTCATGATTTTATGTAACTATCACATGTAATTTGTACATGACAATGTTTGTAATTAACATATCTATGCCTATGCAGAGGCCTTGTATGCCCATGTAATATTTATATTTATATTTTAACACGGAGGAAATAATCCCATCTGCCAGGATGACTATTAACACTGTAAGACTTTTACAACAAAGTCAGGTCAGTGGTTACTCAGGCGGCGCTCAGTTCAGTCTAAACTTTTCAGCGATTTCAGCGATACGATATCGTATTTTTATACGATGGCATTAAACGACGGTTCTTCTGATAATTTAGTAGAATCTTTTTTAAATGGCATAGAAGAATTATTTCAACTGAATAGAATTACGAGCAATGTTCATAAGATTATATTTACAAAAAAATATTTATCGGGCTCGCTAAAACATTTGCAATGTCAATATCGCCAAATCCCGATTGTATCGTATACTAGGATTAAACCCAGCATTTTTAAATGCATGGAGATGGACAAAAGCGTAATAAACAGTTTATCAGATCTTTTATAGCTAATGAATTTCGTATTTTTGTTCACAGTTTCTCTAATTTTGATGTCAACATTTATTAGTAATTTATCAAAGCCATTGAAATAAAGTTAGATGAAATAAAGTAATTTTTTTAATTTAAATTAAATTTAATTTAATTCTTTCCATTTAAAGCGTTAATATTTCTTTCTCCTTTTCCATTAATTTTCCGTCAGATATTTTGGACAGCCGTTAAATATGCATGGATATGCAACGTCTTTTAACATTTTGCGTTTTCTCGGAATTCTTAAAATCGCCCCCATTTATAATCGTGAATACATCTTCACGCACAATCATATCTTATGCGGTAAAAATGTTTCATATTATGTCAGCATATTAATTCAAATAAATTCGTCCTTACTTCAAAAATAATAAATAAAGTCATATTTCAGCAGTAAAATAATTGCTAACATGTGATTTGCATTGATTTCGGAAATATGATTTTTTTTAAATATATAAAATGCATAATTTAATAACTTACTTTATAGATTAGTTTCATTTTTAAATATTTTGCTAAAATATTTATATAAAAATTTTAAGTATTAATTACTTAAAAAATTTAACAATAATTTAGCACGTATTTTTAGCACCAATTAAATTTAATAATTCTAGTATTTATATTAAATTTATATTTCATTAGATGAATCTACCTTAGATTAATATAGTTAGATGAAATAAAGTAATGAAACATTTTCAAAATAAATCTTATGCGGACTTCAGATTCTTGAAAGGGCAGATTTAGTCTCTTTTCACTCTAGAAGTAACGCTGAAGAACTATGAAAAAGATGCTAAAACGGCCACGTCTAAAAGCGGTCATATCATGACGTTTCAGCGATGTCGACAAATTGCCAAGATGCAACGGCAAATATTTTGCGTTTTCGCAACGTTGTAAAGACGTCGTAAAAGTTACGACGACCACTTTGCAACCTCTTGGACCAGTTTGCAACGTCGTTACGACGTTGCCGTGCTACTTGGGATACAAAACTTCAAAATAACAAGCGGAAAAAATCATTTACAATTTATGTAAGGAACTCGTGATTCATGATTGATAATGTACTTCAATAACGTACAATAAAAGATAGAATTCTGTTGAAGGAAATATATTGCTATATAATAAAAAGTAGAAGTGCCTCTTATCTATGTTGACAGTTTTTAGTATAAAAATATAGCTTCATAATAATAAAGAAGCCAATCTTTCTGGTAATGAAGTACGCAGACACTTTGATCGTCTAAGATCATTGAAGGGGGAAAATAAGAAACCCAGAAAAATAAATAAATAAAACAGTGTCTATAAAACAAAACATTTCTAATTTTTTCTTTTTTAAATTTTTTATTTATCTAATTGAATCGTTGGAATAACCAAACATTTCTGTAGGTCTAGTCATGATGTACTATGAAAACGTTTGAAACAAACTCGGAAGTCAAGATGAAAATTTAGATTAGGTCCTGCAGTTAAGCTGTTGAATGTTTCATGAATGAGGAAAATCTGAGTTTCTTTAACCGACCAGATACAGACTTCGAATATGGGACTTGATGTCACGTGTTCTGTAAATGAAAAGTTGAATTTTGCGTTCATTATAATTCAAAGTCTTTAAGGTTTGCAGTATGAAGTTTGTCCATACATTTCAAAATTGTTTTATTAAAATGACATTAAAATACATAACTGATACATGTTTCATTATTATTAACATCATCAAGTAGGACGGAAAAGTTTGAAATATGAAAATGAATTTTTATTAATTCCCTGTTGAGCATTATAATCTGGAATAATTAAGCACATCTCATTGTGTATAAGATTAGAAGAATGAAAACTAATTTATGATGTGACTCCGGCTTCAGACCTTAATGGTCTTTAAAGTTATTTTGTGAGTTATGATTTATCCACCTATGTAAAAAGATGTGATTTGTCTATGTATGTAGATGGATAAATTATATTCCGAGAGTGCTTCAAACATTGTCTTTAAAATCTGAGATCATCTGAATGCTTTACTTTCTTTACTAGTCCATATAGACAGCTCTCTGCAGAACAAGTGTGTTCACTTTAATAACTTGCAATCAGGATCCTTGTTTACAAAAATTAAGGAAGCATATGGTCCTGGAATTTCAATTTTGGAATTTCTGAAATACCGTTAAGAATTTTTTTGTCTTTTTTTAAACGTTCGTTTCACTTTTCAAATTGTTGCCACCAAATATTATCACCCTGTGTTATGTTTAAAGAAATTAAATGATGAAGAATCCGCACAAATGTATACATATTTTTCGTATTGTGATAAAACAACGGTACCTAGAGCCATCAAATTTTGAATAATGCAATCCTTTACCAAATATAGGCATTTGGAAGCCCTAATTTGGAATTTGTCTTATTATCGATTTCATATTTTAAAACACTTTAACGAATTTTTGATTAAAAAAACTCAACGATTTCAAAGCGAGTAATGGCAACATAGTACGGAAAAAATTATCTCCAGCGCGGGAAACTATGTATTAGAAATTCTCTTTAAATTCTTTTGCGATACTACCGTTGAACTGAATTTTATGGTTTAAGTGCAAAGAACATGATATTTAATGAATAAAGGGGTAACACACAAAGCGCTAAAAAACGCCGCTTTGGGCGTAATATAAAATCTGAATATTTCAGATTTTTTTAAATATAGTTTTGTTTTCGTTACTAATCTTTTTACAGAAGGTCTCTATTAGTCGACGATTTTTCTATTGAGTTGTAACTTCAGCGCCACTGCAGCACTAACTGAAAAAATTATGTACCGAACTTCTTTTCCCAAGCTAACAAAGTTGTTACACTGTTGTTGATGCCAGTCTTCGATTATGCGTTATACTGTCTTTATTTTTTGAATCATACTCTACACTTTTTCTTCTACGATTCTTCTTTCTTCTTTACCCAGCATTTTCAGTTTCAACCACAAATGATTTGAATAGCCCTTCCTATTCTTTAGCAATAGCTTGTGGAAGACTCGGAGGAATTTTTTACGGCAACCTTTTTCATTTCTTCTCCATTTCCTGTTTCTACTGCTTTAGTAATCTCAATATTTTCACTCTTCACTTAGTTTTACAGTCCGCAGAGATTATAATACTTTTCGAAGCAGGAAACATGAAAATTCAACAATGCCCTCTCTGAAATTCGAACTACGGATTTACTATTACGGATTGCTAGCTGCACGATACCCAGTCAATCAAATGCAGGAATGAATCTATTACGTTTTAGTTACATATTACCCTATTACATTACATATTACCCTATTACATTTTAGTTCGGTGCCACTGTAGAGATTAATAAGTTTTGATGGAGAGAAAAACATGAAAACTCTAGTCTTCTTTCACTATGATTCGAGTCCCGGATTTTACAATTACCAATAATTTACAATACTTTAATAACCAGTCGGAACATAAGAGCATGCACGATGAAATGTGATAATTCTTTAAATGTCATTCTTAAAAAACTGTAGCAGTTGTATTAATTTTTTCTCACTTATCATTTCAGCTTACCTTGTCAACTTCCTATTCTGGCCAGCATGTCGAAGAGAGAAGGTACATTTTTGGACAGTACAAGCAATGGCTGTATTCGATAGCACTGGGTGCATTGAAAGCCCAATAGGCACAAATGAAAATAATCATTCTTGAATGCTAAAATTCATCGCAACAGATTCAACAGTATTTTTATTTCTCTCCCATTCAAAAGACTCAATTGACTCTTCCATGCAGGAATGTAAGATGGAACACATTCAACAATCTTAGTTTCCTGAACTAGATATGTGTACTTCAAAGCGTACTTAGCGATGCTACCACTGGTGGTGCAAGTACATGACTTACGTTAGGTATTTAAAGTGAAATGAACTTAAATTTTTCATCAACTTCTGCAGTGGTATGCATTTTTTTATCTTCTTTCAGAACTTTCCTTGAAGGGATTTAAAATGAACGAAATATCATCACAGTTCAAATCCATCAATGGATGATGAAAAGCATCTTCAAATGGGCCGTCTTTTTAAAAAATAAATATTAATAATTTTTTTACACTTTTTGTGACACATTTGCCTATTTTCTAGTGTTTTGAGTTGATCACTTTTCACGTCTTCTGGTAACTTTTAACTTATTTAAGTTGGAAAATTGGTCACCATATTCTGTCGCTATTCTAAAGCTCTCAGTCTACTCGATTAAGCTGAAAAGTGACAGAATCAGTAAAAACGTTTCAGGTGTTTCAGAACCAATCTCTACAAATTTATCCACATTGTTTAAAACATTTGTTAAATATTCTTACATCATCTAGTTAGCATATTTCATTTTAGAAATTAACTGCTCTTTGAGAATAACTTTTGTTATTGGATTTTTGGTTAATGTACCTTACGTAATTTATTCAAGTTTTGTCTGAAGATTTTCATATTTTAAGTGCAGTACCTGTGATAGTTTTATTCTGATAGCAATTGTTGCTGAAGCTGTTTGATCTTTTTGAATTCATTTATCAATTTCTAGTCTATTATGTTCAGTAATTTGAGTTTTTACCGACTGTCCACTATCGACTTCCAAAGATCGATCTGAAATAAAATCACTTTTCCTTGAAAATGTTGTGTTTAGATATTAGTTTTATTCAGTCTTTCGATTTGTAAGTTAGGATTCATTTTGCTATGCCTAAAGTTTCTTATTCTTAAGCTTCCTTCTCCTAAGCTTGCGTGCTCCTAAGCCAAATTTTTGTTACTCCTAAGCTTTCAGTGAAGCTAAGAAATTATTAATTTTGCCTGCCTTGCTTTTCCCTAAAGATATTCACTTACCTTGGAACGGGACCTCTTTTTGTACTGTTAGCCCTTAACTCTGTTAGAGAAAAATAAAACGGGCTGTCTATGACTTTACACAACCCATAAAATAAGAGTGTAGAGGCAGGTATATGAGGTTAATGAGCATAAGTAGTTATTGGCTTCATTACTTAAGTCAATCATTGGTGCTTGAACTTTGTAAAAATCTTTGTTTTTTTGCACAGGAACTTGGCAACAATGCTGCCATTCCGCTTCCTCCGCTTCCTCCTGTTTATAAAGGGTGCAGTAACCAGACATATTTTAGCACCCAGACGATCTGGTAGCTAGGGCTAATCAGCACAGAAGCCTTACATTCATTATGGGTTATCACATCAAAAGACGCTTGAGGTTAGAAGAAACTTTTCCGAGAATCGAGCTTGTCTTGTCTCCTACCAAAGCAGAATTCTTAACCGAAACATGTTCCAATGGAGCTTATGTCCAAGCTAGCTAAACAAAACTTTTGAAACTAAACTGAAAATTTCTCTTGAAGCTTTGTCCTTCATACTATTTCTCCAAAGAAATGGTTTTCGCATAAGTCAAACAATCAGATATCCCGAAAACAAAATTCTGGGAAACGTTTCTTTCGCCATTGCTGTTGAGGGTATCTTGTAAATGTGATTCCAGTTTTACAGGAACCGAATACATTGAAGTGTAGAGCAAGGACGTCGTACGCACCATAGAATCAGGAAGAAGAGCAAGGACATATTTAGCTCACTGGTACTCCTGTTTATATAGTAGAGCTTCGTGACAACATTTTTCAGCGCCGCAGCAAATAGTAATGCAAGTTTATAACATACGCTAATATAAATATGATATTTTAGCGTAAAATGATACATGTTTCTAAAGAAAAAAACAGTGAAAGTAGGTTGATATCTTAGGAATATTATCAAGAATATGCAAAAGATCTCCCTGACCACTTCTCAAAAATACTGTTCGAATGATAAACTAGCAGGCTATTGAGATTGTGCATTATCCAGGTAAGAAAATAAGAATGGTACTGTTTTATTATGTTCCATCACTGAACTTAAATTCACTTTTCAATTAGTTGTTGCTTTATCATCCCCCAAATGTACGTTGTAACTTATTTTTTTCAACTTTGAAAATACTGAACATGACCCCTTATGGATAAGCGGCCTATTATTAGTTCACTTACTCTATTTTAAATTTAATTGGGTTTCTATCTATATGTATTCGATCTATAATTGTAACTGTGTCGAAATTACATACTAAGTATCACGTTATTCTGAGCAAGATTATTTTACCAAGCTCTTGAGACATGACTCTATTGCAAATGCCATTTTCCATGATGGTTGCTGAGCTATTAAGAGAGGTGTACGTATATGTTTTCTTCCCATGGCAAACGCTAAATGTATCTACTGTCAAGAACATAACAATTTACTAAAGTGCGCAAAATTCTTTCATCTAGACGTGCAAAGGAAAATTGAATATGTGACAGGTAATAATTTGTGTTTCAATTGTCTTTCAAACATGCATAAGGTTAAAAATTGTAAAAGTGTACGTAAGTGTAAACATTGTGGAAAAACCTCATGAAAGCGTAAATACATATAGAGAAGTTAAACAGACCAGAATACAAATATTTTCCTTTGATACAAGCTAACCCATTTATTGCTAAAAGTCATGAGCGGTCAGATCCAAATGCAGAGTTGAAACAATCATTTAAATCCACCGTGGTCTATACAAGCGCTTCGAACATTAAGCATAGTCAGATTTTACTTTGTTCGGCAGTGATTTAAGTTCAGAATGCAAAGCGAGGGTCAGTAAAATGCAAATGTTTGTTGGAGGTCAAAGGTCATTATTACTAGAGTGTGAACAGAAAGATTGGGTTCGAAGGTGAAAGATAGTTCAATTTTATTTTCATGTCTAGGTACTTTTAGCACTGTGAGTAAAGAAGAAGTTGATTTATGTTTACTCCTCATTATAATAGTGGCTTTAAAATTTCAACTTTTGTATTTGTTATAGAAAATATTAGTGACAATCTCCCTTTTCTGCCTTTACCTGAAGACATTGGTAATAATTTTAGTGATTTAGTTTTAGTTGATCCGTCATTTTTATAAATCAAACAGAGCCGACATTTTATCAGGGGTAAATGTGTTTTTAACTTTAATAAATTAAAATACTATTACCAAGCGTGGTCAAAATTTGCCTTTTGCCGTGAGTTCAAAACTAGGTTGGATTATTATAGAAGCAACAGCGTATGAGATCCCTAAACAGAGTAATCCAGTATCAGTAAACCACGTAAGGGTAAATACCGAAAATGCTGAAGCAGTTAAGTCATTTTGGAAATTAGAGAATATCCCAGAGTCGCAGCCTCTCATAACAGAAGAAAGGTTATGTGAGGTTCATTTTCAAAATTAGCATACTCGTGATGAATTTGGAAGATACACAGTTAAACTTCTTTTCAAACCTAATAGGAAACTTATGGGTAACTCAAATGGAATGGCTTTTCAATTTCTTTATCTGGAGAAAAGACTTCCTTCAATGTCAGAAATTTATAATCTGTACAGGAAGTTTATGCAAGAATACGTATTGTTGGGTCATACAGAATCAATTTCGTCAGTATATCGTAAAATGAAAGTTTCTATTTACCTTATTATTTTGTTTTAAATGAATCAAGCTTAACGGCAAAACTGAGAGTATTGCTCAATGCAAGAGCAAAGTCATATTCAGGTGTTTCGTTTAATGATACCTTAATCGTTAGTCCAAAAACCCAAGACGATTTGATTAATATTCTTTTGAGATTCAGGTGTCATCGTATTGCAATAACTGCTGACATTGAGAAAATGTAGACACAAGTAAAAGCCTAAGGATAGAAAATCTCAAAGAATATATTGGAGAGATAATTCGAAGCAGCATGTGCAAAATTTTCTGTTGAACACTGTGACATAGGGAACTGTTTCTGTGCCATACTTAGCGACAAGAGCATTAAAGTAATTGGCAATTGATGAAAGTGAAAATTTCCCAAAATTCGCCAGCATAGTGTTAAGGGATTTTTATGGGGATGATGTGTTGCCAGGTGCTGATAATGTTCAAAGGGTTCTGAGCTAGAATTTAAAATGAGCCAAATGCTTAGAAAAGGTGTATTCAAACTCCAAAATTTAAGTAGTCTACCAACGAAAGGTTAGTGTTAGAAAACGCAAACATCAACTAAGGATAAACCTCACATGATTGTGAAAAATAAGGCTATAAAAGTTCTTGGCCTGCAATGGGATTCTAATTAAGCTGAATTTCTCTGCAATTTTGTGATGTTTAATTGTAAAAAAATTCAAACAAAACGAATTATATTATCCTCAATGTTATTAATGTATAATGTATATGGCTATAAGTTGCGTAATGCGCATTGGTATTGCTCTCCAAAATGTCTGTAGTTTAGGTACTTGTTTTTTATCGTGTGGTTTAAATCGAGTGCACTATTAATGTATAGTGTATTAATATATCGAATGCACCTTTTATGTTATCTGCGTATTAATGTATTGTATGCATGTAATATTAATGTATAATATACTATATAGCTATAGGTTATACAATGCGCATTGATACCGCTCTGCAATGTCTGTAGAGTTCAGAAAAATTTATTATTATACGTATTAATTTATCGTCTCTGCGTCGACTATTATAATAGGGCATTATTAATGTATAACGTAATACGATGTACTGCTATTGTGGTAATTCAACATAGTAACAGCTATTTTTGATGTAAGCATCTTTATATTGCATAATAAGCAATGTTATTGTAGGAATTCGCAATACCCCTGTTTTCTTCCATATGCGCCTGTTTGAAATATTCTTTTTTTCTGGACAGTTGCGGGATTCGGACGATACCCGAATAGTCAGTGAAAGCCGCCCGGGTGTCTGGACCCTTCTCTCTCCTGTCACCTATCCTCAATAGCAAAATTGTTCGATCTTTTGCGTTGGATTTAACCTTTTTGACATATCAACGAAAATTCTTCTTCAAGAACTTTGAAAATTTAAACTTGCCTGAGATGGTCCAGTTCTGGAAGAGATTGAGGAAAACTGGAGTACTATGTGTAAAGAAATTCAATAATTAAATTTAATTCGCATTCTAAGAAATGTTCTGATACCTGAACTTTTAAAAAATTCAACTGTAGTTTCTGCGATGCGTCGGAGAATGGTTATGGTGCAGTTATTTATGTTAGGTCATCTTTCACTCAACTGTTCATATAAATCTGTTGATAGCAAAAACTTGCGTTGCTCCATTTAACCAATTTCGACTCCACGATTGGAACTCTATACTGCTGCTGTGTTAACTCTCTTAATGCAAGCAGTTAGAACTGCGTTAAAAGTGGAAGTTAATTTTATGCATGCATGAAGTGACTCAAGTACTGTATTATATTGGCTAATGTATGAACTTAACAGTTGGCAGTCGTTTGTAGCACACAGGGTATCAGAGATTCAGGTTATTATTTTAGCGGAAAATTGAAAGCACATTCAAGGAAAGGAGAACCCAGCTGACTGTGTGGCACGGGAACTTTATTCGAGTGATTTGTTAGTTGTGCATAAACTGTAGTTGGAATGGCCCATAGTGGTTAAAGTCAAGAGAAATTCCATTTTTCAAAAACCCCAAATTGTGAGGAAGTTTTGAAAGGAAAATGGAAGCACTCTTCATGTGCGGTTGGAGTAGACACAGAAGAGTTACCAGTGATTTAACAGATCTCATCTCTCGTGAAATTGCAAAGAGTGATCTCATGGTGTCTGAGATTTATCAACAATGCCAAACTGCCATTGACGAGAAGAAATTTAGGATTCCGAACTATCATAAGGTTGGAATACAGCATATCATGTTGTGTTAGACAAGTTCAAGCGATAAGTTTTTCTTATGAGCTTAAAAGCATTAAAGCAGAAAAAACACTACCTACAAATTCTCGCATTCTTAATTTATACCCTTTTCTAGATAACTATGGTGTTTTGAGAGTTGATGGTAGGTTATAAAATACAAACTTAAATTTCTGTCGGAAGCATCCAGATATGTTACTGGATAAAGATATTCTAACGAAATTAACGAAATACGTTGTGCAGTATTTCCATAAAAAGTATTTGCATGCTGGAGCTCAACCATTGCTTTATCATATCAGCAAGTCTTTTAGCCAGTAAATGGTAAAACACTATGTAGAAAGGTTGTGGGCGAATGTATTTCTTGTTTTCAAAGCCAAACCAATTGACACAAGTCAACTTTTAATTAACTTACCTTGAGACTGAGGGAATCAAATCTGTACAGGTACTGATTTTTGCGGTTCTTTCTTTATCAGATACAAACATCTGAGGAAAGGTGTTTATAGTAAAATTTACTTTTATATTTTCATATGCTTCATAACTCGTGTAATACATTTAGAACTAGTTACAGATCTTACACCTGAATTGCTTATTACTACCTAACGAAGATTCTTTTCTAGACGTGGTAAAAGTAGCAAACTATTTAGTCATAATAGTTAATGGAGCTGACAATGAAATAAAGAGGCTTATGTTTTATATTATTAAAACACCAGGTGACATATCAATGGGGTATCTAGCTACAGTAGGTATTGGATGGAATTTTATTACTCTCCGATCCCCCAATTTTGGAGGACTGTATGAAACTTCTTTCAAATACCATTTAAAGCGTTGCACAGGTAAAGCAAAATTAACTTGTTTAGAAGAGTTTCTAACAGTAACAAATCAGAACAGCCGTTCTATTCTCCTCTGTCAACAGATTTAAATGATCTTGAAGTGTTAA
The DNA here is from genome assembly GCF_044657685.1 of Stegodyphus dumicola. Lineage (NCBI taxonomy): Eukaryota > Metazoa > Arthropoda > Arachnida > Araneae > Eresidae > Stegodyphus > Stegodyphus dumicola. The sequence continues at coordinate 195,056,918 of NC_140780.1, forward strand.
CACTTGCTCAGTTTTTAATAAGTCGTTCAAACAGACATTCCTGAGAAAGATTTTAGTACTTACCGCATAATAGACTTTCCCACTAGCAACGTGTAACAAAAGTGACTCAACTCATTTGGAAAAGTGGTCACATACATACTTAAACAACTTTACTTACAAAGGAGTAAGTGGATGCTCTCTAAGAATAATGTGAAAATATGGATAGAAAATATGGATAGATAACATGCCAGAGTGTAGTTGGTTACTGGGAAGAGTGATAGATGTCTTTCCAGGAGGTGACAACAAAATACGAGTAGCAAATGTGAAGACAAAATATGGCATATTTAAACGAAGTGTTTCAAAGATTTGCATTTTGGTATTTAAGAATAATCCTGGAACACCGCAGCTATAACTGTTGAACCTTTTATCTTTACGTGAAGTTTTAACTGTGTTATGATTTATTAAACTAATTGAATTTCTTTTTTTTATTGAACCCAGTAGGTTCAAGGGCTAGTAATGTCGCCTCACAATCAATGAAGTCAGAAGTGTTCCTATTACATACGTTCCAAAGCAGCACTGAAGTCCGGGTGGCGGGCAAAGCTTGCAGTGAAGGAGAGTGAGCGAGAGGCCGCCAAATATATCACCTGTTTGAAACACTGAGTGACCTGCATTTCACAATGTGGTAAGTAGCTGTTACGAGGAGCATAAAGTTGGAGGAAAAACCCTGTGTAACCTAGAATCTTCTGGAAGAAATAAAAGGATTACAGTTCATCTCAACCTAGTGTAGCTTCACTTTTTTCGAACCAGCACAAAAAAAAGTCCCCGATTTTAAGGGTTGCTTTTCACACTGTACAATTTGAAAAAAAAAAAAAAAAAAAAAAAAAAAAAAAAAAAATGTATATACTTTTCGGTACATATATTCTTTAAAAAGCAACTTCTCTTAAACTTCGAGAATACATTCACCAGTATGTTCATCAGGAATTCACCAGAATTGTTCTGACACTTACATTAAGACCAGTTTAATTTTTAAAATTTTGGGTGAACAAAAGTCGTAACACATTTTTTGCTCTCTTAAATTTGTTTCATAAGGTCTACTTTGAGCCATATATTTTGCATATATTATTGTAAAAAATTTCTTTGAGAATATCCAGCCGATTTGTTAAGTTTTTCTGATTGATAAGCCATTGGATGCATAATTAAAATAACTGTAGCTCGGTGTTATGGCAATGTTTTCTTCCGACCATATTTTCCCCCTGTAAAATTCACATAAGAAAAACAATCATTTGGTGAGAAATTGGCGAAGTTGAAGAGAAAGAAGGATGCATTTTATAAATCCCTTATTGTTTTAAAGAAAGATGTAAACGAAAGTTCCTTTTTACAATATCTTTTTTCAGTCCAAAGTGGGAATTTGCCCAGAAGGGCTATTAATTTCGTTTTGGCATTTTGCGTCGGTTCACTTATAAGGTATTTCTCCCGCCTTCTTCGCACCTGCATGCTGGGCGCGTATTCGAGAGGTCCGCGGTTCGATTCCCAGAGAAGGCATTGCATATTTTTCATCTTTCCTGCTTCCAAAATACTTAATGTTTCTACAGTGGGGCCCGAACTAAAAGGAGGGTGGATGATGACTTTCTACACCCAGGATTTGACGACTGAGTCCCCTAAAACCCCAGTCGATCTTTAAAAGGGGGAGTTAATAAGGTATTTCTCCCGCCTTCTTCGCATGCCTTCGTGATGTGGTGGTCTGCACGCTGGGCGCGTATTCCAGAGGTCCGTGGTTCGATTATCGGCAAGGGTGTTGCATATTTTTCATCTTTTCTGCTTCCAAAATACCTAATGTCTCTACACACTTTCCAAACTGTTGCCACCGAATATTAGAGCTCTGTATTATATTTAAAGAAATTAAATAAGGAAGAATCCGCATAAATGTGTGTATGTTTTCACATTGTAATAAAACAACGGTACCTAGAGCCATCAAAATTTGAATAACGTAACTTTCCATAGAATATGGCCATGTGGAAGCCCTAATTTGAATTTCAAATTTGTTTTATTATCGATTTATATTTTGTAAAACTTCAACGAAATTTTGATTAAAAGGCTAAAGAATTTCAAAGCGAGCAATGGCAACACTGTACGGAAAAAAAAAAAAAGAAAGCATTTTTATCTCCAGTTCGCGAGACTCTGTATCGGAAATTCTACAGATATGCTCATTTTAAAATTATTTGGTGATATTGCTGTTGAACTGGCTTTTATGGTTTGAACACGTAGAATATGATGTTTAATAAATAAAGGTAACACACAAAACGTTAAAAATGGCCCATTTGGACGTAATTTAAAATCTAAAACCTTTCAAAATTTTGTTTTATTTATTTTTAAAGTTTTAAGGATATGCTTAGATAAAAAGGTCTAACTTAATTCGAAATGACATAAACGACTAGAGGTAAATGGAACAAACGATAATTTTCATTGAAAATTTTTCTTTTCTCGATTTACTTATGTTAATTTTAATTTTAAAGTTGACTTTTCAAAATTACATCTATTACATGAATATGAATTACAAACTTTCGATGACTAGATATTTTTCTTCTTCAGCGTAAAGTAGGTACTATTTATTTGGTTGAGTATTTAAAAATAAACACATTTGTTTACAGGTTAATGGAAAATATCTGTCTTTCTACCATTCAGTATAAAGTATGGACTAACCTTTTACTCTTCACCTTCCTAGTTTCCTTCTCCTAGAATACTTACTTATCTTACTTTTATTTCCGCTTATACGGTGTTTATGTCAATAAATATATGGCAATAGTAGTAATTTTTACAGTTGTGTAAAGATAGGCCCTTCTTGACAGGGATTATTTGAATATACTGAAACATGCTGAGAGGAGAAAATTTTTCGTTTAAGACAGAGGACCTCTACAAATGACAAACGAAAAAAAATGTGCAATCCAAAAATACAAAACGTTGTCCTGAAGATAAATTGCTTAGATGCTGACACTGAAAACTGAATTAGAGTATATGATTTACTCCTTGAGCCACCCCTCAGTGGCGGAAGGGAAAAAAAAATCTCTCAGAGGAAGACATTCCCCACTCTCTTTCAGATATTTTTTTTTTCATTTAAAAAGAAGGGGAAGGAGGACCAAAAGATAAAACCAAACCCTCGCCTTTACTTCTCCTTCTTCATTAATGGAAAAAGTTAGAAAGTTATTGACAAGGTCGTGACGAATTATATTGCTTCTTTGTCGTCCCCACAATAGCGAAGCCTAGTATCTTTGACGATGATAACTGAAGCTAGTAACGAAACCTCGTGATATTTCTGCATGATAGAATTCGGACTTACCTCTTTTCTTTACCCCCCTCTCTACGCTCCTTATCTCTTCTAACGGCAGTCTGCTTATCGAGTAAATTGAAAGGGGAAAATCAGAAAAGAGGAAAATTTTATAATCCTTATATTCTTTTTTCTTTGTTTTGTTTTTTTAAACTTTTCTATTTCCTCAGTTTTGCTGTGAGCCTAAGTTTTTATATATTTCATCAGCGCTTCGTCTCTATCTGAAAGGGCAATGGCATCCTTTCTTTTCAGCTGAGTTTTTATATTTGTGTTTCCGAAGTTTTTATACTTCTGTTTTTTAACCTATGACTTACATCGCTCTTTGGTATCTGATTTTTTTTCCTTCAGCTCCTTTTATTTTTAAAAACAGTGTTTCTCTTCTCTAGAACCGAATGAAACTAATTCTTTTCTCCAGTCTAGCGAAAAATCTTGAAAAGCCATACATGTTCGTTGTAAAGAAGAACATGTCACGGTTTATTAAAATCAGTGCCACGAAAACCGATGTAGACCTTTAAGTTATTGATATTTAACAATAATTGTATGCCTTGTTTGATATTAACCACCTCTCCAAGGATCTGATATTATCAGAACTAATTATCACTAACACTTTTCAAAAATCTTCAAAAATGTTGTAATAACCTCAGGCCAAAAATATTGAAAACATTTCAAACAAGTACAGCATTTTATTATTTTTAAATATTTTAAGTTTAAAAATTAAATATTTTTTTCTTTCGATCTATCAAGTTTTCAAATTTCGTAATGCAGCAGGCTCTAAATTAAATTATACGTTACGCAAAAGGCAACCTTCTCTCCCTTAAAAAGCATAAATAGTCATAAAGGAGAATAATTTAAGTCAAAACTATCTTTGAATTTAGTATATATTATTGGAATAGAATAGGTAATAAAGAATGGTAACTTAAAATTCAAATGACCCCTAAATCTCAAAATTTTACCTTATGATTTTACTATCTTATTACTTTTTAAAACACTGTAAAATTGAATAGTATTGCTAAAGTAAACACTTGAAAGTAAAATTGAATAGTATTGCTAAAGTAAACACTTGAAAGTAAAATTGAATAGTATTGCTAAAGTAAACACTTGAAAGTAAAATTGAATAGTATTGCTAAAGTAAACACTTAAAATTGAATAGCAATACTATTCAATTTTACTTTCATTATATAAATTAATTATACATTCAACTTTCATGTTCATTGAAGTAAGAATGAGAAATATATCAGTGAGTTGTATGTTAGTTACAAATATTTCAAGAAACGTTTCTACTATTTTCGCGAAAGTCTAATGACGTCATCCAACATTTGAACGAATACTCTTTTGACAGAGTTGTTAATCTTGTTTATCAGTAGATTCTTAGAAGAATAATTCGGCTGTCAAGTTCTTGAGATTTAGCGCAGATTACCATTTCAATCCAAAGACTCTACAGTACTTATGGCACAAAATAGAAACTACGTAGAACCTGCAACCTCTCTGCCCGCACAAGATCGACAAGAACAAGTTTCGATTCTATGCTAATATTCGTTACATGCCATGTCGCTCCTACGCAGAGTCTCTTCTATGTGGCATTGGTTCCAAGAATGTAATCCACCTAAACACAGTTATCATAAAGAGATCATAAAGTTAGCTGCCGAAACCAAGTATTGGAGAATATGCACGTGTGGTTTGAGACTTAGAAAAGTGGAAAAAGTTCGAAAACTCATAAATGTGATTTCATGAAATGCAAAGAATCAGAAAATGAATAGTGAATGATTTAGAAGAAATCATTTTAAAATATCATAAAATTCTGATTTGTAAATGCGCATTGTTTTATATCATCTTTTTATTATGCCCATCCGTATATACTTCTCATTTATTTAAATAAATTATAAGCTTTAAGTTATTTTACTACTGAAAACTGCGACTAAACCTTAGACAGACGTATAGTGAATTATCACTTAGTCTAGGAGTGTAAAAACAGAAAATTTCGACAGGTGTGAAAGACCCTTTTATTTTAAACTCAAGACACTCCTTGTGCTTGCAAACTCTGGCAGTAGCAGTGGCGAGGAACTCAAAGTAGAAATTGAAGTGTAAAGCTAAATTTACATATTTTAATAGCCTAAGGCTACACAGAGTAATTTAAACTCGAAGTTGATTCGAAAAACAACCCTGAAGACAGGAGCACTTTATCTAGAATTACAAACCTAGTAACCTGGCCTTCAAACGGTAGAACATGTTCTGATTTAACAATCTCAAATCCTTACTTAAATACACGAGAGCTAATTTGCATTTTAGTGGGAAAACGGAAAGATAGAAGTGAGAGTAAAGGTTCAAAACATAAAATAACTGTTATGTAAATTTAATAACTTCATATCTTCCCAGCCAGAATTTAAATAATCGCAACGAAATTTAAATTCTGCTCGTTCTTGAGTATGGCCTCTACTTCTTCTGCAACTCCTTTCGTCTTCATTTCTAAGCTTTTTTATCTGTTTTCTAGTAGTTGTGCCACTCTGTCTTTTTTATCAGAAATCTGCGCTTTCGGTGTAGGTGGCAATTCTGTAACCCTGTAGTACAGCATTTAGCCGTACTCTCAGCAACTGCTGACTCGTTGAAGCCGCTATTACAGCATATATGTCATTTTTTATATAGCTTGTAAGGTATATTTTAATTTTATAACAGTTATTTTTTATTTTCAAACCATTTTTTATCGTTCCTTGTTTCAGCTTACAACTCCCTACCAGAATGAGTTTTTAGAATCGCGTCAAATGCAAATGAGATGTAGAATAGTATTTAAGTCAAGTTCAACTGACTTCTCCAAAGGGAGCTAGGGTTCCTGAATAACGCGTGTTGGCCTTTGGGCTACGTCTCTCTAAACTATTATTACTCTCGGCAGTATTTCGTGCTTTTTGATAGTTTGCTGGCTAATTTAATATTACGGGCCAACTAGTTTAAAACTGTGTTAGCTTCGGCTAAATTTCTATAGTTAGTCATTAGTTAGTTCTTATTTCTTACATTTTGAGTATAAGCCCAAGTGGAGGCTTTGCAGTACGCCCTGAGAAAAAAAGCCGACTGTTAAATCTTTATTTGGAGTAAATAAAAGGTAATCAACCCTTCTTGAAATTACGTTTCTGTTTTTGGATTTCGCAGTTCACTAGGTTGCTCAACACTTAATCTAACAGAATAAAAGTGAGAAACTCTATAAGCTACATATTATCTTAACTACATTCTTATTTACCCACTGTGCTATATTTGACTTCGATAGAAAAGGTACTTTTTTTTTTAAATGGAGTATGCCAAGCCCTGCACAAAGTCCCTCGAATATTTGACTAACAAATTTATTACTGTTACCCGAAATTTCTATTGATAAAGCTCCACATTTTAAAATATTTATTTCAAAAAGAATCTGAAACAATTTGTGTGTGGGGGGGGGGGGACTATATCCATCCATTAAGAAAAATGATCCACGATAACGAGGAGTAAATATCTAGTTTTATTGACTTCACTACGTGATCCTGATGAGGCTCTTCCTGTTAATTCATTTGGAGAAGCAGCTTTTATACTATTTAGATACCCGGTCGGGTTATAATTAACATCGTGAACTAACTAGGAACTATCATATGACATGACATATTGCTTAACAAACTGTAGTAGCTGTGGAAAATAAAAGGTCTAGAGAACTCGCTTTACTGTTTTTCTTATACCAAGGTGACCTAAAATTGGTGAGTTATGCAATTCCTGTTAAATGCTCAGTCTTAAACTAGTTGGGCTAACCGGTCTTGATTTTTTCTTTTTGTTAGTTGCTTTTGCATAAAATAAGAGATTATCAATGATTTCATGGTTCGTCTCTCTATTCCTAATAGCCGTTATGTCCTGATGCATTGAATAGTCAGGATCTTTTAGATAAGTATAAATATTTTTAAATTCGGGGCCGTTTATAGTTCAGAAATGATAGCTTTACTTGAGAATCGGGAATTTTACGTGGTCGGCCGAAGCAAATGCAGCATTTGAACAGCTTAAAGAAGCGTTAATTCAAACAGTAGCGTTCAAATTTACTGAAAGCGATAAGAATTTAAAGACCGCGACGGATGCAGCTGGCACCGAGCAGGATGCGTGAGGGAGCTAAAATTGTTAGGTTGTTAGCATAATTTTGTTCATATCATGGCATTCTTAGCAAAAGTTAGGAAAGAGGATCTTAAATCTTTGGCTGAAGAGTTAGGGGGAAAAGTTAGCCCTGAACTTAGGATATTGGATTTAAGACAGCTGATTATGGGAAATGAATCCTATGAGGAGGAACTAGTGAAAGGCCTGTTGAAAAATATCAGTTCAACCAGGCTTAGGAGAGAAGAAGAAGAGAGGCAGGAAAGTATTAGAAGAAATGAAATTTGAATTATCGAAGTTAAGATTACTAGCGGCTAACGGAAATGACTCTGCAAATGGTGGGAATGAAGAAAATGGATATAGGAAAAGCCGTTACGATCTAAAAAAATGATTCCAAAATTTGATCTTGAAGAGAACGACATTAGTGTGTATCTAGTCATGTTTGAGCGCCAAGCAAAGCGTGCGAATCTTCACCAATTAGAATGGGTTTCGGTTTTATTGACAATTTTTGCCAACTGACATAGTTCAGTTGATTATGCGAGAACCAGAGCAGCAGGCTTATGACTACGCTTACGTTAAGAGGATATTGCTTAAAAGGTTTAAGCTTAGTCCAGAAAAATTTCGTATCAAATTTACGGAATCCCAGAAAAACATTAGAATCACTTGGAGAGATTTTGCCTTTGAATTAAGGAATTATTTTGAAGAATTGTCAATATTGCGATTTATCAACAGGTACATTCCCCCGGCATTCCGTGACAAAGTTTTTGCCACATTGCACAATTTGTCTCACCCTCGCATTCGTGCATCAACAAAGTTAATATGTTCTCGGTTTGTTTGGTCTTCCATCCGTAAAGATTACGCACAATGGGCACGACAGTGCATTCCATGCCAGAAAGCAAAAGTAAGCAGACATACAAGAACCCCGTTAATGAAGTTTCAGACCAATCACAGAGATTTGATCATGTCCATCTTGACCTCGTTGGTCCGCTACCTCCTTCTCAAAATAATTATTACTGTTTAACTATGATAGATAGGTTTACTAGATGGCCCGAAGCAGTACCCATACCAGATATTATTGCATGCACAGTAGCACAGGCTTTCTATGACCATTGGATTGCTCGATTTGGTTGTTCAGCTGTTATTACTACTGACCAAGGGCGAAAGTTTGAAAGCGGCTTATTTCGAGCCCTTTCCCAATTGTTGGGAATAAAAAGGATCAGGACGTCTCCGTACCACCCACAGCCGAATGGACTTATCGAAGAATTCCACCGTCCTTTGAAAGCTGTCTTAAAAGCTTATGATACCAGTAACTGGGTAACAAATTGTTTGGACGAGTCCCCCAAACAGTTTGTGCAGGATTTAAAATATCATTTTCATGTCTCCGTCCAACCACGACTTCCAGCCACGGTCAGCGAACCTGTTTCGTTCATCCACAGCTTCACGAATCCACGCATGTGCTTGTTCGACAGGACGGAGTTAGAAAACCACTGCAAGCTACTTATGATGGACCATTTAAAGTGCTAGAAAGACGAGATGAAACGTTTGATCTCGAAGTAAAAGGGACTAAGCAAGCAATCTCCATAGATAGACTGAAACCCGCTTTTGTAACCATGGACTCTTCCCAAGTTGTTGCCAAGAGTGTTAAAAAAAAAACCTTCGGATATTTGTATCCCCCGTTATGGACGATTAATCCGACTCCCGCATCGGTATGTCACATTTCGTTGACACTGCAGAGGGAGTATGTAGCGGCAGCGCCAAACAGGCGATACAGACTCAAAAACTCTGGAGAAGAGCGCCAGTTGGCGAAACAGCAAACAAAGACAGTAAACCTGTTTGGCAAGCCTACGGGCTGACGGGAAGAGAAGATTTTTCTCCGGCAGTTCTGAGTAAAGGCTCGTTTCCACTACTGCGTACGAACGCGTTGCGTCAATTGAAGACACGCCTACGGCATCCGTACAAGCGTTTCCACTGCTGCGTATCCGTAAAATATTTTCATTTTCCGCCGCTAGGTGTCACTGTAATATTTTGGCGCCAAACAAGCAGTTCGCGAGTTACGACGCTGAACATCTGAATTTTTCCCGCTTAAGCGAGTATTGTTTGTTTTGGATTTGATATGGATCCTGACGTAAAACGCAGAAAAGTTTTGTTTACTAAATTTCCATGTTATTGGAAATTTTTATTTCTGCTTATGAACTGCGAAAGTAAAGTACTCTAGCAATTTTTACATAAGTAAGGTTATAATGCATATTATGAACATCACTAATTCCATAGAAGCTTAAGTAAATTAAAAAAAAAATTGTGTTTGTAGAAGCCTTAAATATTATGAAATAATATATATATTATTAAAACTAAAATGTACTGTTAGTGAAAAAGTAAACAAATAAATAAATAAAATAAAAAAGTTAAAGGGATTAAAAAATAGTTGGTACTTTAAAAGTACAGAGCAACTGTAAAGAAAGGTTCACATTATTTACGCAAAATTTGCTATGCTTGTATACCGCTGACTTCAGGGTCATAGCTGGATAATTTATTAGAAATCTCGTTTGTTTTAAAATGCACTATGGGCAGTTATATTTTATGCCTAATCCATAAAATATTATTTTTAATTTAAACATTTTTAATTCATATCTCCTTTTATAGAAGTTATAAAAATAAGATTTTTCTCTTTATATATACACACATTAGGTAAAGAAAATGGAAATAATTAATTAATTAATTCCTGCGCTTCTGCTGGAGAGGACTGAATTTAAAAGCAATTATTATAGTAATTTTTTGTTAAAAAATGTTTAGGGCATTAATACTGTCTCATGTTAATTGGAATGAAAGTTTAGAGTCGTAAACATCCCAAAGTCTGAGCACATGTATATACATTCACATAAAAGTGAAACGAAAATATATATATATATCTGCAGGGTTTCAAAATAAATTAAATTTAAATAATTCTCTTGCACCATTGCTGCAAGGAATGAAATTTGAATTTAGCAAACATTTTCTATTCGTAAAAAGCAAATCAAAAGTTAATTAAATTTAAATGAAATTTAATGCAAACAAATAAAGGATTAATTATTGCTGCGAACTAATATACAATATCATTTAAATTCTAAGAGCATATGTAAATCAAGTGCAAGTATCAAAATCCATAAATAAATATATAATTCCAAAAATTTATTTATCCTATTATTCATTTATGCATTTTTATTTAGGATTAAATCTATCCTATTATTCATTTATGCATTTTTATAAATTTTTTAGGATTAATAATCTATCCCATTATTTACTTATGGATTTTTATAAATTTTTAGGATTAATAAATTTATTTATCCTATTATTCATTTATGCATTTTTATTTAGGATTAAATCTATCCTATTATTCATTTATGCATTTTTATAAATTTTTTAGGATTAATAATCTATCCCATTATTTACTTATGCATTTTTATAAATTTTTAGGATTAATAAATTTTTGGAATTATATATTTATTCATGGATTTTGATACTTGCACTTAATTTACATATGCTCTCAGAATTTAAATGATATTGTAGATTAGTTCGCAGCAATAATTAATCATTTATTTCATCTATATTTAATTAACTTTAAATTTTCTTTTTGCGAATAGAGAATGTTTGTTAAATTCAAATATATATATACAGGGTATGCTTTAAATTAGTATTATATAATTTTCAAACTTTTTGGTGGGGGGAAATTTAAATAAATAAGAGCATAAATAAAACAATATATTTAACGCATATAATAATAGAAATAAATTATAAAACACGAATATAGATCATATTGGAACAAAAAGCTGAGAAAGTTGCAGACATGGTGCAGAAAGCGTATGGGATTCGAACTCACAACCCCCCAAAAGTAAACATTATTACTGTCAGCTTTACCAGTAAGCTAGCAGCACACAGAAGTTGGATGCATATTTTGGCTTATATACATCATCAAGTAAATCAATTCTTAAAACCAAATTTTTTGGTCTTATTTTAGTGTGATATCGTCTGAAAAATTCACCAGAGTTTGTTCTTCAGCTTCGAGTACATTTTTTACAAAAAACATTATCTTTTAAAGTGGCGTTCCGATTGAAGTTAAACAGGCTGTTAAAAATATATTTCATGTGCTTACAAATATATGTTAGCCAAAAAGATATATTTATAAAGGGAAATACAAATTTAACACACTCTTTAATGCAGTGGAATATTTAAAAGGCTATCAAATTTAATTTATAATTAACTTTTTAGTTTTTACCTATTTCAAAAGAAAAAAATAACAAATCTTTTAATCATATCTAATTTGCTATAGCAGTTTGATATAGTCAGACATTCATTTTCATTAAAGGTAAATGAATATGCAGAACTAGGAAATAATTGTCAGGACAAATTTTGCTATTTCATGGACTTGGAATTATAATTTTTGCCGCTGATTTTCTTGAACGCCTGATTTTATCTGCGAACAAGTACTGTAGTTGCAGCTATCTTATTTTTCTTATCTTTTTTTAACTAAATTCAGCTGATTGCTGTCTTTTTCAGCACGCAGATTTCTCGCTATAATGTTAATTCAGAAATAAATATTTTTTAGCAAAACATTCTTTCCCTATTAGCGAGCGTTCATCGCTACTTCTGCCGCCATTAATTTTTAGTGACTACACCTGATTGCTCCTTTTTTACCACGTGACCCCAACGCATCCGCAGACATACGGATAGAAGTTGAACATTGTTGAACTCCATCCGTATGTCATCCGTCACCGCACACCGACCGGATTGCAGATGTCAATCAAAGTGAATTCGCTCGCTGATTGGAGAAACGCATACGCACCGCAACGCATACGCAGCAGTGGAAACGGGCCTTAACGACTTCAGTCTGTGTGCGTGTGTGAAACTACTCCAGTCTTGTGCCTTCAACGTGATATGTAAACTCCGTATCTGTGTTGGGACTGTACGTTTCCTTAAGCCATTATTATGTATCTATATTACTTCTCTTATTAAATCTCATGTTATATGCCTATCTCAATTTCGATTGCTAATTTTCTAAGTAAGGTTATCTATACTCTTGTAGGCACGCGTTACTCGCGCGTACCTCAAATCTTTAGAAGTGCTTTTACCAGGCTTAATATCGTGCCCATGGCCTTCTGAAAAATAGCAGGAACTCTGTTCTAAACGCTGTTTCCGGAACATCTTCGGGCTTTAGACAGATTTGAAAATACTCTGAAGTGAGATTTAACGTTGTCATGCAATTTGTAGATCTATTTTTTCAATAATTCCCTCTATTGGGGGTAGTGGATAGACAGGATACTTAGTATTTGTATTTAATTTCCTATAATCAACTGCGAATCGCCACGCTTTATTGTCCGTAGGTGGAAGATTATTGCTCTTACAGCATAGTACTACCGGACTAACGTAGATGCTACTTATGGGAGTTACTAGTTTATTCTTTGGCGTTTCTTTTATGTGTTTTCTAGAATTCTTCAACTTTGTCATAATAACAAGGCTTTGCTCTTACAGGGTAGGTATTTCTAGTGTCGATATTGGGGCTCCCCATTTGTGTGTTCCGGAGTTTTTGTCAATTATTTTACAGAAATGACTTGCCAATCATTCCAACTTGCTTTTTTCTTCTTTCGGTAGGTAAATTAACTTACTTTCAGGAAGGGGCGTGCTTCTTTTTCTTCTTCCACCTCCTTCATATTCAACTGCAGTGCGGTTTCCTGAAAATTTATTTTGGTCTCCGCCGCATTTAAAAAATCTTTCTCTAAAATTACTGGTGCCTAGAGATTTTTTACAATGGAAAACAGCATTTTTTTGCTGTTCGTTTCTTATTTGTACATGCAGTTTCTGCAATATTTGCCATAACCATTTCCTGGTATGACACTGCATTTAGCTCCGGTGTCTAATAGTGCATCTGTTTCGGCCACCAGAGCTCTCTGCCTGTCTGTGAGATATTATTTCGCAATGCGCAGATTGTATGCGCAGCTCGCATTTTGTTCTTGCATTCTTAAAACCGCTAATTGTAACTCTGTTGCTTTACTTTGTGCTGTGTTGTGTTCGAAAGTTAAAACTGCCGAATAAAGGTTAATTTACAGTCCACTCGCATTGATGTATTCTTAGGTTTATTAATTTAAAGTTAAGATACCGCTACGCTACATATTTGGTCGTCCTACGCCGGAGCTTCGAGAAAAACCCGCGCTTGTGAATAAGAATTCTACGTGTTCATATTGGTGTTGATAATGCAATTTCGGTTTAGAATTCTCAAGAGTTACGCAATGGATACAGTGTACGAGGTGAGTGAAATAGTTAACGCATTTTAATTGCATTTGAGATCTCATTATTGCTACTATTTTTGTGATTAAAGTATTAGTAAAATCGAGAATTTAGAATATTTTCAAAATGTCAGATATAGAAAAAAAGCGAAAGACAATTCTGAAAATACATTTAACGAAATTCATCGAGAGAATAGATTATAATAACTTAGATAATGCTGAAGCTGAATTAATATTAGAAAAATGTAAAATCTTTAAGGAAGATTTTAAATCTCTATTTAGAGAAATTTATACAAATTGTGATGATGATAAAACAGACACTTTCGTTGAGGAAGAACAGTCGATTTTAGAGAAAAAAATCACTTAAAAATTATTCGTAATTTAAAGATTTACAAGGTCGTAAATGCAAATGGCGATAAACCTGTCATACCTGAATCAATCTCTGAAAGTTTAAAGTTACCGAAATTATCTTTACCCACATTTAGCGGAAATTTAAGTGAATGGATAACATTTAAAGATTTATTTAACGCTAGTGTTCGCAACAATCCAAATCTATCTGGAGCTCAAAAATTACAATATTTAAAGAGTTCTTTGAAAAATGATGCTTATCGCATTATTCAGTCAATTCCCATAGCTGATCAAAATTTCAGTATTGCTTGGAATTTACTAGAAGAGAGATTTTCTAATAAGAGAGAACAGATATCTGCTTTTATTAAAAGAATTCTTAACGTTTCACAAATACAAACGGAATCTGCATCATCGATATTAAGTTTAGTAGATAACGTAAACTAAATAACTCGCTCATTGGAAATATTAGATCAAAGGATAGATAATTTTAGTGATACTCTGTTGTTGTATATAATTTTGCAAAAACTTGACGTTTCGACAAAGTTGTGGTAGGAGCGTCAATTAAAAAAAGACGAAATACCAAAGTTGAATGACTTCATGGAATTTTTGAAGAATTACGCTAGAACATTACAGAACAGTAAACCTTTAATTAGTAAAACGCATAAATCAGATAAACCAGTGTATAATAGGGTTACTTCTCTGATTACTAATTCTACTTGCTTATTTTGTAAAGAAGATCATTTTTCATACAGGTGTTCTAATTTTTTAAATTTACCAGTGCAAAAACGAATAGATTTTGTTAAGACTAATAAACTTTGTTTTAATTGCTTGTATAATGTCCATAAAGTTAAAATGTGTAAGAGTGCAAATACCTGCAAGCATTGTTTTAAGCATCATCATAGCATTTTGCATTTAGAAAATAATTTCAAACCAAAAACTGCATCTAGATTCCCTTCACCGGAAGCACAAGTGTTTGTTCCGAAATCGCAAATTAAACCAGAAAACAACTTGAGTGAGGTTTCTCCAACTGTTTGTGCAAACAACTATGAAAATCAACATTTTGGAGCTCATGCTAATGGTAAACGTAGTCATGTACTTTTGTGTACTGCTTTAATTAAGGTTCAAAACTCAAAAAATGAATTCATAAATTGTAGATGTTTACTAGATTCAGGTAGTGAAAAATCATTCATTCGTCGGAAAACGGCTATCAATTTATGATTGAGCATAAAGGATTCGAAGATATTAGTGTCATCTTAGGTACTTTCAATACAACTACTACTGGGGAAGTTGAGTTGTTGTTTACACCTCATTTTAATACTAATTACAGAATTTCAACATCCGCTTACATAATAGACAAAATTACAGAAACATTCCCAGTGTAACATTACCTTTGAATTTATATGAAAGTTTCGAAGATTTAACTTTAGCAGATCCTACAGTTCATGAATCGGGAGAAGTTGATATTTTACTTGGAGTTAATGTATTCCTTACTTTAATCAATGGCGAGGTAATTAAAAGGGGCAAAAATCTTCCATTTGCATGTTGTTCTAAGTTAGGATGGGTAATTGCTGGAACTACACATTTTGAATTCTCAAACCGTAAGCAGGTTTCAGTCAATACGCTAAACGTAAACACGGAGGAATTAGTTAAATCATTTTGGGATTTGGAACAAATTCCCACATCGAAACCTTTAACTAAAGAGGAAAGATTGTGCGAAAATCATTTCGTGGAAAATCACGTGCGTAGTGAAAATGGTCGTTACTCAATAAAACTGCCATTCAAGCTTAAAAGAAATTAATTAGGTAATTCCAGACCATCAGCCTTTCGCAACTTTCTTAGTCTAGAACAAAAATTAATAAAAACTCCTGAAGTATATCAACAGTATAAAGACTTCATATCCGAATATTTATCACTTGGACACATGGAAGAATTATCCGATGATAATTTAGATAAAGTAAATTTTCATTCTTATATACCTCATCATCACGTGCTAAAAGAATTTAGTCTTACCACAAAACTACGCGTCGTTTTCAATGCTAGTGCCAAAACTACATCAGGGATATCTCTTAATGACACGCTAATGAATGGTCCCAAGGTGCAAGACGACTTATTTACTATTATTTTGAGGTTTAGATGCTATCCCATAGCCATTACTAGCGACTTATTGAAAATGTATCGACAAGTTCAAATTCATGATGAAGATTGCGATTTCCAAAAAATATTTTGGAGAGATGATCCATCAAAGCCGATTAAAACTTACAGGTTGTGCACAGTTACGTACGGCACTACTTCCGCTTCATACCTGGCTACTCGCGTACTCAAACAACTAACAATTGACGAAGGAACTAAATTCCCAAAGGCAGATGAAATAATATTACACAATTGTTATATTGATGATTCCTATTTGGTTCAGACACCGTAGAGGACGCAGTAGAGATAATTTCACAACTGAGTGAACTTTTACAAAAAGGTGGCTTTCAATTGCATAAATGGTGTACAAATGACCGCTCGATTTTGGAAACTGCTTTGAGTGCTCGGAACTCAAATTCTTCATGTACAGTAGTTGAAACTAAATCAATAAAATTATTGGGTTTGGAGTGGTATCCAACGCAAGACGAGTTTACTTGTCACTTAGGAAATCTCGAAAACAGAGAGTGTTCTACTAAAAGAATAATTTTATCTTCTATTTCGAAAATCTTTGATCCACTTGGTTGGTTAGCACCTTTTACAGTTGCAGCAAAAATCTTGCTTCAAGATATATGGAAATTACAAATCTCGTGGGATGATCCCTTGCCGGATGAAATCAATCAAAGATGGAAAATCTATTGTGAAGATATCGCAAATCTTGAATAAATTCATATTCCTAGGAGAGTATTATTGCCGAAATTTACAAATGTAGAACTTCATTGTTTCTGTGACGCATCAGAGAAAGCTTACGCCGCAGTGATTTATTTAAAGTCTTCAAATCATTCTTCAATTTCGGTGCAGCTACTAACATCAAAAACTCGCGTAGCTTGTAAGGATCTTAAGTTTTACTAACGTTTATTTTATTTTAAATCTTTACTATCACTTCTTATTTTCTACTTCCGGCCAGAATTATAAGCGTGAAGGTTTTTATGCAAAGTTTGTCTGGCGAACGCCAAGTATTTAAGTTGTGGCCTTTTGCCAAGCGACAGAGAGGAAGCAGTGAGTCAAAGCAGGCCGCTTACCTTAGAAGTTACGCAGTTGCTGTTTGCCTTCCAGGCCAGACGTTTTAATCCTCTTGATAAATTAAACGTATTGTAGTGTTCACAGTCTCTGTGCTACATACGCTTCCTGTTATTATAAGGCCAATCTTCCACGTGTATTATTCTAAAGTTAAATTAGAGTTTAGTTTTATTTTTATACTTTTACGTTAGACCCCACGTGGCGGGTCAGTGTATTCCGAAGTACGGAAGTTATTGTATATAGAGAAAAATAAAGGGTTTTGTATACCCTTCGTCTGTATCCTGTCTACTTACCACAGTTAGTGAACATAGCTTTAGTAAGCTCTCTGTTCCGAGTCAGGTCCTTGTATGTTCCCGAAGAAGGTTAGAAGGAACATTGAACCTGATAGTGGCGCCCAACGAAGAAGAATAACCATGGCCGAGTTTCAAGAAGAACCTGTGCTGCCTGCAGAAACGGCTCAGAATCCAGAAATGCCAGCTGCCGCCCTGGAAGGATTTGGTTACATCGTCCAGACCATGCGCGCTTCGATGAAACCAGAAGCATCATTTAATGGAAACTCACCGGTAACCAGTTTTTTGGAAAAATTGGATGACCACTTCATGCTCTACCCCGTGCACGAGTTTCAAAAAGTTACCTTAGCTACCAGCGCTTTGAGGGGCCAAACGCTTAACTGGTTCAAATGTATAGGCAGAAGTCTCTTGGGTCAAGCAGGAAGTCCCACCTATACTTACGAAAATTTCAAGACTGCCCTACTAAAAGCCTTCCCTGTTGTAAGGGATCGTGCGAAATTAGAAACGGAACTTTTCAGTATATATCAACAAAGAATCGAAAACCTCTCGAGCTTTATTTTAAGAAAAATTCACGTTTTCAAGCTCTTGTATGGAAACCGTCCGGATCCTGAAATAATTCAAGTGATTTTGCCGAGGTTACTGCCCCAAGTGCAAGACTTTATTGAATTAAGAAATCCGACTACACTGGAAAAGTTATTTGAGCTAGCAATCCAGTTTGAAAGTAGAAGAACGGCGGACGTCGAAAGAAGACGCCAATATCAACAGCGAAACCAATTTGGTACGCCAAGACTACAGCAAACTCAAGCATACGGCTACGGAGAAAAAGCGAATCAGTGGGCAAGGAAAACCGAGCATTCAAAAACAGCCGGCGAACGTCGACAGTTCAATAGCAACCCAGGAAAAAAGTCTCAAGGCCAGGGGAAAAAGAAGGAAAGCACGGAAAGGAAAAATAATTTAAACTAAAACGGATTTCTGCTGACGAGAGGGTGCGGAAATCCGAAGGCCACGAAAACCCCTCTTCCTACAAGTTAAATACAGTAATGGTGAAAAATTTGACTCTTCCGAAGATTGAAGTATTGGTGAATAATATCCCAGCCACCGCACTCCTGGATACCGGCGCGCAGTGTTCCTGTGTGGCAGAAGAGTTTTTTAGGAAGTATTTTCGCAAATACCGCATATATAATGCGGATAATACGACAGTGTTAGCGGCGCAAGGAGAAAAATGTAAGTGCGTAGGTAAAGTACCTTTGTATATCCGTATCAAGGACGAACAAATAAAGGTGATGTTTCTTATAGTAAAGAATCTGCAAGCACATTTAATTTTAGGAATAGATTTTCTTTCAGAAGCCCAAGCTACGCTGGATTTTAATGAAGCGTCCCTT
Source organism: Stegodyphus dumicola (assembly GCF_044657685.1). Taxonomy (NCBI): domain Eukaryota; kingdom Metazoa; phylum Arthropoda; class Arachnida; order Araneae; family Eresidae; genus Stegodyphus; species Stegodyphus dumicola. The sequence goes on from NC_140780.1 coordinate 195,075,789, forward strand.
AAGCTGACAATGAAACCAGTTCGTACTGAAAACGCTGAACCGCCGATGTTAAAACTTGACCACCTGCCTAATGACGAGCAAGATAGAATCCGACAAGTGGTAAGTGAATTTGCTTCGTTATTTAGTGATATTCCAGGATTTACTCAGGTTACTAACCATAGTATTGACACCGGAGATGCAATGCCAGTTCGCCAAAAACCATACCGGTATGATAAGAATAAGGAAAAAATTATAGAATGGCATATTACCGATATGCTACGTAAAAAGATCATAACGCCCATCTCAAGTAGTTATGCTAGCCCGGTGGTTTTATGTAAGAAAAATAATGACTATCCTTTGGAGCATCCAAAAAGGTGGAGATTCGCTATTGATTACCGTAAATTAAACTCCATAACTAAATATCCGGTATATCCGTTACCGATCATAGAAGAAATTTTAAGGAACATAAAATCAACCAAATTTATGACGACTTTAGACTTAACGACTGGTTATTTTCAAATAGGGGTGAGGCCTGAGGACGTGCCTAAGACTGCTTTTATAACCAAGTCTGGCACTTATGCATTTTTGCGTATGCCGTTTGGCCTTTCAGGGGCCCCGGCAACATTTCAGCGATGCATGGACATTGTGTTAAGACCTGTTCTTGGAAAGTCCACATTTATCTATTTAGACGATATCATTATTACTAGTGATAATCTCGACCAACATGTACAGGATTTAAGACAGGTGTTTTCTTTATTAAATGAGGCCGGTCTAAAAGTTAATGTCGAAAAGTGCAAATTTGCAGCCCCTGAATTAAAATATTTAGGTTACAAAATATCGCAAAAAGGGATCGAGACAGATGAATCAAAAATAATCGCTGTACAAAAGTATCCGACTCCAAACACGGCAAAGAAGCTCTCTTCTTTTCTAGGACTTTGTTCATATTATAGGTCCTTTATAAAAGATTTTGCGGCTATCGCTGAGCCATTGTTAAAATTAAAAAGGAAAAAGGCAAGATTCTCGTGGATGGCCGAAGCCAATAGTGCTTTCGAAAAATTAAAACAAGCATTAACGCAAGCCCCTGTGTTGAAATTTCCTGAAATGTATATAGAGAAAAATAAAGGGTTTTGTATACCCTTCGTCTGTATCCTGTCTACTTACCACAGTTAGTGAACATAGCTTTAGTAAGCTCTCTGTTCCGAGTCAGGTCCTTGTATGTTCCCCAAGAAGGTTAGAAGGAACATTGAACCTGATAAGCTTCTCTGAAAGTAATCTCTATTCCTCGTTTAGAACTCTGCTCTGCAGTTCTATTAGTGCATTTGGTTCAAGCTGGGCAGAATTCATTACAAATTCATGTTGACGATATTTACGCATGGAGTGATTCAATGATAGTTTTGTCCTGGATACAATCAGAACCAACACGCTGGCAAACATTCGTAGCTAATCGCGTTTCAGAAATTCAATCAGTCTTACCTCCATCGCATTGGAATCACATAAAAGGAAAGGAGAATCCAGCTGATTGCGCATCAAGAGGTCTTTTGCCTTCAGAGCTTTCTACTCATGACTTGTGGTGGACAGGTCCTCAGTGGCTTAATTCAAATAATATTCCGTTCTCTATTAACTTACCATTTTCAGAAGAGTCTTTAAGGGAACAACGGAAAAATATTTCTTGTTCAATTGGAACAGTCGCTTCGCAAATTCCAGTCCTTAATGAAATTTCATCATTCTTGAAACTTAAAAGAATCATCGCATGGTGGTTTCGGTTTGCGAATAATTCAGCTAAATCTACCGCAACAAGGATTAAGGGTTACCTTAAAACCGAAGAATTGCAATACGCTAGAAATGCAATTGTTAGAGTAGTTCAAATGGATGAGTTTTTTAATGAATATTATCTTCTGAAAAAGAATCAACCGTTAAACTCAAATAGTAAGATCCTTTCTTTGAATTCCTTTATCGATAAGAATGGACTTATACGCGTCGGAGGAAGATTAAGACAATCTAACTTCGCGCAGGACAGAAAATATCCTATTTTGTTGCCCAAGAAACATCACATAACGCAGATTATAGTGAATCATTTTCATATATCGCATCTTCATGCTGGCCCCCTGCTATTACTATCAGTAATTAGAAGATAATATTGGATTATCCACGCTAGGTCAGTTGTAAGACAACAGATTTGGAAATGTGTGAAATGTCATCGTGTACGAGCTAAAACATATACTCAGATAATATCTGATTTACCATCGTCTAGAGTCGTTCCGTCAAAGGTTTTCTCCAAAGTTGGAATTGACTACGCCGGGTCATTTCAGGTGAAGCCCAAGCAAGGTCGAGGAGTAAAACCAATGAAATGCTACATTTGTGTATTCGTGTGTTTTACTACAAGAGCTATACATATTGAATTAGTAGGTAATCTAACATCAGAATCAGTTATTGCCGCTTTGAAGAGCTTTGCATCTCGAAGAGAAGAACCAATGGAAGTTTTTCCTAGCTCAGATAATATTGTGCGTATCGTGAAGATCAAAACTGCTAACGGAGTTTTCAAAAGGCCAATTCACAAACTTAGTGTTTTGCCTATCAATGATTAAGTTTTTTTCCCTAAAGCATTATAACTTTGTACTTTGCTTAAATTAAGTTCCTGTATTGTATCAAGGCTTCTGTGCATCTGCTTTGAGAATATTTTAGTTTCATTTCATAATTTCATAGTATGTTTTCTTGTGAATATTTTAATGATACATTTTTGCATAATTTAATATTTGTTATGATAATTTCATTTTGTAAAAGCTATTTAGTTTGAAACGATGTTTCAACGCCGGGCGGAATGTTTCGGCCACCAGACCTCTCTGCCTGTCTGTGAGATATTATTTCGCAATGCGCAGATTGTATGCGCAGCTCGCATTTTGTTCTTGCATTCTTAAAACCGCTAATTGTAACTCTGTCGCTTTACTTTGTGCTGTGTTGTGTTCGAAAGTTGAAACTGCCGAATAAAGGTTAATTTACAGTCCTCTTGCATTGATGTATTCTTAGGTTTATTAATTTAAAGTTAAGATACCGCTTCGCTACAGCATCCGTTGGAGTATTATTTAACAGTATTTATATTATAGGCAGATCTAAAATTTGAATTACTACTGTATTTAGCTGAATCCTAGAGGGATTTCATTGCCTCCGGGGTAACTGCATCCCCTCTTGTATTCATTACTCCTGCTTAGTTTAAATTTTGATTGTTTCCGTCCTCCAATTTCTGTTTCCTATTTTTTGCCCTTTTTCTTGGCGATCGCCACTCGTGTTTGAAGATATTTTGTCTATTTTCAAAACGTGTATTTTTATCAAACTGTGATCTGCCTCGTGGGTTAAAGGTCTATAAAAATTGTCCTCTGTGGTACGCGTACTTTCAGCTACTCTTCTGCTTTCGGACTTCATCCCGAGTTCAAACAAATTCTTGAGCGTGCTTGGATTTTTTAATTCGAAGAAGTCTTGTATATGCGGTAGCAGCCTAGGCTAGGCTTCTGCGTAGGGCAGTTTTCCGTATAATAAATTGTAAATAAGTTATTTCCGTATAATAACTGTGGCAAAGTGGCCGAAACAGCTACACAAGCCCCGGGTTGTAATACAGGGTTGACATGAACTTCTAACTCAAGTTCTAACAACATCATGAATTTTAATAAAATAAAAGTATTAACAATTACAATTCATGACGATGTGGGACTTGGATGCATTCAGTCCCGTAATTTCAGAAATTTGTTAAACAGGAAAGTGCGCTATTCACAGTATATACGAGGAGTGATAGGTCTAGCGAGCTAATATGCCCATAGTTCCAACAGGAAGCTCCTGGCTCTCCTCAGTTAACCTCCTTACTTTCTCGCTGTCAAAACTTTAATAACTCACGGTGTCGTTACCTCCGCTGAACTCCGGGCGGGGGGAAGAATTCCTTCACTCGTACATAACAAAGGTGTCCGCGTTTCGACACCGGTGAAACACTTCTTTTGTCTCTGAAACCGTTGGAGTGACCTTCGAGGTTGCAACCGAAATAATTAACAAAGGGACCTCGTTGTAAAAGGATTTTACCTCTGGTATGAAAAAGGTACCATTGCATTCGGAAATCAGTCCACTGGACAACCAGACAAAGAACAACTATGCGACCTTGCCACAGTATGAACTCAGTCAGTCCTTCGAACTTCATCTGGTATTTACTGAAAAGCTCAGCTTCTAACTTGGCCCTGTCTAATTAAGGGGAATGCTTTTACGACGGCATTTTTAAATACTTCGAACTTGTAGGTATCACTTCCTGGATCACCCAACAAGAATTCGGCGATGCATTTGTACCCGTTCGTTGCCTCTTAATGCTGTCCTCTTAATGATGTTGTCCTCTTAATGCGATGGTTGCTATCGTCACATTCTGAATTTCTGCCACGGATAAATTAGAAAATGAAAATTTAAACGATTAAGAGAAATATTTACTGAAGTTCTTCCATTAAAAGTCACTGGGGGTTTCATAAATGCCCGCATGGTGTCTGTAATGAAGCCAAATCCATCCATGGGACTAACTAGTGCCAGTGGGGCTTGTAATCTTTGGGGAACCAGATTATAAGTGTAACTTCCTTGTGACATAGTCCGCAGTTATTCGGGTACCAATATAAGGTTTAACTTCTTTTACTGCTGTAAACCCTGACCAGATTTTAGGTAGATGTAAATCGAATTCTCACTTTGTCTAAGAGACAAAGTACAGAAACATTCAAAGGGTGTAAAAGACATTTTTATTTTAAACTCAATAAGATGAACAGAACGTAATCCTAGTGCTTAGAAAGTCCGCCAGCATTTACGGCAAAAAACTCGAAGTAGAAGTTCAAATGTAAAGCTAAATTTAAATACCTAATAGCCAAAGGCTACTCAGAGTAATTTAATCATGAAGCTGGCTTGAAATTCACTGACGTAACTTTAAACTATGGGCAAGTAGAAACACCGCAGACAGGAACTCTTTATCTAGAATTTCAAATTTAGTAACGTGTCCTTCAAACGGTAGAACGTGCTCTTAAACCCTCATTTAAATGCACACGAGCTAATTTTCGTTCTGAGAGACTTGCCAGTAAAGGTTCAAAACGTAAAATAACTGCTATGTAACTTAAATAAACTTCAGAAAATTAACATTTTTATCAAATTTCAAAATAGAAACACTTAAGTCATTAATATGAACAAAATGCGTATACACATAGAGAGAGAAAAAAGCGAGAGAGTATATGTACATATATATATATACTCATTTATTATTTTTTCACAGCTATTTCAATTTTAATGATTACGTCACTGTTTTAACGAGTTCTAACTTCCCATACAAAATGCTTAGATTTCCATATTCAAAATTTTCATTTTTACTCTTAAAACATCTTAAATATACTCTACCCTAAGCTTTTCTTAGATAGGATAATCAAAATTTCTGTTCCTTTTTAACTCAGTCTTATATATATATATATATATATATATATATATATATATATATATATATATATATATATATAAGACATATATATATATATAAGACATATATATATATATATGTATCATGGATTTAGTTTATTGTTTGTTTTAAACTAGTCATGTACCGAACGCACGGGGTAGTTCTTGTCAATACGATAGTTTTAGAAATTGTAATTTGCAGTTATGAACAATTATTTAGCAGCTGTTTGAATCTCATAGTGGCAGTATGAATGAAACGTGTGTTCGGCACTGTTTTATCACTGAGGTTTAATATTTTAAATACTATCCCGTTGAAATGTTCTATTTGAAACATTTAACTAAAGGTGATTAATTGTTTTTATTTGTTTCTCATATAATAGTAGTTCTTCTAGCTTTATTTCCCCTATTAATTTTTTTTTTCAGTTTCTTCCGCTTCAATACCAAGTAAAAATAGTCTATTAATACCATATTTTTTCCCTAGAATATCATAGTCTTTACTATTTTCTATAGTATCATAGTCTTATTAAAATATTATAATCTTATCACAATATCATAGTCTTATTACAATAATTTCTTAATAAATGTATACATAAACACACACACACACACACCATATATATATAATTTATTTACAAAAGAAATATTGATTATATTATCTCCTAAGATTAATTTTAGTAGAATTATCTTAAAAGAGTAAATCCATAGTTAGTAAGTTCAATTTCGAAAATTGTTTTAAAGTAACTTGAATGTAAATTGTTAAAAATGTTTAATGGGGACATGAATTAAATCATGAATGACACAATTTCAATTGTAAAAAGAAGTAAATTAAAAGCAAGTAATTAATGCCATTAATAGGAAATTAGTTGACTTTTCAAGGGGAACAAACCAACTTCCGTTCAATGAACAATAATTAAGAAATGAATACAAAGGTGTTTCGTCCTTTACTCGAGTAATAAGGCGATGCCAAACCGGCAATTCAAGCTAGGCCAAACATTTCCGTGAATAGAAGGGATTAAGAACAAATGCAGAGAAACAAAGAACTCATTCCGATTAAGCATTTTAGCTAATTTAATTTTGAGTGAAAAGCAATTTTCGCACTAAGTGAAATTAAGATCATATATATATGCATTGGTCAAGCCCACTGGACGAAAGAGAATGAAATAAAAGCCTTCCCCATAAAAAATTACTGTGATAATTGTAGACGCGAGTAATACCCTCTTGGATGAAAGCGCACATGTATGAAGCCTACAAGCTCACACTGACATATCCCAAACTGATAAATGCCCATATAAATAAAAGAATATGGTTTATGTCGATATAAAATATATTTATGCTTGTTATTACAATAAATGGAATAACCGAGTCTGATTTTTGACGTCTCTAAAATATCTCTGTTTATATAATTTATCCCCTGTTTGTACAGTACATGGTTTATCTCTGTTTGTATAAAGTATCTCTATTTATATAGTATATAGTACATTTGTTTATTTCACGGGATCAAAAATAAGCTTTTTCTACTTTCTGATTAAATGGTTAACTATAATGTTTAGATGATAAATCTGAAAATTTATTTATTTTTAGTTATTTATTTTTAGAGTGTGTAAAAATGAAAAATGTCATTGTGAAGATCTTCAAGAGCTACTTTTAACATTATATATCCAAGACAAATTATACGTATGATTATACGTACAAATTATACGTACAATATTAAGAAGTATTGAAATGTTATTTAATCTAAGAACAGGATAAATTATTTTATGTTTATAATAAGCCTCTTTTACTTCGCGAAATGTAAGATTAAGCAGCGTCTTCAAGAACAAAATTGTAGAATAAAAATTTAAAGGGGAACTCTTAATAACACATAAAATTTATTTTCGCAACTTTAAGAATATTGCTTTTAGAGATAACCCAGCATAAATTAAAGCTATTCTTATGCATATCTTTTTTATAATTAATAAAGACATCACAGTGATTATTTGTACCCTGCGGTAACAAATTTTAAACTAAGATCCTAATTTTTATACTTGCAGTAAAGTTCCTAAGAAAGAACATTTCTTTCTTTTTAAATAATATAACTCTTTTTTTTAATTCCAATTTTATGACTACTACGTAACTTTCAATCTTTCTCAGATAACAGTTTTTTTTTTTATATATATATATTAAACTAATCGCGAGTATGTAGGAACTGCTTTAAGTGCGGTTATTCTTCCATGTATTAAATTATTTTCAAATTACACATATACTTAAATTCTTTGAAATTTTAATACAGAAAGCTATTTCCAAGCACATCAAATACATCGTTTAAATTTCTCGAAAAGCTAGTATGTGATTTCAGGAATTTCACATATAATGGTTGGTTTGGTTTATTATTATGGCAATGCACTAGAGCAAGGATGTCAAACTCATAGGTACACTTTGGCCAAACAAACAAGGTTTAACTTTAGGCGGGCCAAAAAAAAAAAAAAAAAAAAAATCATGTTCATAGAAACGTAGATTTATTTCGAATAATACTATAATAAACATATATATATATTTATATAGAAAAGAACAAGAAAAATTTAATGTTTACGTCCTGATACTTGACATCTCTTCTCTGCTATTATCTTTCCTATTTCGGGAGAAATTTTGTTTGCAGTGATAACTTTCAACGCTGACCCAAGGTGAGCATGATTAATACGGTTTCTAATCGGAGACTTATTACCTTTCATGACTGAAAATAACTGCTCGCACCGATAAGTGCTACCAAACATGGAAATAATTTCATATGCGAATTTTCGAGTATTTTCAAACCTGGCTGGTAAATATTTGTAAAATTCAGGCACACCCACTTCAATGAATTTTGCTTTCAAATTTGAGTTGCATTGAATCTCGATCACCTCCATTTGCATATGGCTAGGTACTGAGTCAATAGTTGCTGAGAAAATCGAAGAAAACAAAAAAAAAAAATTTTTTTTCAAGGGAACTAAAAACTAACTTAAACCTCGTTTCAAATTCAGTTGTTAAATTTGCAATTTTTTCTGCGTATTTTTGATACGAACAAGTATCATCTAAACTTGATTTGTTCATGCTGCACGTCGGGAAGTGCGTCAAATCTTCATTTTTAAGTTGTTTTTCCCAAAGAACTAGTTGACATTTGAATGCTTTAATTATGTCAAACATGTTCGTAATGATATGATCTTTTCCTTGTAACGATAAATTTAAATCGGTTAAGTGTTTGGTTATATCAACCAAGAAAGATAAATCTTGTATCCATATTGGATCGTAAAACAAACTTACGTCTTGATTTTTCGTTTTTAAAAACTGACATATTTCAAATCCCAGAATTGTTTGAGAATCTTGGAGCAAGATAACCAACGAACCTCGGTATAGTAGGACAAACCCGAATATTCACTATCTAACTCACTTAAGAAAGCAGTGAATTGACGCTGATTTAAACCTCGAGATCTTATAAAATTTATAACTTTTTTTATATATGACAAAACATTCTCCATACTTATTACTTTCGTGCATAGAACTTCTTGATGTATAATACAATGCATATGATGAATGTTTGAACCGTGAATTTCACTAAGTTTTTTTTTCTTAGTAATGCTACGAAGCCCTTGTTTTTCCCGCTCATTGATTGAGCGCCATCTGTAGCTACAGAATTTAATTTTGCCAAAGGTAGATTGTATTTCTGCAGAAGTCCAAAAACACAAGTAAATATCTTCTCCTGTGGTAGTACCAGGCATCGGTATTAGTTCCAGTAATTCCTCAAAAATGTTAAAATTCTTGTCACAAGAACGAAGAAACACTGCTAATTCAGCTTTGCCACTAATGTCCGAGCTCTCGTCACAGGCAATGGAGAAACTTTCGAAACTAGATGATTTTGCTTTGATCTGATCACTTAAATTCGCGGCTAAATCAGTAACTCTTTCCGCAACTGCATTTCGAGACAATGAAATTGATTGAAAAGCTTTCACATTTCCAGGACAAACAATTTCTCCAGCTTTCATTAGGCATTCCTTGATGAAATCACCGTCAGTAAAAGGCTTCGAATGTTTAGCTATCAACTCGGACAAGACGTAGCTTGCATGTACCGCCGCTTCACTTTCTTGCAATACTTTACTAAACATGGACTGTTGCTTTTTCACTCCTAACTTGAGCTCTTTCAACTTTAATATTATATAACTTTGGTACATTAATAGTATTATTACATATCAAGCAGATTATTTTATCTTTTATTTCACAGCAAAAATATTCTAATTCCCATTTTACTTGGAATATTCTATGTTCGTCAGCGATTTTTCGTTTAATTTTACTACCACTTGGTTTTGATATAGACGTACTGAATACAAAGGGCTGGAATAAACACGGTTAACGTTAAAAAGTTAACAAAAATTTATTCTTTCCACAAGAGATAAATCAAAATGCTGAAATATTTCTTCAAAAATATTCTAACAATATCACAAAATGTCAAACGTTTAGCAAAAATCAATTCGAAACAGAGAAACTAATTCTATCTCACAGCGAAATCGCTACAAATCAATCACAGCATTAAGTAAACAAACAGTTCGCTAGAACTACAGCTACTACTGAGATGAGTTGTTTGTTCTCGGCTTTTATAACCTTTATAATTAATTTCTCGAATATACTGGAAACATCTATGAATATCTGGATTTTTGTGGATGGCAACAGCAATAACGAGATATTTATTTATTAGGTATTAAATGCACGCGCTGTTCTATTTTTAACCTTCCAACGCAGCTGTCTTTTCAAAAATCGTCTGCGTTGCTAAGGCAACATGAAGCAAATCTAATTACAATTCTAAATAAAAAAAAAAACTAAATAAATAACTATGAAATCCGTAACAATATGAATTAAGCAATAATTAATAATAAAGCAAAGTGCATGCACATGCATGCACCAATATATCGTACAAAACTATGATTGGAAAACCGAGACCATGAGTTCGGCCACATTCGGCTATCGGGGATACGTACAAGTTCTGAGTGCACGTGTCCCCCAAAAGCCGAAGGTAGCTGAACGCAAGCTACTCACACGCATTTGTAATTTAAGTAGTGTGTGTGTCAGCTCGCTGTGAGTAATCTAACAACACTGAATAAATTATCGTTAATTACTTAGCAGTAAATATTTCATTTTTTTCTTCGTCGATATGTTATTTTATTATTATATATTATTATTTGCCGATATATTGGCCGGGCCGCAATAATATTTGTTGTGGGCCGCGAGTTTGACATCCTTGCACTAGAGCTCTAGTGACTAGAGGGTTATCTGCTAAAGGAAGGGATGCTCTCGTACAGGGTTTTCTAAGAGAAACTGGCTAGTATACACTTTACACATGGGGAAACCAAGAAAACGCGTACGATTCGAAGCGAAACCAAGAAAACGCCCACGATTCGATTCAATGCGATTCGAAGCTCGGACAGAACTTACAGTTTTCAGTTACTTCGAATACAGTGAAAAACGTAAAATATGTTAAAATTATGAATATTTCCTTACACCTTTGCTTTCTTTAAAAAACATTAAAATCAACAGCTCTTAATTCATAAACAGATAAAGTAATGATAAATATATTTATTGAAAGTCAAATTAAAAAATATAAAGCATATCGCTAGAAACATATAAGTGTAATTATGATTACGTTATTTAATACGGCAAAGCGAATGTGCTATCTGACTAAGGTGCGGGATGCCTTCATGGGTAAAATTTAAAGGAAAGTGACTCATATTCACTGTACTGGAAGAGAAATCCCGAAAACCAATCATGCAGCCAACCTGTTCGCCTGGGCTCAAACCTATTCCAGCGGTCTTAACCACTCGGTCATTGATGGTGTCTAAATTTGCAATGAAATGGTAGTGTGTATTCAGATTAAATTATTGGATCTGGTATGATTACTGAAATTTCACTTTGCATATAATATTGAATAAGCAGCAGGTGTATCAACATGTAAAGATGAAAACAAACTATTATTTTTACAGATATAATAATAAAAACAATTAGAAATATTAAAATCTTGATTTTTTATGCTTCAAAAATACACTTGTTATTGCTTGAGTACTTGTTTATACATATGAAATTCCTATTTAGAGATATAAAAATTTTGCATGTTATAGACAAATCTCAGGAAAAGTTTCTTCTTCCTTTTTTTTTAAAGTTTTTGCACTAATTTAAAGTTTTTTCAATGTTAATTATGTTCTATTATAACTAGTATCAGAATCATTTCCCAGAAATTTAAATCAGAGCTGAAAAAAACTGCTCAGACAAAGGATATTTCGTACTTTAAGACCTGTTTTATTGCTGAGAATTCTGCATTATTTATATTGCGTTTTTAAGCGATAACTATTTCATTAAAGGATCTTTCTGATACTTAGCAAATAATAAAAAATGAATTGAATGAATTCTAAATGAACAAATTTATCTGAACGAATGAAAAATCCCTTACCTCAAATTTTATTGAAAGAGGGTAGAAAACCTGTAATAAAATGACGAAATCTAGTACTGGCTACAAAATCTAAAATTCTCAATTAATTTCCGAACGTTAGTCACTTAAGAGATGCGGGAATAAAGGTAGTAAACATTATTAGTTGTGAGTTTCCAATGAAACCATAATGCTCATTAACCCAGAAGAGTAAGCTGGAAAATATTTGTTGTACTGCAAAAAATTGACAGCCCAAGTTTTGTGTGTTACCTTTATTTATTAAATATCATGTTCTACGTACTCAAACTATAAAATTCAATTCAACAGCAATATCGCAAATTAATTTTAAAATAAGCATATATTTAGAATTTCCGATACAGTGTCTCGCGCGCTGAAGATTTTTTTTTTTTTTTTTCCTGTACAGTGTTGTCATTGCTCGCTTTGAAATCGTTTAGTTTTTTAATCAAAAATTCTTTGAAGTGTTACAAAATCTGAAATCGATAATAAAAAAAATTTCCGAATTCAAATTACGGCTTCGACATGCCCATATTCTGTGGAAGATTACGTTATTCAAATTTTGATGGCTCTAGGTACCGTTGTTTTATCATAGTGCGAGAAGCGTACATACATTTATGCAGATTCTTCATTATTTAATTTCTTTAACTATAACACAGGACGATAACATATGGTGGCAACGATTTGAAAAGTGATACAGCCTTTTAACGTTTCCAATGCAAAATGCCAAAACGAAATTAATAGTCCTTCAGGGCAAATTGCCCTTTTGGACTAATAATAACAATTAAACAGAGGGAATGCTTTTATCAGTAAGCTTAAGTGCTTAGAGAATACCGCTTTACATAGTAGTTCATTAACTGAAGGAGGCTTAAATGTAATCCTTTATTACTACAAAATAATTTATTCTGTTCTTTGATTAAATAAGATTTTTTACCCCAAAGTATTGAAACGTACATATAATTAGACGTACATCCGTATAGTTATTTGCTACAATGGGGATTTTTGCGTGCTTTTGTCGCATGCGGCTTTTGTTCAGTACGCTTTTATCAGGGAACGTATATTAGACTTTTTAATGCGGGAGGAGTATGAAAAAAAGCAAAGTGTTAAATCGTTTTATATTAAAACTGTATACTTGTAGGTTTCGAAATTTTTGCATGTTCTAAAATAAAAAATTAATATTTTAGGTAGAAAATATAAAAAGTAAAATTGTTTGATTATTTTTCTCTTACCTTTTTCTTTTACATTCGTTTTTAATTGGTCTAAAAGATGTCTAAAAGATTCCATATAGTCGTTTATACTCGTATTTCATGTAAAGTTCATTTTTTGTAGCCATATTTTAAGGGAGATTTTCATTCAAACGCAGATACTTAAGTATTTATTTTAACATTTCTAGCTGAATTATATTGTCACTCTTCAGCGCTCTTGAGAGAATTCTGAGAAATCGAAATGTATTTCAAAATTTGAATGAAAATTACCCTGGTTTCGTCATGTCTGGATTCTGCAGATAATGTAAAAATTTTCCAGTTTACTGTTAGGATTTAAGAGAAAAATTTTTTCACATTCTATTCATTACGTGAATCATCAGTTTTGAGTCGTACATCAATTTACACTTTGGCAAACTAATTTTTTAAAAAAATTCTATGAATTTAAAAATTTATATTAAAATTGGTTAATTGAAATATTAATGCATTTTAAATTTTAACTAAGCTTTTCGTAAACGTATTTATAATGGAAAAACGAGTTTTCCCGCTTTAGAAATTTTACCTTTGATCGACTTAATCGTTAAGTTTGAAACATAGACACACACACAATTAATGTTTAATTTCATGAAAATTTAAGCCAGCTCTGTTCTAGGTATTGATAGATCTCTGATCTAAATTTTACTTTTGTGGTGTATTCGTTTAAGCCTTATACGTCTGCATGACAAAGAGATGAACGCAAAACCAGATCCTTCCTATTTAAGGTTCGCAAAGAGTGCAGAAATAGCAAACGTGACATGAATTAAAAATTGTTTCATCAATATTTTACTTCTCATAACGATTTGAAAGTTAGAGTTCGGCAACTTTACGCTTTTTACATAGATTAAACTCAGAACACAAACTTTCCAAAATTAACTATTCCTTAAAAAGCTTCTCAGCATAAGTAACGTTCATCGTTGTTTTACAAACTTTAGCTGAAACTGAATGTGAATGCAAAAGATAAATAGCCACGCAGATAATTTGATGCTTAAAAACTCCTATCATATTCCGCACTGCCCACATAATTTTTCTATATTATCGTATGATGAAAGGTAAAGTTTTCCATAGTTTTAATTTTTTTCAACTGTTAAGTTTGAAAAACGATGAATTTTAGAATAAGTTATGTCATTTTTTTCTGAGGGTGAAATTTTTATTTTTTGCAAGAAGGCAGATATTTACTTAAAAATTTTAAATAAAGACAGAGACATTTTTAACTTTCTTGCAAGAAGTCTTATTTCCTTGACTTCAGAAAAATTATAGAAGAGTTTGTTATATATAGTATTGTTGTTATTATAGTGGAATCATTAGGAATTGTTATATCATCCATATTTATATTCTTCACACTATACAACTTTTTAGTTATTGGCATCTCACGCGATTTGTGAACTACAAATTTAAACCACATTGGCTAGTCTAGGTTTTTATACCGGCTTAAGTTCCTGCTATACAAATAAAAATAGCAAACTCGAAATAATTATCGTATGTTCCAGTAATTACTCGTATAACAAACAAAAAATTCACTCATATCTTTCATAAACAGTGCAGGTTATTATCTCTATCACTTTTAATTTGTTTACTTCGAATACTTACCCTGTAATTTTTATCGGTTTACGCTTTTACTTCCGCATATTGCAGGACTAATATTCGAAAGATAAGGATTGGTTTTAATCGCTGTTTCTTCGTAAGAAATCAAATAACCTTTCCGAAATTTCAATTCGATAATTCCGCGATAGCCCTCTGTTTTATGTTTCGGCAAACTGTAGCCTGAGGGGAGGAAACCGATTCAGTGTAGATGTAGCTATCTCTGTGGCAATATTTTTTATCAATTAAATCCATAAAAAAGCGATTGCTTTAATTCGGCGATTAGGCTCGGCATTAAAACGGAACTGCGATTATCATTACCCGTTGCTATAATCAATAAGAAGCCAGACCGAATGATTATCATTTGCTGGAAAACTATTGTAATTGAACTTATCATTGGATGCAAAGCAAGGCATCGCATTATCTTTTCACTGTTAGAAATAAAAAAAAATCATAATAAAGTGAAAAAAGTTATGTTAGAAATTGAAAAAAAAAATTATTTTCAGAAAATGAAAAAAAAAAAAAAAAAAAAAAAATACATCCTACCTCAACCAGAAAAAAGAGCTAGTTGTTTCCGTAAGATACAGATACTTCTCTTTTTCTCTTAACCAAGAAGAATGTGAAAAAATGGTATTTCCTAAAGTTAAAGGAAATGCAAATGTGAAAATTGGTTATCAATCGCACACATATTCGTTCTGATTGCGTTAATGATTATGATTAATACAGATTTCAAATTTTGCTTAAAGGTAATTAATGGTTTGCCAGTGAATATTTAAAAAGCGTTTGTTAATTACTTTTTACGTGATTAGTAAACAAAGTGATTTTCCATCGTATTTTTAGGATGAAGCTACAAATTTCTGATTTCATGCTGCCTGGTTTCAGTTTTCATTACTTTCGAGATAATGGATCACGTTCATCGTTAAGTTACGATAATATTCTGTCAGTAGTGTGAACATAAGAAAGGTTGATATAGGTTTTCTTTAACTGCCGATTTATAAAACTCACTTAAAGAGCACGAAGACAAATTTACATTTTAATACTTATTGGCTAAATTTGTAAACAAATAGAAAAATATTCTATTGCCAGGATGATCATGATATATTCATTGAAATAGCTTCGTTATTCACAATAAGTCAAGGTTTTTTTTTTTTTTTTTTTTTCTTGGCAAGGACATAACAGTAAACGCGGCTTAATGCAATAGCGGCTAATGTCATTGTTTGGATACTATTACCAAACTGCCGAAGTCCCGCATGTCTGTATACGAAAACATAGAAAACACATAGCTTATTGTAATCATTAATGCGGTTAATGTTATCAAAATACTAGAGAATGAGTTTTTTAAACCGAAGTAAATTCGCCAAATAGGGTTAAAATATATTTTCAACATTGCCAGATGACTCTGAAATGTCCCTAAGTAAAGGATTAAATAATTAATCTGCTTGTTTTATATTTTATTCAACTATTTAAAATTAGGCAAAAAGGTAACCTTTCGTTTCGTTTGGAGTGGATTTTGAATAGCTCTCTTAATTTCGACAGAAATCAGACATTCTTCTTCAAACAGAAGAAGAAATCCTTTACTAGTTTTCTGAAACAAACATTTTGAATGGCGTAAACCTCCTGCGAATATGAACATGTGGAAGTCCAAATTTGAAATTTGGAATTTGTTTTATTATCGATTCCGTATTTTGTAAAACTTTAACGAATTTTTGATTAACAAACTCAAGGATTTCAAAGCGAGCAATGACAACGTTGTACAGAAAAAACATTTTTATCTCCAGCGCGCGAGTCTGTGTATCGGAAATTCTAATCATATGCTCATTTTAAAACTACTTTGCGATATTGCTGTTGAACTGAATTTTATGGTTTAAGTGCGAAGAATGTGATACTTAATAAATAAATGTAACACACAAAATGTTAAAAAAGCGCCCCTTGGGATGTAACTTAAAATCTAAAACCATTCAGACCTTTTTTTTTTTTACGATTTCATTCCATTTCCAGCAAGTTCGACTTTAAACTAAATTACTTTTCCTTTTACTCATGTTTCGCACTATTTTCATGTTACATAGAAAAGTTTCATTCTGCTCCCTTTTTGAATATTATTTAGCTTTTAACTACTTCTCCTACGATTCAAAACTTTAAGAAATTATTTTTAAATTTAAAAATTCAATTTTTACATAGATTGAACTTTTTTTTATTAAGTTTCTTTGATTCCGCATTTATTGATGGCTTATGAATTTACCATCACACTGTTCAAAATATTCAATTTCTAAAAAATTTTCGATATTACTTGATTTTATATTGTCTTATACTGTTTAAGTCACGACGGAGCAGAATATATCTTGATGATTAATTAAAATTTAATAAAAATGATTTAAACATTTCTTATTGGCATTTTAAAGGTATTTTATTTATTTTAAATTTGTTTATTTATTGCATTACCATTTTATTTCGATAATCATCCGGATATACTGTAAAAACGTGGCTCTGTTGAATCGTTTCTGGTTGCTACTCGAAAAATTCTTTCAAATTTGATATTTATTTTAAATATTATTTTCACTGTTAGTGAGTTTATCACTTTTAAAATTAATCTTGGGAGATAGTATAATCAATAGTCTTTAGTAAATAAATTATTATGTATATGCATGTATATAATAGACAAAATTAGGCATATATATATATACAAAATTAGGCAAATAATTACAAAGTCAAGCATTAAAATATGTCAACTGCAATGTTTGATTAACTGTATAGTATTTGGGAACAGTATGCATCAATTTTAAATCTATTGTTTCTAAACGAAAACCTCTGTAACATGCAATACATAATGAAACTGGGTAAGAGTACCCAAAGGTAAAAGTACTGAATATGATTTGAGAACCAGGCTATACCATTACTTGCCAGTATCCAAATAGTTTAACATGAGAATACGTCTGTAGAGCCTAGATGTTTTATTTCATAGAACTATTTAGATTAGCTTTTTGTGTGGTTTCGTTTATTTAGTTATGACAAAACACACTAGGACTTTCTGTCTAAAGGGAGGGATGCTCTCATGGAGGAAAACCCCGAAAATACAAAAGAGGCCAGTCCATTCTCCTGAATTTAACACAGTCGAACTATCAATATTCAGCAACTTTACCGTTCGACCACTGGTGGGGCTTAGATTTTTTTTATAAGATAGCAGGACTGTGCCCCAACTTGCCATTTTCTGTGTAACTTCCTGAATTCGATTTTTAAAATCTATTATTATTTCCCATTTTGTTATATTTTTAAATTAATGTATATGTATACCTACAAAATCATAAATACTTTTAAGATTTTTCTGTCCCAGCTAATTAGCTAATGCATGTTGCGGAAGCATAAACACGTGACTTATTTATTTACATGAAACTTACTTTTAGGTTCACAAAGGTTTTCCTTATTGTTTGGCTTTAAAAAGCCCTTATGGATCCATTTCTTAATTTTATAAAGTTTGATAAGTAGCTTCAATTGTCAGAAAAAAATATGGCGAGATTTTTAAAATTTCAAATTAAATCTATTTAATCGTTTCTTAAAGCAAATGGTTAAATGCATAAAATAAAATATTCATCCATATTCTACCCAATAAAATGCGCATTCAACCAATAAATTTCTCTTCGTATTCGTATTTAATCCAGGACTTCATTTAATTTAACTGGAACAGGAGTTTAAAGTAGTTTTCTAAAAGATATTAAAAATAAAGGAATTAAATTAAAAACTTAAAAAATATTGTGAATGTACTGTTTGCAATCGCTATTAGCTTGCATCGTACTAGCGCTTTAAAAAAAATGAAAGTATGAATGTAATATAAAGATAGAATTGACATAAACTAAAATTTGTACGGAAAGAGAGAGAGAGAGAGAAAAAAGAGAGAAAAAAAGAAAACACGAAAAAGTAAAATTCGAAAGTATTCAGATTTTAAGGTCGCACCAGAGGCTTTGTCAAAGTTTTTCATGCTCTCGTTGACCTCGCAGTTTTATCAATCTCCTTAGGACTCACTGCTGCGGATGCAACTTTTCCTGTTTTTTTAATTCTATTATTAAACATCGCTTACTTCGCACTTACGCCGCATAAAATTCAATAGTAAAATCACAAACTTTTGAAAGCAACATATTTTTAGAATTCCTGATACAGTGCTAAAAACTGCCAAATATTTTCCCATTTTTTCTCATTCTTTTCTCAGTTTGTCATTTCATTCTTCCGTTTTCTCAACAAGATGACCTAAACAAGTTTTTTTTTAACCTTCTTAACTTTATTATTAAACATTTCTTTCTTTGCAATTACGCCGCATATCATTCAACAGCAAAATCAAAAAATTTTTAAGAACAGCATATCTTCAAAATTCCTGAAACAGTGTTAAGTGTTACTAAACATTTTGTATCCCAGAATGGCTTTAGTCTTGAACCTTACTTTTGCTGCCGGTTTCACTTTTCAAGTAACTAACCGCTGGCGCGGCCAGCCTCCTAAAACTGTTACGACGAATTTTTTTAATTAGTATAATGCTCTTAATAAATCTAGGTAATGTAATTTCACGAGTGTAGCTACTAATTAATAGAAGAGATAAAAAACTGAGTTTATTGATTTTAAATCGCTTAGTTTATTAATCAATAACAGGCGAAAAAGAAAAATTAAATGTCTTACGCTTCGACAAACAGCAACAAACGAGGAAGTTAAAAATATTTTATATCTGCCATGGCAAAATTTTTCTTTTAAATTTCTGATTTCTTTTATGAAATTTGAAATACAAATATCTTACGGTTTGCCGAGTGGCTTTTTATCTGGGAGTTAACGAAAATTTTCCGCCAAAAAAACGTTCTTAAGAAAGTTAAAAAGAAAAGAAAAAAAACATGAAAGTAATACCTTTAGTGTGGGTAGTAATCATCACCCAAATCTATGATTTTCTGCAAACGGTATGGTAGTTTTTCCAAGTCTTGCCCAGAAACTTGGTGGCACGAGTCCAAAAACAGATAAGCCTCATTTCGGACGTCCTGTGCAGAATGGAAGATAGCACCATTAAGATGTAGCTGCAAGTATGAAAAAAGGTTGAAGTCCGAAGAAACGATGTGGGGCTATATGGTGGGTGTGGCAAAAAAATCCCATACAAGTCTGTACATAGTCCAGCCGGTGAATGTGAATGAAAGATACATGTGATCTTACATTATCTTGACGGAAAGTTACCTTTTTGCGCCGGAACTCATTTCGACGCTTTTCCTTGATAGCAACGTCGACACGGACTAGCATCTCGCTGTACACCTTACTGTGGAGGATTTTACCTTTTTCCATATAATCTTTGTAGATAATACCATGCCAGTCCCAGCAGATACAAAGCATTCTCTTTTTGTTAGTCAAATTTTGCTTTGCGATGCTGCCGACAGGCTCATCGGGCGTATACCAGCCCTCTTTTCGGCCTGTGTTGTTAAAGTATATCCACTTATCATCACAAGTGACGATCCGGTCTGGAATTTTGTCTTTGCGTTGACATTCGACCAGATTAATGCGGGCCCGAACACGTCTGTTCTTATCTGCTTGAGTCAGCTCATGCGGCACCCAGCGCATGAACGTGTACGTGAAGTTTATGCAATGCATAGCGTGACTAATGGGCATTGCGCTAACATCTAGCTGCTTAGCAAGCTCTCGAGTGGTTGCATACCGATCTTTTTCCACAAATTCTCGCAAGTGGGCCTCATCAACATCAGTAGGCAGGTCACAGCTCTCTGCTGCTTAAATGTCATAGTCCTTGTTTTTAAACTTTCGGTACCAAACCTTAACAGTGTCATACAATACAACATTAGTATCCAAAACTGTACATGTGACTTGGTGACATTCTGCTGCTGACTTTTTGCAACAGAACTGGAAGTAAATGATGGTTCTAATCTGGTAGCGTGATAGTTCCATTTCAGACACCTTGTACTTAAAACTTTTAATGATTCTATTCAAAGGAATCAATCTTATGATTTTTCAATCAGCCTGAGTTTTTTTCGATTGTAAAAGATAACGATATCCTTTACAAATTTCACAACACAGTGTTCTAAAGCAAGTTTCTTTCTTTCAAATGCTAAAAATCGTTTGACAAAATGTGATTAAACACAACAATTCCAACTGTTTGTGCAGAATAATATATTTTCGGTGGCGGGAAACTTTCGTTTCAACTCATTGTTTTAAGGGGGCTCGTACACCTTAAAACCCTCAAAATCTCTGAATATGATACTGTTGTAAGAATTGGGATAGCTTATTTATTTTTAAAGCAATTACTTCCAGTTTTTTACAGCTGACTACATAGCACAGCTGCTTTGTGAATTAGTAAGTAGATAGTTTGTGTTGCCACAAATATTTTTATAATTTAATCTTCTTTGTGAGATAATTTTTTATATGTTCACGTAATACTCCCACCTTGCGCGCATAATTTAAAACATTCTGTTATATATTTTAACTTCATAGTTGGTATATAGCTTTTATAGCATCTAAAGACTACTGTGAACCAAAAATCTTAAGAATTTCATGTTAAATTCTCATTTTATTTAGAACTCAGTTTATAAAATGCATTTTAATAAAAAAATATTTAATATTTCCATGCATAAAATTTTTGACTATTAAATTATTCAATATACTTTTGGTTCAGTTAGATGATAATACTCATATAAAGAAGTCCATCAAATTTCAAGTGTGTACCAAGAACCGTTTTTAAAATATCATGCGCACAACAGTGAAAATTCATGTTTTGAGATAATCAAGTTTTAAAGTAAATATTTTTTTAAAAATACTTTTCTTGTTATGAAATGTATAAAATACTTATTTTCTGAGTGATGTTGTAATATTATACAATTTCGAATAGTTGGTATAAGCATAATTAATGTGAAATAAGCTACATTCATCAAAGTATAACATATCAACTAAAAATGATTTGAAACTTCTACACAATCAATGATACAACTAAAATTTTTCTTACAAATTGGAACTTAATTATAGGCAAATGTTTCAGCTAAAGTTCTCTGTGATGTATTATTGTATATCAAACATATAAATCATTTAATAGATCTTCCACAATGTAACTTTAGCATACTTTAAATGCTATGTATACAACTGCAAAAAACCGTATTTTAAGAAAATCGAGTTTTGATGCAAATACTTCTGTATACAACTTTCTAATAATAAAGTGCATAGTATATTTATTTTCAAAATGATATATTTAAAAAGTATAAATCCTAATAAATTGCATAAGCTTTTGTCAATATGAAAGACATTAAAATTACCATACTATATACAATACCATGACAGAATGATAGCCGTGTATTAAAATACGTGCAGCATATTTGCACAAATAATTTATTTTTATATAACCACTTCAGTTAAATACTTTCAAGCATTTAAGCATATGATATGCATCATATTATGCAATATTATTTAAACATAGGTGGAAAAAAAACCCTTTACGACTTATTTGAAATTGTATGCTAAACTGCTACATTCATCGAAGTATAACATATCGACTAAGAATGATACAACTAAAACTTTCTTAAAAATTAGAATTTACTAATAGCCAAATGTCTTAGCTAAAGTTCTCTGTAATATATTACTATATATCAAACATATAAAACATTTAATAGTTCTTCCACAGGTTAACTTCAGCATACTTTAAATGCTATGTATACAACTGCGAAAAACCGTATTTTAAGAAATTTGAGTTTTAATGCAAATACTTCAGTATATAACTTTCTAATAATAAAGTGCATAGTATATTTATTTTCAAAATGATATATTTAAAAAGTATAAATACTAATAAATTGCATAAGCTTTTGTTAGTATGAAGCACATTAAATTTACCTTACTATATACATTACCATGACAGAATGACAGCCGTATATTAAAATACATGTAGCATATTTGCACAAATAATTTATTTTTATATAACCACTTTAGTTAAATACACTCAAGCATTTAAACATATGATATGTATTATATTGTATAATATATATATTATTTAACATGTGTGAAAAAATCTTTTACGACTTACTTCAAATTGTACGCTAAACTGCTAAAATTTTATTTACAAATTAAAACCCACCAGCACAATAAACATCCCCATCATTTTTTATGGAGGCTTGCACTTCTGACATTTTTTGCTGCCTTTTAAGTTTACGCTGTTTTTTTTTTTTTTTTTTTTTTTTTTTTTTTTTTTTTTTTTTGTTTCTGACAAGCATTTCTCTTCTGCGTTATCTATTCTCTTGCTATCAATTTGTAAAAATCCTTCAATAGAAAACTTACTTCTAAAAAGCTGTAGCTCATTCATTACAGAATGTCTACCAACAGACCCTTCGTTAAAAGCAATTACTGCTTCATTTACAACAATTTGAACTATCCTACTACCAGCACCACATGTCTTTGGACAAAATTTCCAAATTAAAGAATTAAATGATTCATTATTATTTTGTGTTTTGCCGCCAAGGCAACGTCTCAATAACGAAGGTTGTGACAAATCTATAAAAACTGGTTTTATTGCCTCCATTACAGCAACTGGTACAGAATTTATATGCTTATAATCAGTTTTATTTTGCTTAGCTTTATTGTATTTGCACCATGTGGTTTCATTTGTAGGACAAAAGTCATGAATCGGCTTTTCATCACTCGATATTTTGTGGTAGTAAATTGTTCAAATGGCTTTTCTTATATCACTAACAGACTCATTATATTCTCTAATCGCATTACCATAATACGAAGTTATTTCATTTAATAACTTATCTGTTAGTCTCCCTTTCTCAGAAAGAGGTTTACCGTCATTTAATTTTGCTTTTTTTCTTTCAAGTTTTAATTTGCGTAGCCTTGTTCCCATTCGTTTTTGAATATGTCCAACACACTCAATTTTTTCTACATTTAATGAACCATATGGTTTGGCGTCACTTATACCTGCAAAAAATTTTGCATCACCGTCACCAATATAAGAAGTTTATTTTACACCTCTTTTTTCCATGGAACGTGAAAAAATGTTTATCATTCCATTCACTTCCATTTTTCCTGAAGAACTAACATGATTTTTCAAACAGGCCTTGTGTTCACTTACGCCACTTCCTTGAAATGACTCGCAACCTTTGCAATATAAAGACAGTACTTCTGTATCGATTACTTTGTTGCTTTCTGACCCTATTACGGAACAGACTCCAACCAAAGACGTATGTCATCGAGTCTTCCACGTACCGTCTCCACTTACAGTCACATTTAACGACGAATTTGAAGAACTTCTTCTGTTTGCGCAGCTTTCTTCATTGATCTTTCCGCAGCATGTGTTGTCGCAGACAGAATATGCTTTACATGCATATTATAGGAACGATGTGCAATCACAGGAGGGAGATCCATAACGCAGCAGAATTTCTGCATAGCAGCTTTCCCTTGACCAAGAGTTCGCATTGCATACGTAAATCTTCTATTTAGCTCTGATATATTTTTTCGGACACCCAACATATTAGAGTTTCTGAACGTTCTTTTACATGAACACTTTGAGCATAGTAACTCAAATTTTGAGCTTAAACCATGATGAAATAGTTCACTTAAATGAACATGACCTTTACAAATTTTACAACATAAATTATTTTCAATAAATTGAAATAGGATATCCAAATCAAATAGTCTCTAACCACTAAAATTAGGCTCTAAATTATTTTTATCTCTTGGTGGCAAAACAGTGTCACTATTTAATTTTTTAAACGAAGAACTGACACCACACTTCTTATTCATTGTAACATTATGCTGATTTCCCTGGAACTTTCTTTTCTTTAGTCGAGTACCAGAAGATCTTTTATTTTTTACATCTTCCTCACAATTTTCCATAATTATCAGGTGATAAAAAAAACTAAACAAAAACTGCAATGTTATAATAAAAACACCTTCAAAAAAGTCAAAAGAAATTTAGAAATCGCAAAAGAGCTTGTAAACAATCACGCTTCCCGCTAATCCAAGATTTTAACACACAGCTTAGAAAAAACTCAAGCAAAAATACAAATTATAAAACGAGTTAAGTTGTGCAAAAGATGTTTAAAAAAAATCCGTGTTGATAGCCCTTGAAACCCAAACAGACAGCCTCATTGCCGACGCCAACTGCGCCAGCCCTTTACAACAAAATGGCCCCTTTAAATCAACAAAATGGCGCCTGACTGATTTTTTATATTTGGTCATAGGGAAAAAAACTACTGTAGTTATATCGTTGGGAGTGGTGTCAAAATTAGCAGAAAAAAATTAGCTTTAAAATGAGCCAAAATTTGAAAAATCACTTTTTTTGAGATTTTAAGGTGTATGAGACCCCTTAAAAGCGATACAGATACAAAAATGACACGGGCAAAAAAGTGAGAATCGAGACTAATAGCACATTTCAGCGTTTAGAGGAAAAAACTCAGGCTGATTGAAAAATCAGAAGATTGATTCTTTTGAAAAGAATCATTTAATTTTTTTGGCCATTTACTGCTTTTGAATTCAAACTTGAAGCCTTTAAATTGAATTAAACTTTTCACAGCGTACTATAAACAATACAAAAGCATAAAATCAGTTGTTTTGTGACGTCCTCTTAATACCACGAGCCTAGCTTTTTTCACTTTCTCATCGGAAAAGAACCTCTCCTTGTGTATTTGCTTTTTCAATGTTAAGAAAGTCCATGCATCACATATCACTAAGGCTACATGTACATTATTCAAGGGTTGACAAATCCATTTCAGAGTGTGCTCCAGTATAGCCACAGTAACATCCAACCGGGCATTGCTCCGGAATACGACTGTTTCTTCAGCAAATCCATTCTATTCTTCCTTATGCCAGTCCCATGCCAGTTCCAGCAGATACAAAGCATTCTCTTTTTGTTAGTCAAATTTCGCTTTGCGATGCTGCCGACAGGCTCATCGGGCGTATACCAACCCTCCTTTCGGCCTGTGTTGTTAAAGTATATCCACTTTTCATCACAAGCGATGATCCGGTCTGAAATTTTATCTTTGCGTTGACATTCGACCAGATTAATGCGGGCCCGAACACGTCTGTTCTTATCTGCTTGAGTCAGCTCATGCGGCACCCAGCGCATGAACTTGCACATGAAGTTTATGCAATGCATAGCGCGACTAATGGGCATTGCGCTAACAACTAGCTGCTTAGCAAGCTCTCGAGTGGTTGCATACCGATCTTTTTCCACAAGTTCTCGCAACCGGGCCTCATCAACATCAGTAGGCCGGTCAGAGCCGATCAGTAGGCCACGTAAGTGCTTTTTAAGACTCTTACAAAATATGCACTGTTGCCTATCTACCAATGGGTACATATTTGACATATATTGACAAATATTGACATCCGCAACCTCACTGGATAGCGTGCTTTGTCAATCATAAGCGTGTTACCGCCTTGAAGGTAACACCACTATTGAAATACTAAGACTAACTAAATATTCAATTACCTTATGAGAGCTGTAACATTTCAGGTGTTTCATTATGACTCTTTCTAGTTTTGACCAAAACTTAATTGCATTTTTGCCATGGAGGTAAGAATAAAAAGGAGACGTTATCCTATCATTACAGTTGACGCAGTGCTGCCGAGCGTTGGTAGACAAAGGGTGTGTACTCTGTTTGCATTCAAAGCATGCTGACAGGGGTTTGGTGAGACTTCCACACAGCAAATCCGCGCAAACAAGATAAGCATGGACACTTCCGCTTAAAAGAAACATTCATTGCTGAATGGGTAATGCAGTTTGTATAGTTTAGTGACATTTCCGCACAAATCACATCTGGGTTACCTTTCGATAACTTGAAGCAGTCAGTTTGATTACAAATTTGTGTTATAAAATTCTAAGCTACTGGCTTACAAAAACGTAGATTTTAACAAAATGTTTATGCTATGTGTAAAAAATGATAAATACCTTAAAATACTTTTTAAATGTTTTTAAATATCACAAAAATATAACACGCTTTAGAGCTCAATTTTCTTATAACTAATTGATATAAGCATGAAAATTTGTATACTTCTTTCCGTTCCCCTGATAGTGTATCTGCTACTTTAATTTTGAGTTCCAAATATCAAAATCATCCAAACGTTATATTAGTTATTAAATGTATGTAATATAATGATTATAAATATCAACTAATTATATAATGATTATAATTATCAACTAATTATATAATGATTATAAATATCAACTAATTATATAATGATCTTAACATTTAATTGTAAATATAGCTTGAAATTATGTGGACAAATGTAACTAATAACTACAAATTATTCCCTTTAAGCAAGAATTGTTCGTACTGGAAAACAGTCTGTTAGAGGGTGCTATAAAGCACAGTCTGTGAGATGTGTACTAAAGCAAGTAGTAAAGTGGACATTTTTAGAATGTGTATTGTTGAAAACAAGAGTAGAAAATGATTAAATATCAAAAGAATTATTGCCCTATATTTTGAAATAATTCAGGTACGAGTATTAAATGATATTAACAACCCCCTTTTTTTATCCGTTTCAGAAATACTCATAGAAAGTTAAGTGCATGGAAATCAGAAATCAGCAGTAATATTGAATGTATTTCAGTATTAAAATAAAAGGTACTCTAATTTGAAGTGAACCAAACACAGCATTAATTATAGTGTGACTATAATTTTTGACTTAAAACATGCCTCAGAAGCTAAAAATCATTTCATATTAGAGAAAGCATTTCAGAAAGAAACTCTTTAAATAGAAAAGAAATAATGTGTTATTTTAATATTAATATTAAATTACACTTTGATTTTAATATTTGCAATCGTTAATGGAAGAACTGTAAACTTTGATTTTAATTTTTATAATCTTTAACCAAATAAAATCGAATTACCTTAAAATTTCATTCTAATGTAATTAGCTGAAACTTTGGAAAACATTTCATTCAAATTAAAACTGTTCTGAATAAACTGTTCCACGAAAAGTGTAGCATACAGTTCCGTTCAGAATGAATTGATGTTTAAAAATGTATTCTTTCACATACTTAGGACTCTAAAGTATTGTAGAAAAAGAAAACATTTACATTTATACCAATATTTACGGTGTAATTAGAAAATATTTAACTCATATTTTGTCAAAACATATTGATCTTAATGGCAAGTCACTAAATGGTTTGGTTACCAAGACAACTGCGTCACTGCTTCAAGGCATTGTATGGGAAAAACCACGGGCCTCTCGTGAATTTCATATCTCCATGCATTCTACCTTATAGTCATAGAAACGCCTTGTCATCCACCTCGAGAAAATGCACTAGATGCTTTCATTCCTTGGGCAAAATACTGAAGGCCATGCTTGTTCAAATGTGTGTTCAAACACGTCGATAAAGAAAGTCGCAATCACAAAGAAGCAGTATAAGATTGCCTCGCCTTTTACGCAGAAAGAGCTATAGGTACTAAAACGCTTCAGTCAGCTCTTGTAAGTTAAATATTCACGTTAAGAAAAGAATGCCTATATTTTTTCGTATCAAATTACATTTTGCTTAAAAAAGTAAATGCACTTTTATCAACCGTGGTTTTAATATGAATGATGATTTTGATTCCTAACAAATACATTTATAATATTCTCTAAAAAGACAAACTACTGTACACAAGTGGATTGCTATCATGTAAATGGACACAATGGGAAAAAATGACTTGCGAGTCCCTGACTATTGTCGATACCACGCAGTATAAATATCAGGGCTGGATATCACAGCTTAAACGGGAACCCCCAAAGATGAAAGCCTTCATTAGGTCTTCACATCAGGCTGGATGGAAACCTGAAGAGCCAATTAAGAAGGGCTTCAACGAGCATAGCAGTCAGGGAGGAATACCTACCTCGTCTCCAGTATCTCCACATATGAATCTTCTCAAGCATCTGTGAGACGAGCTGCAACATTCTATTTATTATCTGGTCTCAATTATGTTGCTGTACGACGGATTTTTGACCGAAATCGTAGGTAGATGAGTGACAATATCACCAACTTGCTTTCAGCAAATTATTGAATACCTTCATCAAAAATATTACTTTTCTTTTCCATACAAAAGGTGGAGCAATGCGATATTGAACAGCCTATATCATACTGGTTTCATTGCATATATCCAGCGGTGAAGCGCGGCTCTTGGCAAACTTTTGTTGTTTAAACAAAGCAAACATTTGTTGCAACAGCTTCCACAAACTGCACACCTGTGATGCTAATTATAATTTCCCAACACTTTTTCGACGACTGCCAATTTTTTTACGGTTATTTTACTGAGTTCCCTCTATCCTTGTAGCAATGATATGCAGAGATTGCCCAATCTAATGGAAACACCTAAAATATAAAGAATTGTGTACTTAATGTAGTGCATGTGAATAGTTGTGCACCTGTATTGTGTAGGAGCTTCTTTGGTACCCAGAACTCGTTGATATCCTTTTTGAATGGAGCTTACAAGTTCTGAATGGTAATAATAGATGTTTCACATCATTCTTTAACAAGAAACTTGCCAGTTCTATGAGAGATACTGGAGAAGAAAAATTGGCTTTCACCTTATTTTTGAACATAGCTCAGAGTGGTTCAATATTTCTAATTATTATGCAGGCCAATGAAGATACGCAACTTTACCTTCAAATTTTCCAAACAACTGCTGAACAATTTTTCTTCGATGAATAAGGGTATTATCATCTTGAAAGATGATGCAATTACTTGCAAGAGACATTGATTGCACCATTGAATGTATGCATTCGCTTAAAATGGGTATGAAGACTGAATATTTTGAGTCAAATAAGATGTAATATAGTCATGGAATATATTATATATTGGGTAATTGAACCATAGACATTGATTCTGCCTAGGAACAGTAAATTTGGGTACATTACAAATGCTTTTTTGTAATTGAGGTGTGATATATATATGTGTGTGTGTGTGTGTAAGATGAAAATATGAAAAACAAATTATAATTTAAATCAGCAATAGCCTCTTGATTCCTCATTTTAATGTGGGTACTTTTCATCTCTATTCTAAACATAAAAATACATTTTTCTGCACTGCTTGCTGCACTTTTAGAGACTAATCCACATTATTGCGTGCGTGCGGATTCGTAGTACAATGAACGCACACAAGTTCTATGATAGGTTGATAAAATTTATTTTATTAAAAGAAAAACTTCAGATTTTTGGAATTTTCCACAGAAATACTCGTACAGGTGTCAACAGTATCACAGAGTGCAATCAGTAGTTACCTTCAAGCCACTAAGACCGTTAAGCACAATGCAATGGAAAACGAATCTGAAGAGGAATATAACCCGGAGATATCTCAGTACTCCGAACTCAGGCTGATCTATCAACTCACAACAACAATTTCTGTAATCAGATACTCTCTCCGATCTTATAAAGTTTTCGTCCGGCAACCGAGATATTTCTAGTACTTTCTGCTTCTCGAAATTTCTAGAAGGCATATGAGGGCCGAATACAGTTACAGTTATACAGAATATCAATTGCAGTTATTCAGCTACAATATCCATCTCAGTTATCCAAGAACCGGGCCAATAGCTCAAAGTTTGGTGATTTTTTTATCATTTCTTGCAAAATTTGGTGAGAAAAATTAGCCGACAAAAAATTTGTCAGCTTGGCGATATCTCATCGAATTAACGAGATCTGTTTACTCAATGTTAAAAAGGCACGCTCCTGTATTCTTACTTTTCTGGCAGAGCATTATCTCTCTAGATTTTCATGTTACATTATACAGAAAAATACAAGAACTTCACACACACTTGCACTAAAATCATCTATCTGTATACAAAACTCGTAATAATGTCATATGACTTTTACGTAACGCTTCTGACGTAAAATTAAAACTCAAAGAGCCAATAGTAATAGTACAGCTAATCAAAAATTACTGATTATCTAATCAAATGCACTGAAACCGAATTTAACGCCCTCTGAAAGTAAGATTTCATCCTGAGCACAAGACACTTGTTTTTGGTCTTCGGCCTATCTAGATTCCTGACTTTTGGCCTTCCGTCTTCGGCCTTGCGCTCAGGATGAGATCTTAATTCAGAATATATTATGGATATTTAATCTACCTCGGTTGCCACGTTTCCCGTTCATTGTGGGTCAACATCTCAATATCTATGCAATCAACTTTTCTACATTATTAGATCTAATTCTGCTTGTTGCATTCTTGATAGCATGTGCTTGTGAACTGTATATGATTTCATAAAAGTCATGTTGAAAAACTTGATAATATTTATTCTCTTTAACACGTAATAATGCCTCTTAAACGAGCAAAAGAGTAAATAAGGATTTCAGTTTAATTAGTATAACAATTGGTTGCAACTTTGACCGGGCAGAGGAAAAGTGACTCAGTGTGGGCTGAGTGCGTGCTTAACGCTTACTGGTTAGTACTGTGTTCTCGCCACTGACATTGCGTGGGGCGGCTGCAATCGAGACACCAGTACAAATAGACAAAATATTTTAACCGTGACGGATCATGCATGTATATATAGTGTATGTGTATTTATGGAACGAAAATTAAAATCTGAAACATATGTGTAATAAATCTAGCCATAAAATGTTAAGAACAACTTTTGAGGAATCTCACAATTATATTCATCATCTTCGTCTTAGATAGTAAGACTATTTTGGAAGGAATTATGCCTTTAAGTTTATAATAGTTTGTATTCTTTGGAACATAAAATGCACGAAGCGTGTGAAGACATTGCATTAATTTTCATTATGTCTTGTAAAGTATCACAGAGACTGAGAAAAGGTGTAAAGGACCCTTTACTCAAATAACAGTTAACATGTGCTTACAAAATATAGCCAGGAATTATGGCTTAAATCAAAGATAAAGAACTTTTAACTTAGTAAGCTAATCTAACAGCTATGCAGTTAAAGTAACTGCCAAGCAGGCTCTGACCTAAAGGTCGGCGTGACAAGCCTAATGAAGATAATAACGCCACGTCGTAGAATACTGCTCTGAAGAGAATCGAAATACACAACGTGACCTTCAGCAGGCAGAACATTCTAAAACTTTCGTTTAAATACGCTTTTATATCTACCTCGTTTAAATATTACGCCAACTAGAAATTTACATTCTGGTAGAAAAATGGAAATGAGGAGGCCAGGAAAGCTGATTAACATAAAATAACTTGTTAAAAGCTAAACTTAAAGTTATAAGATAAAATAATATATTTGAAATGTGGATTTCCTGAAAGCAAAACCGGCTGAATATTGTGTAGGTTACTTAAATGGAATTCAAAGGTATTACGTTTACGTACCCATTTTAGAAGCTCTTTCAAACCTATTAAAGCGTCATAGTATTTTGTCAGATACTTTGCATATAAATTAATTTAATCCTAATATGTTGTGTTCAACAGTAGCTATTACTAAAAGAAAAATTTATTGTTTTTACCTGATCTTGTTTTACAATTACATCTCTACAACTTTAAATAGCTATTTTAAGTACTGCTGTCCGAATGAGTGAAATTATATACTACTGTCCGAATAAGTGAAATATTTTTGCCTAAATGCTTTACATCCTTAATTTAAGTTTTAAGCATCTTAATTTCTGCACTTAAAAGCTGTTTCTCAGAAAACTTAGCTAACGAAAATAATAAAATTCCTTTGTCGTATGAGTTAATTAGTTATAAGACCAGTTTCAAAAAATTCAGAATGAAGAAAAAATTAATTTTGCTAGAAAAGAAATAGATATAGCTATTTAGTTGCTAGAAAAAAAATAGATATAAATAACTAAGGATCTATATAATTAACTACGAATATAATTAACTAAAGGGATATAATTAACTAGCTCTAATAACTAGGCATATGTATTGTAAATTAGGGATGTAAAACATTTAGGCATAAGTTGTTTTCCTGATTCTTTCCCCTCTCAGTGGCTTTACTCCTTTTTTCAATAGAAAAAGTCCATATTTTGATCTAATGATTTTTCGAAATTAGTTTTTAATCATTAATCATAAACTTGATGATCTGACGTTAAATTTTAAGTAACTTACAATTTAGGCAAGAACTAGTATTATTAATATTAAAGCAAGACGCATTGATATGCAATTAAATCGCTGCACAAAGAAGTCACTTTGCAAAATGGTAATAATAAGAAAGCGAGAGTTGAAGAAGTGAATTATTCTTCAGACTTTTCTTGATTCACTCTCCCCCCCCCAAAAAAAAAAAATCATACACTCTCAAATATCATAAGCAAATGAATAAGGAATAGATGAAAAAGGACTACAAAAAGGTGTTTATAAATAAAAAAAAATGAAGTCATGTTTTCATTCAGAAGCCTAAAAATAATTATTAAAACGAATAACATAAAAGAACAGTGATCAGTATTATTTACATCAAAGCAAGTAAGTTCTTGAAATGTTACTTTAAAAGACATGCGGAGACAGGGAATACCTTATATGCTGACCCTTTTAAAGGGCGATTGGTGATTAAGGGACCCAGTCGCCAAATACTGGTGGTGACGAATTATTGTCACCACCTTTTTAGTTCGGGCATCACTTGTAGAATTTTTTAGAATTTTCCAAAGCAGGAAATCGAAGAAATTCGCAGTGTCCTCGCCAGGGTTCGAACTCCTGACCTCCCGAATACACGTCGAGAATGCTCCCAGTTACACTACGAAGGAAGGCGGTGAAGAGAAGAAAATAGCTTATAGATGTATACATGTTTTTCAGTTATCTGTACCTTGCAATTAAAAATTAACATTGTGATATAAAAATATATCTGTTTTAATTGTTGATATAATTTTCAATGTTTTTAATTTATTTATGAACATTTTCAATTAATTGCAGTTACTGTAACATATTTCTAATGCCTAATATTACTTATTTGGTATATTACCTTCATTCGTTTAATTAAATTTCTTTCATCATTTGATTTCATTTATTTTAAAAATTTGTATTACATTGTAGATTTTCATTTCGACTCAAGAAAGCTATACATTGTAATGGGGGGGGGATATATCAATATTTACTCCCTTTCTTTTCACTGATTTTGCCAAAGTGAAATCAAAAAAGTAAAAGCACAGAGCATGCTGTTTTTACTAATGATTTAATATACAATTTTAATAATCAATAAAAACTGTGATAGATATTAAGTAGACATTTTTCCCCGTGAATATGTGCTAAAAAGTTAACTTCTTTTTGTTCTTATTTATTTTAAAATTAACTGCATTTATACAGTTCTTATATTTGGGTATTCATTTTTACCATGAACTACTTCAGGAACTATTTCTTAATATGATTTCGAAGTATTAAACCGAAATATTTTCCTGCAAACACGCTCATTCAAGGAATTTGAATTTTTTCCCCATAATGATTGAAATGGATATTAATTGTAGAAGTCGAACAGATTTTATTCTATAACAGACTTAAAAATTAAAAATCTTTATCAGTTTTTTGTTCAATATTTTTTCTTAATTTGATTTATTTTTAGCGAGAAATATTTTTCTAAAATTTGAATAAATTTTCATAGTTAAGTCGAAACAACTTAAACAATAAATAGTTAAGCTTAGTAAAACTCAATATGAAGCTTATGATCCCATTTTTATATTCTCTGTAATTCAGTAAGGTATTGAATATTAATTCAGAAAATACTAATTCTGTTTACTAATACCAGATAAAATTTCATTTCTCCCATGAATATATAAATGAACACCGTTTATATGCTTTTTAAGATTTCTGAAATTTTTAGCTGATGGATAATAAGAACAGCAGCTGTTTTAATAAAGCTGTTTTAAAAACTGCAACAGATGGGAAGAATTATTTCGAAAGAATTCATCCACAGGAGTAAGTTTCCCGCTTCAAGTATGTAATCATATTCAATTGCACCATAATTGCTCACAGGTGAGTAATATCTAATTTTCTTAATTTAACGGACAAGAAGAACAAATTTAAACTACGTTTCATTTCTTGCAACTAAAACTTTAAGAGTGGCATACAAATATTTTTGCAGCTATTCTACAATGATCATATTCTATACAGATATTCTGTACTTTAAAATTAAATGAAGAAAAAGTGTAAACAAAAGATATGGAAAGTTTAATTTCAGACAGGCGTTAATGTGAAATATGCTTTATATCTAATTTGAAAGTTCTTTATATCTTTCGGAAGGATTTGAAACAGTCTGAGCTTAAAAACTTTGCAGCATCAAAGTATTTTTGTTCATTTATGGAGAAGCACTGTTCTCTAAATGCATGCAGCATTTTTTTCAAGTTATTGAAAATCTGAAGTTGTATTTTGACACATTTAAAATACAATACTATTACGCTTCTCGATCCTGTATTTTACATTCTTTTACTCGAATATATTGCATTTAACATCTTTAATAAAATCAGTAGCGTAACAGTCAAACCATATATAATCTTTACGTATATGTCATTTCTTCCATCACATTGAATTAATATATTCCGCATATGTAATTATTTGCTACAAGAAAAACACTTGTAAGATTTCTGGTATTTAATATATGATAAATATGTTCTACATGCATAACTGCTTGCAGTAACATTTCAAGCACACTATCTGTAAATTAGCACACTATCTGCAAATAGCACACTATCTGCAAATACAGTAATACAAATACAGTATCTGCAAATACAGTAATACAAATACAGTATCTGCAAATACACTATCTGCAAATTTCAAACACACTATCTGCAAATACATCCTATGATATTTCACATAAGAAAAATTTTAAATGCAAGACTATTTGCAGAAGTATCCTTTGCTATTTGACTTATAATAAATAATGTTCTAAATACATACACTACCCAATATTGAAAATGAAACACCAAGAAGGAGTGGCCCAAAAATTATGCCAACGTCAGGGTGGACTCCTGTCACCAAGTTATACGAATGATGTGAAATTCGCAGCTCTTCAACGCACGTTGAAGAAGATATAAGGAACCTGCAGAATGTTCACTTTTCCGGCCGTAAGGAGATAGCCGTAGAAAATTTGTTTTTGTCTCAGAGGACGCGTGTAACAGCAGAGAATGCAGGCCACCGTCATCAGTCAGGCAGACGATTTGGTGATCGGAAGGGCAGGTTGGTCCATACGGCAAATATCAGCAGACATACACCTAGATGCGTCCACAGTGCACCGGCTGTGGCGACGATGGTTGGAACAAGGAAACGTAAGGAGTTCGAGGGGTCTCGGTGCAGCTAGAAAGACGTCAGCACGCGTGGATCGACGCATCCGCCGATAAGTGTCCGCATCCGTAAGCCACGTTTACCTCCAATCTGCAGCATGTTCAAGACACCCTGGATGTTCCCATATCGACCAGAATCGTTTATCGTTGGTTGGTGAGCTGCATTTGTGGCGTTCATTAAGGAGACTGCAATTGAACCCACATCATAGACCCCAACGGCTGCATTGATGACCGGCTCGAGCAATGTTAAATAATAATAATAGTTTAGGCTTCCCTGCTCCGAGAACTCAATCTCACTGCAGGTCCACTCCCCCTTTGGGCACATCGTGGAAGCTCAACCTCCACTATTACCCTCCAAGAGAGCAGCGCACCACCTGGATACGACAGCAGGCAGCACCGGTCGTCTAATGCTCCTACCAGTCGCTTGGGCGAGCCCGTCGCAGCGGGCATGGAGGTAGGAAAGGGAGGAGGGGCCATTCCGCGCTAGAAGTGAAGCACTGCTTTGAAGCTTGGGTCACCAGACGGGGTGTTCTTTGTTTACATTCAGAAGCTCGCTTGACGAGATTCTGATAGTATTTCGACACACGACAGTTCCATAGAAATCGAAAAAGGGACACTCTCGCATGAAAGAAACATTCATAGTGTGACGGATAATAGCAATTTGTATAGTTTACTGACATTTACGCAAAAATCACATCTTGGTTATTTTTCGATAACTAACAAGAGCGATTTTGATTATGAATTTGTTTTATAAAATTCTAAGCTGTTGCACTACAAAAATATAGATTTTAAGAAAATTGCTAAAAGAGATCTGCCAAAATTTATTTTCTAGAAGATTTGAAAAGTTTTAAACTTAATGGCTAAATGTAAATATAAAATTATGTATGTTAAAATATTTGTAACGCATGCAAGGGCTATCTGACTAAAGAGAGAGATGCCATCGTGGAGGAATTTTGAAGAAAAACTGACCTTTGAGTGAGTATTAAAAATAATACTTATAATTTTCATTCAAATTATATTCAGATATATTTTTTATGTAAAACTTTCGGGTGTATGCTAAATTAGTGTAAATTACTTTACACGAAAAATATAGCGAATGCACAGAAATTAAAGATTTGCACATGCCGGAAATGATAAATAGGAAATATGTATGGGTATTTATGCATGTGCTTGCAAAAAGCATGTATCTGCCTTTGACAAAATACTTAAATATTCATTATATTACTTATAAATGTATTTGAAATGAAGAATTTATTCACTTATAAACAACTGTGAAAGTACTGTGAAGAAATCTAATGATTAAATGTATCTAATTTATAATGATTATAAATGTTATCTAAATATATAATAACCTTAATATTGAATTGTAAACATAAATTGAAATCCTGTTGACAAATACGTTATAAAACTATTTAAGCAAGAATTGTTCGTATTGAAAAGCAATCTGTTAAAAGGTATTGTAAAGCAAATGCTATGAGATGCGCACTTAAGAACGTAATAAAGAGTTTTGGAATATGTATTGTTGAAATGAAGGGTTAAAAAAAATCTGATAAGTATAATTAAAATAATTATTCCCTTTACATTTTATAATAACTCAGTTACAAGTTTTAAATAATACTTTAAAAAAAAAAAAAAAAAAAAAAAAAAAAAAAAAAAAAAAAAAAAAAAACTTATTTTATTCCCTTTCAGAAATGTTCAGAGAAAGTCAAATACTATTTAATACCTATTTAATTATTAGGAATTAGCGAAATACTTTTAAGTATTTCGCTAATTCCTAATAATTCTCTAATTTAAAATGAACCGAATAGAGCATTAATTATAAATTGACTTACATTTTTCGATTTAAAAGAAGCCAAAAAATCATGTCATATTTAAGAAAGTATTTTAGGAAGAAGCTCTATAAATAGAAAAGAAATAATGCATAATTTTAATATTAATAATACAATAAACTTTGATCTTAATTTTTGTACCTTAACCGAATAAAATCGAATTACCTTATTTTTTTTTTTCTAATGTAGTTAACGAAAACTTGTGAAAATATTTCATTCAAATTAAACCATTCTGAGAAAACTGTCCTGTGAAAAGTATAGCATTTAATTCCGTTCAGAATGAAATGTTGTTTAAAAATATGTTGTTTTCACATACTTAGGACTCTGAAGTGTTGTAGAAAAAGAAAATATATACATTTATATGAGTATTTGCGACGTAATTACAAAATATTTACACCCGAACGCGTCAAATCCCATAGAACTCAAAGGTAAATGACCCAATGTTTTGGTCACCACGTAGGGATCGCCGGTGCTTCAGAGCAGGGTACGGAGAAACTTGTTTAGGGCGACTTCATCTTACTTCCTACCTCCATGGCAGCGGGACATTACCCAGCGACCCCGGGGGAGACCCCCGGGTTACTAGAACCCCGCCGCGCTAGGACGTGCCAGACTCCGAGGCCGGCCAATAAGTGACCTTTCCCAGAGCCTTCAGAACCACTAAGTTCATAAATTTTATACCCCCGTCGCCGAGACTGCCTAGGTACAGATCCTAACCAGTAGCTTCTCAGAGTTCTCTACGTCGACCCCCGGGCAATGTTGACAACGGAATGATCACTGGGTCGCATTCTCAGATGAGTCACGCTTTTGTTTCTCCAATGATAGTCGCCGCGTATTAGTGTGGCGTGTGGAGACAGGTCCAATCCAGCAGCAATTGTGGAATGCCCCACCGCGCGAAAGCGCGGCATCATGGTTTGGGGCGCAATTGCGTACGATTCCAAGTCACCTCTAGTTCGTATTCAGGGCACTATGACGGCACAACTATACGTGCTGGTGCCGGTGACACTTCCCTGCCGGTGACACTCCTCTTCCGGTGACACTCCACTACCTTCAGGGAGTGCCCAATGCCCTTTATCAGCAGGATAGTGCCCGACCACACTCTGCTCGCATCAGCCATTGTGCTCTGCAAGGTGTACAGTTGCTTCCCTGGCCACCGTTCTCTCCTGATCTCTCATCAATCGAACACATCTGAGTTGTGTTTGGACGTCATTTGCAGACAATGCCATTGCCGTTCAGAAGACTGACAACTGTGTCAAATGTGACCGTTCAACTGTGACAAATGGTTGACAGGGAATGGAGAGCCATTCCTCAGAAAATCATCCATAGTCTCACTGAATCGGCACCTAGACGTGTTGCATCGTGTATCGCCGTCCAGTGTGGTCCTACAACGGACTGAGCCGACGCTGCTCTCGCCTTGTATTTGTTAAGAAACGCCTATAGAGGGCGCTGTACCCCGCCTGTTTCTTTAGTGTAAGTTTGCAATTTGTACTAATGAGATGTGCTTAACTATGAGTAAGAAAGTTTGTAAGGGAGTCGCCGGCCCTAATAATTAACGGCACAATTAATACTACACTTTATTTCAGTAATCATGTAAATAAATTTATTTGTTGTTGTGTTTTAAACTGAGTCTTTTATCGCCTGTTACGTACAAACTGAACAACCAAGATAGTTACAAGTTTGGCATTAGTAAAAATACCACAGTATTATGCATATCATTTCCAAATAAAGATCACTTATTGTTCGTTGCTGTCTCTGTGTGTTTGCCGAATTTCATCACTTTCTGGCCACTCCTTCTTGGTGTTGCATTTTCAATGTCGGGTAGTGTAAATACTTGCAGTGTATCATCATTACAAATGAAATGTTACATCTATGCTTTGTTTCTTCAAATGCAATTAATATGCTATTCATACATAAGTAATTCAAGTGGTATTATATGCAAAGTAACTGAAGCCATTGAAGATTTATGCTTTGTTATTTTACATGCGTTAATCTGTTCTATATCTATAACTATTCTTAATAACGTTATAAATGAAACATATATAGGCTTTGCAGGTATAATTCCTGTATTGTTACTAAAAATATATGCTTTTGTTATTTAAATAATCTATATCATCCCAGTATTCATAAATTTTTTAGTAACCTTACACAA
Organism: Stegodyphus dumicola; assembly: GCF_044657685.1. NCBI lineage: Eukaryota > Metazoa > Arthropoda > Arachnida > Araneae > Eresidae > Stegodyphus > Stegodyphus dumicola. The sequence goes on from NC_140780.1 coordinate 195,115,567, forward strand.
TTTTTTTTTTTTTTTTTTTTTACAAATTTTTTTATGTTGAGAGAAAGAGTTTCTAAAATGCATTTTATCTTCATATTTGATTTCAGATTATATTTTTTAAGAATCATATAACACTGTAGCACTTACAGTGGCTAATATAAACATATATCAGAAATTAAGATCTGAAATTTAAAAGGATCTTGCAGTGCTTCCTGAGACTGCATTTTCTTGAGTAATAAATGCTGTCTGAAACTAATATTCCTGTTGCATTTAATATGACTTATTTGCAAGGTTACACTTGATTAATTTTTTATACGAATTAATTCTGATAATTTTATACTCAGAACAGTAGTTGGTAAAGTTTTCTGATCTTTTTTAATTCAATAATTTAATGAAGCTGGTTTTGCTGCGTTACTTCGAGTTCAGAGTTTGTTCACTGTTCGTTCTTGTAATCCAGACTGACTCACAAATATATGAATTTTAGTTATCCTATAAAAAAGTTAATTTCTTCGTCTTTTTATGGGGAGTATAAAGAATTGTGTTAGTTGTTTTTGAAACTGAGCTTTTACAGCTATACATAATAATAATAACAATAATAATTACCCTTCTCCCCAAAATCTCTGAAACTGAAACAACAGCATTACAACATACAGGTAACAGTATCATGAATATTTTTGAAAGAATATGAATAAAGCCATATCACTTAGCTGAGTATTTTCAAATAACAACATTATTATTTTAATATTGTTACTGTAACTGGTAAAGTAGCCTTAAATTTACACGCTGAACAGGAAAAAATTTACAACTTTTCTCGCTGAGAGTGAGCACCAATTTTTAATTAAGATATGTAAACCTCAATGAAAAGGAAATTTATATTCTCGTCGTGGCGGAAATGATGCGCAAATTTGATTATTCTTACAAACGAACATATCAGTGAAATGCAGAGAAGAAATTAATACCAAAGTACACACGAAACTATAAACTGAATAAAAAGTATTAAACAGAGATACTTTTATATCTGCTCTCTTCCTTTCCTCAGGATAGAGACAAACTATAAATTTTACTTCTCAAACACCATCTGATCCTAAAAAGCACATAATTTGTTTTTTCATTCACAACTAATAACTGCATAAAAGAAGAGAAAGAAATGCGCACATTTTAACTGAATGGCAATAATTAGCGCTAAGATAAAGTTAAATCTCTGTATATAAGTTGTGTTAGCTTTTCAAATGGGAAAAAATGTCAAATAAATAAATGAGCATCTAAAATAACTAATTTGTTAATGACTACAGTATCATTAGATGTTGTTTAAAGAGGCTAAAGAGCCTTTTTTTTTTTTTTTTTTGTAGTGAAATGTGAAACAAATTATTTGCAAATAGTAGTTTCTAATTCAGAAGTCAAACAACAAAAATCAGCGTTATATTTTCAAAATTTTTGTTGTTTGACTTCTGAATTAGTATTTGTTCGGCGTGTTATTGTGTCTTAGTTAGTAGTTTCTAATTTCTAATATTTTTAACGACAGGATATTTTGCTGGTAAACTGTTTTAGTGGCACAAGGGCTTAATAAGCTTGTTTCTGCGTTCAAGTTTTAATTATGTTCTTAAAATAACTATGTGTATAACCTTGGAAAAATAATCAGGCATAGCATTTTCAAAGGCATATAATCATCAATGACTGACAGCGTTATACGAATTTTACAAACTATTCAAAAACTATTCAGTTTCCTGATATATGCTCATAAAATTAATTTTATTTACTAACACTAAAAATTTTCCAAAGATTTATCACCTTTCACTTATGGCATGTTTGCTTTTTTGTTCACTTTAAAAATTAACAAGTGAAAAAAAAATTCAATAACATAAACAAATTTCTAATATAATTTATTTCTAGAAATAAAAATATACAAACATAGCAAAAAATTTTTAATTTAGAAGGTATTTTTAAGGCATAAAAGATCTATTTATTCTTCAATCGATTTACTACTAAATATCTTATATATACGCTTATATTTCGCGTCTTTCAGTTAAGGTCTTAAACTATCATGTTTCAGGCGATCGTTACATTCCTCCAGCCAAATCTTTAAATAATTCATAAATAGTAGTAATTTTATAAGAAACGATGTCAAAATTTTTGTTAGTGCACAGATTAATCTTTAGAAAATTATTTTCCAAAAATAGTTTGGAAAAAGTGTTTTGCTGATGAAGAGTATTATTTTTGGAAGTATCTAATGATATTTTATTTTCATTTCCATTTTTGAAAGCACATATTCCTTTGTAAATAAAGTTGATTTGACAAACATGAACATACTCCTTAACTGAATTTTAAGCGCTTTTCCTAATTAAAATTCAGCACTTTGTTAAAAAAAATAAGGTTTCTGCGGTCGGTTTGCATTACATGACAAGGAATGAATATGCTCAAAAGATTTTAAATTGGACATACACATTTACATGAATTTTACTAAATGCTCTATTTGCAAAATCAGATATGGAAAAATCTTTTTGGCAGTAACCTTAAGAATACCAGATATCTACCAATAACGTAAATATCAGCATGAGAGTATGCAGAATAATAAAAAAAAAAACTGAATATTACCCCTATGAAAACTTAAATTTTATTATAATGTATTAATTTCAACGCGTCTGATATTAGATGAAGAAATATGAAACAAATTTAAGAAAAGCAAAGTCAGTAAGAACAAATAATGTATCGAAATAATTGCCTGATAAATTTCCGAAGAATATCTCTACGTTGTGTGTAACATACTGATAATGACCATTATGAAAACTATATTTCTGAAAACAAAGAGCATAAGCGTTGTTAGATTTGTTATAAAATTGATGGTTTCCTGATTCCGAATTTGCATAAAAGACAAAAGGCCTTAAAATATACTCTTGTGACACAGAATTGCTGAAATAATTGAATCTTTTATCACAAGTGAATAGAAATTGCCGAATACTCGTGCTGCTCCGGTAAGGATATAAATAATTTTTCGCTGCTTAATTTAAATGTAAGAAATTTGGCAGTCCTCTGAAATTCAAAAACTAAACTCATTCATATTGCACAATCAGTAATCTATGAGACTATTTTTTGTAATAAAACATAAATAATTTAAAACCTTAAATAAAAATTAAATACCCTTTTTCAGCGTATTTAAGAACTAGAAGAAACACTTTGTAGTAAAATTTTAGCGTTGAAAGGTAACCTATTCCTGAGAAGCTCTTTTAATTACCTTTTAAAAGATCTATAGATTAGTTTACATTAAAGATCTGCAAATGATGTAAAACAATTAAACGCGATTACTCGTTTTGTAACTAATTTCTAAATCGCGCTATATTTCTCTTCGGGTTTGAAATGGTTCTCAGTGAAACCCATAGTGACATCTAGTGTCGAAATATGACAAAAAGCATTTTATCACAAAAAGACATTCCAACATTAATCACGGGATTCGCCACTAGATGGCACAACCTCACGGAGGCATATATCAGTGTTAGTTTCGGAACGTGAGAAATGTACCAATGGGGAAAAAACACACTGCCTTTAGTCACTTTTACCCGTTGAACAGAAACTTTTCTTGAACTTCGCAAATATTACAATTGTTTAAAAGGAGATTTTTTTACCATAAAATGTTATTTATTTAGGATATTACCCTATAATGTAACCTCTAAAAATATGATGAATGGCATTTATTCACCTTTAGTGTTTTGAGATTTATTTTAGATACCGTTCTTAAAACTCATCCTGTAACTAACTAAACGTTTTCTAAATGCACTTTTTATTAAAATATACTCAATTTTAAACTTGTGCATTTCTTATGAAACTTCCGTTTCTTTTTAAATGAAAAAAAAATTTCGATATTAAAAACATGGTAAGTATATTTAAAATGCATTTTCTATTAAAAGCGAAAAATTCCATTCCAGCAATTGGAAAGTCTATTATTTTCTATGAAATTTCAATTTCCTTTATCAAATGGAAAATATTTACTAATAATTTATCAATATTAAGCATGCTTGAAATAGAGCTCAAATTTTTAAATTTCAGTTTTTTTATGAAAATATACTTCGTATTGTTAGGCAATTAATTATTAATCACGACTGTGAAAAATTAGATTACAACATTTTATTTTCAAATTTTAATGAAACGAGAATTAGAAATGCTTTTCATTTAACCGTAACTAAAGTAAAATAAAAACTAAAAAAATGTATGCTACTTATTTTTGAAATTTAACATTATTACGGTGTTTACTCGCGTAACTGTTGCACTTTTTTTTGGCCATTTTTTCATTGTGAAAGTCTAGGTGCGACTATTATGCGTGAAAATCTACTACACAATAATGTATAGTACTTTTGACCATTTTTTCTGCTTAAAAACGGGGGTTAGACTATTACGCGAGTAAACACGGTATTAGTTAGTTTTTTAACATTCTATTAAAATAATTTAGTAACATGCACATTTGTTTTATGGTTAGCAATATATTATATTCATTAAAAGGTTTCTTATTTCCCTTCCTTTTGAGATATTTTTTACAAGATGTTTACAAGATAAAAGAAACAGTCTTTGAGGAAAACTGTGGATGAAGGTTCTGCCAATATATCTGTATATTGCATATGTTGTCTTAAAAAAAGGGGGGGATCGAAATATTTCACCTTAATTTAGGGTAGCTTCTGCCTTTTTTGTTTTCAACAAAGGACAAAGTAATTAAATAAATAATAAAAATTTCAAATTAATGTTGGATTTAATGAGAAGATATTGATGCTGTTTAACTGTTGTTATACAGTATTTCCCAAAATAATGAAGCCATATTAAACTCACCTTTATATCGAATCAGATACTTTAATGAAACAATAATGAAGGCAAAATTAAATCTTTATGCAGGTTTAAAGAGTTTTAAGCAGAAACTTAGAATAAACCTGACAGCAGCGAATATGATATGCAGTTTGGCTCTTATACATTCAGACAGTCTCCAATGAGACATAAAGTGTTCGAAATGTCATTTGCATTGTTAAAATTTAATTGTGGAATTTCCTTTCTTACGCTTAAATTTGGATTTGATTCAGTATGGAAAATATCAGTGACGCTGGAAAAGTGAAAACTTGATGAAATGTATTAAAATAAATTATTGATTTGAAGCATTTCAATGTCTATTAATTACTTTTACGCTATTTGAAATTATAATTAAAATCTGAATTATATATATCAATCTTTCTCGTCTTTGTTTGGAGAAGAGAGCTGTTAATGACGCCTTTGAATATACCGCGTATGACGAAAACACAAATTAAAATACTGGAGATGATCAGTTAGCAGAACTGTCGCACGTGAAGTTCTCGAATCGGCATGTGGTACAGGTAAGCCGTGATATAAATTTTTGATGATACAAGTACAGTCAAGTCGTCACCGTTGACTTTTCGCCAGCTGCTACCTATAGCAAGTTCAGTATTTTCTAAGTGCACAACTTCCTTAATACGAGTATTAAATATATATGGAGCTTTGCCTTTCAGAAAACCCTAAAAATAAATAAATAATTTCTTCGTCAGAAAATTAAATGCTGCCCTTGTCTAATCAAACAACATTAAAAAAAATCCTGGTTTGATCAATTATCCCATCATGGCATGGAATCAATAAAAGGGAGAACAAGCTGAATTTTAATTGTTCCTATGACTGGAATTATTTGACATTACTTGAGGAAAGGAGATTTTTATTATCATGTTTCATCAGAAATAAAACCAAACTAGATTATCTGCTGGAAAATATTTTTGCGATCCTTTAAAATGCAGTTCTATACGAACTTAAACTCTTTTAAGCCTAAAAAGAACATTAAATATGCCTGATATTTGCAACTCATTAATAAGAAATGACTCAATAATGTTTGACATTAAATCAAAAGCCTACTGGGGGCCAGTGATTTCATTAACTACGTATAATTCATTTAGTTTTAAATAATTAGATCTTTTGTAAATTGAAATTTTAATGAATCGCGAAACTTTTATGACCGATACTGCGTCACGAAATCTTCCACTTCCCATACTAAAATCAGATTTAAATTTAAACTTATAAACGAAACTGTGAAACCAAACTTTAACGAAACAAGTCAGATGATATCTCTTAATCAAATTACCTGACAAACGTCAGTAATAATAATAAGAATGTACGACTAAAATGATTCTATAATTTCATGATAAATATTTCTGAGCAAAACTAAGAGTAAAAATTAAAGGTTTTAATGAATGTTTTGTGTTAAATGTTGAATGTTGTTTTACGTTTAATGATTTGTGCATAATTTAGTCCAGATTTATACACAAAACGTTGTGGCATTTTCCTGGAACACATTTGATTTGAGGAGACATACAAACTAAAGTGAGTAAAGTTGTTTTATCGTTTCTGGGCACATCGTGTGAATACATTTTCAAGGTAAGTAATAAATTTGTTTGTATTTGCATAACGTTCATCCTTCACCACCTCTATACTGTAACTTCCACGTCAATAGTTCATCTTCTCTGAATCACTAGAAATTTGACTTCTCCCATTTTCTGAGTGCACCTTCTAAGTTACTCGCCAGCCAAGATATTTAATTTCCAAATTTGGGATTTTTTTTTTACATCATTTTAGATTTGTTTTGAGAGATCGGGCAACAAATAAACCAAAAAAATTCGATGTTTATTTTTTTCCCTTAAAAGTCATTCAATAATATTCTTTTGGGATACATATGTGCGTAACATTTCTTAAATTATAATTTCTTTATAACTTTTTTATTCAAATAAATTATACGTATCTAAATACTAAAAATACATTCTTATTATTTTTTTACTTTTGAAATTTTATTACTTTAGAATCATAACCTAATAAACTAACAAGAAAATTCATTAAAGTAGAAATGAATCTTCATATTTTAATTTATGCAAATAATATTCCGAGTTGGGTACCTACTAGCACTTAAACTTGTACCTTTTAGAATACGAAATCTGAAGATTCTGTCAGAAAACTCGTTTTTTAATATATATATATATAGAATACAGTATCAAATGTACTTTTAAGCAATAGCTTTTGAACTTTTCTCTTCTTTGCAAATATATATATATATATATATAAATTTTCTTAAATATTGCTATAGCTACAAGCGGACCACATAAAATGTTAGATTTAATAAATCTTACAAAATTGATTTTTAAAATTTTAAAATGTCAAAACTTGAATATTTGTGTCATTTAAAACAATTCTATAATTGAAAGTGTATATCTACCCCATAAGTCTATACACTACATGTTTATTTGTGAAAGTAAATTTCGCATGAGAATTTTCGACTCGAGGTGTATACAGTGACTCACAGCGAAGTATACATGTATGCTTGCTTCCTTGAAGAGATAAATTAGTCAGGTAATTAAATTTTTTTATATTCTTTTGTGAATATATACTGCGCATTTCCACGGAATTTTGATTTCCTTTGATGTAACTATTTATATTTTATTATTTATCCCTGTACTGTTTATTAGTTTAGAGCATTTTTGAAGCATTTGCAATTTTTGATTTCTAGGTTTTCCAATTTCTTTTATCTAAATTCATGTTTTGTCAAAATTTAATATTATTTTGGGTCAGAATTTTACTTTGAGTTCTGCGAAATTACTCAAGAGTTTCTAGTTTTTAAATTTTTTTCTGCTTCAATTTTTTTTTAAATTTTTAATTTTTAGAAGTCACCTAGATCGTCTTGTTGATTCACTGACAATGAATATAAAGCAAATAAAAATTTCTTTGGTAGCTAGTCACATTCTGGAATACTCTTGCCCTTTTCCATCAAGATTTTAGTATCCATTTAGTATTTATAATAAAGGCGTCATTCAACATATCAAAACTATACATTTTATATCTTTCTTCATAAGGCAACTACATTAAGTGGGCGGAATTTAGTATCCGCGAGAAGAGCCAGGTGTCAAGGTCTTAAAAGGAGAAAATCTAACTCCAGTAAACAAATGATAGTGTAATAGAAAATTAATACGTATTATTTTCTAGAATGCAGGGAATGTTATCTACTAATTAAAAAATGTAAGAGATTTTAACAGATGTGAATGGAAAGCTCTAACACAGTTATGTGAAAAACAAAGTAAGCATTCGAATGTCTACGTGTTGCTGCTTAAAATAAATAATAAGTCAAAACAAGTATAATTATTATAATTATTATATAAATTATATAACATAAATAAAAAAGGAAAAAAGTATAAAGAATTTTCCAAGCAAAATTAGCGAAATTATTACACTGACTGTTTCAAAATTAAAAAAATATTAGATTTGATTAAAAAAAAAAGATACTTTTCTTCCTTTTATTTATTATTTGAAGTTTAGATACATTCCTTTACCTACTGTAGAAACTGGAGCATGCAAGTAGTTTAAAAGCCCATTTTAAGATAATGAACTCTCTCGTGCATATACAAAACTGGTGTCAGGTATTTTGATTCTTCGCTAAAGGAACGATTACAAGAATACATCTGAAATAAAACAGCACTGAGCTCCAGTTGAATCCAGTGATGAACTCCAATAGTTCTGACTCAAGCAAGCTGAAAGTACTGCATTTCTACTGGTTTTTTGACCCATATTACACATATTCAGAGCAGAATAAAACGTATATGTATTCAAACGCACGTACCGCAGCACTCAGATGCACTTAGTTAGGTGAAGACTTAAAGTGCTGTCCATCTATAGGTCGAGCATGGAAGCCTAAATAACCTGCAAAGAACATTAGTTAAGTACGTATTATTTTTTCACATGTATATATGTAAGTGATTGTTAGGGACATACGATATATACACTTGTGTGCAAAATTAAGAAAATTTGCCCTTTATGTCGAATTTCTGAAAAATTAATGTACATATTTTAATGAAATTTGGTAAGAGTATACATTTATAACAGAGAAAGAGAGGTGCAATTATAAAGTCATTTTATGTAAGTATAATTATCAAAAAGTTCATAATGCAGTAATTTCCAGAGTCCACATTGTGATTTCGATCTCAAAATGAGTCGAATATAGGGTATAGCTCCCTCTCAAGCCCGACAGGTAGCGTAGTGGACAGGAGGCAGTTGAGAAGTCCCTGTGGCAGGCGATGTTACTCCTACAGCAAGGGAGTTTTCAACGCCAGGGTGGTTCTCGGAGGGAAAGGTGAGATGTATTTGCGAATCTATGCGGCGAATATCCGCACTTTCCAGGTAATCGTCGACCAGCTAAACCCTATGTGGGCGAACTTTGTCATTCATTAACAGAAACCCAGAACCAACTGCTCATCTAAAAAGATGAACAAAAAGGCTTTAAGATCTCCTCTTTGTACCTCATAGCAAAAGGCCTTTGTCAAACACATGCAGGGAAGTGCGGGAGTGCAACTAATGCTTGCTCAAACCATTGTTAGAGTCTTGTTCGTTTAGGGAACATAAAATGTAGACCCTACTGAAGACAAGATAGCGAATTCTCGCTATGTCTTAAAAACAAATAACTGCTGACGAAGGTTATAACAACCTTTTTTATTTTAACTAAACTGAACAGAACATGCACGCACTCGGTGCTCACAAACTAACAACCACTTGTGACTAAGTAACTTGAACACTAAATAGTCTGCACAATAAGAATGAATCAAATTTCAACTACACGACTTCATTCTAAATCCGATTTATCGGTTGCACACAGCAAAGCCGAGTCTAAAATATGAAATAACCTGTAGAGACATTAGGATTTTTTTGTATAAGGGAGAGATGAAAAATTAGCAAACGCCTTCGCCAGGAATCGAACCACGGACCTCTGGAACACCAGCCCAGCGTGCAGAACCACTACAGCACGAAGGCACTAAGAAGGCAGGAGAAATACCTTATAAACCTAAGAAGTAAGTGCCTATCACAAATATTCAATTACAGAGCTGCTTGTAGCTCGAAGCATAAATGTCGCTTGCGGCATAAACTCGTTCTCGGCGTAAATCCGCTCAGCTCGTAACTAACTATTCCACCACGAGTTCTTCAATTCTGCTATTTAAATACTTTTTCCGAACTCACTGATATTTTGCACGTATATCATTTAAATTTGCATTCTGGCAGGAAATTGAAATCAGAAGGGAAAGGAAAGTTTCTTAAAATAAAAAATAATCGACTAGTACAAAGTAAGGTCTTTACTCCTCCAATACCATAATGATCCTTTTCGTGAAAATGATAGCAATGTTCACACTCTCCCTAGGCACAGGTACCTCGATAATCAGTGTCCAGGCTGAATCTTGATTCATCTGTAAAAAGCGCAGTGCTCCACTGAAGTCTGACCCAAGGCGCAAGTTGTCTACAACCTGTGGCGTAGTTAGAGTGGTGCAAGGAGGGACATCTGTCCCAGGGCGCAACATCCAGAGGGCGCCAAATTGATGTTACGGAATTTTAGAATGAAATGTTTTGCATCCTTGGCACACAAAAGCGAGCACAAAATCTTCAGCTATCCCCCGGCCCTGGAAACCCAAGCTACGGCTCTGTCTGCAAGATGCTAAACGCGCTCTCTTGTGCGCTGCAGTGAGCGGGACGCAGAGCTCTATCTCATAAAACCTTCTGTTACACGTAGACAGTAAAACTCGGTTTCCAAGCATAGTGACAGTATACAGTCCAAGTGAGAGCTGTAAAGTGATACAGTCCAAGTGAGAGTAGTGCTAAGTCGCCGCGCTGAAAGTGCCAAATAACGATTCTCATTTGTAATCGTGAATTTTGGTCGACCTTGCCAGGTCTTCTCTGTATAGATCTAGTGTCTTGAAAGTGTTTTCATAAATTGCAGATGACACTGGACGTTATATTGAGCTCTGTAGCCACCTACTCTTGTGACTGGCCAGCTTCCAATTTACAGACAATTCTCCATCTCATTCTGTCATCAATAAGTTCGTGGCTACTCAGTTTACTTGTTACCCTATAAAATTTACCCAACTCTTGCGAAAAAAAACGGCGAATATCTTGAAGGAGTACGAGTAAATAAATAGCCGAAAACCGTTCGTGTGCTTATATTCTTTCGAAAATCGCAGCTCCCAGAGACCCACATGTATACTTACGTATTTGATTTCGAAAATGTGCATAATTCTTCGACGGTATAATTAGTACCCTTAGCTCAATATTTTTCTTAAAAATAGACGTAATTTGCAAATTCTTTTAATTTTTCTATCGTATAGGTATAAACAGTTGTGAGGGCAGAATAAACATTACGGTAAGTGCTTAAATAAAAAGAAACTCAATTTGCTTTTACTTTATTTTCTTTCCAAGAATTAAAAGAGAAGAAAGCAAACATTGCAGTATGAAAATCATTTCCCAGACAAAAATGTAATAACCGATAAAAAGTAGAAGTTGACCGGCTTCTGACCTTGATGCAAAATAAATTATGAAGTGTACCGTATTCTTTACTCGTATACTTTCATTTGGTTTAATATGCATATCTGTCTAATGTTAAATGTTAAACGATCCATTCAAATATTCTCTTCTTATTTCCAGTTAATTTTATATGAAAATAATATGATCGTTCATTCGTCTTAGTTGAGTTTCAGTAAAACAGACAAATTATCTTTGTTAATAACAATGAAAGATAGATATATTTAAATAAAATTGAAAAGGGTTTATTATAACTTTATTTTAACTTTCGTTGATTATTAGAAGGAGGAATATATCATTCTAAAGTTATAAGGTATTTCTCCCGCTTTCCTAGCCTGCCTTCGTGGTGTAGTGGTTCTGCATGCTGGGCCGGTATCCAGAGATCCGTGGTTCGATTCCCGGCGAAGGTGTTTGCTATTTTTCATCTTTCCTGCTTCCAAAAATAAATCCTAATGTCTCTACAAAGTATGTGAAGAATTGTTTGATACGGAATAAACTGGTAGTCTTTCTGAAATCACAAATTCACTAACACAAATCTACCACAATAATTTTGTGGTAAATTAGTATTTTCTTTGTTTTCTAATTACTAGTTACAGCTCACATACTGACAGAAAACGATATGATTCCTAAATATTCAGGGCTTTATTATAATACTTTCTTCAAATCCCAGTGAAATCTCATGGTCCATAATGCAAATTTAACTCTCATCTGACATACAAGCATTTAGAGCACTTACCTAGAACTAAGTACTGCCATCCCTCCCTTCTAATGTTAATGTAGTTTTACAACGCATCTCAGAATCCGGAACCACTGCACGCGAGTTTCTAGAATTAACTTTGTTGTGCTTAACTAGACATAGCCCGACTAAATACATACACGCATAGATATAACCTATCATTTAAATTCAAAACCATGGAACACATTTTTGGCTATACATTCCTTGGAAAATGAAGATATGGAAAGAAAATATACACTTTTCCCGAAGGTAAGGTTAAAAGATTGCAAAATTAAATTATTATTATTGAAATCAATACTGTACATTAAGGAAACTTGTTGCAGACACGTAACATTTTACTCTGAGTGCATTTTATTGGGCTGTTTAAGCTTATATAAATGCTCTATTACAACTAAATTCTACTGTAACTTAGTTTTGAAATGAGATACAACAATTTTAGCTAAACATTATATAATGTGGATGTCATTTAATTTTTGTTCATCTCACAAAAACATTCAGGATCCCACAAAAAACGTATTGCTTTGTTTTTAAATTTCTGTATATATATTTGCTCTATTTATTCTACTTCATTAAGCTTCACCCACAGTATAAAGCGCATCTCTATAATAATAAGTAGGGGCCAAGTATTGTGAGAAGACCGCCCCTTTATCTTAATGATCCAATCAGCCTATGCATATAAAGGTTCTTCTCCATTTTCTTTAGTTTTTATTTCTTATTTGTCTTTTCTACAGACCGAATGAAATTGCAACTGGAGTCATTATTATCCAATTATTCTGTCCAACGGCGAAGAAGATGACCACGTTGAGTGAGAAAAGGGTTCTATCTACAGTTCGAAACCTGGAGCTCACCGGTATATAGCTGGTTGGTATTGTTTTAATGTACGCTCTTATGCTTGATATTCATAGGACAAGAGTCAAGCAGATTTTACCACTTTTTTCTTCGGTAATTATACACCCGCGTGTTTCGCAGGTATCAGATTGCAGAGGATCAAGTGACCACTGGTCCGAGAAAGCTCTACATCCTGTTTGTTAGTGACTCCATGAAACGGTTTTGAATGACAATCCTGCATCATTAAGAGCTGAAAAAAAAACTACCCTGGTTTCCGATCACAGAAGAAAATCTTTCCAATATAATTCATTGCATGTGAACCTGGTATGTATACTTCAATTTTCATATTTAAAGACCATGTTTATGCTATATAAGCACTGATGTGATTGTGATATAAAAGATTACATTTTAACCGTCTAAGTTTGAGGGAACCATAAGAAAATAATAATAAATTCCATTTTATTGTCAATAATCATATGCTTTGTTAAATTCAAATTTAGTTAATTTGTTGGATTAAATACAAATTATAGAATTATTTATACACTTTCAAAATAGAACGAAAAGCTTTTACGTCATTTATCATAAAATATTTATCTAAAACATAATTTTTCAGCAATGATAGTAATGCCTCTATTCTGTAACTTTTTTTTAAAAAACTAATTTAAAGAAAATTAGAGCAGTGTTTCTCATTGCAAGTTAAACGGAATTTTTTTTTTTTTTTTTTTTTTTTCCCGGAGAAATTTAAGCATGTTGCTGCATGATTATAAAATTTTCTTATTTAAAGGTTCCTATTAAAAGTTATTTATTTTTCATTAGCTTAATTATAGTCACAGTATTGAATGTCAGCTTTATGAAATGTGTATGTTGGTGCTTTATTGCAGCCTGAATTAAATAAGTTTGTATAAACTCGAGTATACACTTGCTGGCTGACTGACAAATCTACAGCGTAGTTCCGAAAACAAATTTTTTTTCAGATTCTTTTCTCAAGATTTCTGGAAAACAATAAGAGGATGGAACTGCGGTTATAGCCAACATAGCCAACAACAACAAATTGCCGAGATATCCATTTACTCAAATGCACCTACCCCTGTGTTCTTACTTTTCCGGCATAGCTTTCTCTTAAAATTTGTCTCGTGGTGCATTGCACGGGGAAATATAACAATTTTAACTATAATTCTCCTAAAATTACGTATCTAAATACAAACTTCTTAACAATATATTTCAAATTATATTTATCGCATTCATATTAAAGCATATATTATATATGTTTAATATTAAATTACATTCTGATCATAAATTTACAGAAAGTCTCAGGGTTTCACTCGAAATGGCTTAAATTATTTTTGAAGTTAACTTTTACATTAAACGTCTTTTAAGGATGTACGTTTGTTAGATTATGAAAGGTTTCGGGAAATAAATTTTTAAAGCTGGATTCTTTCTCAGTGTTAAAGCAAATAGACATTTTTAACATGCCCAAATAAGTTTTTTAATTTTTTTTTTTTTTTTTTTTTTTTTTTTTTTTTTTTTTTGTATTTAAAGCCTGCAGGAAAATTCTGATGCCAACATATTTAAACATTGTACACATTCTTCGAAAACATACTTATATTGCATTCGTAACTTTGAAGTTATTCGCAAATGAACTGCAGTACACATATAGAAATTTATTCCATAATTTGAAAGTTCACCAATGGCTTAACCGGACAAAAACCACTGAGCACTAATAATTCGACTCTGATTCTAATCCCGCTGAAAGGACATGCTACAAAAACGTTCTCATATTTTCGTTGTATTCCCCGTGTTTCAAGTAAAGTACGAGAAATGTAAATACTTAAAAAAATCCATTTAGAAACCCTCACTTAGGGCACCAAACTATCATTATTTGAAAGATTTATTTATATCTGAAATCATTTTCCGGAATTATGATATATCTTCAAAATTCACTTCATGCATAAATACACATTGACCGTCGCTTATTAAACTCATCGGTTAATAAACTTAGCCGCTTATTACGTTCAATTTTCTAGGAATCAAAACAAATATATGCTAATCAATAGAAAAACTACCATTTATTAAACTCATCTCCACTTCGTATTAGTAAAATAAAACTCGTATTAGTAAAACACTGGTTCTTCAGTGCCAAAATTTCCGACTTGTACCTATCACAGCTTTTCGTAGTTCATACCTCTAAAGTATTGTGGACCCTAGATTTATCGTTCAGGTATGTAGTGCTTGAATAAAATCGATTTGTTGTTATTTTTACCTATATTTTCTTATCTTCAGGTTCCTGTACTTGTCAAACACAGTTTTCATAGTTCTTTACCCTCAATGAACTTCAATGTAGCAGAATTTCCTAACCTTAAGGTTAACAAAAGCATTCCTCTCCTTTGTAAATGAGCACTTCTTCTGGAATACTAACAAATAAAAAGTGGAAGTGCAACTTCTCTATCCTATTTTTTAAGGTTTCCGCAATCAGAATCTTTCCTTTGGAATAGACACATTATGTTCCCACAGATTCCTGAAAAGCATTAATGATATGCTTCTTAGCATTATCATATATTAAGAATCTTTCAATATAATCAAAATAAAAATTGTAGGTTGAAGAAAAAGCGAACGAGCATTGGCCATGCTTGTAATCATGAAGTTCCAGATCGACTAAACAGACAAAGGGCAAACATTCTGCTAAACGTAGGTTTGAAATTTTAGATAATCACTGGAAGAAGCATTTTTTTAAAATTTGCTTTGTGCTAACTTTTAATATGTCGAAAATGTTAAGAAAAGAGCCTTAAGCCTCAAAAAAGAGGATAAAAAAAGAAGTTAAAAGATTTTGATGTTCTTACTAATTTAAGCCAGTGACAAATTATATTCAAAGTGGAATTTTTTGAACAGCATTTTATAATTTACTTAAAAAAGAATTATAATTAATGAAAAACTAATAAAAATGCAAATGTCAGAAAAAGTACAAAAAATACATTAAATAGAGAGACGTTGAAATTGCTTTTATAAAATTAAAAAGTGGCTTTTATGTAGAAGCCTCAGAGGAATTGCAAGCTACAGCTAACGTTTGAGATATCAGTGAGGGAAGCTTTGAAGGTTTAGTTTTATAATATGTGTCAATTAGCAAAAATATTGAGATAACGTGTGTAAAAACTGACTATGAAAGATTTAAAAGAATTGCAGAAACTGACAGTGAAATTGATGCAGAAAAAAATATGATGATAATGCCATCGTCAATCGGATATAGAAAGGCATAGCAGACTCTACGCGGTAATTACTACGTTAAAACATTAAAAACTTCATTGTTAATCGGAAACTTATTTCACGCAGATGTGCAAAATGTATTCTGAAACAAGAAATGAAAAATGATAATAATGAATATCTAGTGTGGGTAATTATAAATTTGTCTTGTGTTTGGTCTCTCTCTCTCTCTCTCTCTGTGTGATCATTCGTATACTATACAAAAACAGGGCAAATTAAGCCTATAGCTTATTTTTACATATGATTTAAAGCTACCACGAGCAGCCATAAGTTGATTAACACCCGGATCCAGCTACTGGAGGAAAAGTACCAACCTCTTAGCATTACGAAAAACATTCTGACTCGTTATTCCTAATTAATGGATAAACAAATGTGTAAATGAGCAATAATTATGCAGAAATTATAAATCCTTTTGTTTTCTTCTGAAATTTAGGTAGATAATTGATTACAGGAAAACACGCGAGGGTTGTTTACTTTGAATGGGGGAGGATGCCTTCAGAAAGACTTAGTGAATAAGGAACACAACATGAACACATTTTATCACGCTTTACAGACACAAATAATGCATTTAAATGTCTTTGACAATCAGCATTCACGAACGAGATCCTGAAAGCTTAATTCTTCGACTTTCAGAACATTTACGAAGAAAATTTTATTAACAGCTTTAAAAAAATTCACATTAAAAATTTCACACATTATTGGAAATTTTGGATTCCCTTGCTATCGAAGATCATCGAAATATTACTAAGAGTATCGTTTTTCATATGACTAATTCTTTAATTTAAATAAATAATGTACTATTGCAGTTTGAAAGACGTATTAAAGATGGGTTGCATGGCTTAGAAAAGCGGCGCTAGTAATAACTATGAAAAAATGTGCATCTATTAGCGACCAGGCGTTAAAATCTCCGAATATTGATTTCAAATATTGCTCAAATCAGTTTGGGGTTAAGTTTTGAATGAAACTTTATCGAAGGTGATCAGACACAAGTGTCTCTTTCTTAGGAGCAAAGAAATTTGGCTTATAAAGGCTCACCAGTGGCTTAACACTAGTATTAAAAATGGCTGAACATTAGTATTTCGACCCATGTTCAAATCCCTGCTGACTATATGGAAATTTTCTTGAATTTTCCTCAAAACTTCCTCTACGAAGACAAAGCTCTCCTTAGACAGATAACCCAGCATAATTAAAAAGCTACAGCAACATACATAATAAAATATTCTTAAAACTGAATGGAAAGTTTTAGTTTACTAACTTAATCATATGATTTATATGAATTATAAGTCCTCGAACCCTAAAAAACATAATTATGTGTCTTATGAACCTAAAAAAAACACTTTAAAATTCTAGTGTAAACATTAAAAAAAAACTTTTATAATTTTTCACGCTACTTAAGATTAACCGTAGGATTTTAAAATTTCAGTGCAAGCTACATTTTGCACATAGTTTAATAGCAGTTTTTAATAGTAAATATTTCTTTCAGATTCAAAGCTACCTACTTAAACTATTGTTACTATTAAAAAATGTGCAAAAGGGATAAAATGTAAATTCGTAAATTCTTAAAGAAAATCATGCATGCGCAGACTAATATTCCATCAATAAAGTACCTGTTAAAACATTATTTTAATATGTTCAAATTTAAATGCATTGATTAAAGCTGAAAAATATGCCATTGAAATATGGTCTTATATTATCATTTTTAACCCCATATGTCCTTTTTTTTAGGAAACCATAAACGATGTCGACTGCGCTCTAGAAACTCTGCCAAAGGCAGCTGGGTCTATGACGTTCAATTACAGTCAGCAATTTTTTTAAGCGACCTGAAGTTTTTTTAAGATGTTTTTCATGTAATTAATTTTTTTTTTTTTTTTTTTTTTTTTTTGGTCATTCGCTAGTCACGCGATTTTTCGTGCAGCCAGATTATTTTTCTCAGTGCATGTGTCTTCAAATTTATGTATGGATTCGGTATACTGTATTCCAAGATCAAAATGTCGACTTGTTTTTAGGGTAGCATGCATATTTCAGAATGACCTTAATCATATTTATCATATGTCATTGAAGTGGTTTTATGCGTTATTAAGAAAACCTTAACATAGGTATGAAAATAAGACCTATCCCAATACACGCCTGTAAATCAAATTAAACTATAAACTCTGTCTTGCCATTTGGACAGGCAGTTATTTTCCTCTACGTACATACAATAATGTATTAATTACCCTGTCTTTCGCTAATTTCCTTCAAATTCAATTTTCAGGTCCAAAAATGCCATTCCCACCACGATATGAATGAGCACTTTATATCTGTGTACGTTTTATTCCAATTTTGTTTTTATAGATTTCTTTAAGGAATCTGGCATTAAATTGTGAATTCGTCATTAATTTGTTAATTACAATCTTTTTATGAAGGTTCGTGAGTGAAAAATTTAAAATAAAAGACCGATATAAATGCGTGACAAATGATACATCAAGACAATTCTAATGCAGAAATATACTATACATGACTCAAAATTTACTTAAAGCTGTTTATAAGCTTCTGTTTGCAACTTCTGTTTGTGAGTAAAGTAAAGAAAATTCTCATGATATATATTTCTTTTTAAAAGCTAAAATACTAAAAATTGGGAACAGGACTAAAGACAAAAATAGTAATATTTATCAAATCCTTGTAAAACGTTAATGCACATCTACACTCATGTCCATAAATTAAGGATAATTCTGAGTCACTCGGAAATCGAACTCTAAAATAAATATATCACCTGTAAAATCACTACACACATCTTCAAGAATCATATGCAAATTTCAGGAAGTAACCAGATGACACCGATGGTACGTCACAATGACGAGAGTGTAAGAGAATGATATATAAGGAATACAGGCAAAGAAGTAAAACTGTTCGCAGACGCTTTATAAGCATTTCAGTGCAATAACCGAATAGTTATGACACAAAAAGCGCATTTGGATGATTTTTTAAGTGGTAGAATTATCACTTAAATGTGGGACCCACTGGAATGTGGGCTGCCCACTGGAATACCTGCCCACTGGTAGGTGGGCGTGCCCAAGGTCGCCCCAGAGTTACAACGCCGAATGAAGACCGATATATGGCAGTCACCGCCAAAAGAAACAGGCGGAGTACAGCCTCAGACCTGTCTCGTCAGCTCTCTTCAGCCACTGGTACGACAATTTCAAGGCAGACCGTGTACAGACGCTTAGGGCAGATTTGTCTATATGCTCGTAGACCTGTCAGATGCGTTCCACTTACTGCAACTCACTGTCGCCTGCGGTTAGCCTGGAGTAGAGAGCATGCATTGTGGACACCGCAACAGTGGGCTTATGTGATGTTTTCCGACGAGTCCAGGTTTAGCTTGCAGTCTGATTCTTGCCGGACTTTCATATGGAGAGCTCCAGGTACCCGTTACCACCAAGAAAACATCATTGAACGACATCGTTACGGTGGTGCAGGAGTGCTCATTTGGGGTGGAACTATTCTGGGTTCCAGAACTGACCTGCATGTTCAAATTGGAACCATGACAAGTCAAATCTATCGGGACGTCATTCTTGAACAATATGTACGTTTGTTTGGGGCGCCATGGGCGCACAATTTGTGTTTATGGATGACAACGCCCGTCCTCACTGTGCAAACATCGTAAGCGAATGCCTTCAATCAGAGGATATAACCCGTATGGAGTGGCCAGCATTCTCACCGGACTTGAATCCAGTAGAGCACGTGTGATATGCTTGGCCGACGAGTTGCAGCCCGTCAACCTCCTCCTTCATGTCTACCGGAACTTCGGAGAGCATTGCTTTTTGAGTGGTGTAATATCCCCTAAGATCATCAGATCGATAATTTGATACTCAGCATGCCTAGGCGTTGTACGGACGGTATTGCATCGTCTGGGAGACATACAATGTATTAGCAATCATACCATCCGTGTAATATTGGTTTTTTGTAAATAGGTTTTTTTTTTTTTTTTTGTAATTTGCTCCAGGGAGAAAAAAGCGCTAATTTTTTTAATAATTTCAAACATATAGCATCTTTTTTTGCTCTTTACCTTTTGTTTAATAAATGAGCTTTACAAATAAGTCAAATTTGTTTTGCTTCTAACTCTTCCTTTGCCTGATTTTGCATTATCCTTAATTTATGGACATGTGTGTAATTCCTTGATTGGCAAACACTTATGATGGCACATGAAAATGAATTTATTTGTATTTTAAAGTATGTACTGTTCCAAAACTTAGTTTAATAAGTACACATATACCATCAGCTCCATGCCAAAACCGCGAATCTATAATTTTGTTGTTTTCACATATATATGTTTTCTAAGTTGTTTTTCTGGTTTTGCACTATGCTAAAGGGAAGAAAATCCTCATTTCTGTAATGCATGAAGTAAACCGATTTTTCTCAAAACAAAAAGATCTCCAAAAAATGATTTCTCAGATTCAGGATTTTAGAGTAATGCCAAACTTATATTTGGGTGATGTACTGAGATATAATTTAAATGACAAATAAAACTGGTGCACGGGTTGACTAACTGAGGCGTATCATTGCACAAGAAAAGGTTTTCCTCCAAGTTGCTGAAGGATTACTAGCCATGTAATCAAATATATAGGTATAACATATTAGTCTTAATGCTCTAATGCAGCGATATTCAAATTGTGGGTCGCGACGCTATTTGGGATTGCGAAAATTTATAGTGAGGTCAAAAAAAAAAAAAAAAAAAAAAAAAAAAAAAAGTAGATAAAAGTCTGTATTGATGAGGGTCGACGATTTGACAGAGATCGTGAAATTGTTTTTTTTTGGGGGGGGGGTCGTTTGCACTTGTATGGGGTCGCACTGCCGAAAAGTTTGAATACAACTGCTCTATCAGCATTTGCTGATGCTACAATTCAATCATTTCTTTTCCGTTGTATGTAAAATACATATTAAATTATTCAGTTTTTTTTTTTTGTTGTTGTTTTGTTTTTCGTTTCAACAAAGCACATGCGAGGGCTATTTACTTAAGGGAAGGAAGACCTTCGTGGAAGGCTTGCAAAGAGAAATACTCTCACATGTCTGTAAAGAGGTTATCACACATTACAGTCCCTGATAGACGGGACTTTTCTTAGAAACGAGGTTCTGGTAGCACTGTTTAAACGGGGGGATTCCTAGAAAAAAGAGCCCCTCCTGAAGCGAAGTCCCGCTTAGCTACAGAAGCAATGTTGTGACTACTCGGGATTTTTTCAAACCTCACCGAAAATGTCTCGGCTGGACCTCTGTTCCGCGTACAGACAACCAATCAGATGAAAGTTCTGCTTCTGAAGCATCACTTCTGAGCGATAATCGATTAGTGTTTGGCGTTCAAGTCTTTGTGGTAAGTAAAAATGGTAACCTAGCTACGTGGGTTTCCTGGAATTGGGCGAGTTCTGAGAATTATCCCTTTCGATGTCAAGTCTCGCGTAGCCGAAACCATAGTGTGATTGAGGTTTAACATATGAGAAAAAACACGAAAACACCCATGGCCAGCCCATTCGCCGAGATTTGAACCGGGCTTGAACTACCAGTATTTAGCTCTTTTTTCCATTTAGCCACTATTTAAAATATTCAGATTTAATTAATGCTTTACCGAGTCTTTATTTGTACCGAGTCTTTAAATTGTTATTCATTTTTCATGTGAGTTAACCTTCCACATTTCACAACGGTCAGATTAATTTTTTTCGTGCATTAGCAAGTCTTCTAGCACTAAAATTTGGCAGTTTTATCGCGCTTATACAGTTTTTCCAGTTTTACCAGACAAATTTCTTATTGTTTATGTAGTACTATGTTACAACATTTCGTGGAGCTACAGCTCCTGGTAACTTTTTAGCAAGGTTGCTGCAATGTTCCTACCAACTCCTATTCTTTCGAATCTTTTTGCAGCATTATGCGCAAAAGTTTTTGAGACCAGATAGGTCTTACGTCTAATTACCAGTTCGCTTTACATTTTCTTTTTCAATTAATATCTATCTATCTATCTATATATATATATATGCATAAAAGCGCGCACACAAAGGCTTGAATATATATATATATATATTATATTTAACTTTATAAAATTATATATGGTAAAAAAAAAATGTTAAATATTCCGTGCAAATTTTTTTAAGAAAAAATAAGTGAAATATATGCTTTTTCTTAAATATTATCTCTTTCTAACCTTAAACATAGCAATGATATTATAATATTTTTAATTTTTAATGATATGATATTATTGTTATATTCATTGTCAATGTATTGCTGTTTTCAGATAAACGCCATTTAAATTTCGATTGTTTGAATAAACTGAAATAACATTTTTAAGAGGGGGGACAGAATTGTAGTTATTTCTGATTTTCAATTACATATAAAATTACCAACTAAAGGCGACTGAAACTGTTTTATATCAATATTATGCGCAATGAAGAATAATACATCCAAAAATAAGATGTACCTTAGACAGACATTAAAAACAGATATTTCCATAATTTATTCTGCAACAAGAACTACATAATAGAAAAATGTAACTGAACCTTGCGAACAAAATACATCGACATCCACACCCACACTAATTGCTCCGTGTAAGGTGGGACTTGAAACAAAAGAGAACAATTTTGTTTTCTTTTTGTTCTCCACCCTTTAACCGACCCATAAAAGGAGGTGGACCTTAAGCATCTTCCCGGAAGACTACACCTGTCTAAAATCTTGACACATTCTTAAAAAGTAATATTCCAAGAACATTTCTTCCTACAGGAAATTAGTTTTAAGTACCTGGTGCGTATAGTATTTTGAACTCGGCCATGAATATTAAATGAGCTCAATTCACTTTAAAACAAAGATTGACAAATTGTCTTAAGTTAAAAAAAAAAAGATTTAACTAATATGGAAAGTAAACCATAAATTTGTTTCCCTTAGACAAAATTTTCTTTGTGAAACAATTCATATTACATCTGAAATTTATTAAATATCTTAAATATAAATAAACTATTTCTTTCCCCTTATTCTAAAAAGGCATATATTTCATACTATTTTTCTTCTGATCAATTTATCGCATACAGCATAACAATATGCTTGAAAATTTGCACATGCAAATTCAAATGGGTTATTACATGGTACAAATAAGGTGGCAAGATATCAGTTTAAATGAAAGCAGATTTTAACGGAATTAAGCGTTACCTTTAAAAGTGCTCTGTCAAAGAACTTGATTTGCTGATTAATTAATCACGACATGTGAGGGCTATTTGCCTTGGGAAATGTCCTCAAGCAAATGGTATACATTTAATACAAGTTTACAGTACTTGTGCAAAGTGGGTAAGGTGCACTAAAACTGAACTCACTAAAAATTATAAGTTTTCCATTGATCACAGATGATAAAAAGATAAATTTTTGTAACTGCTTTCTCTTGCTCTTGCTGTTCAGTTACTTCACTACAAAATAAGTTTCAATATCGTGTACTCTATAGACTATAAAATTATTGCCAAACTTTTGTATCTAAACAAATCTAAAGATTTGAGGAAAAAATACAGTGAACATAAAGAATCATGTATGTGAAAGAGACATTTGTCAGCTATGCTATTTGTCAGCAGCAAGATGTTTGATAGAATTATAAATAAAATCAACTTCAATCCAGTTTTTCTCATTGCATAACTTTACTTAAGAATCATACTTGTGCCAAGAGTATTATGTTCTAATAATTGCTTTAGATTTTTTATTAAAATTTAATTCTTTTAAATAAAATCGCTTTCCGTCATTCTTCCATTTTCTATTAATTAATTTTTTTTTTTTTGTTGTTGTTGTTGTTGCTAAAATTAGGATTTACATGCTAGTTAGTTAGCACTTAAATCTTATGCATGTGTAAATATAAAAGTAGAATAGCATTTTTTCATCACTTCCTCAAACTTTTAAATTTAGTCCAATCGCATTTGCAATTATTCGAAAATAAATTAAAGAAAAGGGCAAAAGTGGTTGGAAAGATAAAAGTATGAGGTACACATTACACAGAAAAAAATTAGGAGTGAGTGATATTATTGTTTATCACTTTTTAATCTCTCATTAAGCAGGAAGCATTTAAGGCTGTCTGTTTAAATACTGTAAAATGGCTTAATTCTTAAATACTCGAAGGAGACTCACGAATCCTGAAACTGTTTCAATGTGCATTTTCTGTAAATTCAGAAATTTCATATTCATGATATATTCGCTTCAACACTTCAGATGCATAAAAAATATAGTCGGTTTAATTATAGTTAAATTTCCCAAAATTGCTATTGTTTTTGAACTGAATGATATTTTTCAGTTAATCAAGACACAACATATCTCATGCGATAACTGGGAAAAAAAAAAAAAAAAAAAAAAAAAAAAAAAAACTTCTTTGAAAAATCCATAGGATAAATGTAGGAAATGTAGGATTTTTCCTAGTGTGGTTGATATTTAAGGCAATCTATCAAAGATCTCTCTATTTTAATAATTGAAATTTGTGCTTAAATTATGGCAAAAGATCGGAATGAAAACTAACAGTAATAAAATAAAGACATTATCATTTGATTTGTAATTTTACTGTCTTGTGAGTTTGCATTTCCATATTACGTTTGATAGTCTGTTTCCAAAATTTTCGTTTCTTTGTGCGTTTGGTTTACTTAATTATGGCAAAGCACACTAGAGCTATATGCCTAAGGGGAGGGTTGCCTTCGTGGAGGACTTTCTAAGGGAAATTGGCTCGTATACACGTTACATATCGTTCTTTGTGGGATCAAACTTTTGAACATTGCTAGAGGGTTCTAACTGAAGAACGTTCTACGCTACTAAGTTCTATTTAGTGAAGCTTACATTTATTTGGACTATATTGTGAGTAAGATAAGAGGCTATACTTAAGCGTGAGAATGTTTGTGCTTTAAAAGGGTAATTCCGGTACAATGACGTAGAAACAACATAAAGTAGCTAGATAATTTTAGAAAAATTTCTGCATAGTTTTAAAACTAGATCTTCCAATATTCCTAACAGTTGATTTTGCGACAACCGTTCTCTTCCATGATTTAAAATTTTGCAGAAATTTCCTTCTCTGATGCAGTTTATGTCCTTTCTCTTTCAAGCGCTATCTATACATGAAGCTTCATGACATTATTTAGCTTGGTGATTTTTCTCAATGAGGTTTCACATAATGTGTTTCATGGCTTTCCATGAGTTTGAATGCACCCTGTAATGGCGGGGCAACTAAGTTCATTTAACCGTAGCAGTTTTTTTTGGGGGGGCGGGGTTAGTTTTCACAGGAACAGGCTGCTTCGATAATTCTTTTTCAAACTGTTTTTCTCATTTAAGCTTCATTGTAATCTAATTCCCCGTTTGATCAAACTTTCTAGGTAACGTAAGAGAAAGAAAAACTAGGAAAAAAAAAAGATTGAGAAGTAGAAATTATAAATGGAGGAGATATTTCATTCCTGTTTGTCTGGCATAAGAATGGAACTCTTTAATGCGTGTTTCCTCATATTTAAACTAAGTTTCATACCAGAAAATAAGCAGCTTCAACTGTGTGACTTAAAAACGTGAATCTCATAATGAGGGAATATTTTCTTGCATAGCAATTAAACTTTTCAAATCTCATCAGTGATTAGCTAAGTTACAGAGACCGTTAGACGTATTGATGAAGTTCAGCTGTTGTCTTCACCGGGATTCGAGATGTGGATTTTCCGACTGCTAGTTGTTACTTGCACCACATAACTGGACGGGGGGGGGGAATGCGAAAATTCCTCACAAGGCATAATTTTATTTATTTTTTCCAAAAATCAAACTCAGCTTTTGGTTTTGAAGGTAAATGAATGGGACGAATATACATATAATTTACAGATAGTTTTAAGGAGAATATGAATATACAGATAGTTTTAAGGAGGTAATCAGATTTTTATTTCGTTTATTTTTTCATTTTTAAAGGGGGTTGTTTTCTCCTTTTTATGTTTTAAAGTAGATCTTTATTATAATCTTTTAAAGGAGGATTATACTTTAAATGAAATCTTTTATTAAAATGTATCACGGCTTGGTGTTGAGTGTATTACCGAAGTCAAGTGAATGTCAGACAGAAAAGTATCTTTGTAGATATATGAATTAATAAAAGGGACTCTAACAGATTTATGGATGAATGATAACGTCTATCTCCGGAAGAAGTTGGAATGACAAGCACGGACGCAATTGCTCATAGGTTCCAACCATGATTACACTTAACGATCTTTAGAAGAGGAATTCCTTGGCGATGAGATATAGTCTTTTTCTCTTGCCCTTGTGTCTCCCTAAAGAAAATGCTGTATCAAAAATGCTTTTCGTTAGCTTGTTCTAGCTCAGCTCCTTTTCCCCTCTTCGAAGATATTTATTTGTAAATCAGTAAATAAACAACAACAACAACAAATACACCGTAAAACAGATTGATACACCCTTGCAGCAGAAGGTTACGTCGAAAGCCAAAATGGAATGCCATATCTGTAGAAACTGTTACTTCAAGTACCGATTTAAAGTCAGCTGTACAAATTATCGAGTTATAGAAACCAAGTTATCGATACTAAGTATCAAACTATTAGTTAGTTATGGATTTAAAACACCGAAGATTCCGGAAAAAAAACTGCTTGCGTAAATACGATATTATATCTTCGTGTCTTTGATTTAATTCAAATAAAAACGTAATGGTTTTGATCTCACTTTTGATAAAACTCTTTTCTTTCGTTTTTATTATTGAATATATTCTGGACCGGAAGGGACAGAAAACAGAAGTTTCCTTTTATGCATAAATTTTTCTCATATTTTTTACCTTTTGCTCGCTGATGTATTCCTTTATATTTCTAAATAGTTGGCATTCATAAAATTATCGACATTTGACCAGAAAGATTTTTCTAGCATTGCGAAGGTCTTTCGACTTACATAACATAAAAATGAATAAAAAATTTTGGTAATAGTTCTTATTATTTTTCCTGGCTCATTTTTGCTGTTCTGAAAACTTTATTAAAAGGTTAGTTTCGTTAAGCTACATACTACTTATGACCGATACGTTTCAAGATAGTAATCTACTTCAATTGTAATGCGTAGTTTCTAATATCTAAGAAGCTTTAGAATAAATATGCCTGCTAGCTACGGTTTTAATTACCATTTAACTTACAGGTAAATTACTGGTGATATGATCAAATTATTATGCCGATTATCATAATGGTTTTGAACCACTTTGATACTAAATTTTTATCAAATAATCTGCAAAAATAGTTTTGTTACAGTAAAACTTTCAGATGGAATTAGCTTTTATTTACGTTTAATAATGCATTTTTCTTTGTCTACATTTTTTTCGTTATTAAGATGTAAGCTGGTACAAAATTATTTATCGCATACTGATATAAAGCTTCCGAACCCTTATAGTGTATAAGAATTAATTTTAGGAAGCTTTACTACGAGTAAATTTTAGCTTATTTAATTAACTTAATTTTACTAAAATTTAAAATTCCTATTTTTTTATTACTCATCTATTTATAGTTCCAGTCGTCTAACTTTCCACTAATTTAAATAAACTATACCTCAGCGATATGTATATCAAGGCGATCACTAATTTTAACATTAATAAAAAGCTTCCATGCTTCGATTATGCTCATCTGAAACACTTTATCTCACCCTCCCCATTAAGGACACACAAGTGTTTTTTCAATTCAAATCTTTCGTTCACTACAAAAAATATCCATTCACTTAATATAATATAAAGTTTCAGATATAACAAATTTTTAGCCAGAAAATTTATAATTTTCAAAACCTAATTACATAAATTAAATGAAAGCGTACTGTAGATTCTAAAAGCAGTTAGAAACTAAGTTCTTAATCGTCGAATAAGTAATAGCGTTTGGACTAGTCCATTCCTTTTAGTTTGTAGTACAAGATAGCTTCAATAATTTCCCGGTATTGTTTATCTTAATATCCTCATAATGGATTTTTTATTGTTTTCTATTTATAACAGTGCAGAAGGAGGCTTCAACAAGTTCCTGAGACTGATTTCATTATATCATAAATGAATATTTTGTTATTAATATCGATTTATAATACAAGATATTTCCAACAATTTTCTGGAGCTGTTTATATTTGGGGGGGGGGTACAGATGTTAATAGTAAAGCGATTTATACTATACTCCTTAGACATAACCAATATCGGCGGTTATTCATTTATTCCAATGTTTATATGTTATGATGAAATTATTTTGAAATGAATTCTTTATTATTTCTTCAAGATGATTCATCTCAGTAAAGAAGACAGAATCCCTAAACTGTTATAACTTCGCCTTAGATTTCAAAGACGAAATTGTTAAGAATTGGCTGGAAATAAAGTCAGCGGGAAAACAGTGGGAGCTTTTATTGTTGTCACGTTATACTTTACTAGATACAACACATCGATTTTAGCTAAAAAGCCAACTGTTACTTGAATTCCATTTCGAATTCCCAAAACGCTACTTTCATATCATAAGGGAAAGAAAATACTGCTGTTATTACTATTAGAAAGAGAGTAGGAGTATTCATTCCTTACTACTGACGTCTTTAAATTCTGGTAATTGAATTTTCTGTCTGTTCTCGCAATTTCAAGAGAAAGGCGATAATTTCGGTAATGTTTCGAAACAACATGTCGGACTAAAATGCAGTTGCAAGCTCTTAGAAAAATCATCTTTCTTTAGCTTCACAAAATAAAGAATTACTTAAATTTCACTTTTTGTTTCAGATTTTGTTAAACACTGGAGCACTGGAAGCCTAAACAACAGGAGCTGTGGTTATTACCAGTGATCACCTGCAAGGAATTCAGAGATAACTTGTAAAGAAATGTCGCTCCTCCGAAGGTTAATTTAGATTCAAAATTAATTATTCATACTATTTTAACAAAATGAAAAGATAAAAGTAAAAAGAAGAAAGGTAGGAAAAGGGATTGAGATTACAAAATATGTAAGCTTTTTTCATCCTTTGTTTTCTTTATATTCCAGCATGATGCTTTTTAACTGACTTTTTACTATAAAGAATAATAACAATTACCTAATTTGTTTATGTGTATGTTTTTCTATATAATGAAGTTATTAGAGATCTTAAGCTTCATTTCGGATAACATACATTTTTGTAATTTATTCTTAGTGGTACTTATAAAATTCTGATAGTAATAAGCCTTCTTTGAATCTGGGATATAGTATTTTTCAAGTTCGTGTGAGATATACATTCATGTATCATTTCTCCATATAAATTTCTGACACTGAAAATGTTTTTACATTTATAAAAGTTATTTTTACGTTAAGTGATGAATTCATATTTATTTATTTTTTGTTTTTATTTTTATGGATAATATGTCAGTTTAGGTGCTACGTCAATTGTGCAATCATAAAAAAGAAATTACAGAAGTTTAAGAAAATAGTCACAAAAGTACAGGACATTAATAGCATAGTGTTTAACATTTTATATCAATAAAGCAACTGTATTTGCCTTTTTTATCGCTGCTATATTGCTATGCAAATTCATTATAAGTAATTTTTGAAATTATTCTGCATTTTTTGAGTTACAAAATCTTCATTATTTACTATAGAAACGTATGGATAACGTTATCATCTGAGCAAATGGAAATTATGTAAAAATATAAATATGCAATTTTTGCGTACCATGTAAAATGTTTTTATCTTTTACATGACATTTTCATTCTCATTAGAATTCATTCCACTTCGGTTTTGGGAGCAAAATCTGAAGCATATTACTGTTCCTAATGACGAATTGGCTTCATTCTCGTTTCATCGATTTGACCATTAGTACCGGTTCGGCATATTTCAAGTTCCTGTATTTGCAAATTTCTATTTCTCACTCCCAGATGTTTTATTGTATCGTTTAAAATGTACTCTGCTTGTAATAAATATAGCTTTATTGAGTAGATAAAAGTTATTGTTTCTTTACATAGTGCATTGTTTGCACATATTATGCTACTATGTAACAAGCCATTTTCGTTTCATATAGATGAGAAGAAAATATAGTTCTTAAACTGAGAAACACATTTTCTTATTTTCACATAAAGCATTTCTATCTAGTTATGGATAGTTTCCGAATATAGGTATATACTGTCATTTGTAAGTAATCATTTCAAAGAACACTTCTGTGATAAAAACATATTTTGAAATTATAATATTTCGGTAAGAGTATTAAAAAATAGCACAAAATAAACTATGTAAATGTCTTGTTGTTCTAGTCCAGAAACTTAATGTTAAAACGTTCTTGCTTTATGTTCTTGGTAAAAAATTTATTAATGCCGCAAAGCTGTAACAGAATGAGAAATAACCATTAAGCAAGCAATGATATAAAACATTGTCACTCTCATGTTAAGTGTATTAACTATTATATTAAGTGTATAACATTAAGGCTCTGAGTTCATTACATTCAAAACAATTTTTCTCATTGTTAATTGAAACATATACAGCTTTAAAAATTTGTAGGAAGTCCGTCAGCTGACCTCTTTCAGCTTTCATATGTAATGCTTAAGCTGTGCAAAAATATCTCTTTTCACACATTTTATTAAAGCAATTGCGTTGCTGATAGGTTATAGAGACATTAAGATTTTTGATACTGAGAGACGTGAAAATGAGCAGTGCCGGGACTCGAACCTCGGACCTCTCGAATACGCGCCGAGTGTGCTGGCCTTAACACCAGAAAGGCATGCTAAGAAGACGGGAGAAATACCTTATATACCCCCTTTTAAAGGACAGCTGAGGATTAGGGGACCCAATCGCCAAATCCTGGTGGTAGAGAATCATAATCCACCACGTTTTTTAGTTCGGGCGCCACTGTAGAGACATAAGGTTTTTTTTTTTTTTTTTTTTTTTTTTTTTTTTTTTTTTTTTTTTTTTTATGCAGGAGAGATGCAAAATGAGCAATGCCCACGCCGGGACTCGAACCTCGCACCTCTCGAATGCACACCTAGTGTGCTGGCCATTACACCACGAAAGCATACTAAGAAGGGAGAAATACCTTATAAGGTTTCTGGTAAACTTTAAACGTTTAAAATTGATAAAGACCGCAACAAATTCTGAAATGCTTTATAAAAGTTTATTAGTTTCTGTTTAAGAGGAATTTTGACTGGACAGTTAATATAAATATTTTAACAACAGTATCGAATTCTTGATTCATTGGTAATATAAAATAGTGGGAAACTCCTGACAGACTTGGAGAGAATTATCGCTGGATTTGAAGTTAACGAGAGATTCTTGGGAAGATTTTAAAACAAACCTTTTTATTAAATCAGAACTTGAACATATACGCAGAACTCGTGTTTACAAATCAGAAACCGCTTGTGGCGATGCAACTTAAAGTAACAGTCCGTTTCGAATTTAAAACTAAGTCTAGCAGCCAAAATTGATTTAACGCGAAGTTGGCTCAAAACTTCTCACGTCACAGTTTAAATGTTGACAGCTATGACGCAAAGCCGAAGAATTGTAATCTATCACAGGTAGCGAAACCTAGTAAGTGGCTTTGAGAGGTAGAAAAACCGACCTGTCTTAAAATCCGAAAAATTCACCTTAAATACTCTCAAATCTGAATTGTATTCTGGTAGGGAAATGGTAAGGAGAATTGGCAGCAAAGTTCTAAATCACAATAACAGATAAGATTAACATAATGGAACTTCACAATAGATTATTGCAAAAATTGACTAAAAAAAGGCTATATGCAGACAGAAGTGAGCAAAATGTCATGAACTTTTTGCATACGCAAGACTGTTGATTTGACCAGTTTAACAGGAAGAAAAAGAAATTTGTCAAATCTCTGATTGCACTAATTAAAAGACAACTAGCCGTGCTTAAACTATTTCATTTAAAAATTTTCATGTCATACTGTTGGATGTCTTTCAAAAATATCTTTTTAACTAGCAATCGAATTCAAGGTCGAAACCAGAGACTTGTAACTAGTGCTTCCAACTAAAGAAGAATTTTTGAAGTGATAGACCTCATTGACATTGTGTATGACTCAGATACATCCTACTCTAAATCGCAAGAAAATGTAAGGGTAAGTATAATCAAGTTGGAGGAAACCTGGACCAAACTCTTTCCCAAGTGCCGAATAGCTCTTAAGGAAACTAGTCAAATTACTCTCAATAAATTTACCTCCTTTCCGCTCTTCATATTTTTCTTAATTAATTATATGTATCTAATTTAAAATTTTATTTTATTTATTAAATTGTTTCATTATTTATTAATTTAGTATTTTATATTTTAATTGATTTAGGAACTATTTATTTAGCTTATTTATCCCAAATTACTGTCAGTTGAATGTTAAAAGGTTCGTCAAAGTATCAAAATCAAGTTGCCTTATTATATGTTTTCTTTCATGATCTTGAAAGTGCTTTTTGACTAGTACTGCTGACCTTTTGGGCGCGACTCGATCAAAAGATTAGGAGGTGAGAATAAAGAATGGCAACCTTCACAGTGAATAAAATAATGAAAAATAAGGAGCGGTCAGTGGAGTTAAGAGCACAGGTGACGAGAACAAAGTAACAAAATAGGTTTGAAAGATTGGGAGTTTCTGTGTTCAACTGCTCGAAGGGCTGGAGAATGTTTACTAATTAAATTTTAAATTAAAGGGAGTGTAAGAAAGAGTTATCATTGCATTATAATTTGGATGTCCGGCTGCGGAGAGATATTCGGTTTCAGGACCTTTGATGATGGCAGTTTCATTGGACTGTACCTTGAAATACTGAATTAAAAATATATGTACGAAATATCGTAAAATGCGAATTAGGTGTCTCTGAGTCCAGCAAGTTAATAAATAATATCTGCTTTGAAAAGGAAATCGCAGTTAAAATCTCAAAAAAAAAAAAAAAAAAAAAAAAAAAAAAAAAATCAAAGAATCAAAGAAATTTCAAATCAGTCAAAAAAATCTCAGAAGAAAATTAGCATTTGATTTGCTATTCCAATTTTATTTCCAATTTTATTTGCTTGCTGAAGTAGTTTTGTCACTCATCTGGTAAGTGCCCAACTCTATTACTTTTCGTTTCAAGTAAATGTAGAACTTATTATTTCCTGATTAGATAAATTCAAACTACTCGGTGTCAAATTTTAAGATATTGCTCACTGGTAGGCGATGTATTCATGAAATCTTTCTGTATATTTTTTCGAATACAGCCACAACTAAACAATTTTTAACAACAATTTTAACTAGCGAAAACTAACTAAGAAATGATTTTACCAAAAGTTTCATTTGCTCCAGATGAAAAAGGACTTATGGTAGCTTCTTTGTATTTGAAAGAATTTTATTTAAAAATCTATGCCAATTTAAGTGTTTTCCCTCCCTTTCCTTCTTAATTTTATATTGTGAGTGATGACGCTATAAATTTAATTATTTTCTTGTCAGTTTAGCTTGGTACATCATTGTAGGAAAATGCAACATATTTATTTAATTATTATATATTTTCAAATTATGCATAGTTTAGAGAATTTTAAGTAAGAATAACAAAATGATGTAAAGAATAATTACTTCAAGAACATTATTTAAGTTGGATGATTCGGCTCTCTAACAGTAAAAGCAAAAGGTTGGAAACTTTGGAGGATGAAAAATACTAATTACAGTATAAAACATCATTGTCCTACGAATTAAAAGAACGGCTTGAGAATATAATGCACGTAGGCGATAGCAGAAGCCTTCTATAGATTTCTCTGACAAACAAAATTAGCATTAAATATGTTATTTCTTAAGAACGAAATTTTACTAACGTTTACATGTCACAGTGTCATTTGCATCTATCCCAATCTTTTTTCGTTCTCACAAAGTACTCTTGCTTCATCAATTCCGTCAGCTAAGTATCAAGGAAGTTTGGGACTGAAGCTAGTTTAAAGTGAACTTTGATTGAAAGATACTACAAAGAAAGCTGTACAATTAGTAGGATTTTTGGAAGGAGAAAACATGAAATACCATCTATGCCATTGCGGGATTCAAACTCTGGACCTCTCGAAGTTAGCTGAACGAATTACCACTTACACGCTGAAAGCATGTAGTAGGGAAAACACAAATTCTTTACATTCTCCTCCACTTAAAGAGCTACTGAGGTGGGAGGGGACTCTGTCTCCAAATCTAAGTGGGGACGAATTATAGTTCACTACATTTTAGTCGGCTTCACTGAAGGTATCATTAGAACTTTACGAAGCCAGAGAAGTGAAAAAACAACTATGCTCTCGCAAGCAGAAGGAAAGGCAGACGGAAATCCTTATAAAATATGTTACAAATCACATGGAACAGACAATATTATTTTGAAAAACGCAATCAGTATGAGAACATAGTCATTCATTTTAATCAAATAAGATATTTTTAACCTGCCCCTCAACAGCCAAATACATTTGGACATTTATTACTTGTTAATGCAACTTTTAAATAACGTAAAGAGGTTCAAATATATATCTTCCAACTACAATTCAGCTCCAAAAGTTTTCTTCTTGTAACTTCAAGCACAATGCCCTTTTCTTTTTAGCGGCTTCAGGTATAAAACACAATGACACACAACATTGTTATATTCTTCCAACTGTTCCTTAGTCTTCAAATAACTCATTTGTATCAGTTGATCATCTTCATTCAGATAACATTGTATCAGTTCTCTTTTAATATTCCGATTTCTTTTTTTAATATCTTTCCCGAACTTTGTATTGTCCTTCAACTCTGGTGTCATCTTTGTACAGTTTATCAGTCCTAGAGTTTGAGCTTCAACCGCTGCACGGTCACGAATTTAACAGTTGAGTGTAAAAGCACACACTTAGAAAATTATTTGATCTTACTCAACTAATTTTCTCAAGCTTGATTGAAAATTCCAAGTTTTTTCACCTTTATTGTTTTCAAACTGGCCTAACAGAAGCTCAAACAGTGTTCTCATATTCCAGCCACAAAAGACTAGACTTATTAAAGAATAGAAAGTACACACATTTTACCAATCACTATCTGTTCTTCTATACAGAGTTATCTATCGCATCTTCTATACAGAGTGCTGTTTAGCATTTTCCTGTACTGTGTACCATCGAAGTCCCTTTAAAGGATCTGCTTTAAATTACATGCTACTGTAAAGATTTGCTTCAATCTAGAAACAAAGCAAAACAGTATCTTGATCTGCAAGATGGACCCTTAATTTCCTTTGCTGTATCGAAAATTACTTGTTTCCTGTAATTTGAACTTAAATTTGGGTACCGCGCAGCGAACTTCCTAGTGCACAGTGGTATCGCAACCATGGGAGTGACTTCTAAAATGGAGCAAAGGCCTCAACAGAAAAATTCGTCTAAGTGATATTTTGCAAGAAGGGAAAAAAATAATTTATTTTCTGAAGTTCTTTCGAGTGTGTAATATATTCGTAATTTCTCAAAGTCAATTAATCAGATGCTGAAATCTCTGTACATCATTGTAATTTTAGTTATTTCGCATATAAACTTGAAAAACAAAATGTTCTTGGCAGATTACAAATCTGCGTTAAAATCTTCGCCAAACAATAGAATTTTACAGTTAATTCTCGCAATTATTGCGAACCCTGTAGTCCAAGTTGGAGCTCCTCCCACGGTTCCGATAATAATGTGCAGATAGGAAATTCGCTACTGAACATAAGAGCATCCAACGAGTTTAAATGTAAATTAAGTCATGGATTAATAAGTCATGGATTACAAAGTTTGAGAAAAGATAGTGTATATACAAACAATTCTGCACTAAACGCTGGCTTTCAATTACTTTGAGAGTTTGACTATTTACTTTTGAAAGAAAATTTAATGGACCGAGAAATTTTTTAATTAAACTTACATAAAATTTTAAAGTTTGCTTTCGATGAATTCCGAATTTCATAGAAGAGCTTACTTTATTTAAGCATTTTCTCCAACATTTTAAGTTGTATCTAAAGGCTCTTGGATGAATAAAAGAGAAGAAAGTAAAGATTTGATTCACTTAGAAATTTTTAGGCATGAAATAGATAAAATTTTCCAATCACTTGTCATAGAGTAGCTAAGAAATAGCACGTAGCTGTTAATATTTATAACAGGTTTATGACTCGTATCAGCTGACTCTTAAACGATAACTCTGTAAATGTATGAGAGTATAGTTTTATAAAATATTAAAAAAATGTTAAGATTCCTCAAGATATATCGTTATCATAATTCCTATTCTTTCCCTAAGCTGTAAATGAAACATAAAATCACAATATGTCTGAAAAAGGACAACACTTTCAGCAAAACTGGCATTATGAGTGAAACAGCTTCAATTCATAGCTTTAGTTAAGATTTAATAACATCTTCATTAACCACAAGAATTGGGCTAAAAGCATTGTACCTTTTCGTTTACTTTATTTGGAGAATGTTTTAAACAGCTAATTATAATATTACTTCATTACTTATTATTTTTTAAGTTAAAATCCATGTTCAGATCTGATGTGCAGGACTTATTTTAGATTACTAATATATAAAATCAAAGACTGCGAATTTAGGAAATGATTAATATTTGTATTTTGATTTCTCTTTTCTAAACTAACTTTAAAATTAAAATAAGTTCACTACGATCTTCTGTACCTTGCTTAAATTTTCGCCTAATGTCATCATTGTTTCTTGTTCACGAAAAAAAAAAAAAAAAACCTACGATTTATGAATTTTTATGAAATACAATGCTGGCCACTCAAATTTCAACACCAAGAAAGACAAGAGATATCACAACAAAATTTATTTAGTAGATAACATGTTGACCAAGTATCAAATGATTAAATTTATAGACTTCTGTGAAGTGTGGTTCCTTCCAGAATCAGTAGCCAGTGTAGCCGCCATTGTTGGAGATTACCGCTGCCACACGCCTCGGCATTGATTCAAAGAGACTTTGGATGTGTTCTTGGAGTACAGCTGACCAAGCAGCTTCCACACTTTGCCAAAGTTGATCTGGTGTGGCAGCTTGACATGTAATCTGGGTCAATCGTTCAGCAACCATGGACCACATGTTTTCTATTGGCAAAAGATACGGAGAGCGAGCCGTGAAAGGAAGCAATTCAATCTGGCGATTCAAGAAAAACCCTTGGACAATGCGTGCCACGTGTGGTCGCGCATTATCCTATTGAAATATGGCTGTGAGCAAGCCTTGAAGATAAGGAACGACAACTGGCTCCCACACCTCGGAGATGTAGCGCTGGTTGTTTAAGGTACCGACAATGCGTATTAGAGGAGTGCGAGAGTGATATCCAATACCGCCCCATACCATAATACCCGGTGCAGGACCAGTGTTGCGGTGCATAACGCAGCTGTTCAGCATCCTCTCTCCACGGTGTCTCCAGACTCGATTCTGACCATCGTGGCGTTGAAGACAAAAGCATGACTCGCCAGTAAAGACAATTTCATTCCGTTCTGCCGTTCACATCCTTCTTTCATCGCACCATTGGCGGCGGAGACGTCTGTGGTTCTGCGTCAAGGGTAGACGAAACAATGAACGTCTTGCGGACAGACCACTCTGCTGTAAACACAGACACTGGATGGTACGCGCAGACACTGGATGATGCGTCACAGACTGAATGTGCTGTGCTATGGTTCGTGATGTGACTGAGCGATCCATCACTGCCATGTGCACAATGTTTCTGTGATCACGTGAAGTGATGCACTAAGGTGGATGCGATGGAACACGTCGGTCCGTCGTACCCTCCTGCATCCAACGGTCACATATCCGCATTATAGTTGCTTGGTTTCGTCCAACACGACCACTGATTTCCCTGAAAGATAATCCACACTCTAGGTAGGCCACTATCCTTCCTCTGTCGAACTCGGAGAATTGATCAAATGATGATCGCTGTTTACTACGAGGATCGCTGTTTACTACGAGGCATAATTGATCGTTTTTTCAAAAAAACCACAAGAAAATCACAATTGCCGAACTTGAAATCGTCGGAAACTCCAAGCCTTAAATAGCGCTTTGAAATGGCGCCGCAGGCGCGCCTGATGTGCGTCTGCGCTCATTTGCATATCTCACATCCGCTAATGCATGTTGTAAATTTCATGTTATTTGCATGCTTCTTTCAGGGTGTTGCATTTACGGTGGCCAGTAGTGTATTTTAAAAGGAACAATCTTCTAATAATCCTTGAATCCAACTTTTCCTTCTTTTTCCGGCAATAACTGAAGATGGTATAGGTACAGAGATAAAGCTATAAGGTATTTTCTCCCTCCTTCCCGCATGCTTTCGTGGTGTAACTGGGAGTATAATCGATACGTATGCGAGACATCCAGACTTCGAGTCCCGGAGAAGTCATTGCCCATTTTTTACTTCTCCTCTTTAAAAAAAAGGAGAACGAAAAAAAAAAAAGAAACATATTGACTCTACGAAGTATCTAAAAACATTTACCTGAAGGATTTCTTAGGTATGCTGTTTCCTTATTTGCCCCGCATTCTGTGACAGAATACATTGAGAGAATGACCAAATAAGAAACTGAAATAAACTAAGTAGTGGTAAACAAAATTATATATTTTTTTATTTAATTTAAATCTTGATAATTATTGAATAAAATTGTACTTGGTAATAACATAAATTCGAAAAAAAAATTATTTGCTTTCAGAAATTTAATGAAAAAGAGTAAATTTTTCACTTACCTGTCGAATTCAGGGCCACCAGAAAATAATTTTATTTCGTTTTACTTCTTTGCATTTCAGGTTAAAAGTGCAAATTTGCCCAACCTGAACTTTTTTATTAATTACAGTTAGTTTCACAGATTCAGTTGCAAAAAGGTCAAAGACCATTAAACAGTAGGAAGAAAAACAAAAAAGTCCTCAGAGAGTTTTTGGAATTTGCTTCGCGAAGCGATACATCTAAAGGTATTATAATGCCATTTAATTTAGATGAAGTATTTAAATTATGTTTTGATTATTTGGTACATATAATGACGAATTCTTTTCAACGGTTAAATTTATCAAATAATAGATTTATGTTCTGGAGAAAAGTCCAAGCTGGGAAATTAATGTTCTCTGAAAATTTAAGATCTTGTTTATTTAAAAATTAGACTTTAAATGCTGTAATAATCCAGCATTTTGGATGAAAAAAATAAGCACTGATACTGGAGACTTCATTTTCTAACAAATTTATCATTTAATGAATGATGTCAACACTGTAAGTACAATGACCATTTCAAATGAAAAATAGAAACTTTAGACTCTGTTAGTGAAACTTTCAAGCTTACGCACTGTTATTCCTTCTAAATTGCAAATCAGGTGCAAATACTAGGGTTTTGCTGTTTTACCAGGATCCAAATCTATTTCTGAGAACGTTATCTTGAAAAGTTCTAGGTTCATCTGTTTTCGGGCTTTTAATTTTATAGGGCTTTTTTTTTAAATCAAAACGCAAAACTGAATATGCTCATTGACCCTTAGTATCCTCATCTCTCATGAGGCTTCTGTACAATGTGACAAAGTCGGGGATTTTTAAACATAGCTACAGTGATGCAATCTGTTTGAAAAATTTGTGAAAACATGTGTTTTCAGAGTCAGTCTTCTTTAACAAGCTTCTCTCCAACTGATATTAGCTTGGGATACTTTCTTGGTTTTAGAGAATAAATGAATCTATGTAAGTTGCTTATAACGCTTAAAACATTTTTCCAAAACTGAGAAACTGAAAATTTTAAATATTAGGCAGTGAGATATAGCTTTCATCTTACAAAATCTTAAGACAAAATGTGTCACTCAAAGGCAGATTTCCTCCATTTCTTTTCGGATATTTTTCCTGAAAATAAGGGAGCAGTTTCAGGTGAGCTTGAGGAAAAAATACCAATTATTGTCTAAACGTAAAAAATATACAAGCCAATGGTACCCAAATAAATTAGCTGGCTAGTGTTGGACTCTTGCACAAAAAATATAATTTGTAATATATTACAAAATAGAGGCGGCAATAAAATAATGGTAATATTAATAAAATCTAGGTCGTATAACTGAGTTTTATAAAAATACAGAAGAGTTAGTAAAATGAATACAACTTCCACATTTAAAGTTCTTTTAGGGACAAAAACGAATAGAACTAAGTTTTAAAAAGTATTTTGAATGTATACTGTTTCTTAATTCTTCTAAAATTCTTGAATGATAGCGAAAAATTAATATCGTATGGATTCGGAGTATTAAACCTATAAAAAACTCAATTTTACAAGGAAAGAAAAAAAAAAGCATTTCTAAATGCAGAACAGTGATTTCAACAAAGCAATTATTTTAAAATTTTGCGAGAAACTAACAATTTCTCAATGTCATCAAAAGTGTCGACGAATTTACTTAACTCACTCTTTGCTGATTATGAAATACTCTTCCAAACAGCTCTTGCCATAGAAAAACATTTCTTCTGTTTGCATAATTCATCGAACTGCCAGAAGCATAAGCAAAAAAAAAAAAAAAAAAAAAAAAAAAAAAAAAAAAAAAAAACTTCATAGAGCATAAGTAGTTAGGTCATTAACAGCCTTGAATTACCATACTGGAATAATTCCGATCTTCTTAATAAATTGTTTCTTGAATCACTTACCTTTTCAAAACCTTTCAGTTTTCTAGAAACGTTTTTAATCTTTAAGACAGGAAATGCATGTAATAAAGATAAAACATTAGATGAAAATTATTTACATTTGCTTTATCTCACATCATTTTAGTTTATCTTGACAAACTCTTGCAACATTTATTAATTTAACTCCTATTCAGTGTAATGAAATAAATGTTGCATGTTCACTGTAATGTGCAGTGTAATGACTACTGGCATAAAAGTAAGTCTAACTGAATTTTTTTAATGCAATCAATCTGTTAATTTGCTACTTATTCATGCTGTAAAATGCTAACAGCAGAAAATGATTATGAGTTAAAACAGGAGGCCATAAATTTCTTTGTTTCTCTGGAATTTCTGGAAAGTCGGAAAACTTCAAAATGTGCAATGCTGTAGAATAGTCGTTAAAAGTTAACAATGTATTAGTTCAGACTTCTAAAATTAGCTGATTTTGGTTGAAGTATGAGTTTACTTTTACCCTATGCACTCTTACGAACTTTTAAGGAAAGCTGGTGAGTGAATCTCGAGGTGGAATATCTAGAAGAAAGTACTTTACTTGCAAGAATAGGAGGCTATAAAACTTAAACAACAAGCTCCCAATGGAATTTACCTCTTTTCCAAATCTGAGAAAAAGTAGATGGATCACAACAGTTTACTTGAAGCTAGTATTAAAGAGGAATAAAAAATTTCTTCTCATCTTGTTTTCTAAACGTAAAAAATAGGACCTGTATAGTTCTTTTATTTATTGCTTATGACTGTTGTTTTCATCTCAGAATAAGATTCAAGAAAATCATCATAATTATTTGTCTAATTTCTTACCTTAGCAAAAAATAACTTTATGATAATTTCGCTGTGAATTTATCTTAATCATTATTTTTTTTCACGTTAAGAAATTAATAAAGCTATGTCAATTAGAGTAACGAAATTCTAAATTACGCGTTCTGTTTACTGCTTTGTAACGTTTCTTGTAAACTGCAATGATTTAAATTGCCGAACCTAAAATTCCCTAACCAGCTATAGACAAAAACAAGTGATGAGTGTTGCCAACAGAAAATCTGTAAAAGACAACAAAATCACAAAATTATCAGTTGAATTTCTCAACTCCCGAGTTTATATTTAGAGTTGTTCACATTTTCATCCCTTTTCCTAAACTGTAATCTGTAACTGTAACTGTAAATGTGTTGTTCATTTACCCATTACCATGCCACAACAGAAAGAAAATCATGCTAAGTAGTAACATAAAACTAAACACTAAAGAAAGGGATCAACTTTTGTAGAAATAAGTAACATTATGGTTCTTTCGCATTTACATAAGTCACCAACACTCTGAAAAAATTATAACAAATAAATAAAAGAAAGGAGATTCCCGAAATTCCAGATCCCCAAAGGAACTTTTCTACTACATTATGAAACGGATACTCTTAAAGTACTAATATCGAGAAAGGTATATTCTATACGAAATGTCATCAGTCAAGGGATTTCAGAAAGAATCCAAAGTTTCCGACCTCGGTAAGCCTTCGGGAAATAGCATACTCAAAAACGTGTGAATGTTTTCTATTATTCGCCAAGAGAGGAAAGAAAGAAATAAAGCCAATTTTTCACTTGCATGATCTTTGGAAGTCATCTATCTTAAGGTGACAAGAGAGACGACAGAGAGATCAAGCCCTAATTCCGTAAGTACGTGTGCTTATTCTTTGCCTGACAAAGTGACAATATTTTAGCTTCTGTGTCAGCGCCGAAAAGGATCCTCTTCAGAACTCAGAGGGGAGGGAAATGAGGTTTCATTCCACTTTGACCATATCCAGACTTTTCATCACTTACTGTCACACGCAGGAAGAAGTTTCTTTCTTTTACTAATATGAACTCTTGTTTTTGAATTTCCATCTATTTCTGAAAGAGTTTGCAGAATATTAATGTACTAAAACCATTTTGTTTGGCTGCAATTGATAATTTGCATCGCTCTTTGCATGCATGAGCACACTGAAGTTTCCGTAATGGTAAATTGTACAAAGGAAAAGAAAGATTGCCGTCACTTCACTTCAGCATTCACTCTTGCAGAACCAGATTGTATCGCTAGAAGGCTGGAGTTTAACCTGCATAAAACAAGGTGATGCGATTTTTAATCTAGTCATAGAAAGCTTCGTTGTACATGCGATATCAAATGTAACAATAAGTTTCAATATCAATTGAGAAATTTGAGAATATATTACAGAGAGGCAGTTTAAGTGGAACAGTTGCTATCGCGCTTTGTGATTTAAGAAATAGATAGGCATTTTTCATCTTAGAAAGCTATATACTTCTCGAATGTTTATATATATATATGTGTGTGTGTGTGTATAAACATTCGAGAAGCATTCGATATATAAACATTCGAGAATATATTCCATATATATATATATATATATATGTACATACATATACATATACATATATATGTATACATACATATACATATACATATATATGTATACATACATATATATATACATATACATATATATGTAATCATAAAATGCACAAGGAAAAGCCAGAGCAGTGTCGATGCTTGCTTAGATCCATATTGAAGAAGAATTTTGATTGCGCAGTATGCTAATAATGTTAACCCGGCAATATCTAAAGAACTCGGCAGTGGAGGCGATTTTAATTCCATTTTTATTTTCAATTGATATTCGTGGCCACAATCACTTGGCACTCCAGTCGTGCCTTTCCACAGAAGATTTACATGTTTGATATTGTTGAGATAGAAAGCAAGCCAGCGAAATTACATCTTAGCACAGTAGAGAGCAAAAGTTGAAGTGCGTGGTTATGCAAGATGGAAGCACGCGAAGAGAAAAGTTTTGGTTTTCAATTTGGTGATTGGTCAAGAGGCATCTGCATTAAGAGTTACGTAAGATCGCATGATTACTTTGAATGACGTTGTTTAGACTTAAGCGCTATTTTTAGGACAGATAGATGAAGTTCCCAAATGAAATAGAAAATAAAAGAGATTATAGTGAATTAAATTTAGAAGTTTGCATTCATATTTTTTATCTTACACACATATATATGAAAAATTGGCTTTAAAAACATCTTTAAACAAATACAGGGAATACCTATGGGCGGCAACTTTCCAACAGCAATCTGTGAATTATTCCTTTTCACACAAGAATTAACTTTTGTATGTTCACTAAAAATTGAAGATCAAAAATATTACCAGCACATTTTTCGTTATATTCATGATGTAATTGCCTTCAACAACTTCAACAAAATTGAAAAAGCTAATATCTACCCATCTTGCCTCCAACTTAATACTGCTAATATAGTGCAAAATGATATAGTTTACCTTGAATTGCATATTCTAGATTACAATTTTTTGAAAATCTACGATAAACGCAGAGATTTCAACTTTCCAACACTTAAATTAACTAACTGGAATTCTAATATTTCTAAAAGGGTCATAGTCAATACAATTAACGCACTACTGCTTAGACTTAAAAGAATCTGTAATAATACAAAACACCTCCAAGAAAAAGTACTCTACTTTATAACTGTCTTACAGGACAACCTTATTCCTACAACAGTCATTAAAAATGCAATAAAAAAGTTAGCATTAACTTTTTCTTTTAGATTTTTTGAGTTAGATAATGAAATTTTATGCTTAAAGCCTTATGGGACGGTGTCAAGTGGATGGCTGATTTAAGGGATCTAATGCATCTAATGTATAAATGTAAAATTAATTCATCTCACAACTTTAATTTTACTTTCCAAATTTGGCTCAGTACTTCTAATTCTATTCTTAAATAGATTTTAAGCTTTTTCTGGCCATATCTATCATGTTATTGATTTTATGGGCCTCATTTCGTTTCAAGTAGCTTGATAGCCCTCTAGCTTGAAGAATTCCGACTTTAATTAACAATTTGTAATTTTTTTTCTAATTTATTATTGCTTTCTATGGCCAGTTTTTAACATTTTGTAGAATTAGTCATTTTTCTTTCACCTGCACCCAAATTCCTTAAAACTCGTCGAGCAAGACGCCATCTTGAACATTCTTCAACGGCCAGTCA
Organism: Stegodyphus dumicola; assembly: GCF_044657685.1. Classification (NCBI taxonomy): domain Eukaryota; kingdom Metazoa; phylum Arthropoda; class Arachnida; order Araneae; family Eresidae; genus Stegodyphus; species Stegodyphus dumicola. The sequence continues at coordinate 195,160,229 of NC_140780.1, forward strand.
CTTTTCATTGGCTCACCAGCGGCCGAGCGCTAAAGTCGCTGAAGTAGTTCGGTCCGAGGTTCGAATCCCTCGAACGGGCTGTCTGCATGGATGGTTTCATGGTACCTCCACGAAGGCACCCCCCTTAGGCAGATAGTCCTCGAGGCTTTGCCGTAATTAAATAACCTAACCTAACCTTTTCATTGGTCTTTCATCAGGACATTTCTTTCCCTTTTACGTCATCCTGCCTAGTTGGTTGGCTACTTTCTTATCTTTTCTGAAGGCATTCGTCCATTTGAGTAAACATGGGTCGTGCAAGAAGATGTCGCCGTTCCAGTCTGTTTTTTAAAAAAATTTTCTCTTCCCTTGTATTAATTTTTGGTCATAGCAAGACCCATTAAATTATTTTAATTATCTTCTTCGCTTTTTAATTTAATTTAATTTTTTTTTTGTTTTTTAACTTCGTTCACAAAGTTTAAACTCTATAAGCCAGTAGGTCCTCCCTAAAAATCTTGTATTTTTGACTAATAGCAAATTGCTATTTATTTTATTTTGTACATTTCCCTAACCAGGCCATTATGTATAAGTTTATTCTTACACCTTAATGTGTTTTTCCAAGCGGACGCGTCGGGAAATGGAACAGTGAATTGAAACTAAAGTTTCTAAGTTTTTTCGGTTAATATTCAAAAAGAGTTTCGTGTACAGTTTCAGTTGTCTCTCTTTGGACGAAACGCGATATGGAATTAGCTGGATTCGAAAATCATTATAAATTTCCTCTGAAGAGTAGGTAATGAGATTCGAATTGGGCTAATTTACCATTTACCGCTTTTTTGTTTTTGTATTTTTGCTTATGTCACACTTTTATTCTATCGTTAAAAGTTTGCCTTACCTTGATCAACATATTACTTACAATTAGATCTAAATTTTACTTTTAAATATTCTAGTGATAATATTGTTTATTTAATGTTTACACTTTTCACTGCACTTTATTTTACTTATGTTAATTTTTTTTTTCACTGGAACCACAGTATCAAAGCTACTTTTTAGCGGAAGCACTAAGAATATTCTTTTTACCTTGTTTTCTAATTTTTGCAGCTCAATGCACAAAAGTTCTTGACCACAAAGGTCTTTTTTAGTTTGTTCTCCTTTCTTTAATTATATATTTATGTATATATATCCTCCATGCTGATGGTAATTTATTTCAGTTAATGTTAGAAAGATGGGTGGATAAATTAAATGGAAATTTAAAAATTATTTTTCGACTTTGAAATAATTGTATTCCGAAATTAAAGTATGTATATTATCCGGGCAACTTTATTATATACTTATATACAAAGTGCCCGTAAACTGACTTAAAACTAAATTATCTTAAACAGAATGAGATTTACATTACGTTATATGTAAATAGTTGATTATGGCAAATCCATAAAATATTAATATACTGTTGAAAAGGTGTCAAGCAAAAGCATAAGTGAGATAAATGGGTATATTTTCATTACACCAGAGGCAAATCATGATAAATCTCACGCAAGCATGTGTTAAAGAGGAAATCTAACCTCTAACTAAAATGTACATCGGTTATTCTGTTACAATTTACCAATTTTAATTTACCAATTATATTAGCACATCGTCCAATTCATTGGAAATTTATAACCTAGGGTGTTGTACCTCCCAGAGTGAATCCTTAAAAAGCGATTCCTTCCTGGAGGTTTTCTAATGAAATTACGTGTTTATTTAATTAATATCACTCGTATGCAAGTGGCAAAAGGCAGAGCCACAGAGCTATCAAGCTGTTCAACAAAAGGTCAAAGCCAGTGTAGGATTACCAGGACATCGATGCTCGAGTCATTCTGCCACTAACTAGACGAAAGGCAGAAATACAAGTTTAAATGGATAGATGCAAAACTGTTCCTATCTGCATACAAGAAACTTTCAAATTTGCGAATAGTTATTTTTATGTGAAAATATGCATCATTTCCATGCATCATTTCCATTTTTATGATAACTGAGATCCCATAGCATTTAAACCATCGGATGCATTTTTAACAGCAGCTGAAACTACTTTTAACAAAAGATTACTCAAGCTATCAGTTTAAAAATATAAAAAGTATGATTTAAATTTAAGCTGACGTAGTTATGACGATTGCAAATAATTTTTTTTGTTTTGTTGTATCTACCATTCTACAAGCAATAAATTTATTCTGCGTACTTAGCTAAATTTTTTTTTAAAAGTCAAGATGAGTAGTATTTTATTATTACATATCATTCATTAGCCAAGTTATAAGTAAACGATTTACTGCAGCAGCCAAACTTTGAGAGAATAAGCTATTTCATTTAAATTACCTATTCAAGTGACAGAACAACTTTGAATGAAGGAAGAAACAACACACTTAGCTCCATTTCTAAATAATGTCGTTTATTTGAAAATTATCCCTATTTAAATGAAGTAAGATAAAAGAGAAATTTTTCTCTTTGGATACAAACAAGGACTACGTGGTACAGTTCAGAACGGTGAACATACACCCTCCTTTACATAGTATAGCCGTTTTGATGTGCTTGTGCAAATAATTTAACCCAATAACCTGATGAGCAAATTCTTAGTTCTTTTCACGCGAGTCTCCGACTGTGCACTATGCGTTACATTGAGAAATCCATGGCCAGCTAATCCCAGAATAAGCTAGACTGGTATCTGTCTTGCTAAATATAAGAAATGCTTTGCTAAATACTCAAGCGATTCTTGAGTTTTTCCTTCATTTAGAGTCCGCCTTCTCGCAGAAATTGGATTTCGGATAAGCAGTCTTACTATACACGACTGTCATGCGCATTTGGAGATCTTTACCATTGCTTCCTTTTTTTATTCGTCTTTATTGTTCTCCAGTACTAATTATGCTGTTGATACTTTCCGTATCATATAAAGTGTTTAAGATATAAAAACTAGTTTTATGATGTTAAGGAAAATTAATTAAAAATATTATTGAAATCAAATTCAATTTTCATGATTCGGCCACTTCAAAAAGAGCTTCAGCCCGGACTTTTAGTGTTACCATATTCCACTGTCATTTATATTTTCTTTTTTCCCATGTAAGATCTAACATTAATCTGGAAATTTTAGAATAAAGAGTTACATGATGATTAATTTAAAAGGGAAAAAATCTTATTTTATTATAAAAGATTGATTAGTTTCAATCTTTCGCGCATTTTCACTTAGACAAGAACTTTCTATTTGAAGTAAATCTTTCAAAATTGTTATTAGAAAAACTGCGAGGCATTGCTGTTTTACAATAAAGTTGTATATAAAACTCACAGTGTGCTCTGGAGATTATACAGACAAACTTATAGCATTCTATTTAAAAATTTGATGCCTAGCTACTTCCGAGGATGTTCTTACTCCCTTATTTTTAATATCCCAGTTGCATTCTGGAATCCTTTTCGAGATGATATTTCAATACAGGTTAACTTTCACATTTTGACTAAAACTCTTGACATTTAATTTAAGGTGGCAAATGTAATGCTTATTCACCCATACATGAATTGTGAAGTGATAGCAAAAGTTTCATCGTAAAGCTACAAATATTTATTTCATTCACTTTGATGGAACCAAGTTTCATTAAATTTTATGGAAGCATTCAATTTTAGCAAATTACTGAACAATTCTATGTATACTGTATTACCTCTTTTTACTGCTAGTTAGTTAAAACTTCGATCACAATTAAATTTTTGAAATAAGCTATTTGTAAAATTTAGTAATGACCCAAGCTCATTTTATGCTCCAAGCTTATTTAAATCTCCAGCTTTTCCAACTAGTGAACGAATACATGGATACATAAACGCACGTTCATGCATGTATGCATGAATAATGAATCTAGACTCAGTATCTCAAAGTCGTATTATAAGGTATTTCTCCCACTTCCCTAGCGTGCCTTCGTGGTGTAACGGTAGCACGCTGGGCCGGTAATCCCGAGATCCGTGGTTCGATTCCCGGCAAAGGCGGTTGCTATTTTTCATCTCTCTTGCTTTTAAAAAAAATCCTAATGTCTCTACAGTATTTGTATCGAAAGTTTATTTATTATTTTTGCGCCGACCGTAACTTTCCTATTATGTAAAATTATATTAGAGGACTAAAATAGTCATGCAACCTCCATAAACTCTCTAAACGTAGCCATCTGTAAATTAAATAATTTATGAACACATGCTATGATATAAACACGAGACTATGAATTGTTAAGTCTATGAGTTCAGACCTGAAGAAAGATGATGTCCCATCAGCAAGAATCCTCAGAATCAATAAATGCGGCTAAAAATTACCCTGCCGGCATTAATCACGACTACATGAGTTTTCTAGAGATTATCAGATCCGATAATGGTCTTTTGAACAGATCAAGTTAGACAAGGATTAAATTGTTTGTCTACCTCTTTCCTTTTTACGTGAATCGCCCAGCAGAACAATTTTCCGTGTCCAGCCGGACCGCAAGAATGATCGCTATCGATTATGAGAGTAATGGATGTTGGCCTCTTGTGAATGGCGTCTACAGATGCTTTCAGATATTGCTAGTTCTGCTTAGCTCATTTAACGGTCATGATTGCTTTGATCGACGGATATATATTTTTATTTAAGAGCTCAAGATCTCTACGAAGTGATTTATTTCAGGAGAAAGACTTAAATTAAGCACTGTGGAAAATAAAGGTTTTTGCTGTCAGATCTTAAAAAATTATATTGAAAGGAGGTCATGCTTTAATAATTCTTGTCAAGAGAGTATGTCAAAAAATGTTTGCATGCAACTGTTTTTTTCATTTGAGAAGTTTATCGCCATGCGGTTAGTTACTGTGTCATTACGAAATTTTAAAAATAAATGACATATTCTGAAAAAAGTACAAAAATTATATATATATATATATATATATAGCTGCAGAGAAAGTTAGAAAAAGCACAGGTTGACAAAAATTATTCTTTTAACAGTAATTCTTATGTAATCCTCTAACGAACTGTTGTTGTATTTACAATGAAATTGCACCCACTAATACTTTTATAAATTCTGAAATTATTTTTTTTTCTCAGATGTTTTAGCCATAATTTAGATTCAAAATATTTGAGAAAGAAAGTTTAGATTAATTTTTGAACAAGGACGATAAATGATTAACTAATTATTTCAAACCTTTATAAGCATGAATTGTTGTGGAAGATTTCCACTTACAAATAGTATGTGTATTTAAGTTATCAAAAGAACATAACCTCTGGATAAACTTTATTTAAAAGTATCCGTATTAAACGTGGAAAATTTATAGAATATTTACAAAGCTATTGAAAATCCAAAATCGTGCATCATTAATGCTAATTTTTGGGTATGATATTCTTACAAATCTGTCATTGCTATTTGTCTGATTACTAACCAGTAATAACTCAAAGGATAAATTGAAAGCTTACTTCACAACGTGTAAAAAATTATAAGCGGAAACTGAAAAGCTAATTACGAGAGAAAATCAAATCATGTTTGAAAAGTAACGGAGCGAAAGGTAACAGAAATTAAATAGCTACATTTTGACAATTCTATACTCTCATCAAAATACATTTTAAATATCAGTACTAAGTTACAGTCAAGATACATTCACCATTTAGTCATAGAGCAGAGTTGATTATAGCAAGCAGACAGCAATGTCACGGGTGCAAGGTAAATGATACTCTTTACTTTTACTTTTATATTTAACGATAATTTACGCTCTATAAATGCTGATGGAAGAAAACTTAAGGATAGAAAATCATTAACATAAATATAACCAGTTGTTGTAAATAAAACCTTACACACTAATCAGGCTATAAATTGTGCAAGTATTGCAAAATAAAAGCTATTCAATTGTCTGAACAGTTAGATTTTCTATTATAATTTCTAAATTATACAAGAACTTAGCATATTAAATATTCACTAAGTTATTTGTTGCAGAATGTTTAAAGATTTATGCTGAAGCTTAGCTTTTTGCCACGAAGTTAATAACACAAACTAATAATGAAAACATCTAAGTTAATTTTCACGTTCTTTGACTAGTGAAAGTAATCTATCAGCCTAAACATGCGTTTAACTGTCTGAAAAAATAAGAACAATGCGGTTAATTTACGTATGAGATTACAAGCCATTTAGTTCTCATATAAAAGTGTTTCTGAGGTTTGTTTAAAAAATTAAGCTTAAAAATGTTTTTTGAACGCTTTGAATAACAGAACACTGAAGTTAAAGCGGAGTATGTGTACATTATGGAAATTCTATTTTTTCATTTTATGCTTTTTTAAAGAATGTTCAGCATAAGGTACAATTCACAGGCTTTTAAAATGGTTTTTGTTTTTCTAATGTCAAGAAAAGTTTATTCCTTATTATCTTCTTTCCGGCTATTAAAAAATCAGTTATAGGATTGAGTTCAAATAATATTACGATCAAAAAGAGGTTAGAAACAATGTACATTAAATAAGGAAGCTAGTCAAAATTTGAAAGGGAAAGGCCAGAAAAATCTGGTTAAAACTGAGTTATTTGGCAAGGAACTTCACTCAGCTTATTGATTAACCAAGATTCTAGACCATCAGAAATATGCCAACGTGAATCCTAACTCTTGACGGCTTTTGAATCAGCTGCTCTAGGGATCATAATTAAAAGCTCATCAGTATGTTTAAATGATCTGCTGGTATATAAATCGCTGCTTTACGCGATGAGCATTTGCATATCCTTTAGTTTGCACAAGAATATATTTCTTCGAAAAAATTTTCTACGTATGAAAGCTTGTCTAATATTTTGACTGCCTCTGAAATTGGTATATCAGAAAATCTGATTCAGGATAATTGCATCTTGGTATTAAATTTTTCCCACACTAGGAGGGATAAACTCAGTTTATGGATAATTTGTCTTCACTACAAATGCAGAGTTTAAAACTGGTTATTTTTAAGCTACATTTAGGCTTAAAAAAGTTTTTCGAAGTAACTATTTTTGCAGGGAGTTCTACTGTATAAAAATTAAAACTCAATCTCTCTTAATTAGTTCACTAAAATATTGCGAAAAGAAATTTATTTTCAGGACAAGAAAAAAATCGGAACTATAATTACTGCTTTTTTTTAATGCTAATTAAATTTTCCACCTGTGCAATCTGATATTTATTTAAGTTTCTTCATTAGAACCTTTAAAGATTTCATTTAATATAAAAGAAAGTTACTCCTTAGAGGTATAATAAATGGATACTAAATCTTACAGGATAGAACTAGAAAGTTATCAGCAGCTTTCTTGCCATCTTAACATTTAATTAATTGAAATATTTGAGGCAATGCATGTATTTACGCCCCGTAAGCAATACTGGCTTCGGATAGGAAGTTAAGAAAAACAGTTTTAGAGCTTCCCAATTTACTGTTTAATCAATCGTTAAATCTTTATTGATATACTTAAGGATACGCTAGTTGTCATATCTTCAGCTTATGCATCCCCCAAATGAAGAACTAGAAGAAACAATTCAAAGACGCTACTTTATTATTGATGGGGAATTTAATTCTCACAGCGCTATCTGGGGCTGTTCCGACGCTAATGAACGAGGAGACAGGTTGGAAGACTTTATTGCAAATAACAATCTAACCATTTACAACATTTAATTCCATTCCAACGTTCGAAAATGCTAACTTTAAAGGAGGGCCAGACTTAATGTTATCATCAGCTAACTTAACTAATAAAATCCAAAAATAGTGAGTACTAGATAAACAGTCCTTAGCTCACCATTTAAAATATATCACTTTTACGCTAAAAGTGTCCTAGAATCATGAAATCATTAAATGCTACAAATAATCCCAAAACACTGGTAAAAAAATCATAACAAATTACAGCATTATACTGCTGGCAATAGAAAATAAAATCAGCATGTGCAACAACTATAATCGTCTGAATGAAATTACGAGGAGCACTATAAAAAAATCAACACCCGGGTTTCTAAATGCAATTTTTGGACAAAAGAATTATGAATCCAAAAAAGACAGAAATAATACCCGCGCAATAAGATATAAATTAAAATTACCAACGAACGGTGAAAATCGCAAGCAAATAGTTTGTCAAATCTGAAAATAGCGTGCATTCCATAAAATAGAAATAAGAGTAGAAAAACTTGAAACTGGCAAGAATATTACAATAATAATTCAGAAAAATATGGTATGGTATAAAACATTGGTACAAATAAGATCTTCTGTTCCACTCAGATTAAATTCCGTACTGGAGACTCAAGGTATCCACTCGAAAGAAGCCCTGGGAAAAGTGTGGTAAAAATCTTATAACAAGGGAAAATGAAACCAAATTTTTACATGACATACGTTTACATTTGAGAAATGAAAGCGCATTACGAGATGTGCTGGTAACGATTTCTTTCCAGCTGTATATACAGTTCAACACCGCTCTATTTTCGTGTTGTAACTGCCAGAATGTTGTTGTCACTGCCTGGATTCCACGGCAGATGTTCTGAGGTAACTCGCCAACGTGGCAACAATGCAAGTCTGTGAAAGATGGCCACAATGAGATTCCGCAAGCTGTTTAGGGGTCTCATGTTTTAGTGCAGCGTAGCTTACTGTTCGTAGTGTTAAGTGCGACTTCTTTCTTCCGGTGCTGCTTGGTTCTGACGATGTATCCATATTCTGTGGAACAGTGAACAACAGTATTGGATGAAGTGAAGAGTGAACAGTCTTGTGAAGTTCCTTTAAGACATGTCAGAGACTGTTTTTGGATCGTTTTGGTAGTCGACGTAAACCATTTATATATTGAATTCAAGGTTTCGGGAAGAAGCTGGAGACAAAGTGAATATTGTTAGATATTCCTACGGCTGGGCAGAGAGGGTACCCGAAGTTATCTGAAGAAAGTGTAATAGATGTCAAGATACGACTGTTGGCCTCGTCCACAAAGTTTCTGCTCCGTTTATCTCAGGGTAGTTCAGCGTAACACGTGTCAAACAGTTGCTAAGAAAGCACGCCTGTATCCTGAAAAGTTTGCAGTTGTTCATCAACTGTTACAGACTGACCATGATAAATATCTACATACTGCCATTGGTTTTAGCGATTTATTGCTGAAAGGCCGTGCATACTTCAGTACACGTGATATAGTGATGAAGCGTGGTTCCAATTGCCAGGATACGTAAATTAACAAAACACACATTTATGGACTAGTGACAATCAGCATGCAGTCGTCTAGGAACCCCTTCATTCACAGATGATGGGCGTGTTCTGTACATTATCCCACAGTGGCGCATCATCGGGCCATTTTTTTTTACACTACTGTCACCAGTGAAGTGTACCAGGCACTGTATCATGAATTTGTGAACCAGTTGTATGAGAAAGATCTAACACTTCGCTGGCACCAGCAAGTTGGCACAACATGCCGCACGTCTATAGCTAGTATTACTGAGGTGGAATCATTTTTCCAAATTTTGCTCCCCTTTACTTTTTCTATGGAGTTGAATTAAAGGCAGTACGTACAAGTAAAAACCACGCTCTGTTGAAGAATTACATCAGAACATCCAATGTAAAATCCAAGCAGTGAAGCCCAATACTCTGAAAGCGACATGCGCAGTCATGCAGTGCCGTGCTGAACTGTGTGGACAGGTGGGGAGAAATGCAATGCATTTTCATTTCTCAAACATAAAGGTATGTCATGTTTCAGGTGGGACACCCTCTATCAAAACATAGATGCAGCAGAGTTTTCAGCAGAGGAAATTCTAAATTCTACTTTCGTTAAAGTCTCTGAAGAAGTTGATACAGATCATCATCAAAATATACGTAACTACTCCTCAGATGCTCATGAAGATACAAAAATTTCCCAAAGAAAATTTACTAATACGTAACTTAAACAAGAAAAAGCGCCAGAACCCGAAGCAAACGATAATGGAAAAGTCAAACTGATGCACAAAACCTGTCTGCCAAGTAATGTTAAAAAAAAAAAAAAAAAAAAAAAAAAAAAAAAAAAAAAAAGAGCCTTCCATCCCAAAATTATCCTTCTAACCTCAGTAAGCAAATTACTAGAAAATCATCATATTCCCAAGGCATATTCGTCATATTCCATTGCACTCATGAAAAATCTCATTAAGTCATTAGCTTCCAATTACAAGATCTCTTATCAGCTACACTGCAAGCAAGCGTTCAACGTAGCAAACATTGCATCGTCATAAATACAAGAGCCTCACATATACTATGAATTCGTTCTCTCTACTCTGTTCAAACATTAATGCTGGAGAAGTATAGTACCTTGAAAAACCATCTAAGCTTAATTTCTACAAAAAGTTGCAGTTGAATGTCAGCACCTGTTGACACACAGTAAAACACTGGTGTCTTCAACAGCTATCTACTATCAGCTACCTTACACAAAATTAGAGCTAAACCTGCTCTTTTGAAATAGAAACTATGTTTAATTAAGGGTAATATCTTTTCAGTTATGTTATGATCGCCAAAAATAACTCTATTCAATCTAGTGAACACGAAACCAACAATAGCAGCATATTCCATAGAATAGAAGGAACAATATACTGTTTGATGGAGATACAAAAATTAAGGTTCACAGAAAATAAAGACAGCACAATCTAGAGATTCTGTCTTAAGGATATGTTTATAAACATAAAAATACAAAAGGTCTTTGAATTTCGTTGGACTCTTGTTTCTCCCAAACTTACGAAGAAATTGCAAGAAGAGCAGAATATCACCTCATTTTCTTTCTCAGTTGGTTCCGTATCTTGGCATTAGTCATAAAATTTTACAATGGACATTAATGACACATCGCACAGATATTTTGGTATTATCGTTTCGTTTTCACAGTCGAAAACGTTAAATAATTTTGGAGTGAGGAATTTAAGCTAGTTTTCACTGAGCCTAACAGGAGATGAGAAGATTTCCCATTTAAGCTACCCTATTAAGTATAAACGAGGGTTCTTGTCATGGGATTTACACGAGAGGTACAAAAATGGGGGAAAATGATGACTATTGTAAAGACCATTCCCAACACTAAACCTACAATATGGCAAAAGAGATCTTGAACAGATGGCAATATATAGAGCATAAAAGGTCCTTGTATACTCTTGGAAATAGGTAAGTTGGTTATCTTTCCTTTATTGAGGAGAGGGGCAGCAATCCTTTTCTGTATCTGTCTGTTTCGAGGATTTGTGCCCTTACTTCCTCAAAGTTGACTTTGGCTGTAAAAGTTCACTATTATGATAGAAGCTGCTCTATTAAGTCATCTAAATCTCTTTGACCGAAGTTATGATTCCGGGGAAAATAAACTGAACTGCTATGCTTTGCTATAAACTTTAGATTGGCATGCGTCTCTGCTAATAACGATCTCGCTTCAGCATGCGAAATTTCCTTTGTAACTATTAATTTCTTTACTTCTTTTTCTGATTTCCTTTTTGGACATAGTCGAGAGAATGCAGTAGGCCCCTTTTATAGTTGGTTGGCATTGCAATTATCGCTGTCGTAGCTTTTAGAGCAACATGCACGTGTGACTTTGCCACGGCAGGACATTTTAGAGTGACTGAAGCACAGGCACTGAAAACATTGCAAGGAATTTGGTATGTGAGGCTTTACAGAGCAGTGTAGTACCCAGCCTTAATAAATTATTTGCATTGTAATTTGAGAAAAATTTCAAAACACTACCAGATTCGGTTTTGCAGATGATTTACTTTTTATTGCACAGTGTAAGAACTTTAATGACGTCAGTGTTCATTCCCAGAATATATTAAGCTGTATTATGAACGATCAACGCTCTACAAGTTTGAGTTTAATTCTTCAAAATCGAAAATGATGATAATGAAAAAAAAAAAAAAAAAAAAAAAAAAAAAATCAGTATCATCTCATAATATTGATTTACTTGTATTGAGAGAGCGTATACGGAAGAAATGCATTGGATCAAATAATTAGATTTTATTGTTGATAATAAACTACAAAAGAACTATCCAGTAAAAGTGAAAAAAGGTTTGCTTGGTTTACTTGGAATTTCAATGAATATTTGTTGATTTAAAACGGATGTTTTCAAAACTGATTTATAACCAAGGCATTGTACCACACATTTTCTATGCCTCAAGAACTTGGGGAATTCTTTAAAGGAGAAAATAAATTGTAAACATCTTAAGAGAGTTCAAAGGAAATTTCTCATTTTCATTATTCCGTGTTACAGCACTGTTAGTTATGACGCAGTATTCGCCATTTTTACTCTCTCACCTATCGGCTTAATAATCTTAAATGATACTCATGTAGACGTGAAATTTCAAGTGACAACTCTTGTAATGCCTTGAATGAGATGTTTCCTATTACAAGTTAGTCTCGCACTTCAGGTAGAAAGCCTGTATCAGTTGTTACATATGATAATTAATTTTTTCAAGAATATAGAACTATTTGTTTCGCTGATGGTAGCAAGTTAAATAGAAGGGTTAGCTTTGCCCTTGTTATCTATGAAGATGGTAAAGAGAATGTTACTATCAACATAGAAAATACCAGATGAATGTTCTGTTTTCCAAGCCGAACTTTTAAGCTTAAATCTTGATGTTAAAGCTCTTTCCATAAGCATGAAACGTTTAAATATCGTTTATTTGTATAAATTTATTTTATTCTCTCTTTCTTCTACGTAGTATGCTATCAACAGAAAAACTGGTGGTGGAAATTCACTCCAATTTATGTGGCACTGAGCAAAGTGCAGACATTCATTTTACTCCCATTCGAGGCCACTGTGGTATTCTTGGTAATGAAAGGCTGACTAGTTGGCTAAGCAAGCGACTTGTATTGATTTAATGATATCTGTTCCCAAATTTTATTGGAAGCATATAACAAAACTGTGATTGGTTGAAATGCTGAATACCTTGTTCACCGAAGGGCAAGTTGACAAGGAGGATTTTCCCAAAGTCTTGTCAACGTTTTGAGTGTAAGCATATGCAACCGGATTATAAACTAATTCAGATTTTAACTGGCCATGAGAATCATAGAAATTATGGACTTCGTTTATGCTTATGGCGATGCTGGAGAAGATGTGGAGCTACCTTACTGCACTTCAGGTTATATGCGAATACCAGAACCACATTTAAGGCGTTAAGGCATCTCTGCATTTACTCGCCTCCTATTTTCTTCGACCTTGTCAAAAGTTGTAAGACTTTTGCTGTCCTGCAAAAGTCATTTTGCAGAGCAGTTTTTTTTATTATTATTTTTATCTGTTGCTGTATTGTTATCTTTTTATGTATCATTGCAGTATTATTCATCTTCACCTATGTATTATTACTTTATGTATTAATATATTGTATTATTAATGTAGCATATTATTAGTGTAGCTTATTGGCTTTTGTACTATTATTATTTTTACACATTACGTTTTTATTATTGTATTATTATTTTTATTATATATTTTTATAGTGCTATTATTACTATAGTTTTATTGCTTATAGTGTATTTTTAATATTCTTATCATATTATCATTTGTATTATATTTATTACGTTCTCTAGATCTAGGTATTATGTATTATTATATTATATTACAATGGATTTGATTGTGCTGATTCAAATTTTTCAGGAAAGAAGCTGCGAAAAGAATATATTCAAGCTGATAAGAAGATCATTAAGTATATTAATTTTTAACTTAGAAGCAACGAATGATATAAAAAAGAATGTTTAAATGCTCTAGCATTCATCTAAAAGCTAGAATGTAGCTAAAAGTACTATGTCATCAAAACCAGAATTTGATAAACCATAGTTTGTGCTTTGTATGCTTTGTACACAAGGGATTACTAAGCCCATGATTCTGAAAAAGAAAGTTTAAATTTTAAAAAGTAAAGTTTAATTTTTAATAATTCAGATTCTTTTTTCATCGATGAACAAGAAAGTCTGTTGATATTTTTTTAACATGCCAGTATTCTGCCGCCAGTTCGAAGTGCGGGTAAGAGATGTAAGAAAATTACAAATCCTTGGCAAGACTGCTCTAGGACATTTATCATTCTTTACATAAATGCACGTGGGCCCACCAGCGGTCGAGCGGTAAAGTCGCTGAACCCTGGTAGTTCGGTCCGAGGTTCGAATCCCGCGAACGGGCTGGCTGCATGGGTGTTTTCGTGGTTTTCCCCATGTGTAACGTGTACACGAGCCAGTCTCCCTTAGAAAGTCCTCCACAAAGGCATCCTTCCCCTTAGGCAGATAGCCCTCGAGGCTTTGCCATAATCACACACACAGAGTTTCCCTTAGAAAGTCCTCCACGAAGGCTATCCCTTCCCTTGGGCAGATAGCCTTAGTGTGCTTTGCCATATTTAAATAAACCAAACCAAACCATAAATACACGTGAACAAGATGTAAATTATATAGCTTGTTAAATTCTATATTTATGCATACCAGGTAGCCTAAAATTTTGTTAAAGCAAATATTCAACATCAGGCTTCCAAGTTTATTGATAGACCTAGGATGGTGGTATTCGTGAGGGAGGCCACTATATTATACAAACTATTATTACCCTGCATTAATTAATTATTTTTATGAAGCCCAAAAGTAGCTATTATTCTCTAAAGGGTATTTTGCGTTAGTTCACGGTAAACGACGTATAAGTTTGCAAATTATTGCCACCAAATATTATCACCCTGTAAAATTTTTAAAGAAATTATTCAAAAATGAAGAATCTTCATCTATGTATCTATATTCCTCACATTGGGCAAAAACGAAAGTACCTAGAGACATCACATTTTAAATAATGTAATTTTCCATTCGAATATGTGCACCTGGAAGCCCGAATTTAAAATTTCCAATTTGTTAGCCCAAACGGCGTTACCCCAGAAGGGCTATTAATTCGTTTTGGCTTTCAACTATTACAGACTTGTATTATATTTAAAGAAATTAAATAATGAAGAATCTAAATAAATGTATGGATGTTTGTCGCACTGTGATAAAACAACGGTACCTAGAGACATCAAATTTTGAAAAACGTAATCCTCCAGTAAATATGGGCATCTGGAAGCCTTTATTTGAAATTTGTTCTATTACCGATTTCATATTTTGTAACACTTTAATGAATTTTTGATTAACAAACTCAACGATTTTAAAGCGAGCAGTGGCACCACTCTACGGGAGGGAAAAAAAAATTATCTCCAGCGCGCGAGATTGTGTATCGGAAACTCTAAATATATGCTCATTTTAAATTCATTTTGTGATATTGCTGTTGAATTGAATTTTATGGCTTAAGTGGAAAGAACATGATATTTAATAAATAAAGGTAACACAGAAAACGTTAAAAAATTCCCTTTGTGCGTAATGTAAAATCTGAAAGCTTTCGTATTTTTTTAATTTTATTTATTTATTTATTTATTTATTTATTTGTGTGTGTGTGTGTATGTATGTTTGCAGAAATGTCTCTAATTTCGATTTTTCTATTTGTACAGAAATTTCTTGCTGGGAAATGTCCCTATACTATGTGCCTTTGCCCTTATTACCCACTGAAATAAATACATCTATTGAAGAAAATAAATTCTGAACAGTTTATTTTCTCATATTTGAGATGAGTAGGATTTGAAATTAATAAGATGACCTGAACAATGTCAGGGCTATAACTATATAATCTTACTGTCTGCATCCAACACATGTTAAATCAAATTATTTTGAAGACGGCATTTTCTTATTGGGGACAAAATACCGTTCCTATTCTTGCGTACTTGAAAATTATCCAAGAAATAATCTTTAGATAATGATACAGTAGCTCTTAAAGAAGGGAAAGGTAATTCGGGATTGTCAACATATTCTGGAAGTACCAAATTCTAGTACTCTCAGATAACACGTCCAGACTAACATGTAATCATATGCCAGGTTTCAAGTATTCGTGCGGCGACAGTGCATTTCAGGGAAAGCTAGCGCGCGAAACGCATAGCTATACTATTATGCAGCTTAAATCTACGACGCCGAAAATCACGCACACTTCTGAGCCCAACGTCCGCCCTCACAGTACTTGGTTGGATGCAGCTGCACATGCTGATATTCCCACAGACAAGTTTAGCAAAGTCTTTAATTTCCGAGTTCATCGTATATTTTGAGACGAAAAATTTCGACCGTTCCAGCGGAAAAATCAGTTTTCCAAGAGATTCTGAGTTAGTCTGCCGTGTTTTCCAGCTTTTTTATTATTTTTTTTTTCAGCATGTAATTTTTGGCGGCAAAAAGATTAATGAGTTCCAGAAATCGATAAATTTTAATTAGCAGTTTTATCGGGTGGCTGCTATTCCTGACATTTAATACCATTTCGTGGTGAGAAAAATGTGTACGTGTTAAACCTCTAGCCCTGAAGTAATTTATGAATCGTGATGAGAGATTTTTCGCATATCTAATCGGACTGGAAGTTTCAGATTGTGGAGCAAAAAAAGGTTGTAATGAAACTTTAGTGTATTTTAGAGAAGGAAAGCAAGCATTGCTTCCGGCAGAGATTCAAAAATCGATAGAAATAAAAAATAAATTAATAAACAATAATTCCCATCAAAGAAGCAATTGACATTCCCCCAGCGACTGCTAAGTTAAAATAACCGCTAACCTATATATAAGTAACGCATCATGACAGCTACACATTTAAAAAAAAATTTAATCGGCCTTGCATTTATAACTTGCTTTGTTTTATCTACTATCTTTTTTTTTTTTTTTTTTTTTTTTTTTTTTGTTATTTTTTAAGTAATAAATCCCAATAGAAGCTAAGCTTTATCCTTTCCGGAGAGATGGCTCTGATTTCCCTCCGTTTTAAGCTCAATGATGCATGAAAATACATCAGAATACATTAACATTCTCCTGCGTTTAAAAGAAAGAAATAAAGAAAATTGGAAAATGCTCAGATTTTAACGTCGCACCGGGGGGTTTGTTAAAGTGTTTTTATGCTATCGCTGATTATCGCAAATTACGTATCTGCTCTTAAATTCACTCCTGCTAGCTCAATTTTTTTTTTTTTTTTCCTTTTTAGCTTCATTATCAAGTATCGCTTCTTCGCACTTACGCCACATACAGTTCAACAGAAAAACCGCACAATTTTTAAAATCAGAATATCTTTAGAATTCCCGATAGAGTATTAAGTGTTGCCATGCACTTTTTTTAATTACTTACTACATCATTTCTTTGAAAACCAGTAGCTCGCGCGGCCAGCCGCCTAAGAGGGTTATCATATAAAAGGGAAAAATGTAAGCATATAAGCTATTTCAAAGGAGCCCAACTATTGCACTTTCCTAGAAGTACGTAATATTTCTGATTACTTACCTCATAATTTTAATATATTTTTATTTAAATAAATCGTAGTAAAAAGTAGAAAAAAATTCTTTAATTCTTTAGAATTGTATTTATTCCTTTTAAATCGCTTTGTTTGTTACACAGTAACTTTCCAGATTAAATCTGAAAATTAATTATCTTAGTCTTTACTGAATGGCAACACGCTGGAGAGTGAAAAATAAAAGTATTTTATTTCCGGCAGTGACAATAGTTTGCTTTCAAGTAGCTGAGTTTGCTTATTAAAATTAGAAGATTGTTTATTTATTTATTAAAATTTACCTTACGTTATGCCGAATGGCAGCAGGCTGGCGCGGTGGAGATAAAAGTGTTTTCTTTCGAACATTATCAAGTATCGCTTTCTTCACACTTACGTTTCTGCAGTGGCACGCGAACTAAAAAAAGGTAGTGGATGATGATTCTCTTCCACCACGATTTGGCGATTGGGTCCCCTAATCTCCAGTCTCCCGTTAAAAGGGGGTGTATAAGGTATTTCTCTCCCTCATTCGAGCAGTAGTCGCCAAGCGTGTAGGACGCACTGCTGAGCTCTCCCGATCTTAGTTCTGTACCTGTCCCAGTCATGTAGGCGGACAGTTCAGTGTTTGTGATTTCTGCGTAAAGTCTTAAATTTTAACTAAAGTTTCCGGTACCTTCGGTACCGAAAAATGTCCTTTTTCAGAGCACCCACCGACATGACGGACTCAGATACGGATATGGATAAATCCTTCAGATCTTCAAAGTCAATACCACTCCGAAAGAAGACTTCGTAAAATCGCCGAAGAAGACAAGTAGGAAAAAGAAAAAGATGTCAGAATCTGAAACAGAGGAAACAACCCCGAATTATTCCAGTAAGGAGTTCTCTATCACCGAATTTATATAAAGCATGGGAGGACCGGACAAGGCAGCAAAAAGAGTAATGGATATTGGGAAAAGGACAACATTTACCGAAGAAGAAATAGAGGCAAAAAGAAAAGAAAAGGAAAGGAGTAGAGCCCAGAATGAAGAGCTGGAAAAAGAAAAATGGATTTCACCACGAAAAGTAGCAAAAATTCCTCAGAACAACGAACCGATGAAAATTGCTCAGACAAACAGATATGAAAAATTAGAAGTCGATCAGACGAAGGATGATGCAGAACCTAACACAGATGAAACACCACCACCAATAGTTTTCCAACAGGAAAAGGTCGAATGGATGAGTATCGAAGAAGATCTAAGAAAAATATGCGAGGAAGAATTCGATGCGCAGATGAAATCAAAAGCGATCTTCGTTTACGTAAAGACGACTAATGATTTCAGAAAAGCAACAGAATTATTGAAGAAAAGAGGAATCCCGTTCCACACATATCTGATGCAACACGAAAAACCTTTAAAAGTAATACTAACAGATCTGCCAAGTAAAATAACAGAAGAAGCGATTCTTAACGATCTAGAGAGACGAAAATATCCGATTCTGAAAGTGAAACAATTCCGTAGAAGTTCAAAAAACAACTTTGAGAAACTGCCCATTTGGCTTCTGGAACTTAAGAAAAATGCAAGCGGCTACGCAATTTATGCTCTGAACAACATGTTCAGCTTCAACATAAAACTTGAAAAATATAACCCGAAAAGGAGACCCACACAGTGCTTTAGATGCCAGGAGTGGGGACACTCGCAACATCTATGCACTAATAAAGAACGATGCTGCAAATGTGGAGAAGAACACCGGAGCAATTTATGCACATTAAAAGAGGAAGAAAATCCAACCTGTCTATTTTGTAAAGAGAAACACGTAAGTAGTTACCGTGGATGTATAGAATATAAAAAGAAATTCGAGAAGACAGAAAGAAAAAATATTCACCCTAAACCTAAAGATCATAAAGAACGCGCTGATGACTTTCCAAAGCTAACGGCAGACAGTAAAAAAGAAAATAGAAGGATAAAAACACCGCTTTATAGCGAAAACGTTAAAGGTAAAATTAATAAAATACCGGAAGAAATAAACGAAGCAATGCAATGGTTACAAGATGGAAATATCCAAGACTTTATCAGTAACATCATAAAACATATGGAAAATATAAGGAAAGCAAAAAACACAAGCGAAAAACTTGCACAGCCGGTTTCCGTGCTGAAATGTATATTCTGAAGATTGCCGAGGATGAAAATTAGTTGAGAATTAATCGAAAAACATTCAAAAGAGAAAGAAAAATGGACTTGATCTCACTTTGCTTAACAAGGCAAATTTTTTCTCTTTTCAAGCAGCTCTCGAGGTCAGTACTTGGGAATGTAACCCCCCCATGTGACAGGCCTCGACGAACCACGTTAAGACTTCTAGAGAGGAGGAGCCTAATTGCTGATGAGAAAACAGCTTGACCGAGGCTTTCGCTACCTGACCACTCTTCGTCTTCGGACGCGGTGCATTAAGATGCACCTTTGAACTACTAAAAACCCGTGAACAGCCAAATGGCTACTTGATCTATTGGTAAAAATTCGTAGTTGAGACCATAAGTGAAATTGACGATTCAAGATTCAAGATTTCTCTCCCGCCTTTTTAGCACGCCTTTGTGGTGTTATGGCCAGCACACTCGGCGCGTATTGAGAGGTCTGAGGTTCGAGTCCCGGCATTGTTCATTTTTCATGTCTCCTGCTTCAAAATAACCTAATGTCTCTACAAGAATATTTAGTAATATTAACATTAGTAAGATATCTTAATTTCTCTTTTTTAGTTTCTTGAATCTTGTTCGATCATACTATTGCCCATTGCTACTCCACAGCTTCCAACTATTCATTGCTGCTGGAATTGCTGTCTGTATAGTCTGTTAGAGCTTCCATGTCGTCACCATCGTCATCATCTTCTTCATCATTGAGCTTATCTTCCTACATGCAATGATCTTCAGAAACAGCAAGAGCACTCGAAACCAGGAGCAAAACGCTAGGGGGGAAATATGCCAGTAAATAGGATATTTAAAATCATTCAGCAGCAAGAAAAGTGTAAATCAAGGAGCCTTTTGTGCGATACATAAAATCCATTTATTTAAAGAAAATAAACTAATATTTTGGCTGCTTTTTTTTTCATTTTTTAATTAATGATCAAACTATGAATTATCGGAGAAGATGCATCCTCCTTATTTCATAGTGCGTATTTCTAGAGCCATTTCCTGACGGAGACAAAGGGTAAACTATCCTAGTTTATGTAAAATGAATTTTATCTTGTGCGGTAAAAGAGAACTGCAGAAATTTCTTCGTCTCAAACATCAAAATGAAGTAATAGCATAAAATTTAACTGCGCTTTTGCGAATTACTTCACACTTACAAATGATTCGTAACAAGTAAATAACGTTCTATTCATAAATAGGCTTCTCTCCTTGTACTTAATTCCCTACTAAATTTACACGTTATGACTATGCAGCTTGTGGGAATCATCTAATAAAATTACCTTTACCATAGCAAGTACTTGATTATAAAGTTACTTCTGAATCTTTTGCTTCCAAGGAATTAAAAACATTCATCCCTTACGTTCTTGCGATGTAGCGGTTAGTACATCCAGCTAGCACTGAAAGGTCTCGGACTTGATTCCTGGTTCCAGCACAGTTAATTCTTCGGGAAAACGGCTCAAATACTTAACAACTCCTCATGTTTAACGTATGCCCATATTAAGGCACTCTTTTCGCGAGTGTCAAATGCTAATCTCACAGCATTTTTAAAATCAACTTTATTAAATGTAAAAAAAGATTTAACATATCTGACTTCTTGTTGTGGACAAAACATTTCACTCACCTGAAAATTGAGCAAACAATGAATGACATAAAAACATTTTATAATTTTCCTAAACATGATCTTCTAACAAAATAAATTTACAATATGCTAGCGCCCACCAGCGGCCGAATGGTAAAAGTCGTTGAACACTGGTAGTTCGGTCCGAGGTTCGAGTCCCGCGAGCGGGCTGGCTGCAGGGGCGTTTCGGGGTCTTCCCCTATGTGTAACATGTATACGAGCCAGTTTTACTTAGAAAGTCCTTCCCGAAGGTATTCCTACACTTAGGCAGACAGGCTTCGAGGCTTTGCCATGATCACATAGACCAAAACCAAAGTAATATGGTTGTATTTCTTACATAGTATCAACTACTTTAGCAGTTTGAGTTTTATGAAGACAAGTATTTCGCCCAGATTACGAGATCGTAGAGTTAGATCTTTGCAAGGTAATGAGAAACTTGGTAGAAAACTTATATTTGCTTTAAATTAATTCGGATTTTTATTCTTCGTGTTTCTTAACTATGCTACACTAATCAAGTCCTGATTGCCATCTAAGCCCACAAGACCAAGACTTAGCGCTCCAGATTTTTAAGGGTCCCAAATCATCGTCTTAATTGGTTTTCTTCGCTCCATGCTGCTCGTTGAATGTATTCTTTGCCCAGTGCTTGAGCCTGAGACTGGCTGAATAGCGCCCAGGAGATACTAGCTAGATTTTTTTTTTTATCTAACTTGAAAACTTTAGAAGGTATTACTGAGAAAAGACAAAAGTCTATAAATTCTTTTCCCTCTCTAAGATCTTTACAAAATCATTTCATTCTCTTACAGGAAAAGAACATTTGCAAATAATTACCGCCTATGTTATAATATCGCCTTTTATTTTTGAAATACAGAGAATATTTTAAGTCTGATAGTTCGATTTTTTAAAGCTTGCAGTAAAAGAAAAGAGAGGATGTTTATCTATATACGTTCAATTTAAATGAGATTTAACTGATAAATAATGAAACCAAGTACTGTACGCTTAATGTTTCGAATATAAAGCGTAAAACTTCATGAAAATATTGTTTTTTATTAATATTGCTTGGGAAAAGGTTATTAAATATAACAGCAATTTTCGCTCGAATTCTGACGCTGAATAATTCATGTGCTAAATTAGCTAATTTATTCTTGTTCTGGTGAGTTAGATTTCGTACAGAAGAGTTTAAATTGCTTTTCTCTTAGCTATGAACCTCTAACTCAGTTTGAGTAGACGCATGAGTAATATCCTGCTCCAATTTAATTCTTCAATCAAAAAAAAGGGGGGACTGTAAAAATGAAGAAGGTTTTTTAGACGGTAATTAGCGTGGTTTACTCCTTTTCATCCTTCGGATTTTGTACTTTTTTTCTAGCTTTTTCTTAAGATTTTCTCCTATTCCGTCCGCACCACTCTTTTTCTCGACGCTCCGGTTCTTTTCGGCACATTTAACTCCTGTTTTTCACTTTCAGTTCATTTCTCATGTGGTTAAGGACATGCGCTTGTCATTCACGATCGCCGGTTTTGCAGTGTGATGCCTCGAAGAACCGCCGCATCACAAAAGAAAAGAGCAAAGGGGGTAAAAAACGGAAAAAGGAAGGGAGAGAGGGAGAAGACCAAAACGAGGACAAAAAAAAGAAGGAAAGAAAGAGTTGAAAAAGAGCACACCAAGCGAAAGCAGACATACATACACACAGACAGGAAAGAAAGAAAAAAAAAAACGCAAAATTTTTCCAAGAAGTGAAAAAAGAAAATCTTTCCAGCAAAAAAATAAAATAAATAAGGTAAAAAGTAACAAGAAAAAACAAAATAATAATGAAAGATAGAGAAGGATGAAAAAAATGTAAGGAGCTTACATCGGCAAGTCGCTAAGAAGCTAAAACTTACACACACACAAGCTTACCTTAGTTTTTGTTCCCTAATGCGGCATTGAACATTGCATTTTTTGGTTGGTTGACTGAAACGGAAAGATATAAAAAAAGTATTTCCCATGGCACGAAAAAGATGGCATTAAATAAAAAAAATGATAGCGCCAATGATCTTATTTAGAGGGAAAAAATATTAACCTAAAGGCCATTCTATTTTTTAGCAGTTATAATATGGTTAGCGGCCTACGCTCAATTAATGTTGTACGGGGATCGTAACAAGTGTGATTAGAACACGCGATTGCACTGCAAGAATTAACCCAAGTTTCATGCAGCAGTATTTCTAAGCAAGGCAAAGGGGAATGTGGAACGAGAAGAGATTTTTTTTTTTTTTTTTTTTTTTTTTCATTATGGAGGGAAGGGGAATAACATGCCGCATCACTTATCGCAGTAAATTAATGTTTTTCTTCCGCGGTAATTAATTTCCATCAGTGACAACTTTCAGAACCGCTAAAGTGACGAGCACGCCTTATTCTTCAGTATAACGAGCTATGGTAAATGCTCTGTAGATCTGCTTTTGCCGCGTGGAAATGAAAGATTTCTTTAAAAGAGCAAGTGTGGTAAGTTACTTCCGTATGCGATTTGTCATGCAATGCGGAATGTTTTTGCTTTCCTTTCAATGTCTCCTTTAAATATAAAAATACCACTTTTATCTCTGTCAGAGCTTCTAAAAAATGCTGTTTTTGCATCAAGAGAGGATGCTAAGTCCATAGGATGTTTATCTATTCACTGTAAATTGTACTTCTCATATAAAAGTTTTATATAATTAATAGAATTAACACTAGTTTTGAAAAATTTACACTGTATTACTCTATTTTACTTTTATCAACAAGAATTTGAGTTATATTATTAGATGCAGCCAAACTCTATAAGGCTATCTGCCTCAGATGGCATGGTGCTGTGATTACCTCCATGCCTTTCTATCAGAAGACTTCACAGCATTGACGTTATACATAAAGAAAAACGCCTACGTCCACAATAAGTTAGGGAAATAACTTTCGATAAATGTCGGCTGTAAGTAAATAAATGATAATAACATCCTGCATTTATACTTAATGGCTTTTTGCCACTCGCAGAATTGGGCACACTGATTTTCAGTCCATAAATTCTCTTATTAAAAAGGTACTAAAACAAATTTTTTACATGCCTATTATAAGTCTTCTTTAATATATTCTTATATCATCTTCTTTTGCACATAATACTTGCAATTAGGATGTAATTTGCAATATTTTATATCCCTCTGTTTAGCTATTTAGAATTATTGCTCTTCAGCCAATTTTTTATTGACTATCGTTTTGGACATTGTCATTGTCATTTTTTATTAAGCCTTTATTTAATGTAACAAACGCTCTTTAATACAAAAATGCAATGAATTTATAGTTTTAAGACAGTGGTTGGGACAGAAACAAGGGAAGGGAAAAAAATGAACCTGACTATCGATACCTTTTTCTTTTTTTTTTTTTTTTTCGGAAACAGAGGAAAGAACGAAACTTCAATTTGGAACTGTTCTCAGAAGAAACTACTGTAATAGCTCGATTAACTTTCATAGCTTTATAATGCAATTATGTTTATTGAAGAAGTTAAAACAAAAAGAATGAGCATATTGATGATATTAGGCTGAGTTTTGTATTCGACGTGTTTTTAAACTCAAAATTGCAGTTATGTATTTAAAGTATCCAATATTCCTTTGAACATGAGACTTGCAATTAAGATTCTGTGAATCTTTTTCATTGGTTATCACGTTGAAGACTATCATTTATTATTAACTCTTTATTTACTAAATAAACTCGCTTTAAACCCAAAATGAGTTGAAATGATGAATTTGAATTAAATAATATATTAATTAATTAAAAAAATTTTTATTAAATTTAACAAAAATTACGATGGTATGTTCAAGAGCTTCACTTAGTGACCCTGGGCCCAACTGGGAGTTTCAAGCATTTTTTTTTTTTTTTTTGATAATTTAAACTAATATTGAGAATTTCCACACAATTTACAAAGCAGATGATCAAAGATTAAATGCGCATATCCCTTATTCACTCCAAATCTTTATGAAAATGTTAAATTTCACAATTTTTTCTATAATCAATTGCTGTCTAAAGACGTGTGTATTTTATTTTGTTAATAAGTGAAACAGATTTCAAATTAAATTTTCTGTCGTCTTTTTTCTCTTTATCGTTTGCTTCCACTAGTTTTAGAAATATGCAATTTATGGTTTAAATAAAGAGTTAAGGAAAACAAAGGGACTGATTTGATTCGATTTACTGTGATCGTAGTAAGCGAGATACTTTTCGCTGCTGCTGAGGCACTCTTTATTAAGTTTTGAAACTCAAAACTGCATTGAGAAATTCATAGCTAACCTGAACAGAATGGAGTTATTCGAAGAAATAAATTTTCTCGAGAAATTACTCTTTTTAGTTAATTAAGAGGAGAATCAAATAGTTACGTTCCTCGAAATATTTCAGTAACACTAAAAAGAAATTTAACTGAAGTGCTGCGCATTTGTTGCCTGATTACTAATTGCAGTAAATGATATCAATATTTTATTTCTGCCGCCCAACCAGTATAGTGGTTAGAGAGCGTCGCTGACTACCGTGCCTAAGGACCCGGGTTCGAATTTCGGAGAAGGCATGGATGTTTGCAAATGAATAGTGTCCGTGCGGCATGGGGACACTCTATATATGCGGCAAGTCCTCCCGAGGGGTTGATGATAGGGAAAGAGGATTGGGAGACTCTCGGATCAGTGCTCTTCCTCAATATTCGGGGCAAAACTGAGCTTATAAGGCATTTCTCCCGCCTTCTTAGCATGCCTTCGTGGTCAGCACGCGCGACGACGCGTATTCAAAAGGTCCGTGGCTCGAATCCCGGCGAGGACATTGCTCATTTTTCAAGTATCCTGCTTCGAAATAACTTAATGTCTCTACAGTGGCGCCCGAACTAAAAGGTGGTGAATGATGATTCTTCACCAAGATTTGGCGATTGGGCCCCGTAAAACCCCAATCGCCCTTTTAAAGGGGGAGTATATAAAGTATTTCTCCCACTTTCTTAGCATGCCTTCTTGGTGTAGTGGTCAGCACGCTCGATGCGTATTTGAGAGCCGGTCCGTGGTTCGAGTCCCGGCGAGGACATTGCTCATTTTTCATCTGCTTTCAGGAAGAAAAAAAAAGAAAAAAATAATGCCTCTAAGAGCTAAATTTCATTGTCACCTGTAAGGCGCTCAAGGCTGTTGCCAAAGAAGAGAGGTAAACTTGCGCTCCTTGCCACGAGAAATTTCGTGAGCTTGGGCTGACTATAGGTCAGATAAGTGAGCATTACCAACAACAACATCTTTTAATTTGCAAACTAAGAAAAATTTTAAATAAATGTGAGCTGATAGATTTTACAATCTTCTGTGTTTTTTTTTTTTTTTTTTACTCTCATCTGTTGTCGGAAGAAAAAAAAAAAAAAAAAAAAAAAAAAAACACTAAATGTGGAAGTGCTGATAGGTAGATGATGACAGTTATTTATTGAAAACATTTATTTAGTTGTGATGGGGCATGTTGATAAGAGGTCAAAACTACACCAAGTCTAACCAGTGTTGTATACTGAAATGTATGATTTCGGAACTAAGAATTTTATGAACTAATAGCTAGAAATTACATTTTAATCTTTATAGTAATTTTATGCAATGGTAATTTCGCCAACAGGCAAAGTTTGTTATTTCGAATTGCAAATGCAATAGAGTAATTCTATTCACATCTTCTTCATTGTCCTGATCACTCGCTAATATTTTTACATTTGAAACATGTTAAGAGAACACTGACGACATGAATACTTAAATCAATACATGCTGTGCTTAGATAATCTTATAAAAAGAGATTCAAGAGAGATTATTTTCAGCAAAATTTATTAGTTTTCAGTACAATGGCTATAGTTTTGTTGTTGGTTTAAATTAAATTTTTAAAACCCTGTCATTCGTTGCTTAATTGTCTAAAGAATTCAACTACACCTAAAAATAACTTTTAATTCTTAAAAATATTTGTGAATTATTAATTTTTATAATTTATTTCAGATATTTCTCACCAAGAATTAATAATTCATAAATTTTTGGTGAGAAATATCTTATTACTTGGAAATAAACATATTTTGCCAAATAAGTTGAGTATATTTGCACTGTTAGAGACAAACCTTGTTTTAAATAGAAATTGTTTTGCGGAAAACTATATTTCGCATTAGATAACAAAGGCAGTATATAATATTACCCTGATACAGACCACTAAATGCAATATTCAAATTTGCTTCTGACTGTATTTACGTCTGTAAATTAAAGAAGTTAATGATTCTAACACTAATTTTAATCCTATTTTTCAATCTAATTTCAGCATCTCCATCAAATGACACGTCTTTTCAACAGGTTTTTCAAAAGCTAAGTGAAAATTTGTTGAGCTGTATTTACAACTGTAAATTTATTATATTTATGATGTGTATCTAACAATGCCTCCAAATAATAATTTGTGATAACCAAATACTCCTAATCCATCTTATACGTACTGTTAGTATGCATTGTAGTTACATATATATTAATTTTAAATTTTATTTTGTGTACCATTTAATAGAAAGCATACTTTCAGTAAAAAATAATTTTAACTGTTAATGCATGCATTCAACAACTGAAGAGATAATTTAACGACTAGTTCAGTACTCTTTCTTGCAGTTTATGAAAGATTTTTCTCAATATTATTAAATAAGAAACCCTCCATTTCACATTTAATGCTTCATCATAAATCTCAAAGATAATGTGCTAAATCATAAATGGAAAGGTTGATTTCTACGAATAAGAACTAGAAAAGATTCGAATTATCAGAGACTAAAACTACTAAATACTTTCTGTGTATGTGAAATATTGCAGAAAGCGAACTTTTAAGAGGATTAACCGGAAAAGGAATTAAAATACACTTTGCATTTTATTTTTTCCTGTTTGCAAGTGCCTACCTAAATACATTTATCTCTCTGAAAAGAATTGAACAGTAATTGGATGTTTACCTCAATTAATTTTAGTTATATTAATAAAGTTTTCGATTTGTAAAGGGCACTGGATTTTTTATAATCGGTGAAATCGGGATAAGAAGGAATGTGTGCGAGAAATCAACCTATTGCCAAACTGACTGTTCCATTGGCATTATTTTACATCCAACGGTGGACCCATTTGTACCATTGTAACTAGTGCAGTGCAACAGCTATTGAATAAAATGCCTTTATATATTCCATGTGTGTCATTTTCTTTCTCGTTTCAGTGTAATCTGAGATAACATCGTGCATGATTTTCCACATCGAGCCACTCGATTAAAACTGCAGTCAGTAACATAATTGTGAAAACTGACTTGAACTGGTCACATTATAATTTTTTTAAATAATTAATTTTTTCTTTAAGGGTTAAAGTTTAGCATTTTCCACATGGATCCATGCCGTACAAAGTACAAATTTAGTCATGAGAAAGGTAGAAATTTTTCTCTAACTACTCAAAAAGAATATAAAATCACTGCTAGAAGGCAAGAGATGTGTAAAATAAATTTTTACGCATTGCAAGGATGCAGCCGGAGGATTAGACTAGACTAAGCTGTATCTAGTCGAAACCCGTGTAGTTATAAGGACACTTAGGGAGGAAAGTAACTGGATAGCTATGTTTTAAGCTATTAAAAAATTGTAACTTTCATTTTCTAGAACTAACTGAAATTTTAAAAAATGAATTCGAATTAGAGAAACTTGTTAACAGTTCCTCTTAGATATTTTTATTTCTGTTTTAATTTGAATTAAGATCAATTTCGAATTATCCGTAACTGATTAAAGACAGGAGAATGCATTAAATGCAGTTAAAAAAAATTAATTTAACCCATTATTTCAGCAGGTTCAACATTCTACATTTTTATCAAACTGTTTATTTGAATAAAGATCGCATAAAATTTATTTAGGAATTCATCAAAAGCATGAAGGAATCTCATTGGCACAAATTCTTTCTAATTTTTCATAAGTACTAATAAACAGTTATAACAATTTAACTCAAACTATTATAATATATTCAGCTTCTCATATTCACCTTGATATACTTAATTTGAGATCTAATTCTTTTTAATTTGTTTTCTGGGTCAAATTTATTACTTAAATTATAGTTTTACTGATATTTTTAATAGTTATATCAATCCGTTAATGACACGATTTCTACTACATTCTCTGTTAGTTACAGTGCCTCATAACCAGAGCTGAGGAATATGATGTCTTTGGCCTTTGGCAGAGTATTTATTTCTGGCAAGCCATTAATTCGTTTTAAGTGTCTGCATCTAAATGAAATACTGTAATGGGAATTTAGAAAGTAAACGTTGTGTTTTCGTGCAAAGGCACTGAAATTTGAGAACAGGAGAGGATGGCTGCTTAAGAGTAGACCAAATAGCATGAAAAGAGGAGCCACCCGCTGCTTTAACAGATGACATCCTGTTTGATTTTGACAGTTGCGGCAATAACAATAGCTATTAAATTAAGCAAGGAAGATCCAAATTATCCTTTAGAGAAGCGATATATAAAATCTGACGTAATAATTCTTGCTTCATCAAGGATCTTAATCGTACATACCAGAAAAGGTGAATTTAATTTACTATCAAGAAGTTGTAAAAATTATACAGAAGTTTCCAATAGCAGCACTTCCTGACAATGCGCCAGGACCCCTAAAAAGAATATGTTGAGTCCAATTAACGGGTTAACCAAGAAAAAAAAAAAAGCAATAAATTTACCTGTAGATAAACATATAAGCAGGCATAAGGAAATAGCGCCAAAAGTATCGAACAAGGCAAAGGTTTATCGCAAAGGCTTTGAACTATGCCGTATCTTGTAATAATAAAAGGAAAGATTTTTGGAAACACTCAGATAAAAGAAATGAGGCGAGGGAGCTTCATTTTTCTAAGAATCGGGCATTAAGCAATCCAGAGAACATCGACGAAAATTACAGGTTTTAAAGAAAGTCGGGTAAGAAAGATTTGGAGGTGCTGGAGGAATTATTGGATTCTATGTACTAAAGCATATTTTGAAACGAAAAACCGCTGAGTATTAATATATATAGCTAGTTAACGGAAACGGTTAAGAATATTTCCGATTGGAATTTTTCTACTGTTCACCAAAATATTGTTTATAAATATATTTGTGTCATCAAATACAGTAAAAATTGTAGAAGCTTGCGAAAGAAGTATCACGTATTGTATAACAAAGCATAAAAACCTTACCTAAATGTCTATACAACTATAAGCTAAAGAAAAATTACATAACAGTCAAGTGGAAAATGTTCACAAATCAAAGTGTTTCAATATTGGTATTTCAAAATTTTACACTTGGCGCAAGTTACATGATTAAGAAAAGTAAATAGAAACTAGAATCAAACGATCTTGGAAATAAGCAATGCAACCTTGGAGAAGGGCAAGTTTCATCTTCATAATGTGTAATAAATATTGTAGTGAAATTATCAGCAGAAAGATTCATATTTTTTTAATATTTCCTCTTTGAATTTACTTATATAGCCTATATTTTCATAGAAAATACATGAAGCATAATTTTATATATTAATGAACTTATACCAAAAAAGGTACAGAAATAATACACTTAGTTTAAAACTCTACTTACATACAATTTTTAAAATATACTTAAATTTCTAAACCAAGCTGCCACAGATCTCATTTTATATGTCAGAAATTTTTAACTTTAAAAATTGACTTTCAGTATTTTGGCAAGCTCTAAGAGCACTGCTCCCCATAAATATTGTTCTTGCAAGCACTAGTTAAAGATATAAGACATTGATTACGCAAATAATTAATTCAAGACATTTATTTACTGTCTTTCAAAATTTACAATTTATCTTTACGAATTCTTCCTTATTTTGGCGCATATGTGAGAGAACATTTGCTTACTGAAGTGCCAGTAAATGTAGAAAAGACACCGAGAGAATACCCTACCGCAGTAATTTTGACTTCGCATTTTCCATTTAGTGGTGGTTAATAGTAACTTTTTTGTTTCATGCCATATTAAAGTGGAAAATAAACTTTATTTTAATTATTATTATTAAATGTGATATATTATTATTATTGTACGATTCCGATTTTATTAAATATTGCTTTCACATACTTACCTGTCGCTGGTAAGCGCAAGCTAAAACTCTATTTATCATGTATAGGAAATAATTTGCTATAATTCCAATTAAACTAATTTAAATAAGATATGTTTAAATATGAATACTTTACTATTTGTTGAAACTTTATTTGTTTAAATTTTATTCTGTTGCGTACTGAAGTATTCACTGTCTGGTCAAAAGTATCCAGACACCCAATAGTACGAACTCAGAGAGTCTCAAAACATATATTAATATCATGTTGGCCGCCCTTTTGCATCGATGATAGCCTGCACACATCTGGGGAAACTTTCCACCAGTTTTTGATGGGTGGCTAGAGGAATTTACTTCCAGGCGTAAATCACATCTAAAGAGAGTGCTGGCAATGAGGATGATCGTTTTGATTGTCTATGTAATCTGCGTTCTAATTCGCCTTAAAGGTGTTCTGTGGGATTTATATCGGGGCTCTGAGAAGACCAGTCCAGTTTTTGAACACCCGTTTCGGCAAACCATGACTGCGCAAGTCTCGATGTGTGAATGAAGCAGTTATCCTGCTCGAAGAGAAATTGGCTTTCCCAGAATTATTGCCACAGTGTTGGGAGAGCAGCATTGTCCGGATTGTCCACATACAACTCAGAGTTCATGTTCCTAACCATAGGAACTAAGGGACCCAAACTAAACCATGATGTTGCAACCACCAGATTTTACAGTCTGGGGGTGACTTTACAATGATCATCAGACTTTACAATGATGACACCAGACTTTACAATGTTCACTTAAGAAGCGCTCGTTGAGCATCCTTTAAACCCCCACGCGTCCTTCGGACTGCCAGATTGCAAAGCAAAATTCATCATTCCAAAGAACATTTTTCCAAAGTCCATTGACGGTGGCCTTTGAAATATTGAAATCGACGGTTCACATTCTGGGGAGGGATGTTCGGCTTGTATGTCTATTGGAATCCCAGGTTTTTAACTCTCGACGAACAGTCCTGCTGCTAGCAACAACGCCTGATGAACTTTGCAACTTCCAAGTGATTTCAACCAACGAGGACTTGCGATTTTGTTTCACTATCCTTTCAGAATTCTACGGCTGCTTTCACTATTTGTTTTCGGCCTGCCACTTCATTTTTCTGCAGTTTCACTGCCTCGACGTTTTCACTTTACAATTACATCCACTCACAGTGGATTTTGGCTTCTGTAGAATGCTCGAAATTTCATAAATTGTTTTCCCACAAAGGTAGCATCCCACTATACTGCCGCGATCAAAGTCACTAAGCTTCTTGGACTTACTCATTATCTCCCAAACGCATAACTATGACCTGAAAAACCACAACCAACACTTTTATAGCTTTTATGTAACTTACCAGATCCACTTCTTTAGCGGGAGTGTCTGGATGCTTCAGTCAATGTAGTGTATGAAACTATTCATGAAAAAGTTAGCTTTGTATCGGCTTCGCCAGCAATGAAACAGTTTATGGAGAATTCTGCAGTTTTTTAAAAGCAAATACTATGAAATTATTGCCTAATAATGTTATTTTTAACGGCCAGGTTCACAAAATAATGGAACGGCTAAATTCACAAAAAGTAAAATTCATATATTATTTATATTTATGATGAATGTGAATGCGTTTAATCATAATAACTAATTTCTAATTAGGACTTTGATACTTCCTTCTAAGTTTAATTTTGTTTAACGTTGGAATGAAGAATATCAAAGTATTAGCTTTTTCTTATATTAATTATTTATTATGAAGATGGGCCTCCTTAATCATAACAGCTAATATTATAATAAATGCTTTAATGCTTCACTCTAAGTTTAATTTTTGTTTAACGACTGAATGAAGAACATCAAAGCATTAACTTCTTCTGATAATGTTTTATATTCTTCATTTCAATATTACTCCTAAATTTAATCTTAAATTCAGTGAGTAATTTTAAGTCATATTTGGTTGATAAATGATTTTGCTTAAATTAAATTAATAAGCTATAAAAAGGATTCAGGTATCAAGAAATGCTCTTAAAAATGCGAAATAATATTTAAGCTCTTATAAGAAGCTGTTAGGGAATTTTAAGTAAATTCATTACCATTTTGTTTCGATTTTTGTTAAAGTACTCTTCATTTAGTAGCTCATATCTTGAGAGATAATTTGAAAAAATTCATTTTGATATGATTAAAATAGGAATTTCATTCCTACAAAGCGAACTATTTAGAAAAAATATAAACATTTGTTGTTAATCTCTTGATTTAGTTGAATTATTCTAATTTTTAATAATTTTATGTAGGCAACAAAAGTGCAAAAAATATTAGATTCTAATCGCGAGAAGCAACACGTGGTTTCTTCTTTTCGCTACTTGCTGATCATGAATTGAAATTAGTATGCTGCATTCCAAAACTGTGTAAATAAGAACGTAAAAATTCCTATTTTTTACTAAATCTTATTGTTTTCCTCTTATCTATTTTCCCCCTCTTTTCTACGAAACACAAGCTATTTTTTGTCCTATCATTTAATGAATAAACTGTTTAAAAGAAATGTGAATTTTTTTATAATGGCAAGCATGGCTAAACGCTTGATGAAATTTTATTGAGAAACCACATTTACTCATAGAAGCTAATTAGCGTAGTTAGCATGTAAAACATTGATGTATGTGCATGTGATAAGTATATGTTTGATTCTACCAATTAATAACTTTTTAAATGCATTTTTGTCATAAAGATTTCTTCACGTGATATTACGCTTTTTGTTATTAAAGTTAAAAATTGTAAAGAGAGTCCACCAGCAGCCGAACGGTAATGTTAATCAACACCGGTATCTTGGTCTGGGGTTCTAATCTCGGCGAAGGGGCTGGTTGCATGACATTTTTGAGGTTTCCCTATGTGTAACGTGATTTCAGTGGTTTTCCCCATGCGTAATTTTTGCTATGTTTCCTTATGTATATTATACATGGTTCCGAGTACTTTGCCTTATTAAAAAAAAAAAAAAAAAATCCATAAAGAAATTAATCTCTTTCTATATTACAGCACATCTGTAATGATGCATAGTAAATTTTTCTCTCTATATATGTATATATATACATATGAAGATTCTTTCAGCAGAAATGTATGACGCAAAATATCATCTTCAGTACTTTTTCCCTGATGATCTGGAAATTAAACTTACTATATACGATAGAGCCATGTTAAATGCTCGTATATGTAAATGATATTAATGGGATTGCACGAACGGAGCTCAAAATGAGTTCTTTTAATATTAATAACAATGTTACAAATTAGTTCCTTCCTATCAGTCACAGGGAAGATGAAAAACTAGAGACAATCAATTTAGTTTTCAGAAACTAAATGAAGTATCATCGATTTCAGAGGAGGATCTGTGTATACCTAAAACTGTGAAGAGTTTTCTCCTTAATCAAAAAAGTGGATACGAAAAATATTAGACTTTTAAAACAGTAGAGAAAAAAATTGTCCTAGGATTTGAAATAAGTGGCCTTCAAGAAAAGATATTGCAGTTCGAGAAACAAATGTAACTAAGCAACCTTTCATTGAGAAAAATAAAAATTTCATCAGCATTTGTTATTATTACATACCGTTACATACCCTTATCAGTATATAGCTGAGAAAATAAATAAACTTTTAGTATGTAACTATTTTATGTACCATAATACCCAATAGTTAATTAAATAATTGATTTTAAAGTCTTCTGGGAATGATTTAAGTGGTTAGATACTCTAATCTATTTAAGTTTCATTTATTTATAAAAATATAATGTTATATTAAACTTTAATAATATATATGTATGATTTTTTTAAAGATTAGCATGTATTAACAACGACAGTATTCATACCAGTTCAGTCGCCATACAGGTCTATGTTGTACCAATGATATTAAGCTAATGCTAGAAAATCGATGCCAATTTTAAAACTATCTATTTATATTTCCAAACATAAGCTTAATTTTTAAGGTACTAATGTGATGTTCTTAGTGCATGTATTCTCATCCCCTCATAAGACATAGGAAAGCTATTTCACAGTGTCACAATGTGTTATTTCACAGTGTCACAATGTGTTATTTCACAGTGTCACAATGTGCTATTTCACAGTCTTTAAATATAATAATGGGTGCAAAGTCAAGTAGTATTTTTAAAAATTTATTTTACTGTTAATTAATCACCAATTTTAATTATGCTTCTTTCTATGCTTATGTGACGAAGTAAAATCCATGTAGAGATTTTTGGAGCAGTATAACTATAACGGCATTAACTATAAATGATGCATAAGTTTCAGTGTAATTTTAAGAACGTAATAAAGGGAAGTATTTCATTTTAAGATGATGGATGTATTATTTTCAAATAAAGTAGGAATAAAGTTTCTGCTCATTCTTAGATGTATAAATGCATGCATAAAAAGAAAGGCGTTACCCGAATTTTTAGGCTGATAACAGGATGGAAATTTTATATATGGTCCCTTTATGTGTAAGTGAATTCTTCGGAAATGCATTGAGGAGTTCAAAAAATAAAAAACAAAGCACACAGAGTCTTCCCCCCCCCCTTACAATCTGAGACCTCAGGTGGTGTAGCGTGAATTTCAGAAAATCCTTTTTCTTGATCCGAGGTCTTGCAAAGAACCGTTAGCGTGGATTACTGGATGCAATCGAGCTTTCATCGTAAGATTTCAACCAAAATCTTACTCTATTTTTTTATTACTTTCCCAACTACTGCTTGGCTTCTTTTTTCCCCCTTTCTCTTGCTTTGTTTCTTTTCTTACCTATCCTTTTCTTCTTCCAGAAGCAGGAAGGACAAAATTTTTTACCAATTTCATTCCGTAAGCCTGCCGAAATGCTGAGTTAAAACAAAAATATACGTAAGAAGATTGTGGATAGAGAAACTTTAGACCAAATGTATTTATAAACGAAGATTCTGGGTTTGCGCTTTCTTACCAGATTTATTAATATTTTCATTGCAATGCATATGAGGCCCCTTTCTACAAATACAGTTTAGAAAGCTAGAAGGTTTCTTGGCAGAACAATTGCATAAATTACCAAACACGCGATCATAAATAGGATTTACTTTTTTAAAAAGGATTTTTTCATGTATTTCTCAAATGCAAAAATGAATGCCTTAAGTGTCACTGAGAGGTAGCACAATCTATTCCATTTTTCCTGCTTTATAAAGATGTTACAGCTTAAGAGGCTGAATAAAAGCACAGCAGCGTACTGATTACGCATTTTATTAATTCATTTCTGCTTTATTCAAAAAACGCTTTGTTAAAATATTATTTAATTTTAACAATTCATTTTGATTTTATTGCAAAGCAAGAAAGCTTAATTTTTTCTTATATTTTGGTTACCGGACAAGAGGCACTTCTGCGTGATTTATAAATCTATCTACTATTAAATGAATGCTGAAAGAAAGTTTCATTCGTTATAAATTGATGCAACATCATTCACTGTGAGCAAAGAAGAACATGCGGCTAAAATCGCCATAAACTTATAATCACACAAACAAAAAAAAAAAAAAAATATATTGCTACCGGTGTACAACATGCATCTGTCAATATATAAAATGAGTAACGTTTAGAAAAGTATCTAGTCAAATCGATATGATAAACAAGCATAAAATCCAAACAGTTTTTAGCAAGTAAGAAAATTTAGAAGAAAAGAAGAACTTTTTACAGGGAATTAATTGCATTTCATAAGGTTCTTGAAGATGATAAGTCAACAAATTTCTCTTATCTTGTGCGTACATAGTATAAACTGTATTAAATCCTTTTCTTTGACTAGTGTTTAACATTTTTCTTGAATGTTGTTAAAAAAGTCCATGCTCAGTTGATAATTGTTCCCCAAAATGCTCAAATTATATATTAAGAAATTAATAAACTTTTAAAATTCATGCGCAAATATCATAAATTTAGAGTAGAAAATATTTGAAAAAAATCAATTTTGAATAAACGAAGTTTTTTTTTTTTTTTTTTTTTTTTTTTTGGTTACAGAAAGAACTGTTCAGTATCTCCTTCATATATATAATACTTTTAAAGATGTTAAATGCGCTTTCCAGCATTACATTGGGAAATAACATTTAATATGTTAATTATACAAACGGGATGTATACGTGGAAAGTAATGACAATTCATATAAAAATTATAACATTTTCGACATATCATGTCGGTATTAGGTAGGTATTAGAAACAATGGTTTATCTCGTCATTAGTGTGGAATAAATACATTTTAATAGGCTAGACTAAAACGCAGTGTCAAATTTACGTATGTTTAATCGCTATGACAAAATTTAAATCTATAAAACCTTTTGAAAAGTAAGTAATTTTGTAAGCTGCATTCAAAGAAAATTTGCAGCAATGCTCAAATTAAATGTAAAAAATTTGCTTATGCTGTCATTCTTTCAGGAAAATTGCAAATCGTAGTTATTGCAGGGCCATCCCGTAATGATTAATATATGACATTCGTGACAGCATAGTACTTCTCCGTCCAGATTTTAAAACAACATTTAAAAATATAATTCTGAATTAATATTCAGAATAAACTAAGCTGAAAATCTCTAATATAAGATTTGGGTAACTAAGATTGCAAGCATGAATTCAATTGCTGCGCAAATTTCTTAGCGCTACCACTATTTTTGTTGCACTAAGGTTACTAAAACCAGCATCTTTCATTTTAAAAGGCGTGAAAAAGTATTTTATTATTATTGTCAGCATTATTTTTTCTCAATATGATGAGAAAAACTTATTATCCAAAGAGATACAGCATAATGAACTGAACTCTCAGGTCACCATTCTCATCTAAACTTATTACCATTTAATTAAAAACCCACTCTGGAGGCAATTATGTAAATGATGCGAATATCGAAAATTCGGATGTTCTTTCGAAGACTACAGTATATGGTGAGATGGAAACTGGTAGAAGGGAAAAAAAGTACTTTTTTTTTTCTTTTCCTCCCGCCGTGGTTTAATCTTTCTCAGTACCTGTCGAAAACATTCGTGCCAACTCAATCATCTTCAGACCAACCATATGGGAGATATTACATGGAGGAGGCTAGAATAAAAAAAATAAAATAAGGAAAAAAACTTAAATAAGGATAAACGGAACTACTGAGAGCGAAATATTGAAAGGTGGGGAAGAATTTATTAAGGAATACTAATACATATTGCTTGAAGGAAGTGTTAGAAAATTAAAAGATTTGAGTTATTCTCATCAATTAACAAAGCTGACGAAGCATATTGGCTAGTTTAATGTTGTTTGTTTCATCTAGATGTTATTAAATTTAGCCTTATACTAGTTTCTTAGATAATTCTCAGCTTTATGGAAATACTTACGTCGTAAGTTCTGAGGTCTGTTAATTCAATAAGCGTTATGACAATAGTAAAAGATTAAATTATTTACTTATTTACTTATGTTTCTGAATACGTGTTGAGGCGGAAGGAAATAGTAGTAGTGTTTTGTTAAGAACGCAAATAAACTTTGCCGGTATAGAATTAAAACTCAGTCCTGACACAAATCGCTTAATTTAATCTATGTATTCAGAGATTGAAATTGGCACGCAGATCTTAAAGTTGCAGCAAAAAGTTGTTCCTTTTAAATAAGAATTTTGTATTGTATCAATATGATTTACATTAATAAGTACTTGCATTTTATTTGTTAAATAGATTTTTTCCGAAAACTTTCAAATGCTTTGTTAGCGATATTTAAAATATACAACTTTCAAATTCGTAAATAGCTTAGCTGTATGAATTTCGCATGCTTAGCTGTATGAATAAAAATTTATTCATACAGCTGACTCAAAACGGTTTGGTTTATTAGATTACGGCAACGCACTCGAAGGCTATCTGCCTTGAAGGAGGAATGCCTTCGTGGAGGACATTTAAGGAAAACTGGCTCGTATACACGTTACACATTAACCACGAAAACACTCATGCAGCCAGCCCGTTCGCGGGATTCGAACCTAGGACCGAACTACCAGTGTTCAGCGACTTTACCGCTCGGCCGCTGGTGGGCCGGTTCGAGTCTAGGATACCGGTGGATATGTACTTCTTTGGCAGTTACGAAATTTAAATTAAAAGCTCTACCTGAAACTTAGTTTTACTGTCTATTATTCCACAGCTAAAGACATCATAGTTATATAAAATTTCATAGAAATGAATATAATATTTTAGGTACGGCAAATAATATTTTACTACGCAAAATAAATGAAGAAAACTAGGTAAACCAAACCAATAAGAAAAATTGCAAAAAGCTGTTATATGCTGAAATCTAATTTTTTTTTTTTTTTTTTTTTTTTTTTTTTTTACATTTTACAACTCGGTTTTTTAAGCTTTCGCTAATAAATGCTTTCCATTTAACAAATAGCACTTCTGACATTGTCTAGACAACAATTATGTGGTAAAGGGGAATGTTTCTAAGCATTAAGAATAGACTGCACGAACTAAATTAAACACCAAACAAATAATGCAATTTGTCATTTATCTTCGACAAAAACTGATTTAAAATTGATCTGTGTCTTTGTCAAATGACTTTAGATTAATCTATGTCTGTCTTCAACTTTCATACTTTTCTGCGCTTGAAGCATTAAAGAAAACAATGTACCATGAAAATAATAAAAGGCGACAGTAATGCGAAAGCAATAACTTTAAGAACTACTCCGTGAATCACCTTTGCTTTATATAAGCCATATATTCATTACATCAATCATAAAACTTTTCGCTGAAAAAGTCTGCTCCAATTGTCACTCCTGGCAATTACTGAGATAAGACTTTAGGTTAACAAACCATACGTCATGTATTGTGTCATCCAGGGCCCTGCTTGGGCTTTGTTTGGTGGAGAACGACTATGAACATCCATCATTCTGTGGTAAGCAGAGAAAGTCTCAATAACAACATCTAACGCTTCTTCCTACCTGCTGTAGTGTAAAGATTCCACAAATGAAATAAATTTTGAGAATATTCACGCTGGCGTAGTGAAGCAGAATCTTTTTTCACATTTAACTAGTGATTAAGAAAAGCGAGTTGAGAGTAATGTCTGCGATGTTTCTCCCAGCTATTCGCACCTGAATTTTCTCGTTTTCGTAACCCTTTTTTAGAGATATAAAATAAAGCATTAAGCATGGTAAATAGACAAGAATAAGAAGTAAAATATGAATATGTTTTGAAAGCAAGGAAAGGTTTAAATATAACAAAAATGCTTAAATAGGAAAGGTCTAAAATAAAATTTACATTTGTTAGATATAATTTGATGAATTCTTTGAATAAAAGCAAGATGTATGAAATAGAATCCTTAATGTTTTGTATAGTGTTTCAACACGTTAGTAAAATCTGTACTGGACATTAGAAGTGAAAATTCTAAATATTTCAGCTTAAATATTAGTACCATAAAATAAGAAATATTTCAAATAAACGTACTGGTTTAAGTCGATTTTAAGTCAAAGGAAATGTTATCTGCGAAGCCCAGTATAATGAACCGATATTCATGCAAATTCGAACTTAAATTTCGTAGAGGAAAAAAGCATGTATAAGTTTAATTTTACTATTTTAGAAAAGGGAATGCAACATCTGTAAGTATTTATGACAAGGGAAGAAAAAATGATTAAATGTGAAATAAAAGTGTGATAAAGACCAAATCAAGAAAAATTTAGTAAACTTACATTTGTAAAAATGGAAAAGAAGTTAGAAGAAAAAAAAAATCTGAATGCTTTCAGATTTTGCATTATGCCCAAAGGGACTATTTTTTAGCGTTCTGTGTGTTATCTTTATTTATTAAAAATCTTGTTCTTCGCACTTAAATCATAAAATTCAATTCAACAGCAATATTGGAAAATAATTTTAAAATGAGCATTTAGAATTTCCGATACACAGTCTCGCGCGCTGCGGATAAATCTTTTTTTTTCCCTCCATATAGTGTTGCCATTACTCGCTTTGAAATCGTTGACTTTGTTAATCAAAAATTTGTTAAAGTGTTACAAAATAGGAAATCGATAATAAAACAAATTCCAAATTAGGGCTTCCAGATGCCAATATTCGGTGGAATTACACCGAAATAAATTAATAAATTTTTGAATAAACAGATTAGGTTATTCAAAAGTACCATTGTCCCTCCCAAGCTCAGCTTACAATTTCCTACCAGAATGTGTTTTTAGAATCGCGGTTAATGCAAATGGGTAAGAACGGTATTTAAGTCGCATTTCTACACAGTTCGTTAGAGAGCTAGAGATTTTGACTAGCTCGCGTTTGCCATTTAGCTACACTCTCTTTAAGCTATTACTACGCTCGGCCGTATTTCAAGCCCTTTTTAGCTTCGCCAGTTTAGTTGATATTTAGGGGCCAACCACTTAGAATTTTGATAGCTTCGGATATATCTTTTTAATTAAGCATTAGTTACGTTTTATTTCTTATTATTTGAGTTAAAGTCCAAGTGGAGGCTTTGCTGTACGCTCTGAGAAAGAAGCCAATTGCTCAATTCTTATTTTGAGAAATAAAGGGTAATTAACCCTTTTTGAGTTTACGTATCTGAATTAAAGCGAATATTCGCTTACCTGTTCACGAGGTTCTTACACATTTAGCTGTTAGATAACAGGTTAGAACCCTACAATACATTTATGTAGTTTCTTCATTATTTGATTTATTTAAATATAACACAGGGAGATAATATTTGGTGGCAAAAATTTGAAAAGTGAACCGATATTTAAAGTTTTCAAAGCAAAATGCCAAAGCGAAATTAATAGCCCTTCTGGGCTATCGCCCTTCGGGCTAAAAATCTTTTCTTTTTTTTTTTTTAATTTTCGAAGTATAGAACAATAAGGAAAAAATTTGAAACAAACCAAAAAAAATTGAGTTTGTGGGAAAAAATGAAAAGAAAAATTAAGCTAGCGAAAATAAATATTACTTCTGTTAAATAAAAAGATAAAATTAAAAATGTGAAAAAAAGGCCAGTTTTCGAAAGAAAATATAAATAAAAATTTGAAAAAGCTTTTGTAAAATAAAAAGAGAAAAAAAGGAAAAAAAAAAAAAATCTTTAAAATAAATTTACTTTTGTAAGAGAAAAAAAAAAGAGGAAAAAAAAATTAATCTTGTGAAATTAAAAATAAAATTTACCTTTGCAGAAACAAAAAGTCGAAAGAAAAAATAATTTAATTAAAAAAAAGGGATGAAAGGAGAATAATACTAGTATATATGTAAAAGTTTATATTTTAAAATTATTTCTTCTTTCTATTCTGATTCCAGGTAAATACTTTTTATATAAACTTCTCTGAAAGCATTCATTTTATTTATTCGTTTGATTTGAATGTGAATAATCATGAAGTAAATGCTGACAAAATCTACATTTTTAAATACGTAGTTTATACTGAGATTTATAATTAAATTTTATAAAAATTAACATTCTGCTTTAATACCCAGACTGCTTATTACGACATATACCTTCCACTTAATCATTTAGACTGACTATAAAATAAGATAATTTGCCCAATGTGATGTCCTTCTTAGAGCACAAGTTTTTAACGATTTCGTAAATATGAGTATTTTAACTACAGCTCATGGTGAAAAGGAAAGTGCGGTAACTTATTATACAAACTTGCTTATGAAAAATGCTCATCAATATAAAGCAATCCAATGTACGAGTATGGCACAGGCTTTACACAATATAATGAACCTCAAGAAAATGGTAAAAATTTAATGTTTCCAGCAATAAAACGAGCATATCTCATATATTAATTGAGCACACGATGTCCCATTTAAAATGCAAACATCGAAGACTCGATCAACATCTCAATCCTCAACGCGATACGGCTAGTATTAAATGAAGTGTTGAAAATAATTTGATACATGAATGAGTTCATATTAGGGACTCAGATTATAACGCTACGTTACACTGTCATGCACTTATCGCCCACCTGGCAAATTCTGAAAATGAGCGAAATATAAAAATGTTTATCAATCTTCCACGTGGTCTGGCAAAAAGTCAATTAAAAAAAAAAAAGAGTGGTGAAATTTTAAGAGGCGTAAGAGCTTTAATTAAGTTGCAACTCTTCAACAAACGTCATGATTCGCAAGCAACAAACGAGCATCTTAACATTTATTTTTTATTTAATTATTTTAACATTAGAAACGTATTTAGCAGAATCTGAAAAATTCTAGTGCAGTTACTCCTGATAAAAGTTTCCGCTGTACGAGGTTTAAGTCCTTTGATTTATTTTTCATGTGGCCTGGAATATAAAAGTCTTCAGAGAGTTACCATTCGATAAGATGCAAGATCTTTAACTCACCTTTAAAATTAAAGCTATATTGCTCTGAAAAGAGATCGATTTATTTAAAGAATATTTGCTTCTTTCCGACTTAAAATAAATAAATAAATAAAACTAAAATTAAGTGTTGGAAGGTTTTTAAACCTCGATCTCCTTTTGAATATAATGACAAAGTTGTTTTATAAAACGCATATATTACAGCAGAATATAACGTAATTTTTTGTTTAATATATCATGATTTGGATTAATATACCATAATTTTTGGTTTAAGGACCTTTTTCAATTCAGAGTTCTTGTTTACGATTGTTTTGATCCTGTTAACTGAATTGTATTTTATATTTCATCTACATTAATTTTTAAAATATCATGTATATATAAAGCTCGGAGAGCATTGTGCACGGTAGTTTCCGACTTAAACAGATGCAACTGATTTCATGTAAAGTTGCGTTTTTGAATTTCTATTGAGAGTAAATTAACTGTTTGAAGATAATCATAATGTCGCTTAGTGGACTTAAGTATAAATCAGTGAAGATAGGATTTCAATCTCTCTGCTTGTAATTTTG
Organism: Stegodyphus dumicola; assembly: GCF_044657685.1. Lineage (NCBI taxonomy): Eukaryota > Metazoa > Arthropoda > Arachnida > Araneae > Eresidae > Stegodyphus > Stegodyphus dumicola. The sequence continues at coordinate 195,204,015 of NC_140780.1, forward strand.
TATCAAGAGGATTTTCCTACAAAAGCAAATTATTTTTGCAAATAATAATAATAATAATAATAATTTCTTGGTTTACTACAACTAAGACTTATTAATGAATTTTTAGGCATGGAAAATGTCGAAAAGTTAAAGTTGAGCAAAGTAATTAAAAATGCTCAAAACTGGATTATGTTTCCTGAAGCAAAAAGAGCTGAGGGCTTTATAATTGGTTAAAAAAGGCAAATGGGACTTATAACAAGTGCCGTTTTTTACAGACCCAAAAATACTCCGATGGTTTAAACGTAAAAGCGTAACACAGAGAAAATTAATAGTATAATAATATCAAGAATAACAATAGAAAAAAACAATAAGTTTTCAACCCTGCTTCTTAAGTCACCGTCTTAATTAAATCATAAAACCCTAACTCCAAAAATCTGTTCCAAAAAGGGGGGGGTGGAGGACAAAAGAAGGATAAAGAACAAAAGAAACGGATCTATTTTGCTTACTACTTAACGCATGATAAACAAGTAGAGTTGTAAATTACGGAAGAGTTTGCTTTTTCATCCTACATTCATTCCCTTTATTAATCTAAATACGCGCTAAGAAATATCGCGGGCAGATAGCGGCTTTTCTCTATGCATCGGTTATCTGTCACTCGAGCTATGAATCACCTCAGCACTACAGCTACCGTTCCTTGTTCCTCGACCCTTAATGCTTCTTTAATTGCCGCGTGGAGCGTGCCGCAAGCCGTAGCTTCCACGGCATTGCCCATACCCTCGCTAATATTAGGCACACGAAGGGTTGCTGCTCTTTTACTTGACGCCAAGACTTCATTATTTGGCTCTATCAAGTTCCTTTTAAAAGACGCTGATGGTTTCCAAAGAGTGACGAAATAACGTTAACTTCCTCCTGTATGGAAAACGTGGTGCGGAGACCCACTGTGAATCTTTAATGTGCATGATTTAAGATAGTATTTCCTACACTATTTAAATATATTTTAGGTATGGTGAAGCAGTTTATTTGTGAAGAAATAAAATATTTAATTCAGTGGAAGGAATTTCTAACAATTATGTTTATTTTCTTCGGGGGGGTTATAAAATGACTTCTATAAGCCCCAAAGTCATATAAGCCACATAAGTAAATCGCTTACATAAGCCATTTACTTCTGCCTTTTATAATATTTATCAATCAGCATATAAAATGCCAGCATAAGTACAAGGCTTTTTCTGATTGCAAAGGAACGGAATCTCAGCTTTCAGCAGAAATTTGTACATTTGAAAAGCAATTAAACAAAGGACTGCAGAAACTTCTTTGCATTTAAAAGAACACAGAAGCAAGAATAAATTAAATTAAAAACCGGATCAGCTATGTTTAAAAAAAGGGGGGAAGGAAAAGAAAAAAAATGACTGTTCTTGTGCTAATTCCAAAAAAAAAAAAAAAAAAAAAAAAAAAAAAAAAAATGACTGTTTCTTGTGCTAACTCATTCTAGCATATTGAGGATAGCTTTAAGTATAAATGTTGACTATCAAAACTAAGCTAAACTTGTTCCTGGATAATTGCTAAAAAAAAAGGAAGACTAAGATAATCGGCTGTAAGATTTTAGTCTGCTAGTCTGCTAAAGTATTCTGGTGACACGGACAATTTCCTTGATAATACTTATCGAGAGTTTACTATTTTCTAAGAAATAATGGCAGGTTTACTTTAATGCTTCATGTTGTATAAAGGGTTACGAAGCAAAACAAGCTAAGATTAGAATATGAAGATTTTAATAGCAAACTTCAAAGCGGAATAGTAATATATTCTTATTAAGCATGACACTATTTTCTTAGTACAAAACATGATAACGCCCAATAAAATAAATAATGTTTTCAAATTCAAATTGAGATGAAATAATTTAATATTTTGATTTAGACTGAAGGTAAGCCTTATTATGTCATTTCAAATGTTTATATACACAGGGTGATTCTAAATTGTTTTTACAAATTAAGAGGGGTGATAGTACTCATCCGTTGTTGGGAGAGCGAATGAACGAGACCAGAAGTTGCATAATCAGTTTAGTGAAAAACTCACAGAGCGTGCACAAAACGGATCAACCCTAAAACTTGGATTTCGAGTGTTGATACGAGGTCAGACTTTGATGACAAACACTCAAATGCACATTTTTAGTTGGCAAGGTCTCAACCTCGCAAACGATTGCAACAAGTTAATTATCTAAATTATTAAGGGGAAATTATCTATTGGGGGGGAAACTGCTATCTTGATATCAAGTATCAAGGTAGCAGTTTTTTTCACCCTTCGTCATCTTCTATCCTGTCCTCCTAGACTTACTGTGCTGCGCTCATTCTACTTCAAGCGCCCTTTTATGGGACACGGAATTCTGACAGCCGGAACACAACATGAACTTTTCATGCCAATCTCGGCGTACAACAGAAGTTGGAGTTAGTTGATAATATTCAGCCCTTGATTAGATAATTAACTTGTTGCAATCGTTTGCGAGGTTGAGACCTTGCCAACTAAAGATGTTCACTTGAGTGTTTGCCATCAAAGTCTGAGCTCGAATTAACACTCTAAAGCCAAGTTTTCGGGTTTATCCGTTTTGTGCATTCTCTATGAGTTTTTCACTAAACCGATTGTGCAACTTTTGGTCTCGTTCATTCGTTCCCCCAACACTGTTGCAAGTTCAGATAATTCTAATATTCCTCTTTTCTGAATCTCAGAGTGGAATGTGACCCTATGTTCTATGGTAATTATTGCTCATCTGGATGAGTACTACCATCCCTTTTAATTTGTAAAAACAATTTAGAATCACCCTGTATAGAGAGATACAGGTACATTATTGCTATTGTTGTTATTATTATTATTATTTTAAAAACGTAACAAAAAATGTTTTTACTTAAATAAGCAAACATTTTTGTTGAAGGTTTGTTTCTTTTTTGACCGAATATAATTTTAGGATTGGTATGCTTATAATACCCACTTAATTTTGTTTTAACCTTATAAGGTAAATAAAAGACAAATTCTTTCTCTAAATAACTTTTCCCTTCTGTTCTCATGATATTTGAGAAATAATTGAAAACTGGGCAAATTGTCCTTTTGAAGTTAACGGATGTCGTTTCACATGCAGTCAACTCTCTCTCTCTCTCTTAGCTGGTGCAAAAGGGGGAGATCTCCCCCTTCAGTGGTGCAATAAAAGATACTTTGAGAGCCTTTTAAACATAATTATTTCTGTTATAGCTTTTCAAATTAAAAATACTTCCGCTACTTTGTGCTTAATTTTGTAATGTCATACAAGCACTTAATTTTTTAAGCGGGTTTGGTTTGGTTTATTTAATTGTGGCAAAGCACACTAGGGCTATCTGGCTAAGGGAAGGGATGCCTTCGTGGAGGACATTCTAAGGGAAACTGGCTCGTATACATGTGTAACGACACATGGGGCCAGCCCGTTCGCGAGATTCGAACCTCGGACCGAACTACCAGTATTCAGCGGTGGGCTTTTTTAACGGGACTTATGAATAAGATTACATAAGATAAATATTTGGAACACAAAAGTAATGCATAAAATAATAGAGGAGAACATTCTAAAACTAAAATTTTCGTTAACGTAAATATATTGATGTAAAAGAATTGATACAAATAGTTGTTTAGGTTTAATGTAAAGTAATGATTAGATTTTAGGGCAATGGGAAAATTCTTATCTCACATGTACACATGTGTGTTTTATCTTACATGTAAATACACATACAAACATATAGAGTGCCAGCCGCTTTTTAAATCACTTCTAAATGTATTTGAATTTATTAAGCGGCTTAATTTAACCGACGGTGATGTATCGCATACAGTGATATCAGTTAAAAATTATTCTTAACAGGATTAAGTAATATCACTTCAGATGATATAAAATTTTTTGAAAAGTAGCTTAAAAAGCAGAATCAAGCTTACTTCGCTGCTTAAGTTATTTTTCGTAAATAATTCTAGTGCTATTTAGTACTGATTAACTGGAATTGTATCGGATTACTACTTTACTAACGTTTCAGATTTCTTCATCCTCGTGATCTAGGAAAAAAGAATGTGGTAGTGAAATGTTAATAAACAAATGTGTGTACACTATATAGATATTGTTGCTTATGCTCACTTGTCTGACGTAGTCAGCCCAAGCCCACGAAATTCCTTGTGGCAAGGAGCGCACGATTACTCCTGTCGTTGGCAACAGCCTTGAGCACCTAGCAGGTAACAGTGCGATTTGGCTTAGTTCCGCCCCTAATTTTGATGGAGGGCACCCCGGGGGACGGGTCCGAGGGTTTCCCCCCTTTCTGTCCTCTTCTACCAAACCACACCAGAGGATTCGTCGCATATTTAGAGTGTCGCCATGCTTCTCCGACACTATGCATTTACAAGCATCCATGCCTTCTCCGCGATTCGAGCCCGGGCATTTCTGCAAGGCAGTCAGCAATGCTAACCACTATATCGGTTGGGCGACACTATATATATATAACTGGTAGATATTATTTACTTCATAATTATTTCTTATGCTATTCCGGCATGGCAAGGCAGGCAAAGGCTAACTGCCTAAGGGGAGAGATGCCATCATAGAGGACGTCTTAAGGGAAGTTGACTTGTATTCATCTTATACATGAAGAAAACCACGAAAACTAATCATGCAACCAGCCCATTCAATGTGGGTTTTAAACTAGGTCGAACTCGAACTATTCAGTGGTCTTAGCTCCGTGTATTTGAGTTGTCTTCCTAATATGCAAATGAAGAAGAAAATATTAGACGATTTCTTTTAAGATGTTTGTCAAGAGAGTGTCATGCTTTAGCCCTCTGCGAAATTAAGAAATTCTCGTTAATTTATTAACGTACAATTCTAAATTTATCTGCTTTTATCATGCATTAAGTCGTATCTAAATATACATTTTGCAGGTTTATAAAGTATTTCTCCCGTCTTCCTAGCGTGCCTTCGTGGTGTAGTGGTTCTGCACGCTGGGCCGGTATTCCAGAGGTCCGTGGTTCGATTCCCGGCGAAGGCGTTTGCTCATTTTTCATCTCTTCTGCTTCCAAAATACCTAATGACTCTACAGGTTTTGTAGATGCTTCATTCAGTAGAGAACTGAAATGATTAATAAGACTTTCCATTAGTGTATAAAATCCTAATGATTATTATGCCTGAAAAGAATTGTATCGAATCTTGCTTCGAAAAGAAATTACATAAGCACATGTTAATTCATACTGCTGTAATGCATAATTCTCATAGCTGTAGTTTTATTATTATTTAAACTTCATCTACTTTTTTTAATATTAATAATAAAAAATTTAACAAAAAAGTCAATTGCTATGCCAAACATTTACATTAACAAAGGAAATAAATGTTGAAATTGATATAATTTGAAAATGTGTTTACTTGACACATTTATTTTTTCCTGTAAGTGAACTTTATCAAAATTCACTAAGATCTTAAGATGTGATGTTATAACTTTAAACTTTTTTTTTTTTTTTTCCTAATATCCAACAAGACCTGAAACGAACTTTTTGTACCCAATTAATTAAATTTTAACTTTCATTAAATTTTAAACTTTTAAAATAATTTATAAAATTAATTTCATTACTTTATTAGGGATGAGATATTCAAATCTTCAAATCCCAAGAATCTTGAAAAGGATTCGAATCTTCGCGCATTTTTGTTTTTCGAAGCTTCCGAAACGTAACTGCTGAAATGCCCTTAAGAATTTTAATTCCAAACTTTGGAAATAGTAATTTTTCTATGTATCTAATTCCTGTTCATAAAAAAAAGAAAGCAATTTAATTTTGATGGAACTGAATCGCTAAAATAACTTCATAGCGACCGTAAGTACCGTACTCAGTTTTCTGGAAGGCTCCGATATGCCAATATACTTGATCTACTAAATTTTACTTGCAGCTCTCAATATTTCTTACATAAAGATACAAAATATGCGACGGGCGTGAGAACCTTTTGGGATTCAGATCGAATGTAGAGGGTTGAGAAGATTCGTCAAACTATTAATTATGCTTGTTGTCAAATGAATCAGAATTTATATTGAGTTTTATTCTGTATGATTTCAGTTACTTTAATCTATATTCATAGACATGATAACGTGTTACATCTCCCACACTCATTCCGCCGAGAAACTCTGGGACAACAGTGTGTGATATATCACTTGGAACACCTAAAAAGAAAACAAAAACTGGAATTATAACATTAAAATTCTGTATCTGAATAAATTTTTTAACTTATTTTATTCTTTCAAGGTATTTCACATAAACACTGTGCATAAACAATCGCAAAGCATCTTACAGTACGACGTAACGTCGAAGCTTCTTGAAAACCTTTTTTTTTTTTTTTTTTTTTTTTTTTTTTTTGTAAACAAAATAAGCAACAAAATACTTTATTTCAGAGGTTCCCGCGTCTTTTAAGAACTTAATGTAAAATGCAATGAAAATCATATGCTATTAAATATTTTGTTTGTACAGAGGGTGTTCGCACATTTGTGAGACAACTTTGCTCTGCTGTTTCGAAAAAATTAAATGCTTAGAAAAATTTTCTTTAACTACAGCTATGTTTTAAATGGTATAGATTATCGTTTCCTACTTAATAGTTTTGTTTTCATGCAAAATAGCGCTTTTTAAAGGAGCAATGAAATTATGGCTATGTTTGTCCTCTTTTCGAAGAATCATATATAGTTATTAAAAATGCCAATTCGTATCTAGTTATTAAAAAAATGTTACAAAAGCTATGGATTTTTGATAGCTAAAGCTACGCTAGGTAATAACATCAACCAAGAAAGGAAACAATGTCAAAGTCTGGCTTAGGAGAGAAAAACTGTTCCAAGCACATACCCAAGAAAAAAACGGAATGATTCGAATATTGCAAAGGTAACTTAACGTTAAGATTTAGTAAAGGTTTAAAGGTGGTAAAGGTCAAAGGAGAGTTGCAAAATAGTTAAAATGCTCAGCATTGACTATTTGCTCAATATTAATTATTACCTATTTGAATCTTAAAAAGGCGAAAAAACATATTATACATAGTCTTTCTCCGCGACATATCACCGAACGCAGAACGCGCTCCAAAAATTCTTTATGAGAAGCATTTATCAGGATAAAAATAGAAAAATTTTGTCACAACAAATGAATCTTTGATATATTTAAATGACTACAATAAAAAGAAATCCATTTATTACCATCAACGAGGAAAAAAAAAAAAAAAAAAAAAAAAATTTAAAAATGGTCGAAACAATCTACAGAAAATTTTTCAGAGGAATCTATGATTTTTGCTGGTTTTTCATATAACGGCAAATTAAAAAATTTGCACAGAAATGCTAAGATCAGTTCCAATATTATCCGGAACACATTTTATACCTAATTTTTAAATATGAAATTCCTTCTGTTTACCCACAGTGCCATCAGGCAACAGAATTGCGTCAAGGCAAAACACGCAGGCCACACGTCAAAATCCATTGTTAATATTCTGGAAAAAAATGTAACGAGAAACGGGCATGAAGGTCATACGTTTCATTCAAATTCCTACTAAATCACTTAATAATTACCTCGTGGATTTTTGTTCTTTTGGACTTTTAAAAAGTGGATTGTCCAGACGCCTACCTACAACACTCCTTAGACTTTGATTGGTTTGGTTTGGTTTATTAGATTACGGCAAAGCATTCGAGGGCTATCTGCCTTAAGGGAGAGATGCCTTCGTGGAGGACGTTTTAAGGGAAACTGGCTCGTATACACGTTACACATTGGGAAAACCACGAAAACACCCATGCAGCCAGCCCGTTCGCGGGATTCGAACCTCGGACCGAACTACCAGTGTTCAGCGACGTTACCGCTCGGCCCTTGGACTTTGAAAAGCTGTTCAAGAGGAATGGTAAAAAATACCTCTTCCGACACTGGTAAAGGCTTTATTGTATTGGAAATTACAGCGTAGAAAATAGTGAAGAATAAGAAGTAACAAATATAACATTTAAAACACAAAAATGTTAGGTGAAATATTTCCGTAAATATAAGGAAAATCGTCTAAAAAAATATGCGAACAGTCTCCATATTAATATATTTTAGCCTTTTACAATTAAGCCAAGTTTAAAGAAAAAGCATTTCTACTATATACTATTCTACTACTTACCATTATTATAGATTCGAAAATGAAGAAATTATAGGGAAAAAAATACTCCCTCCCCTTTATATACAACTTTGCATGACAAATGATTGACTACACCTGCCCAGAAGGAGAAAACGGACACTAAGTAGTTTCTTGATTACATCTCAACTAAGCAGACCAAGGAAAAGTGTTTTTTAACTTTTACATTAGAATGTCGTAAACAGAGTAAAATTGTTCCCTTTCATAAAACCATGTACGTTACTCAATTGCTTTTTTTTTTTTTTTTTTTCCGGAAGCAACCGAAAAGCTAAAAGCTAAAGCTGCGGAACACTGATGCCTTATTCTGGGTTCATTTCTGAAAAAAATTTCCGCCGTTTTCTATAAAAAGCCCTGTATGAATACGTTCCTCCCTTTGGGGAGGCACACTTTTAGGACTTTGACATAATTAATTAACCAACGGTAAGTCGTTTTACATTTGCCTAGATATACTTTTACATACAGAATTTGAACCAGCAGTTTGGAATTATCAGTTTTCTAATATTTAAATTAGTCATTTTTTTAGAATGACTGATTTTTTTTAGAATGATTGATTTCATGCAACCATTTTGCAAATATTTTTTCTGCTATTCTCTGATTTCCTCCATTTGACTTTTTTAGTTAAGTTGTCGTTTAGAGTAAGAACAGACAATTGAAACTGTAAATGAGTCAGAGCTTACTTTCAGTACAGAAATATTAATTTAATTCCTTCTCGGTGAGTAAGATCTGTATAGACTTGAAAATTTTCAAAACTAACACAAATGAGTTTCGGAGAACAGCGGTTTGGCTTGCACTGCTTTGAAATACAAACATTATGCTACGTTAAGCAAAAATAGGTCGGTCAAATTATTACTTTCAAGCCAATGTACATGCATTTCATTGCAGTTATATTTCATTTCGGAATACCTGCAACTTTTACGGTTATGATATTTAGATTGTTTTATGCTTTCATTTGTACAAGTCTAAGCGCAGTTATTCTTCTCAAACCTTTTATAAGGAGCGTAATAAAAATTATCTTAGGCGCAAACTATTAAAAGCAAAAAATATACATTCAATCGAATTGATTTTCTCTTACGTTTCATTTTAGCTTTCTAAAAACTGTTTTAAAATCATTATATTTAGAGATCCTTTGCCAAAATGTGGACACCGACAGGTTCTGTGCTTGAAACTCATGAAAAAAATTGCTCTCCCTCACTGTATCTGAACGCATGCGCAATAGACAGCGAAATCCTCTAAGGGGCTGACTTTATGATCCAACCGGTCTTTAGGTCGAGGCCGCTTTCAAACAGACTCGCTCCCTCTTTCGACCAACCAAAACAGAGGATCTTAAATACAGCAAATCAAAGCGCATGTTTTGATATGCAATTACGGCTTTCTTTTTTGTTTTCTTTCAGTTCCTTTATGCGAATGTTCTTTCCGAGAAAAAATACTCAGAGCTCGGAATTACTGGTTTTCTTAAAGCCCATTTTCCCCTTGCGTTTTAAAATATATTTAAAATTCTAAGCGGAAAAATTAGCCCTTATTTACGACATAGCTAGGCCTTGAAACATTCCAGAGTGTATTTGAATTCAATAATTGCAGGTGGAGTTGCAGATTGAAATAACCATTACTGCGAAGCTCATTTCATTCTGCACTTACTCAGATGATGGAAAGAAGTTTAAGGTTCGAATCTAAAAGTTGTATTCATTAAGCAGATTTCAGCAGGATCAAAAACTTAAAAAATAATTAAACCTGCTGTACTCATAAACGTCTATTTACTTTGGTTGTAGAACGGAGAATTAAGCTAGAGTACTGTTACAGCAATAACTATCTCCAGCCGTCAGCAATACCTATTGGGTTATGCTGTAAAAGCCAGGTTATGTACTGACTTTTAAATGGAATTGATTCAAATGTAGTGTATTATATTATTATTAAACAGACAGTTGGATATTAATCCAATTTTATTGGCTAGTAATATGTTATTAATAACAAAGTAACAAATCATTTTACTGGCAAAGGAGTACCAGAAAAACTTTTAAAAAGTAGCTTTGCAGCAAATGCCACTGTTGTTATTAACTTGTGAATTGCAAATTTGCGCTTAACTGTCACTGCTATTTTCATATGCACGTTTTACAGTGAAATAAATGTGCTTAAAATTTCTGGATAAGGATTTATCACCGTACCTGCAGACTAGTGCATCTTTCATGTTTCAACTAAATAAGCAACAAAATAGACTGCCCATTGTTTAAACATAAGATTTGCACAGGAATGCAGTTTAATACTCATGAGCTGATTTATGTATTTTATAAAATTAATTTGATGCAATGAATATTTTAATCAATGGTAATATACCAAAATATTCTTATGAAAATACCAAAGTAGGTGAAGTAAATATTCTATATTCGAGAAGAGTTTGTGAAAAATCACTTAACAAACATAAGTCAAACGGAAATTTAACCACTTCACAGTTTGCCTCGAGAGAGACTCGTTGATTTTGAAAAGTATCGTTAATAGCTTTGAACCCTAATACAATACATATATGATTGTGCCATTGCATAACATGTATAATAATTATATCAAATATATACATATTTGACACAATTATTTGGGTATTTAAGTTGGCCACTGAACTTTTGATATTATTTGAATTATTTAAATCGTTCAAAGCTGCTTAGGACCCTTTTCAAATCGACGGGTCTGTCTCAGGAAAACAGTGAAGCAGTTAAGAAAAATTTTGAACAAAAATAAGAAGAAATATTCGAACTAAACTCCTGTTATAAATAGCGTAATTTTTTAAATGGTCAAGTTCAAGAAATGTTTTTTATACACTCAGTAGGAAAGGGAGGTTTCATTTGTTTTCAATATTGTTGTTCTTATGAAACTAAAAATGTCAAACATCACATGATAATGAAAAGATGAAAGTTAGATTTGTCAGATATTCTATGCGGTCACTTTCTGCAAGTCGATATGTATCAAAGTGATCGTCAGTTTTAAGTCACATCGGCTGTTTAGTGCTTAGCTGCTAACGAATGTGTTAATGCAAGAATTCTGTGACTAGTTCTTATAACATGGTAGCATTGGCACCTACAAATTTACATTGATGAACCTGTAGAAGAAAATAAAAATACCTCAAGCAATAAGGTCTTGAGGCATAAGAAACTGAGAAAAAAATTCATTATCATCCTCTGCAGTTCTACCGACAGAAGAAGGAGATACAGCTATGTTCAGATAAAATACTGAACACACTATATAAGTTTTCTTCTTTCTGCAATTAATATATGCCAGGAAGTGTGCAGTATGATTTCATATTGCAAGAAAAAATAATTTTGCAAACAATAAACATTGTTTCCTTTTTTTTTTCTCTGGGTTGTTTCAAATGTTCATTTATGCACATAAATTTCCTGCAACATTCAGATTTCATTTGTTAAAGTTTGTAATTAATACAAAAATATTAACTTTTGTTATTCATTAAAATTTAAATAAAACCATCATCATAAATCAATGACGAAAACAAACCCTTTAAGCTCGTTGAACCTCTAAGAAAAATAATAAATTAACGTCATTCGTGTAATATAATTGTACTACGGAATAAGCAGCTTTAACAACTTTTAAACAGACGTGTTTGATAACTTCAAGAGCTGGTTATTCATTAAATATTATCTTCGTATGTATTTTATATTACTGGGCAATTAGCATTACTGTTAAGCTGTACTTTACTATATCTTACTTGATAGTTGCAATTAGAAAGTGTGAGATCAGCTAAAAATAATATTGTCATGGGAAATTAATGAGCTAATTTAAGCTCAGTCTTAGAACTTAAGTATTACTAGACTACTGTATAACTTTATAAATTTTATATTTATATCAAATATTTCAGATTTATTAACATTAACTCCCTCATCTTTAAATCTACATACCATATGAGTATTTTTTCTGAAAATCCTGAAATGGAACCATTAAACCAACAACATTAGGATAGAAAGATCCTTGTTCCTGCACTTTTAAACACCTATTATGAGTGTATGGAAAACTGAAGGATACTTTCACCCAGTTTTATATGGAGCCTAGTAACTTATAAAATTTAGTTATTGTTAAGTTTTTGTTTCAAATGGAAGAAATTCACTACTATTAATGTCTGAACTTTTTGCCCCTTTTAGATTAAAAATATATTATTTTTGCATGCAAAAGAAAAATTTCAAGCTCCTTATTAACAAAGAATTGCTTTTAGATAAGTGCATAGACTCATTAAAATCACCAACGCTAACGTAATTCTTGCTTAAAATCCTGACCAAATAGCTTTTCTATATTATTTTATTCATTTGAATACGTAATAGGGGCATAATGAGTTGCGAAATCCATAATCGAACTGTTTCTGGGCTCCAGAAATACCACTAAACTGTATTCCTCGAGCTTCTCTTTCATACTTTCTGATCTCTTCCGCCTTCGCTTTCTCTTTCTCTCTCTCTCTTTCTCCTAGCGGTATTTAAGATTTCACTGGTTATCCTATAAGCTTTATCCTCAGCATCTGTGTTCGCGGGGAACCATCTTTCTATATTTATCTTTCATTTTTTTTCTTTTTTATCTTTCGTTTTCTGTATGAAAGATTACATTGCGCTTGCCCAGTCAGGATCGGATGATGGATGTTGTTCCCGATCCAACAACAAACCTCACTGAAAAAGAAAGAAAGCAAAAGAAAGAGCACAAACAAATAAATAAGAACGAAAAAGGGGAATAGTGGAAGGGATGCGAAAACGAAAGAAAACTTCCAGATGCAGATAGAAAAGAGCTTCTTCGAGTTCATGGAAGGCCAAATGGACTTCCAATAAATTCGGTTCAATCTAATGCTATACTAACATAGTGCTCTTCTATTGTGCTGTGTATTATATGCATTTTTTCATGCGTTTGTTCTTTTTCGGCACGGTTATTTCTCTCTCAAAAACCGCGTGTTTCCACTTTTATGACGATTTATTTCCGATTTTTTTATTTTAAAATATTTTTTTTTCAGCAGAAATGACGGAATTTATATAAATGCGTTTGTTCCGAAACTTTTCTCATAAGTTTTGAGAGCATATTTAGTTTTAAAAGTTTTCTACAGCATGCTCGATGATTTTTCTTTATTTAGGGATATTACTTGTCAACAGTTACCTTGTAATCATAAAAAACATGTTAATCAACAATATATTTACGAAGAAGAATTTTCGATGAAAAGAAGTGTTAACATGAAAAAAATGATGATAGATATTCATTTGACTGAGCCACACACACACTAAACAGAATAGCGACTCTTTATTTCAATGCACGCGTTTCACATTTACCTTTTGAAAGGTTTGTTGCGAAGAAAATATTCTTATACAAGTTGGCTGAACATAAAGTTAGATGTTTAAAATTGCATAAACCTGTTATACTAGTACAATTAATCAGTTAGCTGATTTATGAGTCCTGAATGGAACTACCAATGTTCAGTAGTATTATTCTCTAAGTTATAAGTGGGCGGTTGGTTGTTTAGACTCCCTCGTGGAGGGATTTCTGAGGAACAAAATTAAATACCACGAAATTATCTGCAGAAAGCCTTTTCGCTGGGAAATGAGCCCTGATCGAGCTTCCAACGTTCAGCGATCACCCAGTGTTGAGCATGCTGTCATTGTTATTCAGCTAACATGTTGTGCACAAATAAAACGCAGCTCTGAGGTATACAATTTAATAATAATAATACCTGAAAGAAAGGATGTTAAAAAATGCTAACACATCTGTACTATTTGACGGATGGTGAAAAGTGCAACTTTTATAAATCAAAATTTCTTTTGAAAAAGCAAATAAACCTTTAAAGTAAATTTAATTACGAATTAAATTTTTTAAAGTAATGCGCCATTAAAATGGGAAGAAAATCTAAATTCGTAAGTAAAGAGGAAAATAATCTTTATAACAAAACTAAGAAATTCGGCTTTTAGAGTTGTAGTGAAGAAAACGATTATAAATTCACTACGATTATAAATTAGTGAAGAAAACGATTATAAAATAATAAAAATTAAAATTATAAATCGATTATGAAGCTCGAGGAATATAGTTGGGTAAAATAACCGTTATAACAAGAAATTCCGCTTTTGCTATTCCAGTCGAGAAAACGATATCTTGTACATATCATCGTTAGAGCAGTTACCGACAAATATCAGAATAAAAGCATTAAATATTCCGAAGTTGTGAATTAGCAAAAATTATTTTTAAATACGAATGTTACGTTATTAGCTAATATAACATGACGTTGCGCTTGTTGATGTTAAACAACGAATTATCAGGATGTAATGATGATTTGCATTGCTGGTTGTTATTTACTTTAAAACCGAGATTTTAAAACCGGATCCATGACTTTTCAAACACTCTAAGCGCAGTGAAATTAAATTAAATTCTACAAAACTATTGAAATGGGAGAATTTAAAATAAAAACGTAATTACAGTAAAAATTGTATTTGAAATCTAAATTACAATTTGAACAAATGAATAATTTCATGTACAGATTAGTAAAAAATATCCACTTTTCCGGAGGTGGCGTATGTTTGAGATGTGAACCGGCATTTACTTACCACTTACTTATCCAAATGAGAGACAGAAATTTACAAAAAGGAAATTTTTTTCATATCTAAGCAGGTTTTAGTTATAAAAAGATCTTATAACACTACATTTAACACTTTTATGATTTCTATGATTTTATAACATTACATTTAACGCTTCTATGATTATAGATGTTAGTGCTAAAAGGGGGAAAAATTTATGATTTGTCTAATTTTTACAGATAGAATTTTTTGGGGTCTGTACCAGGGCATTTCTAAACAATATATATCATACCAACACACGCATAAATTCTAAAGACGTTTTCTTAGTAAGGTATTTGACGGTCACTGGTAAAAGTAAGAAACGCCTTAGCCATAATAATTCATTAGCTTCAACTAATATGTTCGTAGGTTTGTAACGTTCAAGTAGAAGTTCAGTGTACGTCGCTCACAAGAATGGGGCTTTTGTACACAATATTCTTAAAAATTTACATCTGACAAACTTATGATTAGTTTACTTAGTAAAAGCCGCTTTTATGAAAATAAATAAATATTATTCCATTAAAAATGGTCTTGTGTTTATATATATATATTAGTCAGTTAAGATAAAAGAAAATATTTCTTAAAAACGTACTGATTACCTCCTGGCATAAGACAGCAATATTCAGTTTTATCATCATCATCGTCATCAGAGCTCTTCCACCTGCGTCACAATAAATATATAAAATAAATGTTTGGTACTTACGTACTATGACGATTACCTTGGCAACATTTGCCGATAAAAATGTTCATTGACGTTTTTTGGTTTATGTTATTAAATTCTTTTAAAAATAAAATCTCTAATTATAAAGAAACAAAAATACCGAATGAATATATATATATATATAAACTATATACTAAATACAATTTAAAAAAATTAAAATTAACATACTTAAAAATAGTTAAAAGAGAACGTTGAAGTCAATGGTGAGGAAAGTGGAGAGAAGTAGCTTTCAAAATAGCATCGAAATGCGTTTCCTGTTTTTTCCGCCAAATAAATTCAGCAAATAAGTATCCAAATGATGGCAGCTTGTCCCACGATCCAGCCTCTCTGAAAAATTCTATAGCTTCTTCTTCATTTGAAGGAAGTTGGAAAATGTTGATATCCATTGGCCAAAAAATTAATCACAAGAAGTTTCACGTGTTTAACCTAAAGGTAATCCGCTTAAATGTAGCAAAAAAAGGTGTAGTTATAGCAAGTGCGGGACTAGTGCGGAATGATACTCTTTATTTTAGCGTCCTCTATAACCTATGTTAGGGTTAACCTCTATAACCTACAAGGATCGCCAGTTTTGGCGAGATATCTAGGTAGTCGTCATAGTACGTAAGTACCAAATGTTTTATCATATATAATTTTTATTATAATTGTTCTAAATTTCACCCTACAGTAATGCTAAGAAAACAAATATCTGCGACATTTTCCACTTCTGAAATTACATTCAAAAATTACGTATTTAAACTTGATTGCTTTAAGTAAATCATATGCTTTACTAATTTAAACTTTATAGTTATACTAGTCGTGTACTGAAAACTTATTAATTTAAATTCAAAGCCATAGTCTTTTATTTAACTTTAATAAGTAAGACTTGAATTGAATAAGCAAGGCTCCGTTCTTAAAGTTGTTAAAGTTTAAACCTGTGTTCTTAACTTGACCACACTAACATGCTTAAAACATTTTCTGATGCTTTTATCAAATGAAATTTCGAGAAGCTTAGTATTCCTTGACTAGCAAATAATACAACCATAATTAATCTAGGTTTTAAATAAGCTGCTTGCAAGTGAATTTAAAATACATATGAGCCATATTATGTATATAACTCCATGCAACTGAAACTCGAAGTTCTCAGTCTAAATAACTTATGCATAGTTTTTAACCTTACAATGCATAGTTTTACCTTACATTTTCTTATATTATCAAAACTCGCGCTTACGCAAAATAAGATAAAACATCAAGAACTGGAAGGAGCTTTTACAACGGATATATTATTTTTAATCTTTAAGAAATCAAAACTAATGCCGAGAAGACAACATCTGTAAATGTAACAGCAAAAAGAAATGAAGCTATTAAATCCGTTTAAAAACATAGATACGAAACATACTGTACAAATCATTTTAATCCTTTCTTTGTCGGAACTACTAATTCAGGTTTGCTCTGATTTCTAACTTCAACGCAAAGACAATTTTTTACACGTATCAGGAATTTAAATTGTCTTTTTTTTTTCTTCCTGTACTATTTATTTATTTTTTGTCACCATAGGGTACACTAAAGAGGTAAAAAAGTGAAATTAATTTACTGCGATCTCTGCAAGTACATTTCATGCTCACTTAAACTGACTGTTAATGGTGCAATTGAACTTCAACAGTTTCGCCGGTATCAAGACTAATGGGTATCCCTAAAGACTAAGATATAGGAAGGAAGGGGATGAATATAATTAAATACTCAGTCATTAGTATACCCGTCGAGGGGGGGACGTTGATTGATGCGCTATCCAGACAACTGCAAAGAACTACTCATGCTGTTTCGAGTTTCTTTTTGTCTTCCAATTCGAGACTGTTCTTTTTAGAAACTCGTAAGTCTCGATGTTTCGCACGGTTTTCTTAACTTTATTTTTTTATCTCTCTTTTTCCTCATTTTCCGAATTTTTCTGAACTAAAAAAAGAAGTGCTGCAGAAGAGCTGGGTAACGAAGCGGGCTATAACAAATCCATGGTTGTTAAGAATCCTGTACCTTAATATGAATAGCACACTTGAATTTAACGACTTTAAACACTCGGCTGCGCAGAACTCCAGGGATCCTTAAATCTGTTGTAGATCCTTATTCTCTTTCTACTTAAACGACTTTTTTTTTTCTTTTTTTCATTTTCTTTTGGAATTATTGTTCTTCGAAAATCTATTTTTTTAATCCTGAAAACTGAAAAAATATTCCGAATAATTATGCACTTTCTTCTGAATTAGTAATCCTAGGTAGCCATATTGTAGTACCAATATGGTAGCGTTAACTCTGCTTTGTCCATATCTTGTGATTTCTCAGTCATTATTAGAATTATGTTCGTGAACATCTGTTTAGAACTAAAAAATTGTACCAAAGTAGTTTAAATATTTTGTTTTGAGACTAAAACTGCCCTGCAGTACTACAACAGCTGCATTTTCTAAGCAGGAATAATTGTTTCATTTTAATATATTTAATCTATGTTACAGAACAAATGATACCGGTAGACACTTTTGACGTAGAAAGATAATACCGAAGCAGCTGTACTTAAAAATGCGTCGAGTAATTTACATTGGGTAGTTCATATGAAAAATTCTGGAAAGGGTTTCCAATTTTTCTATTAACTGAGGAACTGTATGTTCTGCTAGCCAAGAGTTGTTCTCAATACTATTAGCTTGCAAAGATTTCAGTATGAAATTTTGCGAAATAAGGTTAACATTTATTCATTACTTAAAAAAATGCCTCCCGGGAAGTTTGAAAGAAATGTTGGATATGTATCTTACTTTTAAAACGAAGAGTTTATGAACGTTTTTCTTAAATTTCTTCCAAAATATGTCAAGTTGTAAAAAGAAAAGAAAAAAAAAAAAAAAAAAAAACACTCTTGAAAACTTCAGATTCTAGCCTAAAATCTCAACCAAGAGTTTATCATTAAATTTTTTAAATTAAAAAACAAAAACGTAAAACAGTTTTAAAAAATAAAAAAAAAATTTTAGCAAATATTTCATTACATTTATTAAATAAAAATAATACGTTGTTCCCAATTCATAAAATTAAATCTTTACTATTTAATGAAAACGCAGCTCAAAAAGGATTTCGTTGCTAAAAGTCCCCAGCTTTTGTTTTAGCATTTCTTTCTTAATAGAAAATAATATAAATAGAAAAATATCGAAACATAATAAAACATTGCTATCTCAATTATCGTATATCAATATTCTAAATAGAGCATTTTTCTTAGAATTTTACTTAGTTTAATGTGTTTTATTACAGAAAGAAACCTCTCTGAATTGATATCTGAAACCGGATACTCGCTTAAGTAGACATAAATTTGACACACTCTTTCAATAAAATTTTTCTTAGAGAAATCGAAGATTCAGATTTTGAAGAATATATGACAGCAATTTTGCGACCATAGGGATAAGCTACGATAAATTTTAAACACAATGTAGCCTCATAAATATACCAGAAGAAATTTACATTCTAAAATTTATAGCTAATTTTCATGAAGAAACACAGAAGATGAAGTTCATCAAAACTAAAACAAATTGTTGTTCAGGATTTTTTAACTTGTTTAAAAGCCTTCTGTGCTATGTGTATGCATTCCTGTAAGAACTGATTCACCACCCAATTTAATATAAACTTTTAAAAAATATATAAATGCATGCGCACAAAATTCTTCACGTGAAATTAGACACAATAGAAATATGACAGCAATTTTGCGACCATAGGGATAAGCTACGATAAATTTTAAACACAATGTAGCCTCATAAATATACCAGAAGAAATTTACATTCTAAAATTTATAGCTAATTTTCATGAAGAAACACAGAAGATGAAGTTCATCAAAACTAGAACAAATTGTTGTTCAGGATTTTTTAACTTGTTTAAAAGCCTTCTGTGCTATGTGTATGCATTCCTGTAAGAACTGATTCACCACCCAATTTAATATAAACTTTTAAAAAATATATAAATGCATGCGCACAAAATTCTTCACGTGAAATTAGAAATTATTTAGAAGTTTGTAATTTCATTCACGGAACTATAAATTAAACTGTTTAAAATTTCAGTTTATTTTAAATTTCCTTCTACCTCGATAATTCGAGACCCGCATAAATCACTTACACCATAACTCATCGAAATAGAAAGGCTTTACAGGACCGTTTCAACAAAATTAAAAAAGTGGAATGTGTAGAGGCGAACAGTTTATATTTTTCAATAAAAATTTATCGTAACAAT
The DNA here is from genome assembly GCF_044657685.1 of Stegodyphus dumicola. Classification (NCBI taxonomy): domain Eukaryota; kingdom Metazoa; phylum Arthropoda; class Arachnida; order Araneae; family Eresidae; genus Stegodyphus; species Stegodyphus dumicola. The sequence continues at coordinate 195,223,648 of NC_140780.1, forward strand.
TAGATTTGATTCAGAATGCGAATGACAGTGTTTAGGATAAATACAGTTAAATTTTTGCTGTCGACAAAGTGTTTGAAATTGATTATTTATGATGCGTATTCAAGGTATAAAATATTATTTGTTGCAAAAAGTTGTTGAGAAATAAGGACAAAATAACTTTTAAGTAATGAAATTAATCTATACAAAGACAAGCACATTCATAACACTGAAGATTAGTTAGAATTTTTATACGTTTTTAGAGTTATCTATTCATAATGGGCATGATTTTTTGCTACTTGAAAACAGTAACACTTCTTCTAGGGCTTTTACAAAAAGTACATAAAATTCAGTAAAATTAAAAATAAGATAAATTAAAGATAATCAAATATCCTTTAAATACGATAATGATGGAATCAAATGTGCCAAAGACATCTGAATTGTCAGTTTTAAATAAAATTACTTTATTATGCTTTTATTATGTTATTTAGTAGAGTAAATCTTTTCTTGTATTTATAAATGTTTCGCTAGTTAATGTATAACTCGTTTTAATAAAAATCGATATTTTTTTAATCAGATTAAACTAAAGATAGAAACATCAGTTAACAAGTGATTTTAGATTGTGTAAAGGCATTTTGATTAAAGCTAATAGAATTAAATCTACTACAAGAAAGAAAAATTATTGAGGAAATTTTGTTTCCTCTGCTTACACGTATAATTATCAATTAAATGTAAAATGAGGAAACTCAGTCTTGTTTTGCAGAAAGGAAAAACCTGTTTGTTTTATGAGATCAGAAGTAACCGAATGAAAAGTAAAAATAAAAGAAAGGAAGGATTTGGAGACTGAAAATTAAAATAGGAGCCGTTTGGCCTGCTTCCCGTCTTTCTTTATCTGATCCAGTGGCAGATGTTTCTATTCCTTCAAAACTGACCAAAACGGGGGAAAAGGGCTATTTGTCATTTCTTCTTGATGTGTTAAAGAGGACATCGCCATGGTCATTTCTAGAAAACGTTCTAAATTTGGTGACTCAGTAGATAAGTAATTAAAAAAATGGTCAGAGGGAAATTCAGCAGGGAAAAGTACATTCATATCTCAAAAATTTATACGAAAGTATACCTCAAAAGCGACAATTTCTTTCTACTCCTGTTTGCATCAAAAGTTATGCAAACAATAAATGATTAGCATTGTAAAATTCTATCTAAAATATGCTTACATACGTTTCTTATTTGCTTTGAAGCGCATTTAAAACAAATTAAAATTAGTTATAGGAAAAGGATGCTTGCCTTAAAGTGCTGATAAACGAACCTTACCTTACATAAAGCGAAAGTAAAAAAGTTGTAGGAACAAAATCCTGAAAAATCGCAGGGTAAAAATATAAAATTTTATGTAAATTTAACTAAGCTACAATAAACATTTGACATAATAATCGCTAAATAGTTTGTATGTTATAAATAGTTCGAAAATAAATTAAAACTCTTTGTTTAAAATATCTGCAACTTGATGCATTTATTCAGATTACACATTTCCATTTAATTTGTGGAAGCATAAACAAAGCACATGCTATTCCGTGTGAAATCACAAAACACATTCATGTAAAGAAAGGATTTACGGTATAGTTTAATTCAATCCTTCATTTTTAATATGTTTGAATTAAAGTACTTTGTGAATTTAATGTAAAATAATACGCAAAGGGAGTTTGACTAAAAACATCGCAAAACTGTATTTTGGATGTGACCTATGATTATTATTTGTAGCAAATACTGAAACACACCTTTCATTGATTCAAACGATCGATTAGGTACTTTATGATGATGCTAAAATAAATATGTTACGTATTAACATATTTATTTTAGCATTATCATAAAGTTATATAGGAGTTAAAAATATGAAATATTAAACATATATTATTAAAATGCTTTAATTTGGGCCTCATATTAACCTAATTCTACAATTATGTGTCGCCGCCAGAATGTAAATGCAATTTCAATATTTTTCCTTTTGTAAGTACTAAGTTTTATTATGTATGAATTAGAACTATATTCTTTTTAAAAGGTTAGAGGAAAATAAACTAACTGTCACTATAAATATTAAAGTATTCATGAAACAACATCAAAAGTAAATTTGAAGTAAGCTCAAATAATCATCACAAACGAGACACCAAATATAGAGTTTGGGACCATGATACTTTTCCGGTACATAGTAAAAAGGAAAGGCGAAGGAATTACAACCATCATTAGCTACACCACGAGCAAAAATTTATCACCGATAATAGGCTTATAAATCTCAGAGCCAGGGATGCGAAACACGATTGTAACAATCAGTTTTACGAGGTGCAAATAAATTAGGAACCATTAACCTTTCTAAAAGTTCTGCAGGTTCACGCGTTTTCTATTGCTCTAAAGTCATCGACAATCCCCCCGACGGGTGTTTGATGGCTTGTGGTTTGACCACGTCATAAATTTTGACTCACTTTCTTCTGATCCCTGCATACTCGTTAAACATCCTTTATGGTGGTCACTGAAGGGTCAACAATCACAGCTAACAGCTCTTCTGGGAGCAATGCGCAGTTTTACAATACGCGTCTAGTTGAGAATACCCTCCGTATCGGATAGGTGTTCAAGACGTAGTCAAGATGAAAGCCGCCCTCATGCTTGCTATGAAGTCTGCTATTGCCATTATGATATGGGTGTTGGTGTTGAATTGCTCCCTGGTGTTGTCAACGGTTTAACAGGATGGCTTAATTACTAGGTCACCTTGAGGGTTCTCAAGTCCATGATGTGGGTGTCGGCTGTCCAAGTAGTTGTAGATTGAGGAAGGGTGGTTGCCAATCAAGATGATATTTTCAAAGGTGAGTTTTTATTCTTCTCATCTAACATGTGAAACCTTCTGTCAGTAATGTTGTTTTTAAAATTGAAGTGATTTTTTTTGTAGTACAACATTACAGTTCTTGCTGATTTGAACTCATAACCACAACTTTAATTATTTACGCCTCACCAAAAAAGTGCTCGTTATTTCATAACAAGTTTAAGCAAATTCATATCGAAAAGTCTCTCTGATATAAATAAATTTAAGAATTATACTAAGGTAGAAATCATTTTAGAAGGCTTGGCACTCAATTCAGTTTGGGCCCACCAGCGGCCGAGCGATAAAGTCGCTGAACACTGGTAGTTCGGTCCGAGGTTCGAATCCCGCCAACGGGCTGGCTGCATGGGCGTTTTCGTGGTTTTCCCCATGTGTAACGTGTATACGAGCCAGTTTTCCTTAGAAAGTCCTCCACGAAGGCATTCCTCCCTTAGGCAGATAGCCCTAGTGTGCTTTGCCGTAATTAAATAAACCAAACCAACCAATTCAGTTTGGTTATGGCGTGTATCACCGAAATGGTATCTTAAATTTTAATTAAATTATTGCTTGCATAAAAATTAGAATATAAAAGAGAGTAAAAGACGGAAGTTAACTAATTTAATTAAAGCTGGGGAAAGAATTTTCAGATATTTCCTGTATAACTGTGTAATATATTCTTAATATGAATTAATTTTTGAAAACCTACCTAATTAAGAAATTTAACATTCATTTAAAAGTCCAAGCCCGTAGAAGTCCGTCATCATTGAAAGTTAGTAATTAAAAGTATTATACCAAATATAACATATCAAATTAACCAAACTATACAGATAACGCTAATTGGAATAGTTGCGAAACAAAGTGCACTCACAAGAAAGAGAAGCAGAATTTACTCACTTTAGGCATTAAATGGTGCAAATATTTGATACCAATGTGGCAGAACTTAAGTATTAAGGCAGAATGTTCCTTGGATATAAGGCTGTATAGCAACAGCTAAATCAGTGCTATTTATAAAATGAATAAATCAGTTTTGTTTGCAAAACGTAGAAATACAAATTCCCTCGTATGCTTTAGTCAATAATATTACATTTGAAACTCACCATAGATGAAAAAGCATATATTATTATATTTTCATTTACTATAAAAAAAACTAATAAGTGTGAATAAACACCCTATCTCCTTTATTCAATTTTAAGACCTAGTTCAAACAAATAAACACTCATTTGAGATTTCAATATGATTTCAGAACATTTTCCTTTCTAATGACCCATCTTTTTTAATATGTATGTATTTAAATGTATAGTGAATACGTATATATATATTGCATATTTATTTATTTGTATAACTGCACCAACTTTACCCAGCTAAAATATCAGATATTAATTCCTCATTTCTTTAGAAACATAAAGTCTGAAGTCATGAAATTTGCCCTAATTTCCTCTCCAAGAAATGAGTCTCCTTTTCTGGTACTTACGGAAAATTCCGTCGACCAATTTTTTCTACTAAAAGACGTCAAACTACGCAATTTTTCGCCAAAAATGGAAAAGTCTTCTTCAAACACGCTGCGTTTGGTGTAACCTTGATTACATGTGTTAGTTATTATTCTTGAGTAAAAATTCTGGTACTTACGGAAGATCCTGTAAGGAAAATTACATAAAATCCTATAGTAGGCAGGTCCCAAATTTTAATAATTTTATTTTCGAAAATGCGTGATAGAGTCTAGTCAAGAATAATAACTGAACACGTGTAATCAAAGTTACACCAAACCTAGAGTGTTTGAAAAAGACTTTACCTTTTTTTTTTTTTTTTTTTTTTTTGGCGCTGTCTCTTGTGGCCGACGGAATTTTCCATAAGTACTTTTTTTCAGAAACTTCTATGAAATCCTATAGTATCTAATCTCAGTGATTTTACCTGTACGTCGACGGTCACTTATTTTAGCTGTTGAAAATAGTTTTAAAAGATATAGCATGCCTTATATATTTATTCGTAATTATTTTATAATGTTCGGGATTATGAAAATGACAATCCGCTCCACGGATTTTTAAAAGTTACGTGGCTCCATCGTTGAGTAAATTTTATCCGAATGTTCAGGATTCCCTCTTCGATATAGAATAGCTTATTGATAAAATTAAATAATGTTTTGAAATTTTGTTATAAATAATTTCATAAAATTAAACTTAAATAAACATCACATTTAAAACTGTTAAAAACTCAATGAATATTAGAATTTGTTTCAACTCAAAACATTTATTAAACAATTTGTTTTATTATTTATTTTTCAATAAAAGTAAGTTTATTATGTATTTTTTATTTGCATAAATTACAAAATTTATTGCAGTGTAAACAGACGTATGAATGCTTTCCATAGAATAGCAATCATGCATTGTTTTTCAACCCTTAAAAGGTAGTACATATATTCTTCTCCTTCCCCCCCTTTTTTTTTTTAAATACTGGAAGTTTGATATCCTTCTTTAGAGTTTAGACATTTGAATCTGATAAGCAAGGTATTCGTTTACAATTATTTCGGCTAATCTTTGGAATATGGTAACAGGTAGTTTGGCGACATTTTTGATAAGGCGATAAAGGTTACTACCTAGGACTTTAGCAGTGTACACATATAAAGTCAAGAGTGTGCGCAATGCCATTTTTGTGCAATTCTGGGATTTTTTTTAAGTGAAAATAGGTCGATGTGTACATGGATGATACCGTGTATGTGCAATTCTTAAAAACGCGGCAAGCAGTGGGCTATTCTGCACTTTGTCCCTATTTCGCACCTAATCTTCGTCATGATTAAGCACTTTTGTTCCATAAAAGTTCTAGCATAAGCGTAATTCGGTTAGCAGATTGTTGGAAAAAAAAAATTTGAAGTAAAAAAAAAAAAAAAAAAAAAAAAAAAAGGCCTTTGCTTTGTGAAAACAAAATGGCGTCCAAAAAAAAAAAAAAAAAAAAACTAGCAGGTTGCTGTAGCAGGGTTGGTCGCCAAATTTTCGTCAAAAAATCCCCAAGTTACCAATAATCCAAAGATTAATCATTATTTCATTTTATTGAAAAGGATTTATCTGAGCATTTAGAGCTGAGGCCCACCAGCGGCCGAGCGGTATAGTCTTAAACACTTGTAGTTCGGTCCGAGGTTTGAATATCGCGAACGGGTTGGCTGCATGGACGTTTTCGTGATTTTTCCCATGCGTAACGTGTATACGAGCCGTGTAACGTGTATGCGAAAATCGCCTTCGATGAATTAAGTGGCTTTCATCACATACATGTACGCCTGAATATATACATATATATGTATATATAGTATATATATCGACATTTATTCTCATTTTCATTGACTTCCAATTAGACAATAGAAATTAAATTATCTTGATTCCATTTTCTTGCGATATAGAAGTAGAATTTTATACATTTGCTATCAGAGGGTTCAGCTAGTTTTACCTTTCTAGTTCTGTTCTAATAGTTTCGTCTGTCTTTGAAAAGCTTTTATTTTGGCGTAGTGTTTTACTCATTATAAGTTAGTTACATGCTTTAAATGCACAAATCAAATGCTCTGTTTTTGGAAAAAAAAAAAAAAAAAAAAAACTGTTTAATAATTGCTTCATAACTTCATCTGTCATGTACATCCTATCAATCAATTTAAAATTTTCCATTTTGCAGATTTATGGAAGATGATTTTTGCCTTGAAATTCTAAAGTTTTATTTAATGCTATAATTCTTATGAAAATTCCGAAGATAGCAACTAAAAAAAAAAAAAACTATGGCTGACAGATATGCTCAAATGATTCCAAGAGTTGGATAAATATTATCAAATGTGAAATTAACATGTAATGCTTTTTGAAAGAGGAAGTTTGAAAACAAGAATGAAAGGAGCAACAGACAATCTAATAATCTGAATATAATGAGAATATTAACACATTTCGAAGCATCTGTTCATCAGACTCAAAATGTTAATGTGTAAATCTTATCCACGCCGTGGTTTGAAGAATTATCTGCTGTGCATCACGATTTTATTCCTGATACCTTTTTTTTACGGGCTCACCAGCGGCTGAGCGGTAAAGTCGCTGAATACTGGTAGTTCCCACTTGAATTCGAATCCAGACGAACGAGCTGTCTGTGCGCGTTTTCGTGGTTTTCCTTGTGTGTAGCCTGTATTTGAACCAGTTTGCCTTACACAGTCATCGACGAAGGCTTTCCTCCCCCTTAGGCAGATACCCCTAAAGTGCTTTGCCATAATAATTTAAACCAAATCTAACTTTTCTTACTGACGGGAGAAACTGTCGTATGTTATTTCATATTTTCATTGTAAACATTAAGTGAATATTACTTTACCATAAAATTACTATTATTTTCTGTGATTAATCAATCTTAATTTAAAATTTATGAGTAAAATGCGCAATTTTATGTGCAATGCTGGAACCCCATCATTCGGATGAATTTTTCTGTGGTCTAGTTAAAGGTTAATTTGGCTTTTGTAAACCAGGTGTCTTTTCTGAGGGAAAATAATGCTGAAAACTAAATGTTCTTAGAAATCCAAGCATCGATTGGCTCTTCTAATCTTATAAAAGGTCTAGTAAGCAATTAGTTGGTTGCCATGTAATAATCTGAAATTCTCCTTTCAATTTCAAATCTTTATTTCTCATGAGAACTGCTCTATTTATTCGATACAAATACTTTTATGTAAGCCAGTCTATGCAACAAGGTATGGAACAATATAAATCAGGAAATAATTAATCTGTTGCAGAAGTATTTAAAACATTAAAATGTTGAAGTGACAAATACCTTAAGAATTTAATTACTTAAGGTACTTACTACTATTTTAATTATTTTTTAAATAGTGTAAAGAGTTTTATATAAGAACAATTTCAATACTATAATTCTGAAGGTTATGAAGAAAAGGTAAAGTATAAATGTTTATCTAATCCGCTAGCGTAAGAATTCCAATTAGTAAAGTATTCATTACTATTCATTACTATAGTACCATACGTATTTTCATAAAGTAGTTAACTGGGCGACATTTTTCTAATGTATTATGATAAAGAAGAACTAGATGTGTTTAACAGTTCTTCTTTAAAATCTCCTTCCCTCATACAGGATATTCATAAAGGTAGCTACAAGGTATATTAGCAAAAACCCTGATCCTATACATCCTCTTCGAATTAGAATAGCTTTTAGCCCAGCAGTGACCAAAAGTGTGTTTTGCTCAATTTGAAGCAGACAGCCCTCATTTCTTTGTCTTTATTAATTAAACGAACAAAATCTTTTAAAATAATGTGAAGAGTTTTAAATGAGAACAACTTCAATACTATAATTCTGAGGGTTCTGAAAAAATAAAGCATAAAGCTTCATGTAATCGACTAGTGTAAGAATTCAAATTATTATAATATTCATTACTATAGTACCTCTGTTTCCGCGGATAATACGCTCCAAGAAGAAACGGGAATAATAAGGAGCTCTATGAAACTGGTATTCATTTAACACACATAAATACGGTAGGGTCTATTTGATAATAAATATAAATACGGTAGGGTCTATTTGATAATAAATATAAATACGGTAGGGTCTATTTGATAATAAATATAAATACGGTAGGGTATATAAATACGGTATATAAATAAATTCTATATAAATACGGTAGGGTCTATTTGACTCATTAAATTATATACTAAAAAGCATTACCAATATTTAACTAAATATACCGTAAGATGCATAATGGGAACTATATTGCAAAATAAAGCAAATCAAATTATACTGCATACTACTCTCATATAGGTATAAAAGTAAAGGATTCAGAGATTTTAAATTAAACCGGAAAATGCGAGAGTAAAACTAAAAATAGTAGTGTATGGTAGAAAACAATGTACTGTTTAAGGTAACAGAAATAAAAATAATTGATTTTCCTAGCACTAATAGCAAATTACAAGATTCCAAGCTCTGGTAGCATCCCTACTCTTTTACTCTGGGCCCGTTATTACAGTAAATAAGAGCTCAGTATGAATGCAACAGAGTGGAAATGAATTTATAATTATTAATTTAATCGATTATGGCAAAGCATTTGAGTAACAAACACTATCTTACCAAGGGAGGTACAAGTACCCTCCCCTTAGTAATTTAGTATATTAGGTATCTTACTGAGGGGTGGGAAGCCTTCATGGTTGGGCTACTATTCACATTGCATATGAGAAAAACCATGAAAATACGCATGTAGTAAATCCGTTCACCTGGCTTCGAATCTAAGGCTAGCTATTAATGCTTAGCGATCTTATCTACTTGGTTACTGATGGACCCGATTTAAACTGACCGAAACGAACGTACTACTGGGAAAAATAGTACTAGAAATGCCTGAACACTACATTTTATTGTGCTGCACACTATTAACACTTGGAAAACATGCCGAAAGTTAGTTCATTTTCTTTGTTGTTCTGTTCCGCTCCGTATCTGAAACTGCAGATACTAAATCAGCGACCACAGGAGGACGATTATATACTCCTAAGAGTAAAAAAGTCTCATATCTTTACATTCAAAACTCGCAGATATATTCAAGAGCACATTTAGTTCCTTTTAAGTCCCTCTCTCCAATTTAAACATAAAATTTTAGATTAATTTAAAAAGGGCATCTAAAAAATAAAAGCTAGTTTATAGAGATTAATGGTTTTGTCTTGGTTGAAACAATATTCAATGGGAGATCTGTGGAAGTACTTTTGAAAGTATTTATTAAGTATATATGCGCTAATTTTGTATCTAAAACATAGAAAGTTTGATTTTAATTAATTAAAATTAATGAATATTCTTCAGCCAGATTGTATGCTCCACATTGGTTGGAATATTTATTACCGAAATATCTTATACACAATGTCGAAATTGTCTATGTTATTTTAGGAAACTTCTCTAGAGTCAATATTTAAAAGGCAGTGGGTTATTAGAAGGAGTAATTCAAGGCAAATGGTTATTTTTATAATGTTGAACTCAATTTAGCTTACTCTTAGCACTCCTCTAATCTTCCAGATTACCAGACGAGAAAGAGCAGGACACTAACTAAATACAATAATGTAAAACTATTAAAAGGATTTATCTGAGCTTAAACTAGAAGTTAAAAACTAAAACAGTTAACAAAGTAAGCTTCTGTTTCATACTAAGCAGGTGCAACGATTCCAAATATTCACAAGCCTCACGGCCTGGCTTCTCTATTTCACGACTAATAAGCATGATTTTCAGTTAGAAACAAACAAAAGGTTTTAAGGCAGACAATAAAAGAACAGTTTTTCACTGCGGTCAAACCAATCTCTCTTAAAATTAGATTTTCACTTCTATTTAAAACTCATTTAATTTACATATTCTGATGGAACACAAGAAACAGTAGAAATGAAGGAAATCGTTTAACATAAGAAACATCATGTTTATTAAAACAAACCTAGCAATTTTACTATAGTTTCTCCGTGAAATAAACATTTGTTTTGTTATTCGTCCCCCCCCCAAACAGACATTTTGGTCTTGGTTTAGTTTATGTGATTACGACAAAGCTTCGAGGGCTAGCTGCCTAAGGAAAGGGGCAGCCTTCGTACAGGACTTTATAAAGGAAACTGGATCGTATACACGTTATTACACATGAGAAAAGCCACGAAAACGCAGATGCAGCCAGCCCTTTAGCGGGATTCAAACCTCGGACTGAACAACTAGTGTTCAGCGACGTTGCCGCTCGGCCGCTGGTGGGCCTCGTTTTGGTCTTGTGAAATTGTGAAAAATTAATTTTCAACTGACCTACAATCATCTTTTAAATGAAATGGGCTTTCACTTGCATACTTAATCAAATACACTATTTATAAGAGAGAACTGCAGAGGGTGTTTATACATTTTTAGATCGATTTCGATGAAATATTTTATAAAAGTAAATGTTTTGGTATAAAAATTTCTGTCAACATCTTATTATTTGAAATGAGAAATATCGACTGCCAATTTTAAATTTATTCTTCGTTCAAAATGCTGCATGTAAACAAGCTGTGGAATGAGGGATATATTCGTGGACTTTCCGAAAACAAAGATTCCTATTTTATAATTCAAAAGCCTTGCGAAATATTGAAATTTCTAAGTGCAAAGTAAGCAACACTATTAATGGGAAAGGGAAAAACAGTCAGTCATTACTTCTACATGGAAAGAAGACTCCAAACGAATACCCTAAAAATATAAGTTCTCTTTCTAATGTGTCTAAAGTTAAATAATTGGTAATACTAGAAAATCCGCCGAAGCAGAAATCAGATGCATTAAATACAACTGTAGCAACAATAAATAAAACAATAAACCAAGATTTACAACTTAAAAAAGCTAAAAATTATAATGCTCACCAACTTTTCTGGAGATATGTGGCTCAATGCAGAACTATTTGTAGAACCCTGTATGAAAACTATTTAGCAGGAGCTAAACAGAGGTACATTGTGAATCGTGATGAAGCATGAGTTTACTTAAACGACTGCAGCCAAGAATAAAAATGTCTGTTTATTATAGAAAACGAAGAAAAAAAGTGGTTCCGAAGATACAAAGAAAGTTTCGATAAGAGGTTTATGATTGCCGCAGGATTCTCTTACATTGTGAAGTTAAAAATAAGAAGAGTGGAAAAAGGTCTTAAAATCAACCCAACGCATTATCAAGAGACTTTAGTGTCCGGTATTTACTGAAGAAATTCCATTTCTTTACCCCTAATACTTTCAAAGAGTGAAACATCATCAAGACAAAGCAACAAGTCATACTTTGTTTTCATTTAGATTTTTTTCGGGAGCAAGAAGCATTAAAATTCAATTATGCCCTCCCCGGGATTGGATCTACGGAACTTCTAGCATTAGAATTACCTCATAGAGCACGCACGGAGATATGCGATAATTTCTTACAATCTTCCTCACTTAAAGTGCGACTGGAGCAAGAAACGAGACCCAACCGACCATATCCATTGGTGGCTAGCTGTGATTTGTGTGCCATTTATTTTAAACATTTTATTTCGCATGTCATTTTAGAGACCATTCATTGTTTCAGAGAACGAAACATGAAAAGTCAACTGCGTGTCCCGGCGGAGATTCGGAGCAGCATCTCCAAACGATAATTGAACATGCTAACTATTTACGCAATGAAAGCACGCATGGGAATATGCGATAATTCGTTATAATTGATCTTAGCGCATGTAAAAATTTACTAAGCAAAACAAAAAGGTCATTGGATATTTACGCATTTTCTGATGACTTATTTAGTTGATGATTTAGAGGCATTTTTAGCGAAACTAAATATAGAATGATTCTTTTTTAATCTTCGATCTGCTCCTTTAAGGTTCCCATTTCTTGGCCTTTTGCTCTTTCATAGGAGTTTTGATGACAGTATGGGAATTCTGCGATTGTCTGGGCAATTTTTGGTGATTATGCTATGAATATGGTAATGCTGGAAACTAAACGCTGCGCTGATTAAGCATCTCCGCTGAACTGCTTACAGCGATTTTCAAATCGAAAATATTAAATGAAATTCGCAAGCTCACAACATCAAATGAAATTCGCATAGGTCATGCTAGAAGATATAGCGAAAAAAATATCTGGGACTATTGTGCTTTGTTTTAAAATACACTGTACTGAATTAAAAGATTAATTTGCATCCAGAAATTTCGAGATGGGCAATGCATACGAAATGTCAATCTATGTAAAATTAATTTATGACTCGTTAAAAAAGCCAGCATGACAGGGAAAATGGTAATTTTTTTAATTTTTCTCTTATTATTTTATTTCCGGTTTGATTTTTTAAGTATATTTTGTCTTAAAATACAACTTCAATGCAGTTTCTGAAATTAAAAATATAAAAAAATTATGAAAGGTATATTTTGTAATTTTTTAAGTTGAGAAATGGTTAAATCCTACAGTTCCAAAAGAATGAATGGTAGTATCTTATTCATATAGCTGACTCAAAACGGTTTGGTTTGGTTTATTAGATTACGGCAACACACTCGAAGGCTATCTGCCTTAAGGGAGGAATGCCTTCGTGGAGGACTTTTTAAGGGAAACTGGCTTTTATACACGTTACACATGGGGAAAACCACGAAAACACCCATGCAGCCAGCCCGTTCGCGGGATTCGAATCTCGGACCGAACTACCAGTGTTCAGCGACGTTGCCGCTCGGGCCGCTGGTGGGCTGCTGACTCAAAAACGAAAAGGGGTGGAAAATTTATGGCCTTTATCTGTTTTCCTCAAATACAATATCTGCTTTTCAGTTTCCGTCATAAAACAAACTTTAAACATTATAAGATAAATTTATTTATTCTGAATTTTACTTATCATTTTTCTGATTTTATGAATATAATTTAACTTAAAGTTACGCTGAAAAGGGTTGTAATGCATATATGCCAAATTTCAACAGATACGTGATTAACAAAGTATGTTTTTGAACAGTGTAGCCTTTTCTGAAACCTTGCTTATTTAATGAAAATTTTAATTCAATTTCTTAACTTGAAAAGCATTGTTAATGAAAATAAATGTGGTTTAACAAAATACTCAACTGTTCTATATTACAGAGTACAATTATTTTTAATGTTTCACATTTTGAGATTTTAGCTTTTTTTTTTTTTTTTTTTTTTTTCAAGCAATGACTATCGTAAGCCTCTAATGAAAATGACAAGCAAAAATGCAGCGAAGAATCTTTTCAGATTTAGCACAATGATCTAAATATCTACGCCAACATATACCGTATTTGACGGCATATAAGACGCACTTTTTTTCCTAAATTTGGTCTCAAAAAAGTTACCTGCGTCTTATACGTGAAGGACACAGTCTTATACGTGAAGGTAATTGCATTTAGTAATTGTTTATTTGGCTTTTACGAAACGTGAGAACTAAAAGAAACCACGCTATTGAAACTTTTTTTCCTTCTGTGTAGCCGTCTAAATAAGGGTGCGTCTTATATGCCGTCAAATACGGTACTCTTTTGCAAAAAAATCGAAGCCCCATGAAGGAAGTGGTTGTTTTTGACGAAACTGAATATGTGTATAGCTCATACACATATAATAAAAGGATTAAAAATCAAGGTCATAGTACCTGTTCAAGGCTCACAATCATCCAGTGAGTGTTCAAATCAGTAGTTGGTCGAACTGCCCCTGGCGGCAATGCATGCTTGAATTCGTCGAGGCAAGGAGTGGTAGTGGTTCCTAATGTCATCCTGCGACACATTCTGCCAGGCATTCGTCAGTTGTCGCTCCAGATCTGTGATATTTTGTGGTGCTCGAATTTGGTGGCCTACCATGTCCCAGACAAGCTTGATAGGTGACCTTGCTGGCCAGGGAAGAGTATCAACTGCACGGAAACAGACAGAGATATGCGAGCGGTATGTGGCTTGGCATTATCTTGTTGGAAAATGGCCCCAGGATGACGTGCCATGAAGGGTAAGGCAACCGGCCGCACGATGGTATCAACATATCGTTGAGCTGTTAAAGATGTACGGAGGATGACTAAAGATGACCTGCTGTCATAAGAAATAGTGTCCCACACCATCACACCAGGGGATTATGGCTGTATGCCTTTGTAAAACAAAGGCTGATTGGGACCGCTGGCCCCGTCCTCTCCAGACCGAACACGATGGTCATCTGCTTCAAGAGTGAAGCGGGATTTATCGCTGAACACTACACGAAGCCAATCTGATGGCAGCCATAATGATCGGCTGCAACACCACTCCAGACGACTCCACCGATGTTGTGGGGGTCAAAGGCAAACGTCTTAAAGGGTTCTGTGAGCGTAACCCCGCCTCAGACATGCGCCGTGAGATGGTGGATGGTACCACGGGAAGTACAAACGTGGCTGTAATGCGTTGAATAGTCGAGAATGATACCATTGGCGAGGTTCGGTTCTGGCGAACAATCATCCTATCTTGCCTCGAAATTTGTGCTCATTGCCTTTTCCAGAGCCTTCATTTCGCCGGCAATTTCCTTGTAGCAACCATTGCTGCCAACATCTTTGCACAGCAGTATCTGTGCGCTGCAGATGACGGCCTATTGTTCGGTATGATCACCCAACTTCACACAACTCTACAATGAGACCACGTTCGAAGTCGTTTAGTTGTCTGTAAAGATTTCGATATCGTCGTAATGGCATCTTAGTTGCTTCTTTAGGGAATTACGACAGCAACAAAAAAAGATAAATATTCCGCCTCTGTTACTGATTTTATACTTTGCGAATTGCGCACTATGATCGCAATTCATGTTCATTTGCCTTGAAACTTTGATCATTTGCATTTTCGATCAAGATGTTTTGCATTTCAAATTTCGTCACGATCGCAAAAGTCCTTCTTGGTGCTTCCATTTTTTTGCAAAAGAGTGTATTTACAGAATGCTTTCTTGTTTTGGACTAACACATTACTGTAAATTAACATTTTGCAGTATATAACAAGTTAAATGCATGCAACAAATAAAGATGTAGAATGGATAAAATACAATCATACGTAACAATGTTGTAACCAAATATCTGGGTATAAGACATCAAACGGATGAAACAAATTAGCCGTAGCCATGCCATGTACGTTCGTTCATCTTCATCTTTGTTATTACATGAGCTACTCTTTTTCCACTTTATCATAGACTCGAGTTCAAAATTTAAGTGTGATTACAACAACAACAACAACATGAAAAAAAATAAATAAATAAAACTAGGCAGATGGAAGGTCGAAATTTCTGAATTATGTCGTCTACGATCTTATATATGTCGTATACGGTACTTTGGGAGAGCGGTCTCCCAATGAAGTAGTTCAAAAACCAATACCCAGTTATGCTTCATAAGTTCCAACAACTGGTGGTAATATTGAAAAAGCAGAAAACATTTACCGTATTTGACGGCATATAAGACGCACCCTTATTTCGAAGGCCACACACATGTAGATGTAACAAAGGTTATGTGTGTCTAGACCTTTATCCGGGCTAAAAATAGCATTCAGTATTGAAAGTTAACCTGTGTCCTTCAGGTATAAGACGCAGGTAACTTTTTTTGAGACCAAATTTAGGAAAAAAAGTGCGTCTTATATGCCGTCAAATACGGTATATCCAATGCTGTAGGGACGCTAAATCCGCTAAATATAATGTACTTAAAGTTCCAATATCAGACCAAATTTAACAATATAAATATTATCTTGAGTTGTAAAAATTCTTTCTTAAATTTACAGTTTCTGAGACTTAAACATAAATATTATGACAATAATCTTTGATAAAAATGAAAGTTTGCATGATATTCTTGAAATATATGTTTTACTTGTTCTTGATATTTATATGTCTTCTTTTTCCTTATTACAAATACTTGAAGAATTTGTATTGGAATGCAAAATGATTCTTGGAAATTAATCTTGAAGATTTTTATTTGTCACTAGTACATTTGATATTTCTGAACATCTGTTGTGGAGAAATTTTATTTGAAATTCTATTTTCAGTCCTTAATAGATGGCGTAAATGCTTCATGATGAATATTTTTGTTTTTGGAAACGCTAGTTGAATACTTTATAAGAATTTCTTAATTCTTTTTATAAGAATTTTTTAATTATTTCTTTTTTTAATTTTGGATAGACCGGGAATTAGAATAATATTTCTTGAACCCCGATAGAAATATTTGTTACGTTTATTATGCCTTGAAGTTTCATTCAGAAAGTTATCACAATACCTGTAATTACCTACTAATTTAAAATTCAATCAAACAATACATTCTAATATTTTAGCTAAATTAAGTCCTTGAGGGTTAAAATATTTAAGAACTGTGTAGCATCTTATCGCAGAGTTCTTGTAAGCAAATGACAAGTCCAGGGAAGAATTAATTTACCCTAAAGGGTAAATTAACCTTTTTAACCTATTTCAACTCAAAATAGAGGAAGAGGTGGCCTCTTCTCGGACTTACAATAAGCCTCCACTTGGACTTTAACTCAAGATAGAAAATAAGGACTAATCTAATGCTAACTAAAATAAAACCAACCGAAGTTGCACATCAGTAACTAACAGAGCTGGTCCTTATTTAAGATCATAAGTGGATATTAGTAGGGCACGTAACATTACAGCCGAACAGAAGAAAGATAAGAGTTTTAGAAACATCGCGGCCGGAAGGCAGAACACGCTGCCCTGATGCTCTACTATGCTCTTTCTTCTAAAGAAGTGACCTAGACTTCAATTTAAATACTGGTTTTTACCTTATTTATGTGGAACGTAATCCTAAAAACTCATTCTGGCAGAGGACGTGGTTGGAAAAACAAGAAAGTAAAAGAAAGGCTTGTTCCAAAACAAAAGTAACTATTGGAAAATTAAAATAAGCCCTTACAACATTAATAATTCAGAATACCGCAAAATATCCAAGTTCATTAATTCTTTTTCCTCGTGTTATTCTGCTGTTATTTTGAACTGAAATTACTTGGGCTTGAAATATCAAAAAAGATCACTGTTTGATAATAAAGAGACAAATATTGTTAACACAAAATAAAAGTCGAAAGTTTGTCATAAATTTTCTGCCAGCGTTCTTCGCATGTAAAAAAAATTGGTTACAAAAATTAAGGAAACTAAATTTAACAGAAGCTGGCATGTATAATATATACGCACACACACAAACACTTTACTGCAAGTACAGATATGTTGATAGCTGGGGAGACAGTTAGATAGATGCCTGCACAGATGCGTAACATAGATATTGAGGAATTCATGGCACCTTGGCACATTTCAATTCTTTGCTGTCATCGGCATCCATCCTTTTCAAATGATACTAAAGGACGAGAAGGAGGAAAAAATTGCGATTTTCGACTCCTTTTCATATTTCATCTCGGGTGAATTGTTAGATATTCTCATCTATCAAATGGGCGACAGGTTCTTAAAAGAAAATCGCCTCGTGAATAAAAAAAGTAAAATAAAGCCTAAAACAGATTTTTTATGTGTATCTATACACGTATCGCTCATATCTAAGCAAATAAGAAATATGCTTTTGCGGATTATGATGTGTCAGTTATGAAAGAGACTCGATGATGGAAAAATGCAATTTTTCTACCATTTGTGCTATGCAAGGTCTTAAAAGTTTTGGCACCCGAGGAAAGTAGACTATACCGCTAAATATAATGCATTCTTTTCTACTTTATTCAGCTTAATATTTATTTAAAATCTCAATATATGCAGTATATAAAGAATTAATGCACTGTAAAAAAAAAAAAAAAAAAAACGAAATGTTTGTTTCCGTGCACTTTACATACTGACTAATTATTTAAACATGTTCTTATTTCGAAATTTTTATTTAGTATTTTCTTGGCTAAATTTTGGTGCAAACAATATTTTCACAAATTTCTACATGTCTCTGCCAATTAGTAGATGAAATGTTTTCTGAAATAGTAATTGTATTTTTTACACATTCCTTTTTTTTTTTCGATGATTCATAACCAAAAGTACCAAAAGTAGTAAAGTAATAACTTCTACCACCGATTCCTTCTTTCCCGTTTCATCCACTGTCTGAAAAGTCACTTTACAATAAAGCGAAGGTCTGTTTTCTTCAATTAAAATAGTTTACACCAGAAGACCTTTACTTCGTTGATCTGACTTAGCTTTCGATTCCTAATATTTATTAAATGTTTCTTTTAGACATATTATTCTGAACAGAATAATAAACTACAGGCATGTTGCGAAGGTGCCAATCTGATTATAGATATGTTTTTTTGTAATATAGTATCCATTTTTTTGTAACTTCACATAGTTCTAAATCAATCGAACCACGGTTCCACTGCTTTTTTTGGGGAAAAAAATTAACAAACGCGTAATTGAAATCAATGTGCGCGTTTTATTAAAAGTAGAGTGAGCCCTCTTTAAAAGCGACCATCTACCGTTTTAGATGATTTAGAGTTCTGTGGATGTGGTGGTCTTATAAAAGGTCATGTTCACTGCTTATGTTCTAAAAAATTCAGATCACTTTCGAAAGACGACCTGTTAGAGATGTCACCAGTAGAGGATTTACTGTAATTATTTTCTAATAGTTAATGGAATTAATTTAATCTAATGAAAAAAAAAACTTTTTATGCTAAGAAAGATTTATCAGTAATATAACTATCGTTTTTCTCCTTACACTCAGCTGTTATATAAGTTAAAGATGGTGAAGAAGGAAACCGTACCAAATTCAGTATTTTTTACTTTTAATAAATAATTTAATAGTTTTCTGTAATAAATTAATTAATTAAATAATTAGTTTAATAGTTTTCTGTATTTTTATTATATATAACTGATATATGTACATACGCATTCAAAAATATACAACAAATGCAAGACAAATTATTAAAAAATTAAAATTTGAAATATCATCAATAATTTTTCAATTATTATACATAATAATGAATGATGAATTCGCGTAATATTTTTTATACTTAAAATCTAAACACGGCGAGCTATGAATTTTATGACTTATATAAATATAAAGTTACAGAAAATGGTATTAGAAGTTTATTATATGTGTGGTTATTAGCAATCTTTAAACAGTGTAATGACATAATGCATATTTATGGTTATATCCTATCACGAACAAAAATAGCATGTTTTGCAAGATTTTAATGTTTTTACTGCCCATACTTATGTATCCTAAAGAAAAGAATACAATTTAAGCAAATTTAGTCGCATTAATAGAGGAATCCTAGAAGCAGTTTCTTTTGTTGCTGAATAATTTTGTTACGCACTCTTTTCGTTACAGAAGCGCTGAGAATCGAAATATTTCGATGAACATGAAAAAAATGGAGCAGTTCTGTTTCTCTTGTTCTGATCGGCCGATTGACGAAATTTAACTTGCGTTTTTCATGTTCATTATGAATCCCTCTTTTTTTTTTTTTTTCCACTTTTTGATATGTTTTCTATGTCGATCTTAGCTGTGTTATGAATTTGGTACGGTTTCCTTCTTCACCATCTTCAATGCATCATCTTCAAAATTTGTCAATAAAGTTTCGTTGCAGTGAGTTTCTTGGCAAATCCAGATTTTCTTGTCACTTTTTTTAAAATTTCATTTTAATGTTTATGATGTACGTCGAATATTACATATCATGTATGGTTTCAATAAATTAACTCATGACCACTTTTTAAATTGAGATGAATGAAAAGATCAAACGAATCACGATCAGACGAATTCACGAACGATCAGATGAATTCACGATAAACATATGCGATTGAAAATAGAATTGCGTTTCACAACTGTGCATCGTTTTGAAATTACTTCACACCAATTGGTGTATTTATCAGATTATTAAACGTAACAACCAGTTGGCATTTGTCGCATAATATTCCGTCTCAACAAATGACCCTCTTAAAAAGGACTTTATGAAAAGGGGATGAATTAGGGAAAATTAAGCCTTCCATCAGTAAAGGTGCTGATTAGGGGAACGGGAGAAAACAGCGGATGAAACGGAAGTGAGGGAAATGTCGAAACGGGAAATCCTCCCAAAATGAAAGAAATGAGCATAATGCTGCAGATTGTTTTTTAATTTATGAAAAGTAAATATTGTCCTTTTCACTTATTTGTAAATATTTTAAAACATCATTCAAGAGATTCTGCTGGCAGCTGAAGAATAGAGTTTCAAGGATTAGATACAATATGTTACCAATGAAGTTTCTTGAGAAGTTCTGATAGTTTTTTTTTTTTAGTGCAGTTTACCTTAGATATTTGATTAATTATGGATAATAACCATTAAAACTACGTAGCGAGTTATATAAATCTTAAAAATAAATTTTAAAAATTACATCACGATAATTTGTGGTAGGCCATCCAAATCTAATAATATCTAAATATAAAAATCTGGTGCATAACTGAATAAATAGCCCAAAGAAAATGCCTGTATGCATGCCTTTCGGAATCAATAATCTCTGACTGTACACATTTAAATCTATCTCGAGGTAAGTGGACACGCCTGATAGAATAGAAGTAATTGTAGAGTCTTCTATCAGGATATTAAGGAAGTTATATAAGCTACTCTGCAATCAAGCGAAACAAAACAAAACAAAAAAAAAAAAAAAAAAAAAAAAAAAAAAAAAAAAAAAAAAACAGCCTAGGTTATATAGCAGCACGCATTTACTTACGAATTATGCATAATTGAATATAAATCGATTATAAAATGCACTGTTTTGACATAAGCATGACTAGAGTTGAAGTTTTAATACATCTTTGATGATATTTTTTATCATAAGTGATAGATGCTACGTTTTATCAAAATTTGCCCCATTCTTTGAGATGTTAATCCAGGTTTCTCTGTCATCATCTCCGTACTCAAGACTTAGAATGGAAAAAGTATATCTCAAGTCACAGCCATTCGCTAACTCGAATATGTAGTTTTCCGAATCAAGGACTCTCTTGCAGGCCGCAGATTTTTCTGGGGATAAATTAAATAGCTAGTACAAAGTACTATCATTTCATCATACTAATCAGAGGAGCAAAAAACCATCTCATTGAGATGATTTGCATATACTGTAATATAAATGTTATGCTTTATAGTACAAAAGTTATAATATATAGCACAGTCCTTTATTTGCCAAGCTTAAAAGTTCCGATATTGGCTCAATTTCGGAGGTTTTTATCCTGGAATAAACCTTTGCCAGATTTGTCCGAGTACGCAGACAATACAGGTCGCACGTGGATTAACATTTTTATGCGTATGAGAACTTTCTATAAAAATGGTGTTTATCTTCTATGATAGAAATACGTACCATCAAAAATTGCAGAAACTATGCCGTCCGTAGTCAAAGCAATGCATTTTGTAATCTATATTCGATAGTGTATAACTCATAATTTTTTAGCATTAAGGTATATCTGTATATCGTTTTCTACAGCTGGATGATGCTATACTATTTCATAACTCACCAATAATCACCAATAAAATATCACGCAATAACGCAATTGCGTGATTCATAACTCACCAATAAAAACTATAATGCATTATGCAGAATCAAGTAAGGTTTTGAAACATGCCTATGAATAAATATGCCAGGAAATTTTACAAAAAAAAAATTATTTTAACTTTTCAATACTTAGGCTTTTAATTAATGTAGCCCTCACAATATCGGTAACATTTCCTGATAAAATTTCATTGCTTAATAATTTTCTTTTCGAATTTTTCATTTTCCATTTAATATTCTGTATTTCAACTGGGATGTCTGTTGTTTATTACCCCAATGTAGCATCAGCATGACTTTTTCATTTCCTGTTTGATTTTTCCTTTAAAAGTTGAATTAATTCATATATGTTCAAATGGGAACCTACAGCCTGTTTATTTAACTTGTAATGACGTTCTACAATGTGATTATTAGTGTTGACTCCATCATTTGAGATGTGATTCCAAATATTTTTGTCAAAGAATGTAGTTAAAACTTAGTAACCAAATTATGTTTTATTTATAATACTTTTTCTTTTGAGAACACATGTGCAATTTTTTAGTTAATAAAAGTAATTTTAATTCACAAAAGGTGTGTCTAACGCCATATATTATGCACCATGGTACAGAATAATTATTTGCGAGATAGCTAATAATAAATTAATTATACAATCTTTCTGAAACACACTGTAAAGAGAGAGAGAGAGAAATATATATACAAAAGAGAATTTTAATAAATTTACTAAAGTATTTTTAATGATAGTTGAATGAAAATTAGACGATATGTGTGTTTTCCCCATCTGGTACGTGAGGCTAAGATTAGAAGCACAGCTGAGGAACTGGAGAAGAAAACACACTTCCGCTGGTGATGAGGGAAAAGGAAAATTGATTGAAATGTTATTTGGGCGAAAAGACATATAAAACTACTTACTACACATTTATCCCTAATTTTATTTCCTTGAATTAGAGGTATGTTATACTTTTTCTGAGAGGAAGGATTAAAGGTAGAACTTGACTGATTTAAGCTTGTATATATGAATATAGGTATTAGTGTTACTGTATTCTGTATTTCAAAGAAGTCAATTATAGTTCCAGTATTATTCTTGTCTCTTAAACTATGTGTTTATCTGTTTAGCCATATTTTATATGTTGCCACAGAAATATTTAAATCAGTGCCCTGAAAATATTAAAGATATGGGAATACGCGAGGGAAAACTGTGCGGAAAAAATATGATGTATATATATATTTATAATCAAGAGCTAATAATTAAACCAAAAACTGAATGAAAAAGAATTAATAGTTTAACAGTAAGTACGTACATCAAAACTGAAAAACATTCGCTTCGTTTCTGAATTATACTTCGATGATTATAAATTCTTGAAAAAATTCAAAACAAAGTGCCATTCTCAACAAGCCAGCTCTTGGACGTGTTTACAAGCCGATATTTTAATGAATCTTTGCTTTGAATGCGCTTCGATAATAAATGCTCACCCACAAGAAAGATTAAAACGGATCTTACTGTTACCTATCCTTTTGCTAAATCTGTTACAAGACGATTTCAACTT
Source organism: Stegodyphus dumicola (assembly GCF_044657685.1). NCBI lineage: Eukaryota > Metazoa > Arthropoda > Arachnida > Araneae > Eresidae > Stegodyphus > Stegodyphus dumicola. The sequence goes on from NC_140780.1 coordinate 195,246,870, forward strand.
GAAACTAGTGTTTCATAGTCATACAGTGCATATATTTGGGAAAATCAACTTATAATTATAGTTGACCTTCTAGTTTTCATTTAATATTTGCTTTAAAGTCAAATATCGAAACTAATTAAAAATTATATTAACCCTGCTCAGACTGTTCCACGGTGTTTGCACTATTACGAAGCTTTTGTCCTCCTCCAATTAAACAATATTTATGTAAGCCCATTCTGTGTAATATCAAATGCATTTTTGTAATGATAAGTAATTTAATATAAACTTTTTTATTCATTTCGGGAATCACATTTTTGAACCAAAGCAAATTTTATGGTTAGTTCCTATTTAAGATAAACTTTCCTCTTAAATGAGGAACAGCTGGGTTAAATATGAAGTTTACTGTTACGAATAACATTGTAGCTGATTGTAATTTAGATATGGTAGAAACAAATTGTTGAAACAAATTATGAAGAAAATTCCGACTGTAAAAAAAGCTCTAAAACTTTTCTCTGTACAGACTGTTCGAATATTTACTTTGTATAGTACCCAAGTTTGTATTCAAGAATATAATACGTCTGCAGTTAACATAAATGTATATATTTACAACAAATATGGAAAAACTAAAATTTACATTTATTACACAATGAACTTGTACTGTTCCTGTCTGATGAAAAATACTCTACACTATTCTCCTTCAAATGTTTCATTGTTTAACTTCCTTACAGCTTTATAATTGCTCTTACACTTATGATGACCATTTTTTTATTTGAAGAAAGAAATTTTTTCAAAGAGGCCAGCCAGCACCTTTACACTAAGGCACCGGTATCTCAGGTTACTATGAATAGAGATTTCGTGAACTTTATAAATTAGAGCATCTAACTAAAATTCCATTTACATATCTATGCCCGTGCATAAAGGTGGCGGTACCCTTATGAAGACTGCTTTTCCCAAATTAAAGACTGATCTTATAGGTTACAAACTGAAGGGTATAGGCACCCTTCTGAAGGGTTTTGTCTTGAAGAACAGAGGCCTGATTTGTATACAGATTTGGGGACTTTATGCCAACGCACCGTTATGAAGTTGTCATAAGAGCCATTACAATGCCTTTCTAACCTTTTGTTCGTTTTTAGCCTTACATCTAGAATATAAATCTAATCCCGGTAATTACAAGTTTGTAGTACCGGGATTAGATTTATATTTATAAATTATTTATTGAATTATAAAATTTTGTAAAAATATAATAAAATATTTTATTATTGCTCTTCCTAAACCAAGTGGAAGAAAATTTGTCTCCTTATTGAATCTTACTTCTTCTTATTATTGCTTTTTTGTAGCGCACTGTGTTTTCAGAATGCTATTGATTGTAATAAATGTGGTATCCTATATATTCTTGAAGAATAGTTTTTACTTTTTTGATATTAATATTATAAATTAAACTGCTAAAGAGTACTTTATGACATTTCATCATAAGTTGAAACATTTGTATTATAATAATATTATTATGGTGAATGAAACTTATAGTAGGAAACCGCGAACCAAGCCGTGTTGGCAAATTTTAATATCAAAATTAAACCTCAAAATTCCATCCGATAAATTCTTTATCTCTTTCTCATTAACAGTCGGTTTACTCTGCTTTAGTTTGATTTCGTCTGTCCCACAGCAGTTTTTACATAAAACAACAGCCTCGTTCATTACTCCATCGGCATGGCTTTCAAACATGATGTAAAATACTTAATTACTAGATATTCAAATTCAGTTACTTACGTTAATGTATATTATTACAAGTAAATAATATAAGTATGAATTAATTAGCTACATTATTATTTTATTCTCCTGTAGTAAGAAGTTCATTTAAATATAGAACAAAAAATAAGGCCACTAAAATTAAAATATTTTGAAAATTGCGGAAAATATTTTCACAGTAGAATGATTCAAAAAATACTGACGATGCATTAAATAAAAATATTACAAAAATTAGACTGCCATTCGTCGTTATGATGGATATTTTTCTTCAGTAAAATGCTTGAGCATTTATTTATACGACACTTCCTCTTCCCAATCTTTTGAATTAAACACATAATCAAAAAAATCGTCAGAAAGAAGGGCAGCAATAATAATGGCAGTAACGGCGCGAAACTCGTGTCTGAGGTTTATTGACCGTAGTTAATTGATTATTTCTATTAGCACACGATGGTAAGTTCGTCTGGGAACCGCGCAATCATTCCATAAATCAACTGCTGCGTGTTTGTTTAGCCTTGAAAAAGAATCTGCAGGAAGAAAAGCATTTTAGTTGGCCATTTCGTGCCCGATAATTCAGCTGGATCAGCGTGTTTTCTTCTTCCGAGTTTTATTAATTCGTTTATTTAACGGTGGGATGTCCACGTTGACTGCTGGAACAAAAGTTTTGGTTAATGATTTCTAAATTGATTTAAATATGGGTGTTCCTGCTTCTCTTTCATAATAACTCCTCCCCGTTTCCTCTCGTGACATATGTTAGGGGAAGTTTAGGGAATCCTGACAATCCCGTCGTGCAGTTCATTATGAAATTCTTCTTTATTGAGAAATGTATGACTTTAATTTTCTCCTAAGCCAATGATTCTTTTGATTAACCGCATATTAGAGTCTATTGTGGACTTGTTTATGCAAATTCATTACGTTACAGTGTCTACACCTAACGTTACTCGTACATTCGTCACAGCAGCTTATACAGTTATAATATTCTGTATGATTATTTGCATATGCGAAAGTGAAATAATTAAATTTTGACAGCATTAAATTTTTCGTTCTCATTTATTTTTGTATAACAACTAAAACGTTTACATACAAATAAAATGTATTTTTTACAAAGTGTATTTTAATTAAAATTCTTGATGCCCTTATAACAAACAAATAATGTGAGAGTTATAAAACTTATGGAGTTTATTTATTTGTATTTATATATAAGTATATATTTTTCATATTTCTATAGTTATTAAATTGTATATATTTATTTCATTTTTACAGTTACAAAATTGTATAGATTTACTGTATTTACACAGTTTTAAAATTTTGTTTTAGGTAATTTCATAAAGCGAATACTCTTTTCTCCTTTAAAGTACATAGAGATTACTGGATTTAAAACTAATACCCTTGTTGAAATTAAGACTTGAAAACTATGACTTAAGTTTTAAGACTTGAAAACTATGACTTAAGTTTTAAGACTAAAAACTAAGACAGAAGTTAAAAGCTAAGACTTTTATTCATGATTTTCCTTAGGAAGGAAAAAAAAAAAAATAAGTACAAAGTTTCACTTTAAAAATTAAAGCAAAAATTGTGCCTAGCATTTTTTTTTTTTTTTTCAAAAAATTAAAAGAAAGGTTTAATACAGATTCTTCCTGAATGCTTATTTATAAAAAAATGCACAATCAATAAGTTTTTATTTTGTTATATAAGAATCTCATGTTGAAGGCTACTAATAGGAATAATAAACTTATTCTTGTCAAGCAACGAAAAATTATTAGAATGAAATAAGATTAAATGTTGGACTAAAGAATTACTTTTTATGGTGTTTCTTAACTATCTTAAACATTTTACACTTAGTTATATGGCAAGAAACTTATTTATCGCGTTATCCGCAGAACAAGTTTAATTATTCTAAAAAATGCTTCAGATATGAGCCCTGATATTGGCAAGAAATGCAAAAGCAAAGACTCGCAAAGGAATATATAACGAAAAAATTTCAATACTTTTCCCTCCAAAAAAATTTACGGTTCCAACAAAATTTAGATACGCATTTCAGTGATACTTTTCTGCAATAAAATTTAGGTTAAACATATTTATGATATTATTTATTAAGATTTATGGAGGCATTGAAATTTAAGAAATACTCCAACTTAATGGAGTTTTCACTCAAAAAAATTAAGTTAAAATTTTGGAGTAATATGTCATATTTGTTGAAAAGTTTACACTGTCACTAATTTTTTTCACCTTCAAATATTGGGTTATTGTAACAGAGCAATCTTTTAAAAACAAATTCTTAAGCATTTTTTTTTTTTTTTTTGAAGGGGTTATTAACGTTTATGGACTAGATTCAAGGGTGGAATACTTCGAAAGCAAGCACAAAGAAAATGCTTGAAAAAGTCTTTAATGATGCCACACGAATGTCATGAATGTCTTTTATAATAGTTAATTCTCCCTTACTCCTAGCTTCATTTCATTTCATAATTACAGAATTCAGTAACTAAATACATTTTTTTGTCTGAAACTGTGCTTGAAAAGAAACTGTTGAAAAAGACTTAAAGCATGTTCAAAGGAAAATGTATACAAAATGAAAGTTTAAAGTTTATCTCTGAATGTTTTTTATTTTAGTACACAAGAATAAAGATAAAAATCTAACTCGAATCAGTTAGCCTGAACTGCAGGACTCTTTCTGGAAGTAAACTCATTCAAAGAAAATAATTTAAATATTCAGTTTAAAGTTTTTAATTTTTAGCCAAATTATATTTCGTATTACCCTATGCAAAAGTAAGAAGAAACGTGATTTTCATTTACCGAGCAAGTGCCTTTGAAAATTTCCCGATTGTGAAAGTCTAAGGTAAGAAAGACATGCTATAAGTTCCTTTTTTCATCCTTGCTCTTATTATTGATTCATAAACTTCAAATACATAATGTGAAAATTGTACTTACAGTTTGCTAAGCAACCTGGAATAAAAATATTATTGCAAATTTCAAGGTAATATATGCATCTGATGTACTTAAATAATTAATTATTTAATTAATTATTTAACAGAGAAAATATTATTAAATTTTGTTTCTTGATGGGAAGGGGTTAAAAATGAATACTTTCTCTGTATGATTCTTAATTACTGCTATTGAATAATTAATTTTTTTAGGCAATGAAAGTATATGAATGAGAGAATTTGAAATTAGATGAGAATAACTGAATACCTATTCGCATCTTATTTCAAAGTCATTAGAAGAAAAATGTTAAAAATTAAAACTTTAATTTGTAGCAAACTAGTTGTACGAAACTCATTTAAAGCCATATTAAGGCCTTCAAAGAAATATATTTCTTTCATTCAACAAATTGCTTAAAACTTTTATCTATCTAAAAAGAAAGCATGTTATTATAATCCCAAAACAAGTCGGACAGAGTATCTGTTTATCAGTCAGGATTAGCGCTGCAAACTGATGGTTGAAAGCCTGTGTGAGATTTAATATTTAGAAACAGAAACTAAAATTTGAGATTTTTTCATAGCGTATCTCAAGCAAAACCCTCATGCTTTCGAAAATTCAAAAATTATCACTTTTTTTCAACTTCAAATGCAGTGGAGAGCGAAAAGAGATGAAAATCATGCTAACAGCAGCAAATTCTCTAAGCAGATGTCCATGCAATCTTGGGCCTGCCCACTCTTTCACGCCGCGTGGAAAGGGACGCCTCGTGAAAGGGGGGTGGAAAAGCTTTGTACTATGAAAGAAAAAAGTAGTAAGCGAGTGGAAAAGTTGGCGTAACCAATGCGCTTCCATCGCTTACGTGCCGTTGGCAATTAACATCGACTTGAGTAGTAAAAGAACTGACTGAGAAATGATTTATGAAAGCCGCAATGAAGCCTAATTCAATTAATACCTAACGTCGCATACTAAATTTGGCGACAACATCAAAGATCTACGGCCATAACTGGATTATTAATTATGTTTTCAGCCGACGTTTATTTATTTAAATTTATACAGCAGTTACACGCTCTATTGTTACGATCATCAAACATGTTTTATGTCCGGACATCACGTCATATTGCGTTCACTCCCCGCACTGAAAGCAGTAATGGGCATGCTTCACAGTTTGCACACTTTCAATTCAAAAGAAAATAGATGCTTGGTATTTGATGAAGAAGGAACTGAGGAGTGAATTAGCATACGAACATCTTTTCTGATTCATGACTAGGCACATCATTCTGTGCTACAGCACGAATTTTATTGTTTTTAGATTTGACATCCTGCTGAAAACTCAATGTCAAAATCGTGCAGCGAAACAATTTGCCAGTGTAAGTTAGAATAACATATTATGCTGTAACACTTAAAATGATATACTTCTTATTTTTTTACCATTACTGTTTTCTATTAGGTGTCTTATTTTTCTTTGCTTATAATATTTATTTGAAATTGTGCACCAAAAATTTTTTAATAAAAACTAAAATTACAGTGAACACAACTCAGTTTCGGCTAATTTGCTTACGAAAACAGAAACAAATTACGCAGCCGTGATATCTGTGGTTCAAATTACATATTCATCAATTTACATCAGCTGTTAAGGACTGAAAGCTATAAAACTCTCATGTACTTTGTTAGAAACATTTTATGAAATACCGTATAGAAAAAGAAGAGAAGTATGGGAATTTATTACGTCACTTTCCACGCAGGGAAATTCATCAGCACTACGACAGTTATCAACATACAACAGCAAAATTCTTTTTCTCTAGGATAAAATGAAATTTTTGCTCTTGCAGACTTCTCCTGTACTAAAATTAAAGTACTTGCTAAGTAATTAAAAAACTAATACTTGTTTGGTTATATCGGGAAAAATTCATTTAAAAATCAGGGTAAGAGCAATGAATTCGACATATTTTAGATGAATAATGAATTTTCTGAATTTTTTCGTGTTAGGACTTTAAGTAAAAGAAGATACAGTTTATTATTTTACTATAGTAGTGATTTGTCCGAATCTATACCGAACGCGTTTTATAAATAAACTTCCATATTCAAAATGCTCTTGGAAAATGCTTGTACGATAGTCATATTTTGAATGTAAGAAATTATTATTTAGTCACCTTTAAAGAACCATCCATGCTTGCTCCAGTGCTCCTGCCATACCTGGAAGCAATGGTATGATGTCGGTTTGACATCCCTCATAGACTTTTCATCATTTTAGATAGTTTGAAAAGTTTGGAAGCGTTGACTCTGTAGAATCATCTTGGTAACAGAGAACTGTGGAGTTAGAGGATGAGAAAAGCCTTAAATAAGGTGTTTGTGGCATGATGCCGATCTGTTTCTGGTAAACAAATCGCAAGTTTCTTTGCTCAAACATCCTCTTTTCAAAATACGATATCCAGCTGGATTGTCAAAATATATTTTAATTATGTTTACATAACAATAGAAACTGTACATCGCCAGTTGTTGCCATATCATATATTTCTTCTACAGATAACATGCTAATGCTCTCTAACAACCAAACTTATCTACAGAAGATAAATTTTTCATCATTCTTTCTTTTTAATCGAGAATTATTTCACTACGGTATGAAAACGTTTGTGACATTGAGTGATTCATGAGCAGAACTCTAATCCTGGATATTTGCAGTTAATGTAATCCTTAATTGCTTTTAAGATCCTTAACTGCGACTGCAATGAGCAATTTAAAAAAGTAGTAAAATTTAAGAAGTGACTGAAATGGCGAACTTCAATACTAATAATATTTTGCACTAAATAAAAATTGATAATAGCATAAATTTGGTACACACCTTTCCCTTATTGGCGTTTGCTGATTTTTGATCATATTCATTTAAACTCTTATGACTGATGGGATAGTATATCAGCAAATTATAAATAATTTGAAAAGAAGTCGTCATTGTAGCTGTTGTTCTAAATGTTTTTTATGAGCACTTACTGATGCTCAAAATTTTATTACTAAGTTTAGGAGATAACTAATTCTCTCTTGTAGTCAGGAATTATACTTCCTTTCTCCGCCCCCAGGTTACGATTTTTATACTTTTAAAGCAGTAAGCAAGTATTTTAAGTATCGATTCCTTTACCTCTTTAAACTGAAGTTTTAAAATGATGTCACTTTGATCCTGGGGCAATCATACTGAAATTTATGTTTGTAATCTTCAGTTTAATACAAGTAGTATACAAATCATTATATTTTGTCCCGTCTCAGCAGTCTGAGACATCCAGTTCTATAATTTAGTAAGACCAAACAAAACAAAGGGCTATATTATGATATAAACAATATTTGTTACTTTAGTTATCAGCTGTACCAGTAATTTTTCATAATAACCGGCAAAAGTCATTAAATGTGATGAGATTTATCACATTTACAGATCTTTCGGTAATTATGCATAATTATTGGTTATTTTTCCGTGTTCCAATTATTCATTTTCGCCATAATAATTGCATCTGCTGTAGTTTTTTAGCTGCGCCATTTTATTAATAAATAGTTTTTGCAGATGCGTTATTTAATTTTAGAACAACAAAAATTATGTAGTAGTTTCAGCCTAATTTTCAGCTTAACTCATAACAAAATACCCATGGGACTGAAGATTGAAATTCATTTTGTGCGATGATGAGTGGAATTTCTCAGTATGTGCCTGAGGCTTTTTATTGCTAAGCTTCATTATAAAATAATATTGTAAATTCATATCTTACAAATTTTATGTTGAAGATAACAACCTGAAATTATATGTGTGGTCTTAAAATAAAGCTGAACAATAGCATAACCTTCCACCATTACTAACGCCTAGCGTTCGCAAGATTAATCAGATACAACCCTTAATCAATGATTGATTATATGATTCTATGATTACGAATGATTCTTTTAAAAATAAAAAAAATTCTTCCCATCATCAGCTGACAATATTAATGTATTGTATTTGAATATTTCTTGTATTCTTCTTCTTCTCTTCTTGTATTGTAAGATTTAATTTTGGTGAAAACTTGGATTTTTAATAAAATATGCCTCCAAATTAGGAGCAACATCGAGTTATATCATTCTTTTTAGCCATTGCCATACAGTTGCTGTGCAAGTGAAAACTTTCTTCCAAAATGTAACACATGTAAAAATTATATTACTATTTCCCCCTGCTCATTGTGCGTGTGCTTAGTGGGTGGGATTTTTACAGATTGGTGACAAGGGAATTAGTTCCAGGTTTCTCGTTCTCTTGTTTATTATTCTTGTCCTTGCAATAATCACAGTACATAATATTTACGTATGGTATTTACGATGACCGTTACTGTATTCGTTACAACTCTTGATTTGACAGACTTTCGTGAGAAACTAGATGTGAATAGAATATAGGACTACCAGAAAAGGAAAAAAAAAAAAAAAGAAGAAAGAAAGATGTTGCAAAACGATGATGTTTATCTCATATTTATATAAAATGATGAGGCGGGAGGTTAGGTTTTATTGTATGAAAATTATTGTAGATGACATTACGGTGTTATACGTATAAAATAGTTTTTAGTAATGCTTTTCAGTTAAGTGACTAATTTTCAATATCATTAATTTTTAATTGAAGCATTAAGTTGAAATGTGCAATTAATAAGGAAACTGGAATTCTTCAACAGAAAATTTAATACATTTTGCCGAAGAAAATAGTCTACCATTTTCATCATTTCCTTTTTGAAGTACATTTCCTTGGATTCGTCTTAGATTCAGGCTTAGAACTATTTGCAAACAAATGACAAGCAGTATATTAAATACTGTATAAGTGGTCTGTATAGGTGAGCGATATTTGCTAAAATAAATGTTATAAATATCGATAGCTTACAAACCCACACCCTTCAGTATAATACGAACTCGTAAGAATGAAATGCATTTTGTTCTTCTCTTACGAAAGAAATGTAGTAACATCATGCTTTAGGATGCTGAGAAGATAAATATGTAAACACTCATATTTTATTTGAAAGAAGATAGTATGTAACTTGATTTACAAATGTTAGTTAAAAATTGACTGATTTCTTATGCGTATATTGGGAAACAACTCCTTTATGTTAATGCTAGTAAAAGTTGCATGCAAACCGTGACCGTTGTGTCATGCAAACCGTGACACGTTTTCAAAACTAACTTCATTCTTATGAACTTGTAGAGACATTAGGTTAATTGAAAAAGCCGGAGAGATGAAAAAGTAGCAACCGCCTTCGCCGGGAATCGAACCACGGACTTCTGAAATGCCGGCCCAGTGTGCAGAACCACTACACCACGAAGGCACGCTAGGAAAGTGGGAGATACACCTTATAAGCTTTAGTAATAAAGATCTTCTATACCGGTCACATTAATCACATTCCACCGCAGATATCATGGATATAATTACATTCGCGTGCCGTATTTCCCAAGGAGTTTTGGTTTGTACTAAATTTTACAATGCTTATTTTTATTAAGAAATTGCTAACATTACATTATGCTTCAAAAGTGAGCCCATCATCACCTGTAGTGAACTTATTAGAGTTCTTGCATTCCGTGACTCTAGTGATAAAAAAAAGTAGTTTGATGAAAAAGAAAAAAATTCGTGACTATATATTAAAAGACAAAAAAAAAAAAAAAAAAAGGTAAAGAACTAGTTTTATACATAGAAGGCGCCGCTATTTAAAACTATTTCACTTCGTAGGAGAAAATGTTAAACTCTCTCTCTCCTTACAGTTTCGATTATAAAAATTATTCGAAAAGATAAGTTTTCGAAGCATTAGTTAGCTATTTTAAAAAAATGCGAAACTGATGTGTAGAACAATATGTGTTAATTCTTTTGGGCTTCATAAAGGGGATATATTCTTGCTGTAATTACAACATGTTATTAAAATCCATACAAATTAACTATCTGAGAATTCTTGATTAATCGACAAATCATTTGCGTTCGATTCGTTTTTAAACAGCATAAAACTTAAATATTTTAAAAATTACTTTCGAAATTCATTAATTAATGAAAACTTATTAATGTCAAATTACTAATTTATTTGCAAGTTTTACATCCACCTACATTTTATAATCATTTAGTGTAAAATAAAAAGAAGCTTCCCATAGTTCTTTCTAGTTTCTTTGTAAAATTCGTGTAATGTAAATATCGAATAAAATTTCATTTGTTAATTCCAGCAATTCACTCTTCCCAAGAAGTGTATTCATTTAACTTAATTGTCCTTTATTTCTTCTTGGTAATATCTAAATATTGAATACCATCTCAGAGTGTTATTATCTCCACAGTCACCATGAGATATATACTTTCTATGGAATGCAATAAATAGTACATTGTTATTTTGTTTTTTATTCTTTAAATAAAGTTTGTAAAACTTGAGTTTCATGTGATCACTGTTATTGGTCTTATAATAAAGAAAGAATTTTTCTTTCTAAAATCAAGGCTTTTCAACTCAACCATTTCGCAGGGAACTATTGCATATAAAAATGGTTCCTATATGACAACAATGGCCTTGAATACTCCATTTGGATGTTCCAGTATGGTGGAAACAAAGTAGAATGGCGGATTTACCAAGATCTTTATGAACACAACAGATTTTAAAGGGTTAACTGCGATGTAATCTAATAAAATTCGAAATAAAAACTAATAAGAATGCTTCTGTGCATCAAGTCATGTTGTGTCCGCATCAGTCTCTCAAGCAAGTAAACTGAGCATTCGGAAGCCTTGAAAGAAAGCCACGTACATGGCCGTAAACTTTCTAAATAAAGCCTTTTATATGCTTAAATCAATTAATTTTAGAATTGGGTAATTCCTCAAATTTTCTCCAGTACGATTCCGAATCTTAAAAGGCTCTCCAAGTCTCCCGATTCCTTCATGTAAGACCAAAGAACTTTTATTTGCAGGTTTCCAAGTAAAGCAAAATTTGAAATCTTCAGCTAAACAAAACAAGTTTAAGAATACAGATTTCAAAACTATATATATTTAGTAAGAGAATACAATACAAATTATTAAAGGAAGTATTTAATAAATTTCGAATAACTAAAACTTCGAGGTTCATTTTCTGAACATAATTTAACAAAATGCACTTGAGTAAAAACTTCACACTTTCTGTGCATCTACACATTTGTAAACTATCTTCATTAGAAATCTATTAAAAAAACAGTCAGTCAATAAAGAAATACTAACATAGTTATATAATTCCCTTACATCTTTCTGACTTTAATTCACATTAAAGTAACAGGAAGGTAAGCATTTATTATTAAAATCACATGCAGCAAAGGAAAGCTCACCTGTATTACATTATATTAAAATATACTCAGATGTTTGTAGTGAAATTTCTAATTTTCCTTTTTGTTGCGCAACGAATGCTTTTGTGCATCATTTAACCGTTTCAAATAAGTTTCTTGAAGGAAGATGCATCCGTTTTTCTTATATATCCTTTTGTTATAGATAACTCTTCAGCATTATTTATAATACTATAAGAAATTTGTAATTTATGAATACAGCACTGCAATAAATTATTCTTTCTGTAACGCCAGCTGTCTTATGTTAAGTTCCAGTATCATAAACAAAGACAAAGCATATAGCATTATGAATTTAACTATAAATAATGTTCTTGGGTTATGCCATTACAATATTAAATGCGTGAGGTATATAACGAGTAGCTTAAGATTAAAGACCCGAAAAATTAGCTTTCACAGTAAAAGTAATAGTGAGTAAACTTTTCGATATTTATTGTAAAACGGGTACCTGATGACCAAATGCAACTCGATAAATGCACTTCAGTAGTGAAATGTGTGCAGTAAAAACAAAAAAGAAAAAATAATCTGAGCCCATAAATTCTGAACAAGGTGGGTTAAAATTAAAAACACACGAAAGCGATAAAATTAGGAAGACTACATAGGATGGGAATCGCTAAATTGAACTTTTTTATGGGGGAGATGCTAACGATAATTGATCTTAAATTCTGAATTTTTCAATTATAACATTTACAATAGACTAAGAAAATGCAGATTATTATTCGAAACGAGTTGCAGATGAAGGAAGTCTGCTGAATTAGAAAAGGGACGAGATGGAATTAAAGAGGGTTAATGGACTTAATCTACTTTCGAGTATCTGAATATGCACTAATTACTCTGATTTTAATTAAATATTTGAAGTATTGGAAAGCATCTTAGAGTCACAGGGCTTGAATAAATGCAATGCTAAACTGGAAAAGTTTCGGTAATTATTTGAAATATTTATCTGCATTATTCTGGGCTAAAGTGATGTTAGAAGATATTTTTTAAAGTATACTTAATAGAGTATTTATTTAGTATAAATTCCTAACTTTAATGTGCAGTTTATTGCAGGTATTAGAAACTGCTTGAGGGTTACTTTATCGCAACTGATCACAAGTAATTACCGAATAATTATATTGGTGTTAAATGTCTTTATTACATTTATTCCTACAGTGTTCATTCTGCACCTCTGATCAAAGTCCAACAATGACAGAGTGGATAAAGCTTCTGAACAATGGTAGTTGGTCTTGAGCTGTATTCTCGGAGAACAGACTGACTGAAAGTTCTCTTAAATAAAACTAACAAACTAACATGCTTGATAAATCGTCTTGCGCACTAAGGATGTAACAAAAAAAAAAAAAAAAAATCAAGCCATTATGTTTCAACTTTTAGTGGATTGCCCGAACTTCACTTTGTAATCAGAAAATTCAAGAGAATAAATGTTTTCAATCTAAAATAAATAACGCATGTAATAACTTTCACAAAATTTTTATTGTACTTTGAAATCTACATTTGAAGATTTAAGAGAAATGATAAAAGATTTAAAAAAATCAAGCATTCTTAAAACTTACCAAGCTGAGAGAAAACTGTAAATGATAGAGGTTATGAATATTTTGCTGCAACTTTATTCTTCCTATACCTGCAAATAAAAAACAAGGCTATGAATAGCTTAGGGAATGATCAACCACAATGAACATAAGAAAATTTAGATCAGCGGTTCTCAACCTTTTGACTAATGCGTATCATCTAAACAAACACTGAAAACCTTTAGTACCACCACTGAAAATTACTACTACCACTACCACTCTTCAAAAAAGCTCAGATCGCACAAATTTACCAGTTTTAGAGAAAAAAACTCAGTCAAAATGTTGAGGTTTTAATTTTTGAATTTAATAGCTAAAAATAATTTGCTTTTTTGCGTACCACCGGTTGACAACCCCTGATTTAGTTGATTTATTTTCGTTCATTATCAGTGATAAATATTAAACGTATCTCACTTTGACACATTACTAACATTAATTATCACGATCAACATTATTTATTAAAACTATCATTTAGTTCTGCTACTAATATTGTACTGAATCAATAACTATTTCTAATTAATAAAATTACAATTGAATAATGTTGTCATGCTTGTTAATTAGAAAGAGAAAGCCAAGTTAGAAAACATCTGTTTTTCCTTCTTTTTTTAAAAAAAATATTGTGTTTCAGATATTTTTCTATCCTACCTTCTCACGGGTAACTATCACCAGTCTGCCCCACCAACCGATAGTGAAATGATATTACTTGAAATAATCTTTATCTAAACATAACATGCAGAAAATGTTATTATTTAAAAAAAATGTAAACCTTATCCGAAAATTAATCCTAGATATCCGCATCGCCTCATCAGTGATTAAAATCTCTTGTCTTAATAATGAAGAAAGCATTGTGTCACTGCATACCAATAGGATATTTTTAGCTGTTTAACCTAATTAGTACAATTTTTGGGGGTACTGCATTATTATTAATCTTTCTATTTTCTAGTTTTCCTCTTAATTTGCATATCTTTTGAAGCTATGAAAACTTTATTACTTTATTAATTTGTCTGCTTCTGCTGCTCAAATTTGGGGTTATGATATATTTTAATGCCTGCAAGCTTTATTCTCACAAAGCATAAATTTTAAGCTTCTATAAATTTCTTAATTCCGTTTCCCGTTCAGTTATTTTCAGTAGTGATAAATTACTACGACGTTGTCTGAAATGTTTGTTTGAAGAGTAACATTTGATTTACACATGTAGATAAATCCCAAATTCTAACTTAACTCGCTGTTGTGAGAATAAAACGCATAGATAACCGTTAATAGGTAGTTTGACGAAATGTTAACAATGAGTTTTTGGACAATCTTACTATTCAGTATGTATATTGCTTTTCTATATTTCTACAGGATTTTTTTAAAGAGAAATAGAGGTGAAAATTCGCTTTCAGTTTTTAGTTCTCCGTTTCGCTTAAACTATAAAAGAGACCTTTATTAGTGACGACATTTATCAAATGAATTCAGAATTCAATTATTTTTACTACTGAAATATTATGAACTGTCTTTTAAAACGATAAAACCGGAACCAATAATCTTATTTTAATTAAAGCCTAAAATTGAGCAAAATGATTTCACTCCACAAATTTTTTATTGGCCAATGAAAGAATGTATAAATATTTCACTGGTAATCCTCCCCACAGTCATTGCCAAATGCAGGGGAATCAATCTTTTTTCGTTTTTATTCCAGAAGTGATATCCCCTATTCCCCCTACTAAAATGCAACCCATTTTAGAGGGTGCCTCTGGGCCTCATTGTCGATGTCTTCAACACTGGGAGAGCGATTGTCAGAGTGCGTGAGTATCATCATTAATTCGGACTGGAGTGTCAGCTCAGGATTTTTGTATCGATCCCACTAGTGATAAGTGGCTTTTGAGAATTATTCCCCAATTACTCTATTCGCTGAGGGGGAAACTATAAGGGAGCTGGATGAATTTGACAAGATCGCCTACACAGCTTCTTGTTGTTGCTGCCACATGGGTAAAAAATTTTTCTTTAGCTGAGTCTTGCTGAGTTAACAAGAAGTCCCGTGTTTCTTCAACTGTTACCTAAAACTACCCTTCATTTCCGAGATATCTTTAAAATGCATTTAAGGCTACTGTGGCATAAACTTAAATTTTCTGAATTATTGTTTCTAAAAAAAATTTTTTTTTCTGTGTATCGAAAGTAACTTTGAGTAATCGAATTCCTGAGCTAACAGCTGCGGGGACAAAACTTCTCAGCTGTCATAAAGCATTCATGGAAAAGTATAAGTTATTATGAATACGAAATGTAAACTTTATTATGGGAATTAATCTGTTTTTAGTTGTTACTACTGTTTACTTACATAAAAGTATATTAATTTATTGAAATGATTTATAGAAGCTGGGCATCTAAACGTCGGCTAGCAAGACGGGTAAACCTGGAACAGAATTTTGGCAGAGCTGGCCACAGTACGTAACTGCAAAGCGAGATTACCAGAAGCTCTAGCTCTAAAACATTCGAACTCTCGACTTAAGTAGATAACAGCTAATTTGCATTCTGATGAGGTCTACGGAAAGAAGAAGTTAAAGTAAAGGTTCATATCATAGTAAGTAGTTAAATAACATAAAATCCTACAGAGGAAGGTACTCCATCGTGTCACTTTTTTGTGTAAATGAAAGAAGTGGGACAATTTAGGAAAATTAAGCAATATGCATATAAATGTTTTCCTTATTTATTTTGTAAGCAGTTTTGAACAGAACTCTTTCAAATAAAAGTAGCTTCAATGATTTCAAGACACTGGATGACAGCAAAAAAAGAAAAAAACACTGAAGTAGTTCAAGCTTAATACCTTGAAATTGTAGGTTTTTTATGAATGAAATGCATAAAACCCATTTTAGAAATTTATCGACATTTTATAGTGTCATTGCTCTATATCATTGCTTTCATTGTATGTCATTGCTTGCATATTTGTAAGCGCAAGTTATTTATCTGTGCAGGATATTTGTTAGCTGGGCAGCAAGAGGGCACTCGAAATACACGGCGAGTTGAAATTCTCTCGAGAGACTGGTGGCAGGGGAAAAAGTTGAGAGACATTCACTGCAACTTCCCATGTAGTTCTCCTTCGAAATGCTACCCGGAGCTGAAGCTTAGTAGTTTAGCTTAGTAGCTGGCGATTCCTAATATGCGTGGATGGAGGCACAGGTGCGGGCCTTGCTTCAACCTGTACCTTTAAACCATTTGAATACAGTGACACAAGGTGTAGCCTCATTTCCATATGCTAATTGTAGACGTTGAAATCAATCTTCTTGATTTAGCCTCACTTTAAAATCGCAGAAAATCAGACCTCGACAAGCTTCAGGTCTATTTTCTTTCTGGTCCAAATTATTATTCGTGTATCTGACAAATTCGCATATCTAAAATAATTGCTTTTTAGCGCATATTGTCGGTCCCTGTCTCAAAAATTTCAGAATTACCTTGTGAGATTGCTATTGATCTGGAAACTGAATTTAAGGTCTACAACCCAACTATATAAGTTAGCGAGTTATTGTTATGTCTGAAGTAGTATGACAAACACTTGAAAAGCTTTTAAAAACCTTTTTATTTAATCTGAACTTTAAGCATAAAAGACACGACTTGTTTTACAGATAAATCACCTCTCGTCTCGATGTAAACTAAACAATAACAGTCAAATTAATTTAAACGTTCATAAAGTAGTCTAAACCTATACAGTCAAATAAATAAGCTATATGCTGGCTCAATTAATTTTACGGGCTTATAAGTTTAAAGCATCGATTGCAAGAGAATACAAAATCCGTAATAATCCCTTTTAAATGGTGCTGGCGAAATTCTATTGGCTGGCGCGAGTGCCAGAAACTCTCTCTCTGTCTAAGATTCAAAATCCTCAGCTTATAATCTCTGAAAGATAATTTGCATTCTAGTGAGGAATACAGAAAGGAGAAGTTATAGTACAGTTCAAAATCATAATAACAGGTTATTTAACATATGAATCTTTCAAATTTCATAGAAAGATACAGTTTCTCCTTTCAGAAGAAAATAAATCAGTCAATGTGTATAGTCATTCAGCTCATAAGACTAATTGATTTTTTTCTTTGTTTTTAGCGGTTTTAGCTATTTTTTAGACATAAACAGCATACAGTTATTCACAATCAATTTGGGATATTATGCTGTCAAATAAAAATATAGTATTCAATATTAAATCAAGCTCTTTCGTAACTCTGATTTTTTAATGGCTTCTTAGTTTTAAATGCATTTTTTTACTATTTTTTATTGTTGCAAACAACAATTTATTTGTCGATAACACTAGAAATTTATTTTCTACTTTAAAATAAATGACTTTAAATGAAATTTTAAAATCAAGAAAACTAAAGTAAATCGTTTTACTTCAACTATTTCTCTTCGTCTACAAAAACAATTATCCTTCGATTGGAACTATCAGCTATCTTTATTAGTAAAAGAAACTTGGAAAAGAAATTATCTGCATCATTTTACATCATAGTTTTTTATCATAGCTTTCACTGAATAATGCAAATAAAATAAATTGCGCTACACTTCATTTTTCGATATTTAGTACTATTATAATTGTTTTACTTCACTGCTAGATCATCCCTATAATATAAAGCATCATCCCTATAATAAAAGAGGCACTCAAGTTATGTTTGAAGTCTTAAATGTATGTATAATAAAAGAGAGAGAGAAGACTGACAGAAAAGAAGGTGTGTGATTGAATATTAATACTCATTTGCAAAGTATGATATCAAATTTCATTTAACCACAAATCTGTCGTGGTAAAACTAAACAAGAAGAAGAAAGCTAAGCGTTTCTATATTAATGATAAAATATTCCTACAGTATGTTTATTATGATAATATATATATTATCGTAATAAACATACTGTACAATAATAACTGTACTATAATAAACATACTGTATATTTATTTATTTATACACTGAAAGAATTAGTTATTAAAGTACTATTATATATATACATCCTAAGAAATGAAGAGAAAAACTCTGAAATGAACCTTATTAAAAGTTAATTCTTTAGTAGATTGAGATAAAATTATGGAAAAAGAATTTAGTAGAAGTTTTAAATTGTAATGGAATTCATAACAAAAAACTCAAAATAGTAATAAATATATATATATATATAGAGAGAGAGATAACTATCGGTATTTGAGGAGAGAATGAGCGGAATATAGAGTTGTGTCAATTTATCAAATTAAAAATATACATATATCGCTCCCAGTTTGCTATTAAATGCCATACATAACCAATTATGAGATGTAATTTGTTTGAAGTGATAAATTATGAGCAAAAATCTCAGAAAGATAACGGATCTAAAAACAGAAAGAGAGCAATAAGCGAAACTGCCACCAAAAGCTTCATGTATTGGGTGCTAATTTCTCCGAAAACAACACACTTACCAAAATTAACCTTTGTGGCAGAATATACCAAAGCGATACTGATAATTAACCCCGATATACACAATGTTAATCACTTAAAACTTTGCGTAAAGCTGGACATAAATAGATTGGACGCTGTAACCTTTGATATGACACTGGCAGCCACAATCGGTAATTGGCTTCAAACTCTTTTTAACCAATCTCTCCAGCTTACTTGACGACTCCTGACGACAAAAGTTATTACAATGCCCCGAAAATGGCTTTAATTGCTTTTACTCCCTCACGGCGCAACATATTTCATGGTTGACAGATCTAATATTCCATTACGACCATTCTATATACTCAATATTTGTTGCTCAGTCAAAGCCCCCTTTTTTCCCCCCGAACCCTCAGAGCTCGCTGAAGATTTATATCGCTATAAAACATGAGATACTCTCACCTAGTCACTAATTTGGCTTTAGTTAATTAATAGCGATACTAAGTTGTTCACGTTATGAATATTTTAACAGTTAGCAGCTGTTTAGCTAATTGGATATTAACTTATAAATCACATATTTGTCAAGATAGGCTCTTTTCTTGAATTGCGCAATAATTAAAGACTCACTCCTTCTGTTCATTAAAAAGTGTTAAAAATAGTTTAGTTTCTGTTTTAGCATTAAAAGTTTTCAAATGGTTAGTCTTGAAATTGAGTAATGATCACGCTTCAAAATATGTGCGTCTTTGTAACATCATGTAAGGCACGAAAGATAAGATTTTTAGTCTGATTCAACTCAGATTATTTTCAGGATTAATTGTTCCTATTTGCCGGCAACTGTGAAACCAAGCCGTTTATTTACGCTTCGAAAGTTTACATGATTGTTTAGAACAATAATTTGAAATAGATGAAGCATTCTTATAAATAATAAATTCTTAAAAGTGCTTACATTCATTTGCTTCTATCTCTCTTTCTTCTTCTTCTTCTTTTTTTTTTTTTTTCTTCTTTTGGGAGAAAGATTTCTTTCTTTCTTACAAGTAAAAAAGTATAAAAAATACTCAAGAATACATTGCAATTGCCTTGCAATTACCTTCTATTAACCGGAGGAGGATTAACCAGCCTGGTCTAAGAAATGTGCTAAATTGGCTTATTGCAGAGAGATAAAAAACAAAATTACTATCAGGAATATTAGCGTAGCACCAACAATATACGGAAAATGTAAATAGAAGAAGAAAAATGCAAAAGATAACAACAGTTATAATAGATGACATTATAGCGTTTGGGAGTTGTTCTTATCCACAACAGTTCATAATATAACTGTTATTAATCCGAAATTTATAAAAACTGCGTACAGTAAAAAGCAAGCTTCAAACCGATGTTTTTTAGGCAAAGTCGAAATGAATGACGTTATTCATGTTTACTTGTGAATACTGTTTTTTAATGCCATTTGTAACTTAGTTTCTTCATTTCTGATAATCCGTTTTCTTCAGTTATTTGCAGTTTTTTCTTTTCGTTGTAAATGATGTTTTATTTTATGTTACCAAATGAATTTATTCTCCATATTTATAAGGTTAATAGTATTCAATGTGACGCATTGCCACTGCTGCTTCTGGTATGAACATACGAAGCGGAATTGCAAGTAAGAAACAAAATGCTCTAAGTGAGAAGAGTTAAAAGCTGCTTGTACAGCAAATAAAAGTGTTTGTATAACCTGCAAAAAGGCTAATGATCGTTTCAAACTCGGATTAAAGGTCAATCACGACGTAAGTTGAAATCGTACAACTGTACGAAGAGAGAAATGGAAATATTCAAACGAAAAATCAATTATGGGTAAGATACGAATCTCTTAAGTGAATACCCAGCTCTGTCAGTTATTCAACTAAGTGCAAAGATACTGAATGATGACACGATTTTGTCTTGCATCCAAGAACCGTATCAGTACAAAGGGGAAATTACGGGATTCCATATGAAATATCGGAAGTGCACAACAAGCGTTAATCCGAAAGCAGCAATAATTGTTACAAACCTAGGTCTCTCTGCTCTAGAGATTCATAACACGGAGTTCTCTGTAGCTGTTCTGATTTCAGGAAGTACGCCTTTAATTTTAGGTACAGTGTACTCTTCAGGCCGCTCGATGATATTCTGAACAGCATGAGCTGTATCGTCAGAAAATATGTAGATAACCACGGTTACCTTTTCCGGTGAAATTAATGTAAAAATCCCCTTTGGCGCCATTACACATGGCCCTCAGAGAGATCCAGATTTGTGACGTTTTGGCTACAACAGGCTTTACTGTCTGTAACGATTCAACGAATCTGGTTACTTGTACCGCCAATAGAAGGGCGTCATGAGTGAACCTTACCCTCATTAGATGCTATGGAAACCTGAAAATCCAAAACTGGATAATTGAAGATGGGATGACTTTGAGCAACCATCGAAAAATCACTTATGAAGTGTCAGAAGATACGTTGACGTTTCATACTAATCCAAATTCCAAAGTAACAAACACAAACTGGATCGACTTTCGGATAAAACTATCAGATGGCTTCTAGCAAAATAGCAGCCTCAACTCAACAGCAGCTATAAGCAGGAAAATCGATATGGTAACTAAAGCATTGCACAAAGCATTTAAAGATAACGAAAAGTCAAGGAAATGTATCCGGCTTCATTTAAATAATCACCCTTGGTTGAGCATGCTTTTTCGATACAGAGGAAGAAAGTCAAAGCTTGGAGGAGGAAGTGCCAATCCCAAACTTAGAGTGAAGAGGAAAGAGCAAGGCTAAGACAAATCTACAAGAGAGAAGATACGCTCTATAACCGCAACATCTACAAAGCAAAATTAACGAGCTGGAATTCGTATTGGGAAATTATCTAACCCACTTCTCCCTTCGGCATCTACTGCACAAGTGCCAAGGAGAGTCTAGCTCCACTCCAACTCTGTCAAATCCATAAAAATGATGGCACTCTAACAAAAGATGTTCAAGAGACAATTAGTTACATTGTGGAATATCACTTTCCGAATGATGATCCTACCACAAACTGATCAGAGAAAAAGCAGAGTCCTCTCTTTTTAACACCCCCAATGATCTCAGTTTCATCTGCGACGAGATCAGGGCGGTTATCGCATCAGCCAAGGAGAGGCTAGCACCGGACCTAGACAGCATCACACTGGAATGTGTTGAAGAATTGTATATGACAAATAATGATTTGTTCCTCAACATCATGAATGCATGTCTTGATCTGGGTTATTTCTCAGACTCTTGGGAAAAAAGCGAACTTATTTCTATCCCCAAAAGAAGGGAAGGTCAAATCAGATTTGCGTGCCTACCGCCCGATTTGTTACATATTCGCCTGGAGCAAGATTTTACATAAACTGCTGGCTCAAAGACTGACTCATCACCTTATCAGTAACGACCCTCTAAATCCACTTCAATACGAATTCACCTGTGTTAAAAACACAATAGATGCTTTGAACAATTTAGTGAAAATAATTAAAGAAAATCGCAGAAGGAATTAGCAAAAATACCTGTATGATTTAGTTGGATGTGATGTTGGCTTTTAACAACTTGTGGTAGCCACGTATCCTATCTACACTCATGGACCTGAAATGCCTTATTAACGTACTCCTAAAGGAGTACTTAAACAATACAGAAGTGGCTTATAATCATGACTGAGTGAATAGCATAAAGCTTACTACAAACGAGCCCCTCAAGCGTTTAACCTGTTAACCTGGGTCCGATCTTATGGAACATTATAGCAGATACGGCATTGAATTTAGACCTAGGAGGAGATGCAGAACTGCAGGATTACGCGGATGACTTTGTGATCATAACTGGAGGAGGAAAGAGGACCACAATATAAAAGAGAGCAAGGCATGCTTTGGACATTCTAGAAAACTGGATTAAAAACTTCAAACTGAATTTTATCAAGGAGAAAATTTATGTGATCACGTTCCCCAAAGGGACTAAGTTAATCCGCCATCCACCAAGGCTCAATTAGATGAACACTCTGATCCGAAACAAGAATACTGTGACTTTCAGACATATGCACCCTCGAACTTCAAGGTGCTTAATGAGAACTTCCTGTTTTGTTCAGAGACAAAATGGACAGCAGAACTTTGAAGAAAGGTGCAGCGGAAACCCCCTGGGATAGTTCCGGACATAAGGGACTAATTAAGTTTCTTTTCCAGGTTGTAACAAAAACGAAGAGAGAGCTTTTTGAAAAAGCTTTTGATGCTGTAAACGAGTGAAAGCAGACGCATATTAGCGTCGTTGCTGCGTCAGCGGCCTTTTGTATGAATTATGGTTAATATGATTCAATAATTTTAATATTTATTCAAGAATTTCTTTTTAAGTTTTCAAAATAAATATTTAAAAAGACAACCTGTTTTTCCTTGCACCCAACACGGGTGTTCTGACGTTACAATACCTTAAAATACTTAGGTTTCTTTCTGGAGAAGCTGTCATGGATACAACATCTGACTGAGATTAGGAATCGAACTCATGCTCTAGTAAATAGTCTGAACCGTTTCATGGCCCAGAGATGGGGAACTGAAGGCAAAATAATGAAATAGCTCTACACAAGGGCAATAGAAAGAATTCTTTATGGCTGCCCCATCTGCTGGCATTACAACAAAACTGTAAGATTCGCAAATAAACTGCGGCAGATACAAAGAATATGTAACTAAAGAGTTCAACACCAGGCCGACGACAAAATTTTAAGTGTTAGTAGGAGCCCTTCCATCAGATCTCAAAGCGGACAAAAATTTTAAAAAAATAAAAATTAGATAGACGCATTACCGGGAAGAAGTGAAGCTCAGAGACAGAACTATCCCAGGCATGGGAATTGAAGAATTTCAGCTGTGATGGGACGGCATCCAACTCTAAAGGATAATATAAAGTGGCAAAAAGAGCTTCCAAAAGGCTGCGGAATAGAGATCTTTACGGACGACTGAAAGAACAAGGACCAATTCGGAGCAGGATTCTTGGTTTGCAGTTATAAGCGGATCACAGAAACTCGGAGACTAAAGGCACGTCCACACGAGTACGCGAGCGATATAAATGACACAACGAAACGCACGGCGCCGGCAAAAAGTCATCCAAACGAGGACGCGAGCGAAGTCTGCGTTTACCATATAAAATTATTGAAGAGAAAAATATCATGTAGCCCTCATAGAAGGCTGCAAGTTTAAAGTGTTTTCTGTTTCGTAGTCTGGTCAAAAGAATAACACACTCGGTTAGTTTTATAGTGAAATTTTGTTGATTAAGCAAATTTAACAACTCGGATAGTAAGATTAAACAGTTATTATACGAACAAATAATTTTTTATACAAATTAAGGTTTATAAAATTGTTTTGGTTTTTAAGATTTATAAAACTGTAAAAAAATTTAATTTATAAAATATATAAAACAGTATATAAAGAGAATTAAATGACCATTCACCATATAATAAAGTTAGCTTCATATTTTTTAATCTCCCCCCTCACTTCACTTGCTTGTTTATGTGAGGTATGGGAGTAAGTGTAACGGAATCTGCGTAATAAGGAAAGTGTTCTATAATTTGATTATTCTCCTTATATTATAACACAAATAACTTCGAAAAAAAGGTTCATCCAATAAAATTCTAAAGGTATGCTGTTTTAAATATTTTTAGTAGAATGTGACGTTAGCCCAAATGCTCTCAAAACGTGTATGTGCCTGTAAACGAAAAAAAAGACGCCCATTTGGGAGTAATCTAAAATCTGAAAGCGTTTAGATTTTTCTTTTGATTTTCTTTTTATTATTTCTTTTTTTTTTTTTTTTTTTTTTTTATTTTTGAATTTAGAAAAAGGTTCAAATTTTGGACAATTTGTGTTAAATTATGTAGAGAATAAAATATGCAATGAGGTAAAAATAAAGAAATAATTTTTACAAGAGATGCATATGTATCATTACATAATGGGTTAATTAATTGTTTCTGTTTACAGTACACATTTTAAAACAAAATGGAAAACTATAATCATAGGTAAAATAAGAAATGAAAAAAATTATAATAAATAGATAAAGTAAGAATAAAATTATTCATAATAAAATATAGGAAACACGTTTCAAAATGAGGAAAGCTAACTTTAATTTAAAATCGCTACGGCTTAGCGTTCGAACTCGCAATCGTTCCGTTTGCAGTTCAGCGCGCTGACCACTCAGCTATCTGTGATGTCAGTTTCTGTGAAATATAATGTAACAAGTAGAAGTCATCGCAAAGGTAATTTAATTAACATTCAATAAATGAGAGCTGTATGACTTAAGTTGTAACTGTCCTCGAAAGTTTCGTAACTGTATTTTATTGACTACGCTTTCACAGTCAACTGCTTTATTTTAAAAATTGTTATATTATTGAAGTTAGTATTTGGTGTATTTAATATTGGGATACTTATAGAGCTTCTTGTTCGACAAGAAATAACGAACTTTTGTAATAATTAAGGAGAATTTTCTGAGGCAGAAAATTTGATTTTGTAGAAACTGTAATTTATTTAGGTTCCTATTATTTACGATGTTTATACAGGTGAAGCATATGGATATACTGGTTAGATCATAGCTTTATAAATGTACAGTTTTCCTTCTTAATGAGAAGTTGAAATTTATACCAATCTATATAGTTTGAAAGAATTGAGGATGCTTTAAAAAATTATGATTATTTTATTCCTGTGGACAGTTACGATCTCTTTGGGAAAAGAAAAAAAAAAAAAAAAAACTCATCGCTATGTGGTTCCGACACCATATTGAAAAGTGTAAACAAGGAGTTTTTTCTGACTGTGGCATGTGATAAGATCTCAGCTATTGGTTGTTCATTCACGTCGGGGGCGAAAAAGGCTGAACATGAGTGAACTCAGTTTAACGTCTTCTGCGTTATGCGAATTTACGCCTGCGGGAAAGAAAAAAATAGCGCAACTACGTCGCGAGCGTACTCGTGTGGACGGGCCATTAGACTAAATAGTACAAGCTAAATCTTCCAAGAAACGCTCAGCAGTTCCAAAATCACGCTCTTAATAATACGAGCACTGCAAGAGCTAATTAACACGGAGAGCAAGATTTGCCTAGTAAAACTTAATTGGATTAGAGCGCACGTCGAAATTGACTGCAACGAGGCAGCTGATCAAACAGCGAAGGATGCCTTAAAAAACAAAGCCTGGATTATGATCTTCTAATATCAAAGCAGGTTATGAAGAAGAGACTTACAGAAGCAGCCATTGAGGAATGACAAGAACGAAGGACTACTCAAACGTTTCACCGAAGAGACTGGGAACGGACTTTCTCCTAGTGTTTGCAGAAACTAATCAGGGGAAATTCCCAAGCTATTTTAAGCGTTTTCTTAAAAGAAATGTGAAGTGTGATTGTAGAGTGGAAGCTGAGACAGCTGAGGTAATACATCTAAACTGTCCACTACTCTCACCATTCTGGAGAGAGTATCTTCCGAGTTCTGCAAATAGAATCTCCAAGAAGGATTTGTTCTTCAAACCCATATGTGCGGCTGGGGTAAGAACAATAGTGAACTATGTGCTTGAAAACGAGGATAAACTAATTGTAGAGAGATAATCAACTTGGTATATGAATAACATTGACAATAATTGTAGAAGGTTTCTATTTTCCATCTGTAGAACCAAGAATTGTAGAAAGAGAAGCTTCTTTCCATCTGTATAACCATAACGTAGAGTGTGCACTCTACCCTGTACATCTGCATATATGCTTTTTATCGTATATTACAGGTTATACATAAAAGAATACATATGCTTGAAATAAAGGACCAGTCCCCAAAATTGGCGAGGTTGACAAATCCTTCCAACTTGGGATGTGTCGCATCCGGCACGCCCTTAGTCTTAACAGGCCGCTTGGTGCTAGTGTACGACCCGTAAATTGTTTCGGCATTTTATTCGGCAAGGGGTGTCTAAATTTAACTCCCCGTTATGTTCTTAATTGAACGGGGTGGAGCATTAAAATTATTATTATTATTACTTTTGATCATAAAGATAGAGTCCCACCCGCTAACTGTGCAGCTTCGCCCAGTTTTCATAGATTACACCCAGGGAACGGATCCGAGGGTCTGTCACTCCTCTTCAAATGCCACAAAAATACTCGAGAAGACTTGCGGCTCGCCAGTGTTTTAAGTACCTCTATGTCGCCCAGACACTACGCACTTACAAACTTCTGTACTTTCTTCAGTATTCGAATCAGAGCCTAACGATGCGGCAGCCAACATCATTAACCGCTATACATATTACGATGTTACTGAGTAAATATAACATTATAAAGCAGCTAAATATTTATCTTGATCTCAGTTCGGAAAAGGGAAATAAACTATTATTTTTTTTTTTTTTTTACAAATGGCGGGCACTTGCCTATAACGGCATTGGCCACTACTAAGGCCAGAAGTGACAGCCATTTTAATATGGAGGCATCTAATAGGCGACCACCGTTACCTCCTATGAAGGGACAGACAATTTTACATCCATGCCTTCTCCGGGATTCGAACCCGAGCCCTTTTGGTATCGCAGTCAGGCTTCCCTAACCACTATACCGTCTGGGCGGCTCTAACTAATATATTTACTAAAATATTTCCTTCTGCTTCTAGAGGGATTGACAAACAACAATGAATTAATTCATTTACAATTCAAAAGATTAAATTCAGACCTTAGCCACCTTGGCTCTACTGTCTGCAAGATTACTTCAAAGAAATTTTCAAGCAGAGGAAAACTTATCAACTAGTAGAAATAGTGCTAAAGCCGATAACAATAGAAGAGTTTCATTACGGCCGACAGAAATTGCCAAAGCTCTCTCTTCATCTCTCTTAAACTTTGATTTTTTCTCCTACTTAAAATTCTTCTCACTTACATATTCTGGTAGAGTAAATAAATCAATAGTAATATAGGACAGCTTTCAACGTAAGAAATAATGTGTTAATTAAAACAAACCTTGCAGATTTAACTGCTCAAAAATTCAGACAATTGTGTTTTTGAGCAGTTTAATGTGTATACTCTCTCCTTCACTCTTAAGCTTAAATTCTTTCACCTACTTAAAATTCCTTTCGTTTAAATATCTAGTAAAGTAGACAAAACAGAGGAGTATAGGAGAGCTTTTGAAATAAAAGATAAGGGACTAATTAAAACAAGCCTCGCATATTAAACTATTCACAAATACAGGCAAATTGTCAACAGTAATTTTCTATTCGTTGTAATGCATGTTATCACTGTTTCCTGTTTTGTTTTAAGACCTCGAATTAACTGTGAATTCGTATTAATTGTCCTCGGTGTTAATGACTGTAAATTGGGCGTTGGCTACGTATCTAAAGTTACCATATTTTTATGCTGATATGTATATATATATATATATATATAATGAAGTTCAAATATATTCAAAGCAGATTCAAATATTACACACAGTTTGAAAAAAAAAAAAAAAAAAAGAAGAACTGGCATAAATATTGCAAAAATCACTGTATTAAATAACTATAAAAAGAGTCAAATGCAAGAGAATACTGAATATATATATGTGTGTGTGTAATAAAAACAAATTTAGCAATATGATGTTGTAAGATAAGCTGATGACGTAGAATGCAGAATTGTTGAATTCGTAATGAACAGCAAGAATTTTGCATGCGTTAAATGTTGATCTATAATGAATAGGAAACTGACCGCCCAGACTTGTACCTATTTCAAAATGTTTACATTTTTGATAGCTCTGTAGTAAGAAGAGAACAATAACGCAGCAGTCTAGCTGGGCTGAAGAGTTAGAAAGCAAGTGCAGTTGCATTCAGTATGAAATCTTAATTCATACTGGGTTGCATTTGATTGGATAATTAATAATGCTGTAAATTTATTACTTAAATTTTAGTTCCATTTATGTCATCAGCGTAATCAGTTATGCAAGAATCATATGACATGGATTAGTCTCGAAATGACGAAGTGCCCTAAAGGGTTACTATTTTTAGAATAGAGAGTGGAAATATCAAATTAAACATTTAGGGGCAATTTTCAAATTAAACAATTAAACATTAATTATAATACATCTTTTAGATATGGTTTTATCTTGCATATTTATGTAAGATAAAAAATATGCAAATCAAAATAATTTAAACTAGCAATAGCTTCTTAATTCCTCCTCTCTATTCTAAAAATAATAATGCCTTTTCTGAACTGCGCCATTTTTAGATCAGTCCATATCATATGATTTGCATAACGCTGGTGGCGTAGCTAATTTCGAACTTAAACCGAAACCCTTCTCGGAATAAGCTAGTATATTGGATTTAAGTGCGCACTTTTGCTTCTACCTCTCTTGCCGTTAAGATCCTGGCGTGCTGCTTTTCTTCCTATCGCTAAAGTAACAATAATTTAAATGTTCTTGAATATTCACGATTAGAGTACGAAATGAATTGTGGCCGCAAATGTCAATTGAAATAAAGATGAAATAGAAGATATATATATATATATATAGTATATGTATATATAGAGAGAGTAATGTATGTATGTCTAGTCAAAGCCAAAAATTTGCAGTAGTTTAGTGACTAATACAGAGTGCTGTCAGAACAAACTTATTAATGGCCAAAATAAACAAATTTTGTTTTGTGGTTGCTCTGTACTAGTAAGCCACGGTTCTCGTGCGGCTAGAGGTTGCCGCCATGACGTAATAGAGCAATAGATGATGCAACCAGGGAGCCTTTGATGTGTCGCCGCCGCCATCTTGGATCACGTGACAACCGAAAGTCTTGGATTCACAACCGAAAGTGACATAGTCATGTTTTGAATGACGTCATGCATAGTTTCGTTTTTATTCTGTGGCAACGAACCTGTTTTTTTAAATTCTTATTTTTTGGGGCAACGGCAATATTTTTTTTATGTTTATGGCAACGAGCTCTTGAACCACGTGTTTGGGATGATATTTTTATTTTATTAATTGTTTAATAAGTGATTATTCTTGATTATGTTTAATTATTTAATCTTTTTAATTATTAATCAACATTTTTAATTATTTTATGTATCGTAATTTTTAATTATTTAATTGGTCATTATTTGTAATTATTACCTTTAATTAATTTTTATTGAATTTAATATCATTTTCCCTGAATTTAAAAAATAACCCCACGGACGGGATTCGAACCCGCCATCTCTTACATAAGATCTTGCGTTTTAACCACAAAGCTATGCTTTATCTCTTGGATCTTGTTTAATTTTGTGCAGAGGAAACCGCCATGATGTCACTAGGCTGCACGAACCTGCTTTGACATGAAAACCGCGTCACACATTTGTTTTTCACGACGGCGAACGAATACAAACTTGATGACCAATCAGATTCTTCTTAATAATATTCCTTTTGTAACCACCAATGAGCATGTTTATTTCTTGAAACGGACTAACCTTTCTAAATCACTCTGTTCTTTGTGTTTTAAATGTAGGATTTTCCCACAGTTTAATTATTATTATTATTAGGACATTTTTAATTGTTTTCTTTTTTCTTCTTATTCTTACTTAATTTATTAATTTTTCATTCCCCCTTTTTTTTTTCCTTTCCAAACATAAATTTTATTTTTTACTTCCGCAAATTGACGTTTATTTCTACAAAAGTGAATTTACATTTTCTTTTTACTTTTTATTTTGCAAAAAGTTTTTTTTTTTTTTCCAAATTTATTTCTTTTAGTATTTTTACTTTAATTTTTTTTTTTATATTTAACTTTCTTTTACAAAGGTAATATTTATTTTTACGAATTTAATTTTTCCTTTTCACTCTTTTATTATGCAAAAGTTTTTTTTTCCAAATTTATTCTTTTTCGTATATTTACTTTAATTTTTTGTTTAAACTTTTTTTGGTTTTAAAAAAGTAATATTTGTTTTTACAAATTTAATTTTTACTTTTCGCTTTTTATTTAAAAAAAAGTTGTTACTACATTTCTAGCTTTATTTTTTTACAAACGTAAAATTTATTTTCATAAGTTTAATTTTTTTTCAGTTTTTTGTTTACACAAATGCAGTTTTAGTTTTTATTTTTCCCTTATGTATTTTACTTCCAAAAGTAAATTTTAACTTTTTTTTGTTACATTTTTATTTTATCCTTAACTTTTTCTCTTGTTTTAAATACAACATGATGTTACATTTCCATTTCTCCAAACATAAACTTACCTACATTTCTTTGTCTACGAAATTTTAAGCTGGAATTTACATGCATGTTATTTCTCTGGACGAATAAATGTTCATTCTATATAGTTTAACTGGAAAACTACATTTCTTATTTTTTATACTACTAAGTTGGAGGTACTCAGAACTTTCTCTTCTAATGTATTGTACTAACTATTAATGACTGTATTAATATTTTGGTCAACTATACAAAACTTCGAGGATTCTCTTTTACACGTCTTACCTTTATCCAAAGGATACACCAAACTATGTCTGTCAAATGTAAATTCTGCACTTTCCATTTACACATTTACCTTGATATTTAACTCATAGAACATAGTCATGATGTATTTCTGATTTCTTTTCAAAAAAAAATTAAATACAGACTTACACAAATTTCGTTATTCCAAGACCTACTGACTTTAAACAAATCTTATAAGGAGCAATAAATTTTCATGGTATGAAGCCTTCTCAAACCAATGCATGGGGCATTTCTACCCAGTTAAGTTTAGATACGTGCCAATTACTTCATTTCTTCTTATTTTTTTTCTACAAATATTTATACGTATATATTCAGAACACTCCTTTTTATTCAGTAAGATTCATGTATACTACTAACACAAATTTTGTTAACTCTTTGAAATATTTTACAAAAATATCTTTATCTTGCACACATCCTACTTAAATCACCAAACTTACACTGAAACTTGATATTCCTTCATGTGGAAACGTCACTCGGATTCTTATATGATTCCACCATTTACCGCAGAAATTTATAGGCACTACTATATTTGAACTTATCACAGCCTTACGCTCTTAACAAGGTACATAACATAGAATTAAACTTCGAACTACAGAGAGGAATATCCACATTGTAACGTATTATTTTAAATTTGAATATTATAGCCACATTTGTGAAGTAGAACTTAAAGTCTATACTACACATGGAATTAATATTCAGCCATGGAAATGAAACCTTGTCGTCTTTTTCCCCAACTTGGAATATTTTTTTCAACCACTAAGTATTATTATTAATTTTTACAGAAGCTTATAGCTTTTTAACGTATTCATTGTAACTTAACTGAAAGATACCCATATTTCATATTGACAATAATTTATTTAGCACTGAACTCTTACAGTCTTTTGAAGTACGAAATTAAATTCATCATACCTGACAAATAACTCCTACATAGTTATGATACATTACACAACATATTGAGTAGAGTTCCAAATAATGATCCAACATTAACTTGAAAGAACAAACACTTAAAACTAATTGACGTAAAGTTAATTTAATTAACTTAAAAGATCAAACACAGTCATTTTATGATAGAAATTTCAAACTGACATTGCTTAATAATGAACTATTACAGGCTTTTGGCATACTCATAGATAGTAAATAAAATTACACACAAATAATCATACATAATAGGTAATAATGACAGAATCTCCATATAATAATTTACTGTAGTCACCAACTTTAAAAATTTTAACGCATTTTAGTATGACTTATTATAAGAAAACAACACTTTCAAAAAAGCATTATTTTAATTAAGCATTGGAGCCACACAATTCTGCGCACATGTATAACATTTTTATTTATGACGAGCATGACACATATTAAGTAAATAAAATACATTTCACAAAGTATGAAACACATTTTTCTTTTAACCGCCTGTATTCTTAAGAAAAGATGCAGTATGGAATGCTTAGAACTACTCGGTGCCCCAGTTCCTCATTTCCTCCACGCATTGATCAAAATATATATGTATTTAAAATAAGTTAAACCAATTCAAATACAAGTATACAAAGAGGCATACTTCACAAATTAGAAAAAAGATAGGTAGGCAATGAACTTAAGTGATAAATACAGAAAAGTATGTAAGGACCAAGAAACAAAAATGTATTCTTGGAGAAGTTTTTAAGATTAACTTGCTCTATTTTTGCAAATGGGTTGCATTTTCGTTCCAGATTAAGCAAACGTTCAAGATAATTCTTGTATAACTAGGTATTTTATTCACACTTGTTAGTAATGTAATTTATTAGAACAGTGGCAGACATATAGGAGAAGTATGCCATATCCATGGAAAAACATTTTTCCCAAGCCAGACTGTAACAGTGAACTATAAAATGGATAATAAAATGCCACATTTCCAACAGAATTAGTATCTGAGTATGCAAAACATGAACAAGAAATGAATATTTTTTCTGAAAATGTTCCGAATGTGATAAGTCAGCAGTAAGAACCATGACTAGTTTTACGAACAGGAGCATGAAAAATAATGAAGAATTTTTAATTTTATTTTGTCCTTAGTACATTTACCTATACTAAATTCCATTTGGTTGACTGTACTCTACATTTGGGCACAAGCTGATAAAGCAGATTGATTTTTGTGTTTTAAAGCTTCAGATTCAGAAATATTACGACTTCAGAAATAATACAACTCAAAAGCAAAATGATTAAAACGACAAGAGAATATACTGTAAGCAAGCGAACGTGATAAATTACTCTTTTCGTTCATTTTTCATGAAGTCATAGATCGGTAGCAAAATTTTAATGCACTGTATGTGAACTATGATTTTTTTTTTCAAATTTATTACGATCACTATTTCCATTTACGTAGACTTTAAGAAAACATTTTATGTTAATTTACCGTTTTTCCTGAGATTTATCTACGTATTTACTTAATTTTTGCATTTTGTTTACAATTATAATACCCAAAGAACGTAAGAGAACATTTTTCTTGAAAATGTGCATGTTTTTTCCCAAACGTTATATCTTTCATAGCTTTGAAGTGATCTATTAAGCACATAGTTATCTTGTATTGCTCTGACAGCTGTTGGTCTTGCCAATGTCTGAGAGAAGTCACGAAGCCAAAGAATTTAAGTAATATATTATCAAAACGCAGAACTTTTACTGCGTTTTTGATGAAAACTGAATAAATTTAGTAGTTCATTACCAGCTTAGGAACCTTTAACTATTTTTCTATTCGAAAAAACCACACTCAGGAATTATCATCAAGAATCATCAAGATTTTCCATACAAATATATTTTTTCTACCTTTCATGCCATAACATTTTTAATGAAATTTGATTCATTGCTAGATAGTTAAATGTTTGTTATTTTTTCGCATATGAATGCATTTCGTGTCTCACATACGCTCATTACATATGATTTAACAAAATTACAAACAAATTAGAAGTTAAGTGAATATTTCCTGAAGACGGAAGTTATTTACGGATGGTTGTGATATGTTCGTGTTTTCATAAACCGTTTTTTGGGAAGTACCTTATAACCTTTTGAACATTTTGAATATTACTGCCACTACAAATCAATGAATTTTCAAATATTTTCTTATTTATCTTTTACAACGTTTTGTAAAGATCTGGGAACAAAATTTTATTAAATAGTTATATTAGTTGATTTAATAACTTTTTTACACGTTTGGAAGTTTTAACTTCAACAACACTACCACGCTGAATCAGAAATTAAGAAAAGAATTGGAATTTTTATCTTAGTACGCTACAGGAATAGATTCATTTTCTCTAACACTGATGTATTCGAATGTAGATAATGGAGACTTTTAACCCGGCTCATACAGACTTTGAATATTTTCTATAAGTCACCAAGAATCACTGACTTGCATTGTCGTAGATTTTTCTCATGAAGTCTATTTCTTTCTTAAAAGTAGTTTATGTACTAATTTCATTAGAAACATGTTCAAGGAAATGTCTCATATTCATAAGAAATATCAGTGCTTTGATTTAAATTACTAGGAAACTAAGAATTATTGTTTTGCAAATATGTTTCCCTTTGACTCGAAAGTTTCTTCTTTATCATATTCGAAATGAACAAGTAACGGTACAAAACTAATATATTCTATTGATGAACCACTGTTATATTTTAACTTATTGTATTACATACCAAGTGACTATGAGAATAAAGTCATATTTCCCCTAACTACTCATTTTTCAAATAGAATTTTACTAACGCACATATGTATTTATTGCACTTTTTAATAACATCTTAAAGGCTAAAATGAGTGTTTCTTTACCAAATTTGTACTTTCTGACTTCATTCTACTGAAACGAAAACATTCATAACTTCTTGCGAAGAAACATTTGTACATGTTATACTTTTTGATTAATTTTCATACCACTTGATTATCTTTGAAAATTTGTTTCCCAGTCCAGTGCTAATATATTGCTCATTTTTCGCTTTTTCAATCGTATGTGACAAAAGCTCCGTTTAGAAACTTTTCTTACTTAACACCTTGTATTGCATCGCTGAACCGGGGTATCTATAACATTTTATTTATTCATCTATAACACTTTATTTCTAGTAAAGTATCGAAATGATTATTAACTTTCCGCTTTTTGCAAAGAATTTCGTAGACACATATGTTCAGTACAGAAAATTGTAACACGTTGTGTACACGTTTGTAAAGAAACAAATGTGAAAATTTTGCATGTTTTCTATTCTGGTAAATTAGGAAAATTTTCTGTACTGAATATATGTGTCTACGAAATTCTTTGGAAAAAGCGGAAAGTAATAATCATTTACTTACTACTTTCCCTAAATACTTTAGAGATATCTCAAATTTTGCGGTGAAAGGATAGTAACAGACACTGAAAAATTATCTAAAGCAGCAACTCAGCTCTCCAAGGTTTCCAAGAATGTAGCACAAAAATGTTTGAAACATTTTGTATTTAATTTTCTATAGCATGATGAACATTTCTGATGAAAATTCTCCTTCGTATGCGGAATCTTTCCACCTGCAGTGTAGAAATAATTTACGTTTAATTACGATGTCTAGGATAATTTATTTAAAGAAATAATGAGTATTGCCACCTTTTCCGAACACCCTGCATGTATGCATGCTTAAATACAAATATCAGTTCACCCCAACAAAATAATTAAAAAACATAAATAATTTATAATGTGTAAAATTTAGATCGTCTAAATAAGAGCATAAAAATAATCTCCAATGGCAATGACTTCTAAATCCAAATTTCATGCATTTTAAGCATAAGAACATAATAAACTGTAGTTTACATCAACATGACACAAAAGAATGTGAATAAGGTAGTTTAAACTTCGTGTGCTTTTCGTGTAACTGTAAACATACATATGTAAATAGACATTAAAATGACCATATGATGAATGAGGTGAAATCTGCAAACGTGAAAAAATACTAAATGAGAGATGAATAAATCCTTTGATAAAGTGTGCTTAATATAAACTTGTTTATCATGCGCTGTCATATGGAGGGGGACGCTACCGTTACTAGCTACATTTCTGGGTGTACAGCTTGAACCACGTGTAATTTAAGAAAAAAGAAAAGTAATCAATAATCAATTAATAATGCCAATATAACGTTCAAATAATTTTATACATATGTTTTGCAATAACATCAAAAATTTTGAAAAATATATTGTATAAGAATTTTTGTCGCCTTTTCAGTTTATGTTATTCCTTGTGGTAAATTAAACTGCTTCAGAGCTTTGCTTTTGCATTTTTATTCTCACTTTTATGGTTTCTTTAACCAATCAGCAAACTTATGGTTTCTTTAACCAATCAGCAAACTTATGGTTTCTTTAACCAATCAGCAAACTTGTAGCTATTTAGGAGTTTTCACAGCTCAACGTTTTTATCTATAGATTTCACGCATATATGCTCATTATTTACTCTATTTCTTTTTACCATTTTGTAAAGTTTCGTTGTAAAGGGATACACAGCTTTTAAACATCTGTCATCGTTAAGAGATCCCAAATTAAACAATATTTTTTTATCAATGGTAGTCACTCATCTCTTTTTTTCATCAGGTTTCATATCTTCATCAAATTTTTCTTAAACTGAACGCAAATTTTTCACACTTTGGCATTTTCTAATTTACGATATTTTTTTATTATTTGCTTCATATTGCTAGCCACTTTTGCTGTCGGCATATATATTTATGTTTCTTGCAACATAAAAATCTCCTAAAAAATCTTCGAGGTGTAACGGTAGCACACTTGGCGCGTATTCGATAGATCCAAATTCGAGTCTTGGCGAGGGCATTGCTCATTTTTCGCGCCTCCAGCATCAAAAAACCTAACTCCACAAGCGGCACCCGAACTAAAAGGTCGGTCTTCTCATCCCCAGTAGCCCGTTAAAAGGGAGAGTATTTTCTGCCTCCTTTCAGTATATCTTCGTGGTGTAACCGGTAGCACACTCGGCACGTATTCGAGAGGTCCAGGTTCTAGTCCCGGCGAGGGTATTGCTCATTTTTCACTTGTCCAGCACCAAGAAACCTAATGTCTCCACAAAGTTTAAACTACCTCATTCACATTATTTTGCGTCATTTTGATCTAAATTAATTTTTGTTTCTAATTTTTTTTTTTTTTTTTTTTTTTTTTTTTTGTCTAATTGCTGTACTAATCGTTTTCCTGAATTCATTCATTTACTACTTCAACGTTCAGTTTTAATTTTGCGAGTGTCTGCATAAATAGATATTGAAATTATTTATTTTTATGATTTAAGGAAAATTTTAAATTAATGTATGCAAAAATTAAACTTCTGATGTGCCCTCAAGATTCAAATGTCTGTAACACTCATGAGGATATATCAAACAGTAGGAGAGCTAAATGATCATTAATTTTATCTTATATATTTGCTTTCTGTACTAATGTACACTGTGATTCTAAAATATCAGGCAAGAAGGTTGAAAGGTCCAAAATAATTAGAAATTGTAATAGAATACGGGGACGGTAATGGCATATTGAGGTGGTACAGGGCACTGTTGAGATCAGTAGGCCAAAGTTGTTCATATGCATTACGTCATTCCTTGTAAGAATTCTGAGTAAGCATCGCTACGTGAAAGCGAAGTTCGCTGATATACATCTTTTATCTCTAGAGCTGCGGACGTAAACGGGGCACTAGCTCAAAGAAGAGGTAAAAGAAAGATTTCCAAGTAAGCAGCTACCAAATCGCGAAATGCGAGCATATAAGCCGGGAGCTAAGAGAGAATGGATTGTTTCGAATTTGCGTTATGTGGGTACGAAGAGATTGTAGAACTCTTGCGTATTTAGCATCTGTAACACATATGACAATAATCCTGGCACAAGCAAAAAGAGATTTGATGGATTTCTTTTGAGTGTTTTTTGATTTGGCGATTTTAAGTAACGGAAAGCTGCACTGATATAATTTTCACAGGGTACAGGCGTTGAAATCGGATTATCATCTTCTTCTTTTTAACTTTGAGCCCTGAAATCTACAATAGGTTTCAGGACACTTGACTGATCATTCCCCGTCTTGTAGGATTTTATTTTAATGACCAATTATTGTGATTTGAAACTTAAATATAACTTCCTTTCGAAGTCCTCACCAGATGCAAATTAGTTGTTGAGTGTTAAAGCCGAAGGTTTGAATGCTTTTAGGTTTAGATCTTATGGCAGCCTCGTTAGCAGCTCACGTATTATTGCCAGCTCTGCTAAAGTTAATTCCAGCTTTAGTCATTTTGATCTGTGTAACTCTCCGACTAAGTTACTTGAATTTTAGTTCATCTTATGTTACCTTAAATACCCGAAAGTAGCAGAGTTTTATTTTGCATCAGAGGTGGTGTCTTCTGTTAATTTAAAGATTTCAATAAAAAGGTTATTTTAATCTTCGCAAGCCTTTGTCATTTTAATGCAGACTAAAGCGATAATTCGCTTGTGAGTTTAATAGAGACATTAGTTAAAACATCTGTATAAGCAAAACCATACAGTCTTATTCACTGATGAGCTTACATTTGCGCGTTTGGGGACATTTAACGAGCGCAATTCTTATCTTTGGCCGCAGGATAATCCGTATAGCATAAGATCACATGCGTACGAGGAAAGATTATACCACATTCGAACGAGGAAAGATTACTATGATGTTTGGAATGGCAGGGAATACAACTATTTAATTAGGCCCGTGTATCTCAATTAATTGCTTGAATGCCTTTACGTGCGGTATTTTTTCTCCAAGAAATCCTGCCGAAACTGTATTCCGATATTCTCAAGCAAATTTCGTTTCAGGACGACGGAAAGCACCTCAGTTCAACTATAACGTCAGGCCTTCAATGGAGCGGACGAGAAAACACCTGTTCCTTGGTCTCACAATCGCCTGAGTTAAGGTATATGGATTTCTTCTCCTCATATGATTCAAATATGAAGATCTACTTGTCAGTTGCTGCTGGAAATGTACGTGAAATGATTGAGATCTTCACTAATATATGTCAATTGCTGCGCTTGCGTTGTTAATCTTGAACTTCTGTTGGTGGTCGAAATTGCGAGTACTTACTGTAAAAGCAAAATCAGTAAAATATTTCTTTCTTTTGATACTACCTTTCTTACTTATATGTTTTTATCTTTGCTTTAAGTGCCAGTACGCCATTTCCGCACCCATCTCCCGTTTCAAAATATGTTCGATCATCTCTAAATTTTTTGCGAGTTATTTTATTAGCATCACCGCGTATGATACTGACAACAAAATACAAAAATAACAGCAAAATAATAACTGGAGAAAAATTCTAATCCAAATTATAATTTCAATTGTTAAATTGATAGAACATATCTAGAGTATCAAGTAAAAGTCAGAATAAAAAAGCTCACAAATATGACAAATGCAATAATCAAAAAGCTTT
The DNA here is from genome assembly GCF_044657685.1 of Stegodyphus dumicola. Taxonomy (NCBI): domain Eukaryota; kingdom Metazoa; phylum Arthropoda; class Arachnida; order Araneae; family Eresidae; genus Stegodyphus; species Stegodyphus dumicola. Next base: position 195,286,507 of record NC_140780.1, read on the forward strand.
ACACAAAACAAGCAATAATCAAAAATATATTGGAAAGAATAATTTTCTTGCTATCTGAATATCTCATTCTCTTTTAAATGCAACGGTAACATTTTGCATCTTTAAGCTTCAATTACTTATGTTAACATTCTGGCAATTACTTATGCTAATGTTCTGCAAATATATCATTGGTGAAAAAATACTTAATATCTTGATTCAAATTCTGATATCTCATGCTATTAATTAAATACCTTTAATAAAATTTTTTGCCATTGATTCGTATTAGAGAAAGTATATTTCTGCTCGTTTGTCTGTTTAGTGAATTTAAAACCGGCTAACACACTCAGTAATATCAAAGGTTTCAAAAGTTCTTTTGAAGGCCATTTTATAGTTCTAACGCTAATTATTACTATATAAACCACAGTCAAATGCTAATTTATTAAAATTAAAAGAGGAAACTAAAAAAAAAAAAATTCTGTTGCGATACCATTGCAAATTTTGGGCTTAAAATATATTCGAAATGCTGTGATGCATTTTAGTAAACACATGCTTGTGTACCAGTATGAGCGTGCAAAGGGCACTAACATAATCTTATTCATTATGAAGAACCTCTGTTAAAATTGCAAAGGCTATAAAAAGCAGCTCGCCTCACACTGATGTTATGCATTATGAATGCTGATTAACATACATATTGAACACCTATTAGTCTCAAAAACGAAAAAATACTTTCCATCAGGCACTTTTACATCCTGCTTATGGTTAACGGGGGAAAAGAATAAAGTTTAAAAGAGCAGCTAACAAAAAACGCGAGGTCACCTCTTCCTACCCCTCTATTTAAAATGGAAATAGAATTTCAAATTGCATCCTTACTTATTCTGCTTCGAATACTCATCATCTTATGCGAGTGAGTGCAAGCGCATTTCAAATTTCAGGTTGGAATCAAGTTTTCACAATAAAATAATATTCCGCGAGCTTTAATTTTTTCTCCAGTCCAAACTGCTGTTTCGGGTATATTTAGCACTTTGATAGAAAATGCAAATTTAAATCGAGTCGCAAGTGAAAATGCAAACAAGCAGCGGAAAACAAACATTTAGCTTGTTATGCAAAATATCTGATTTTCACTCTAAATCGGCGCTTCTGAATTTAATTTCAAATAAAAAGCTTTATCCATTAGATTGCAAATTAATCTGGAGAGAATAAAAATAAATTTTAAAATTCTAGGTCACGATTTCTTCATTTTCCTCTACCTTTAAAGCAGGAAATGAAACACGAGATTAAAAGTAATGTAATGGTTTATTTATACACCTCATGAACTGTTCGGAAAAAATGAAATAAATAAGGAAACATAGAAATGCTTCTTTCTGTTGTTCCCAGAAAATAATGCGTATTGATTATGACCCAAATAACTCAAGAGGAATTCTAGCATACTCAATAAGCAAGTAAAAATTAAAAGTAAATAAATAAATAAATAATGAAATATTTCAAAGAAAACTCTAGCAATGTTATTTTATTACAGACAATTTCTTATAAAATGATACCTGTTTTGCAATGCGAAACCCTATGTGCTGAATACATAATTAAACCGAAGTATTTTTCACTGTTAACTTCTCATTAATTTTTTGTTTCAATTCTTCGAAGTGTTATTAAGCCCCATAACACTGATATTTCAGCTTTTATTCCCAGAGACGAAGCGATCATTTTGCCTGTTTATTGGTTGTCGCTTTGATGCAAATAACAAATTAATTTCTCACAGAAATTTTCTTGCGAATTCATTCCCTCTTCAAGGTAGGTAGGCCTATAACGCCTTCCCTTAATTAATTGACGTTCACTAGTATTTGAATAAATGGCTGAAATTTAGGCATGCTTTCTCATTTTTACTTTCTTAAAACACAATATCTTTAGAAATGAATCCTGTCTCAATGAAGGAATTTCTAATCTACTATTTTAACTCAGTTTGAATTAGAAAAACGAAAATTTAATTTTAACAAAATGGGATTAATCCACAAAAACTACTGATGTAATTTTGCATTTGGAAGAATTCTCCCAATATGGCTTTCGTAACTTTTATGTTATAGCAAGTGTACTGTTATATCAAGTTTGAAGTCCATATTATGTTATAGCAAGTGTATTGTATGCATACAAGTGTCCCTATTATGTTATAGCAGCTGTATATTATGTTATAGGAAGTTGTATGTTATAGAAAGTGTATATTATGCTATAGGAAGTTGCATGTTATAGCAAGTTTGAAGTCCATATTACCAACAATGTCAGCTGCAGTACTTTAAGCCTGTTGTGAGAGGACAGGTTCGAATTTTTCTCGAGCTGTCAGTTTTAAGATCACTTTTGGGAAACTGCAAACTACTTCATCATATAATCATACTTCTATATAATCTATCTAGCATTAATGCATCTCTTTTTATGAAGCAAAATCTTAGAGAAAACAAAACACTTTTAGATACTGTAGAAGGCGCATCCCACCCCATTTTTATAAGATTCCTGGAGAAACTCCTTATGGACATCTTAGATACTTATTTATATACAGAAATGTTGCATATGCAAAAATGTTACGTATATGCTGTACATAAATGTAAGACATTGCGTTACTGGCGATGGTAAATTTCCTCTTACTTATCTCTCTTAACTTCTTTTTCTCTCAAGCTAACTTACAGTTACTAAGATCGTCTGAGATTCATCCGTCAAATACACCCGCAGGTGTCTCTGAAAAGTATTAATTTAGAAAGACAATGGTTGGATGTCAATAATTTGTTTTAATAATCTCTTTAAATAAATTGTTTAAATCAAAATTGTTTTTCCCTGTAAATTACGTTAAATCATTTCTTACTTTTATTTCCCGATATGATTAATTAAAAGGATAAAAGTGTAATACTTATTTCAAATGATAATTACTAAGCCTAATCCGAAGAACCTATGTAATGTGATGGGAAAAAGGGCTCTGCATAAAATTACCTTAATATGCAATAGAAAAATATGTATTCTAAATCAGTTTCCAAGTTTTCTGTCTAACTTCTGAGACGTATTTAAAATCTTGAAATAACATTAAAAAAGCATTAATTCTGATTTTTGAACAGGAAAAAGACAACCACACCTTAAAGTTAAAATCACACCTTAAAGTTAAAACCACAGAATGTTTTAACGAATCAAATTGCTGGGAGGTTATTTTAGCATAAGAATAAAGGAATCAAATGACGCCTTCATAGATAATGAATTTCAATTAGACACATTTTAAGACAAATTCATATCTTAAGAATTTCAACAAACCAGCGCTGTTCATTCAAAACTGGAATTTTAAAAACCTAAGTGTCATTAACTATAAAAACTAAGTATTTCATGTCATATTTAAATGTATTTAGAGTTTAAGAATTTAATGCAGTCCTCCTCGTGAAAGATTTAATATAAATCTTCTATTGCCTCGAGAATAGATGTCTCCCCCCCTCACTTCATATTTCACCGTTTAACGCAGCCTTTCCTTCTTCCTAAAACATACCGAAAACTAAATGAAAGAGAAATAAAATGAAAGTCGAAGCATATAAGAAAAATCTTTCTCTTGTGATAAATATGAGAAAGATTTTTTGTCGAATATCTAGAAAAAGAGCCTGTGAGCTCCAGAAGAATGCTTCGTATTGACTTAGTTTCTCCATATGTTGTGTTGTGGACTGCTTTCCTGGTGCGATTAATCATTCCCAAGGACAATAAAGAACACATTCTTGAAGCCCAGAAAAGAAAGGCAAATAAAAAAAATGTTACGAAGAGAGGAAATCGAGGCGAAATTGGTCCGATCGAAAGAATCTGTTGAATCACAGAGAATACAATCAAGGAAATGAAAGAGAAAGGCAAGGACGGAAAGAATTCCGAACAGGCTTCGTCTTCGGCTTCTGAGAACATGTGCAAAATCAGTTCAGTTCTTCAGCAAAAAGAAACCCTACCGTATTTCTTTGCGCCATATAGGACAGCAAAGTACTTTGCTGGTAAAATCTTTCCAATGAGCATAATTACCAGAATAAAAGGAAAATTGAAAATACAAATCGCTGGAACTGCGTTACATTAATTTATCTGTTTCTGCTATCTTCTGCTCATTTATATAACTTATTTCCGAATTTGAATCAAAACTGAGAATTTATAAACTTTTATTTGTGGCTTTAGCTGAAAAAATTCAATTATGTTATTTACCTAGGCTTAATTTTAATTATGCTCTTTTAAAATTATATTATTTGTATTGATCTGAAATGAGTGTGTGTGTGTGTATTTAATTACGGCAAAGCACACTAGGGCTATCTGCCTAAGGGGAGGGATAGCCTTCGTGGAGGACTTTCTGAGGGAAACTGGCTCGTATACACGTTACACATGGGGAAAACCACGAAAACACCCATGCAGCCAGCCCGTTCGCGGGATTCGAACCTCAGACCGAACTACCAGTGTTCAGCGACTTTACCGCTCGGCCGCTGGTGGGCTCTGATCTGAAATGAAGTAGAGAACATCTTTAGTTGTTTTTAAATTTCAGCTGTCATTTCAAAAATTAACAGTAAGTTATTAGCTGAATTTTATTTCTATGCATTAATTGATTGAAGTTCAGTATATATATATATATACATAATTACTTAATTTATAATATCGGAAAATCGCATGAAAGTAAGCTAGCGTAATAGTTAAGTAAGTAAGTTATTTTAAAGGAAGCTAAGTTAAACCAAAGCTTGTAAAGTGACTGAAACAAATCAATATCTAGGAGATACATAGTGAAACTAGAGCTGTAAGTATAATGTGAGAAATTGATCTTTATTAATTATGGCCATTAAAAAGGCTCTTTAGCAACTAAAACAGAACCCTGCAGTGCAGGTTTTCTTGCTCTGTGAAAATATAAAGTTATTACTAATATTTTCATAAGCAGAAATACCCTGAAATAAAAACATAATTGCTATTAATTTTATTAATTTCTGTGGAAAAAAATTTTCAGTGTTTGTAAACCTAAAAAACAACTTTCCATGATTCATAACAAATATATAACAAAGTTTAAGATATCTTTAACGTATAGCAAAATCATGATTAATATAATGAATACACAGTCTATGTAAAGAAAAAGTAGCATGTGTATAACTGTATTATCAGCTTGCGAATCAGCGAACAACATGCCCAATGGAAGATGTAGTAGTAGCAATGATGTTGGAGTGTATGGAAGAGTCTTCAAATGAGATAATGGAAGTTAGAATAGAGATATCGGATCTGGTAGAATAGAGGTGTAGCAGAAAGAGTTAATGGATTATCAATTAACACCTCATCATCATTTGAATCCCTCAGGGTAAGTAGGGTCACTAACGTTTACAACTTCTTCCTTGGTCACCTGCCACGACATCGAAGACCACGGTCTGTCAGCTTTTACGAGTGATGTGGATGACTTTAAATACCGAATCATACTTGATTGCTAGATACACTCAGTTTTCTACCACGAGGATATTTTTATTCATTCGAATTCATTTTTATTCATTTTAGAAACTCAATGAAAATTAAAATTCTAGTTTTCTACAATGATTGAGAGAAACAAACTCTAAATGTTGCCTAAATGATAACTCTAACCATGTTTCCAGATTTTTCTTGTTTTCGTAAAAGTGCAAAGCCTCTTCGAACATGTTTTGATTAAAAAAAAAAAAAGAAAAGTATAAAGACATATCCACTGTAAAAACAAAATGAGGAAAAGCGAGTTTTCTCAGAATAAGAATAATTCGACTAAATATGAAAAATGAGAAAGGGTACAGGAAAGTACTTAAAAGTAGCAATAATTTTTTCGTGTGTATAAAGAAAGACGAATTATTTCGAAATGGTATATGTATATAATAAATAATTTTTAACTTCCCTTTAAGTTAACTTAAATATTTACTACATACTCTGTAGAGACATTATGTATTTTTAGAAGGAGGCAAGATGAAAAATTAGCAACGCCTTTGCCGGGAATCGAACTACGGGCCTCTGGAATACCGGCCCAGCGTGCAGAACCACTATACCACGAACGCACGCTAGAAAGGCGGGAGAAATATCTTATAACTCTTTACAAAGATGCTCGCTGATGCCGAGCTGATGCCGGCCCGAAGCATTGACATTTAATTCCAGGTTAGTTTGTCAGATTTTGCAAATACCGATTGTCTTTCATATTCGCATATGTAATAGAGAGACACGGAGATAAATACATTCATATGTATATCTATTTACAGTTTCCGCCGCTTATTAAATTTACTGGTTAATAAACTCAACCACCTACTGAATTTAAACTTCCAGGAACCAAATCAAATACTTATCCTAATTGTACGGCTTTAGATAATACAATGTATATCAATACAACGAATATAACCACTTTCCTAGCAAAGAATAAACATTATTTTTACATCATCCAATATACATGGAAATGGTTTGTTATTCATAAAGAATGAAATTTATATACACTCTTGCTCAAAAAATAAGAAAATAAAGGCAAAACACGGAATAAAACTTTTTAATGGATATCCGGGAAATTGATCCAAGAGGTTGGTGTGACATTATTAAGCAGCAATCAAACAAAAACATACAAAAATACGTGTATTACGACCATCGCATTACGAAAGACCAAATTGGTCGGAAGAATGGGCAATGGAAACATCACGCTAATAACAGGTATGTACCCTCTAGATGAAATGCGTGCTTGACAACGCCGAGGCAAACTGGGAACACTGTCGTTGATTGCTTGTTGTGACAGCAGATGCATGTTGGAGCTCATGGAGGGTGCCTAGCGGCACACTACGACCTGTTATCCGTCGTTCTAACATGTTCCACACATGCTCTATGGTATTCAGGTCTGGTGATTTAGCAGGTTACGACAGATGTGAAATGGTTTCACTCTCTAGATACTCCGCACCACTCGAGCTGTATGCTGGTGGGCATTATCGCCAATAAATATCGCTTCGGTACCCATTGCAACGATAAAAGGACGCACAACACTGTAGAATTTCGTCTCAATACCTGCTGGCTGTGACGGAACCATCAGGAGTCACGTAGAGGTCCGTGGGGCCATTTGTTGCTCTCCCAGCCCATAAGAAGTAAACATCCTCCTGTGTAATAATATCTTTCTACTGTGTTTGGCACCCGATAGCGTGTCCCTGGCTCTCGCCATATCATAGCCTTTCGGGACTTCGGCAATTGTTCTGGATATTAAATCGAGATTCATTCGTAAGAAGTACGTGGGCCCCACAGTTTTGGTGTCCAACTATAATGTTCAGGTGCCCAATTCAACCATGTTCTGACATGCGATGGGGACAAAAGAACACAGACCACAGGTCGTCGGGCGTACAGTCCAGCCTTCATGCAATCGATGGGACACTGTTTGGCGGGATATGGCCGTCCTGCTGCAGCAGAGAGATGAGAGAGAGGACGTCAGCTGTCGTGTTGCTAGTGATATACGGCATCTTGCACATGATTAAAGTTACTTTTGTTGGCTAAGACCTTTATCTGAACTGTGAAGTGACTCTTCTCTAAGTTCAAACTATATCAATAACAAAACGTACGAAGGGTCAAAAAGCCCTTTTATTTACCTCAAGAAATAATGTACAGTCTGCATTCCTGGTGCATTCAACTCAGCCAATACTTTTGGCTGTAACTCAAAATAGAAATATAAAATAAGCCCAAGTTAAATAATCAGCCGAAGCTGCACAGAGATGATTGATGCAAGCTGGCTCTTAGTCCTACTACCGACGTAGACAAACCGGCAATTAACATGCATAGCCGTAAAATTGCAAGCTTACATATCATCGAAACAATGTGGCTGAAAGGTAGAACACAGTCTGTCTGGAGTAACTCACGCACCAAACAGTATTCTTCTACCCTACTAGTATTATATCATTCTGGAGGAAATGGAAATGAGATAAAATTGAAAATGTAAATAATTGAACAAAACCGGTTAGTTTAAAAAAAAATAAGTCTTTACAATACATAATTTGATTTATATTAATTATCTTTTACTACTTTTCCTTAGAAAAGTCCTGAATTAAATGAAAATAGTCTTTCCAAAATTCACTGAATATATGATATCTGTATATGATTATATACAAAATATGGATATTTTTTTCAACAAATGAATTTATTTTTTAAGTAATTTCGAAACGTTCAGATCTATATTCTGCATGTGGTACAAGTTATTCAGTATTTCCTTCCAATTCGCGTTCTGTTACTGTATTATTAAGCGGAATTGATGCATATTAAGAGTATACATGACCACTGAATATGACACTTAAAATAGTAAAAACCTCATTAATGCGAGTAAAAGGTTTAATTGATTTAATGTAATATTTTGCATATGCGAAGTATAAAATTCTGTTTTTGGAAAAAATACAAGAAATGTGTCAAATCATGTATTAAATCTAGTTCGTTAGCATGTCTTCAAATTCGACTAAAGCGATATAACTTCGGAAGAAATAGGAAAATATTTAAGTTTTTCTATGGAAATTAAGATTTTGAAAATATTTTAATGTTTTTTGTTTTATTTTTGGGGGGAAGCTATTTTATAACACATGAAGTCTTCAAGTTTTTATGACATATCGTAATTTATTCACAAAATTTCGTGGAAGATTAAAAAAAATACTAATTTCTTCTTGAAATTAATTTAACATTCGGTAAACATCTGCAATAAAACTAGCGTAGTATTCCCTGAATAATGTGAAATGATAAATGCTCTTCGAAAAAGAATAGGATAAGTTCTAACCTTCTACAGAATATTGAAATGGTATGAAATGATAAAAAATCAACCATTAAGTTTGGTATATTTTCCCTGTTATTAGTGAAACTCTCTTCATAAATTCTTGAATAATGAATATTTTTCTTACATTATTTTCGATATTTCTTGTTTTGTAAATTAAAGAACTGGATAAATGCGCTAAACTTTAGGGAAAATTCAAATATTTTATTCTTTAGTTTAAGTAATCTAAGGTCATTTAAAAGGTTTATGAAATAAAGGATCTACAAGTTAGAAGTTTGCGATTAGAAATGTACACGGAATTTCACTTGAAGAATTCTGTTGTTAACAAAAGTAACCGAAATGGGGTTAAAGTTTCAAAAATGTTTTGTGGACAAATGTGACTTTATGAAACATCTGAGTGTTTATCTATTTGAAAATAATGTCTAAAGACATAATATATACTAAACTTTCTTTTAATTTCTGAATGAGTAGTAAGATGCACTTGTTTAGTTATGGGTAATAGATCATTCCTTCCCTAATCGCGAGTTTACTATCTTAGTAAAGTGTTCGACCTGATTAACCTTGACTGACTAATTCTGATAAGGTCGGACATCAGATCGATATCATTAAGCAAAGCGGAATGTTATCAAATCGTAAATAATACATACATATTTCCAAAATACACACACACACACACATATATATATATATATATATTAAATAAATATTGATTATATTATCTCCTAAGATTAATTTTAGTAGAATTATCTAAAAATAGTGAATCCATAGTAAGTAAAAAAACAATTTTCGGAATTAAACTTACTATGAATTCACTATTTTTAGATAATTCTACTAAAATTAATCTTAAGAGATAATATAATCAATATTTATTTAATAAATAAATTATTATTAACTTACTTTGCAGCAACTGCGCAAGTAGTAAAATAACTCGATTTCGAACTAAGTGAATTTAAGATCATACAACATATATATATATATATTATTCCTACATTGCCTTCTAAACTAGTTTTACGATTGTTGAGGGTGTGTTTGCTACCTTTTTTTTTTTTTTTTTTTTTTGTTTGTTTGTTCAACATGGATAATATTCCTGCTTCTTCAACCTCCAGTGATAGTGCTATTATTATTATTTACGTCTTCCGCCCTAAGGCACAACATGGAAGGGACCTTCGGGGAAGACTTTCTAAGGGAAACTGGCTGGTATTAACAAGTTACACATGGGAAACACCAAGAAAACGCCCATACAGCCAGTCCGTTCCCGGGATTCGAACCTCGAACTGAACTACTATTGTTCAGGGACTTTACAGTTCGGCCCAGTGATACTGCTACTGATGTATTTATTCCTAAAGATTGAGGTTTTACAAAGAATACGTTAACAATAGTTTCATTAAATACATACCCTAAAGAATAGGTATTTAATGAAATACATCTATAAAATACTTAATGTTTATGTTATTAGAGCAGTACTTTCTTAGTGGAAACAAAAATTGTGAAAAATGTTTTAATGGCTGATGATATTTAAGGTACATAATGAGTACAACCGTTACAGCCAAAGAAATGCATATGTATTCGCAATATTCCATTAAATTACATTCTTCAGTGTAGTATGTGTTCCAAGCCATTCAATTACATTGATAATTTAACAGTTCTTGAAGTGACACATCTTCGAAATTTTACTTGTGCGATATATTTATAGCTTTTCCTTAAGACACGTGATTTGAATAGGCATCTGAAATCTCATTTAAGATTTCAGATGTCTATTCAAATCGTCATAAAGTTTTTTATCTTAAAAAATGTACTGAATGTTAGGAAGTTTTTAGAAGTCATAAGGATTTAAGAATAGATACGAAAATTCACAAAGTTACTTTCAAGCGTAGAGCCTGCTCAAAAATATTTGTGTGAACTTGATAATTTAAAACACTATGAAGCTTCCCAACTTAAAAGTTGCACTGAATGTTCGGAAGTTTTTATAAGCCAAAGTGATTTAAGGAGATATTTGTATTTCATAAAAGTAGACATAAAAGTAATATTTCAAGCACCTAATGCTTCGTTCAGACGGGGGCGTAAAGGGCATAAGTGGTTAAAGCCCAGCTCCGTTGCCAAGGCAACCAGTCTGTACTACGTCACAAAATCTGGTTTAGGGCTGGTGGCATAGGGTTCAAAGTTTCCAACTTTACGCCGAGTTTGGGATAAGCGTCGACCAATCAGAGCGAAGCTAAAACGAAGCGGCGTTCTACGGAAGCTTTCGCTGTCACAAAACAAGCAGAGCGAACGCGGGAAATCAATCGAGCAGGAGAACAGCGCGGGAAAGTTGTAGACACATCTACGCATGCGCAAATTTAGCTTTTTCTCATTGGCCACGGCTTACACCCCATTCTCGCAAGTGTGAACGGAATTCCCGTATTTTATGCTCTTATGACTACGCCTCTATGCCCTTTACGCCGCAGTCTGAACACAGCCTAAAATGTAAAAATAAGTGTGTGAGGGCAATAAATTATATGATCAGAAGGCTATGCGCATATAAAGCGTAACCAATTAATTAAAATTCCGAAAAGGTTGCAAATTACAAATGTTAAATAAGTTAAAAGTAAATATTAAGGAAGCTAAACATTACATCATAAGTTAAATAAACGTCATATATGTGTGTGAAAATACAAGAAACATGTTAAATTTAAATATATGTTGATTAGAACCTATGAAAAAAAAATTCTGGGCAAAATGAAATAAAACAATAAAAATTAGTAATGTTAAGTACAACATTATGGAAAATAAATGCTATGAACAGAAAATATAAGAAATAAAATAAAATTAATATTACATATTAAATTATAAAAGCTTAAGATATACAGGAAAAATTAAAAATTTACATCCAAAATTAAGTAAAGGCCTTGGGAATAAACAATGTACGTCGAAAATAAGAGGTGTGAAGGGTATATATATGAATCCGAATTGCGGGATAATATATACAAAGAAAAATATCAGTTTGGACGGTTACGAAATGACTACTATAATTATAATATTACCTCTTAAAAATAAATAAAAGATGATCTCTTATTAAATTGGAAAGCTTATCTCTGCCCTTCACCTATCACTTAACTGGCTCATCCACAATCCGCCTGCGGACTGCGCTCCGGCTCCTGTCCATGAACTGTCACTTTTATGCTACTTATGTAAGTAAAATAATTAATAACTATTAAACGGCAATTATTATTATTATTATTTTTCTATGTTACTTTATTTTAGGTAACCATGCTGAGCTTTTAGTACAAGTCATTTAGTAAGTTGCAGATTTTGTTATTAATTTACTTTTGGTTTATTTTCCCGCTCTAAAAATTCAAAGATGTTCACTTATTGTACTGGAAGAGTAAAAAGTAGTAGGTATATATAAATCTACTAACAAAGAAATCGTACCATTATTATTTTAAGGCAATACTGCCAAAACTAATTTTATCAATTTTGCCCTGTGTTGTTGTTGTTGTCTCCCTAGTTTTGTATTATACTCCTTTTATGCTTCTCTTAGAACAGGAATGGGAAAAAAAAAATTGTAATTCTTTCGTGGAAGATAAAAAGAAAAAACATATTTTATTTATTGCAGTATTTTTTCTCCATTTCTCTATTTCTTCTTATATTCCAGCCGAAGACAAAAATTAATTTTAATATTATAAAATCTTTCTTTTTCTGATGCCTCGCAGACAAAGAAAAGTAAAGGAGGAAATGTGAAAACTCGTGGTTTACGTTGAAGAAAAAGTTAAATTAAATTTGTAACCTTCCTTTTTGTTTCGCCTCTTAAGCGATTAAACGTTTTTCGTGTGACTGGAATTAACAAAACTAGCGCAGAAAAGTATTCTCCATCTTTTTTCTTAACATTTTTGCTTTTTATCGCGGCATAAATGTAACACCGTTTCTTCATCAGTCAACCACGCTATAACGTGTTTTGCAATTCCCCCCTTTTTTTCCTTCTTCCCCTTTCCCTTTCAATTTAAAGTAATGAAGAAGTTTGGTTGTTTAAAGAATATTGTGCCGCTTAATTCAACAACATAGTAGAAAATGTTTTCAGACGTTCAACAAATTAAAAGAATTTTTAAGTTTTTAGCGCAACAAGAGATAGAGAACGTTTTTTCTTACTAGAAAGATGGAAAAAAATCGCAAATGGAAGTTCAGTAGCGCAAGAATAGGACAAAAATAGAAAAATATAATGTTAGATTAAAGAACTGCTTAGTTTGGGAAAAAGCTTATCTTTGTATAAAATGGAAACCTTATTCTTCAAAAAAACTTATTACGTAAAAAAATGCTCAAAATTTGTTATAGTTCAGAATAGTGACACGGTTGTAATGTTTCAAAAGAAAAGTGAATCGCGTTTACAGTATCTGAATGAAATATAAATTTTAAGTTGTTCAAGTGTATAACTCGCGACCTTATACAGCAACAAACTGTATAAAAGCTGCAAACGTTGAATGTTTAGCTATACATGTAAAACTCCAGACCCATAACTGGAGTTTCAATTTAAACAGAAATCAAAATTTCGCACACACATTGAAAAATAATTAGTTACGGGAAAATGCGAATAATTTCCTGAACGTTAGGTGTTGCTCTAACTCTAAATTTAGCTACGGAACAAGAATTCTCCATGTTGGAATATCGTTTTAGAATAAGGTGCTAGATCTTTAGAATCGAGTTGGATCAAGGTAGCAATCAGATACAGATAGAAGTAGATAGGAAACCAAAATTTCGCCATTGGTCATGCAGGTGTAATCCCTTCGCTTTAACTATACAGCTCTCCCACAATTTTGATGGAGAACACCCCAGGGGGGGTGGATGTTAAGGTTCTTCCATCCTTCTTTTCCCTACCACCAAATCAAAACGATTTCGTCTCGCCAATTAAATATCCCCATGCCGCACAAACACTTGACTCTTCAAACATCCATGCCTTCTTCAGGATTCGAACTCGAGCCCAACAATGCACTGCTAACCACTACAGGGCAAAGGACAGCAATTAAAAAAAGGTCTGAGTCTACCTTCTACTTTATTAATATCAAGAAGTTTAGTTTGCCAAATTAAACTTGTAGAGACATTGGGTATCTTTTTTGGAAGCTAGCAAGATGAAAAATTAGCAACCGCCTTCGTCGGGAATCGAGCCACGGACCTCTGGAATATCAGCCCAGCGTGCAGAACCACTACACCACGAAGGCACGCTTGAAAGTCGGAAGAAATACCTTATAAACTTTTGGAAAAAACGTTATTGCCATAATAATCTAATATTTCCTAGTCTGTAAAAATAGTGGTGATTCAGCTGTTACATATGACAATAATAAGGGTATGAATTCTTGGAGAATGTATTGTATCTCTTGCCAGTCTGGTTTAATATACATTGATCAGACTAAGACAGTTTTGGAAATTTCATATTTAACAGCATGAATTTTACATCAGGAAAGTAAATATTTTATTTCTATCGCTAATCATTTTTAGACTCAACAACCATTTCTTTAATTTTACTCCTCCTAAAGATGCATAAAAACTTTCATATTTGTTAAATTTGATTTCCTTGAAGTTTTCCACATCTATCAAATTTTATTACACATAATCAAGAATATTATTTGCAATTCTGGCCATGTAAGAATATTTATAAGTCCTATTTCCCGAAAACGCGTTGTTTGATTAGGAAGAATATGCTATATAAGAAGGTACTGTCTTTTGTAGGTTACATTTATATGTTTGTCAGTTTCCATGCTTGCTAAATAGATGGTGTTAATTATTTCCTACATTGCATATCTAAGGTAACTGAAACACTTGCATACTGAAAAACCAGTATGCCTTTTCATTGGTATCAATGCCAAAGAAAGGTGAGATTTACTAGTTATTAATTTTTTGAAACGTATAAAACTTCATTTGTATTTAAATCTCTGACAGATAACTGCTAAAATTCTTAATTTACTGCGAGAATGCAATTATTACACTTAATCAGTAAAGTGGAATGGAATTTCTCTTTCTTATAAAACACTTTATCTCTCTTTTATCTTCTCAGCTATATTTATGCTCACACTCAAGTCGCTTAATCTATATCCCTACCACAAAACTACTGGTTCTCCCTTCCTTTAAAAATAATGTATATAATAATAAATTAGTACTCTTTACTAAGTTTAAATATCTTTTCATTTTTTAACGCCACTTTCAAATGACAATTTTTATTTGTCAATAATAATTAGAATATAGCGTGAATCACATGTCAGATGTTAAGAGAGTCGTGCTCGGCAGCTACGAAGTTTATAAGTATAAAGATCCTTCTGATAGTGTTATGTTTCAAAGCCCAGAATCAAAGAATATATATCATGCGCAACATTTCTAGTGAAATTTGCCTAGTTTGAGCTCTCCTTTTATTCTTTAGCGTGGATGAGTGCATGTATCACATTTTAGAGAAAGTTTACAATAAGCGCTATAGTGCTTTGTGACAAGAGTTTTCTGTTCTTTTATATGTTTCCGTTGAATGGCTTCTCAAAATTTCGAGCATGCTGAGCATTTAATATAACTTAAAATTTGATAATTTAGCATCCTCTAATATTTGAGCTTTCAAAGAAGAAAGGGTGGGACTAAAATCTTTGAGATATAGTGTTTTTCTAGAGTTCGTGAAGTTTTTGTTTGCTATGCTGCTTTATTATGATAATTATTATCGCTACTACGAGTATTAAAACTATTTGGATTAAAGTCGGGTATTTACCATATAACAGAGTGTTCTTATAACATTATTCGGACAGACATCATGATTTTCTGACATGATTTCAGTTCCTAGGTAGGCTCACTTAGAGATATATGAATGTTCGACAGAATACTAATTTCAAACTTTAAGAATGCTTTTGTTTATTATTGGAGCACAAAAACTTCACATAATGAATATGACTTTCTCTAACTATGCTTCTTGTAAAAGTAAATGTGCCTTCATAGTACCGTGAACTAAATACAAGTTAAGATAATAGAAGACAACTCTACTTATTCTGACAGATGAATTCTAAACAGGTAATAATTTTATCAAACTTAACATAATAGTAGTTTGGCAAAATAAATTGTAATAATAATTTGACGTAATAAGCAAGGTGACAACTTCAATGGAGGTTGGATTCTGGTAATACAAGAAATTTTATTTATTATACAGTTAAACGTTTTTAGCTTAAACGTTTTAGCTTGTAATCAAGATTACTTTTCTTAGCAAATTATATTATGAAACTACTTTTGACTTCCGTACAATGATTTTAAAAAATAGACTTACGTTTGTGTAAAATCTCGATACATCGTCTAATTAATTACAGCGATTTTCTTTTCCTTTCGGAAACATACGCACAAGATAACATTGCTAGGAAATTATTGCGAATCGCTGCATAAGAAAACGATGCAAAAGTAGTAGAACTTAGTTAAGTCAATATCAGAAGGTTTACTCGATTCGTAAAACTTCCAAGTTGTTTTAAATACCGATATTAGAATTTTTTCATAGATGCTAATTAAACCTTTTTTCTTTCCCCGAAGAATTGTAAAGTGTAGAAACACTTACACTTAACCAGAACAATAAATAAAATAAAGAAAATCATCATGTGAACCTATTCTCTTTAACATGGCTTTTAATATTTAAGAGTAAGGCTAAATCTCTAAAACCTTCGAATATTATTCACAGTAAAAAAAATAGCATCCATATATATATATATGTGAGAATATTCCTCAAGTCTAGATAGCTTTATTTTACCTGTGAACTTGTCATTTAGCCGAATATAAGGAATAACGAACAAAATAAAAAGTAACTAGGCAGTTAAATTCCCGTTAACTCGAGGTAAATACCCGCGTATTTAAATTTTATTTCGATTAGACAGCGCAACATAAAGGCAGCCTTTATACACTTCCCTAGAGAAAACGCTGCCAGAAGATCTCGAAACTTTACCAGAACTTATTCCATTAAAACCATTAACTTGAAACGGAAGCCAGTACGCCAAGAGAAGGAGAAAAAAGTTAGGGCGATCATGTATAGAACTGGAGGAAAAGCTCTTTCTGGCTGAAGAAAAATTGAAGCACTGGATTTCTTTAGTCATCGGTCTTCACTCACGCATAGCATGGATCATTCATAATTTCATATATATGAGCATTTTTCAAGTAGTTTTTCTCCTCTCTGAA
Source organism: Stegodyphus dumicola (assembly GCF_044657685.1). NCBI lineage: Eukaryota > Metazoa > Arthropoda > Arachnida > Araneae > Eresidae > Stegodyphus > Stegodyphus dumicola. The sequence continues at coordinate 195,303,359 of NC_140780.1, forward strand.
ACATAGCAATATGGGCGGATGAGCTTATTCAAAACAGAAGCCTCCTTAGTTTCAAACTAATCAGAGCATTTTTAGGAAGTTTAATTCAAATTTCTGAAGCAATAAAATTTAAATGTAGCAGAACTACAATTATCTAGTTGTACGTAAGAGGAAGGGTTCCTTTTAGAGCTTTTCCTGCAAATTATATAACATGGGGATTGCAGTCTTATTTGGTTGTTTGTTTACTGGTGACGATTTTATTTTAATTGAGAGAACCTGAATTTCTCAGTGTAGACTGCATCGTTAGTATTTCATTTTGAATGTTAAGGCGAACTTTAATCATATGTATACGTAGATAAGTATAAACATTTTATTATAAAAATATTTGGGTTAAAAGTAGTTATAATTTCCTTAAGTTTATAAGAGACAATAGTAATAAAAAAATAAGATAGAATTTTTTAATAAATGCCCTTTTTTGCCATTAAATGCTAAAATAGCTGTGTAGGGGAATTGGGTGTGAATTTCCACTTAATTACGGCACTGGAAATTCATGTACGCAATTAGCATTATAATCAGGTTCTCCCCTTAGTTTGGATGAAGTGTAACATTAAGCTAAGCTGTACATATTATCAAAATATCATCTTTAACTAGTTGAAGAAGATGATAAGCATACATGGACATTGTCACATGAGAAAGGAAATTGCATAAATGGAAAGCTTTGCAAATCACTTGTTTAATAACATTAGTATTTCTGAAAGAAACACTGAGAAATACGCAGTTGAAGTCAAACCGCACGCTTTTTTAATGTCTTTAGTGAGGACAGAAATCATATCTTAGAATGTTAGCACTTGCACTAGCTTGTTAATTCCAACTGGTTATCGGATCAGAAACGTTACTATTGCACTTTCAATTTGGTAATAAGTAAATTTTACTTCCAATTTAGTTTTGGTAAGAAGTTTTTGTTGGCGAATATTTTCGGGATATTCATTTGAAGGCCAACTACTTATAAACTACCAAAGCATACTACTACTTTGCACTTACTTTGCTTTATAATGCCCGATCATTATAAATGCACTCACTGTACAGCAAAACTGTTTCACAATGCTCATTATTTCCTTCTTAGCCCATCTTACGTGACAGAGAAATTGGAGAAGTAAAACTTAAATATCATCCCACTATCTAGAGCCATCAGGTAATTTATTGGAGCAGCAGATACGAAAAATCAAAGATGCCTATGCAGGGATTCGAATTCCGGACCTTCAGATTGCTACCTGGGCATGCTTAAAATTACGATATAAAAACATGCGGTAAGGAAAGAGCAAACTCCTTGCAACTTTATATACCCTTTTTACACTTAATCAAAGCATTACGTCAATGAGGTAATTTGCATCTGTCAAAGTTTTTAGTGTTTACTACAAAATGAATAATTTTAAGCAAATTATAATTAACTTATTAAGCAGTTTATTGAATACGAGGTTTATTTCTTGCTATTTGCATCAAAGTTATATACTTCAAGTATTAAGCAAGTCATTAGCAGTCCATCGTTTAGCTCATTTATATACTTTTCATCTCTGTGCGTGTGCGTGTGCGCGTTTCTTTAAAAAATAGAGAGCACTTTAAAGCTCTGTAATTGAAATGTTTCGCCTATCTCTTCCTCTGCTTTCGAAACAAGAGTTCTAATTTTATCAACTCGCCGTTAGAGACGTTGCAGATATTTTGAGCTGATAGCGCATAGTCGTTTTCTATTACTAAACTCTACTTTTCGACTCTAGATTATTTTAATCAAAAATTAAAGAAAGGCATAAGAAATTTAGGGGAAGCCTTGTAAACATTTGTAGAACAGAGTCTTGAACAATGCGGATTTTAAATCTGCGGCTGTGCTTATATACGAATATTTGCGTGTAATGGTATCAAAAAATTTTTTGGAGATATGCAAAGCTTTTCAGAATTTTGAAATGAATCTTGTGGACTAGAAGCATTGAAAAAAAAAAAAAAAAAAAAAAAAAAACCCCACTGTGTTAGGTATTACTATAAAATGCACACAATCTATTTGAAAACAGTCTCTTTTTTTTAATATATTTTAGAGTTAGAAATGTTCACTAAGTCTTGCATCATGTTATATAGCGTAAGTATTAATAAAGACACTTAAAGACAAACAATTCGTTTTGAAAGCAGAATGTATAAATTTAAGTATAAATAAATGTAATGCCTTTACATATATTATCTTGTGATTCTCTTAATAACGTTACGTTTTAAAGATTACATAGTTTACTGTATAAAATTCTTTTGTGCCTGTATCATTTCTGAGCTTTAAATTATTTAATGAAACATAGAAAAGGTAGCATTGATTGTCCCAAAACTACTGACACTTAAATTATGATCTTAAATGCGATTTATGAACATTACAGTTGCAGCAAGGTACAGAAAATATTGAAAGGTGATGTAAATAACATTATTCCGTTCAGGATACATAATGAAGGAATTAACTTTAAATTGTTACCTCTTTATAACCAGCCTAGAACTATTAGTAATATTTCTGAATTTTCAATCTTATATGTGTTCTTTATACGTTTCTTACGATATTTAATTTTCAGGTTCGTGCTGATATAAATAAAGCATACAAACTTGAATTGTTAGCTTTTATAATATTAGCATAGTGGCTTTAGCATAATGGCTAAATACTTTTAGGAAATTGGGCCCACCAGCGGCCGAGCGGTAAAAGTCGCTGAACACTGGTAGTTCGGCCCGAGGTTCGAATCCCGCGAAAGGGCTGGCTGCATGGGTGCTTTCGTGGTTTTCCCCATGTGTAACGTGTATACGAGCCAGTTTCCCTTAGAAAGTCCTCCACGAAAGGCATCCCTCCTCTTAGGCAGATAGCCCTAGTGTGCTTTGCCATAATTAAATACACCACCACACTTTTAGGAAATTTAATGTAGCCATGGTATGAATACTCCTTCAAATTACTTTATAATTTAAAAGCAATAAATCGAAATTCTAGTTTTTACCTAGAATATTAATTTATTTACAAGCATAATGCAGCAATAACACATTCTTTGCTTCGTGTTTTTAAATTGCTGCACTTTTTTCATTAAAGAATGCACTCTTTCGCCACTTCTTCGAACAATCAAAATCCTTCCTAACTAATCTTTTTTTTTTTTTTTTTTTTTTTTTTTTTTTTTTAAACTTTTGTCTTCCTGTTTCCTGTTGCCCACTCATCAGTGCTTGTTGTTCCTAACATAAAGAAAAGATTCTTCTACTAATTTAAAACCAGGTGTTTTGCATTGGACTACGTTTTGTGAAACAAGGCTTTAAATTGGTTTTAAGGAACTGAAATGAGAAAAAAGAAACTAATCATACTTTCGTATTCGCTTCCTATATTAATCTATGAAACATTAGCATACTGGGGTTAAGTTTAGTTTCGACCCATTGAGGAATCAAAAAATAGAGCTCCATTTGACTACCACTATGATAAATGCAGATCTTCTAAGTTTTTAGTCAACAGTCCCCCATATTGACCAAGAGTGGGGGGAAGGAGATCAAATTGAAAATGAGGCAATGCGGGTTTGCTCATGGGTGTTAATTATGGGGTACAATGGAGAACCAGGGCCCTTACTCACGATTCTGGAAGTGTCATTTAAATTAATGAGCTCCGCCGCTATGATTGACAGCTGGAGGGAGGGGCAGCTGCACAAGGGATAGTGATCACCATGGCAACAGCGGCCACTAACTCTGGGTGCCTTTCAAATTGCTTTTTCCTCGAGTTATCTCAGAATATCTGCATAATTTATGGCACCACAATTTCTTAGAGGGCTATGCACGTCGTTTGCATCAAAGAAAGATGCATCCTTTCCAGCTGAAAGATGATAGCGGCTTTAGAATCCTAACAAAAATTCAAGACCAACGCTGAGAAATCTTAAACATTTGGAAACTCAGCTGCATAAAAGTTACGCTGATTTGAATGTATAAAAGAAGTCTGTGAGCATAATCAAGTGAAAAGTAACGCTTTTCAGTGTACTTTAAGTGTTACACTGACATATCTCTTGAAACCAGGTCATTTGTCTTGTTGAACTAAAATAATGATATGTACGAAGACGATGCAATTAAGAAGGAGCAGGAATTGTTTTTCTAAATCAAACTAGGTTAGGATGTAATAACTGAATATCGTAATTCTACATAATAGTAATTTTAATGAGGAAAATTGGAGCAACACCCCCTTTTTTGCCCATCTAATTAAATACATAATTTAAAGTGAAACCTACAGATGACAGCATCTAAATTCCCTAAATATTCTTAAAGAGCCTTTTTTTTTTTTTAATTTGAATGATTTTTTTCTAAGCGACAAAAGAATATCATACTAGAACAGAATTTAATAAAAGTATTAGTTAATTCATTCAATAGCGTAGAATGCTGTTTGGAGGAGTTAATTAAATATGACGCATTTCTAAAAGTAATATTTTGAGAAGTCAAAGGTTTCTTTTTACTGATTACGTCCTTAGGCATCACATAGAAAAGGAGGGATGCCCCGTGGAAGTTTTTAGAGAAACTGTCTCGTATCCACGTGACACATGGGGAAAGCCATGAAAACGCCCATCTAGCCAGCCCGTTCGCTGGGACTCGAACCCCGGACCAAACTATCGGTATTCAGCGGCTTTTACCGCTCGACCGCTGGTGAGCCGAGGAGTTAAGGTTATGAAATATTTTGCAAACTACAGTATTTGAGAGCATTTGTGAGATTGTATTTTTCAAGCTTCAGGTTTGCTTCTTTTGACTTTTAATCAAGTACTAAAGAAAAGCCCAAACTCTTTCAAGAATTGGTAACTAAAAATAAAAAAATAATAATAAAAAAAAAAAAAAGCTCAAATGATAAAAGGCTCAGATAACACTCTTTGGAACTAATACATATTAACCCAAGGGTTTTATGAGTAATACAGCTCTTGATTATTTTTTTTTTGTTTTGATTATTACACAAACAGATGCTCATCTTGATTCCTATCTTCAGCAAATTTCTTGCATATTAGATTTGTTAATACGGAAGAGCTAAAGTCCGCAAGGAGTTAACAGTCGATAATATCGAAACCTGATACAACTATACCGAAATGCTCTTTATGCTAATTAACATATCTTGACATGAAGAGATTATATGACTCTTTGCTGCGGGAGAATGCAGAGAGCATTTTAAGACATTAAAATATTTCTGAATTTAAAAAAAAAAAATTAAGGTCTAGAATGACATAAACATTTTTCCAGTCAACCACAGTACAAAGATTACTGAACACTTAAATTGGTTCCTGTCATTCGTATATTTACATGCTTTGCTTAAATGTCATTAGGAATATAATGACTGCAAGAATTTTTCTGTCAAAATAATTACAGCAGTCTAAAGTCGTCTTTGAACAAGAAGCTATGCCCTACTAGCTCATTTTCACGTTTCTGTGAAGTTTGTAAGCAAATTATAGGTTTAAATATGGTCGAAGAATAAATGTGGTGAGTCCTTCTTATGGTGCAATGCAGTTCTTTTATATTATAAATATGGTGTCAAAGATTAAACTGAAAGAGTTCTAAGTCCTTTAGGAGACTAATTACCTATCTCCAAAACTTTATAATGAAGCTTGTAATTTTTATTTTATAATTTTAAAAGTCATTTCTTGGATTTAAACTTACCAGCTATAACGGCTATACGCTTTCGCAGAAATCTTTTTTGCATACAGATATATTAGTTGCTATTAACGGGAATAAATAATATCACAAGCATAGAAAAGAGTCTGAAATAAATAAGAAGTAACTTTCAAAATTAGGCCAAGAAAAGTTTGATGTCAATGTGGTGCTAGGGAAGGCTCACTAGCGGCCGAGCGATAAAAATGCTGAACAATAGAAGCTCAAATTTCGGCGAACGATCTGGCTGCATGGGAATATTGTGGGTATCCTTCATGTGCAACTTGAATATGAGTCAGTTTCTCTGTGTCCTCCACGAAGGTATCCCTTTCTTTAAGCAAATAGCCCCGTCTGCTTTGCTGTACTGAAATAAGCTAACCTTTTGTGAAGTAGTTAAAATCGATGAATTGTAGTTAGACTTGGGATAAAATCCTGACGAACGGGCTGGCTGCAAGCATTTTCGTGGTTTTTCTCATGTACAAAGTGGATACTAGATAGTCTCCCTTAGAATATCTTCCTCGAAGGCACCTATTCCCTTAGGCAAACAGCCCTCGTCCACTTTGTCACATTAAACAAACCAAATTTAACCTAACCTTCTGCTAGAAATGCTTTGAGAAAGAAAGACCTGTGTCTAATCGCTTTCGAAATGAACAGAGCTTTGTTTCGAATCTACGGCGATTCCTTAATTTTTTATTTTTAATTGTCTTTTTTATCTTTTAATATGAAAAGGCAACTTAATAAAACGAGTATTTATTATTGAAATTGCAGCATATGAGTTGGCTTTCAAGTTACTGATGAGAGACCTGTCAATAAGGTTGGTTGGTCAATGGTTTAAGGAGGATGACTGATTGCCTACGGAAGAGATGTCTCTGTGAGGGACTTTCTATAGGAAATTTATTAGACACATTGCGCATGGGAAAATTCACAGAAGCTCATTACATCCAGCTTATAAACCGGGATTTGGTCAAACTACCAGTACTCAACTGAAGATTAGACACTTCATACGTGATTCTTTATCGAGATGCTGCTTAACAATTAACAATTGATTAAAAAAAGTAATCTTGAAATTCTGATTAATGATATTCTCTGTCGTCGAGAAAATTCTTGGTAAGCAGACTTTTAGCCTTAATACGATCAAAAATAAGGGCCTAATGCAATAACTGCATGCATTATTCTAAAAAAGAAAAAAAAAAAAAACTCCATGCCGTTAAATGTCCCCACCTATCTTAAGCCATTTTAAACGTCGATACTAGAATCTTTTTATAAATAAGTTCTTGCCTGAAAAAAAATTAAATAAAAAATTTGGAAAATAAAATAAACAAATAAATAAAAATAAAAGTTTCAGCGAAAGAGCTTTGGCCTGAAACGGAAAAGAAACCGCTACGTCGGAATCGATATCTCATTTGTAAACTAATTTCGCCAAGCCGATGAAATCATTTTATTTCTCGCAATAAGCCCAAGCAGAACATTGATCAAAACTGAAAGAAGAAATGAAATGAACAAAGAATTTAAAGGAAAATAAAAAGGAAAAGGGGGAAGAATTCAAGAAATCGATTTTCTTAAGAACACGCTTACGTGTCGTGGGTTCTCACTTTGCCTTTTTAAACATTTTTCTGTGTCGCCCTCTGATCTTTGAAGCCGCCGAAATGTTTTTTCATGTGTTAATTATTTACTAAAAGTAAAGAAAAGAACGAAGGAATTTTTTGTTTTGTCTTGTTTATTGTCTTGTAATGAAAACTTTGGTGGTCTAAGAAATAGAAGAGGACTAAAACTGTTTCGACCGGAAGAAGTAGAGTGGCAGCGCGATTAGGAGGAATATGAAATATTTTTAGTTTCTTTGGTTAAGGGGAAATTTATGGAATGTATTAATATTCTACTGCCATGCTGAAGAAAAAGCATTAAAGTCCCATTCTTTATTATGATTTAAATGTCTGCTGCCGCTTCATAATTAATTGTTTTCAAGCCGTCTAAAAGAAAATGTAGTATAGACCAATGCTTTACAAACGGGAGAGGGGTCAGAAAGTCATACTTCCACAGAGAAATATATTTATTACCGTCCCTAATCTTTTCAAAATAAAGCCAATATTTAAAAATCTGGATAAATATTGTACCCATCCTTTTAGGGATATAACTGTCTGCAATATTCATAAAGACCGTTTGATAGATAAAATGAAAGGAACATGGTAAGCATAGCTTAATTTGACTTCATTTATTGAAGCCAGAAGTTTTAGTGATAGCTGCATATTTATTTGATTGCTTTTAAACCTTTTTTTTTTAAATATTTACGTGTTAGTGATTTAAATTCATATTGCAGGGATGAAATGTGCGGGCGTCGTTATAATCACGAATCTATCTATTTTTTTTTTTTTTTTGAATGCCTCTTCATATAGTAGACGTTATAATGGTGATTCATGTATATTGATGGGGAAAAAATTGTGACGCTTTTGTTAATAGTAGATAAATAAATATATATGAAAGCTCAGGTTTAAATTTTTGCTTAGGCAATATAATTAAAACATAAGAACCATGACGCTCGCAAAATATATGACGGTTCTTAATCCCTTTTCTATATTATATTGTCATGTTTTTAAAATTTAATATACCAAAATAATTCTTACTGTTTCCCCTCTGGCTCATTCGAAGAGATACTCCTCTTCTCCGAATTTTATTTGTAATTCAGTTTTAGTCAGTAGACTTCCATCCCGTATAAAATTTACATCTAAATTTCATAATTACACTGCTTTTTTTTATATTTATATCCAACTACGATTGAGTTATTTGATACTGCGGTTATAAAAGGATTGAAATTGGTTTAAAATGAAAGTTTTCGTTAACTGAGGGTACATAATATAATTAATCTAAAGTCTGAAATAAGGTACATTGAAATCCAAGTCATGGTAATATGAAATTCTTGGGGTTAAAAAGTTTCAGTGAAAAAGAGGTGCTTAGTAATTCTACCACTTAAGATGTTTGCTCTTTTATTTACTCCAAGAATATGTTCTCATTAAATAATTTGAATGTGAAGTTTGATATGAAATGTATTTAAGGCATAAAATCTCAGGATGTTTTAAGAAAATTCATACCTACGCAATTACGTTGCAATTTACGCGTAAAATTATTTGCAAAACAAAAAAAAAAAAAAAAAAGAGTTATACTGTATGATTCAACTAAAATTACTAATTTTAAAAAATTTCCAAACATTCAAAACCTTTGTTGTTTCTGTCATTGTTGTACTTATCGGCGCTTGTTTCTTTCCTTCAAATTAGGAGCTTAAAAATTACCATTTTAAATCACAGCGCTATGCCTGGATCCATAATGTTGTTATTATTTTCCTCTATCACAGCTAAGAAAACACTACTTGTAATGTTACCAATACCAAACAGCACATGGAACATCACACAGTTATCTATAATTAGCTATAAAGTCCCTAACAAAACGGATAAAAGACACAAAATCAATAGAAGGTCGACTGAGCAGGGTATTAATCATTAATCATGAGCAAACCGGAGTAGGCAAATGCTTTTTATTCTTTCAGCTCATGACAAAAAGAACCACGTAGGAAGATAAGAAATGAGTTTTCAAATACAGTCAGGAAATTAGAAATCTATGAACGTGAGGCTGAGGTGCTATAAAAAAGCTTCGATATTGCTACGTTTTTAAATGGATTGCGAAGGAGTATTAAGGAAAGATAACAACTCATAGATCTTCTATTTATACTTCCTTGTTATAACGCAATAAAAATAGAATGTTTTCTGTAACATTAAAAAAGTATTACGTGTGCGAGTATAGTTACACTACATCATTCAAATGAATAAATTTGAGAAAAATGGGTTGAAAGACAGCAGATCATTCTTAGATACAGTGAAAGGAAACTGTATTTATTTTAAAGGTGCAGTTAATTTTGGTTAAGGCAGATTGTAAAATAGTTCTTTAATCCATATTTTCGTTCCCAAGGTATTGATTCCTTTACCTTCTTATCATTCACTTGAAATTTCAATCTGCGATCCGACTGAATTCTTTGTACTAAAATTGCGTTTAATATCGCTTTTCGTATATAAACTGAACTTTGATTCTATGTAGTAGCTTTCTAATGATTCTGGATTAAGTTTATTAAACTTTGACAAACTTTGGAATTTTCTTGGAGCCTGTGGGTTTCAATAAAAAACTTATTTCATGTTTTAAGTACGATTAATTTAGTGTAAAGTATAGAAAAAATCAAACTTTTGAATTCGTAGGAAAGGATATATAGCATTCCAAATCCTTCAATAAATATTTCAGAAAAATTAATGATTCAACAATAAGCATTTAGTTTGAAGTCAGATAAGTTTCCATATTAGTCGCTCAAATGCATTGCCTTGCGTGTTTAAATTTTTTAATTTAATTTGTTCATTCATTGTAAACCAAAAAGCCCAGTCTAATTAATAACCCAAAATATTCAATAGCCTATTTTATATAATTACAGCATGCGTATAATGTACGTCGAGACTTCCAATTTTCCACAATTCGCTACTAAGCATTTTAGGGTAATACTGAGGATGCTGCATCAATAAAATTTAATTAAAATTACAGAAGAAACTAAAATTCACTTGTTCACAAGGTCCACTGCAGATCTTGTTTCGCCGTTTAATTATTTAAAAGTCTTTTTAACGGCGTACCGTCGTCCGATTAGTATATGATGTGTACTGTAGATTCGAAAACATGTTGGAGAAGCTAAATAGGAAGAAAAATAGCGATCACTAACAAAGTTTGCCTTTCACCCTTTTCCACAAAAGAAAAGACATTGTTATAAATAAATATATTTGATTAAAAAATATTTATTTTTAAAATATGAGGCACAAACTTCCATTTTATAATATAATCGCTTAATTTATAGTCAGATGAGTTTTAGATGAATCTTAGAAGGAAATCAATCACGACAATATTTTAATATTAAGGTGTGTTTTAATCATTTAGATATTTATTATTAATATAGTAAATTATTAAATAAATTATGAATGTAGTAAATAAATTATTAATGTAGTAAATTATTAAATAATAGTAAATTATTGATCAAATTATTATTTATGTATTAATGTAAACAATACCATGTTTTACATATTCGCCTGAAGGCTAATTTTCTGAATTCTCCTGCGATTTTGCTGAATCTATACTAGGTATCAATGATCCAAATAATATCGATAATGATAGCATTTTATTGCGCTTGCAACTGAATGTTCTGAAGGCTGAACTGGCAAGCGTTACAGAAGAAATAGCTAAATAAATTCAAATGTGATCGCCCTGATCTCCTGTACGCTTTTTTTTAAATTTTCATATTTTAATAAATATTTGACTTATTTATAAATTATTTAAGATAGCTTTGCTGCCTTTCTTCTATACTTTCTTTTTTTCTGGGGGGGGGACTTGAATTGTTTCTATATTCTAGTCTTCCGCCTTCTCTGTTACAAAAAAGTTTTCTGCGTTTCAGACGCATTTTAGATTCGGAAAGCTAACATTAGGTTCTTCAATATTCATCGGGGGGTTACAGAGATAAATGAGTGATGTATCGGCATTTCGTTCACTCTTGTTATTGCTTCTTTTTGTGCATATAAATATATTGTTCTAAGCGTCAAGAAATGTTGTTAATCGATTGACTTCATTTCGATCTAGAGTTGGAAAAACGTCGACGCTATAATTCTCTTCGTTTTCAATACTTTAACGATGGAAAAGCTTTTCTTTATCGATTTCTTGGTGCTCTTGTTTGCGTGTTTTTGGCAGACTGGGGCATTCGGGGAGAAAAGAAGGGGTAGGTGGGTAGAGGACCAAGATGAGATTAGAGGAAGAAAAAGCAAGAAAGTACGAAAATAAGTAAGAAAAGACGAGGAGAAGCGAAAGACGAGGAAGATGAGAAGACTGAAATCGATGGCTGCTATTTCGACTCCGGTATCTGCCATTTCGGTTTCCTAAGATCACGTGACTTCTCAGTTAACAGTTAAAAACGAATCGAAAGGCAGTCAAACTGTTTGAAATTTCATGATAAGGATTAGACTCAAATTGTGCTTAAAGTTCGCTTAATGTCTAAGCTTCAACTTACTTACAAAATTAATTCAACACGTTTCGATGTGTCTAGGTGAGAAACTAAGGTTTTAAAGACTTAAAAGCTACTAACTATAGTATTTCCTGAGATTTAACAAAATTGATCTTAGCAAAACAAATTTATTCATTTACTTGAGTAACTTGAGTACCATAGTAAGTACACGCATTAAATGGGTATGACTTTTGACTAAATTTGTAAGCAGTTTCTTGATTGTTTTGAAAAAATCTATGAAACCTTTGATCAGTACCCATTACAACAGACATACTTGCAAATATAAAATTCAGTTATACCTTGAGGTTGCTAAGAACGCATACTAACTTATCATGTCATCATGATTATTTGCTGTGCAAATATGTCCTCATATTGCACTCCTTTTGTACCTTACTTATTAACATTGGTTTCTTGTAATTAACAAAATGTTTTAATTTTATAGTTATATTTTTATTATCAACTTTAATATGATTTGTTCAGAAAACGCTGAACTCTTTCTATTGTGCTAACTTATGAGTTGAGAAATTTCAAATTAAGATGAACTTGATTTAATTCTCTTAATTAATGTATAATAAAAAAAACTGTATTCAATCTAGATGCGAAAGGTGCTTGACAATTTGATATTTAATTGTGGACTTGTTATCAAGCTTGTGCTAGCTTTCTTGCAGGCCAAGAAACTTTGAATGATTACAGGAATAAGGGAAGCTATACGCACAATATATTAACCTATGTTAGCGCTGAAACCACGCTTTCCAAATCAATACTTAAATCAAGTGTTGATCAATCATAGTTATTTTTCGGCTTACTGCAAAAGGTCTAATTTGAAGAAATGCACGTTCCGTTGCGGGGGGCAGCAAAGCAAATGTCTGTTTCGGCGTCGCAGAATACTATCTCCCATTATTAGTAACTTGAAAGCAAAATAAAGTACTTCACTGCCAATGGATGTGGTATATTAATCACGGAACGAAAGAATTCATGTATTATGAAGAAATTGACACTTACTAAAGCAAGGACTTTCTCTATAAATGTAGGACTTGGTCTACATTGTGTCATATTTGTATAAATTATAGATATTATTATATTTAATTATGTAGAAGTTAATTCTTGTTAATTAGTATACTATGTTAATTATGTATATGTGATACATTTCTAACTCTGTATGTAGAAAAATATTAATTCAATAAAATGAGAAGTTGGATCCATGATTTGATGTCTCCTGAGCAAATCTTCCAACCAGTACCCCAACGTCTTAGTTTGAGTAGTTGCCTTAAATCTTGCTTATGTCCATATACAGATTATTATACCTGTCTTTGGCCGAAATACATCGAAATGCAATCTAATGTAATTTTTTTCAATTATTAAATAAACGAAAATATTAAAATTTTTAGGGAGCTTGCAAATTGAATTTAAGCTTGCAAATTGATGAGGAAAAACTATTTCATATCCAGTTTGGGAGGACGAAGTCGAAATTCAATGCTTCACCCCAATTTTCCATTTTATAATTTAATTAATTAAATAATTATTTTTGTACGTTTCCTGTTTATACCCTTAAACCATAAAGCACAGGAATGAAAATTTAAAGCTCCGCAACTTTCAATGCCATAACGAAGCAATGCAAAAGTCGACGCAAAATTTCTTTTCTGAGTTCTGAATATTTATTCTATTTTGTTCGAAAAATACGAGATACGAAACATTTATTTTCTGATGAAGCAGATTTCTTTTTTTTTTTTTTTTTTTTTCATTTAAAACATAGAGTTAAAAATAGAACATTTCTGGAAGCTTTTTTTCTCTAAATCTAAAAGACAGAAAATTCCAGTAACTGTCCCAACAGACCATACGTGAGCTTCTCTATTTTCTCCTTCAGTGCCTAAATTTTTTACACCTATTCTCTCGATTCTCCCGTAGTCCCCACAGACCTCTCATACTTCTTTCTTTTTACAGTAAACCTCTTTCGCAGATTCTAGGGTTTCCGAGTTTCTTATTTATCTCCTTCCTTGGGATTTTTCTTAAACAGAATCGGATTATATGCTTAATATTTAAGAAGTTAATATCTGAAATTGAGTAATCATAGCTTCATTATCGTCAAGAAATTCTTGCAAATGAAGGGGAATTCTCAGAAAATGCATATTACATTTAAATTTGATAAAGACAGATAAAGCTGACTAAAAATTATACTTTAACTAGTTATGAATATTGCATTCAGTCAAATAATATTCTCATATCTCAGTTTATGTAGCAAATATGAAAATTTATTTGTAATTAATCTGTTTTTCTACACATATATTTTAAGCGGTACATTTGCATAAAACTATACAATTTAAACCAATAAAAATAAAATACCATCTTGAGGAAGGGGGTTTATTTTGATGAAATGTTAATGAAGAATTAAAACCTATTCAGTGTAGTCTCATAAAAATTGGGTTGTTACTAATATTCTTTCTACTGTCAGAAAATGTCGCAAACAAGTACATTTAATTCATTATTCTTTTTTGTCAATAATAAATCATAAATGTTATTTTCACTCAATTAAGTGTTCGTTTTAAATCAGAGACGCTGGGCGTGAAGAGATTGGGGGGGGGACCACCTAAAAATATTTTGAAATTACGAAAGAACGTTTGTGCCTTGAATTCTTAAATTACTATGATAAAATTTTCTAAGTTTTAATTAGCAGTAAGGAAATATTTAAATCCGAAAGATATTTACTATTTATTGTCATTGCTCATAAAGTATAGTTGTTGTTTCGGGTAATATTAATTTTGCTTTTGAAAAAACATTGCCTTTTGCTATACTATTCCCTGAAGCTCATCTAAATAAAACTAGCTTCAGAAATCTAAAACTTAGGAAAAATATTCTATAAAATTCTTCGCGTTTGCAGACACACCTGCAGCTCAAGTAAAAAAGAAATTAAGAGGAATCGAGCTTGGCGCGGGAGTTTGTTCCAGCAACCCTAAAACACCAAGTCTCAAGGCGTTTCCGTAGATTAAGTTATCTTGCCTCTTCTGCGATACGAACAAAGATAGACTCAAGATGGCTCCTTGAAAAGATCTAAAGGAGCCAGTATTTTCTCGAATGAGCCAGTTCTTTGGCTTTCTACCACAGAAAGCTCTCTTGGGTTTAGTCTCAAGTGGACTTGGAGGTTCCGTGGCTTTTTGCTTGAGAACTTGTTTATCAGTGGCACAGACAGCATTCAAGATCATTTTTCAGAAGAAAACAGTGAATATGATTCTCCTAAGATGCTTCGTTTAAAATTTCGTTTTGTTGCACTTTTAGATCTGACATTTTTGCGAAGCTTAGAATACTTTGAAAGCATTATTTATTGTAAGACATAGTAATACAAATATTTGAGAATATAATGAAGCATCTTCTGTTGAAGCACATGAGTTTTCGAATCTCAAGTACTAGCAATACAATTTTCAAGTCTTTTTTTATCATTCCGTCATCAAAAGCACTGCTTAAGGTAACAAAGAAACTTTAAATTAGCTTCTGACACGAGGGGAAGAAAGAAAGAAGTTAAGTCTTATTGTAGAGTCTTCTTTTTGTAATCATTTTTCATCATTTTACTACCTAAACTGATTGAAATTTAGCATATTAGAAAAACTGTCTAATCACGTATAACACTTTTTTTCCTTTTTATTTCATAAAGAAAACAGTAACTTTCTACAGTTCATAACAACAAAACAATTGCTGTTCCCCCCAGTTTAATTTATGTATGCAGAATCTGAAGCATAAAAATCACGTTCCTTTATTTTCGTGTATGGGGGGACGCTTTCGTGTATGCTTTCCACGCTCTTGTAGACCTTTCATTATAGCACAGAATTAATTCAAAATCAGGCAAGAATTTGACACACTAATCCACTAATACACCACCTCTCAGAAGTTTAGTGCAATGTTAGAACCCTGTATGGCTTCTCCTTCTTTTACGTTGCCTTAGGTCACTATCACCCACTCCAAATACAAATGTTACCATTTCATTGTTGACGTTTCGTTTAACATCCATGTAGTCTAGAGAGTTGCCAGATCTCGGAAATGATGTTCTACGGCATAGCATAAGATCTTTAACTTATAAATTAAAAGAATAAATCACTTAACGATTTAAACGCAATACGTGTACATCTTTGCAAATTGTATCTTTTTTCAGTAATAGTTCTAGCTGATATAATTCATAATGCACTAAATGTAATTTTGTAACAAACCTAACTCATAATTTTGATAACCATTTTACCATCATTATAATTGCTAAAATTTATTTCTAATTCCATATATTACGTATATAATATTTTAATTTCTGTGAAGAATAACGATTTGCAAACCACTTAATTTTTTCTTCCTTTATAGATACATAGCTTACGATAAATGTTAGTCCGAGTAAAGCGTATGAAATTGACCTCATTAAAAAAAAGCTCAGTTTAGTTATATTAAAGATAATTTATTCATTTGATTTAAAAAAGAATCTAAAGCTCGGCTGTTCCAAGATCTAGGTTGAAAATCAGCTCTGTTTATAAATGCTGAAGAGAATTTTTAGAAGAAAAATGATATTGGTAACTTAAATATACTGTAAATCGTGACGGTCTGTGATTATTGCAAAATCAGTTAACATATTTAGCTCTATTTTTAATGTTATTATGAACATTACGTCATTTACAAAACGAATATTACGTCAACACAAAAGCGAGAATATTCTTCATTAAATATTTAACCGCTTCAACAAATAAGATTATGAATGCTATCTATAGAGAGTAATTTCGAAATTACATTTAAATGATTTAAACCATATGTTCCTCTTAAAATACCCGTGTTATAACTTTAGATGTTAGAAGAAATCTTATAGTGCAGTAAGAATTATTTCGAAATGTGTTATACAAATAAATTATAGGCCTTCTCGTGATTCCTTCCTTCTTAAATGCTCTTGAATATCACTGTAAGCTTTCAGGCGTTTCCTGCTTTCAGAAATAAACAGAACAAATAACAAAGTTTTAAAAGCAGGGAGTTTGATGATTTAACCAGATTGTAAAAATATAGATTATTTAGTTCACTCTTTTATTGCAGAGTACCGCATCTTCAAAATTATGCGATCTAATGACCAACTGAAGTATTTTAGCACATTTTATGGCATACTTCAACATGCTGTGCTTCGAAATGTTGTGCTACGGAATCTCAAGTTATACTGCAAAGATTTTCTAAAAGAACTTTAAATAAGTTTTATTTTTTCATATTTGGGGAAAAATTGATCTATATATCATCAAATGCCAGGAAAATATTGAAACCATGAAAATATGAAACACTTTAATTATGTATCAAAAGTATATGCTGCTTGTAGCTAATAAGAGGTTTTGCTTGTGAATGAAAGAAATGGATAATTTAATACTTGTTAATTTTACAAGTAAGCATAAAAATATTGACGAGGTTTGCTTTGGAGTAAACACGCAATCTGTGCAATGACTTCTCTTTTTATGGTATTTTAATATCATAGACAATTATCAAATCAGGACCGTGAAGTTAAGAGAATATTTATATTTTTGGATTAAAATACGTACGAAAAACTATGTGCAATACATCATCAAAGCAAAGATGATTATCACATTATTTGATCCTCGCTTTTAAACCAAGCTCCCAGGAACTAGTTTCACAAGAAGACGTCTTTCTCAAGAAGCAACCCCCCCCCAAAAAAAAAGAAAAAAAAAAAAAACTCAAATTTTTCGGTGCGCTCGCCCTTTTTATGCTCGCGGCACAATGGGATGCTCACATGTTGCGCTCGCGACATTTCATTAGACTCGTTGATTCGTCTTTGAGTTCCAGAGATTCCGTCTTGGCTATGGCAACATTCTTGAATGTTCGCCACTTGGTCTACGCACATGGAAACTTTTAAGCTTCAAACTATTCACATGCGCTCTGAACATACTAAAATTCGCTGTCATAAAAGTCCCTGATAAGAAGTTTGTAACATAGGTGACTGTTTTTCTATTAAAAACGATTTTGTGAACTGAATATTGATACTTTTCATCTCGGTGCGTATTATTTATAAACTAGTTATTTAAAACAAAAATAAACTACATTAGCTCTGCGACACACGTTAAAAACATTTTCAGCTAAAGCGTGTAAAATACTATAAATTTGGTAGTGTTTTATAAATAAATGACACTGCTCGAGCGTCATTTATAAGTAAAAAATAAATAAATAAAACAGCCTTAAATACTTTAAATTATCTATTTTTATGATTTTTGAAAAATCTTTCCCAATTAGGAGCATGAACTTGCAGCTCTATATAGCTGCTTTGTATGCAATTAACATTTTTAAAATAAATAAAAATAAAATAAAATAAATGACACTTAATAGAACACGAAATGATTACTCTTGAGAACACGAAATACAAGATGACATTCATCTTTTTTTGTTTCACTATGTGTATAAACGTCGCCCGAGGTTACAAGCTGGAAGCTACTGCAATTGCGGTAGAATATGCAGCTGGAGTACTTGGAATCAGTTGTTATAAAGAAACTGTAAGGATGATGGTGAGAATGTTCTTGACTGAAATAACTCGTGACGCAAATTAGCAGCGAAGAGGGTCTTAACAGCGACGAAGCATTGCTCTTTCTTCTGTCTACATTCAACGCGACAGCATTTTCTTTTGCTTTTCCTAACGTGTTCTTTCCCCTTCCTTTTTTTTTTTTTTTTTTTTTTTTTTTGTTTTGTTTGTTTTGTTTTGTTCAGTGGGGAATAACAAAAAATGTGTCCACCCTTAAATATGTCTGAGAATTATGCACATTTGAAGTACATCTTTTACAAGTGGCACTAAAAGAATGTTGTGGGCAGGACTTATCTTACAGTAGACAAAAAAGCAAGGAAACAGTTCTTTTCTTACGAAGAGATAGAGTTTAAAATTCAAGTGTCCATAATTGTATGAAATTAGTTTAAACTTTACTCTTAAAAATCAAAAATTACAAAATCGTAGTACATAAGTATTAGTTCTTAATGTTGGGATACATGTGTGTAACAAAGTGTTCTGTTTTCAGGAAGAATGAATATTGATTTCGTTTATTATCGAGATTAGAAACTGAAAGTATTTATTTGGTTTGCATTTATCAAATGCAAACTTTAAATACTGCCACGTTGGCACTAAATAGAGGAGCTGATTATCATGACCTGGGGCCCGGGTTCGAATTCCTGAGAAGGCATAGATGTTTGTAAGCATGTCTTTGCGGCATAGGGGAACTTAAAATACACTGGAGCCGAAGGTCCTCTCGAGAGGTTAATGGAAGAATCCCCTCGGATTCTTCTCCCGAGAGAATTCTCCTTCAAAATTGGGACCGAGGTGACCAGGGTAAATGACTGGTGCAACCCTTGCTCTCTTGGCCATGTAGAATTCAAGGACTTGATCTGATGTTACCGTCAAACAAGTGGGATAAGTCACAACTATAAACTTAAATTATATGCCACGAGAAATTAAAAGTGAATTAATTCAAAGTTACATAATTCATTTCCTTCAATTTTCTCAGCGTTAGAATTTGCATCTGAAGTATTGTCTAGTTGATGTCATTTATGATGGCTAATTGAAGCATTCAGTTTTCTTTTCCCTTATTTTTAACTGAATTTTAAAAGCACTCCAGACTCATTTTTACTTAAACTAAGTTTTGTTCTGTTTAGCAAGGATATTTAAAGCGTATACGAATAAGTTTTCATGTCAAGTCCCATGAAAACTTCACATGTGAATTAAACATTTCCTGTTTCTCCTAAAGTAGATTCATCTATGTTACTTTTTTGCAACATTATTCAGATAAATGTATATTTAACTAATGTGCTGTTAAATTTCAATTTGTACTATTATTTAATGTGCCATTAAATTTTATTAATTGTATTTTTTAATTAAGTGATGAAGATGCAAAAAGTAACTACACCATCCCTTTAAGAGAAAAACATTCATTTTTCTATATCATCCTCCCAAGCGAAGAACTTGGGGAAGGAATTTAAAGAAGCATATAAAAGTTTTACTTGTAATAAAATTATACAGTCGTCTTCAAATTCGTCTCAATTCGTGTTTTCCTAGACCAAACATGCCTCGAAATTTACATCAGTCAAAATTGTGCAAGAAAATTCAAGAAAGGAATTTGAATCTTTTAAAATAATGAGATTATTTATGTACGCACTCGAAAGCAATGTAACTGCAATGGTATATTTTACGCTTTCTAGCCACTGGAATTTATATAAATATATATAAACCAAAAAGGAAGAAACAATGTAAAATAGAAACTAACGTTTTTTGGGAAACTGTTAACTCTATTTAAATAATATTTGTTATATTTCCTGGATGTTTTGATTGGGAACCGTTAATGAGATAAACATTCTTCCATTCTCCAGAAACGGTGGAATTTCTTTTTCCGCTAAATTGGGCTCAATATTAATTTCAATTTGCTGTAGTCCACCGTTTTCAGCAGCTCCCTGCGATCGCGCGTGTTCCCTCTCAGCTGAAGATATCCCTCACTTGCTGTGTATTTTTATTTTTTATCCTACGTTCATCCCTTTCTCGCCCCCCTCGCATTCCCCTCTGAAAGAGAACGCATAACGATCTGTAAAAATAATCGAAGCCAAAAAGGTGTAGGCATGCAAATGGAAATTTAATTATTCTTCCATCCAGCAGATTCGTCCACGACGTACACTCACACATTCTCCAATGGAAAAGGGGAGATAAAGGGGGAACTCTCCGTCGAAGGGGTTTGTGGCAAACTGAAAGAATTCTTTCAGAGGTATTATGTACAAGGACTTTGTTTTTAGCTCAACTTATTTAAAAGCAGCTAAATAATAGAAGAAAATTATACCGTTAAAAAGCATTAGAGATGAATGATTTGTCAGATCGCCATAATTATGTGAAATAAAATTACTTAAAGAAAAATGTAAATGTATTTTCGAAATTCAAGACTTCTAGTTCCAAAGTATGAAGTATTATTTAAAAAAAAAAATATCTAGCCGACTGAATTCTATCTAACGGTTGCTCTGAAATACTGAAGAGTTAAGACAGAAGGGAAGTGTTTAGGCGAAGGAGCAGTAAAATGGCTTGAAACTAGGCTTCGAGAATTCCATTTCATACATAATGAAATTGTAGAGTTAATTTATCTTAAGTCTCTTTGAGTCAAACTCACTTTCTTTCCAAAATTAATATTATCGCCGAATTGAAGAATTAGCTATTGGGTGATAAAATTATTTAAAAAAATATTTTTTCGTCTCTCCATTAGTTACATAGACTATACTTTGATGCTTTTTGGTGGTAATAAAGAAGATTTATCTCAAATTTTATCTGTTATGAAGTCGATTGATCCAGCCATCCAGTTCACTTTTGAAACTGAATTTGAAAATACCCTCCTTTTCCTTGATATTCTTATGCCGCAATGAATCTGATTCCGGAAACTACTGTTTACCGTAAACATGCTTCTGTTTGCTTGCCCCCTCTTGCTAAGTCATGCTACTAAGTTAAGCAAAAAATGGCTTCTTTTTAACTATTATGTATTTCACGTTCTCCCAGTCCAATTCTTCTTAACCCATTTAAAATTCTGTTTACTTAATTTTTCAATTTTTATTAATATTTCTGCCTACGAATGGCTTCTCGTTCCCTTTGCTCCTTTTGAGTATAAATACAAACGTGGCTTTCTTTTTGTTGCAGATTTCTTTGTTCCTGATGAAGAGGAGCCTGTACCTTTTGCCCCCGAAATCGATAATCTTGACTAATTCTACACTAAATACAAGGTTGTTTCTTTGCCGAATTTTATGTTTACTCTGAAGAGTTATTTTAATCAGAAGAAAGTAGTTTTAAAGTAAATGCCTCAAAGTATTTCTTGTTAGCATTTAAACTAAATCAAGTGTATAAAATGTTTACAGTTTTTTCCAGGTTTTAGTAAGTCTTTATTGCTGTTAGTGTTAGCATTCCCACTTTGGAATTCCCACATGCTTTTCGGTATTTGTGTTTTTAGGCTCTGTCCTCTTTATACAGCTGAACTTCTATAAGTTGAAAATGAAAGAAGTAGACAAAATATTTGAAATTGTTGATCAAAGTCAACTTAAAAATTTAAAAAAAAAAAAATCATTAGTTTTGGATTCTGCATTTCAACATTCTTTTCGACTTCTTGAAGTCGAATAACCGAAGTCATACTGCATACAGAACATTATATTTAATAGTCTAAAGAATGCTATTCGAGTAGTAGTGGCGTGAACAGCCGCCCTCCCAGACTGCAGTTTGTTAATAGATTCAAATAAAACTCCAGATTTTTGCGAAAATATATTAGAGATTTTTTATTAGAAATGGTTTTTCTGAAACTGCGGCAGTAAATATTTCTTCTGATTAGAGTAACCGTAACAAACGTTCTTAAAACTAGAAGTAATCAATCTGATGATATTTTAAATATAAACGAATAATGATTTCTATTGCTGCGTTATTAAACCTCGTTTAAATTTCAACGAACTTCATTTTCTCAGATTTGATGAATGTAAAATACCTGATAATAAAATGCAGACAATTTAAAATGATTTGGGCAAAACAGTAATTTTAAGCAACTTTAATACTTTCAGTTCATATTGTCAAAAAATTATGGGCAAACAAGTATATTTCTGATGAAGCCAAAAATATCATTTCTCCCTCTTTTCTCAACACAAGTTTTGTCTCCAGTTTACTGAAATTCGGTGGATGAAATAAAACAAAGAATTTGAATTTTTCAAGCATTTATTGGGTTTAAGAAATTCCAAGTTTCGTTGTATAATTAGAAATATAAATATTCATCATTTATTTTAGGTAGTTGCTCAGATTCAAAAGACAGCATTTTGTATTTAAAACTTTATGTTACGGAATATTGATACTCTAAATTCCTTGTATATAGATTTTTGTAAATGTAGAATTCTTGAAATTCAGTTTCATTTTTTAAATTTCTGTGTCTACTTTTAACACGATGCCAGTGTTACTTGTGACGCTTTTCACTAATTAACTGGAAATATTTTCAGATTGTACTACTTCACTTCTTTTACAGATAAGTTTTTGAAGTGAAATTGATCCAAACATGTTTTAATAAGGTCGACGTTTTTCACAAGCGTACATAACATTTTTTAATCCTAAATGCAATGTAATGTCCTCAGATCATAAAAAGTAAATTATTGTAAGCTTATGTCATGTATATTCATCTCATTAAAATTAAGAACACGTCCTGTCATTTAATGTGGCAAATATATAGGATATGGACATTAATGGAAAGGAATCGCGTACATACTATTCTTTACTTACTCAGGAAATCACTATTTATCCATAACAAGCCGACTTCGACAAGATCGTGACGACTTATGTTAATTTTTAACAATCTGAAAAAGTGAAACTTGAAGTGAACTTGCAAATGAGTACGAAGTTCAGATTCGGCAATGATATCAGACATAAATAAAGTAAAAGCCACCAAGACGGGAAAGTGGTTCATGAATCTGACTGCCGTACAGAAGCGACCAGGTTCGAATCCTGAAAAAGTAATGTATGTAAATTGTCTGTCCCCCCTTCACAGAAGATAATTGTGGCCGCCTATGAAGTGCCTCCATAATAAAGTGAGCACTGCATCTGGCCTTAGTAGTGGCTAAAGCCTAAAATGGCTAGGCCCCCGCTACTGAAAAATTTTAAACGAAACGATAATAGTTTAATAATATATATTATATAATTAATCTTACTATTCACTTATTTTATATCATTAAGAAGCAATGCGTTAGTTTAATTTAATTCAAATTGATTATGCTGTTTTGTTTTACTCAAAGGAAAATAATTCTTTTATTTTACTTTAATACAGAAAATATAATAATACTAAAAAGGCTGAAGCTCATAGTTTTAGTTCATGTATAAATAAGAACTAATTTCACTGTTTAGCTTGCTAAAAATATAAGGGGGCAAATAAATGGCAAATATATGTTGTTTTAATAAATGCTGTTTCCTTAAGCAAATAAATGCTGTTTTAAATTCGAATCCATAGGGCGCAACAACAAACAATAATCATTCCATCACTTATTTAATTTATTTGATCTAAGAATGGCTTGAATTTTATTTAACAGAAAGGGAAACATGTTACTCTTTTTATTTTATAATCCATGTTGAAATTAACCAAGATAAACGGGGGCAAAAATGAAATTCCTTGAGTTGCAGTAAACATTACAAGTACTTGACCGGCAGTGAAAAGACAAAGTGGTTATACAGATTTTTTTCTAAATTTAGCTGAATAGCCTATCGTCTTAGTTTGTCCTGATAATAATAATTCAGATGAACTATTTTTCTCTATTAATTTATCTTAAGTTTGAAATTTTCGGAATTTTCTTTTTCCTCATTCCGGGGGATATGCTCCACCCATTATAAAATGCATGCTAACAAATATCGCTTGACTTACGATATATGTGTCTAAAAAAGTAAATTAGTTTTAAATAAACTTCATAGTAACTTCTATTACAAAGACATAATCTCGTTGTGCGTAATCCAAAATATACTCAGCCTTTAAAATTATTTTTAATTTTTTTGACGATGAGTATTTACTTCATCTTTCATTATCGCTTTTTATGGTAGTTTTAATTTCTAGTCCTCTATATGATATTCTTTAGGTACATACTGCAGATACGTATATATCAAAGCAAGATAAGAATAACAGGACGTTATTTATTTGGCTAAAGTTGCTACAGTAACGTTCAAAGTGAGTCTTACAGTTTTTAACGCAAAAAAGCTTATTGAATAAAAAAAAAGGCTTCCTGAATAATAAAGCTTTGCCAATATGCTTAAAATAGGTATTTCAGATGTTTGCTTCATCTTCTGACGAAAGTTTATTTATCTTCACTTTATTTCTTTAATTTTTTTTTTTTTTTTTTTTTTTTTTTTTTTTTTCATATATTTAGGGCTGAGAAAAATTCCGTTTTCCATTTTTCATAAAAATAAAATACAGAAATAAATAAAAGTAAAAATAAAGAAAGAAATTTAAATAGCATTTTATGATGGATATTATGCTCACAAATCTTCAGTTTGAAGAAGATTTTAGATAAAATCACAGTTGTGTGTGTACTGGTCTGATAAAAATGAGTCAAAGACAGGAAACAACAACGGAATTGCGGATATATAGCCTGCAGCAAGATTGCGTGCTTCACTGGTACTGGGACATCCACGATTTTTTTTTAATCAGTTGTTATAAAAAGATTATAGCTGAAAACAAATCAGTAGTCAATTATATTTGATTTTTGGTAATGAACAGTGCCTGAAAGGTCCATTATAAGGGATTACAAATCTGTTATCATGTTACATTAACCTTCTGAGACATTGTTTTCGTAACAGTAGGCATATTCTATCTTTTGAGTCATTTGTAAAGCCATTACTCGAGTCCTACTTAGAGATTATATTTTGCCTCTGGATTATAATCCGTAAATGCTTTTAATTTTTTCGTCAAATTCTCTTCGGGGACACTTTATCTCCATTTTTGAATGAGCTTAGTCTAACATTTTCGGAAATATGTGAGCTTATTGCAAGCATATTTGACAATGAAATTAATTTATTTTTCAAATTTGTATTTTCTGCTCCCATTTAATCTTCATAAATTTGCTTTAGAAAAAGAAACGTTTTCCTTCATGTAAGAATGCAGTACACTTAGGATGATGATTTATTAAATAATACAAATTTCGTATTTCTCTTGCAATTTACAAAACAAATATCAGCATATATATATGATGAAGCCTGCTTTTTTCCTCCTTTTCTTCCTTTATGTCAAGGAAAAGATATATCAGTAGCAAAAGTCTTTTTAAATCCCCTTGAAAAAAATATATAAGATTTTAAATTTACATTTGAAAATACAGAAACGTAATCACGTTATTGATTGCAATATAGCCATGTATTGCAGCTAGTAAATTACACAGCTGTTGTCTAAAATATTTTTTCGAAGATTAGTTTCTCAAAATTGCAAGACTTTGAGCAAAAAGCACAAAGCAAAATTCAACAACACAAACTTCTGAAATTTTACAGACTAAAGAGACAATTTCTGCTTTGGGAATTTTATTGAGTTTTTAATTTTGTTACTTCATTACTTTTTATTTTTTCATCTGTTTATTTATTTTTTTTTTCCTTTTCCCTTTTGTAGTGCTATTTTGCATTTGTTTATTTACTTTGTTAGCGCTGTGACTTACTTGCGTAAGCCCCGTGGTATACTTTGTGGAACACTAGTAGTTAGAATTAACAAAAAGAAAGAAAGAAAACCTGCAAATTTTAAACTGTGTAAGACAGTACCTTTTTCTACATTATGTACTCAATAGCTTGCTTTCCATTTTATTTATTATTATATTTTTTCCTGTTAATTGGATTTTCCTTTTATTGCTAATACTCTGGGTTCATTAAATTATTGAGTAGTTACTTTTTATTTTTCATTAATATATGAATCCACTGCAAGGCAAATCATAGAATATAGTTTGAATTAAACAAAAATACACACACATATATATCTGAGAGCCATGTTTCAATTCTTCAAATTCGTAGTGGTATTTACTGCATATATATTTGAATAGTTAAACAGACGTTTCAGAAGACATACTGTTCTTTATGTCTTCAGATGAAACTTTCGTGAAACTTTTTGTTACTTTCTTCATCAATAATAAAATTCATGTTTTCCAAAATGCAGTAAAGCTTTTTAACCCATTTATCCCAGGGACTAAGCCAACCTAATCGACATTAGCATTGCTGGCTGCCGTATCATTGACGGAGCAGGCTTGAACGTTTGTAAGTGTACAATGCTTTTGCTGCATACCAACACTTAAAATATGCGGCAAGTAAAAAGTCTTTTCAAGTGGTTTGGTAGCAGTGAAAGATCGGGAGACCCTTGGACCTGTACCTCCGAGGATTATCCTTCAAAACTGGGACGAAATTGGGAGAAGTTGTACAGTCACGTATAGGGTGCACAAACCGTATGCCAACGACAAAAGCAATCCTACTCTTCTAACCACGATAAAAATTCGTAAACTCGTTCTGATGCTACTGTCAGACAAGTTAGATAAGCCACAAAAACAAACATACTCATTTGAATCTTAGGTTAACAATAATGCTGAACTTTACAAAGTTTTATTAAGCATGTGATAAATGTTGCGAAGACTCTATATTTTTTTATGAAGCTAAAAATATTTAATGTATTTTTTATACTTTGATAAATCGCATGACACACTGATAAATCGGAAATTCTGCCCTGAAACTAAAGAAAAGGAGAAAGAATATGACAACTATTATGACTTGCAAAATATTTTAAAATATTATATCCTATTTCACATTTGATAATGATAACCATACAAGACATATTTTCTCCATCCCTATTCAGATAATCGTGGACAAATGAAAATTTTGCCGATAAATTATTTTATCCAGTTGCTTTAAAGATTTTTTTTAAAGTAATACATTGCGACTTTTTTATTTCATGTGCAGGTCTTATAATGAAATAAATCATTTAAATCTGCACTACTCTTATAATGAAGTAGATTATTTAAATCTGCACGGCTCTTATAATGAAATAAATAATTTAAATCTGTGCCGTTCTTATAATGAAATAAATAATTTAAATCTGTGCCGTTCTTATAATGAAATAAATCATTCAAATAAATATCTAAATGTATTTAGAGAATTTTCTATAATTTAAAAGAGTCAAATTAAACTTGTTATAAGAGCAATAAAATAGATTTACTGCGTTTTAAATTTGAATTGTCAAAAAGGGGGTAGTATTAAAACGCTCATAAATCTAAATTAGAGTTAAAAATTCACAGCTCCATTTACAGTTTCAAATATGGGAACAGCCCCTCTGCTCAGTCTGTTCATCCGGGTATCTCATAACTTTCGTCCGTGCAGCTGGTCTGGTCGTTATGG